>NC_083894.1:15438708-16688708 GCF_032452875.1 Bos javanicus
TAAATAAATACTTCAAATTCATATTTAACCAAGATTAGCTATTTATTCCGGAGACGGCAATGGCACCCCACTCCAGTACTCTTGCCTGGAAAATCCATGGACAGAGGAGCCTGGTAGGCTGCAGTCCATGGGGTCGCTAAGAGTCGGGAACGACTGAGCGACTTCACTTTCACTTTTCACTTTCATGCACTGGAGAAGGAAATGGCAACCCACTCCAGTGTTCTTGCCTGGAGAATCCCAGGGACGGGGAAGCCTGGTGGGCTGCCGTCTCTGGGGTCGCACAGAGTCGGACACGACTGAAGTGACTTAGCAGTAGCAGCAGCAGAAGCTATTTATTCAATGGCACCCCACTCCAGTACTCTTGCCTGGAAAATCCCATGGACAGAGGAGCCTGGAAGGCTGCAGTCCATGGGGTCGCTGAGCGTCGGACACGACTGAGCAACTTCCATTTTTCACTTTCCTGCATTGGAGAAGGAAATGGCAAGCCACTCCAGTGTTCTTGCCTGGAGAATCCCAGGGACGGGGGAGCCTGGTGGGCTGCCGTCTATGGGGTCGCACAGAGTCGGACACGACTGAAGCGACTTAGCATCAGCAGCTATTTATTCACATCATTCCTGCCTTCCCAGATGTTTACTTTCTGTAAACGTCAACCAAAATGATTCATAATAACTTTTGCTCAATTTGTTAATTAAATTTGTGAGAAAAATTTAAGTTTCCTATCACATTTTACAGATGGAGAAACTAAGGCACAGAGATGTTAAGAACTGGTTTACTTGAAGACAACCAATGACCAAAAAAACTTCTTCTCATTATGCTCCCTACTCTAATGGGAAAGGTATGCTGTCTAATTCAGCACTGTCCAATAGGAATATATTGCAACCCACATAAGTAATTTAAACATTTCTCTCTTTTAGGGGAGGGAGTTGCCAAGTTATTTTATTTAGAGACTTAAATTTTACAAACAGCAACTTAAACATTTCTAACTGTACATTTTAAAGTTTTTTTTTAAAGTATAATTAATTTATTTTACCTGGGCTTCCCAGGTAAAATTAGTTTATGTAACTCAATGTATCCAAATAATTATCATTTCAACATACAATTAATATAAAAGTCACTAATGAGATATTTTAACATTCTTTTTTAATGCTAAGTCTTAGAAATCTGATATTTTACAGTTAAAGAAAATTTCAGTTTGGATCTAAGAAGTCATGATAACGAGTGGCCAGAAAACATTATTTCTTTGCAATCTCAAATCTTTTATTTTATGTACTCGACAGCTACCTATAGCCTCACTGGTTAGTGCAAATATAATTACTCCTACTTATTGTCCACAGAGGCAGGGTAGTATTAGAAATCAGTCAGGCTGGGTTTGTACACTGGCTCCACCACTGCCAACTGGCTAACAACGGGCAACGGGCTTCCTATGCCCCAGGCTTCTTATATGTAAAATACTTAATACGGTTATTATAAGAATGAAATGAGTTAATTTTCTTTTTTTGGCCGCAAGGCATGTGGGATCTTAGTTCTCTGGTGAGGGATCGAACCAGTGCCCCCTGCACTGGACCACCAGGGAAGTCTAAAATGAATTAATATTTAGTGCCTGACAAGTAGTAGGCAGTAAATGATAGCTACAGTTGTTGCCATCTAACAGAACACATGGGAATTGAGCCTTATTTGAGCCTTCCCCAGCAAAATCTGTAAGACACCAAGCATATTAGGTCTATAACAGGATTTGTCATGTGCTGAATCGTCACCAAAACGATATGCTGAAGTCCTTACCATTAGTACCTCAGAATGGAGCTTTATTTGGAAACAAAGTAGTTGGAGATATAATTAGTTACAGTGAGGTCATGCAGGAATAGGGCTGGCCCTTAATAGAATATGACTGGCTTATAAGAAGAAAAATTAAGAGACAGAGGAAAAGGCAGGGAAAGCATCACATGACAGAGGCAGAGACTAGAATAATGCAGTTGCAAGACGAGGAATGTCAAGGAGTGCCAGTCACCACCAGAAACTAGAAAGAGGCAAAGCTGGATTCTATCTAGAGTCTCAGAGAGAGCAGGGCCCTGTGAAACCTTGATTTCAGAAATCTAGCCTTCAGAATGATGAGAGAATAAATTTCTATTATTTAAAGCCACCCAGTTTGTGGTACTTTGTTAGGGAAGCTCCAGAAAGCTAACACAGGGTTCTTCTTAATCCAAAAGGAAGCAATTTGTCTTACAAACAGCCAAGGTTTGGATGACTGACAACATGGCAATTGCAAAGTCTCCCAGAATCAGTGGAGGCTTTGGTAAAGTCTGAACAGCCCTATCTTCCACAGGGCTCTTAGGCTGGTCCCTAATTCCATATATCAGAGAAGGCAGTGGCACCCCACTCCAGTACTCTTGCCTGGAAAATCCCATGGATGGAGCGGCCTGATAGGCTGCAGTCCATGGGGTTGCTAAGAGTCGGACACAACTGAGCGACTTCACTTTCACTTTTCACTTTCATGCATTGGAGAAGGAAATGGCAACCCACTCCAGTGTTCTTGCCTGGAGAATCCCAGGGACGGGGGGGAGCCTGGTGGGCTGCCATCTATGGGGTTGCACAGAGTCGGACACGACTGAAGCGACTTAGCAGCAGTAGCAGCAGCAATTCCATATATATACATATATGTATATATACACACACACATACACACTTTGGAAGGAGAATCCTGCCCTTGCAGATGGTATCTTAGTGGGACAGCTGCCTGTAAAACAAATGAGTTAAGTACAAACCCAGAGAAACAACTCCATTGGTTCCTTGGCCACTACACTGGTATGAGCACGTCATAAAGTCTACTGTTGGTTTTTAACAGACTTGGTCATTTTTGGCCACATTTTTTCCCAGTCTGTTTTGACTGAAACATATTAATTTTAATTGGGTTCTTTAAGAAGTTTGAGTATCTCTGTATGCCCTTAAAAACTGGGGCACTAAAGGTAGGGCATACAAAGAAGTTAAAAAGAATAATCTAAAGTGACATGGATTTTTATATTTCTAATACTCTTGGTTGTTCTATATACTGTTTTCTACAGTTCTTCATTCTCCTAAATTATTGACAGCTCTGTTCCTTTCCTCCACATATGAAAACATTAAGTTCTCAATTGCATGCCAACTTTATGACAAAATTAGTAAGGAAACAATTTTTTGAAAGAAATATTTGTTTTCCCATTCAGGAGTGCCTGACTGACTGAAAACACAGAAAATATTCAACACATGTTTATGGTATTGATTTTATTTTGGTGATTTTAAAATATTTATATTTCAATGTTATGTTTTATTAGTTCTTTGTATTAGCCAGGAAAACACATTTCTACTAGAATGTCATTTCAGTATATTAAATAACCCCTTCAAATCTCCATTAATATTTATAAGAATATAAACTGCTTCATCCTTGTCTTCTTTCAAATTTAAATGCAGTTTTGGGGGTGTTTACATTAAGAGGAAAAAAATTTTAGAACAAGTACCCCAGACCACTACATGGGAACACATGAAGATTATCTATAAAGTCTTTTTTAAAAAATGAAATCTATGTTTGTATATTTTATATATAAGGAATTTTTGAATAAATATGATTAAGAAGAAAAAAATAATTAAACTGCTTCAGGAGAAACTTTAGATCTAGAAAGGACTTTGGAGACCTTCTGACGTAAACTTTTCATTTTACAGATGAGAAAACCACAGCAAGGGGACATTAAAGACTTGACCAATGTCACAGAGTTATTAAATGAAGGTTCCTGTTACCCAAATCTCCTGAAAGCTAGTTCAGGGACCCTTATCCAACAACATTAATAAATAAATATGATCATCCTGTCTGGCAGATGAGGTGGACATTTGGCAAGCAATCAGTGAATTTAAGCAGAATTTAGAAAAAGGTTTGTACCATTAAATGAAATAATGCATGCACAGCTCTTTGCATGATGTGGGGCATGTTATAAACACTAGTTAATAATCTGGGAAAATTAGTTAATCTTTCTACACATCTGTTTTCTCACATGTGAGATGGGAATAATATTGAGATAAGGAATGCCAAATACCAGATTAGTAGAAACATTTGTTGCTATCAATAATGAAGCTACAGTCTGCTACTTGGTATATGTAAGAACATAAAGAACTGGGGGTGGGGGAGAGGCTCAAGAGAGAGGAGATATATATATATATATATATATATATAGTTATAGTTATAGTTATGACCAATTTGCAATGTTGTATAGTTGGAACCAACACACAACACTGAAAAGCAATTATCCTCCAATAAAAAAAAGAATATAAAGAGTTAAGATGGCTGTCTCCTGTCATTAACACTTACATATCCACTCTGTTCGTTTCCAAGGCAAACCATTCAATATCACAGTAATCCAAGTCTAAGCCCCAACTAGTCGTGCTGAAGAAACAGAAGTTGAACGGTTCTATGAAGACCTACAAGAACTTCTAGAACTAATACCCAAAAAAGATGTCCTTTTCATCATAGGGGACTGGAATGCAAAAGCAGAAAGTCAAGAGATACCTAGAGTAACGGGCAAATTTGGCCTTGGAGTACAAAATGAAGCAAAGCAAAGGCTAACAGAGTTTTGCCAAGAGAACGCACTGGTCATAGCAAACACTGTCTTCCAACAACACAGGAGATGACTCTACACATGGACATCACCAGATGGTCAACACCGAAATCAGATTGATTATATTCTTCACAGCCGAAGATGGAGAAGCTCTATACAGTCAGCAAAAACAAGACTGGGAGCTGACTGTGGCTCAGATCATGAACTCCTTATTGTAAAATTCAGACTTAAATTGAAGAGGTAGGAAAAAACACTAGGCCATTCAGGTGTGACCTATATCAAACCCCTTTATGATTATACAGTGGAAGTGACAAATAGATTCAAGGGATTAGATCTGATAGTGCCTGAAGAACTATGGACAGAGGTTCATGACATTGTACAGGAGGCAGTGATCAAGACAATCCCCAAGAAAAAGAAATGCAAAAAGGCAAAATGGTTGTCTGAGGAGGACTTAAAAATAGCTGAGAAAAGAAGAGAAGGCAAAGGAGAAAAGGAAAGATACACCCATTTGAATGCAGAGTTCCCAAGAACAGCAAGGAGAAATAAGAAGCCTTCCTCAGTGATTAATGCAAAGAAACAGAGGAAAACAACAGAACGGGAAAGACTAGAGATCTCTTCAAGAAAATTAGAGATACCAAGGGAACTTTTCATGCAAAGATGGGCACAATAAAGGACAGAAATGGCATGGACCTAACAGAAGTAGAATATTAAGAAGAGGTGGCAAGAATACACAGAAGAACTGTACAAAAAAGATCTTCATGTCCCAGATCATCATGATGGTGTGATCACTCACCTAGAGCCAGACATCCTGGAATTCGAAGTCAAGAAGGCCTTAGGAAGCATCACTACAAACAAAGCTAGTGGAGGTAATGGAAATCCAATTACAGTTGGAATTCCAGTGGAGCTATTTCAAATCCTAAAACATGATGCTGTGAAAGTGCTGCACTCAATATGCCAGCAAATTCGGGAAACTCAGCAGTGGCCAAAGGACTGGAAAAGGTCAGTTTTCATCCCAATCTCAAAGAAAGGCAATGCCAAAGAATGTTCAAACTACCACACAATTGCACTCATCTCACACGCTAACAAAGTAATGCTCAAAATTCTCCAAGCCAGTGCTTCAACAGTACATGAACTATGAACTTCCAGATGTTCAAGCTGGATTTAGAAAAGGCAGAGGAACCAGAGATCAAATTGCCAACATCCACTGGATCATAGAAAAAGCAATAGAATTTCAGAAAAACATATATTTCTGCTTTGTTGATTACGCCAAAGCCTTTGACTGTGTAGATCACAACAAACTGTGGAAAATTCTTCAAGAGATGGGAATATCAGACCACCTGACCTGCCTCCTGAGAAATCTGTACACAGGTCAAGAAGCAACAGTTAGAACCAGACATGGAACAATGAACTGGTTCAAAACTGGGAAAAGAGTCTATCAAGGCTGTATATTGTCATCCTACTTATTTAACTTATATGCAGAGTACATCATGCGAAATGCCAGGCTGGATAAAGCATAAGCTGGAATCAAGACTGTTGGGAGAAATATCAATAACCTCAGATATGCAGATGATACCACACTTATGGCAGAAAGTGAAGAGGAACTAAAGAGCCTCTTGGTGAAAGTGAAAGAGGAGAGTGAAAAAGCTGGCTTCAAATTCAACATTCAAAAAACAAAGATCATGGCATCCGGTCCCATCACTTCATGGCAAATAGATTGGGAAACAATGGAAAGAGTGAGAGACTTTATTTTCCTGGGCTCCAAAATCACTGCAGATGGTGACTGCTGCCATGAAATTAAAAGACACTTACTCCTTGGAAGAAAAGCTATAACCAACCTAGATAGCATATTAAAAAGTAGAGACATTACTTTGCCAACAAAGGCTCATCTAGTCAAAGCTATGGTTTTTCCAGTAGTCATATATGGATGTGAGAGCTGGACTACTATAAAAGAAAGCTGAGTGCTGAAGCATTAATGCTTCTTAACTGTGGTGTTGGAGAAGACTCTTAAGAGTCCCATGGACAGCAAGAAGATCCAACCAGTCCATCCTAAAGGAGATAAATCCTGAGTACTCATTTGAAGGACTGATGCTGAAGCTGAAATTCCAATACTTTGGCCACCCAATGCAAAGAACTGACTCATTTGAAAAGACTCTGATGGTGGGAAGGATTGGTGGGAAGACCCTGATGGTGGGAAAGGAGGAGAAGCAGACGACAGAGAATGAGATGGTTGGATGGCATCACCAATTTGACAGACATGAGTTTGAGCAAGCTCCAGGAGTTGGTGATGGACAGGGAAGCCTGGTGTGCTGCAGTTCATGGGGTTGCAAAGAGTCAGACACAACTGAGTGATGGAACTGACTGATCCACTTAAAAGTGAAGGGAATAGGTCAGGTTGGCATCAGCTATATCTTTATTACCCTTCTACTTCACTCCTTCGCCACCTCCCACCATTCCTTTCACCTCTGCATGTTCAGGAACCCCATCCCCCATCCCCCGGCCTGGAGCACCCTGCTTGAGTCTTTCTCTATAGGCTCCGAACTTTTTAAAATGCTCTGCCTTCTTCACTTCATTTTCTCAGGCACCTGATCTTAACTTTCTAAGGTAAAGACTACTTAGCAGATTAACTTATCTAACTAAGGTAGCTCTCCCAAATCATGTTATGTGAAAAACTAGCCTCTAAGATGCTCCATGAAAGAAAGTCAAGTTTGTTTGGGAAATGCTGTATACTAAAATCACATTGTAGCAGATGCTGCCTTTAGATAAGGCCAACCCATATCTCCTCCCAGCCCTGTGCCCTTTGACACTGAGGGTTTTTTACTAAAAAGCACCTAGGACTCAGCCTAGGATATTCTCTGACAGGCAACAAGGTCTGCCAGAATCTGGGGGGAGCCAGGGTATTTATGCTGCCAAAAGTATTTATTTGCCAGGGTATTTATGTGCCTCAAGCAATGGCACATGGTAGTTGATGGAGATCTACTCCAGTTTGCTAGTCCTAAGCTGGCACAGCTCTGAGGCAGTTCTGTATAGTGTCCCAGAGGTCCTTGGCAGGACAAAGCCCCAGACACCCACACCAATAACTTGCTCATTAATGAATCCTATATGGGCTTCCTTCCCTTCCCTGTCTCACTTCCCTGATACCTTACTAGTATTTCTGGGGCTCATCACTGACATAAACGACTTGTCTTAGGATCTGTTTTTTCCTCTCTTGGAGATTCATGACACTCACTAGCAATATTACGGAGAAGGCAATGGCACCCCACTCCAGTACTCTTGCCTGGAAAATCCCATGGACGGAGGAGCCTGGTGGGCTGCAGTCCATGGGGTCACGAACAGTCAGACATGACTGAGCACTTTTCACTTTCATGCATTGGAGAATGAAATGGCAACCCACTCCAGTGTTCTTGCCTGGAGAATCCCAGGGACGGGGGAGCCTGGTGGGCTGCCGTCTATGGGGTCGCAGAGTTGGATACGACTGAAGCAACTTAGCAGCAGTAGCAGCAGCAATATTAAGAGTTATATGAAACCTTCATTTTATTTCAGAAAACGAATTCATTTAACTTTAATTAGAAACTTCATTTAATAAGTTTCTCAAGCTTATTTGGCCATGAGAACCTTTCTAAGGGTGAGAGCTTTGACCATCCTATGAAACTAGTGTTCCCCTGATATGCTTTGGGAAATGCTAAACTTTAAAAACTGACAAAGTGTCACCTATCTCAGAGATATTAGTATCTTAACAGCTTCTTCTGCAGATCAGTACCTTCTGACTCTATCCCTTAAAGGTGAAAATTTAAGGCCCTATGATAGGTATGATGGAAAATAATTTTGGAGGGATGTGTCTCGTTATGCCCTTCAAGTCAAATCAAATCTACTCTGCTATCAAGAGCTAACAGGAAATGATGAATGAATTTCATGGTTAAAGAGTACGGTTTTGTGATTTTGGAGGACCGTGTAGGAGATGTATGGGGTGAAGATAGTTATTTCCTGAAAATGCCTTAGAGAAAAGAATTATCTTTAGGAAGAAGGAGACCACCTTTCAATGACCTCAGCCAAAAATGGCAGATGCCCAGGACTGCAATATCCCTTTGAGAAATAATGGTCAATACTAATCAGGACTTTTAATACTTCAGCCTTCAACTACTCTGTGAAATAAAAGATTTTAGAAAACAGTAAAACCTTGGGTTCCAAGATTGGGAATTTAGACTGGGCATATTTTATTTTATTTTTCTAAAGAATTTTTTTTTTTTTTTTGATGTGGGCCATTTAAAAAGTCTTCATTGAATTTGTTACAATAGTACTTCTGTTTTATGTTTCAATTTTTGGGCTATAAGGTATCTGGGATCTTAGCTCCCTGGCCAGGGATTAAACCTCATCCCCTGCATTGGAAGATGAAGTCTTAACCACTGGACCACCAGGGAAGTTTAAAGACTGGGAATATTTTAGAAAGCATCCTTGTTCTGCTTTTAACATAATCACTGATAATAGCCTTGTACTTTACTGTCCAAGCTGGACCCCACTGGAAGGAAGTGGTAAGAAGTCTTGTAAATGGACAATATTTGGGAGGCAAGAGAGGGGGCAAAAGGTCAGTCAGTGCAGGAGGTGGGAGGCTTTTTAGTGCAATTTGAGAAAGTGCCTCTCCAGGACTTGACTTTTGCACTTACACGTCTCTTCCCAACTCCACAGTTTACATTCCTCTTTCTTAGTCATCTGAGTCACACTATCCCATCTCAGTGTCCATTTTTCAGATGTTGAGGCATTAAATATTTTTAAAGGAATTGCCGTGAACTGTTAAAAGATTCTTTTTTTGTTAACATCACTATTTTGAAAAACTTTTTCACTTGTAAAATATTAATAAATGAGATACAAATCCATCAAGAGAATTTTTAAATAATCTTAATCTTTTCGGGGGTCCATTCTCTGAGTTAAATATGTCAAGAATAGAAAACTACTAAGGAATTATAAAATGTGAAAGAGGAGTATCACAAATCAAACATGGCCATGAATTGGAGGTATCTGACATTTCCATCTTCATCAAGGGGGATTCTGTCAAGTAGCAACTCAAACTCTTCATCAGTAATCTCCACACCAAACCTGAAACAAATAGCTGCTAGCATCAGTCACCCCCAAGTTCACATCTGGGTCACCCATCCCCACAATACCCTAAGCATATGGCTGCCATTAACGCTTTGTTACTGCGGCAGTCCTCAAGATCAAGAGCACCACGTGAATATCAGAGGTTAATCAGGGTTTTGATCGCTTCAGCTTTCTCAAAGAAAGAGAGTCCACCACTGAATCCCTGCATTGGTGGTGCACAGAAATAGAAATACCGGCATGTTGAATTGTGTGTGATTGTCTTCTATAAGAAGTTATTCATTACGCTAAAACACTGGTATTGCTTAAACAAGTTAACTCTGAAAGGCCTTTCAACTGGACTGTTTAGCATGAAAGAGAAGGTAGAGGAAAAAAAGTGCCTTTCGAAAAACAGCTTCCTAATGCTTTTGCAAAACATTTCATAATGGCTTTAAAGACATTTTGCATACACATATTTTAAAAGTGGCAGTGTTTATTCATCAGCAAGAAAGTGTTTTCATCTCTCAAGAACAATCAAAACATAATCCTTGAATTACTGGCATAAATAAGAATGACTTAAGCAATAATAATGAACAAGGCGTTCATTCATCATTTTGCAAAGCTGATAAGGCCCAGCTGACTTTTGGAAAAGAGGGGAATATAGTCTCTTTTGGCAAAAACATAAGAAGTTTTTTCCCATTTTTATTATTAATCCCTTGATAATTATAAAACAAAACATATATGTCATCAAGAATAATGCCACAAGCAAAAGTGACTTTCTCATAGGCTGCAGATAATAAGTTATCACACACTTGTATTTCAGAAGGACTTGAATTTGAATAGCATCTCAGAGACTTTGCAGTTGGGTGTCCTTTTTTCACTTGTAAAAAATTAGGGAAAAAAAGGACAGACTCAAGTATTTAATGAGATACATAACATTTTTTATCTTATTCCCTGTTATTCTCTTTTCTGTTTCTTAACAGTGAAGCTGCCAGTACTAATGAACAAACCTTTGGCACTTTGCCTGAGAAATTAAAATTAATTCTCACGTTTGATTTGGACTTAAATTCAATACTTGACCTCTTAAATTCAGTACTTAAAAAGAAAATAAGTTTTTCATAAACATACTGGAAAAAAAATACCAGACAATACCAGACTAAAAATCAAGAGAACTGAATCTAGTCTATATCCACCATTAAAGAGCTGTGTAATCATGGCAAAATCACTTGAATTTCATACTTTAGTTTTCTCAACTCTCAAATGATCTACATGGACTCTTTATCTTAATTGGTAGTGGTCACAGGATAATAATGAAAACAAAAGAGCCCTGAAAAACAGAAAGCATCATATATAATGTATTATATTATATTATGTATCATGTATTTTTATTATTGATATAGTATACAGGTTTAAAAATCCTCAAAAAACATCAGACTAGATTACTTGAACCTGACAGTGACACACGCAGCCCCTTTCCTCATGAGGCCTTCCTTCTGGGTGGTGGTATGACACAGTGGGGACAGCATGGGTTTCAGATTAACTGGGCCAACAGCTGAATTCCAGCTCTGCCCTTAGTAGCTGTATGTAACCTCAGCTGATTTACTTAGTTCCCTGAGCCTCAGTTTCTGTATCCATAGAAAGAAAGGTTACTTTTAAAACTGAACAAGTGAATATACATATACATAATATGCACATACTCACTTTAATGGGAAATGTATTTTCTTACCAGTTATACTACCTTCATTTTATTGATGGATAAAATGAGGCTATCCCTAACATTCAACTTCAATCCCACCTCTGTGTCCTGCTGCTGCTGCTGCTAAGTCACTTCAGTCGTGTCCGACTCTGTGCGACCCCATAGACGGCAGCCCACCAGGCTCTGCCGTCCCTGGGATTCTCCAGGCAAGAACACTGATTTGAAAAGTACTATATCTGAATGTAGAGGGATTTGAAAGGGAGTAATACTTAAGCCAAATAGAAGCTTCAGAAGGAGGCTTTTGAAACTGTCCAGGTTAAAGAAAATGGTGCCTCGATCAAGATAATAGAAGTACAGATGAGCAAAGCAACAGATTTAGGATATTTTGCCATTACCTTCTCCAATGTATGAAAGTGAAAAGTGAAAGGGAAGTCGCTCAGTTGTGTCCGACTCTTAGCAACCCCATGGACTGCAGCCTACCATGCTCCTCCATCCATGGGATTTTCAGGCAAGAGTACTGGAGTGGGGTGCCACTGCCTTCTCCGTGTCCTAGTCACTGCCATATTACACTGTTTATACTACTTTCTTTATCATTGCCTAAAATTAGCTTATTGGTTACCTGGTTTACTACTTGTCTCCACTTCTTATGTGAGCTACATATTTGTCTTGCTCACCACGGTATCCTTAGAACCTGTAACAATGACTGGAAAGTACTCAATAAATATTGAATAAATGAACAAATGACTAGCTCATGCCTCTTATAAGGATATAAGTACTTATAAAAAGAGGAATTTTAGAAACTACCCTTCTTTTACCCAGTCTAACAGAAGGTATCTGGATGACTGAAAATAGTGAAAAATTAAATTCAGATACATTTTATTAAAGAATACATTTTACACTCCTAATTAATGTATGGATATCTTATATTCATAAATTTAACCAGACTTCTAATAAAGTACTAAAGCCATATTTATTCATTCTTCTAGTTATTCAATAAATATTTGGGAACCACCTATTATATGTTAGGCACTTCTGTTAAATGCTTGGAATACAGAGATGAGATATTTTACTCTGTAGCAAAGCAGACAGACAATAAACAAGAAACTGCAATAAAATGTGATAAATGTTATGATAAAAGAAATACAGGATATTAAGGGAGCTTTGAACAACATGTCCTAATTTAGACTAAAGGTGAGGAGAGGTTCCTAAATGGATGGGCTGAGAGTCAGCTAGATAAAGTACAGAACCAGAGAGAAGGAGCATTTTAGGTAGAGAATAGGCACATTCTGGAAATGAAAGGATCTCAACTTTACTAAACCCTGGAGTTCCAGTGGGGGAAGGCAGCAAGACCAGACTTGGACAGAAAGATGAATGCCAGGATGGACAGGTATTACGAACAGGTATTTTAAAGAAATATGGGGTTTATCTGAACAGCACAGGAAGTCTTTTGTGATGGTCTTTTTGATGTGTCAACTTGGCAAGGCTAATAGTCCCCAGTTATTCACTCAAACATAGCCTAGGTGTTGCTAGATTAGATTGTGAAGGTATTTTGTACATGCGATTAAAGTTCATAATCAGTTGATTTAAGTAAGGGAGATTACCCTAGACAATCTGAGTGGGCTTGGTTCAGTTGAAGGCCACAGAAGCAGAACCAAGTCTCTGAAGAAGAAATTCTGCTTATAGACAGTAAGTAGCTTCAGGCTATACCTGAGAATTCCACCCTGCACTTTGTAACAGCCTGCCCTATGGAGTTTGGACTTGTCCAGCTGGTCTCAACCCATGTAAACCAATTCCTTACAATAACTCTTAATATTATCTCCTACTGGTTCTGTTGCTCTGGGTGAACCCTAATATATCATTAAAGGATTAAAACATGTAGTGACCATCAAACTTGTGATTTGAAAAGTACTGTATCTGAATGTAGAGGGATTTGAAAGGGAGTAATACTTAAGCCAAATAGAAGCTTCAGAAGGAGGCTTTTGAAACAGTCCAGGTTAAAGAAAACGGTGCCTCGATCAAGATAATAGAAGTACAGATGAGCAAAGCAACAGATTTAGGATATTTTGGAAGTAAAATACACAAGACTCAGTTTTTTTGGTTTGATGTAGAAAGTGAGGGAGAAGTCGTCAAGGATAATTCCTAGGTTTCTGGCTAGGGTGACTAGGTAGCTGGGGGTGTCATTAACTGAGATAAAGGAGCACTGGAAGAGGAACAGGTTGTGATGATACAAGTGAGGATTACAAGTTGCGTTTTAGACATTGATACATCCAAGAGGTGGTGTCCAAGAAGCACTTAGAGATATAAGTCCGAAGCTCAAGAGAGCCTTTGGCTGCAGTTATAAATTTGGGGGTCACCTTTACATAAAGGTGATCTGAGGCTACAGGATTAGATGAGATTGTAAAGGAGAACGGGTGGAGTTGAGGACTTGGCACAGAGACCTTATTTAAGGGACAGAGAAAGAGAATCTAAGAAGTAGTGCAGCAAATGACAGAAAGGCAGCTGAGAGAAATGGTAATGGAAGCCAAGAACACAGAAGCTTCCAGAAGGAGGCAGTGGTCAGTCATTTCAAAACCAGTCAAAGGTTATGCAAACTACAAACTTTTATTGAATTTGGACATAAGGAGCCTATGACTGGTGAAAGCAGTTCTACTAGAGTGATGGAGTCCAAAACCAAACTGCAGTGGGATAAGGGGTGAGTGGAACTTGAGGGATAGAGACAGACGGACGGCAGAACTTTTTCAAGAAGTTTAGATATGAAGGGGAAAAGAGAAGACAGGCAGGAAGAAGAGGTGGAGTCAAGGGAGTCTTTTTTTAAAGATGAGTAGTAGGAGCAACATTACACTGTTGACAGAGGCAGTACCAACGCAGAGGTTAAAAACAGAGACAGAGAATTACTGATAGATCAGTGAAAGAAAGATCAACAATACAGGTAGACAGAGGAGATAAGGAAATACTGGGTTTACAAGCTTTTAAATATCAGCTTACCTTTTTCTTCCCTTTTTACTGTGAAGTAAGGTGCAAGATTATTTACTAAAAATGAGGCAGGGAAAGAAAGTGAGAGGGTATATTTCAAAGAAAATTTGAAAAGGTTTGAAATAAGCACAGTGGAGAATGGGATACAGAGTTGAGCAAGACAGCACAGTAGGGAGTGACAAAATGCTGCTAGTGCGGGTGAGGTTGGTGACGCTGAATTTACAGTGACATAAATCTACTCAGTAGTGTGATTTTCCCCAGCAATCTTGATACACCTGAAGACAAGATGGACAGGTAAAATCACCTGGGCCTGGGAATCTGCCAGATAGATGTGAATGAAAGGCAGCAAAGCAAGAGAGTTTGTAATATTGACAAGAAAATGAATTTCACGTGAAAGAATAAAATCTAAGTGGTGTTCCATCTTAGAGATGGAAATGGGAACCAGTGGATAGCAATAGGCTTGGGGAAACACAGAAGGGTCAAAGGACTAGAACAAATAGAAGGTATTAGCCAGGAATAAGCTAATAACCATACGATTTCATATAGTTGTAGTTATTGTGGATGATGACACACACAGACACAAGGATAAAAACAAATACTTACTTAGAATTTCATACATTCTTAGCATTGTGCTAAGCATTTGGCTTTATTGACTATGCCAAAGCCTTTGTGTGGATCACAATAAACTGTGGAAAATCCTGAAAAAGATGAGAATACCAGACCACCTGACCTGCCTCTTGAGAAATCTGTATGCAGGTCAGGAAGCAACAGTTAGAACTGGACATGGAACAACAGACTGGTTCCAAATAGGGAAAGGAGTACGTCAAGGCTGTATATTGTCACCCTGCTTATTTAACTTATATGCAGAGAACATCATGAGAAACGCTGGACTGGAAGAAACACAAGCTGGAATCAAGATTGCCGGGAGAAATATCAATAATCTCAGATATGCAGATGACACCACCCTTATGGCAGAAAGTGAAGAGGAACTAAAAAGCCTCTTGAGGAAAGTAAAAGTGGAGAGTGAAAAAGTTGGCTTAAAGCTCAACATTCAGAAAACGAAGATCATGGCATCTGGTCCCATCACTTCATGGGAAATAGATGGGGAAACAGTGGAAACAGTGGCTGACTTTATTTTTCTGGGCTCCAAAATCACTACAGATGGTGACTGCAGCCATGAAATTAAAAGACGCTTACTCCTTGGAAGGAAAGTTATGACCAACCTAGATAGCATATTCAAAAGCAGAGACATTACTTTGCCAACATAGGTCCATCTAGTCAAGGCTATGGTTTTTCCTGTGGTCATGTACGGATATGAGAGTTGGACTGTGAAGAAGGCTGAGCGCCGAAGAATTGATGCCTTTGAACTGTGGTGTTGGAGAAGACTCTTGAGAGTCCCTTGGACTGCAAGGAGATCCAACCAGTCCATTCTGAAGGAGATCAGCCCTGGGATTTCTTTGGAAGGAATGATGCTAAAGCTGAAACTCCAGTACTTTGGCCACCTCACGCGAAGAGTTGACTCACTGGAAAAGACTCTGATGCTGGGAGGGATTGGGGGCAGGAGGAGAAGGGGACGACAGAGGATGAGATGGCTGGATGGCATCACTGACTCGATGGACGTCAGTCTGAGTGAACTCCTGGAGTTGGTGATGGACAGGAAGGCCTGGCGTGCTGCGATTCATGGGGTCGCAAAGAGTCGGACATGACTGAGCGACTGAACTGAACTGAACTGAAGCATTTGGCATGCATTGTCCCCAAGCAGTTCCTACAACTATCAATTAAGAATTGTTCTTGTCCCCAGCATTGTCCTGGTAGAGTGAGTGAGATGTCTAGAGAGGACAGAAGAGCAGTGAGGAAGCAGTCTCCTTGGTGGGGGAACAGATTTTGGTAAACTAGACTGTAACATTTTTAAGAGGTTGAGGAGATAGTTTATTCCTTGTGGACTGGTTGTTCTGACAGGCACAGTGGGAGGATTTTAGAAGAAAGGGAGCAATGAGAGTTTGGAATGAGAAGGGAATGAGAAGCCAAGAGGAACATTAGGATATGAGAACACTGCGAGGGCATACAGGTTAGACAAGTGAGGGAGTTACATCGTGGGTAGTGTGACAAGGAAAATGGACACGAGGCCACATGGATTTAGAATTTAGAAGAAACCTTCAAACAAAACCATCCAGCCCCTGTTTTTAGCTCCTCTCTCATTCTTTCTCTACAGACAACAATTTTAGTAACTTAAATTCTCAGACTATAATAAGTCAAGATTGATTGACTGTTTACTACATGTTAGACACATTACATGTATTAATTCTGAAAGAGATGGGAATACCAGACCACCTGACCTGCCTCCTGAGAAATCTGTATGCAGGTCAGGAAGCAACAGTTAGAACTGGACATGGAACAACAGACTGGTTCCAAACAGGAAAAGGAGTACGTCAAGGCTGTATATTGTCACCCTGCTTATTTAACATCTATGCAGAGTACATCACGAGAAACACTGGGCTGGATGAAGCACAAGCTGGAATCAAGATTGCCGGGAGAAATATCAATAACCTCAGATATGCAGAGGACACCACCCTTATGGCAGAAAGTGAAGAAGAGCTAAAGAGCCTCTTGATGAAAGTGAAGGAGGAGAGTGAAAAAGTTGGCTTAGAGCTCAACATTCAGGAAACGAAGATCACGGCATCCGGTCCCATCACTTCATGGCAAATAGATGGTGAAAAAGTGGAAACAATGACAGACTTTATTTTCTTGGGCTCCAAAATCACTGTAGATGGTGATTCATGCAGCCATGAAATTAAAAGACGCTTACTCCTTGGAAGGAAAGTTATGACCAACCTAGACAGCATATTAAAAAGCAGAGACATTACTTTGCCAACAAAGGTCTGTCTAGTCAAGGATATGGTTTTTCCAGTGGTCATGTATGGATGTGAGAGTTAGACTGTAAAGAAAGCTGAGTGTGGAAGAATTGATGCTTTTGAACTGTGGTGTTGAAGAAGACTCTTGAGAGTCCCCTGGACAGCAAGGAGATCCAACCAGTCCATCCTAAAGGAAATCAGTCCTGAATGTTCATTGGAAGGACTGATGTTGAAGCTGAAACTCCAATCCTTTGGCCACCTGATGCTGGGAAAGATTGAGGGCAGGAGGAGAAGGGGACAACAGAGGATGAGATGGTTGGATGGCATCACCAACTCAATGGACATGAGTTTGAGTAAACTCTGGGAGTTGGTAACACCAGGGAGGCCTGGCGTGCTGCAGTCCATGGGGTTGCAAAGAATCAGACACGACTGAGTGACTGAACTGAACTGATGTAGTAATTTATTTAATCCTTACAACAACACTATGAGGTATGGATGATCTCCATCATACAGAGAAACTTTAAATCGCTAGTATCTGGTAGAGGTTTTTTTTTTTTTTTTTAAATCATGTTTTCCCTTTAGCTGACACCATTTCCTCTCTAGGCTCCTACTCTGGTAATGATTAGGTCCCCACCTCTTGGGAGAATTGCATCTGCACAGGCTGAGACAGCCAGTGTGAATGTGGACCCAGCCAGAGCTTTTGGAATAATGAGCACAGCAAAAACCAGCCTTTCTTTTCATTTACAAAGGGATTCACTCAGAGGGTCCAAAGCTCTGTTTTGCAACCACAGAAAACCTGGGGCTCAACACAAAACTGGGAACCAGAAGGAACTAGGGATGAAACACAATCCTTCCTCAAATACTCAGGGTCTGATCAGCCCACCTCTGCTACAAGGAATGGCCTCACTCCAGCATTTTTAATAGAAAACATTTTGCTTCCATTTCACTTTCCAAGCGGGTATAAAATCTACTAAAAGGAATACGAAGAATCAAAATAAGTAAGCTCACTCACAAGAGACACGCCCCGATAATTATTTCTGGTTGCTAAGATTATTCAGCCCATTATTTCAAAGTGGCGAAATTCAGAACATTCTGAGAAGAGAATTCAAAAGCAGCAGCTACATTCGCTGATAGGTTCATGTGAGACACACACACCTACAACCCCCCCCACCACCACTTCCCGTTTTTCAATGTATACGGGAAGGGGCCAAGACCCCGATCACCACAATAACTAATTTTGTACATTACAGTGCATAGAAAGACGGAGGGAAAGACACTTTCTTTGAAAGGTTTGTCTGGGCTCTGAAGGAGGCTGGAGCCCAGTGCTCCAGGGCCATCATGAGCTCCACCTGCTCCTTTTTGGCTGCACTGGCCTCAGAGGCAGCTGCTTCCTGTAAGTGATCTGCTGGCTTCTCCTCTTCCTCTGCCTCCTACTGGGGAGAGAGGGCTGATACCTCTGCACGCACTCCTGCATGGCCCAGAACCGGTCTGCACAGTTCAACACCCTGACATCCTCCTTGCGGTAGTGGAAGCAGGAAAAGGCTGCCTTCAACAGCTCCCTACACCGGCCTCTGGCCATCTTCTCAGGCAGTTCCGGTTGATGTCTCCATTCAGCAGAATCAGTCCATGCTCCTCCTGTGGATGTTTGGGGTCATCAGCCACCAGCTGCACATTGCTTTGAGTTTCATGGTCTTCTTTGGTCACAAATATGATTCCATCCTTCGCTTCCTGCCGACAGTAGGCCGTTGTGCAGTGGTGGAGGCCTCACGTGTCCCTGGTAGAGCTTTAACTTGAGCCCTGCTCACTGACTCTGGAGCCCCAAAGCTTACCAAGTCGTTATTCTTTCTGCTTGAGCATGGCTGTCATTTCTCTCTCTACAATTCTTTCCTAAATTGTACACTTTCTCTAGCAGAAGAAGGTCTCTCCATACTTTTAACATATAAGTTTCTCTTAAAGGTTACTGTATGACAGATTATGACAATATCAATACATTCAAACCTAAACTTCTAACAATATACTACACAAGTAGATTTTGAAATAAAGACAGTTCGTCTTGGACTTTATTCAAGAGATCTTACAAAGATACCCTTACTCACGAAAGTATGAAAGTGAAAGTCGCTCAGTCATGTCCGACTCTTTGTGACCCCATGGACCGTATAGTTCTCCAGGCCAGAATACTGGAGTAGGTAGCCATTCCCTTCTCCAGGGCATAGCCCAAAGATCACATTTTAGCACAGATTTGGTGTGTTTAAAAAAATTATCTGTCACCCAATAACTTTATTCTGTCCTCAGGGTATAAACTAGACTCTGATATTTTTTTCCTGAGGACAAAAAAATAAGTTACAGTCAATCTTGACATTTTAAATTCTGTAACAGACAATGTCTTGGGTTTTGTTTTGGCTCCATACATTTTAATGTATATAGCAACAAAGTAGCTTTTCTTTTAATAGTTATTTATATTTATTTATTTTGCTGTACCAGGTCTCAGTTGCAGCACACAGGATCTTCAGTCTTCATTATGGCATTTGGGATTTTGTTCTGTTTTTTTTTAGTTGCGGTATGCAGGATCTTCAGTTGCAGCATGTAAACTCTTAGTCGAGGCATGTAGGATCCAGTTTCCTGACCAGGAATTGAACCTGGGCCTGCATCGAGAGTGTGGAGTCTTAGTCACTGATCCACCAGGGAAGTTCCCCAAAGTAGCTTTCATACTTATAAGGGCTTCCCTGGTGGCTCAGCTGATAGATCTCGGGGTCAGGAAGATCTCCTGGAAGAGGAAATGGCAACCCAGTTCAGTATTCTTGCCTGGAGAAGTCCATGGACAGAGAAGCCTGGTGGGCTACAGTCCACGGGATTGCAGAGTCAGACATGATTGAGTGTGCATGCATACATACTTGTAAAATAAGCAGAAATCCCATTATCAAAATCCTCCTTTTCTGTTATTTAGCAGTTTTAAAATATCAAAGCACAGTATAGTGTTTTCCTTTCTCCAAGGGGGATATGTTCCAAGAACCCCCGTGGATGCCTGAAACCACAGAACCCTATATATGCTATATTTTTTTCCCTATCATACTTACCCACCTTAAAGTATAATTTATAAATTAAGCACAGTAAGATATTAACAATAACTAATAACATAGATCAATTACAACAATATTCTGTAATAAAACTTATGTGAATGTGATCTCTCTCTGAAAATACCTTATTGTTCAAATTTAATGCCTTTTCTATCTTAACTAAGCATTTATCGTGCACTGATTACTGGCCATAATTTTAGCAACCTGAGGTGTGACTGCAAAACTAGCACAAATTTATTCTTCCTTCTTCACAATTTCACGGATATAAGATACACTCTTACCATAGATCTTAGAAACCTCAGCATACATCTTTTCTTTCCTTATTATGTCAGGAATTTTCATCTTTTCATTTAAAGGAAGCACTTTATGACATCTCTTAGGCATGTCAGAATTGCCAGCATCACTACTCTGTGTGTTTGGGGCCATTATCACGTAAGGAAGGGTTACTTGAATACAAGCACCGTGATGCTTTGACAGTCAATCTGATAACCAAGACAGCTACTAAGGGACTAAGAAATGGATTACACTGGACAAAGCGATGATTCTCGTCCGGGAAGGGCAGAAAGGGATGGCGAGTGATGTCATCACACCCTCAGAGCAATGAGCAACTTAAAATTATTAGTTTACTTCTGAAATGTTCCATTTAATATTTTCAGACTGGGGTTGACTTTTGGTAACTGAAACCATGGAAAGTGAAACTGTGGATAAAGGGGGACTACTGTTATCTGTGTATAGAATGCAAGAAGTAATAAAAAGTAAAGATTCAGCAAAAAATAAACCACATTTGGATTCTAACTATCTTAATGGTGATTTAGCAATCAGACTTTAAGTGGGTGGCATTTTCAAGGAAACTAAAGGACTTAAATAAAAGTGTGGTGTGAGGCCTCACACTTCATGAAGGTAACTACAATAGGAAAACTTAAAATTGAAGTGTTTATATACCAATTATTTTTGAGCTCTTCAGTAGGGACTCTGTAATATTCACTAAAAGACATTCTTCAGAAACTAAAAATAATAAAAATAGATTCCATATTAGCTAAATATATTTGGAATAGAGATAATATTATGTTTGCTATTGTTCTGGAATAGTTACCTACTCTAGTATTCTTGCCTGGAGAATTCCCATGGACAGAAGAGCCTGGCCGGCTACAGTCCATGGGGACGCAAAGAGTCAGACATGACTGAGAAACTAACACTTTCATCATAAATTTAGGTTTGTTTCATTGAATTCTAGCATTTATTCTTCAACCAAATACCTGGGGATGTGACCATATATTTTCCTAATTAAGCTATGTTTAACTGGATACTTAAATTATTTCAGTTGATTAAATCACACTTAATATTCAAAAAGTACCTAAGAACAATACTCTTTTCTTTGAAGAAGTATCTGGTGATATGATAGTTTTTATGACTTTAATTTCTTACATCAAGCTTTTTTTCAAACTAGAACATTTTATCTTTAAAACACAGGCAAGGATATACAGTGCAGGAAAAAAGTGTTCATCATCCCTGTTCCCCTCATTACTGTCAAAATCTTTAATACCATGTTCTCTAAGAAAACATCTGTGTACTATTATAAAGTAAGTTCTTGGGCTCCGGAAAAACTATCTCCAGCCTTTATCTCAAAATGGAGAAATAGTAAAAGCTAATGTTCCAGGAATATACTTTTCTAACATTATTAGATGCTAAAACAAAAGCATTATTTTTTTTCTTTAAAAAGTGTTTTTTTAAGCACTGGAAAATCTACTAACCCAAATCTCCTGGAACATGACATATCTGCTACCTGTCCTGAATAATATATATTGTCTTTTCTCCATCTTGTGCTTCAAAGTCAAGCTGAACTACCCTAGGAGATCCATGAGACTGAGCTTGAAGGGTTCTTGGGACCTGGCAGAACTAAGCCTAAAATATGAGACTTTGTAATTCTCGTATTGTCAGCCACAAGTGGTCAGGGTCACTCCAAGTCTTCAGAGGACCTCCCAGATGCTTTTTGTGCCATATCACCTAGATAGATAGATAAAGAGATCTATATGTATCTGATGGGATTGTTGTTTTTGTTTTTTAAATCAAGCTACCCTCAAAGGACTGACGATGAAGCTTCAATACTTTGGCCACCTGACACGAAGAGCTGACTCATTCAAAAAGACCCTGATGCTGGGAAAGACTGAGGGCAGGAGGAGAAGTGGGGAGGCGACAGAGGATGAGATGGCTGGATGATGAGATGGTTGGATGGCATCACCAACTCAATGGACATGAATGTGAGCAAACTCCAGGAGACAGTGAAGGACAGAGAGGCCTGGTGTGCCAGAGCCCATGAAGTCACAAAGAGTCGGACAGGACTTAGCAACAACCCTCAAAAAGAAAGATATTTGATATTGTAAGGCAGTTCTTTACTTTTACTAACCAAAAGGAACACCAGTGAAACACTCTGAATAATGGTTTTTTTCCAAAAAGGAATCTCCGCATGGGTAATAAAGTGGAAAGTCCTGGGTTTCAGTTACCAGTTCTGACACTCACTAGATGTGAGATTTTAGCAAGTCTCTTTGTCTCTGACAGATTACTTTTTCATTTGTGAAATAAGCAAGATAATCACACTTAACCTACCAACCTACAGGATTTTTGTAGGGCCAAACTAGTTAATAAATATATAATAAAATTACTCTATAAATTCTAAAGCAGTTTCTTGATGTCAGGCATTCATAATATTAACAATACCATTGGGTGAAGTCTGCATTCACCTCAACAAAATGAGTGACAGTGGGTGGCTAGTTTCCTCACACTCCCTTTGCATTCCCCGTTCCTCCAGAATATGACTTAATTTGAGTTACTGGGAAACAAAGCAATTAGCCCAGACAGGATACAGCTGAAGATTTGTGCGAAAGAATGAGATGCTTGATCGTGAGCAGGTGTTCTCCCTAGATTATCTAACCTGCAGTTGATTAAATTTGGAAAATACGGCTTGTTCCCAAGTGAGTAAACCTTGGGGTCTTAGCTTTTCGAGATTGGGAAGGCCTCAGGAAGGCCCCGTGGGACGTGGTAGGGGAGATTTTCAAAGTATTAAGGGCCTGGGTGGAAATCTTACCTTGAAGAAGTCTTGTTACCACACACAAACCCTTTGCCTGAAGTAACAACAGGACAACTCCAGTCAGTGCCTGACTTGTCGGAGGAATATAAAAATGTGCAGAGATGCCCTTAGGGCTCTGGAAGAGCCCCTGCCGCAAGGCATGCTGGGAAAATAGGAATGCTGAGAAGGTGCGAGGCATGCCGGGAAGGGAAGGTGCAGTGCATTCTGGGAAAGGTGTGGGGGGACGTGTTGGGAAGTTACCATGTTGACCTTGAGAGGAAGGACAGAATGGAGGGCCATGGGACCATTCTGGAATAGAGATGGCCAAGGAGCAGCAATGTTCATTTATCTCAGAAGTGAAGTTACCCTAGTAGTGTCCATTTTAGAGCTGCTTTCATCAGACAAGACAGCTTGGATCGTTTCCAACTAGCCTCTCTTCTCCAAAGATGTGTTTCTTCCTTCGGGTTTCCCTACCCTAGTACCTCAGCTTGGTCGAGAGGGGCGAAAAGGGACTTTGCCGTGGCCTCTTCCCGTTGTTCCAAGTGTTAATGATCCCCACCTGTACTGACATCCTCATTCTGGCTGTTTAAAGCCTTCTCTGCCTTGGACTCTAATTTTTTTTCAATACTGCAGGGAGAAATGTCTCAAGTTTTACTTTTCCACCTGCAATGGATAGTACGGGCCCTCAAAAGTTTCCGAAATCATACATTAAGTCCCAGTGAAAGTTTTTTCATTTTAGACAAATTCATTTTATGCTTGCATTAATTTGAGACAGAGCCCCGACCCTATTTGAGTGGATTATAGATGAAATCCTATTAAATAGAACTGTTGGACCTGACTGCAATATGCAAACAAATTGGAATACAATTTCCGGGTCATTTTGAACATGACAAAAGCTAAAGGATTTAACTTTTTCTGTCTAGTACTTGTTCCCTCCTAACTCTCAGGTGAGATTATCATTACTCTCGTTTTCATATGTAACCCAATCTAGTTAGTTCAAAATTTAGGACAATTAGATCCATCTGAGCAGGGTGACCATTGCAATCCACTTAACGTTTTCTTTCTCTTCTAATGTTTTCTTAAAATCTGATTTAAAATATTCTGTTAAGTGTAGTTTGTTAGAAAATATTTCTCGCTTTCCCTTTCCTCTTTGTGATTTGTGGGAAGGATTCTTTTTAAGTTAAAAGCAATTAGAGTTGCTTTTTGAAAATTACAAAATATAGCAGAAGAGTTGAAGGGAATAATTCAAGTTAATGAAAATGGATCATTGAAAAGGTATTAAGTACATCAATAGGTAAATCATATTACGGATTATGTCTGTAAATATAATAAAGAACATCTTTATAATCATAACTATCATCTATTAAAAGTCTATCACTTGTCATTTGCCGGAGCCAGCCGGCAAAGTCCATCAGGTCCCGAGAACGTGCACGGCGGGGCTAAGAAAGAAACTAAAGCAAGAGACTACAAAGATGGGGTCGAGAGGTTCAGACACGTCACCACGAAGGGACGCAGTCTGACACCAACTTTATTCAACATCTCATATTTATACAGAAAAGCGTGAGAGAGACAAAACAGTTGACCTTTTTTTCTTGGTTAGCCTATACATCTTACAAACAGTCACAAGAAATCTTGAGAGCATGGGAATGGCTCCCTGTTATTATTTCTTACACCAGATAACATTTCTCTGTGCGTGAGAAGTTTGCACAGAACTCCAGGTGCCTGCAGTAAATAAGCGCCTAATCTCTGGGGTGGCGGGACAGAGAGCTATGTTTGCAAGCAAACCCTCAAGGACTGAGGCAGCTCCCAGAGCTGTGTCCTTCGGACAAAGGACCCCGTTCTCACGGGCAGCTCCCCGCAGTCATTTTAAACCTACAAACATTTTTAAATGGAATTAAAACCTTTACTTTGGAATCACCACTTCATGGATAAAAACATAGATATAAATATAGAGTATAAAGTAATTCAGTGTTAAGTTTTAATGTAATATATCTCTTCAACTTTATATATCTTATTCTTTGTGATGCAACTTATTTCTATATTATTGATTTTTTTCTTAATGTACAATGAAAATTATATGAATTTTATAAAAAAATTTTTTGAAAAGGCCCAAAATATATAATATAAAACATAACACTCTTCCACAGTAAAGGTTCCCTCCCTCACTCAGAAATAACTACCCTTGACTGCTTGATGCTTCATCCTCCAGATTTTTTATTGTATGTATACTAACATATGTTATTATTTTAAAATAAAATTATACTTCAAAAATTATTCTGTCATTTTATTTTTATAAATTTATTTTATAAATTTATTTTATTTTATCTGAGACTAAATCAGTCTCGGATAGCTGTGTTAACATTTGTATACTTGATTCTTTTTGAAAGCCTATATAGTATTCCTTGTGTAGATGTACCATAATTTATAAAGCCAACCCCTTGGTCTTGGATATATTGGCTGTGTCTGATTTCTCTTTACAATTCAATCTCCTGAACTGTGTCCTTTTTCCTTTCCATTGCGAATCACCACTACCCCAAATCGTGTTTTCTAGTGACCCAGGACTACTTTATTCCTTTTTCACTTAGCCTATTTTCCAAAATGTTTTTCTGACTTTAGGTCTTGTCCTTTCCTTTTGAATTTTGTCTTTTTATTCTTTTTTTCCATTAGGAACAAAGATCTTCTTTTACAAAAAAATCTCTCCTCTCTGGTACCAGCATGCTCTCCTCACACACTTTCCAACCCCAGTGGTGAAGAGAAAAAAGTGCTGAATATCGGGTTTCTGATAAGAAACCAGGGGCTGTTACCCGCAGGGAGCCTTGTCAAGATTTCCCTCATTCTGAGCACTCCATTCCCACGTGAACAACAATGAATGGAGGTTTCACCCGCCCACCCCACATTGTTCAAGTTGTCCTTTGCCCTTTCTGTCAAATCTTGGCACCCAGGAGACAGCAGAACATGTACTGAATTCAACCCTGGCGAGCCACGGATCAATATCACTTGACTCTTCTTACCCATTAGTTGTTCCCTTTCTATGCCTGACGTGGAGTGAGGCCTATGCTATTCTTTGTCATGGCCCCTGCTCAGTTGGTCCAGCTAACCCCTGTAGGGTGGGATGGCTCTCTCCATCCCCTAGGCAGACTGCCACAGGCAGAGTAGAACAAGGACAAAGTACAAGGTTCAGTCTTAGGACACAGGTCCTCTTGCTGCTTCAGCTGCAGGCTCGGAGACTGTGCAGAAAGTTAGTATGTTTTATCTTTTTGTGATCTTGGTTATCAAATACCAGTTAAGAATATTAACTCTCCACTCAACTCACAGAATACTATAAAAATGGAAATCTGTAAAGCACTTTGAAAATAAGATTCCAAAGAAATAGTTTATTATTTTAAGTCTCTTCTTTTTTTGTACCTATATTTTAATTGACTTCCTTTGTTTATATCTGCAACTCATTTTTGGTTTTCCTATAATTCATACCTATTCCTCCCCATGAATTAGTTCTTATTTATGAAACACAAACAGTGTATTTATATTTCCAGTGTGATCTTCTTTCAGCAGAGGTTTTTGTGTTTTTTGTTTTTGAGGGAGTATGGGGTGGGTTCAGAGAGGGAGAAAGTCATGGCTGTTGTAATTTTTTTAAGCTAAACTTTTTTTGTTCCTCCTATTACTTTTATATTTGAAACATTCTCTGGAATTTTTATATGATTATTAAGGCCTTAATTTTAAGTGACAACATTGAAACAAGCATAAAAACTTTATAGGAAGACTAAACTCCTGTCTGATAGTAAGTTAAGTGCTTAAAAATTAGACTAATTCTTCTAAGCCATAGATAAGTTGGTCAGAAAAAAACAAAACCCTAAACCAACTTGGTGTTTGAGTGACTCTGGGCCAATGTCTTAATCTCTCTGTATCTGAACCTTCCAACTGTAACATTGATGAACTTTGATGCCAAAGCCAATTGCCTTCTAATTATCAGACGACGGATTGTGGGATGGTCTAAATATAAATGACACTGAAGACACCCTCGAAGAAAGTTGTCTTAATGCTTTCCAGATTTAAAATAAACATTTTAGGAGTTTAAATGGGACAAAATTTCAGAAAATTGCAGCTCTCATCTCCTGTCATAGATTATGGTAAAAGAGAAGAACGAGAAATTCTGTTTTAACTGTCATGAAAAAAATTTTTCTTTCAATTGTAGAAAAACAGCCTTGGCTATGTATGTGTTCTTGTTTCCCCTTTTTTAAAAACAGCCCATTTCTAAGCGTATATTACTATCACTTCCTCTCTAATTTAGTTCTTCCTTCCCGAATACATTTTAATACCATGTCAACATATTCCAACAATAAATTATTATTTTGGCCTTTGATTCTTAAGGAAGGGGGAAAAGGCAAATTTGTCCATTATTGATAAGCATATAACTTCTAATAAATTATACACAATCTCATAATTCATCTCAGTCTGAATAATCAAGATCATCTGAGTTTTCAAACATAACACTTCATTGTAATAAAAGAGAGCCCAATGACTCAACATGCAGAACTATACAGTAGTGAATATTGTATTGCTGATTAAAGTGATTATAATTTAACATTCCCACCGAGCATTTCATGTTTGCTGTGCAAACTACAGAGACTCAGACCATCAAGAGGAAGAAAGGACCTTAATGTCTGTGACCAGTATCATGAGCCTGCCAGTGTCCCAAGCTTACGGCTGCAGTGAAGTATGAAAACCTCCCATCTACTGAACTGGAAGACAACAGAGCATTAAAGATTCCAGAAGGGAGTTGAGTGTAAACAGTGCATGGATGGAGGAGCCTGGTGGGCTGCAGTCCATGGGGTCGCTTGGAGTTGGACATGACTGACCGACTGACTTCACTTTCCCTTTTCACTTTCATGCATTGGAGAAGGAAATGGCAACCCACTCCAGTGTTCTTGCCTTGAGAATCCCAGGGAAGGCAGAGCCTGGTGGGCTGCCATCTATGGGGTCGCACAGAGTCGGACGTGACTTAGTAGCAGCAGCAGCAGCAGCAGCAGCAGCAGAGCTAATCACTAGGGTAAGGTTCCAAATAACTACATGGCTTTAAGAAGGAGATCTGAAATGAGTGGTACCAACAAAACAATTGATTACACGTGTACATCAAGTCTTCACATAGTGAAGGGTTGAGAAAGTCACCCTCTAATATTCTTTAATGAAAGGAGGATCTTATGAAATGTTGGCAGAGTCACGGGCTAAGCTGAATGGCCTGCTAACTGGTTAGGTCATCTGAGGCAGGGATGCTTCTGCCTTTGTTGACCAATTTACATTGGTCTGATTTGGCTTAGTTAGCCTGGACCCTCCACAACATTACCCAGTGTGTCTAGGAATTAGGAACCGAAGGCATGGACAGGACCTGCCAAAATGATCTCTCCCCCCTCCCATTCCCCCAGCCCCTGCTTTCTCCACGACCTGCCAAAATCTATATTAAGCGTATCTAAAAATCAAAAGACTCCAGAACATGGACAGAGCCTTCATGAAGAGCGTGAGATTGGGAGTTAGACAAACCTCGCTTAGAATCCCAGCTCAGCTACTTACCAGTTGTGTGATCTCAGTCAGGACATTTAATTTTTCTGAGCATCATTTTCCTTATCTGAGTATCTGAATAAGGAGGACAAAAATATCTACTTCACAGAGTCACCACAAAGAGTATTTATTTTAGCTCAGTGCCTGGAATATAGCCTGCAGAAGAATGTACCAGTATTGTTACTGTTAAGTTTCCTGATCGGCCTTTATATGTCTACTATCCCACACATACGCACACAGTTGCCACACAGGCAACCAGTCATGCCTGTGAAATGGAACTTCAGTAAGCACTCTGAACCGATGAGGCTCGGGTGGGCTTCCCTGGCGACAATATTTCATGTGTTACACGCAGGCACCAGGGAAATAGAGGACCTTGAGAGCTCCATATTTAGTGATTTCCTGGATTCTGTCCTATGCTCTTCTTTCCTTGGCTTATTTTAACCTGTATATTTTCCCCCAAATGAGCTATAACCATGAGTATAACCACTTTTCAGTTTGTTTTTTGAGTCCCGCTACCAAATTATGGAACCTGAGGATAATTTGTTCCTGCTAACTCTGCAGTTTCCCAAACTCCCAAGGAGGTAGCTCTAAACTTCAGCAATATCATAAATGTGACTTTTTTTTCAAAGTGGCACTTTTTCCTCATTTACTATGTATGCATGTGTGTGTATACATTTGCGTGTCTGTGTATGTAATCCAGTTAACACACATATACCCCCTCCTCAATGGAACACAGTGCTTTCAATGCTGGGAAAGAGAGAATCTCTTAAAAAAGGAAATTTTGGAAGCATCTTAATATTTTGTACTCCAAATTTTGAAAGTAGATCTTTATAAACTTGGGAGAATATGGGGAAATGAGCATCAACTGCTTAACAGAAGTAATCTAGGTGAAGTGGGGAGAGAGAAGATGACAACATTGCCATTTATTCTCTATAAATATCTGTTAAGTGGTACGATTAAGAGTCATTTTTATGTTTTTCTGAATTTTTCAAATTAATGAAAAATAAGCATATTCTGGGCAAATTTAGAAATATATATATGTATGAAAAATGTATGTATATTAGGAATTCAGAAATATAAGAATTTCACACTTACTATTTTATGGTCACAGGAAACATAAAACTATTTATTTCATTTATACACATAGTCTTGTTACAGAGAAGAAAAAGATAGTGATCAAATCTTTTAAGCGTAAAACCTTTTCTATCAGTATAAAATTCTGTGAAGAAAATATAATGAAAAATAAGATGCCAAAGAGGAAAAGGAGTGATATTAAGTATCCCACTGTAAAAGACAAGCTCATTTTGGAATTTTTAAATGATGATGGCTACCAAACCCTATGATATTTTGTATTCAATTATATTTATTTAAAAGGATGATATAAATTTTATTTTAAAATTTCAGTATTTACAGTACGGCAGAAGTACATCTCTTTAGTTATTTAAACTTTTGTTGAATAACTTTATACATAAACTTAAAAGTTCATGGAGGGTATATATGATTTTAAAAATATTTTAGGCGTACACGAGTGAGAGCTTTGAAGGCCATTCACATTCGGGGATCAGTGGGAAAATGCAATACTATTTAATCTAAGCCAAGGATACTCTGCCACCTAGTGGCTTAGAAATTTTATGCTCAGTCGAGTCCTATTCTTTGCCATTCCATGGACTGTAGCCAGCGAGGCTCCTCCTTCCATGGGATTCTCCAGGCAAGAATACTGGAGTAGTCTGCCATGTCCTCCTCCAGGGAATCTTCCAGACCCAGGGATCGAACCCGCGTCTCCCCCGAGTCTCTGGCATCTTCTGCATTGCAGGCGGATTCTTTACTCGTTGAGCCCCCTGGGCTTTGAAATTTTACTAGACAGGAATAAAAACCTCTCCTCAGATCAGAAAAAGACGAAGAGCTGATTCATAATACACAGAATCAGGGAGATGAATTACTTGATGGCAAAATATGATACAGAGAAGAAAGCCAGAAAATTATCATTGGTAGTTTTTTATGAGGTAGGAAAATTTGTAAAATCTCTCAAAGATCAACTAATATCAGAAATACTTAAAATGATAGTTCATATAGTTTTCTTTTGTGAACTTGATTAAAGCAACTTTTCTCTGTTGTTTTATTGTGGAGAAACAAAAAAAATTGATCCATTTCTGTGCACTGTGGAAAATTAAAATTACCAAAGATTCTCTGCTTTATTGAAAAAGTATATATGTAATTCTTATCACTTGCTTTCAATGCCTGTTGACTAATGCTATTTTAATTTGTAAATATTTCTGTAAAAAATAAATGAAAACAAGGAAATATGGACTTTGTCACAGTAAATCAAGTAACTATATTTCTTCTGGAAAATCATTCTCAAAATTATAACATAATAGAACTTTAAATTTATAGGATATGTCATTTGAATTTTTATGTTTTCTCCTACCATAGTCTCTAGATAACTTGGAATAAGCAGAAAGAAAATTGTATGTCTTCAAGAAGTAACTTTACAATCTTCAATATTCAGACCGAACTGCAGATGACTTTAGAACTCACCATCACATTAACGAAAGTGCCTGTTGACATGTATTTCTATGATGTCTCTGTCCAAAAATATTTCTACTTTAATTCTGGAAATAATGACTGCTGCTGCTACTGCTAAGTCGCTTCAGTCGTGTCCGACTCTGTGCGACCCCATAGACGGCAGCCCACCAGGCTCCCCCGTCCCTGGGATTCTCCAGGCAAGAACACTGGAGTGGGTTGCTATTTCCTTCTCCAATGCCTGAAAGTGGAAAGTGAAAGGGAAGTTGCTCAGCCGTGTCCGACTCTTAGTGACCCCATGGACCACAGCCTACCAGGCTCCTCCGTCCCTGGGATTTTCCAGGCAAGAGTACTGGATAGGGGTGCCATTGTCTTCTCTGAAATAATGACTAGTTTTCGTAATCCCCTTAGAGGAGAAAGGAACTGTAAAAACAAGTAGGATATCCACCTTCATTAAATACTTGCAAGTGGTCAAGAGTGAGAGAATATCAGATTGAAACACATTTGCCAGCCTGATTTCTATTCCAGCTAAAGTGGAAGTGGGGCTTATCTTCTCTTGTTACAAAATCTAAAATGATCACTTCATGTCTCAGGATGAAAGGAGGATATGAAATAAGAAAGTCAGAAATCCAGCATAAGCTTTTTTCTCTGTTTCACTAATTTTAAATGATTATTTTCTTTCAGTTCCTTGCTTTACCTTGGTTAATTTTTCCATTGTTTGGATTTCTTAATGAAAACAAGAACTCTCTTCTAGAAGTTGGTGGTAGTTTTTTGGTTTATTTGCTTTGTGTTTGGGGCTTGCATTATGGATGATTCTTAAAACAAAAAGCCCAATTTATTTAGACATATTATGTTAATAAAATGGTATCTTAGTATATGTGTATATATACAGCGACACATAGAGTATGTGAATGTATACAGGTTTTGAAGGTATAGCTCAGCACTAAATGGAGCTAACATTACAAAAATACACCTGCAAAAGTAACTGAGAAAATTCTGAGGAAGAGTAATGAAGATGACCAGTCCTACCAGATACTAAAACATAAAGGTACTATAAGTAAAAGTCATGCTACACATGACTAGACGCCTTAGCAGCTGTAGCAAAGTACATGTGCAGTACATGTGGAAATTAGTGCATGATAGCATTAGCATTGTTGAGTGAAAAAAGCAAAGCATAAAAAATATATTGGCACACATCCACTTGTGTATGTGTTGCTATATAAAGGGAATGATATTTTTAAAATTTTAGTAGATTCTTCTCTTTTGTCTTTCTGAGTACGGGCCTGGGACATCTAAGGTATCTACTTGCCCAAGATCTCCTTTCAGGGGTAGTTGCTTTTGTGACTTAACCGATTACACTTTATCTTCCTCTTCTTCCAAAGGAGCAGATATTCCCAATATAGTTGCTGTGGAAATGTCTGACACTTTCTTTCCTAGTCTTCCTTTCAGTTGTGGGTATCCATGTGACATGGTAATAGATAATAGGGAATACAGAGAAATCTATTGAAACTGTTTCTGGAAAGATTTTTTTTTTTTACATGACAAAAAAGAGACAGACATGGAGAGATGTTTCTCCACTGTGAAAGCCCTCCCTTCTCTTGCCTTTCAACAGGGCTATCTGAAGTGATGTCCAGAGCAGCTGCAGCTACCGTGCGACCTTGAGGTGAGAAATCTAAGGATGAGACATCAGTATGCTGAGAATGGCAGAGTACAAGGTCTGGGCCCTGAATGACATTATAGACTTGCCAAACCAGCTCTGGACCCCTTAACCCTCAAAGGTTTTGTCTTGTAAGTTTATTAAATGCCTTCATCGTTTAAGCCGAATTTAGTTGGATATTATCACTTGTGGCCAAAATCATTCTAACGTCTACGTTATGGAGGAGAATGTCTACAAAAATGACTGCGGTAATGTGCCATGACTGATAATAAAAAACAGAATTGTGTTGAGAAAAGGGTGATTCAAACGCCTTCACCTGATCCTCGAATGTATCAGCACCCAAGACGCCAGAGGACCCATGTGTATTGGGTCCCCACAGAGTGAAGAAGTTAGCATGTCTGTCAGGGGCAGTCAGACCATGTGTCTGTCTTTTAATAAATGGCCTCTGTGCGGTGGGGGGAGGAGGTTAGACAAGCTCTGGTGACAGTGAGGGAGGAGGAGAAGCTGCAGCCCTTCCGCAATTCTCTGCCTGGGACGTGCCACCTCACCGGGTGCCCCATTCCAGCCTGGCACAGCCACACCAGGACAAACGTCACCGTGCTTGTGGTCAGGTGGAAGGTCTGACGCCAGGTTCAGCTTTGCCAACCCATTCTTGGGTCTCACGTGCTGACAGGCTCCAGAGGTAACTGAGAACCTGGCTGGCCAGCCATGCTGAAGCAGCTGCCAGGCAAGGGCGGCCTGCTGCGGGGCAGGCTGCAGAAAGAAGGCTGAGCAGGGTCCACGGGCCTGTCAGCCAAACCCAGAGGGGCCACACGGCCATCAGAAGCTGGACGGCGCTCATCTCGGCCCAGGGGAGCCACCAGGAGCCATGTCCCAACGGCAGACCCCTGACCCTCCACTGAGGTCTGAAGGTTAGCCCTAACCAGAGGAGTGAAGCGCGTGGCCCAGAGGCAGGGACCCAGAGGCCAGTAAATGTGCACAAAGTGGACCCGAGCATATTGGCTGAAGGTCTCATAAGCCGCTTGACCCTCATCCTGAAAGGGGCAGGGCAAAGGACAGGCTCTAGGGAGACTGATCCTTCTCATCCAAGCCAGCCTGAAACCTCTTCTAAACGAGCAGCTTAAATTACCAGGTAGCTGCTGCTGCTGCTGCTAAGTTGCTTCAGTCATAAACTAGGGCTTAAATGAAATTGGATCCTGGACTTTTTTTTTTTTTTTTGCCGTTATCCCACGTGTAGAGGTGGTGGAAAGGTGGGGCCAGGGTGGGTACAGAGGAAGGCATGATTCATTACAGGCAAAAACAAAAAGCGTACGTTTCATTAACGTGAGTTAAGTGTATGAGCTTGCTTCATACAGCATTTCATTAAAAGACCTAGAAGAGTGGCCCTGGGGGAAAGGAGCTGGGAGTCTGGGAGTGTAAAGGAGGAGGCTTACTTTCCTCTGAATACTTTTTGCAGTCTGAATATCTTTCTGTGCCTATGTTACTTTTTCAATTAAAAAATAAAAGAGTCCTCAGTAAAAAACCAGTGAAAGTAAATGGTATGGGACTTCCCTGGTGGTCCAGGGGTCCATGTTCCCATTGCAGGGGGCATGGGTTTGATCCCTGATTGAGGAACTAAGATCCCACGTGCTGTGCAGCGTGGCCCCCACCAAAAAAGTAAATGGCATGAAAACTGTAAATAGATAGTAGATAACGCATCGTTCTTTCTTATAGAAATATTTTTTAAAAGCCACAGTGGACCTGCCAAGAGATTATATAACATGAAAATCACACCTAGCAGGTAAAACTAAACTAGAGGTGAAGGAGGGCACCATAAATCCTCATCGAGTCACCGGGGCACAGGGAGGGACTCCTGTTTGCCACGCACCAGCTAAGCTGGACAGTCATCAGCAGGAGTGGGTACCTCTAACCTCACAGGCTAGGGTGGAGGAGGCGTAGCGGGGTCAGCAGCATCAGTGAACTTGGACACCCTCTCTTTTGGCTTAATCAGGGCAACCACTTACTAGCTGGTTGTGGTCAGGTGGAAGGTCTGACGCCAGGTTCAGCTTACTTAACGTTAAGTAAGTTACTTAACGTTTCATTGCCTCAATATCCTCATATGTCAATTGAGAATAATAAGAATAATATAGTCACCATAGGGTTGCTGAAGGATTCAGTGTAAAGCACTCAAAATTTTTCTTGGCATGAAATTAGCATCTGCTGTCACGGCTACGTTTGGAACTGATTGGGGGTTGGGGTGGAAGGTGCTCAGTCTTCCACTTTCTAAGCTCGCAGAAGTACCAGACCTTGGGGTCTGCCATCACCCCAAGCAGTAGCCTCCTAGCTGGCCCTCCTGCCTCCATTCTGCCCAGCTCCGCCCTGGACGCCTGCAATGGCACTGGGTGTATGATGCTTCTAAACAGCAAATGTGATTGTCTCACTTCCCTGTTCAAAATCCGTCACTTCCCACTGATTTATTTATTTATTTATTTATGGCTCCTCTGGGTTCTTCACTGCTGTGAGCAGGCTTTCTCTAGTTGCAGCAAGTGGGGGCTCGTCTCTAATTGCAGTACACGAGCTTGGTTGCCCCGAGGCAGGTAGAATCTTCCTGGACCAGGGATCAAACCTGGGTGCCCTGCACTGGCAGGTGGTTTCTTAATCGCCGGACCACCAGGGAAGTCCAGTCCCCACTGATTTCAGAGTAAATTTAAAACCTTTCGGTTTAGCACGCTGGGTCTTGCGTTATCTGGGTGTGGGTTCCTCTCTAGGCTCCTCTATCCCTCCTACCTTCACCCTCTCTCTCAGCCACTCGAAGCCAGATGTCAGTTCTAAAATGCAGCGTATGTTGTCTTTCCTCCACGTCTCTTCACGTGCTGTTGCTGAAATACTCTCCCTAGCCCCTTCTTTTTCTAGTCAGTGCATTCTCATCCTCAAACTCAGTTTGTGTCACCTCATCCAGGAAGCTCTCTTGGATCGTCCCATCTGATTTAGATGCCCTCCTCTGTGTTCCCATAACTCTTTCATAAAGCCCATTACATGCTCTATTATAATTGTGTCTAAATTGTAAATTGCGTAAACACTGAATGCATTTTTGACTTGGTCTATTTACATTGGATTCTCAAACTTTATTTTATTTTTCCAATTAATTGAGCATATTCATCTAGAGCTCAGGGTGATCGTGCCCCCAGCTGCACCTGCCTTCTATTGCTCCAGGTAAGGGGCCTGGAGGCAGGAGCAGGATCCCGTCCCCACTTCTCAGAGCCAGGAGCTGCCTGGCTTCGCTGTCCCCTCTCTGTCACACCAGGCCATCTCCTCCCTTCTCTTGGCCAAGCTACTTCCTCCCCAGGAAATGAAATATTGGGGTCCCCCTGCTCCTGGACCCCCAAAGCTCTACATGTTATTTCCTTGGCCATTCATGGACACGACAGGTGAGATGGGGTGATGGGACAACCCTCATCATGGACACTGCACTTATTCCTTAACCCAAGTCCTTTGCTATATTGACTGGGGCTGGATTGAGGGGTGGGGGAGGGTGCTGATCCCAGTGGAAAGAACCTTCTGGGTGATTCTCGTGACAGGGAAGGGGACCTTCTTGTCAAAGGTGACAGGGACTCAGCAGTGCTAAGCCCTCTCAATGGCTTGTATTACTTTGCTGAGCATCGAAATCTACAGTACTAGTTACAGAACAATATTTTACATATGTTACCATGCATGATTCCTTAAATTAACTTACATAAATGTATACATAGTCCTCCTTAGTACAGATATTCTGCAGTCCAGTTTGGGATACTTTTTTGTCCAAAGAATGTTATTTGGTCTTTTGGAACCTCACAGAACAAGGTATTATAAAGATATAATATTTTCCTACATTTTAGACAACTGTGATCATTTATTTGTACATATAGGAACCAAGTTCCATATCAGTAATGCAAACTGACAAGGTCATAAAGTAGTATTAAGTGTGAACCAGTCTCCCATCTAACAAGAATTTCTGAAGTCATTTTCACTGTGCCTTAGAGGCCTCTGTGAGGAAATCACAGTAAAACATTGGGGATAATGTTTTATCCTCAAATCCTAACATGCAAAACTCTGTGTTTATGTTAGAAAGAAAATGCCAGAAGGTACTGTAACTTCACACTTAGAGAACTCCTACCTTCCAGTCATAAACAAAACCGAAAGCATCAAGCCAGAGGTCCCTCCCAGAGCAGGTTTCAGTCATCTTTTCACATCAACCAAGGGACATGCATGATCTATCACAGGGCCCAGTCTCAAGCAAGGTTTGGGATTTCCTTTCCTGGTTCTAGCTCTTGGAGACCAAAAAAATAATCCCTCAGGGTCAAACACGCTGTCAAGCTTGACATAACTTTGGGCTGGAAATCTCTGGACTTTTCTCCCCTTGATTCAAAACCAGGGCAGGTATGAAGACTGAAAATCATGCTGACAAGTAAATTAGGGAAAATGAAACATGAATAAAAAGCAAGTTGAGGGGGATTCTTTGTGTCCCTCTTCAAACGAAACCCACATATAATCCGAGACTGTGTGGTACACTCCCTGACAAACGTTCTGTTGTTTGGACTACTGCCCCAGCACCCTGGGTCAGGAGGTCAGAAGCTGGCATCTCAATTCTATATATATGTTTCTTTTTTTGTTGTTGGCTGTGTCTTGTGGCATGCAGGATCTCTGTTCCCTGCCCAGGGGTCAAACCTATGTCCCCTGCATTGAAAGTGCAGAGTCTTAACCACTGGACCACCAGGGAGTTCCAGGAATATCAGTTCTAGCAATTACTAACTAGCTGTTTGACTCTGAGTCCCCTTCTGGGCTTCAGTTTCTCATAAATAAGAAGTAAAAAAACCCAAACCAAAACCAAAACACTACATGATTGCTCAGGGCCATTACCCTTAGCTCTAAAAATCACTGATTCTTTTTTTTTTTTCACCAGTTCAGGAGCTATGTGTATTAAAAGTGTCTCTAAGTGACAATAGGGCACATGGTAGACTCATAATACACGTTCCTTGAACTAATTAATTAATTTGGGCACTAAGATCAAGAGGTTCTTCATTAGTGGTTATTCGATGAATTATAAACTGATGACATCCTCTTTCAAACTAGGAGATGAGAATGCTACATAACAGCCAGGAGCTGAACTAAAATCTCGTCGGTGCTTTGCTGGTAACTCCACCTTATTGGATCTGTGTGGCCTAGGAATCAAATTCCCCCATTAACCTAAAGAATCCTTTCATCCCGCCAATAGAAGCCCCATTCCCAGAAGGGAAAGTCTTGGCCACATGTGGAATGCATCTTCCAAACAAAACTGAAGAATCCCTAACAAAGTACTGGGTACCTTCTGAACAAAGAAATAACCTGGAAGGGTGATCATGTTTCAAAGATGAAAAGGAATATTAGAAGACACAATTATTTTTAAACAGCTAACTACTGAGTAGAAAATAAAAGTTTAAGAGAGTTCTCTCTTCATTTCATTTAAAAAGATGAATAAAATTTAAAAAATAAAATAAAAAATTTAAAAGATGAATAATTATTTAAAAATTCTTTAACAGACCGTGTGTCTTGATGTGGGGCTTGAAAAAAATATTATTTCTGTTGCAGGACCACATATACCCATTATATACTGGCAACCCACTCCAGTATTCTTGCGTGGAGAATTTCATGGACAAAGGAATTTGGCTGGCTACAGTCCATGGGGTCGCAAAGAGTCAGACATAACTGAGCGACTAACACACAATTATGAAGAAATACACCAAGTAACTGCTCCTTCCTTGCCCTTAGAGCAATCATAATCATCTATATATGTGTGTGTATATATATACACACACACACATATATATATGATTCATTCTTGGCTCAAGGTCGAGATCAGAAATGCAATATCCAAAAAAACAGTGCCAACATGGTGGTTCAATAGGACAGGCCCTGGGGTTTGACACCCAATAGACTCTGTGACTCTACAGTTTGTAACTTCTAATTCTCTCTCTGAGTCTGTCTCTTCTCTTATAAAATGGAAGAAATAACTCTCACCTCACAGGGTTGTTAAGGAGTAAATGCTATGCGCTTAGTCTCTCAGCTGTGTCCAACTCTTTGCAACCCCATGGGCTGTAGCCCGCCAGGCTCTTCTGTCCACATTCTCCAGGAAAGAATACTGGAGTGGGTTGCTCCTCTTCCAGGGGATCTTCCCAACCTAGGGATGGAACCCAGGTCTCCTGCTTTGCAAGTGGATTCTTTACCATCTGAGCCACCAGGGAAGCCACCAGGGAAGGCAAGGAATAAATGGTACATTGTATAAAGAGCCTAGGACAGAGTGTAGCAATTCAACAGATGGCTTTTGTCACATCTGTGTTGAAGCTTTCCAGAACTGGAAGAGGAATCTAACACAGGGGCCTGGCTAACAGAAGGGAAAGCTGAGAGACGATTACAAAGTAAGGCTAGGATTCATCCATTCAACAAGCATTCATTGAGGGTCCACCGTATGCCAGGTGCCATGCTGGGCGGTGGGGTCAGAAAGGAGAAGGGAGGAATGAGAGCAGAGGGCAGATGGTGCCTACCCCGGGACCCTCCCTACTGTATAATCCGTGGGACAACATTTGTGTACATTGTGATGGCTGGAATGTGGGCTACTTTAGAGGAATATCTGTATTACTGCAGGTATGGGGGGCATGAAATAAGGAACCAACTGCCTAATAGGTGTGTGACCTTGGGCAAAACTGCTGACCCTCTCTGGGCTTCAGTTTACATCCACGTAAAATAAAGAGAATTACTCGCTTCATGGTGTAAATTGTGATTATGACATGAAATATAATAAAGTAGGGAGAGATCCTTCCAATGATAAAGTGTTGTTAAAGTGAAAGTGAAGTCGCTCAGTCCCGTCCGACTCTCTGCGACCCCATGGATTGTAGCCCACCGGGCTCCTCCATCCATAGGATTCTCCAGGCAAGAATACTGGAGTGGGTTGCTATTTCCTTCTCCAGAGGATCTTCCCGACCTAGGGATCGAACCCAGGTCTCCCGCATTGTAGGCAGACGCTTTACCATCTGAGCCACCCGGGAAGATATTAAAAGTTGGTTATTATATGTCAATAAAGTGTAATGCCATAATCCATGACACATTATATCTCTGGTTTGAACAGAGTTTAGAAAGATTGTTTCCAGTCCCCTCTTGGAGGGTAAGGAGAGAGCCACCTACAAAGATAGGCTTCTGCTTGGTCTCAACTGTTGAACTGAATGAAATTCTCCCTGAGGATGAGTGTTTGGGATTTTTTACGAGCTGCACTCATGTGGCAATGGAGACCAGGCCACAGCTGGAGGGGCTTGGTACTTCCGCCCTGGCCTAGAGGTTATACGAGGCAGGGGTCTCTTCCCAGCCTGCAGCATCTTCCCCTCAAAATAGAGGTAACACGTCCTACCTTTTGGAATGAAAATACTTCTCATTCCAGTCCCAAAGAAAGGCAATGCCAAAGAATGCTCAAACTACCGCACAATTGCACTCATCTCACACGCTAGTAAAGTAATGCTCAAAATTCTCCAAGCCAGGCTTCAGCAATACATGAACTGTGAACTTCCAGATGTTCAAGCTGGTTTTAGAAAAGGCAGAATAACCAGAAATCAAATTGCCAACATCCGCTGGATCATGGAAAAAGCAAGAGAGTTCCAGAAAAACATCTATTTTTGCTTTGACTATGTCAAAGCCTTTGACTGTGTGGATCACAATAAACTGTGGAAAATTCTGAAAGAGATGGGAATACCAGACCACCTGACCTGCCTCTTGTGAAATCTGTATGCAGGTCAGGAAGCAACAGTTAGAACTGGACATGGAATAACAGATTTGTTCCAAATAGGAAAAGGAGTACATCAAGGCTGTATATTGTCACCCTGCTTATTTAACTTATATGCAGAGTACATCATGAGAAACGCTGGACTGGAAGAAGCACAAGCTGAAATCAAGATTGCTGGGAGAAATATCAATAACCTCAGATATGAAGATGACACCACCCTTAGGGCAGAAAGTGAAGAAGAATTAAAGAGCCTCTTGATGAAAGTGAAAGAGGAGAGTGAAAAAATTGGCTTAAAGCTCAACATTAAGAAAACTAAGATCATGGCATCCGGTCCCATCACTTCATGGCAAATAGATGGGGAAACGGTGGCTGACTTTATTTGGTGGGGGGGCTCGAAAATCACTGAAGTTGATGATTGTGAGAAGGTAACAGGCAGGAAGGCCAGGGGTCTCCAAATAAAGGAAATAGCCTGCAAGTGTCAGACATTTTTATCTCTCTCTTAAGCGGCAGGAGGAAACAAACTAGCAATACTTTTTCCTTCTCTATACAAATTTAAAGGGAGGTTTCTCTTAAAATATTGTGTTGCCATAATGACACCCGGCTTCGCCTGAAGTTAGCTATTCTCGAGTCTAGAGATAACCAATGCCTTTTTCTTATGGAAATGTTTGTCTTAAGCTATGCTAATGTACTATGCCTTTACCACAAACTCTGTCTCCAAGTCGGTTCCGCCTCTTGGCCCAGAACCTACTTGACAAACCAGTATGGATATTGTTCCCCTAATCTATGTAAATGAAACTATTTGTATGGTGGTCTGCCCTTCTTCAAGATTCAAGTTAATCATTTTATGGCCCAGGATAAACCATTTATCCCAAAATGCATCTTATGGGTGAGGGGCCTGGTGCCATTCTGAGTATTTAAGACATTCCTTTCTTTCATTAACAGACTGCTAGTGACTATATAACATCCAGCTAAACACTAGCAGGGGGGTACTCTTTCTGCCCCCTTCTGATGCCTATGTCAGAAGCTTTCTCTATCTTCTTTATACTTTAATAAAACTTTATTACACAAAAGCTCTGAGTGATCAAGCCTCGTCTCTGGCCCCGGATTGAATTCTTCTCCTCCGGGGGCCAAGAATCCTGGTGTATTCGCGTGATTCAACAACAACCTTTCAATTGTAGCCATGAAGCCTTGGAAGGAAAGTTATGACCAACCCAGACAGCATATTAAAAAGCTGAGACAATATTTTTCTAACAAAGGTCCATTTAGTCAATGGTATGGTTTTTCCAGTGGTCATGTATGGATGTGAGAGTTGGACTATAAAGAAAGCTGAGCCTGAAGAATTAATGCTTTTGAACTGTGGTGTTGGAGAAGACTCTTCAGAGTCCCTTGAACTGCAAGGAGATCCAACCAGTCCATTCTAAAGGAAATCAATCCTGAATATTCATTGGAAGGACTGATGCTGAAGCTGAAACTCCAATCCTTTGGCCACCTGAACTGACACATTTGAAAAGACCATGATGTTGGGAAAGACTGAAGGCAGGAGCAGAAGGGGACGAAAGAGGGTGGGATGGTTGGATGGCATCACGGACTCGATGGACATGAGTTTGGGTAAAAACGGGAGTTGGTGATGGACAGGGAGCCCTGGCGAGCTGCGGTCCATGGGGTCGCAAAGAGCCGGACACAACTGAGCGAGTGTAATGAACTGAACCACCTACCTGGATTTTGCTGAAAGAATTAAATGCCATGATGGCTGTAAAGGCTTAGGTAAGGTGTGCTGCACAAAGTCAGGGCTAAATCAAGTTTAGGGGGAGATCAATGGCCTGCAGGGTGGCAGACTCGACAACCGAATCAAGGAACCTCTGGGCACGAGTGAGGGGCCAGTGTGTGTGTGTGTATGTGTATCCGACTCAGTGCGACCGACTCAGTCGTGTCCGACTCTGTGCGACCCCATGGACTGTAGCCTGCCAGGCTCCTCTGTCCATGGGACACTCCAGGCAAGAATACTAGAGTGGGTAGGAGGCTGGATTTAGCAAGTTCGTGATGCGAGTGTTTCCGCGTCTCACGGATGCAGGACGAGCATCCTGTGCGGGGCCGCGGAAGCTCGGCGGCGCTGACCCTGGGATGCCTATTGCACGCCAGTACCTGCGGACCGGGGTCACCGGGGGCCTCCCCAGCCCCGCACCCTCCTCCCACCCCAGGGAGGGCTGGAGCCACTGCGAGGCCCTCCGGGCACAGTCTTCGGCTCGGGTCCGGCACGCAGACCGCACTGGGGGAGCGGAAGGGGGCGCGCGCATCTTGGACCAGCGTTCCAGGCTGACCCGCGCTCCCCAGCGGCCAGGCGGCGCCGCCGGGAGTCCGCGCGCGGGGCTCCTGGGGCTGAAAGCCAGGGGCTGAGAAAGCAGGAGGCGCTGGTCTCTCTCACCGGCTTCCTCCCGGCCTCTCTTCGGCCGCGCCGCGCCCCTAGACCACACACCCTCAGCCGCGCGGCCCGGCCGCAGGTTCCCCGGAGTCCGCTCTCCTGTTCCGAGGAGCCCGGAGGCGCTGGGCGCCGCTCCCTGCAGGCATCGGGTTGCCACGGCAACACGCCAGCCCCAGCATGCCCTCGCGGATCGCCTCTCCAGAAGCCGGAGGCAGAGGCCTGGCAAGGCGGAGAGGAGCGAAGCGTGCAGGAGGTCGGCTCCCGGCACCCCTGGCTGTAAGTTTGCCGCCCCGGGCCCGAGTGCAGCCCACTCCCTCCCCCAGGGGAGATGTGATCAGGACACAACAAGAAGGCAGCCATCAGAAACCAAAGCTGCTGATATATTGGATTTGAGACTCCTACCCTCTAGAATTGTGAGAAAATCCATTTATTATTTAAGCCAAGCAGTCTGTGGCGTTAAGAATTTTCTTATGCCATCCCTCACAAACATAATGGTGTACTAGCTGTATGAGATCGCTCTCTAGTGGCTACATTGAGTAATGCTATGACATTCAAACTATTTTTCCTGAGCGTTTATTATTCATGGCAAGCTATACATATTTGATCGCTGTGTCACTTCCTTATTTATTTTACTTCAGTGTTTCCTGCAGCAGGTAGTAAATTGGCATCACGGTCCAGAGAGATACTCAGTGCCTAAATAGACCAAGAAGGGAAACTTGGCACTCTCAGAACCTGGCAAAACCGTAGCCACCTAAAATAATCAATCACCAGTAAGGCACCCCACTCCAGTACTCTTGCCTGGAAAATCCCATGGACAGAGGAGCCTGGTAGGCTGCAGTCCATGGGGTCGCTAAGAGTCGGACACGACTGAGTGACTTAACTTTGACTTTTCACTTTCATGCATTGGAGAAGGAAATGGCAACCCACTCCCATATTCTTGCCTAGAGAATCCCAGGGATGGGGAAGCCTGGTGGGCTGCGGTCTATGGGGTTGCACAGAGTCGGACACGACTGAAGCGACTTAGCAGTAGCAGCATAGTGTTATTAGCACCTGGGATTTCTTTGGAAGGAATGATGCTAAAGCTGAAACTCCAGTACTTTGGCCACCTCATGCGAAGAGTTGACTCACTGGAAAAAACTCTGATGCTGGGAGGGATTGGAGGCAGGAGGAGAAGGGGACGACAGAGGATAAGATGGCTGGATGGCATCACTGACTCGATGGACGTGAGTCTGAGTGAACTCCGGGAGTTGGTGATGGACAGGGAGGCCTGGCGTGCTGCGATTCATGAGTCGCAAAGCGTCAGACACGACTGAGCGACTGAACTGAACTGAACTGATGTAACTCAGATGCATATATAATGGTTGACATACAACATTCATGGTAAAAAGTAATGTAAATTGTAACTTTCAAGGACATGAACAAGGAGGACAAATAAAAATTATAAAATAAAATGGCAGAAATAAAAATTTAAAATATGTGTAGTGATTCCTTTGCAACTTCCTTTGAGCCTATAACTATTTCAAAATAAATTTTAAAAATACCAGTGGTCACAACAAATGGAAATGGATCCAGGCTCTCCAGCCAAAAGATAAAAGTATCAATTTAGACTTTTTTTAAAAAGGAAAAAGAAAATATACCTCAAACATACAGCATGGTTGAAAGAAAAGGAGTAGAAAAAGAGAAACTAGACAAATGCAAACCAAAGAGAATCAGTCAATGCTCTGTTCATATAGGAGAGGAAGAATTTAGGGGACAAATATCACTACAGATAAAGAGGACTGAAACTTAAGGATAAAAGCTGGATTCACTGAGAAGGTATAACAATTCAAATTTTGTATGTCTTTAAGAACAAAGCTTGAAAATATATAAAGGAAAATTTGACAGAACTACAAGGAGAAACTGACAAATCAACCACTGAAGTGGCGGTGATTTTGCACAGCAGACACACATTGTAGACATTGTGTTTCTGCTGGTTTACTCCTGCTTTATTGATGAAATTTCAACTACCTGCATTTCATAGTGCTCCACAGAAGTTAGGGTGGGCTCCAGGTGCTCCATTATTGACCAATTTAAGAGCTAGTGCACTAGACAGAAAGAGAAAGGTGAATACCATATAGTATCACTTATACGTGGGATCTAAAATAAGACCCAGGTGACCTTATCTACAAAATGGAAACACTCACAGAGAGAGAAAACAGACCTGTGGTTGCCAAGAAGGAGGGAAAAATGGGGGAGGGATGGGTTGGGAGTCTGAGGTTAGAGTATGCAACCCACTCCAGCATTTTTGTCTGGAGAATCCCCATGGACAGAGGAGCCTAATGGGCTGCAGTCCATGGGGTCACAAAGAATTGGACATGACTGAGCGACTAAGCACACACACACACACACGTGCAAGCTATTACACTTGGAATGAATAAACAACAAGGTGTTACTGTCTAGCACAGGGACCTATATTCAATACCCTGTGATAAACCATAATGGAGAAGAATATATAAAGAATGTTAAAAAGTATATGTATTCTTATATACACACATATACATATAAGTGATTCATATCTATATAAATCACTTTGTTGTATAGCAGAAATTAACACACTGTAAATCAATTATACTTCAATAAAAATAAATAAATAAAATGTCACACAGGTTCATTGTAAAAAAGATAAAAGAATTAGTGGATTAGAAACTGAGGTGTGCTATTTCCCTATTCATTTAACCATTTATTGAACAATTATTATGTTTAACACATCATGGAGCTTATGTGTTAAAAAGAGCCAGTTACTGCACTTATTTAGTTTAGCCATATAATGAAAATGCATAAGGGCTTCCCTGGTGGCCTTATGGAGAAGTGGAGAAGAATCTGCTTGCCAATGCAGGAGATTTGGGTTCGATCCCTGGGTCGGGAAGATCCCCTGGAGATGGAAATGGTAACCTACTCCAGGATTCTTGCTGGAAAATCTCATGGACAGAGAGGAGCCTGGTGGGTGTCAAAAAAGTCAGACACGAGTTACAGACGAAACAACAACAAGAACAAGGAAGGCATAAGCTGGAGTTTTGCAGAGATTTATACAGTAAACCACCCTGAAGGTCCTCTCTCCCCCAACTAAGTCTTCTGCATCTCCTTCTTAAAGAAATCTGTTTGACGGGACGAACCTCAGTGGTTTCCAAAATCATGATATGCCTTTAGTATATTGTTTTTTAAAACTAAGACAATACTATTGTAGGTATAAAGGTTGCCCCACAGACTCAGCGGACTCCATTCTGCCGAGTGGTGGAAGAAGTTTGGGTCCCCGTTTATTTCTCCACCGCCCTTGGATGGATTCCATCTACATTCCAGGGATGTCTGACGGTAGCGCCAACGCTGCAGAGGAAGGGTGTGTGGCCTGGATCTCCCGGCACTGGCCCCAGCTGCCAGGCCCTTCCTTATTCCCTTCTAGTCTCCTGTCATTGCCCCTCAAGGTCACGCCCGACACTTGCCTCATTTCCAGCCCCGGGTCTCTTCCGGTCTGGCTCTGCCTCAGCTGACTTTGGTGTCCTTGGTTACAGAATGTTCTGGGGCTGCTCCCACACCACGCAGGGGCAGGAGGAACACGCTGGGGTTTTCTAGAGTCCTTCACGCACGCAGGCTAACCTGCAGGGGCCTGGAATGTGTTCTCCTGTTCCGTTTCATGCTGGATGAACTCCGCAAGGCTGTCTCTGACCTGTGTCCTAAAACTCCACCCAGCCACGTCTCCCTGGCTGCTCGCTGCCTCCTTGGACTGGGAAGTGTACATGGCCCGGTCTTCTCAAGACCCAGATGAACATCTCACTCCTTGCGTTCTCTCTAGCGCCTCCTTTCTCCCCAGGTTTGGGAACTTGATATAATTTTTGGAAAGGTGTGGGATGGGCAGGAAGTTCTGCTTTTCCTTGGGTACTCTACCAAATCTCCTGTGTAGATGCGATTTCTTTCTCTTCCTTGGGAAATCTGAATGTTAACAATAGACTCCTTATTTTCTTTGCTTTCTGAATGTTTTCTTTTTTGGAGGTAACAATGCAGAATGTCTTGCTGACTGAAAAAGGAAAGAGTCGGTAAAAGTCGGTATATGGAGAAAATGACATCCTATATTAAAATAGCAACATATTGCTATTCAATAGTACAGATGAACAAAAAAGGTCTCTTGGATAACATCTATTAAACACTGATTTAAGTAATAACAGCAGTAAAGCAAGTGTTATGAAAAAAAAAATCCTAGGATAAGGAAATACTAAATACTGGGGAAACAAGCTCAAATGTACTTAGAAAACCATCAAGTCAACTCTAGGTGAGTAGCGGCTTTATTCATAGAAGCCATAATTCGGTGAAACCAGAAGTCAGTGAAAAATGAAGTGTGGATGGTTATGGTTGGAAGACACTATTACACAATCATAGAAATAAGTTTAACTGTACTACAGAAAACTGAAAATGCTTACTGGGGTCATGGATAAAGTAAAGGAAAGGAACTATGATTGGCTGGGTGAGAAGAAATTATGGATCTCTTTAGCAAGGGGATACCCACCCCTGCTAGTGGGGGGCAGGCTGCTGGGGCTAAAAGCATGCAAGTTCCCTGCCTTCAGCAACTGCTAAGCCAGATTCTCCAGGGTGGAGGGCCTTCTGGAGAGGAAATCCCTCTAAACATCTTTTTTCATGATTCAGGAGCTCCTCGGCCTCCAAAATTACCTTCTTTAAGTAACAGTGCCTGGTACTTCCCTGGTGATCCAGTGGTTGAGAATCCGCCTGCCAGTGCAGGGTATGCAGGGTCACTCCTTGGTCTGGGAGGATTCCATATGCCTCAGAGCAACTAAGAATGTAAGCCACAATTACTGAGCCCGGGTGTTGCAACTGCTGAAGCTTGCACGCCTAGAGCCCGTGCTTTGTGCAACAAGAGAAGCAATCGCAATGAGAAGCCTGTGCGCTGCCAGCGTTGCCATCACTCGCTGCAACTAGAGAAAGCCCATGCACAACAGTGAAGACCTAGTACAGCCAGAACAAATAAATAAATAACTGTTTTCAAGTTAGAATGGATTAGGAAAAAAATAACAATGCCTAATATCTTTTTAAACAAAACTTCTGTGTCATAAGCATTCCTAAAATGTTAAGAACACAAGTCTGATTGGGGTAGCACATGAAAGTCATTCACTCAGAAATCCTACTTGGATCTTGTCCCATGACGTCGGAACAGCCTTGCAGGCAGCACATGTACATTTGCGTCTGCCAAGTGGGCTTCTTCAGGGCAGCGATCTTACCTTTCTGATTTTTGTATCACCAGCGCCCAACAGTATTTGGTGTCTAGACTAAGCATGCAAAAATGCTTGTCGAAAGATGTAAAGGAAGTGAATTTGAATGAATGATGTGTGAATGGTTCAGGTAATTTCTATTTTGATGGATGAAGGTAGGAGAAGAGTTAGATACCCAAGGGAGTTTATCATTAAAGGGTTAAAAGTTTCTACAGTGAACCAATGGGTTAAAAAAAAAGACACATTTTGTAGTTGCATAATTTTCTTGGCAGGAGCTAACTAGGAACTGGTAGTTGGAGTGTTTTGCATGAATACACATGATTTCTGAAGGCATGTGATGTGTGTGTGCCCTTCATTAAGGGCTTGACAATTAAGATTCTTATAAAGAGTTTGTTAATTAAGGTATTGTTTTGATTAAAGGAGCTACCCTAAGTGAGAATGGTAGAGAAATATTGCATTTGTTTTGTTTGGTCTTTTTGAAACAATGGATCAATGCATGGCTATGAAATTCTACTAAATACTTTCAACTGAAATTCAGCAATTCATGTATGGTCTTTTGGTCAAAAAATAAATTTTCAGAATTCATTCCTCTTTGCTTAGGGCTGAAGTTTACCACGTGAACAAATAGTAATAGGGAGTTCTAATCCTTAGCGGTTTTAGAGATATACCTACAAACAGGCGATTCATTAGCCCCATTGTCAGCAAGTCCTTAAGTGTTTTTGTTTCTAGTGTCCTTTTCCTCTTTAGTAGCTCCCAGACTCTAGCTCCAGTTTGGTAAAAAGAAAAGACTAATTCTTTCAAAGCTGCCACTGGGACTTCCCTGGTGATCCGGTAGTTAAGACTCCAGCGCTTCCAAAGTGGGGGTGCTGGGGTTCGATCCCTGGTCAGGGAGCTAAGATCCCATGTGCTATGTGGTGTGGACAGAAATTTTAAATATATATATTATATATTGTATTTTATATTATATATTGTATATTATATATAATATATATGTGTGTGTGTGTATAAGCTGCCACTAAAATCCAAAAGATTCTCTCAATACCCTACTCTCTTTTCTATGTAACCCTCCCCCAACCCCACCCAAATCTCCAGGATACCATGCCACATTTGAAGGCAGACTTTTCTCTCTTATCTCAGATGCCGTGTCCATTCTCAGGCTGGCAGAAAGCCACCACGTACTGGGATTGGCGGGCAGACACATGTTCTGCTGAGCACCATTCTCTCCCCTCCTGTGTAAAGTGATACCCAGACCTTGTGACCACAGACAGCTCATGCTCCTGGGGGCATCTGAGGCCTCTCTTTTCTGAGAAAGTCCATGGAGGGAAAGGACAGTGTATGGATTTCCATGGAAAAGCCTCTGTCAAGGATTCCAGATACAGTTCCCCCGAGGTGACAGGAGAATCTGACAGAAGCCAAGGAGAAATACGGTATCTCCCACGTAGAAAATACAAAAAATTCTCATCAGTAAAATGAAGTGTAACGAAGATGATAAAACTTCCTGAATCAATATGCTAATTTAACTTAAATGTCTGTTATATTTAAATAATTGAACACCCTGACAGTAAAAAATAAATCCAGGCATACAGGCAGATAAAACTTTTTGTGTTTTAAGTGGCTGTGGAATCACCTATTAAGTTGTTCTTAATAGGCTGATGTTGTTCTTAATAGATTAAAAAAACAGTTGTTTTTAAAGACTGATGATCAAATAAATAAGTGACTGTATGGTGATTTCTTAAATTAAAGCTATTATAAGCACTTATACAACAAACTAGAATTAGTGATGTAAGACAAATAATGGGGAGGAGAAAATACCTACCTGAAAATCAGTGTTCAGTTACCCAAGCATGTATGGAGAAAAATGAAGTTGGATTATACCACTTTATAATATGTAATGTAGTGTTATATTTTTTAAAAATGACTACCAAAAGAAGTAGAAGATAGATTAATTATGATTTAGGGCAAACAGACTATATCTACAAAAGAGATAAATTTACACCAGGACAGGAAGTATATCATCACATTCTGGATCTGCTCCTATTTAAATAAATAACGTGATTAAAACAATGCAAGAAAATAAATATTTAAAAAAATGAAAAATGCTCAAAACACATTTATTGTCCCAAATCTATAAAGATTAGTTGTAAGTATAAATACTCTGCTTTCATGCCATAAGTAGTGAAGGAAGATTAAGATTTTAAACAAAAGACAAATGCTAGCAAAGCAAGTTGAATCATGTGGAATATGTATAGGTTCATAGTAATTAAAGAGGTGCAAATTAGAACTCATAAAATGTCACAAATAGCAAAAAGATCCTTTTCTTTTTTTAAGTCGTTGTTGGTGGAGGATCTGTGGGAAATGATCCTGTTTACATAGCTGGTGGACTCCACATTTCTTCTTCCTCTTTTTTGAAATTGAATTATAGGGAGGCCTGGCATGCTGCAGCCCATGGAGTCATAGTCAGACACGACTGGGTGACTGAACAGCAATATACTTGATGTACAACATTATATAAGTTTCAGACGTACAACATAGTGATTCATAGTTTTTAAAGGTTATACTCCATTTACAGTTATTATAAAATATTGGCTATGTTCCCCATGTTGTACCATATTTTGTAGCTTACCCCTTACCCCTCTCTCGCCCCGCCTCCATCCCTCTCCCCACTGGTAACCACTAGTTTGTTCTCTATCTGTGAGCTTGTTTCTTTTGTGCTATATTCACTAGTTTGCTGTAACTTTTAGATTCTACATAAAAGTCATATTGTACAGTTTTTCTGAAGAGCAATTTCTCAATCTATAGCTGGAGCTAAAAAAAAAAAAGTTTAAAATGTTCAGTCTATTAATTTCATCTTGGGGATACATGATAAGCAAAAAAATTGAAGGGGAAAATAAAATCTGTGCAGAAGTATCTGTATAGCAGCATTACTTTTCATAATAAAAACAAGAAACATCTCTAATGCATAGTTAAAAGAAAATGGTTTAGACAACTGCTCTATATCAACAGAAGGTAATTAACTACACTATTTAATTAAAATGACTAATATATGGATTATGTTGATCCATGGAAATCTGTATGTGAAGCTGTGATAAATCTGAACAAGTAACAAATATGTCCTTGGCTGAACTTACTTCAGCCATGGATGTATTTTGGGGTTCTTGGGGACTGAGCCATATTGAATCCATAGGGACAAACTTAGTTCCTAGTACTCAATAAGTGCTCAAGTATTTGTTGAATACATGCCTAAATGACTTTTCTGTTTATGCTGAATTCTTGACCTTCTTCCTGACCTTGGTAAATGTGCACTTTCATACAGCTCACCTGGTTTCTGAACTCTAGCCTGCTCCATCCTCAAATAAATGTGTACCCTTTATGGTGCTGGCACCCAGCTAAGTGACCTCTGCTCTACTGAAGCCTCCAAACCCAGGATGACACATGGCTGCAGCTCACTCAGTGCCTAGCATGATGTCTGTCTGCACCAAGCTCATGGAAAAAAAAAAAAAGAATAAACTTTGTCCAGTGTACAAAGGAACGTTAACAAACATGGCAAGAGATTGGATAGTGAAGAGAGTTTAGATCAATCATTCTAGGGGAAGGAACAGCTGTATTTGAAAAGTTGTATGATTCTATGAACTGTCAAAAAATAAGTTAAGGGAAATCAAAGCTCATACTAACTTATTTTCTTAAATACAAAAACTAATTGCAATCAATTCCAGGACTAGACAGACTATATCTCCCCAAAGCCAGGTGTCTATTAAAAAACAGGCAAAAGCAGTCAAGCATTCGACCTTCTCTTACTTAACATTCCCCAGTCATCCAGCTGCTCTGATGGGAAGGGTAACAGCACCGACTCTCAAGAAGCTGCCAGCTGCCTGCGAACATTCTGCCCAGAATATTTGCTGAGATTCTATTGAGAACAGAGTGGAACATTAAACCCTTAAGGGATTAAAAAAAAAAAAAAGACCTATAAGGTCCTCCTTATTTGAGTTATCAGGGGCTGTGTATCATGGGGTGACAGACAGATCGAACAGACAAACGACACACACATACTAAATACTTGCTAAATAAGTGTTCACCTAGTGGCACCCCTACCACTCGGCCTGCCCTGGTGGCGCTGAGTGCCTGGCACAGAAACACTTGCTAGCGGAATGAATGATTGAACGATTTGAATGGACAGAAGAAGGGATTCAGCAGGTTGCCACATTAGATGAAGCAATCACAGCATCAAGTGACGTTAGTGTATTTATTCTGGCGGATCTTAATTTGTGAGCGCACACGATTCTTTAAGGGCCCTCATACAGGCAGGAAGCTCTGGACACAGTTTCAAAGAAGAAAAGAGAGCCTTCCACGCCTCGGCCGGGGGCGGGTCGCGTGCAGACCCGGGGTTAAGGCGAGCGGGGCTGGAGGCCGCGGGTCCCGTGTCCGCGTCCAGGTCGGCCTAGGCCTCCTGTGCTATAAATACAGCGTCCCACATGCTGCAGAGACACGGTGTTCCCTGCACTCGCGGGACAGATAACATGAATTTGCCCTTTAAATGTCCCAAGTAAAGGTACAGCCCCTAGCCCACCCCTGCCTCCCGGAAGCGCCTTCGCCCCCGTTGCCCTCTGCAGAAGAGGGGGCGGGCCAGGAGGCGGGGTTCCGAGCATCTGTCCAGCCAATGAAAGGGGCGCGAGGGGCCCCGGGCCCCCGCCTCCTCTCGCGAGAGCCTGGGCGGGTTATATAAAGAGGGCGGCGGGGCGAGGCGAGTGGCCCCTTCGTGTCGCGCAGGGTCTGGAGCAGGGGAAGCCGGGGCTGCCCGGGCGGAGACAGCGAGAGCGCGTCTCGCGGAGGCGGTGTGCGCCCGGCTGTCACCATGAGCGATCAGGCTCTGAGCTTCCTGAAGGACTTCTTGGCCGGCGGCGTGGCCGCTGCCATCTCCAAGACTGCTGTCGCGCCCATCGAGAGGGTCAAACTGCTGCTGCAGGTGAGGACCTTGCGGGCGCGGTGAGCGGGGCGCGGGCGCGCGAGACCGGGCGCGCGGGGCCCCGGCGAGCCGCGGGGCTGCCCCCCAGATCCGCGCTAGGCCCCGGGCCCGGCGCACGGCCTGCACGAAGGGGAAGGTGCCCTCTGCGCAGACAGGTCCAGCGTCAGTAGCGGATTCCTGGTGTCGGGTGGCGCCCCGCGTGCGGGTGTCTATATATGGAAACCCACCCCGAGTAGGTTGCAGCCAGCCAGATCCTGCTCCGGGGACAGCGCGGGCACTCAGGCCTCTTGGGTCGGCCTCACCTCTTGATTTTCAGAGCCCCTTGCACCCTCTTCTCAGCATCCACCTTTTACGATTAACAACATCGAAATAATTAACTACTCAAGATTATTACGGTGTCCAGTGTGCCATGCTGTAGCCATTATTCTATTATTCATTCATCTTGCTATGACCTCTGTAAGATAGATACTGTTTCCCCCATTTTGCACATAAAGAAACAGGTCTTGAGAGACCAACACTTTTCAAAATAAACTCAGATGGCCTTATTCATCCTTTCCCCAAATCTTTTCCTCCCCAGCCCTGATCTCTGAATGGCTTGTTCTCATCATCTCACCGCCCCCCCTTTTTTTTCACTTGCCCAAAAAGCAAGGATCCCTCCATGAGGAATTGGGCATTCTCAATTTGGGAGTCAAAATGATCTTGTTATTACAAGAAAAAACCCCAACAAATGGCCCTCAGCAACAAACCCCTCAATACTTGATTATTTGGATATGCTTGGAAAATGTCAGGCTCCAATGCTGAGTGGATTCCTTCTTCTTCTGTTGGAACACCTACTACTCAGAGACTGTGTCTTCAGGGAGACTAAAGAGAGACGGAGAAATCCTCACCTCCTGCCCATCATATCTGTCAGATCAGAGCAGGTGTCCTTTGGGCCAGGGATCTTTAATTATTTCTGTCTCCCAGTAATAAACCCCTAGTACAGTTCTGGCACCTAGGGGAAATGCAGCAAATCAATGTCTCCCTTTACGTAATCAAATCATCCTTTTCAGTGTATTTTGGAGCAGAACTGTTTCTCTCAAATGCCCTGGTAATTGAGGCAAGACTGGGTTTAGGGGACTCAGTGTCCAAGTAGCTAAGACTTCAGTTTACTCAGTTGTTCATTTGATTTCCCCATACTTTTTAAACAAGGAAATCAGGAAGCACAAACCTTCTTGTTCTCCTGCCCTCTTCTCTCGGCCCTCCCTGTCCCCCCCATCCCCCTCCTCCCCCGCCCCTCTCCCGTTGCAGGTCCAGCATGCCAGCAAACAGATCAGTGCTGAGAAGCAGTACAAAGGGATCATTGATTGCGTGGTGAGAATCCCCAAGGAGCAGGGCTTTCTCTCCTTCTGGAGGGGTAACCTGGCCAACGTGATCCGTTACTTCCCCACCCAAGCTCTCAACTTCGCCTTCAAGGACAAGTACAAGCAGATCTTCCTGGGGGGCGTGGACCGGCATAAGCAGTTCTGGCGCTACTTTGCCGGTAACCTGGCCTCCGGTGGGGCAGCTGGGGCCACCTCCCTCTGCTTTGTCTACCCGCTGGACTTCGCTAGGACCAGGCTGGCTGCCGACGTGGGCAAGGGTGCCGCCCAGCGGGAGTTCACTGGTCTGGGCAACTGTATCACCAAGATCTTCAAGTCTGATGGCCTGAGGGGCCTCTACCAGGGTTTCAACGTCTCGGTCCAGGGCATCATTATCTACAGAGCCGCCTACTTTGGAGTCTATGATACGGCCAAGGGTGAGAGAAGGGTGTCAGGGGGCGCAGAGCTGAGAAGGATGTGTGCAGAGAGGATCCTGAGGGGTGTCTAACTCATAAAGGACTTTGTCCTGTTAATCTCACTTTCCCCTAGTCCCTGGGCTAAACTGTGGAGGTGGTGAGGTGGGGATCAATAGCTGGGGGACTCTCCTTGTCCTCTCCTGAACTACCCTGGCCTTGAGTTACTCGGAGAGGGCAAAGGGGGTGCTTGGCTCCTTTTATCAGTTACCAAGTTTAACTTGGAGCCACTTCAACACGTCCTGTGCGCGGGGCACCACTCGGGCTTTGCGGGTCCAGGGAGGGTTGGCAGCACCAACTTGTGTTGGCTGCTTGGTTACTCCTGAGGCACCCCTCGCGGGGCAGGCTTTTCTGGAAAGGTGGGGCGTGGAGTTGCGGTGCCCTGTTCTCCGTCCCCACCTGCTTTTTGCTCAGCTGCTCGGAGGAGGAATCGCGTCATGGCCATTTGGCTTGTTGGCTCTGCCCACAGGGATGCTGCCTGACCCCAAGAATGTGCACATTATCGTGAGCTGGATGATCGCCCAGACTGTGACGGCGGTAGCGGGGCTCGTGTCCTACCCCTTTGACACTGTCCGCCGTAGGATGATGATGCAGTCTGGCCGGAAAGGGGGTAAGCCCGAGACCCACGAGAATCTTACTTTTCTGCTCAAGGAGAACGCTAGTCAGTGCTCTTTACAGCCTGCATTCTTCTCAGTTGTTAGAATTGAGATAAAAATTTAAGAAAGATTGTGATGAATCCTCCCTAATGTTCTAAACTATTCCTTTAAAGATTTGGTTTGTTTTTATCAAAGAAGTAAGAACACTGAAAATGGGATATGGTTTGGTTCACCTGGTTTGTGAACTTAACTAGGTAGCTAGCATCATAGAGGCCTTAGGCCTTTTTCCCTTAGAGCCTGGGTGCAGAAATTGAAGTAATCAGCTGGTTTATTTTAAAATGTTTCTTACCTGGTTTTACAAGTATTATTGGGGAGAGTGATTTAGCTGGGGGAGAGATGGCCTCCAGAAGTTTGTGGCAATAGGAAAAGTTTTGGCTTCAATAGGTTGAAACGTAAGAAATTGCCATTGTAACAGTAAGAAACACCGAGTATAATTAGTTTCATTTGCTTTAACCTAATAATTGTATCTCTTGCTTTGTAAGAGTATAATCTGAGATTGGATCTCAGTGTTCTCATCAATAATAAACAGGACCCCCCAGCTTAATACTTCTGCTTCCCCGTGCTCCCTTCCTGTTTCTCTTTTTGACTTATGTGAATTCGCTGGTTCATTGCCCCAGTTCTTCACTTGATCTTGAGTTGAACTAGGAATCTAGAGACCCTCCCCAGCGGTTATGCGAGGGGAGGCGCTGTCCCATTGAATGTGCTTAGAGCTGGGCAGAAGACTCAAAGTGACCTTTTATAACACTGAAAACAAACTCTGCAGGTGTCTTTCAGAGGAAGAGTCTCTTTCCTCCGGAATCATGGAGCCCTTACCAACAATGTTTGTTTCCACAGCTGATATCATGTACACTGGGACAGTGGACTGCTGGAGGAAGATTGCAAAAGATGAAGGACCCAAGGCTTTCTTCAAAGGTGCCTGGTCCAACGTATTGAGAGGCATGGGCGGTGCTTTTGTATTGGTATTGTATGATGAGATCAAAAAGTTTGTCTAATGTGATTAAAACTCGATTTCATTGGTTCCAGATCCATTGTGTGGTTTAATAGACTCTTCCTAAGGGGAAGTAAAAAGAAAGATCTGGGATGAAACCAGATTGAAAGGAATACCTCAGAGGGGGGAAAAAAAGCTTAAGTATTCATTAAACCACAAATGTATTTTGTATTTATTTTACATTTAAATTTCCACAGCCAATAGAAGATAACTTATCATACTTATATAATTAACTGAAGAACTGATCATGAATAACTTAATGTGAAATGTCAATAAAGACCACTTAATGCATGTTCTCTATTTTACTGAATTCTTATTAACTGCCAAATGGATTAAAAGCATAAGACCATAAATCTTATTTTCTAGCATGACTCATTTATATAATTCAGTGGACAGGCTTCTAAATATCAGCTATTACACTGTGTTATCATGTGAACACCTAGAGTACTTCAGAGTTATGGTTTTAAAACTGAAATAGGTTATGTTCTTTCTCTTTACCTTACACCATACTGCACAGCCTCTTAGTGGTAACATGGATTGTGGCTTCCATAATCTCACCATATTTTATGCAATTTTCACACAGTCTTCAGGAATTCTGAGATTCCACTAAAAGCTTTAAATCACAGTTTCAGGAGCTTTGCATGGTTAGGAAGTGCTATCAGGGCCTTTAGAGAACTGTGATACTTGGAATTTTATGACAGGTGGACAGTAGTCATTGAAATCAGTTAGCAAGCTGGCACTGAAATCTGTTGGATCCTGTGGAAGATACAAAAAGGCAGAAGTCCATTGGGAAAAAAGGCAGAAGTCCATTGGGAAAAAAAAGCTTAAGTGGGGTTAGGAGAGAGGTGGGACTTGGCATTGTTACATAGTGTAACATTTAATAGCAGTACAATGAATCTTGGCTGAGGAGAACTAGAAGCCAGAGGGAGCTGGGCGGAAGGATAGAATAGGCCTTGAGAGAAAATAAGGAGACTCAGATACATGGGTGTAGAAAATCTCTGCCAGCACTTCTTTTCTGCAACAATTTACCAAGACCTGGAGGAAAAGTCAGTTTGGGACTTCACTCTGGTAAGTCTGTGAGCCAGAGGAAAACAAGGACAATTACACAATGGAAAGTAAGCATTTTGCGTCCAGAAGACCACACGGTTCATAGGGTCCTCGCTTGCTGGGAGTGACCTGCGTACACAAACCCCTACGTGTCGGGTGAAGCCTGAAGGGCAGGCACGCGCCTTCGCGGTCCTGACAGGTGGCTGAGGGGTGCCTCTGCATGCTCTGTTCTTGACCCGCCTCCTCCCCAAGTTCTCCCACCTTCTCATTCCTGCCTCCCCGGTTTAAAAAAAAAAAAAATTGGCTGCCTTGTTCTCCTCCGTAGCTAAGGTCTGAGTTTTGCCACATCCAAGGTTACATCCATCTTAATCTAGCAGTTGTCTCTGCCAACAGAAAAGGCCAACAGAGAGCCTCTCAAGCGCATCAAAGCCAAGTCGCAAGTATGGGTCATTAGGGGCCTTTAGATACATGTCTCATTGGCTTTCTATCCTAAAGGTGATCTGAAAAGTCCAAGCTCTGCTGCTGATGGAGAGAAAAGAGGGCAGGCTAGTAGGACAAATGCTTCTGTGGAGTGGCTCTCTAGAGAAAGTCAGCCCTAAGTTAGCGCAGGGGGAGGGAGGGTGGGGGTGTTGGGGGCCGATATGGAAGCAGGTGGGCAGTGCGAGCAGTGGAAGACCCCTGGGCCCTCTCTGGCAGGAACAGGAAGTGGAGAAGGGGATTCAACATTTACTTAATGGTGTGATTATCTCCCTTTTTCGTGTGACCCACAAGTCAGCCTCTCCCATGAGTGTTAACCTCCGTGCCCTCAGGAATGGATGTATAAGGAGCCTGTGCAGTCAGCCTTCACCCCAGCTCCTTTACGACCCGGAGCCCCCAGGCCCCTCAACCTTGGATGGGCAGCACCTCCCTGGACTGCCTTGTCTTTTCAATCCCCTCACTGAGGGTCCATTCTCCCAGGAGGTGTGTGAAAGTTGTGGAGATGCAGCTGGAAGGCTGAGAATTGGAGAGTGATTCTGAGAGTGTCTGGGGGGTGGGGAGGGAAGGGTCACACCTCTGGGTAGCCTCCCGAAGCAGGAAGAGAGAACCAGGGACAGGGCAGCCCCTGCAGTCCTGGAGGCCGGCTTTCAGCTATCTCATCCCTTTAGCTGGATATAGGAGACTGGAGATTGTGAGCACCCCTGCTGCCTGCAGTCAAAAGCAAAAGTAAATCTCTGGAAGAAAATACCACCTAGAGCAGGGGTCAACAAACTTTTTCTCTGAAGAGCAAGGTAGTAAATAGTTGAGGCTGTGTCGACCAGATGGTCTTTGATAGGGCAGCTCTGTCCTATTGCGACAGCGCCCTGGACTAGACACGAACCCAGGGTGGCTGGTCTGCAAAACTTCATGTACAGACACTGAATTGTGCACTTCTTAGAGTACTGACATGTCACAAAATATTCTTTTGATTTTAAAAAAACACTTGTAAAGGCCACAAAAATGGGCTCTGGGCTGCTGAATATGGCCAACAGGCTGTAACTCTCTGTACCCTGATCTAGGGCTTCAAATTTTTCCTACAATTTTTCATATAAACATAACCAAAACCACAAATTAAATTTAAAACAGCCTATAAAAATACATTCTAAAGAGCCACAGAGTAAAACGTGAAAATCAGAAGAGATATTCAAAAATGTTTTGACCTTGATAAAAATGGGGTCTTCCCTGGTGGTTCAGTGGTAAATAATCTGCCTGCCATTGCAGGAGACTCAGGTTCGATTGCTGGGTTGGGAAGATTCTTTGGAGGAGGAAATGGCAACCCAATCCTGTCGTATTCTGGCCTGGGAAATCCCATGGACAGAGAGGAGCCTGGCAGGCTACACTCCATGGGATTGCAAAAGTCAGACATGACTTAATCACTAAACAACAAAAATACCATGTTATCAAAACTTGTGGGAAACAGCTAAAGCTATGCTCAGAAGAAACTTACAGCCTTTGATGCATTTATTAGAAAAGACAACAACAACATTAGAAAAGAAGGGCTGAAAATCAGTGAACTATACGTCCGTTCCAAGTTTTAAAAAATGACACCAAATTAAGCCCAAAGAATAAAGCTGGAACTAAATAACTTAGATAACAGAATTAGTGAAAAAGAGGCAACCAACAATGCCAGGTGAACTGCATATCTAAGTGTGAAAGGTAAAATTTCCAGAAGGTAATAAAACAGCATTTTTTCAAGTCCTCAGGTAAATGAAAATTTATAAAATCCAACATTTAGAAAAGTACTAATCATGCAAGAAAAGACCGACAAACTGGATTCTGAATAGAGACACAGAACATTAACACTGTATGTATTATGGTGGTTCCAGAAATATCTCTAAGTAGATTAAAACAGTCAGCAGAATTTTAAAACCAAGTACAAATTTCTGCTGTAATGTAGTCTGATTTGCTAGAGCTCAAATATACTACCAGCAGGAACTGCTCAGTGATTTACTCCAATGGCACTATTGTTATTTAACCCTTATCAAAAAAATTCATAATGGTTTAGCAGCAAGTTTTAAAGAGAGTATTTCTTATCATTCATAATACACATCATACATATGGAATGTTGATGTGAACTTTAAAAAAAACACTCATTCAAGCTATAAGAGTGTCTACTGTATTCAAGCTATAAAAGAGTGATTTCCTGAAGGACTGTTGCCGAAGCTCCAATACTTTGGCCACCTGATACAAAGAGCCCACTCACTGGAAAAGACCCTGATGCTGGGAAAGACTGAAGACAAAAGGAAAGGGGGGCAGCAGAGGATGAGATGGGTAGATAGCACCACAGACTCAAAGGGACATAAATCTGAGCGAACTCCAGGAGATAGAGCAGGATGGGCGGGCCCCGCGTGCTGCCGCCCACGGGGTCACCAAGGGTTGGACACAACTTATCGACTGAACAACACTTGTAGCAACATAACAATTATGATGTGGTTTAAAGAGATGATCGAGAGTGTAATTTTAAGCATTTTCCCACATAAACATCATACTTCCAAAGATATAAATAACTAATATCCTCTTTTCAATTTCATTCTCACTTAATTCTTAGTCATGGAGGCATGTAAAAATTATTATTCTAATTTTTACAATGGGAACAGGAAGACAGTGCATTTGAGAGACCGACACAGGATCAAAACTCAGTTATCTTTGATTCTTTTCTTCACTGTGCCCAGGATGAGTTCTTCATGCCTAAAAGACATTATGGTAGACTCGGAAATTAAAAAAGAACGTTGATTTTTAAGTTTCTTACTATCTTTATTCATACAAATAAAGTAGTCATGAGCATGAAGCACATTTTCTTGGATGGTTTACAATCATTTATATAGGTTCCAACTTTGGCATTTAAGATATTAAACATTTTATGAATTTAATTATTAAAATAATAGAGTAACTTAAACTTGTGTCCCCAACTTTACGTTGGTCATAATACTTTTCATAGTGTGCAGGATTTGAATTTGAAGATGAAAGTACACACAGATATCTATCCCAGTGACCTCTTTTTAAAGTTACCTAGATATCCATTTTGGACATTTGGGTTAATGGGCTGAAAACAACTGCATTACACACTACATTTACAAGCAAACGAGAAAACTTTTATTTGGGGTAGTAGCTAAGAAAGCAGCTTTTTATGGAGACTGAAAGAAAAGGAAGTAGGGGAAGTATGAGAGTAATTGCTACCCTTAGGAAACAACTTTAATAATTCAAAATTTTTCATAGGATCTTATCAAGAAGGATGTAATACCAGTATAACATTTAACAGACATGAAAGTCACTCTCAGTAAGAACCTTGCCTAGTAATTGCTGACCTTGGATGAGTATCCTTTCTAATTGCACGTGTAAATCTTAAAAATATATATCTTAGGTACAAGTGAACCAAATATAAAGTAGTGCTAGACAGTCCTTCACATTTTTTATGTTCTTGAAAATGAAAATAATATACTTCTGATTTCTTCATAAAAATACCCCTTAAATCGTAACAACTTAAAAGGCATCTTGACTTACATCGGAGAATATCACATTTTTCAACTCCTATCCCTCTGCTTATACTGATCAGTGTAAACTAATCATGACAACAGTTGTAAATTTCTCTTTGAAAAGATGAGTATTGTTGTTCTGACTTTTGCTTCACGCTGAATCCCTGTTATCAGTAATACTTAAACGAAACTCCCCTGCCTAAGTAGTAGAAACTGAAGGCGTTAATTTAGTATCTAAAATCAAAGTACAGAGAAAAAAATTTTTTAAAGATCAAAGAAAAAAAAAAGTACAGCTTTTATCTATAAAATTAAAATTGTACCATATGGCATATGACATATGGCAGCAAAGACTATAAAATGCATTCAGAGACTAATGCTATTACATAAAAGGTTTCTTTTTCCCCCTAACAACTTAAAAACCAATTTTAAAAAATTGGCTAATTCACTCACTACTGGGAATATATTCAAATGCTGAATTTTAAATTCAGCATTATCTTATCTCTCCTTAAAGACAGGTTGTTACACAAACATCGAAAAGTGCAATAAGTTAAAAAACAAAATCTTGGTTTAGTACAGCTAAAGTGTATGAAGTAAAGCACTAAGTGATGTAAAAACCTATACACCAGAATATCCAACAACAAATGAACATTATAACTCAAGGAAAGCAGCAGAAAAATCTCACGGTCAGGTTGTTTTCCCATGAGTTTTTTAACCCCATTCTCCCCACCCTTCTCAAGCCCTACCCGAAACAAAATCTATCAATACAAACTAAGGCCAAGACATTCTGAATTGATGTTCAGCAAAATGCAGTTTGGCTTACCACCGAAGGTGTTTAAGAAAAGTTAAGTTTGGCGTCCACGCTACAGAGCTTGAGCAACCCAGAAAAGCAAAAAACAAATCTTACTGTGTTTACAGATCAAAAATTCACACTAAAAAAAAAAGGGGGGGACAGATTTGGCATTTAGTATAGAAACTTACCAATACATTTTAAGGTATGCATAAAAGGCCAGTAATGAAAACAGTGATAACTAGAACAGCAGAAGCAACATGACTGAGATATACTTCGTTGTACAAGAGCCTACAGATTGACAGAAAAAATACTCTGATTTCAAGAGTCAACTCTATTACACCCTACACACACATCACTAATTTCAAAAGGTCTTTGAAAGTGAAACTGGCAAAAATGGTACTTCCAGGATTCAGTACAAAAGGCCAAAACAAAACCAAAAAATTGGCTGACATTTATAAAATAGCTTCAACAAATACGGGATTTTTTTCCTCCTTTATCAATCATATTTTTAGTTTTTCTTTGTCAGCCCTTAAAAACAGTAGCTAGAACTTCTAAAGGGGTAGAACAAAGCATTTGTTTCCTGCATTTCCTCTCACTTAAAACAATAAACGCTGAATACAGCACAACCCATTAACAACACCCCTTAAAACGCTGTCCTGACACAACTTGGGATCTGCTTCTTGGTTCCTCAAGCTGGTGGAGCTCGTTTGCTAATTCAACAAATACTTGCTTTTGCTTATGAGGATCTGGTCCTTGGATGAACTATTCACAACACAGGAGCTCTAAAGAAACCCAACTTCTCAGAATCCTTACCTACTTCCCCTGAAAAACACAAAAGAGGAGTTTCTAAGTTGAGCTTTCTCAGACTCACAATTTGAAATGGTCTGGAATGGTTGATAAAATTTTTAAGATCTAACTCAGTGCACACTTCTACAGAGGTAGTAGGCACCTCTGGTGAATCACAAGGACTGCCCTAGAGCAAGCTTCTGTCTTCTCCTCAAATCTAAATCAGCGCCACCAATGAGAACAAATTTCAAGATTAGTTTCATAATAACTATCTTACAATCAAGTTATAAGTCACACCACCTAAGTTCTGAAGCAAATAGAAAACCAAGTCAGTCAGGAGCTACGCTCACTATATAAAACTTACAGAAAATGAAAACAAAACAAAAAAACACATTAAATGAGAACCATATAGCTAACATTTCGGTCCAATGTGCAGGATGCTATCACAACTGCCTCATCAGTCCGACAGTTGAACCGATTTCTATGTTGAGAAAAGACACAGGTATGCTACCATTTCTCTATGAAATATATACACGTCTCATATAAACACCTCCTCACAGGAAACACTGATTTTTATATTGTCTTTTTGAAAACCATTTTGCATCTAATTACAATACCTTAAATTGCTTAAACCAGTATTTAGATGTCTACACAGAGAATGACAGCGTTATACAAGAGCACTTCAACTAAGAACTGGATGAACAATGCTTAAAGTAAAAAGAGTTTTTATAACCAAGCTGTACGGACATTCGGGGGCTTAGGTCTTAGCAACAGGCCACCACCAGTTGTGTTAAAAGCAGATCGCTCACTCTTACAGCTGAGGCCACTGGTAGCGCTGGATGTCCTGGAAGCGCCTTCTGAAAGTAGACAAAGAGCAAGAAATTATCTGAACTCACTAAATACATAAATCATCATCTGATACACTTCCTTTCCTCATCTGAAGCCCAGATTAAAATAAAACTGCCTTCTCTATCTCACATGTGTTTTTAATAGTCTAATTCTATTCTCAACCAGGAATGTACTTCAGAATTCCCTGTGGAACTTAAAATAACAAACATAACCAAACTCTATACAAGGGCATTTTGATGCAATAGATTTGGGGTGGGAGTAAGTGTTTTTAAAAGCCTCTCAAAGAATTCAAGTGGGAAAAATAAAATCTCTTTGTATAACCATTTATACATTTATTCAACAAATAATTTTGCACAGTCAAGGCATGATATTAAGTGTGAGTTATTGGAATAAGACGCTGTCTTAGTCACTTACTCTACCAAGGAAGTGATGTGTGGCGGATGAATGAATGGAATTAAACTAGTTATCTGAGTGTTTAAGACTACAAGTGGTTCCAAGTTTCTGTTAGGACTAGCTTTTACAGACTTTATAGCTTAGCACATATACATGAAGTAACAGCACAGACTTCTGTAGGGAAAACGGTCTGGCCTTTCCGTGTGTCGTACACTCCAACACTCAGCGGTCACGCCCACCTGTATTCTCTGGGTGTGTAACGGATCATATACTGAGCATTAAGAGGGATTGATCTGAGGACTACAGATCACTAATTCTCGTCTTAATTACCAGTGAAGAAGCAGCAGCATGCATTAGGGCCGGAAGATACTACTGAAAATTCTTCACCGGCTGAAGAGACTGCTTCGGCAACTTTTAAACAGTCTATCTGTCCATTTCTTCCTTTAATAAACACACTGAAATTAAAAGTCTCTCCCTCCATTACCTAAGAGACTACTGATATTTTCAGTTGTTTAACCTCCTGGTTTCCTTCCTATGTTGCCATTATACACTGTAAAAAATGAAACCTGAAGTTAAGTGAACCAACACAAAGCAAGGCATGCCAGTGAAACAGAGCAGACTGCATCCTAGAAGTCAGCATCTAAAACTCTGTCAGAAGAACCTAAGTCATATACTTTTAAACGGGAAAAGGGTACAAACAAGTACAAAACCCGTGTGCGTGTGCTTACTTAGCGAGCTGTACTGGCTGAGAGTGGACCTCACTCGTCTGGAGATCGGGGATGAGCTGAGATAACCCATGTTGCGGTGATAATCCATCAGCTGTTCTGAGCGTTTCATGCCAACTGTTGGCTTCACAGCTTCAAGCCTTTTCAGAAAAGCCTGCATTTAAATGAACAATTTAAAAGCTAACGTTAGATAAACCGCAATAGTTTTTTTAAAAGGCAAACACTTTCTAGAACCTGAAATTCACAAAATAAAGTAGAAAAGACTTCAACTCACTGCAGAAAAACTATTTCAATAATAATGTGGAAAACCTAAAAGTTTCTACCTGTCCTATAGCTAACCAAAACCACTATGATTTTAACAACTGATTGTAGGTACAGCTCTCTTGTTTATCAGGTTACAATCTTAGAAAAGATGCTGTAAGGTGAAAAACATTAAACCTTATTTTCTCATAGAAATGATATTATGGGAGTAATAATGCTACGAGCCCAGTGTTCAACCCTAGAAATGACCGTGAACATATGCTTAGAGAGGAACTGACATACATACATTTAAGAGCATGAAATAATGTCATTTCTTTCAGCGAGTAAAGTGAAACTATAAACCATACTATGGGAAACTACAAAGTACCCTCCTTGACCTCTTCCCTTCTCCTTCTGCTAAGATTATTCTTGAAATTTTTCTTAAAAACGGAATTCATATTGTGTCCAAATAAATATATGGAAACATGGTTTAACAAGAACAGTTCCAAATTTTATGAATTAAAAAAAATTATCCCCTTTTGAAGTAAAAGTTCTAATACAGTTGGGTCTGTATGTAGCAAGTGCGCCCTCTACTGGAGAGAGCTGTCCTCTTCACCTGTTCTGCACAGCACCACTCCTTTTGCCTGGAGGCTTGCAGCCTCTGGATTGCTAAGGAGCTGATGTTAGGGAACTAGAACAGAATTGCTTTAGTCATCATGCCTGTGAGCCATGTGAACTGGTCTCTATCACTGGAGATGGAGCAAGTGAAGGATTATGAATCATGAAAATTACAAAGTAATGGACCCTGGTTGTGCAGTACATTGGACACAAAAGTGTTGTGTGTGTGCACGTGTGCACCCTTGCGTGTGTGTTTTGACTACAAACAATCTGGCAAACAGCTTAAAAAGTGTATCATCTCACACTGAAGAACCATTTGAGCCAATGCAGCTCTATATAAGGGTTTGGTACGTGGCTGGTTATACAATGAATACTCAAAAGTTGATGGTTTACAAAAATAACCAATCAGAAAACAAAATGAAAAATTTCATGGCAATAACATAAAAAATATAGTTTTAAAGAAAACTACAAAACCTTACTAAAGTCGAGTGTTAAGAAGGCTTGAGTAAACAGAAGGACATACCATATTTCTAGATTAAAAGGTAATATTTTAAGAGTGCCCAACACTCTGCAATTAAAATGTAAATTCAACACAATTCCAACAAAAATTTAATTAAAAAATTTTATAAAGAAAAAATAATTAGCTATTATGAAGAATAAATGCAAAGGACCAGCCAAGAAAAAAATATTACAATATATAGAATTAGTTTTATTTTGCTTAATAAAGCAAATATTTGCTTAATAAAGAAGAGTTAAGCATAAATCTGGACAATTACTATTCCTTACAATAACATAATTTTTATAATAAATTATGCTTATTTCACCATGTAGCTTTAAGCTACTTTTTCTACTTCTTGTGAATTAAGCTTTTGATCCAGAGCTGCACTGTCCAAGGCCACAAGCCACATATTGTTACAGAACATTTAAAATGTGGCTAGTTCAAATTGAGATATGCTCTAAGTATAAAATATACAACTGACTTCAGAGACTTAGTATCAAAAAACATAAAATATCTCTCAACAATTTTTTATATTTATTACATGTTAAAGTGTAATATTTTTTATTTAGTCAGGTAAATATTATAGTAGAATAATTTCACCTCTTTGATATTTCTAATATAACTGTTAGGAAAATTTAAATTAAACATGTGGTTCACTTTATGTTCGACTGTTCTCGAGTATAACAAGATCCCACTGTGAAATGGAGAAAAATATTGCTCACATATACAAATTACTAAGTAACAAAGTAAAAAGAAAAAAAATAGTGGTAATTTCCCACTGCTTATTAAAATAGCTGAAATTTACAATTTATATGGCGTATAACAGAAGCTGCTTACCAGTTTTCATCTCATTTGTATCTAGAATAGTCCCTAGACATTAATGGTTTCAACTTCTCAAAAGTAAACCCAAGTTCCTCAAAACAATAAACATAGAATTACTATACGACACAGCCATTCCACTCTTAGGTACACAGCTGAAGGAACTGAAAGCTGGGACCTGAAGAGATACCTATAGTTAGTTAAAGTTAAAGTTAAGTCGCTCAGTTGTGTCCGACTCTTTGCGACCCTGTGGACTGTAGCCCACCAGGCTCCTCCATCCATGGGATTCTCCAGGCAGGAATACTGGAGTGGGTTGCCATTTCCTTCTTCAGGGGATCTTCCTGACCCAAGGATCGAACCCAGGTCTCCCGCATTAGAGGCAGACACTTTAACCTCTGAGCCACCAGGGAAGCTGACCCAGGGAAGAGACACCTATAGTGCAGCATTATTCACAATAGCCAAAATGTGCAAACAATCCAAGTGTCCATCATCAGATGAATGGGGAATCCAAATGTGGCATATATATATATATATATATACATGGACTATTATTCAGCCACAAAAAGGAATGAAGTTCTGATACAGGCTGCAACATGGATGGTCCTTGAAAACATAATGGAGTGAAATGAGCCAGAGACAAAATGACCAAATAGTCTACTATTCTACTAATATGAAATATCTAGAATAGACAAATAGAGACAGAAGGTAGAGTAGAGGTTACCAAGGGCTGAGGGGAAGGGAGAACAGAGCGTTACTGTCTGGCACAGTGTTTCTGTACAGAGTGATCAAAAAAGTTTTGGAAATAAGTAGTATTTACTCACAATTCACAACATCGTGAATGTAATTAATGTCACTGAACCAATCACTCAAAACAGTTGAAATGGCGAACTTCCCTGGTGGCGCATGGATAAGAATCCTGCCTGCCAATGCAGAGGACACAGGTTCGATCCCTGGTCCAGGAGGATTTCACGGGCCGTGGGGCAACTGGGCTTGTGCGCCACAACGACGGAAGCCTGCACGCTCTACGGCCCGTGAGCCACAGCTGATGAGCCCCTGTGCCCTAGAGCCCGTGTGCTCTGCAACGAGAGAAGCTGCCACAGTGAGAAGCTCAAGCACCACAGCTAGAGAGGAGCCCCTGGTCCCCGCAACTAGAGAAAGCCTGCATGCTGCGACAAAGACACAGCCCCGCCAGGAGTGAATCAGAAATAAACATGGCAGTGTGCACATATCAAAATAATAATGAAGAAGACATTGAAATTTTTAAAAAGTTAAAGTGGCAAATTTTGTTACTTTTATATATAACTTAAAAAAATGAATCATGTTATTTATCAGAACCCACTGAACTATATACTTTAGATGGGTATGGCATGTAAATTATACCTCAAAAAAGATGTTAAAAAGAAAAAAGTAATCCCAAAGCGAGGAAACCTGGATATGATTCTACCACCTGCTGTAGCTGTTTATGAAAATGCATAAAATGTAAATGAATCCTGAACTTGCTAGAGGGATACGTAGAAAGTTACCATCTAGTTCACCACCCACCAAGCTCATTTCAACTTGTTCTGCTGCAATCTACTCCCTGCCATGTTCAGGGTAACTCTCTTGACCAATATTTTACTATTTTTTGCAAATATACTACCCTAGCTCACCAACTCTTGGTGTTAGTGATAGTAATAAATTCATAAGAGTTACTCTTGCAAATTCAGGTTAAGTAGAACTGTACTGATGATGAAACATAATAAGGGTGAATTTGGGGAACTGTTCTGGTAATTTTAATAACAGCTTTATCACTTATTTTAACTCTGAATGTATGTGTTCATTAAGGGTCTAACTTTAGTTGAAGATGCTACCTGGGTTTAAAACCTTGGCTCAGTCACTTGCTTAGCAGCTACTTGTCCATGGGTTAATTATTTAACCCTTTTAGGTCTCAATTATTCTACCTGTAAGATGTGGCTAAAAATAAAGTACGTCCCTGAAAGAATTATTGTCTGGATTCAATCAGCTAATATTTAGAAGACACTTGTAACAATGCCCAGCATTAAAAAGCTCTGTAAATATCAGCAATTATGAATTGCATTTTATAAAGAAAATGATATGCTATGAATAGTAGTTTTTTTAATGTGAAGATTTTCAACAGTTTCCATATATATATTTCTTAGGATATCAAAGGACTATTACTGTATCATTTTTAATAATGTCTTTCATACATCAAGCAGCAGGGCACCTCCCTGAAATGTGTGTATTATTTAAAATAAATGATATATAAATTATTTTAGCTTTTGAGGATAAAATGAAGTAAAATAGATTTAGCTAGTGACTAAGTACTTCGCAGATGTAGCTATCTAATCCTTGGACACCATTTCCTGTATTGCTATAGTAATTTAACAGATCTAGTCAAATAAACAACAGACCTTGCAGTATTTTCATTTAATACTCCCTTAAAATATAGTTTCCTGGATAAAAAAGCACATACTGTTATCTTCCAGGCTCATGGCTCACCCTATATTTTATGCCACACAAACCTATTCCTACTTTGTATCATTTAGAAAATTTGGCTGTATTGGGTTTGCTGCAAGTTGGGCTTACAAATCAGTACAAATGCACTTTATTTGATGACTAAAATGTAAATCAGTCACTTACCAAATTCTCTCTTTCGATCCTTTGTTGTTCCCTCTGTCTGTTGAGAGCACTATGATACAACTTAGGGGGAGGACCAGTCGATCTTGGAATCATACTCTTGCTTCCTGGTTTCTCAGCCTGTCTGGACAGTTCTTTCAAAAGCCTCTGATTTTCTCGATCAATCTGTCTCACTTCCTCTCTTGTGAAAGAGTAGTTTTTCCTAGGGGCTACTGAAGGCTGATCAAAGTGATGTTTTTGTGGTCTCTTTTTATCTAATTGCAGAAAAGCTACAGAAGTGAACAACAAAAAAAGTGAACAAAAAAGGAAAAATGGCTAAATAAACAGCAATACGATGGCATAATGGTATATGCTTTAACTTTTATAAACGGAAACTACATTAATTCATGGTAACGGATGTATGGAATCATTTCAATGACATCCAGGCTACAACAGGGTAGAAAAAAAATTCAGAGGCAGCTTAGAGGTTTATGCTCATTGGGTTCTTTAGGAATAAATGCTATACACAAAACCATGAAAATACTTTAATAAGAAATGAACAAGGCACTGGTTGTAGACTGCAGATATAATTTATGGAAACTGCTTTTGTCGTGTTCATTGTATGTTCTCCTAAAGGAAGCTTAAAAGTTAGAAACCTCTGGTGGATTGCATTGACAGAATACTCAGTTGAGATGGGTTTTAGTAGTCAGAAAGGCATCCCAAGTGGTGCACAAGATTCCATCTGCAATGCAGGAGATGTGGGTTCGAGCCCTGGGTCGGGAAAATCCCCTAGAGTAGGAAGTGGCAACCCACTCCAGTCTTCTTGCCTGGAAAATCCCATGGACAGAGAAACCTGGCCGGCTACAGTCCATGGGGTAGCAAAGAATTGGATACAATTGAACGACTGAGCACACCAACACACATAATTCAAAAAATAAAATGTTCTCAGCAATGCAAACAATGGCCAGAAAATGGCAAAAAGAAACCTAGAATATTCTGAAACTTTCAACTTAACCTGAAAGAATTTTACTATACAAGATTTATGGTCTTGATACTGGCATTGTAACAAATACTTCTACTACAAAAGTCAAACTATGATTCCTGACTAGACATAAGCCAGATGAATACCTTATATAAAAAGAGCTTTTAACCAAGAAAAATATTTTGTATACTATGATTATCAAATGAAATTTTTATCAACATGCTAAATTATCAATATTTCATATTATTAGAAAAATTTTCAGCAAGTCACAATTATTACTGAACAGTTATCAGAAATTTCTAAACATATTAAGCTTGTTTCACCTGAAGTTTCTGCTACAAATGAATGTATTATATCAGATTAACAGTACGGTACATTTGTTTTAACAATATCTTTTTAAAGTAACCATTATTTGTTTTAAATTAATCATTTATTTGGCTGCACTGGGTCTTAGTTGAGGCATACAGGATCTAGTTCCCTGACCAGGGATTGATCCCAGGCCCCCTGCACTGGAAGTGTGGAGTCTTAGCCACTGGAAGGCCCCCATTATTTGCTTCCATTATATCAGAGCACCTTTATGTTCATGGGGTTCTCATGGCAAGAATACTGGTGCTGTTTGCCATTCCCTCCTCATTGGAAAAGACCCTGATGCTGGGAAAGACTGAAGGCAAAAGGAGAAGAGGATGACAGAGCATGAGATCGTTAAGACAGCATCATGGACTCAACGGACATGAATGTGGGCAAACTCCGGGAGATAGTGAAGGTCAGAGAAGCCTGGCGTGCTGCAGTCCATGGCGCTGCAAAGAGTCAGACGCACTTAGCGACTGAACAACCACCATCTTGTACTTGTACTAAGCAAGTACACTCTTTTACTTGCTTAATATTTTATGCTGTTAAAAGCATTTTTAACCCCATTTAAAAATGTGACTGGTGCAGAAAAGTTAAATCCTTGGAGCAAGGTCACAAAACTGTAAATTTACGTCTCAATGCTTAAACCAAAGATGATCAGAGATTAAGGAAACTTTAAAAAAAATTATTAACAGTGACTTCCTGATAGGAAAAATTAGGAAATTAATGACTGGTAATTTGTTGAAAAGCACACCAAACTAATGACGAAACCTGAATAGGAACACATTTAGAAGGAGATATATATAGACTATATATAATTGAATTATCTTACTTCCAAGAAATATCCATTTTGTAGAATTGAATAAGGTTTCTAGATTAATTTAGCCTTTAAAATTAAATTCTAGAGGGAATTAAAAGTAAGCTATTTTCCTAATGTCATTTATAAAAAGCTTTTATAAGTAAAATAAGGCAACAGCTAAAAATAAAATAAAGGAAGGATTTCAAACTAATTCATTTAAAAAAACAAAACGAAAAAGCATTCTAACCTCCCTTGATGGGAAAAGTATATGTTGAGTGCTTACATACTGATGCCAAGTATCATTAGCACATTTTTCTAAAGTGGCTACTATACACTTTAGTACGAGGCAACCTCCAATATATGATCCACTGTCTTCCAATTAAGATCAAAAAAATGTTAATTTGAATAAAATTTCAGGGATAAAAATATATTAATATAAATATGTACATTATTTAAATGACACATTTAAGAAATACTGCTTTTCCCTAATTTTCGTTAATGAAACAATTTTGCTCAAACTCTTTACAGTATTTCAATATGTCCATTATCACTAGAGCCACTTCTTGACTCAGTAACACCATTTACTAGAAGTACCAGCTTAACTTGTACCTAAACTGGGATACAGGCAGCATTTAAAATGTTTATGTGCATACTATTAATGGAAAATTTATCCCAAGCCATATTATGTCTTTATTTACATAATATTAGTTTTTCTTTAAAAAAATTCACCCTGTAGGCATATTTGCGATCCCGATTAAAAAAATCAATGATATATGATATTTGCTTTTTAAAATGATGTTTCAAAGGTTGTTTTTTTTTTTTTTAAATCCCAACTCTTGTAACTGAGAGGTGATGATTCAAGGAATAATAACTAAATTTACTAAGTTCCTTCATCTTCTTTATGAACATCTTGTCAGATGAGAACTTCTGAGACATTCTTTCGGTCTCCTTCCTTTGCATCTGGGCAGGTCTGTGATGGCGCGGACCAACACGGTACAGCCCAAGGCTGGGCAAAAATAGAGACAGATGCAGGCCACCACGCCCTCCCCCTTGCCTCTGGAATCCTTGTGCTTGGGGCCCTGGGCCACCCTGTGTCTGGCTGCCCTGAGGCTGTGAGGCTGACTACCCTGTGAGGACATCAAAACCACATAGAGGGGCTGTGTGTGGCGGGGGCACTGTGATCCCAGCCTTCAGGTCATCCTAGGCTGCCACTTTACCGATCTAAGATCGCGATCTGTCATCAGAGCAATAGTTAACTCACACACAAAACAGAGTACCAGGAGTTGGGTACTACTGCAACAAAAACCTAACATCTGGAGCACTAGCTTTGAGACCAGATAGTAAGTGGAGCTAGAAAGGGCTGGAGGAGACTGCTGGTGAAGATGATCAAGTGGCAGAATTTCAGCAACACTGTTGGCTATGACAGCAAGGAAAATGGAAAACATACCTTCTGCCATTGGTGGATTTTGCTAAGCAGATCTCCAGGAAGAATCTTTAAAGTATTAATAGTTTATTTTGCCATCATAAGAAGACAGTATAGAAAACAGATGAACTAAAAAAGGGATCGGTCAGTTTTCAAGCAGAATTTATAGAGAATATCAGAGTTGGGACTTTTGGGCTTCAAAATTATTACTACTTGGGCTTCCTAGTCTCTCCTGGCAGAAGATTCTCAAAGTACTCGAGCTATAATTGAGGAACCACACCCAAGGAGCCACAGCTGCCCTTGGGACTTGCTTTAACCCTGGATCACCAGCTGGGCAGGATCTTTGAAAAGTGGGAACAGAGTTTTGCACTTGGGAGGAATGTAAATCAATGTATGGCCACAGGGTGGACTGAAGAAGTTTTGCAGAGTGTCTGTGTTATTTGACACTCCTCCCATTAAGAAGGAGGGTCTATGCCCCTGCTCTTAAATCTGGGAAGGTGTATAACCAATAGAACATGGAAGAAATGATGCCATGTGGCTTCCAATGTTAGGTCATAAAAGGTGGTGAGGTTTGTGCCTTGTTTCCTGGAACGCTGTCCTTGGAGCTCTGAACCATCTGCACTGAGGCTGCGGTACCTGAAGCCCAGACCACAGGGAGAGGCCACGCACGAGCCCTCTGCTCAGCAAGTCCTGGTCTCCAAGTCACCCCAAGCCCAGACACTTGATGTGTGAGTACACCAGCACTCAGATGATTCCAGGCCCCACCTGTCAAGTCACCCCCACTTTTGAGCCTCTCTCTATACCCTAAGGGGCTTCCCTGGTGGCTCAGACGGTAAAGAATCTGCCTCCAATGTGGGAGACCGGGGTTCGATCCCTGGGACAGGAAGATCCCCTGAAAAGGGAATGGCTACCCACTCCACTATTCTTGCCTCGAGAACTGCACGGACCAGAGGAGTCTGGTGGGTCACATTAGTCCATGGGATCGCAAAGAGTTGGACACGACTGAGCGACTATGACTATACCCTAAGTACTGGGGTAATTTGTTATGTAGCAATAGAAACTGCTATCTCATCACTTAAAAATATATATTATGCAATAGACAAAAAAAAAAACCACAAACAAACCCATGGGCCAAGTGCAGCCCGTAAGTGGGTAGTTGTAGCTCAGACGGTAAAGAATCTGCCTCCAATGTGGGAGACTGGGGTTCGATCCCTGGGTCAGGAGGATCCCTTGGAAAAGGGAATGGCTACCCACTCCACTATTCTTGCCTCGAGAATTGCACGGACCAGAGGAGCCTGGTGGGCCACATTAGTCCATGGGATCGCAAAGAGTTGGACACGACTGAGCGACTATGACTATACCCTAAGTACTGGGGTAATTTGTTATGTAGCAATAGAAACTGCTATTTCATCACTTAAAAAAATATATTATGTAATAGACAAAAAAAAAAACCAAAAACAAACCCATGGGCCAAGTGCAGCCCATAAGTAGGTAGTTCATACTTTTTTTTTTTGGTCTAACATCTACCAATCTTCCACAGTGATTACAGCTTTATCAATTTCATCATTTAGCTCTGTTTTGCTTTTATCAAACACTTCAAATCAATGGCTGTTAAATCTTTTTAGTGTACTTGGTCAGTTTGTTCGTGTAAAATACTCTTCTTTGTCCCTTTCAGTGATTTTCACATCTCAAATTCTATTTTGTGTACTAATAAATTGATATTTCTATTTTCTCCTTGGTATCTGCCTGGCACAACTTTTTCAAGCCTTTATTTTCATTCTTCCTATACTATTGATATTTTAAACATCTTTGCAGGTTGGATTTGATAAAAAAAAATTATCCCCTCTGATAATACCTTCTGATAAGTCAAAACAATTTACTTGTATTGTTTGATCTCTTCTCACAATTTTATATCTACAAAAAAATGCTTTTTTTTTGTTCTTTTCCCCCATTTTCCCCCTTTTTGAAGACTATGCTAATTTATTTTTTCTCTAATAGATTATAAATCTAATAGATTATTCTTCAGGAATAGAAGTTCTTAAACAGACCTCACACCAAAAGTTTACTGAGGACCCCACATAATGTTTATGTGGGTTATATCTATCAATATTTACCATGTTAGAAATTAATGGTAAAAAATTGAAAGATATCTGTGAATTCATCTGAAAATAATAAACTAGTGCTATGTAAATATCACATTTTATAAAAATAACATAGTTAGTGGGAAGAGAAGCAGAGTTGAACATTTCTGCAATCTTTTACTGCCTGCCTGAATAGAAGACAGCCAGAGCGACACAGCTCGGCCACGTACACGTCACATCTCACATGTCCATGGCTTAGCTCTATGGGGAAAATGAAAACAAGAAAAACAAAAAATATTCTTGGATCTGAAAGCCTTCACTGGGCAAATTCAGCAGGAATAATAATTTGAGAAACCTCAAGAAGCACCGTATACATAGATTGATCGCCACAACTAGTATTTAAAACACACTCTACTGCTATAAAGAGTCTTTGGTGGGTTATATTGGTGACTCCAACAACGGATGCATCAAGGGGCAAAAGCGCCGCTTTGTTCTTGGGGTTGTATTAACCCTGAGCACCAGGTACCGTGTGGGCAGGTCCTGGGGTCAGGGATCCCCAGGGGGCAGCAGACCGAATAAAGCTCTAGTCCATGTGCTAGAGACTGAGCCCCATTTTAGCTCTGTTTCCGAGTCAAAACGGGATAAGATTATATGGTAGAAACAGGAGGCAAAGACTTACTGTATGTATTTCAGATGGCAAACCTAAGACTAGTGGGTAACTGCTACAAAATCCAATTTCAGTGAAACGTAAGATGCATACTTCCTGACCGTTAGCACTGTGGACAGAAGTGTCCCATAGTCCTTTAGGTAACAAATAGTGTCTACTGTGGGGATTCCAGCAAGGAATAAGTTCCTGCCCTCCTGTTGCTTACACTAACTCCAGAGTCTCCTGAAAGGAAACGGGCTTTTGTGACTGTGAGGCAGGGGTGGGTGTGAAATTTCTGCACAGCACGTTCGGAAGAGTACTTCCGAGAAGGTGATGGATAAGCTGAGTGCCGAGCAAGACTGAAGTGGCCTCTACAGAGAGAGAGGCCAACCTCAAGCGCAAATACTCCACGAGTGCAAAGTATTAACATTCTCTGAACAGTAAGGAAGTACTGTGACTGGACTGAGAGGTAATGAGAGAAGAGGAGCTGAAGGTAGTCAGCATATGATGGCGAGCCATGGCTCATCAACTTTAACTGATATTAGACAAGTGCACCAGGCTCTCCACGGCAGAGCCCAAGCATCAGTACTTAATAGTTTGTTTTAATAATTTGAGTAGCTCTCCAAGAGATGCTCACATACTCCCTGGGGTGAAGAGTCACTGAAGAAATAGTCTGTTAGCCTATGGTAAGAAATTTGGTATTTATTTTTAACCTAAGAGTCAGCCCACTTCTGAAGAGTTAAGAAGGAAACTTGTAGGTCTGATCTACTTTTTTAAAGATCATTCCCATTGTTAGGGGAAGAAGCAGATGGGCAAGAATAGAAAACTCAGTCTTGAAAGTTTTAAGAGATTGAATGAGTATTTATCAGGAAAGGTATGCTGAGTGGAGGCTTAGCCACTAGGTGGTAACAGGCAATGCCAAGAATCTGGGAATTCTACTTTGTGTACTAACAAGATTGATACTTTATTTTCTCTTTCTTACCAGCCTGGCATATCTTTTTCAAGACTTTACTTTCTGAGTATTCTTCCTTATACTATTGATATTTTAAATAATTAAACAATCAATGAGTAACAATCAAAGAAAACCTATAAAAGAGGGGACATTCACAAGTATAAGTTGCTCCAAAATACATTTTATTAATCTATGAGACTCATTTGACCAAATAAGGGACTTATTTATGCCCTTCTATCAGGCCACCATATGTAAATTATGTAGCTGAAGATTTATTCTTTCAACTAACATTTCAAACAAATGAAGACAAGAGAGTCTTACTTACAACTTAAAAACTTTATCTTCAATTGCCCTAAAACCTAACCTGCAAGCTCAATATTTCTAATTTTATATTAACTAGTCAAAAATGAAGTTTCAGGTTGCTTTTTCTTCACCTGGAATATATTGTTCCTTTCAAACTAAATAATGGGTATAAATAAATTGAGACAGAAATATAGTAGTCAAGATTATCTTAATTCTTAAATCCTTCTATCTTAAAGGTAACTGAAACTTGAATCATGCTATTTCATCAACTTGGTAATTATTTTCCAGTAATTCTCTCTAGCCTTAACTTAAAATCTGAATTGTCTCCTACAGTTTACTCTGAGCTCTCTTAATTTGCCAGCATTCCTGCCACCTTCCCTTAAACTTGGTGCTCGTGCTTTCTTTCTTAAAGAAAGTGAAATATATCTTACACCCATGTCTCCATCAAACATAGGAAAACATCTGCTCCCCTTCTTGCATTTATTTTATCTGGTCTCCAGGCATTTTGAGTTTCTAAGAATCACTGTGAAGTACTTTCTAGTCCCAGTTGATCAGTTTTGCAGTAATATAAATAATGATATTCCAGGTATCTTTAAATGAAATAATTTGGTTACATTATAATAATATATCCATGATCTCAAATAATAAAACACACCTACTTGAAAAATCAAGGCAAATTCATAGCATTTAATATTAAGCTCAATATAATATTAGGTTTAATATTTAAATTCAATACACAGGACTTCCCTGGGGGTACAGTGGATAAGAAGCCACCCGCCAATGTAGAGGACAGGGTTTCGATCCCTGGTCTGGGTGGATTCCACATGCCATGGAGTAACTAAGCCCATGTGCCGCAACTACTGAGCCCAGGCGCCTAGAACCAGTGCTCTGCAACGAGAAGCCACCAAAATAAGAAGCTTGTGCACGCCAACTAGAGGGTAGCCACCCCCACTTGCCACAGCTAGAGTAAGACCATGCAGCCAAAAATAAATTATAAAATAAAGGCCCTATCTCCAGATGTAGTGATTTAAAAAATAAATTCCAAACACAGTGTTTAAAATTACCTTTTAAAAGATGATTCAGGTCCATTGTGTCATGTAAGACTTTTTGTTTGTATCTGTGGTCTAAACTGGAATCCAACGCTGTTGACTTTGAGGTGAGACTGGGTTCATGTTTCTCCTTCCCTTTTTTGGCTGATTTCAAAGATTTCGAGTTATTTTTCAAATCCTCAACATTTTCATATACTTCTTGCCTCACATTTTCTTGCCTTTTAACTTTCATTTTTCGGTCGCTTGAGGCACCCAGTTCGAAAGACTGAACCGGGCTGATGTCCGGGGTCGATAAAGGAGTGACGTCCGTCACGGTGTCTTCCGATTCTTCGGTGTCATCACCAACCTTGGGTTTTGTACCTGAAGCGTGGGCTCCTGGTGATTTTTCTCCTGGTTTATATTTCAGTTTGGGTGACAAGTGGGTGGCGCCAGGGAGATGCTTCTTCGGTGATGGAGATGAATCAGACAGGCCGACATCAGATCCGGTATCTGAACAGCCTGTATCGGAACTTGAAGATGAGAGGGACAAAGACGAAGAGGAGCTGCTTCTGGAATACTTTTTACTTAGGCTTTTCTTGAAGTTATTCGGCAGCTTAGCTGACTTGGACCTGACATGATGCTTTTTCTCATCATCAGTGCTCTCCTCTCCATCTGTATAGTAGTCGTGCTCACCGTCTTTCACAGTTTGGGGAAGGCTATTTGGAGTGGGCAAGTGTATTTTATGTTCTACTCTAGCATTACCCAGTTTTGATCTTGAAGAAGTGGTTGAGGACGAGGAATTTCCAGTTTGTGCATTATCACCTTCTACAGGGTGTTCCTCTGGAGGAGTTTTCCCACTGCTCTCCGTTCCCTTCTCAGTAAGATCATCTTCCTTTCTTTGTAGTCCAAGTTTCAAGTTTACATTTTCCGTATCTTTGTCTGTTCTCTCTTCAGCGTCATCATCCTGCTTGTCAAAAACTGAGCTGCTGTCACCTTTCCTTGCTTCTTCGAAGTCGCTGTCAAAGAAAGAATGGTCCACTTCACCTTCTGATATATCGTCAAACCGATCCATGATGGTAAAAATATATCTGAAAAGGAGGAAAGTGTAACCATCAGACTAAGAGTATTTTCCAAATTACTCTTTTTATTTTTATACAGTAATTGCAAATTTTCCCAAACTGAGAAGTCTGGGTAATATATAAAGAGAAATATGAAAAAGAAAAAAACCTACCATAAAAACAGTAACTCAGCGAAATGATAATGGGGGCTACAGGGGTAATAACAAGTTATACCAATGATCTGAACAATAATAAGAGATCATCAAGGCAAGCATATTACAAACGTGGATATGTAGGTGAATGACAGGGAAAAACTGACTTCCATAAATTAAGTACAGCTAGAGTTTAGAATGCTAAGCCAGCCCAAACAGACATCATTCTGGTAGACTGGCCGGTTAAAGACTCACATTTCTGGGGGAGGCTGAAGCTTCAAGGTTAGTTATGAAAGCCCCAGTTCGGTGGGATGGCCCAGCAGTCAGAACTCCACCTGGAGCTTGCAGTTTTCAATCGGACTCAGTTTAAAAGATGAGAGATGTGATCAAAATCTAAGGCATTAGCAACAGTCTCAGCTACTGCTCTTAAGTTTTTAAACTTTTTGTTGTCCTTTTGTGTGGCATCCATAGATTATGGAGTTTTTGCTTAACCCGTGTGACAGTCACAGGTCACAGCTTCAGGCTCACAGTCTTAAAGCCAGTCATGCCCTTCTCCACTTTTCTGAGGTTCAGTCTTAGAGAGAGATCATTTCCTTGATGGTTAGTGGCTATGAATGTGCAATTACAGCATTACTTTTAATACTGAAAAAAAAAAAAAAACGAATAGAGGAATATTTTGAGCCCATTAAAATCATTATTTAAATCACAGGTCAGCAAACTGCTGTGAATGGGCTAAATCTGGCCCACCACTTGTTTTGTAAAAAAAGTTTTATTGGGACACAGCCCCACTCCCAGGTTGAAGAACTGTCTCTGACAGCTTTCCCACTGCATCTGCAGAGTTAAGTAGCTGTGACAGATACCACAGGGCCCACACAGCCTAAAATATTTACCAATGGATCCTTTGTGGCCCCCTGATGTTGGTGCTATTATCAGTGTGAAAAATGCATTAATATAAAATTGTTGGCTACACTGGATTAATAATACAATTTAGACATTTGGACAAAAAAATGAAGAGTTGAAAAATCAACAATCCCCCTGCATTTTTAATATTTCCACTACTGTTATTGTGATAGTGTTCATGTAATCAACTAAGCAAGGAAGTGATGACAGGGAGTCTGCACAGTGAAAAGAACCAACTGGTCAGATACCCAGGCTCAAAACTTGGTGCACCTGCTTCTCAGTTGTGTGTTCCTGGGCACATGGACAAGAAGGTGCTTCACAGCCCTGTCTGCAACAGTGCTGACTGAGGGAAAAACTCAATGTCCAGTCAGAGGAAAACAGAGAAGAGAAATGTTGTGTATTATATACTGTGTATCAGTCAGAAATGATGAGCTTAGAGCCACAAAAATCATGTCTACCAAGAGAGTGGAATTGAATGATAACATAATCATGAAAAACTTAACACACATACACACACACAAACAAAACAACACTAAACTCTTCAAGCGGACAAACATATACATAAAATGCTACCAGCCTGGCCTGGGAAGACATGCATTAAATGTCTAAGAGTATGAGCCTATAAAAGGTGGGAGGAGGAATGAAGTTGGGAAAGGGGACAAAGGGGAAGAATTAAGAATCGGTTTTCTGTGATCATGGGTCATCACAAATATAAAAAGGTATGACTGATCGTTTTCAATCTAATTCTGCCCACCTGAGTTCAAAGAGAAAAACAGCAAATAAGCTATTGAATGCTGGACAGTGCTTATTAATAGTCATTAAATTCTCCCCAAAGCTATCCTTTTCTGTAAGATAATTCACACTTTAAAACGTCAAGGAATAAAAGAACTGTGGTAGCCGTTTTATCCCACTATTTAATGCCTTTAAGGATTAAAAAAATTTTTAACAAGTTTTTTCAAATTCTAAAATCAAACAGTTTCATAGCACAGCCCAGAGCAAATTTTCTTAGCCAGTTTAAAACACAAATCTTTTAAAAAACAAATCATCCAAATTATTCCAACTTCTGCCCCTCTACTAAACTTGTTTACATTTTTCAGGGCATAAAATTACTAACCTAAGTCTCATTTGTATTAGTGTTGTTATTCTACTACTAATAATAGTTAAAACATTAACTTAGTACTCATTAACTGAGTACTTACATGTTGTTGCTGTTCAGTCGCTAAGTCACATCCAACTCTTTGTGACCCCATGGACTGTAGCACACCAGGCTTCCCTGTCCTTTGCTATTTCCTGGAGTTTGCTTAAACTCATGTGCATTGAGTCAGTGATGCCATCCCACCATTTCATCCTCTGTTGTCCCCTTCTCCTTCTACCCTCATCTTTTCCAATGAGTCTCTTCACATCAGATGGCCAGAGTATTGGGGCTTCAGCATCAGTCCTTCTAATGAATATTCAGGGTTGATTGTTCTAAGTGTAAAAGAAGTACTAACTCACTGACTCTTGACAACAACTTTTAAGATATTTTGTCACTCTCTCGTATGTGGGAACGTGCCTGAAGCCACGCAGCTAGTTACGTGGCCTACCAGGACTCTAAAGCGGGCAGCTTTGAGGATCACGTGACTAACCACTGTTCTACTCTGCTTTAGAAATGTGGTCCTAGCCTTATGGAAAGAAAAAAAACTGAGACCTTCCTTCTTTGAACTATAAAACACATCGTTGTGATATCTATGATTTATTTGACAGTAAACAGGGGCCAAGATAGTAAAATAATCCCTCCCGTGGTAGGGAGTTTTAAGAGAAAGTGGGACTTGTTTAGCAGTTCGGCTTTAGAAACAGTTCTTTACAAAAAAGGATGGCCTGCCCAGTGAAAATTAGATACACATGCTAATGTTTGCCACACATTTTGCTGGATATATTTGCCATGCAGTAGTTTTCCTCTAGCAAAATAATCTGGAACAAATCTCACTGGCATCACAAACTGAATAAACCAGTTCAGTTCAGTTCAGTCGCTCAGTCATGTCTGACTTTGCGATCCCATGATCCGCAGCACGCCAGGCCTCCCTGTTGATCACCAACTCCCTGAGTCCACCCAAACCCATGTCCATCAAGTCGGTGATGCCATCCAAGCATCTCATCCTCTGTCATCCCCTTCTCCTCCTGCCCTCAATTTTTCTCAGCAGCAGAGTCTTTTCAAATGAGTCAGCTCTTCGCATCAGGTGGCCAAAGTATTGGAGTTTCAGCTTTAACATCAGTCCTTCCAATGAACACCCAGGACTGATCTCCTTTAGGATGGACTGGCTGGATCTCCTTGCAGTCCAAGGGACTCTCAGGAGTCTTCTCCAACACCACAGTTCAAAAGTATCAATTCTTCAGTGCTCAGCTTTCTTTATAGTCCAACTCTCACATCCATACATGACCACTGGAAAAACCATAGCCTTGACTAGACGGACCTTTGTTGGCAAAGTAATGTCTCTGCTTTTGAACATGCTGTCTAGGTTGGTCATAACTTTCCTTCCAAGGAGTAAGTGTCTTTTAATTTCATGGCTGCAGTCATCATCTGCAGTGATTTTGGAGCCCAGAAAAATAAAGTCAGCCACTGTTTCCACTGTTTCCCCATCTATTTCCCATAAGTGATGGGACTGGATGCCATGATCTTAGTTTTCTGAATGTTGAGCTTTAAGCCAACTTTTTCACTTTCTTCTTTCATTTTCATCAAGAGGCTCTTTAGTTCTTCTTCACTTTCTGCCATAAACCAGTAGCCTTAGGTAAATTTAAGTGTTAACCTAGGTAATAAGGATTCAGAACTTTGAACTGACTTGTGACTCTCTATCCCAAACTGAGCTTGTGATCAAACCACCTTTCCAAAGACAGTAAAGAGTTTCCCAGGTATTTCTGGCAAGGAGATTGACAAACCTGGGGTAGCAACGTACAACTTGCATCATATTCTGCTTGGTCAAACCACCTTTTGGATGGCACTTAGCTTTGAGTACTATGGCAGAGTCTAGAACCTGAGTTATGATTAATGGTTTACCGACCAAGGGCTCACAGAAATAAAAGAAATAACTAAGGGAAAGGGTGTGTTCAGATACTTGAAGAGTAGTGATATGAAACAGACTTGAGAGCTATTATTTGCAGCTCCAGAGGCAGAACTTGCATCAACAAATAGAATGCATAAGAAAGCTGTTCTGGGTTTAACATTAGAATTGCTCAAAAATGGAATGAGCTCCCTTCAAGGATTATGAGCCATAAGTCATCTAGCCACAAGTCACTAGATATTGTTGGAGCAAAGACCAGATGGCTATTTGCTGGGGTGCTGCAGAGGGAATTTGTGTGTATGGAGGATATGACCTTTTCCAACCCTAACATGAGCTAGGTCTAAATCCCAAAGTCTATCCCTAAAACAAATGACTACAGATACTTCTTCGAAATCTGTTTTTCATAGCTGTTTCCCACCTTTCCTGTCTTCTTACCAAACTGGGAACTCCTGGTACCTTGCTCATCTTTATATCCTAGCGCCTAAAGTCAGACCTGACAAATATTAGATATTCAAATAATGTTTATCTGATGAAGGAGTTTGGAGTTAGGAGATTTAAGATTGAGCCAGCTATGTAGGGCTTTCCAGGTGGCGCAGCAGTAAAGAATCTGCCTGCCTATGCAGGGGACACTGGAGACATGGGTTCAATTCTTGGGTTGGGAAGATCCCTTTATAGGAGGAAATGGCAACCTGCTCCAGTATTTTTGTCTGGAAAATTCCATGGAGCGAGAAGCCTGGTAGGCTACAGTCCATGGGGTTGCAAAGTTGGACATGACTGAGCACAGCCAACTATGTAAGCAGAAAAATCACCTCTTTCACCTGAGTTTTTTTCCTGGATAGTTTTCCATAGTTGTCCTTCATTCCCTTCCTACCCCACACACTAGAAGCAACTATCCCCTTATCTGCATTTACAAGATCCCTGTGAGTGTGAAAGTCACTCAGTTGTGTCCAACTCTTTGCGACCCCTTGGACGGAAGTCTTTCAGGCTCCTCTGTCCATGGAATTCTCCAGGCAAGAATACTGGAGTGGGTAGACATTCCCTTCTCCAGGGGATCTTCCCAACCAAGGATCGAACTCAGGTCTGCATTGCAGGTAGACTTTTTACCATCTGAGCCACCATGGAAGCCCCACAAGGTTCCTGTAGTCCCCAACAATTGTAAGCATCTGTCTCCCTACATGGTCACAGTTCATGAGAAGGGGTGCAGAGATCAGTGTCTGGGAGACTTTTCAGGTTTAGATTTAGGTTCCTAACATCCAACACATGGGTTATTGTAAGGACTTAAACTTCAGGTTTTTCTAGTAGTCATGTATGGATGTGAGAGTTGGACTATAAAGAAAGCTGAGTGCCAAAAAATTGATGTTTTTGAACTGTGGAGTTGGAGAAGACTCTTGAAAGTCCCTTGGACTGCAAGGAGATCCAACCAGTCCATCCTAAAGGAAATCAGTCCTGAATGTTCACTGGAAGGACTGATGCTGCAGCTGAAACTCCAATTTTTTCGCCACCTGATGTGAGGAACTGACTCATTAGAAAAGACCCTGATGCTGGGAAAGATTGAAGGCAGGAGGAGAAGGGGATGACAGAGGATGAGATGGTTGGATGGCATCAGCAACTTACTTGATGGACATGAGTTTGAGTAAGCTAGAGGAAGCCTGGTATGCTGCAGTCCATGGGGTTGCAAAGAGTTGGGATATGACTGAGCAACTGAACTGAAACATTCAGGTGACTTAATGAAAGGAAAAAATATCCAACTGTCCCAACCACTAAGCAGTCCTTTTGATAACCTTCACTTTAGTTAGTGAGATTCAATTTACATTAAAGAGTAATAAAAATATGGACTTAATAAGATAGTAAAGTTTCTCTTTATAACATATTGGGAAAGCGTAAAAATCAAATGACAGTTCATTAGGCTGCAATAACCCTGCTGATACTCAATGAGGACAAGAACTTGCCAAAGCTGCCCAGGAGTCATTTACACACCCATGATTCGTAGAGCCCTTGCAGAACCAGCAATACAAATACCAACGCTTTCGCCTTACATCAGGAAAACACACAGAGGAATCCGGCATTTTTAACTGTCATTTTAGATACTGGGACATGACGTTTCTGTAGTGAAGACATATGATTTGGTCCAAAGAAGGTAACCTATTGGATACCCGAAAATCTCAGCCCAAAGGAAACACCTGTCTTCCAGGATCTGAGGTTCCTTACACTACCCCCTCCGGACCCCACGAAGTAGCGGATAACTGACATCCCCCTCCCTCCCCTGAGTTCAGGGTCAAGTTCCGCGGAGGTGAGCGGGGGAGACCTGAGCCAGGATCTCCCGGGACGGGGGGCGGGGGGCTATCACATCTTAATTCACTGCCGACCCCGACCCCACGCCACCCGCAAACGCGCCCGAGGTCAGGCCCGGCCATCCCAGAGCGGCCGACGAGGGGCGCTGGCCCTGCGATCGCGCCAGCCCTGGACGCCTCCGTGTGGGTTACACCCGCCTAACGACCGGCTGCCAGGGCCGCAGAGGCGGCGGGGCCCGGAGGACTGGGGAGGGGAGGGGGGCGGCCCGGCCAGTCCGCCTTCCGCATACCGACCCTGTGCGCTCGCCGCGGCCTGGGCCCCGGAGAGGGGAAACGGATCCCGAACGGGGGGCGGGGGGCGCGGAGGAAGGGTCGCTCGCGCGCAGCTCACCCGGCGCCGCAGCCGCAACTTCCTCGCGCCGCCGGCGTCCCGGCCGTGCGCCCGCGCGCGCGCTCCTGCAGCCCCTCCACGCGGCCCCGGAGGCCGCCCGAGCTTCCGGAGGCGGAGAGAGCGGAACGGGAAAGGAGATCGCCTGCGCCCGCGCCGCTGGTCCCGCGGGAACCGGGCGGTGCCGGAGGCTCCTCGCGGCGGGCGTCACAGAGCGCGGCGGGCCCGCCCCGCGCCCCCGAGCCTGGCCAGCGGGCCCCCTCTCGGATGGAAAGGGACGCGGGAAGAAAGTGACCTCCGGACCCTCGGCTGTGCCCTGCACCGCCCAGGTGTTAACTGCTGCCGCCTCCGCTGCTAACGAGGAAAGCCGCTTTGATGGTCTTGTGATGTTGTACCCAAACAGCAACTGTAATAATAAATATGGAGGCAGCTAATATAAATATGCTTATATCAGCAAAGTTCAGTTTAAACAGCCCTGTGGCCCAGGGGCTGGTAAACACGTGAGAAAGTCCTCTGACTACCGGTAAATGAGATGGGTAGTTCAAACAATCTGAGAAAAATGATCTCCGTCCACTGTATTGAATGCAGCCCTTTTTCGTGTTTGAACTCGCAAGCACATAGTAGGTGCGACAGAGCAGTGGCACCCCACAGATGCCGGCCTGCTAATCCCAAACCTGTGGGAACATCAACCTAGGTTAACCCAGGTGAGGTCAATGTAATCCCAAGGGTCTTTATAAGAGGGGAGACAGGAGATTTGAGGACATTAATAAAAACAAAACATGGCCATGGATGGAAGCAAGAGCTTGTAGTATACACCGTGGTGACTACAGTTAATCCCTGCTGTATATTTGATAGAAGCTGGAGATTCCCCATGGACAGAGGAGCCTGGTGGGCTACAGTCCATAGGGTTGCCAAGAGTCCGACACCAATGAAGCAACTTGTCATGCACTGGAAACTTGACAAAGGGAAGAAAAAGGATTCTCCCCTTGAAGCCTCCAGAAGAAAAGCAGCCCAGGTCACACTTTAATTTTAGTTTTGACCTCCAGAACAGTAAGATGAATTCATGTTGTTTTAAACCACTAAGTTTGTAGTAATTTGTTATAGCAGCAACAGGAAATTAATACAATAGGTACCCAATATTTTTTACGTAAAAGTATAGAGAAAGGAACGCCTGGTAAGCCATATCATGCATGCCCAGTCACTTCAGTCGTGTTTGATTCTTTGCAACCCTGTGGACTGTGAACCTCCCCCCGATCGTGGGATTTTCCAGGCAGGAATACTGGAGTGGGTTGCACCACTTCAGGGAGTGTTGCTATGCCCTCCTCCAGGGAGTCTTCCCCACCCAGGGACTGCGCCTGAGTCTCCTGCATTGGAAGCAGATTCTTTACTGCTGTGCCACCTGGGAGGGGGCCTTCACATGGATTTAAACATGGAGAGATGTAATTGATTGGTTCCAACGACCGACAAGGCTGAGCGCACGTGTATGTAGGCCCCCTCTCATTTAATTCCTGACTGGGCCAATATGATTTGCTTTGGCCAATGGAATGTTAACAAATGTAACACAAGCAAAAGCTTAAAAAGAACTTGTATATCACATCTCTGACATGGTCATGTGAAGAGACCCAAGCAATCTCTTGAAGGATGAGAACTCAGGGAGCAGAGACAAGCCATGTTAATGGAGGCTCCATAGCCAGAGTAGTCCTAGCTTGTGCGCCAGGAGATCACAGCATCATTAATGGTTCAGGCAAGAAGAGAACTGACCCAACTGACCCCAGACCATTGACTGACCTGCAAAATCATAAGCATATCCAGTGGTTGTTATTTGGTGGTAGTTTGTTATATGACAGTAGATAATTGACATACTCTATTTCCCTAAATTTCAGGTCAAAACTTGGATAAATTGAAATTATCCTCTCTTGGGGATCTGCCCTTTTCAATTCTTTGTCTTGATACCAACTAATTCAGTGTACAGTACTTTCCTTTGTAATTCTATTTCTCTTTGAAGATTAATACAAAGACACTTCTGCCTGAAAGTTTCCCAACATGAATATTTTTACTTGAAGAGGCCCACTCAGCATAATTTATATATCGATGTCCTAAAATTTTGTTCACAGATTAGTTTTCCTCTTCCAAATGCTATAGTATGTTCCCTTTAAGCTTTAGCAGTCTACTATTTGTTTTTAAAGTGTTTTATAATTTTTTCACTTCTCCTTTTGAAGTTTGGCCGCACTTACAACCGTATTTTCTGTAAACTACACTCTGCTTGAAAGTTTACGAGAGAGAGAGTTAGGTTAAAGACCTGTTATGTTCTTGTGGTGAATCAGCAGAAGAAACTATAATGATATCTAGGTATTTTGATTTCTGTTAATACCTATACACAATTTTACCCAAAGTGGGCAAAGGCAAATACAGTGTTTTTCTCTCTAACCCTACGGCTACCTTTAAGGAGATCCAGGGGCTTTAAGGAGAAGTATACTAAATAGATGGTGACTGCAGCCATGAAATTAAAAGACGCTTACTCCTTGGAAGGAAAGTTATGACCAACCTAGACAGCATATTCAAAAGCAGAGACATTACTTTGCCAACAAAGGTCCGTCTAGTCAAGGCTATGGTTTTTCCTGTGGTCATGTATGGATGTGAGAGTTGGACTGTGAAGAAGGCTGAGCACCGAAGAATTGATGCTTTTGAACTGTGGTGTTGGAGAAGACTCTTGAGAGTCCCTTGGACTGCAAGGAGATCCAACCAGTCCATTCTGAAGGAGATGAGCCCTGGGATTTCTTTGGAAGGAATGATGCTAAAGCTGAAACTCCAGTACTTTGGCCACCTCATGCGAAGAGTTGACTCATTGGAAAAGACTCTGATGCTGGGAGGAATTGGGGGCAGGAGGAGAAGGGGACGACAGAGGATGAGATGGCTGAATGGCATCACTGACTCGATGGATGTGAGTCTGGGTAAACTCCAGGAGTTGGTGATGGACAGGGAGGCCTGGCGTGCTGCGATTCATGGGGTCGCAAAGAGTCGAACACAACTGAGCGACTGAACTGAACTGAACTGAAACTAAGTAGTGGAGAAGGCAATGGCACCCCACTCTAGTACTCTTGCCTGGAAAATCCCATGGATGGAGGAGCCTGGAAGGCTGCAGACCATGGGGTCGCTAGGAGTCGGACACGATTAAGCAACTTCACTTTCAGTTTTCACTTTCATGCATTGGAGAAGGAAATGGCAACCCACTCCAGTGTTCTTGCCTGGAGAATCCCAGGGACGGCGGAGCCTGGTGGGCTGCCGTCTATGGGGTCGCACAGAGTCGGACACGACTGAAGTGACTTAGCAGCAGCATACTAGTGAATGGGCTTCCCTCGTACCTCAGACGGTAAAGCATCTGCCTACAATGCAGGAGACCCAGGTTCAATCCCTGGGTTGGAAAGATCCTCTGGAGAAGGAAATGGCAACCCACTCCAGTATTCTTGCCTGGAGAATTCCATGGACAGAGGAGCCTGGTGGGCTACAGTTCATGGGGTTGCAGAGTTGGACATCACTGAGCAGCTAGCGCACATACTAAGTAGTGGAGGAGAAGATTCATTACATATTATCGACAGAGAATGGGTGTTGTATACCTATTTACACTCTAGTACTTTAAATGTCAAATTTTCACTTAATTTATCCTTATAGTATCCCAATGAATTCAGACAGACACCATTCCCAGCTTATCAAAGAGAATAATGAAGATAGCCCATGGAGTGTTTAATTACAAACCTGTCAGAATGTGCTGGCCATAAGGAATATAATAAATAAGGCATCTCTACTTAATTTGGTCTTAACTTAGACCTGGGAGGACTCAGCACTGACTTCCCAGAAGGAACTGACTTCCTGGATTCTAATTTAATACCTGACATCTCCCTCAATACCTCCTGATCTCAGGCACTCCTGTGTATATCTTACCACCTCCCAGTGTTCCTCAAACTTTGCACAGGGTAGAAACCAAACTACTACTTTTAAGTAAATGTTTGAATTGCCCGTGCTGACTTCACAGCAATATGACATTTGCTTTAAGGCAGTTTCCTGACCATGAGTGTACATTTCTCCAGATCTCATTCTTGGGAACAATATATAGTGTGCTGGAAAGATCATGAGTTATAGACCAGGGCTCTCAGTAAATGTTAGACAGTTTCCTCTTTATTGATTATACGATTTTACCGACTTTAGTGATTACTATAAATCACTTTGCACTTGTCGGGTGGCTGGCTAAGATACCAGCCATACTCAAAAAGCAACAAAACTAAACACTTATAAAAGCATGGAATACAGGGACTAAGCTCATGGATTTAAACCCTGTTTTTTTCTCGTCTGTCATATGTGATGACTAAAAGAGATAGAGTTTTTAGAAAGTACCATGACTTAGTGCTTAAATGCACAAGCCTTAGAGCCAGAGCAGGTGTGTGATAAAACCAAAGTCTGATAACTCTATAACAGTTAAGCAAATTATTTTGCCTTCACGGATAGGTGGAGATTACATTCACGGGTGATTGTGAAGATCAAATGAAGCATGTCTAGTGCTTAGAACAGTATCTGACAGAGTTAGTGCTCAATTAGTTACTATTATTGTCAACTTGCAGTAAACCCATATTTTGGAAAATTTTAAATATATATAAAGTATGTAAAGCATTCAGCATGCTGTCCCCTGCATGTAAAGGATCACACACACACACACACACAAAATATATCTTATTTTTGGTAATATCAAATTACCGTGCTTTATTTGAAATAATTTGGAATTGTAGGGTACACTTTGAGGACCCCCAGTGGGATGAATATTAACTATTTTAGGGGCAAAAGGGCTCCTTCAAGATCAGTTACACTGCTTAATTTAAAAATAAAAAAGAGAAGACAAGGAAGACAGGAAGGTAGTAACTACTTTTAAAGTCATCCCCTGTCATCACCTAGGCATGGCAAAGTCATATCTGGCCTAAGGCACTCATTATCTCCTTGTCTTTGACTTACAAGGAATGAGAATAAAGTGGTCCATGAATACTAATATTTAAAACAATCAGCTTTTTAAAAATGACAAATGTGAACATATTTGTTTTTATATAGATACATAAAATAATTCATTTCTGTACTGTTTTATTAGAGCTTAATATTAGCGATAATTTTTTTTTTGCCTCCTACTTCATCTCCCACTTGAAATCCATGCCATTCCAGGGAAATTTATTACAAAACCATGAATACATGGGTGGCCTTTGTATGTCTATGGACACTAGTATTTTTTCGTTTGAATGATAACCTCTTGGATAATACTTTGTTTTAAAAGAATAAACAGGGAGTTCCCTGGTGGTTCAGTGACCAAGACTGCGTTCCCAATTCAGGGGGCCCGGGTTCGATCACCTGGTTGCGAGCTGGATCCCAAATGCCGTAGCTGGAGATCCCATGTACAGCAATGAAGATCCGGCCCAGCCAAATAAATATTTTAATAGTTAAAAAAATAAAATAATAAAATATCCACTAGTTTACTTTGTATGAATGTTGTATTTTTTCACAGTTGAAACAATAGAGATTCCTTATAGAAAAGCACAGTATAGTCACAGTATTTGAAAATATATTTTAATACTTAGTTTCCTAGGAAGCAGCCTATAACTCAGTTTATTGGAAAACGCTAGTGCTTTTAAACTGTTTGGCTTTTTGATGTCCGTCTCCCACATCCTCCATGGCATCCCTCATCTATTTACCCCCTTCCCCTTCTTCCCCTTTCTATTCTTGATTTGCCCTTTCTATTCTATCACCCCCTTTTAAGTAAGCATTAATTTCTTTCCAATCCCTTCATCTCCTTTAGAATTCCTTTATTCATTAAAGATACATCTGTTTTGTTGGGCTTAGTAATTTCTAGTGTTTAGCATATTGGCATCTTCTCAGTAAGCATTATCTGTATATTAACGCGGGGGCCGTGGTACGAGAAGAAAATATGTATTCTCAAAATTACTTGGAGCACTTTCACTTGCGTGTGGGCACTGGCATTTGTACTGAATCGTTGGCGACAAAAATACAGGGAGTTGGAGCCACAGTGAGGATGGCAACTGTGCACGCCCCCTGGCGCCAGGCAGACTTTTCGGGGGGACCTCTCTGTACCTAGGAATTTTGCAGGCAGCATTTACTGCTCCCTGTTTGTCTTGGTCCCGTCCCGGAGGCGGCTGGGTGGGAAAAAGGGAAGGTTGTCAGGGGAACTGGGCTAAAAGTGAGTATCAAGAAGGGTTGCCTATTCAAACAGCAGGTGCAAAGGAGGCAGAAATTTTGAAGGAAGGGCTGTTAAACCCCCACCCACGGGGAGGTTACTTGTCAAGAGATGAGCGGGCCGAGGATTAAGGGATCACCTGAGCTGGAGAGCTGCAAACGCTTCTGACACCTGCAGCAGAATTTTCCATCAACAGACGGTATCCTGGGGGAGGCGGGGACAGGAGCGCAGGAAAGCCGTTTTCGCGTGATTGGCGGCGCCCCCTACCCGGGAGTGGGGCGCCCGCGGCGGGTGGGCGGGGCCGGGGCGGAGCCGGGCAGGGGGGCGCAGCGGGGGCGCCGGGGGCGGGGCAGGACGGTGTGGGCGGGGCGGGGCGGGGCGCTCCCCGACTGTCACTCAGCGGGTCGCTGTGGCTCCCCGCCCCCCCCACCCCGCCCCCTCCCGACACGCTCTCCGGGTCGCCCCCGCCCCCGCTCCGCCCCCGGGGCTCCGCCAGCGCTAGTCCCATCCCGGTCCGGCTACCTGGGGCGCGCCCGGCCGGGCAGCTGCGGGCCCGGCGCAGGCCGGCGGCGTCTGTGAGAGCCGTTCCCTCTGGCGGGGGCCGCCGACGAGGGCATGAGCGCGGACTCCTGCCTCCGGCGCGGCGGGAGCGGGGAGGGTAGGAGGCGCCGCGCGGAGGCCACCGTCCGGGGCAGCGCCGGGGGACAGCGGGGCGGGAGATGTGCCTGTCCTTAGCGGCCCAGCAAGCAGCATGCACCCCGATCCCTCCGACAGCGGCGGCGCCGGCCTCGCGGGCGCCCCGGGCGAACGACGGCCGGAGCCCCGGGGGGACGCGGCGGCCCCGGGGGCGCCCGGCGGCGGGAGTCGGTGGGTGGCGGCAGCCGCCCTCGCCGCCGTGTGCGCCTCCTGCCTGCTGGCCGGCTGGTGGCCGGCGGCGGCGGGAGGCGCGGGGCCGGGCACGGTCCTGCTCAGGCTCAGCCTGTACCTGGGCTGCGCCGCGGCCGCCTTCCTGCTGGGGACCGTGTTCTCCCTGGTCTGCCGGAGCCCGCGAGCCCCGCCGCCTGACTTCGCCGCCGCCTGGAGACGGCTGGCCGCACGCCACCGGCCGGAGGTGAGTACTGGGCGCCGGCCCACGGCCTCGCCCAGACCGCCCGCTCCGGGAGGGCCGGGGGTCGCGGCGGGCCGGTCCTCTCGGGGAAGCGGGGGCTGGGCTGGGCCGGGCCGGCCGGGCGGGGAGATAGATGCTCGCGTCCTCTCGGCCCCCGCTCGGGGCGGGCTCCGGGCTCGGCGCGGGGCGGGCCGAGATGCACGCTAGCAGGTGATGTACTTAGTTGCTCGACTCCATCCTCAGTCCCAGGCTCGGGAGCTGAATAATCCTTCCAGATCTTGGCTGTGGCCCTGCCGCTGGGGAGCGGGGCGGCCTCTGTACGCAGGCGCTGCGCCTGGGGCCGGTCGTCACGCTGGGTTCTGGTAACCGTTCCCCGTGGGAGGTAACTTTTGTGCCCTTTTACAGACCGGGAAACTTGGCGCAGAGGGGCTGACTTGGCTTAGGTCCCCCGCCCGCTACACCTTATGCCGAAAGCCCGGGTACGCTTTTTTTTTTTTTTAAATCACGCTGTCCTGTCTTCCGCCGTGTGGATAAGTATCGCAGTTTCAGTGATTTAGGAAACGGGTGCCCGAAATCATTGTCGTTTGCCCGAAATCACTGTCGTTTGCATCGAAAGGAACGTTATCATCAGTGGGGTGTGGCGATCTAGTGGAGAACGGTGGTTAAGGAATTCAGGGAAAGACAGTGTTTTAAATGAGCTCTCCACTTCCTTAGTGCCAAACCGCTGCTTTTTTCTCTACCTCCCAGCAGCTTCACTTTCACAACCCTTGAAAAGAAACTCGGTTCTGTCGTAGCTTGACTTACCTCTTGACTGAACTCTTCTGTCATTAACCTGAAATTGCTCACTCTGTAGTAAGAGAAGTGGCTGTGGCTCAACTTCGTAAGAATATTTTGTTAGAAGCATTATTACTCCCTGGGTTTTGTGTTTGTTTATAATACGACCTGCTGCTTCTTCTTTTTTTTAATCTCACTCTCTTCGCCAAAAGGACCCTTTCCTCAGTGTGTTAGTTCAGAAAGCAGAGCTGAAATAATGGGGAAAGAGGTGTAGGTAAAGGGGCGCCCATCCCCATTAAGTTAAGCAGTTGTTCAGTATGTTGAGGAAAAGGAACTTCAGTTTTCATAAATAGCCCCAAACTAGCTGTGTTTATTTTTCTTAAAAACCTTCACCCAGCTATTATATCTAATTTAGCAAGAGTTGGTGAGTAGGTGTATTTTTCGTCTTGCTTTTTCCCTACAATGATAAAAGACCCCAGAATTTTACTGTTGATCTGTGAATGACGTTACAATTCTTTAGAGTATTTTAAGATGTTGTAATCTATTTCATGTGTATTTAATCGTATTTATTGAGTCTTTCACAGAAACTGGGTATTATTTTGGAAGCTGGGGTTGAATCAACAAGACAAACAAAAGCCCTGCTTTCTGGAGATTATATACTTATGGGGGAATCAGGCATTAAACAAAGAAATGTGTTGCTTTTGGATAGTGATAAATGCTTAAATGCTTATGAAACCAGAAGTAATTAAGAGTTAAGTGATTAAGAGTGCCTGGTGTGTGGGGGCAGGAAGTTTAGATGGTGGGGTCAGGGTCTAAGCCTTAGTATTGTCACTCTGTCCTGGAAGCCTCACGGGTGGTTTACCTCCCTTTTTCCTGGAAAATACATTCCCCCAAAGCTCCCAGCTCACTTGTACCTCTGAGAAAACTTAGGTTATCATCCAGAAAGATGCTTTAGTAGAGGAAGCAGAGAAAATACTACATTAGAGGTGACAGAAAAGGAAGCAGCTTATGTGATCTCTCATGTATACTACCTGAAAATTTCAGGCAGCGGAAGAGGTATAAGTGTAAGTTAAGAACAGGCGACTATTGGTCGTTCTTTTTGAATTCAGATTCCTACAGCATTAAGTAGGAAAATAAGTACATTAGGAGGTTTACTTTCTGTTACCTAGAATTAAAGTGTATGCACATATGATATTCATATGTCTGTGCCCACTCAGTTGTGTTCACCTCTGTGCAACCCCATGAACTGTAGCCCGCCAGGCTTCTCTGTCCATAGCATTTCCCAGGCAAGAATACTGGAGTGGATTGCCATGCCCTCCTGCAGGGGATCTTCCCGACCCAGGGATCAAGCCCATGTCTAAAATTATTTATATATATTTACAGTACCAGTGCAGTTTACTCAAGCCTTTCGTTGTGCTGTATTTCCAATAACTTATGCTTAAGGTTTTTAAAAAAATGCTCCTTATGAATGGAAGCATAAGCATGTGGTGTAGTGTAAAATATCTGTCAGTTCTGTGGGGGTAGGAGCTGGACCACACGGGTCATCTAACATATGTGGAGGGGGAGGCTGTTTTGTAGTGAACCAAATGGTGTCTCTTAAGATACAGTGACTACTTTACTACAGAAATTGTGATTCAGCATTAAGAAAAGAATCCTCATTTGTTCTTGTATATTTCAGGTTCTTCTAGAATCTGCTGAGCGTGTCAGACACTAGGATCTATCCTATCTGTCCATCCTTTTTTTTTTTTTTTTCCCTTCTTGACTTTCTTCTCTAGAGGGAAAAAAATGGATACACTATTAAAAGTAGGCAACCAGAGAACACTAAACTAGAAGGGAGTAGGTATTTTCATGTCTAGACGTGTTCAAATGCTCCTGCATGCTTTATAAGGTAGCTGTTGGCTGTCATAATTCTTTGTGGTTGAGATCCTTGACTGATATCTTTTGTTATCCCTTGTACCTTGCAGGAGCTCCAAAAACTGTTTGCTGATGATAATGAAAAAAATTAGGTCAGTTTGTGGTCACTAGCTGAGGGCTTTCCCCCTTCAGTTAACCTAGTGTTTATTGAGCATCACGTATGTGCAAGGAATTTTATTTTACTTGGCTGGCAATCGTTACTGATTAAAGTAGTAAAATTGATGTTTCAACTCAGGTGGAAAGAACATCCAGTGGTATATTCAGGTGGCAAAAAAAAAAAAAAAAGCTTTGTGTAAGGTCAGGAAGGTTGATGCTTAAGTCTTGACATTTGCTCTCTGGGCCTCACTTTAGAAAAACTTGAACTTTGGTGCAGGCCAGCTGGCTGGAGCTGAGATGCTCTGGGGCTGGCCTGCTCCTGGGGCAACAGTTGTTAGCCCTGCTTTGCTGAGTAGGCTGCCGTAGTGTGGTGCTTCTTAGTCCAAGGTTGTAGTTTGGTGTTGTGCCAGACCTGTCAGCTCACGTGGACCAAAGGCCTCAGATTCACTAGCTGTGGTTACCTGACTCTAGCACATGATCTAACCAAAGCAACAGCAAGAAAAACATGGGAATAATGAATCAATAGTTTAGAAACCTTACTTTCGTTACTAGACCAGTGGTACAAAGTGCATCTTGATGGAAAAAAGGAATAATTTCTTACATTTTGGTGATAAAAATAAGGAATAACTTTTTAAGATGTCAGTTACTCACATAGTTTATGGATTTTTCTCTTTTACATGGTAAATTATTAGATGTTTCTTGATTTACACTTGATTTATACCATTAAGTTAAAAATGAGCACTGGACAAATGAAGACTGGGGGCCTGATACAAGAAAGTCCACAAAGGTGCTTAGTAGCATAATGGGAAACTAAAGTCCACTGCTGTGTGAAGAAAGTATTAGTGAAAGACTTTTCCAAGTTTAGACAGAAAAGCTCAAGGAGTTCATCAAAGCTCATAAGCATTTCCTCTATATCTGCTGCATATTGCTTTTCCGATCTTGGGAGATCATTTTGGCCTAGTTAGTTGCTAAATGTCAGTGCTAGGCACATAGTAGGTTCTCTACGGATGGATTTTTGTCCCTAATGAATGGATTATTGTTTGAGATGAGAGCAGACTTGAGTATCCGACTGACATTTTTAAATTTGAAATTTCAGCCACAGTTCCCTAGAGAAGGGATCATAGTCTTGCGGTGTATAGTTGCTCAGGCTTGTCTGACTCTTTGGGACCCCGTGGGCTAGCCCTCCAGGTTCCTCTCTTCATGGGATTTCCCAGGCAAGAATATCTCAAGGTAAGTGTCACTGAGAACTTCGATAGTTGCTTTGGGTTAAGTGGATGGCAGTGTTTTCAGTGTTGGGGAGGATCCAGAGATGAACAAGATGCCCTCTGTCCCTGCCTTCTCAGGCTGAGTAGATTAGATTGATAGGGAGGACTGGAGGGGAGGGCAGATGTTTATAGAGACAGTAAAAACATTCACACAGCAATCCAAGGCGCCACTTGGCTTGGGTGGGACTTCTAGAATCCCTAAATGAGTTCTTTTACTGATACAAAAGTTCTTTTGAGTAAAACAAACTCGATTTAGTTACTCAAGGGAAAAAGGAAAAGAACCAAGATGTAGGGAGACTATACACAGCCTCTTTGTGACGCTCCTTTATTATGCTAATGTGATAAACTAATCCTCAATAATTTGATAGTGGACAGTGGGGTAATACACTTACTGTCTTCAGATTATTAGGTTGTCTTTTGACCGGGGGATTTAAGTCAGGGTGGCTACTGGGAAAAATGTTTTTGAGCAAGATGGCTTTTGAAACCCCCTTAAATCTAACTGTAGTGTAAGAATTGTTTACCTTAAATTCATCTATTCATAATTTTTAAATTTAACTTTTTTTGCAGGTTATGGATTCACATGGCTTTAATAGAAAAAAGGAAAACATATAAAAGGATATGCATTGAAAAAATAAATCTCCCCTATAGGCGGCCATTATTAACAGTTGATTGTTCTTCCAGATATGTATTATGTATATACAAGCAAATACAAATACATACTCAAAAACAATATGAACAGTGATTACACATAAAAGAAAATTATTTTATGTATCTTTATTATGAAGGAACTATTTCTTAGGGTTAGTAGACATCAGAAGTTACATATGAAGAGTGATAACTTCAAAGTAGTAAGCTACAATTCATGATTAAACCTGGAACATTAAAAAAATGGTCATCGAAACCAGCAAATGTATTCTAAGAAATGATGAACATGTATTTTTGAATTTAGCAAAGCTGTCTGAAGGAGGCATATATATATTTTCACAATTTGTACAAAACCAAAAGGATTTCCCTGGTGGCTCAGCTGGGAAAGAATCTGCCTGCAATGTGGGAGACCTGGGTTCAGTCCCTGGGTTGGGAAGATCCCCTGGAGAAGGGAGTCTACTCACTCCAGTATTCTGGCTTGGAGAACTCTATGGACTGTATGGAATGGGGTCGCAAAGAGTTGGACACAACTGAGCGATTTTCACTTCACTTAAAACAAAGCCAGAAAATTGTATTTTTTCATATTGTATCCTAAATTATTACCAGATTTTGAGTATGATTCCCTGTTGTTGTTTAGTCGCTAAGTCTTGTCTCTTTGCAACCCCATGGACTGTAGCCTGCCAGGCTCCTCTGTCCAAGGGATTTCCCAGGCAAGAAAACTGGAGTGGGTTTCCAGTCCTTCTCCAGGGGATCTTCCTGACCCAGGGATTGAACCTGCGTCTTCTGCTTGGCAGGCAGATTCTTTACCACTGAGCCACCTGGGAAGCACCCCCTAGGAAATTGTTTTAGAGACAGAATACATGTACTGTTCCGGGTTTGAGTTGCTGGTGAGTGTAATCAGATGAATCCTAGGAGGCGGGATTGCAGAGGTGGCTTGGGCGGGGTTGTGGAAGCCTGCAGCTGTGAGAGAGTAGGGCTGGGTTGTGTCTGCTGTTAGGGCAGCTCCTCATACCTTTTGGACTCTGGAGTGTGGCATCAAAGCTGGGTTATGGACATGCTAAATGGAAATGTGATTAGGGGATACTGGAGGAGAAGCGCTAATCAGTTGCAGTGATACAAAGTAAGAGTTAATGAAAAAAAAAAAAAAAGAGTTAATGAAGCTGTGTGAATGGAGGCCGGAAGTTGTGTGAATGGAGGCCGGAGGCTGTGTGAAGGGAGATCACAGCCAAGAGTGACTTTCATGTTTCTTTCATGTTAATGTCATGATGGGCGAAATTTCCGGTGACTTTCCTGTGAGAGATTTCTTTCATGATAATTATGGGTAGTTATCATTACAGATGGGTTCAAGAATCTTCTCAAGAGCATCTTAACATTCTCTTTATATAATAAACTCAGCCCCAAACTTAAGGGTCCTACTGTTTCTTCACAGTGTGAAGACCAAAGTCTCCAAGCTTGAGCAGTCTACTTGGAGCCTAAATTCTGATCATTCGCAAGAGATTTATTTCTAATTCCCTTGAATCTTAAGCCAGTTTTGTTTTGGACACATGCTACAATGTCAGCTTTCCTAATTAAATGTTGCCTTCTTAAAGATACCTTAGGTTTCATTTCCCAACCTTATCATTTTGAGGGTAGGAAGTGCCCTACTTTCCTTAGAATGTTTGAGCCCTTGTGCAGTCAGAATAGTGCACACACTTGTACTAAAAAAATGACTCAGCAAGTTTGGTGTTGAGGGCTTAGGTTTTAGAAAAGGAAATGTCTGTGGAAGCCTGTTAGTATTAAAATCATGACATACATACAAACTTGCCTTTTTTTTTTTTAATTACAGCTTTGCTTTTGAAAGAAAAACTTGCAAACTTGGAGCTTGTATTTTTTACCAACTTCACTGTTAGGTGACTTTCTAAATGAGGGTTGCTTGTTTGCATGGAAGTGACCAAAGACAGGGGTAGATAGACAGCCCTTCCTGGGGACTCTGCTGGGCACCCTGGGGGCTGGGTTCAGTTAATCATTCTTACACCCTCCTTTAGTCCTGGTGTGTGTGCTTATTTAGTTTCTCCAAACACAGTGGAGCTTTCCAGAAAGCCCAGTGGGTTTTGGGTTGCATTTTGGTGGGCTCCTCAGCTGGAATAATGCTTTGTGAGAATGCATTTAGGAGGTGACGTGTGTGGGCTCTGTCCCCAGGGCTGGCCCGTGCTTATTAGTGATGCTAGGCACTGGCCAGTCCCAGTCCATTTGTCAGCCAGCCCAGGGCTTCCATGTATGAACACCCGTGAGCTGGACGTAGAGAAAAATGAATATGGTGACTCCAAGTAAAATGGCTCCAAGGCCAAGGGGGAAGCCAGAAAGAACTGTGCACTTTTAGAATAAGACATTGGAACTTGTTTAGGTCACTAGGATCTATTTAATAGTAAGCTTTCTGTTTTAGTGTAGACTACACCTCTTGGAAAGTTGGATGCATTTTTAACAGGTACTCATTTCTAAAATAACCTGCCTTGCTGTAGTTCTCACCCACCCTGTAGGTATGGGTGAGTTTGCTCCTGTCTGCTCACGCCGAGCTTCATCCTGCAGTCCTCCTCTTATTTCTGCCAGCCCACAGGCAGGATTTTGCACACATGAGTGTGTTCACTTATGTTCTTCTGTACCTGGTGACTGCAGAACATTTGAGAGAAGCTCCTCTGTGTCACCCGAGCCAGTCTGTGAAAAAGCGTGTTTCTTCTTTGGCTCCTGCTCTCTCAGTTCCCTCAAACTGGAGATCCAGGAGGGCTTGGTCCTTCTTTTTTTTTCCTCCTGAGCTGAAGCCATGTTATGTGCTTTAAGGAAGTTGACAGTATAGCCTTGTTTCTCTCACCGAGTATAATTAAACTTAGTTTTTACCTTGTAATGGAAGCTGAGAGGAGCTTACATCTGTTTGCATCTCCTGTGAAGATACTCCATCACCTCTGTCTCCCTCCTCTCTATCCCTGCAAAAGAGATGACTGAGCGGCTGGGCGTATCCCGGGCTCAGAGCAGCCCCTGGGGTCAAGAGCTTTCTCGAGTCTCCAACCTTGAGCCACTACTCTGAAGGCCTCTCCTCATATGCAGATATAGTTGTGCAGATTGTGCCAACTTGTTTGACGTGAAATTAACATCCTAAACATTCCAGAAATTGCAGTGGGTTTTTCCTGAGGTGCAGCTGTTAATCTCGTATTGTTCCTTCTGATTTGTTTTTTTCCCCACCTCACTGAACCTTTCTGAGATTTCAACCCCTAGATAAGCACAGGAAGTTGCTTTGTTTCCTACATTTGAATTTTGATCATTCTTGAGGTCCCATTTGTGGAAGTATCTGGCTCTCAGGCAGTCTTACCCTGGGCGCCCCCCCAAAGATAACCATCTGCTCAGACTTAGACTCACTCATTCAACTGCTTACCCTGATCTTTTCACTTGGTGCTCTCAGTGGGGCCCGAAACCATCAAGTCCAAGTTTTCATGTGTCCTGTGATTGGGTCCCCGATCCTCTCCCACTGCTCCTGTGTCAGTGTTTGGCACCTTCTGCAAGTCCTCCATCCGGAAGCCCGAGGCCTTCCTGACATCTCCTCCTTCCTTCCCACATGCAGTCCCATCCTCCAGACCTGTCTCCTTACCTCTGGAGTATCTTACGTCCGCCTACTTCTTCCCATCTCTCCTGCTTGGTCCCAGCTATCATCGTGTGCTTCCCCGGTGACCGCAGTAGCCCCTCAGTTCATCTCTGTCTGCCTCCCTGTCCCTCCTCCAATTCATTCTCTTAAAGATGCAAGCCCAGTCCCATCCCTCTTCCACACCATGTTTAATTAAAAGCCCTCAGCAGCTTCCTGGTCCTCATAGCTCTCCAGCCTGGTCTCCTGTCATAATTACCTTTACTCCTCATGCTCCATCCTCAGGCATCAGAGTGCTAAGCCCGCTCTGTTGACGTCAACTCTGAGTATTGCTTGCTCTGTCTCTAGCCCCCAATGCCTGCTTGCCTAATTAACTTCTCCTCGGGCTTCAGCCGTCACTTCTTCAGAGCAGCTCTCCCTGTCTTCCAACTGCATATATTCTCATGACACCACGCACCTTTCCTTCACTGTATTCGGCTCAGTTATAGATACTTGCACGGTTCCTTGTGTCCTTCTCACTAACCCCTGAACTCCATGAAGGCAGAAACTCCTCTCTGTCTCTTTAACATCTAGCATAATTAAGCAGGTGGGCAGTAAACATTTCTTGAGTAAATGAATAGCTGGGAATCAGCAGAGCACAGGCATTCAGAGAATGGTCCTGAAGTCAGCCAGACGTTTGAATTTCAATCTGACTCTGCCTTGATAATGGTGGGACAATGGGCAGCTTACTTAAGATTTCTAAGCCTCAGTCTGCCAATCTGAAATGTGGAAGTAGTAAATACCTTCAGAGGTTGTTTGGAACAATGTGGTGGTATTTGAAGATACAAATACTGGTATTTGTCAAAGTGCTTTGAATTAGAAGGTGTTAAATGGTGGATTTTACACTTTTACCTTTTTTATTTATTTATTTTTTGGCTGCATCATGCAGCTTGTGAGATCTTAGTTCCTCAACTCAACATTGAACCCAGGACTTGGCAGCAAAAGTGCTCAGCCCTAACCACTGGACTGCCAGGGAATTACCCACTTTTACCTTTTTTAATAAAAACCCTTTAAAATAAGATTGAAGATACAGCTTCAAAAAAATTATACAAAATGAATGTATAGTTGGGTGAGTGATTATAAAGACAATACTCTTGTAACTTCCCGAAGCTCCCCTATATGTCCACCCCAATTGCAGCCCCTTCCCTTCCACCTAAGTAATGCCATCTTGACTCCATAATAATCACTTCCTTGTGTGTTGTTATAGTTTTATCAGTCGAATGGGCGTCCGTGGATGTTATAGTTTAGTCTTGCCCATTTGAAAAAAATTGTCTTCCCTGTATCCTTTCTTTTCCCTGTGGGTTATCTGTTGAAGAACCTGGAGCATTTGTCTTGTAGCATCCTGTAATCTGGATTTTGCTGTTTGCATATGAATGCTTCCCACGTGGCTCAGTGGTAAAGAATCTACCTGTCAAGCAGGAGACACAGCTTTGATCCCTGGGTTGAGAAGATCCCTTGGAGAAGGGAATGTCTACCCACTCCAGTATTCTTGCCTGGAGAATTCCATGGACAGAGGAGCCTGGTGGGCTACAGTCCACGGAGTCTCAGAAGAGTCGGACGTGACTTAGCAACTAAAACAACAATATATGAATGATACAGGAGAAGGCAGTGGCACCCCACTCCAGGACTCTTGCCTGGAAAATCCCATGGACGGAGGAGCCTGGAAGGCTGCAGTCCAAGGGGTTGCTGAGGGTCGGACAGGACTGAGCGACTTCCTTTCAGGCTTTGGAGAAGGAAATGGCAACCCACTCCAGTGTTCTTACCTGGAGAATCCCAGGGACGGGGGAGCCTGGTGGGCTGCCGTCTATGGGGTCGCACAGAGTCGGACACGACTGAAGCGACTTAGCAGCAGCAGCAGCAGCAGCATGAATGATACAGCTCAGTTTGTTGTTTCTTCCTTTGTATGTCCTGCCTGTTGTCCAGATCAGACTTGTGTTTGACCCCTTTGGCAGGACTGTAGGTGGTGTGTGAACTTTCATCAGGAGGCGCATAATATCTGATTATTTTTTGCTTGTTTGTTTTATTAGTAGCTGTTGATGCTCAGTTACTTGGATCTGTTAATTTGTTGGAGGTGACAATAGGGGTGTTTTAATTCTGTCATTTCTTATTTATTGGTTTGAATTTTTTTGGAAAGAGACATTTTCCAATCATCTGCTCTTTGGTTGCACAGTGGTACAGTTCATATAAAAAAGCAGGATAAATACTAGATTCTTTCCCATTATCAGTTTTCCAAGATAATGAGTTGGTTCCCCCTCTTCCTCTGAAGGTGACCAGTTAGTTATGTGTTTGCAAAAATATTGTGAACTCATGAATTCGAATATATTTTATGGGTTCCAATTAGTTGTAATTATTGTTATATAATTTCTTATTTGAAGGCAGTCTCATCTCTGGCCAGTGGAAGTCTTTTCAAGTAGACTCCTTAGTCCTTTTATTATGACCCCACTAAGTCTGAGAGTTTTCTTGCTATCTGGTATAGCAAAATAGACCAGGTTCATTTTGAGTATTTTCTGCTCACACCTGGAACTAGCCATGTCTCCACAAAGAGCCCTGATATCTTTTAAGGGGAAATAGTATTTCAAGAACTCACTCTGTCTCACTTGTGAGCAGCACAGCCACACTCAGACGTAGCTATTGGGACTTCAGCTGATCATTTGTTTGTGGGGTGACCAGCTGTCCCTGTTTTCTCAGGGCTGTCATGGTTCTCACACCGAAAACTATGCCCCCGGGGGTGTGGGAGACTCATTCCAGGTGTTAGGGAGACTCATTGCTGTTGGTTTGGTCATTGTGTCTTGGCCTTCTCTATGGAGAGGTTGGAAAAAATATGTTAAGAGATCTGTCTTTTGCAAAGAATAACCACTCAGTAGTTAGATTTATGTACTCTGTCTCCTTCAACGCAGGTAACACTTACTTTGAATAGTGCTTTGCCATTTGCTTATTATAGCCTATAAATTGACATTGATATTGGGTTCTGGAAAATGGTTTCTATGGCTGACATTTGATTCATTTTACTGTAACCGATGGCTCTGAGTATAGTGGACAAACACATGTACCACGGGAGTCATAATGTGAATGCCATAAAGTGAATACCTTAGTAATTGCTATAGCTAAACTTAATGTTTATTGCATTTACTGTATGTATGTATGTATATGCATTACCCAGTTAAATGTTCGTCTTCCATGTGAGGTAGGAACAGTTAATCTCATTTTACAAATGGGAAAACTGAGGTTTGCCATTCTGCTGTTTAGTCGTTCAGTCATATCGCTTTTTTCGACCCCATGGACTGTAGCCAGGTTGCTCTGTCCATTAGATTTCTGAGGCAAGAGTACTGGAGTGGGTTGCCATTTCTTTCTCCAGGGGATCTTCCTGACTCAGGGAGCAAACTCAGATCTCCTGCTTGGCAGGTGGATTCTTTACCACTGAGCCCCATGGGAAGGCCAAACTGAAGTTTAGAGAGGCTAAAGCATGTGCCCAGAGCAAGTGGAAGAATAAATTAAACCCAAGTCTTTCTTATTTTGGAGCCTGTACAGTTATTTTAATTATTTAATTATTAAAGAAAGATTTAATTATTAAAGATTAGTCTGGCCTGATTCAGGTTTTAGAAAACTTGAGCATCTTTGGGATGGTTCTAGGATCTGTTTAGGAATTAGTGTCACTTTAGAGGTCTCAGAATGACGTCACAACTGCCCCCTTCTGTGCTCATGACAGTCACTGCTGAGCAGGTAAGGCTGCTTCTCTCCCCCGCCCCCCGAGTCCGGATGAAGCGTCAGAATCCTTTTCAACGTAACATTCCAGGAGGCTACTAAGATTTTACTAGTTGGCATATAACGTGAGATCCACCTGCCATTCTGTGTGAGAACCTTGTGGAACGGCAGTGAAGCCTCCGGGTTCCCACTCTGCCCTGTCTATACTGTACCAAACAGTCATACGTTCTTTTCTTCTGTTCTGGGAAAAATCAGAGTTCTCTAAACTGTGACCCGTAGACACTTAATTTAGGAGATGCTTTTAGTTATTATACACTGCAAAAACAGAAGAGGCAAGGAGAGGCTTGTCGAGGGGGGCGGGTCACATCAATTTGAAGACGTAAGTTCTTGAAGCTTTCTACTGTGTACTGCTGTACTAACGTTCTGAGAAATCCAAGTGAAGGAACCCATTTAACTTTTTTTAACCTGGTGTTTTCTAAACGTGTTTTCTAAACATGACTTATACCTGTAAATGCCACCCCCCCTTTTTTTTTAAACAATGAGATTTATTATCTTAAGATATGATACATTGGTTTACTCAACCAAGGTCTCGGTCATCTCATCTATAAACATGGAGCTAAGGAGAACACCTACATCTTGGAGGTGGATTTAGGTGAGGTTGTGAAGCTTGAGTTCACCTGCACGGGCTGCTCAGTTTCTTATATTTATTTCCTGATTCTGAATAAGCATCCATCTCTGTCTCTAACTTTGTGCTCATAATTGTGTATTTTTTTTTTCTAAGAAAGCCTTCAATACTGTGTAAATTCCAATCTCTGTAAAACCTGGATCCACCTCTCTCAATATCCCTAGAGTTATTTTGGTTATTAAATAATTTCTTGAAGCTCTTAAAAAATTTTAAAAAAGGATACATAACCCAGAGGTAGGAGAGTCGCGGAGGAGGTCAGGCTGCGTGTGGACACACCCCCTCAGGACCACCCCTCTCTGTCTGTCTTAGCTCTGCCCTCCCCATGGGTGGGCCTGCCTCTCCCTGGCTAGTGGTCCGGAAAGAGGCGGGGAAAGTGACCCCAAGTTTGACACTGAAGACCATGTGGGTGGCATCTGGGAGGGCAGGGTGGACACGGGGCAGACATGGCATTGATCCTCTTGGGTGAGGGGTGAGGGGCAGTTGAGGAAGCAGAGATGGGGTGCACGGCGCCCCCTAGCAACTTGGCTGAGAAGGAGAGAAGGCAGCCTTCACAGGTGTGTATGCGCTGGGTGTGCTTTGGGCAGTTTTGTAGTTGAGAGATTTAACCGCAGTTTTGGGTTAAAGAGAAATCTTGAAAAGTAGAGAGGAAGAGCCTGAAGATCCCAGAGACAGGATGCTAACAGGCTAGGGCAGTGTCTGGGTGGACAGGGTCAGGGCACAGGGTTCAGGCTCGAGACTAACGGGAAGGAGGTAGAAACAGGAGCAGGGAGAGAGGCTCGTAGGCCGTGAGGCTGGCAGGGAATTGAGATGTTTCAAACTGGGTCACCTCGACTTTCTTGGTAAGTGGGAGGCAGATTGATTGCTGATAGTGAGGAGGAGGATGTGTCGAGGGTAATTTTATTGAGGTGGTAAGAGATTCCGTGAGTCTTTTGTGACTCTGTCCCAATTGACGTAAAACGATGGCTCTACTCTAGTACCCTTGCCTGGAAAATCCCATGGATGGAGGAGTGTGGTAGACTACAGTCCATGGGGTCACAAAGAGTTGGACATGACTGAGCAACTCCACTTTCTCTCACTTTCACTCTTGTATTAAAATAAATCTTCCAAGAAATAAAACTTCCTAGCTTTTTCTCAGGGGTCATAATCTTTTGTCATCACTACCATTTAGCAGTGTTTCGCCAAATGTGGTCTAAAGGTGCATAAATAATTTAGGAATTCTTGCTAAAAATGCTGTGTTTCAAAGGCATGCCTTATAGTTGCTGAATTAGGATCTCGAAATCTGCATTAGAACAAAATCCCCAAGTGAGTCTCGAAAATGAGTTAATGTGTTTCCAAGCAGGGGCTGGGGGCTTCCTGAGGTCAGCAGAGACCGAGAAGACTGGGAACTGTATCCGGCGGCCCTGTCCTGTGGACCCACACTCACCACCTGTCCTCTCTGCTCAGAGGTGGAGTGGCTGCTGCACTGAAGCTTATCTTTAACACCATGTTTCTCATAAGGAGAAGGTTTTATTCTTTGAATTTCTATACATTTATTTTATATAGAAATGGAAGAATTTCTATGATCTAGATCTAGGCTGGGGTAGATAATTTTTACCCTCCAGTTATAAGGGATGTGAAAGTCCGTCTCTTTGAGTAGATTCCATTGAATTGTATTTTCTTTTTTTGCATCTAGTATTTTTATGGCAGTAATCCATCTCACGCGTATCAGTATCTAGTACATGTATGTTATCAAAGCCACTGCCTGGAGCTCAGCTTTTTGCTTCAAGGGAGCTATGAAAATATTAGAAATCTCACTGAATCAAATCACCAATGTGATGTGTTTCCAGCTAGATCCTGAATATTTTATCACCAGTTTTCATTTAAAAGCTAGTCAACAAATTTAATAAGAGTGGTATTATGGGTATTTGGGACAGTAATGAAGAAAAAAAAAGTGATTGCTTTCATTAAAGCATCTCTGTGAAAAAAAGCAGTTCTGTGTGACTCATCCAGTTGTTGAGTTACATGATAGCTTTGAAGCGGGGGCAACCATGCTGGCATCGTCTCCATTTCAATTCAGTGGTTTCAGTAAGAACTCTTATGAAAATAATTTTTATAATTCACTGTGTCTGAACTTCAGAATTCTTATGAAATGATCTCTTGGATTGATTGCATATTTGAGTAGATTTTCTTCCGTGACCTGGGCTGGAGAGCGAAATGTAGAAGAGAGCCTAGAATAGGAAGAACGCTAGAATTCCTAAGCAGAGCCTCCCACAGTGTTTGAGCTCATCAGTTATTCGATTATGAGCTTCTGTTCCATCAGGGATAGATTAAGCCCTTTGAGCACAGAGAATGTATTTACTTTTGTCTCTGGAACCCAACTAAGCGGCAGACGCAGAGTCCTCATTGCGTGTTGGATGATTGAATGAGTTGATGGAAATGTGAAAACCTCTGATTTCCCTCATGAGCTCACAATTACAGTGTGAGCCAGTGATAAAATGGCTGCAGAATTTTTCTTACACAAATCTTTGTAGGAATGCAAAAGCTGCTGCCAGTCATCAGTGATCTTTCCTAAGCCAGTTTGCTTTTTCCTCATTCTTCTCCCCCAGCCTAGTCTCTTGTTCTCTACTTGCCAGTTCAGACATACTGCTGTCTGCCTGCGTACTGTCAACTGCATGTTATAATTTCAGTTTCTAAATCTGTGTCTGGTTTGAAATACACTTACATTTCTCTTGTAATCAAGTGGAGTGTGTTTTCTCAGGAGCTTCAGATCTGAGTCCTTGACATTAGAAATGAAGCACATTTTTTTTCTTCCCATGAACCTAATTTGTCCAACTGAATGGAAAAACAACCCTTAGTATGTTAACCTGTCTCAAAAAATACCTCTGTTGACTAGTTAATAGAGATTTTGCCTTTGCGTTAATAATCATTTTTTTAGTAGATGAATAACCAAGAAACATTATTAAAGGAATTTGCTTGTGATAGTCAAGTCTGAAAGTATGCTATGTCATAACACTAATCACATGTAATATAACAATAATCATTCTTTGATTAACATTGCAAAAAATTTGAACTATGACTTTTGGCATTGTAAAAATGATCTGTATTTGAATACTGCTTTGTAAATGCAACCCACTCCAGTATCCTTGCCTAGAGAATTCCATGGACAGAGGAGCCTAGTGGGCTACAGTCCGTGGGTCTCAAAGAGTCTGACAACGATTGAGCGACTAAGAGTCTTACACTTTAAAAAACCCTTTCACGCACATTGTCTTCTGGGATGCATAACAATCCTTTAGGATAAATAGGACAGACATTATTTAAACTGAATCTCAGAGAAATGGACATATTCATCATAACACAGCGAGAAAATGGCAAAGAATCGACTGTAGCCAACTTTTTTCTGGGTCTTAATTAAGCCTTGCTGCTGTCATGTGATGTCATATGCTTTTGCCCTAGTAGTAATAATGGGATTGTGCCCTAGCCTGAAGCACACTTGAGTTTCATACTTGTTCAGAGAAAAGATCTAATTGATTTCATACCCAGTCATAGGATCTGGTCTCAGGAGCTAACCTAACTGATTATCTTTATAAAAATAGAAACAGAACCTTGATTCCTACATTTGTGTGCAGGCAGGGTTGGCCTTGAGCCTGAACACAACAATACTTCCAATAACTGGTGTGTACTAAGCTATGGAAGCTGCTCACCATGTAATCTACCATTCATCTCTTGCCAAAGTTCATTTCAGGTGAAATCATGGTGGGGATTTATGCTTCTGGAGGACAGGGTGGTTTCCTTTACTGCTCCCCGAGGATAGAGAAGGCCTGACCTGCACCTGCCTCTTGTGGCCATTCCTCGTTTTCCCATCTGGAAACACCCCGCAGTGTTGGACTTTCAAGGCATGTAGGTTACTTACTATCGGTTCAAAAGGTTGACAGGGACTGTTCCTGTTCACCTTTGCGTAATTTGTGCTTCACAGCATCCGATACACACCATGCCCTGTTGTTCGATCAGTTTCTCCTTGGCTGGTAGAGGACTCTCCTTAAAGATAAGAACAGCATTCTTGAGGCACACAGTTGTTTGAAGTCAGAGTTCAAATCTACTGTGTGGTTCATAGACATTTCCAGTATTGTTTAGAACAGTTTTGGTAATGCTACACTTAGGTCGATAGCATGGAAATGAATAGGTTTTTCATGGAAAATTGGAAAAACGTGTTGAGGACCAAGTAAATAATACAGTAATAAGAGAATGGTTAAAATACAGTGTAAGTCATTCAAAACAAAACATTCCAAATCTTTATTACATAAAAGATGCTCATAATAAAATACTGAGTGTGAAAAACCAGGTGCAGAAATCTGTGAATGTGGTGGTTGTAATTTCTTCCAAAGTATATGAAAATAAAGTACCAAGAGTAATTTATAATTAATAATACATTGCCTGGCACAGTTTCAAACACTTCATGTGTTAATTCAATGCTCTTATCAGTCCTAAGAGGTAGGTACCATTGTTATCTTTCTTTTACGGATGAGGCCCTTGAGGCCCTTACGAAAGTAAGTTGTCCACAGTTACATGGTAAGAAATGGCCTCACCAACTAGGAGGAAAAAGACCAAAATATCAGTAGGGATTATCTGTGGATAATGGTGTGAATAGGCTGCTTTAATTCTTTACATTTATAGAATGTGTCCCTCTCTAGATATATTAGAACTAGCAATTTTAAAAGAAATTGAAGCATATGAGAACATTTGTAGGTTTGAATTTCGGAGAGTAGCTTTTCTTTCTTCTATCTAAAACAGAAATTATACTCGATTAAGAGGGGGGAAAACACAAAAAACCAGTACTTTGTATCAGTACAATCTCCCTAAATGATAACCTTTCAGTATATATTGGATACAGTTTGATCTATTGATAAGGTGAACCAGACCTTCTTTATTTCACAGTTAAACATTATAAAGCACAATCCAAGAAACTGGTTCTGATCAAACCAGGTTTTGTTTGAACACTTGAATACTTCACCAGTAACAGAGAATATAAAGGCCCATACACGATAGAACGTCTCCAGGAAACGGACACTTTCCTCTCTGGAAAGTACATCCTCAAAGGCAAAAATACTTCAGGAACAGTATGTTCTATTAAGTTGTGTGTTAACTTTGGTGATTTAACTTTCAATCCTTCTCTCTTGCTTTCATTTCCACAATTCTTTTCCCTTCAGAAAACCATCCAATCAGCTGTTAAAACCAACCAACCGATTAGCCTCAGTGTGTTGAAAGTTGATCCTGTTTTGAGTTTTATTAGTGATGATAGTTGTACTTAGCCACTAGGTGCCAGGCACTCTGCAAAATGCTTTCTTCAAGCCAGCAGTTACAGACTGGACGCCATTGCTGGAGGGGCTGTTGTTACTCACGTCACGCTCTTTCATCAGGGTCTCAGTCAAGTCCGGTGGCCTTTCCATACCTCAGTCCCTTCCTGTCTTCCTGAGAAGGAATCTGTGTGGGTCGTTTTGTTTCTTTGCTTTTGATTACATGATTTTTTGAGGATGAGGTAGAATACGGTTGGTTTGAAAGGAGCCATGGTTTTGAGAATAACATAGCTTAAGAATGAAAATATTAGTCACAAGATCCCAGTAGATTGTCTGATGCTGCGAATACTTGGGAAGACTGGGCCATGTGACAGCAATGTGTGGTTAATGATGGTTGGGGTTTTGTGTTTGTTTTCCTAAGATAAATCACCATTTCAGTAGCTTTACAGGAAATTATGCCCATCACGCCATTAACTCTGTACAGTTTTTTTTTTAAATAAACCAAAATACATAAAAAAAATTTTTTTTATTATAGAAGCATATAGTGAAGGAGAAAGATACTTGTTTATTTGAGTCGTCCAGGTAATAGGCATGAAAGGAATTACCAGCCCTGTCTCTGCTCCCACAGGAAGCAACACAGTAAGCAGTGTCGTCCGCATAAACAATGGAAAATGAGGTGTGTGTCTCAGCTGGGTTCCAGGTCACCCCTGGCTGTCTCGTTGCTAATAGTGTCAGGGTACCCAACTGTCTGCGTGGAATCTCTCTCCAGATCTTGTTCCCTCAGGAGAGGGTGTCTTAATTCTGACACGAAGACAGTTGGAGCATATTATGGCTGTAGACTAAAAGCTGACATCCAGAAGTAAACAGAAAGCTGATACGTAGGTACTCAGGATAGCACTTGTTGATACGACTTCTGCTCTCTGATGCTGAGACTCGTATATCGGAGCAAAGCCTTCAGGTTTTGCCCTGTCTTTGGAGAACGTTTTCAGAATGAGCAATTATTTGTTGAGGCTTCTCACTTTCTCTCTCCAGAGAACTCACTGAGTGATTAGAATGACCTCAACAAGTAGGGTCCAAGCTAGGTTTAAATCTTAAAATGAAGATAAGTTTCATTTATCTTAATGAAATGGAGAATAAGGTGTATCTTTTTTACATAGCAGGGATTCTGGTTCACCAGATGTTCCTCTATCTTAGTATTGGCACATGCTCAGTTGTGTCCAACTCTTTGTGATCCCATGGACTGTAACCCGCCAGGCTCCTCCGTCCATGGGATTCTCCAGGCAAGGATACTGCAGTGAGTTGCCATGCCCTCCTCCAGAGGATCTTCCCAACCCAGGAATCGAACCCAGGTCTCCCGCATTGCAGGCGGATTCTTTACCATCTGAGCCACCAGGGAAGCCCCGTATTGGGATACTGATGGCAGGCTCCAGGCTAGGGCTGACCGCTCAGACGACACTCGAAGTCCGCAGTTCTGGATGGAATGGTGAAGCCTCCTGTCACTTACGCCTTGTGGCAGAGGGCTGAGGACAGCGCGCACGTGCTTCACACTCCCCAGCACCAGCGTTACTGGGAAAGCGGTTGCGTGACGCAGGCTTTCCCTGAGGAGGGGCAGGGACTGCGAGGTGCAGAGCCGGGGGCGAGCATTCGCTGGAACACAACTCTTGGGGAAGTCTCTGTGGTGAGCGGTTCCTATTTTCACACCTATAAATGGAAGGAGAGAGAAGGCAGGTTTCGCCTCACAGCCCTCTGGGCCACAGCTGTGCTCACGTGCCTGAGTCTTAGCTGCCGGCCTTCTCCCCGCTTCCTCTCCTCTCTCTCCACCCTGGGATGATGACTGATTGTGAATCCCATCCCTCTGTGACCTGAAAGAAAAGGCGTGTGCAGTGACTAATCTACTCTAGTGTTGTAGTTTAGTCATGAAGAGGTTCTGGTTCCAGAAATATTAAATCCTTAAAAAAAAGGACTTTCCATGTGTGGTTACCCAGTTACTTTGGGCCCATGATGTTTTCTTTGATCTTCCTGTTCTCCTTACTTCCAGGCTCTCAATCAGGCTGTGGGGTGACAGGGCTGAAGAACTCTTTATTATCTCCTAATAAGGGTCCTGGGGGACAGAGTGCAGGGAATTCCAGAACCAGACTGGAAAACTGATAATGCTTTTAGAGAAAGAAGCAACATAGAAAATGTTATTCTCATAAACTTTTTAAGTTAAAGCACATAAAAGCCTAATTCAAATACAGTGAGTAGGGATAAACATGTTTATTGTAGGTATTATGTCTAAGTGGGAAGCAGAGACAGAAAAGAAATGTGCAGATAGATGGTAAGAATTGGGAAAGCTGTAACTAGGGAGAGAAAGGAAAGGTAAAAAATAAGCACAAAATTGTTCTGAAGGAAGCTGTAAAGATAGACACTTAAGTACAAAATATGCTCAGGCATGTGTTGTCATATTCACACCTGCTTCTCTCCCAGCCCTTAAACACAGTTTCCATTTTAAGAACCCGAATTCAGGAACTTCTCAATTAAGCGTCATTTGGCTGTGATTTCATCATCTGGTTAGTATTGTGCATGAAACTGCTGTACCTATATTTGGAAAACTATACCAGAGTGTTCGCCAAAGGCTTGAGAAGCTGTGGTTAAAGTTATTTATCAGTATAGTGCTCTATTGGTATTAAGTTGTTTAAATACCTGCCTGATGTTCTAAAAAGCACTAGAATTTTAAAATTCTTCTCATTTCTTCCATCTTTTCCTTTCATGAACTAAAATTTTAAAAATTACGGTAAAATGTCTTGACCATTTAATTTTATAACAAGTTACTCAGAAACTAGAAAGTAGTTTTTGATAGATGAGAGTGTATTTCTTTTAGGATAAAATGGCTTTTGTCTATACGATTATGATTAAGGGTTTTGTCTTTTTTTTTTAATGATTCCTTGAGAAAGTGTTGAATATTATGTCTTAATTTGTAGTGTTGTATATATGTGTTAGTCACTCAGTCGTGTCCGACTCTTTGTAATCCCATGGACCGTAGCCTGCCAGGCTTCTCTGTCCATGGGATTTCCCAGGCAAGAATACTGGAGTGGGTTACCATTCCCTCTTTCAGGGGATCTTCCCGACCCAGGGGTTGAGCCCGGGTCACCTGCACTGCAGGTAGATGCTTTATCATCTGAGCCACCAGGGAAGCCCAGTTTGTAGCCTAAAGGGATTCTTTTCTGAGTGTAACACATACATCTTAAGGCTTTTAAAAGTATTTCAACTAAGGAATCTTAACACTAAGAGTTTTTTTTAGTAACAGTGATCACAAAAGTGGATGATAGTCTTGGCGTTTGACCCACAGATAGTGTGAAACTAAGCTAAGCATTGGAAATTCTGCTCTCAGGGTTCGGTGGGCCAGGGCCAGGGGTTGGTTGCAGCTGTGTTGGGGTGGCTGCCTGAGAACGGAGGGCTTTCCTCACCCTCACTTATTGAATGAAGCTGATAGGGCCCTTAGCCATTTAGACCTCCTGAGTGATGGTGGCTCTGTAGTCAAGCACTTGTAATATTTCCCATGCACAAAAAAGTTCTCTACGTTCCAGTAATAACTAGCTTCTTTTTATGCTCTGAAACCAGTGGTGGTGGTGATGTAGTTACAAGGTCTTGTAAGACTCTTGCAACCCCATGGACCGTAGCCTGCCAGGCTCCTCTGTCCATGAGATTTCCCAGGCAAAAAGGCTGGAGTGGGTTGCCATTTCCTTCTCCAGGGGATCTTCCCCACCCAGAGATCAAACCCGGGTCTTCTGCATTGCAGGTGGATTCTTTATCAACTGAGCCACCAGGGAAGCCCCTGAAACCAATAAGTACACCCAATGCAGTATTTGTTGTTCAGTTGCTCAGTCGTGTCCGACTGTTTGTGACTCTATGGACTCTAGTATGCCAGGCTTCCCTGTCCTTCACCATCTCCCAGAGCTTGCTCAAACTCGTGTGCATTAAGTCGGTGATGCCATCCAATCATCTCATCCTCTGCTGTCCCCTTGTCCTCCCACCTTCACTCTTTCCCAGTATCTGGGTCTTTTCTAATGAGTCAGCTCTTCACATCAGGTGGCCAAAGTATTGGAGCTTCAGCTTCAGCACCAGTCCCTCCAATGAATATTCAGGATTTATTTCATTTAGGATTGACTGGTTGGATCTCCTTGCAGTCCAAGGGAGTCTCAAGAGTCTTCTCCAACACCCCAGTTCTATAGCATCATTTCTTCAGCACTCAGCCTTCTTCATGGTCCAGCATATGCTTACAATATACATATACTTTGGATCACTTTGGAATGTGATCAATTAAAAAGCTTTTCTCTTTAAAGTACCCTTAGCTGCCTGATAGTGGGATTTAAATCCTGCATGTTGCCTCTCTGTTTTTGCCAACTAGTACCTTTTTATAATTAAAATTTTAAATTGTGTCATACAGACATATATGGAGGAAGAAACCATTTTTAATTGTTTAGCATATGTGTTTCCAAACATTTTCCATCATGGAAAACTTTTCATGAAGGCATATGTGTCCCTAATTCATTCTTTTTTCATGGCTGCATTATATTCTAAAACATGAACCATCACAATTTAACTCTTTGATTATTGATATACACTTGATTCTGGGAGTTGGTGATGGACAGGGAAGCCTGGTGTGCTGCAGTCCATGGGGTTGCAAAGAGTTGGACATGATTGAACAACTGAACTGAACTGAAACACTTGATTTATTTCCAATTTCTTCCCTTAGAGTCACTATAGCAGTGAAAGTCTTGGTATGTGTACTTTTTTTTTAAATGTGCAAGTATTTTATCTTAGCTGGATTCCTAGAAGTAGAATTGCTGAATAAACAGAGTGCTTTTAAATTTTGATATGCTCTCAGTTGTTTTCTTAAAAGCTTTTAGAAATGGACGTTTCCCCTCACGATGAATGAAAATGGCCATTCCCACATGTCTTTGCCAACATTAGGTTAGATGACACTTTGCCACTGCTTTGTCAGTCTGGTGGTGTCTCATTGCACTTATTTGCATTTCTCATTGAAAAAAGAGGGTGCAATTTTTTTTTCATAAATTGATTGGTGTTTATCTTTTATGATTGCTCTTTTAATTTCTTTGCCTGGTTTTTTCTTTAGAGTTATTTTTCTTGTTTTGGGATCTCTGTATATATGAAATAATAGTCCTTTGTTATACATCTTGCAGGTGTTGTCTGTCAGTTATATTTTATAGTTGTCTTTTGTCAAACAGAGATTTCCTATTTTATGTAGTTGTATTTGTCAGGTTTCTTTTCCTTTATAACTCTTTTTGTGTCTTATTTTGGAGAGGGCTTCTCCATCCCAGGATTAAACACAGCATCTCCTTTGTTTCCTTTAAATACATTTTTAGTTAAGAAAATATTTAGCTCTTTAATCAGTTTGGAGTTATTAATATATGAAGTATTTTTCTCATTATGTTCTTAATTCTCATATATTTGCATTTCTGTATAGATGTTTTTGTACTTTCTACCATTCAGTTGTTTATTTCTACACTAGCATCACACTGTCTTGATATCTGCTAGGGAAAATCCTTCCTTAATTCTTTTTCAAAAATTTCTTAACCTTAAGCACGTATTTACTTTTCCAGAAGAACCTTATAATCTGTTAAGCAATATTTTAACGTCTGTTTAAATGGTTTTTCATACTTTTGGTTTTATATTTATGTGATTTATTCAGTAATCTGTATCTTTTTTTCTTCTTATATTTCAGAGTCCTGTGTATGGAAACTCAAATGAGTCAGTTCAGTCTAGAAGGGTAGTCATTTCTCATAATATGGACAAAGCTCTGAAAGAAGGTAAGGATTAAGTGAGGGTATATAATCACTACGGGAAGCAATTCAGTATGTTCTAAAAGGAAAATAGTAATTTCCAGCAAATTTATCTATCCTCTCTCTGTTTGATGCCATTTGGATTTTTTTCATCATGAATTTTTACTTGAAGACATAGTAAATACATCCAGTTGTTGTTTAGTCAGCAAACTGTGTCTGACCCTTTGTGGCCCCATGGACTGTAGCCCGCCAGGCTTCTCTGTCCCTGGGATTCTCCAGGCAAGAATACCAGAGTGGGTTACCATGCCCTTCTCCTGGGGATCTTCCCGACCCCGGGAACAAACCCATGTCTCCTGCATTGGCAGGCAGATTCTTTTACCACTGAGTCACCAGGGAAGCCCCCCAATACATCCATGTTTCAGTTAAATGAATGGGATCTAAACATTGATTAAGCAGGAATTTGCAGATCGCATGAAACTAGCCAGCTTAGTGGGGTACTTCCACGATATGAAGCAAGAATCTGTTGTTCACTGTTACTTGAAGTAGGTGTCAGGAGGCCTTTTTTTTTTTTTTCTTTTGTTAATAGATATACGTAGAGAAAGTTTGTTGGGAATAAATGCACTCAGGCTTGCTCATGGACAAACCAGTTAACCAAATTAAGGGATCTTGGCCAACCTTGACAAAAGAATGAAGGACAGAGATGTGGAACTTGTATTAAAGATGATTGAAAGGGGACTGTGGCGGGTACAGTGTTATATGTCTGGAAATGGGGATGAGTAAGTGTAATTACACATATTAAAGTTTAAAAGAGACTATATTTTGATCAAATTAAAGTTTTGAAAATATGTTTTAAAAATCAAATTTCTAAAAACTGACAGTTTTGATTATTATATACAAAAAAAAAGTCTGAGGTTTTCCAGATGAAAATACACAGTGTTAAGTATGAAGTTAGGAGAGAACTGGCAACTACTCTTCTATATCAGATACCCTTAAAAGTTTTTCTCCTCAAGTTACATTTCCTGGAAAACTGGCAGAAGGTAGACTTTTAAAAGTCTTTTTGACTTACTATTAAATCTCACTAGATCTGCAGCCCAATTTTCACTGGACTGCCCTGAATTATCTCAGTAATGTGGGCAGGAAATGTAATTCAGCAATTATCAAGTACCTGCTGTTTGCTCAGTAGAACTCCAACTGTCCAAGGATTAGATGCTGACACAAAAGAAGCATAGCTGGTACCTCAAAGAGCATGGCTTTCCCCCTCTCTGTAGGCTCCACTTATCTAGTTCACGTCTCTTTACCCAGTGGTATGAAATACGTGTTCATTTTTCTTGAATAAATCAGTAGATGCACCAGTGACATAAGCTAGTAACCTCAGATCTTCCCAGAAGATGACTTTTCTTCTGCACACGGAGAGTAATTACTAATTGCATTTTTGAAAACTTTGCAAACCACAGAGGGACATCTGTGTGATCAATGGAATTGTTGTTATTGTCATCATCACTAGGGCAGTTCCTGGTTGAATGACTGTTCTTTGTTCCAAGAGACTCTGGTCATGGGCCACTTATGACCTGTGGGGCTCTACCCTCTTGGGCATGGAAGACTGTGCCTGAGTTACCGTGGGGAGAAGGCAGAGGTGGAAAATGGCTCTCTCTCTCGTACTGTTTACTTAGACGGAGTCATTCCTTGTTCTGAACATTTATAGACAGAGATTTACCTAACATCACATTTTCTAGACTGCTGCTGCTGCTGCTAAGTCGCTTCAGTCGTGTCCGACTCTGTGCGACCCCAGAGACCGCAGCCCACCAGGCTTCCCCGTCCCTGGGATTCTCCAGGCAAGAACACTGGAGTGGGTTGCCATTTCCTTCTCCAACATTTTCTAGACTAAACGGTAGCTTTTAAACTGGTCTCCTCACCTCTAGTATTTCTCTCTTGTTACCCTAAATCGTCTTTTCAGATTAATCTAACTAAAACTGAAGTTCTAATCATGTTATTCCATTCTCTCTAATCTTCTGTGATCCCCTCTTACCTGCTTATTTCTTGAAGAGCAGTCCTAGAAAATAGATGTATTTAAGTCATAACAGCATTGAATTTTTTGTTGGCTGTTACGCCTTTAGAAGAAAAGCTGTTTGCTTGGCAGTGAGAATAAGTGTTCTTTCATTTCTTACTGTGGTTTGTTACATTACTCATGCATATTTCTTAATGAAGAACATAAAATGATTTTACTATCATGAATTTCTCTGTCTCCTTGAATTGACACAGATGATATATTTTAAAATATTTTGGGTTTTTTTGTACTTGCATGAATGAGTGTCTGTAGTTATATAACACATAGAATCGTGTCTTTGTTTTGTACTTTTGTATTTTTATGATACTTAGTTTGAAGACGGGTGCTGGTGAACTATTGAAAGAAGATACACCTGTGACTAGCACATATCTTTATTACTAAGTACAGATTTTTGCCAGTATTTGTTTTTATCCATTTCTCACCAAAATGTATTATCAAAAGGAGTGTTTTAGAGTTACAGTAATCAGAATATGCAATATGGTTAACAAATGTAATGAAATATTATATAGGTGAATATGGCCTTCGCATAAATCCTTTAGCATGTTGAAAAGATCTTAGTTTTAAGTATTAAGTCTCTTATAATTGCTCTTAATTTCCTGCTTTAATTTGAAATTAAATTTTAATGAAAGAAAAAAATGCTTCTATTTTCCAAACGCTTCGGTTTGCAGATTTATTTGTTATTAGCTAAAAATCCCGTGGCGTGAAAACTTTTAGTTTAATAGAAGAGTAAGAGAGAAGGAATTGCGCATGAAGAACTTAGCAGTGTTTTTATTGGCAAAGTGTGTGTCATCACGCTCTTGCTGCTTGGCACTGGGATGCCCAGAAGGAGGATAAAAGGATGTGAAAGCCTGGAGGTCATGTAACCCAGCTTACCATCTCAGGAAGTACTTTCTTCCATGTCATCCTTGTCCATTAAATGCTCTGCTTGTGTTGAAATTTCTTATGATGGTGCATCCATCATCTGATATGGCAATCTCTCGAACAATTTTAATGTTTTTGTTCAGCTCTTGCTTGTGTTGAACAGAAAAAAGCAACTTCCTTGTGATTTCCACCCATCTAGAGCAATTTGAAATTAAACACCCAATCAGGGAGTTGGGTACCAAGATAGACTATTTAAAGATTGGGCTATCCAAGAAAATCTAGTACCTCAGGTCTCCACACCCCCAAAATTCGAGTTAGATAAGAATCCCTCGTTTTGAAAGGTTTCAGGAAACAGTGTGTCTTCCCTTGTTTTGCTCTCCACTCTTTATATTTTAAAGCGACTGTTAAGTAGCAGCAGACAGCAGGAGCGCTCTCTCAGTGTCTGTGGCCCTCGCCCGCGTTTGACGCGCGGCCTTTCTCTTCCTGGTAGTGTTTGACTACAGCTACAGAGACTACATCCTGTCCTGGTATGGAAACCTCAGCAGAGACGAGGGCCAGCTCTACCACCTGCTGTCCGAGGACTTCTGGGAAGTCGCCAGACAGCTGCGCCACCGGCTGAGCCACGTGGACATGGTCAAAGTCGTCTGCAACGATGTCGTGCGAGCTTTGCTCACTCATTTCTGTGACCTGAAGGCGGCGAGTGGCAGGTAGCTGTTACAGTGGGAACAGCCTCTCCTCCCTTTACTCACGTTGAAGTATTTTCCTTGTTGAGAAAAGGGGTCAGAGTCTAGACAGAACTCTAGCATATTCATCCTCTTTTTGGTCCTTGGCTGGAAATGTTGACATTGTGGGGAATCATTATCATGTTCTGATAGAGCAAATAAAAAATTTTTTTTTACCAGAAAACCACTGTATAGACCTGTTTGATTTTGTAAATAGCTGAAGCAGTGAGATTAATTTTACAGAGCCAGCACTATCATGAATTTATTTAGTAGCGTTAAAGGTGCCTAGAAACAGAACATTTAAATATAGTTGTTATACACTCTGAAGAGTGTCAGTGAGTTTTCAGTTTTCGAGAAAGTTTAAATAAAGTTCATGTTTCTTTTTGTGAGTCCTGTGTTAAGAGCTCTGTTGCATCGTAGTATCCCAAAACTTGATTTTTAAAAGGAACTCTGTATTGGAGCATGCAGGCCATGATTAGAGAAGGTGTTTTCATGTGAAAATTGCCAGTACTCAGGCTTGTCAGCCTTTTGTACTATTAGCCAGGAAAAGTTTGTGCCTGAGAAGTGACTCTGCCTTTGGAAGAAGACTTCAACAAGACCTCAGTGCTCATAACAAATCGTTATTCCCTTAGGTTTGCTGATAGGATCCTAAACGTCTGTCTCACTCTTGTTGAGTGAGAGCATGACGACTCATAGCACCTCTAACCTGGCCATAAAGAGCAGTCTCACTGCAGCGAGTAGGTTTCTGCCTACTGGATACAGTCTCAGTTGGAGTAGGAGCAGGTTCCCAGCAGTTTCTGGGGCCTCTTCTCACTGATACAGCGCTGCCTCTATTTTAGGGGAGAAGAGAAAGTATTTGCAAAATATGTAAGGGGATGAGGAAGCAGAGGCATCCTCCTCGGGCAGGTGGTAGCTCTCCTCCTTCCTTAAGAAGCCCTTAAGAAGCCCTGTCTTGTGGATTGGTCTGCGAGTACTTGCTGCCCTGCCTGTGAGGTTGTGGGGGCTCCTGGCTGTTAAGCGGGGTTGTGAGACAGCAGCTGTCCAGGAGTCATCTCTCTCCCCACGCTCACCCAGCTTAGGTTCACGAGGCCAGAATCCACAGGGCCACCATATGCCTATTCTTTTCCACTCACTGCCTCCAGTGTTTTTTGCAAACTTTTTTTTTTTTAAAACTAATTATTTTGCATTGGAGTATAGCCGATTGATAGTATTGTGATAGTTTCAGATGGGCACCAAAGGGACTCAGCCATGCATATACATGTATCTGTTCTCCCCCAAACTCCCCTCCCATCCAGACTGCCACATAACATTGAGCAGAATTCCCTGTGCTATACAGTAAGTCCTTGTTGGTTATCCATTTTAAATAGAGCAGTGTGTACATGTCCACATTTTTTGCAGATTTTAAAAATAAAACGGGGGATACATTAAAAAATTTTGTTAAACTTTTTATTTTGTATTACAATATAGCGGGTTAACAATATTGTGAGAGTTGGGAATACTTTTTATATTATGATCCAGTTTCATCAAATAATGCTCATTACTTATGATAACTTTGATTTTCTTTTTTTTTTTTTGGTTCTTTACCATTTAAAAAATGGCATCTGAGATTAAATTTTATCTTCTTCTTTGTGAGTCCCAATCCACAGTTTGAAAAATTTACTGTGGAGCAGTGGTTTTCAGTTTTCCTGGTATGAGAATAGCCCTGTGCTCTTGAAGGTTGTTGAGGACCTGAAAGAGCTTTAGTCTGTGTGGGTTACGGCCGTGGGGTCCCGGGGCCGGCTTGTGCTGGAGCAGGAGCAACCCTGAGGTCAGTGAGCACTACCTTGTCACTTTGTAATTGGCCACGGCGGGAGTACTGACCCCGTGAAATGGGGCAAATGCTCCAAATGGGAGCTTTTCTCCCCTTTGCAGAGCCAGTTGTTAAACATTTACCAGCTCAGCACTCATCGTATCTGTCAATATTTATCATATCAGATATTAAACTAAGACTTTTTTTTTAAGTGTAAGAATGCACAGTATGCTTTCCACTCACCGTCAAGAGTGACAAGGTCACCACACAGCCTGTTGCCTCTGGGAAGCTCCACTACAACTTGTGAGAGCAGGCGAGACACGTGGAATCGTTTCGTTGCTGTGAATAGGGTTTGGACCTCACAGACCCCCTGACAGTGTCTGGGGGACACACGGGAGCCTGCAGACCACCCTTTGAAAACCATTGTTTTTAGAGAAAGTAACTTCCAGTAAGGAGGGGGTATGTGAACCGATGAGGAAGTTATAAGGGTCACCTCGCTGGAGTCTCAGAAGCTTCAACCTCTCCTTCTGAGTGTTCTGAGCCCCGTGCAGCACTTAATCGGCTATGGCATCCGCTTCATAAAGCGCTCCCTAGTTCTGTCTGGTGGATACTATTATCAGTGGAAGCTCATTTTAAGGTATTTAAATTATGGCTCAATAAAGGACAGTATTTTTAGATCATTGTTTTATTCCAGTTAGAAGACTGATGAATTTAGGTTTGGGAGAAGAGCAAGTGGTTAGAGAAATGGAGTGTTTTTATGATTATCTGATTTCAACATGAGAATATATTTTTCATTGAGACATTTATTTACCAGCTTGCGAAATGACTGCCTTTGTGGATTATATAAAGATATTATGAGTAAGCATCAGAATAATAGAAACAGAGACTTGATTGCATTTTAGAAGTGCCTTATGTTTGGACCTCCAGTTTTCTTGTGCCAAGGATAGATTTATTGGTGTCTGGGCTGTGCCTAGAAGCTCTAGTTGATGATTCTTATTAAAGGAAGGAACTCTATCACTGTTCTCTGAGATTATGAATATTTGGAAAAGTGCCAGTAGGTCACTGGTGTTTTGCATATAGATGGTGGTGCCTTGGAGGTGAATGCTGGGGATCTAATATCTGATTGTGCATCACCTTCTACACATCACACAATGAGACTGGGCAGAAATGCATCTAGGTTCTGTGGTTATCTCTGCACTCACCTGCCCCAGATAAACTGTGCCTTCGCCCTGGAAATCGCCATTGGGGTGCAGATTTCCATTGACTGCAAAATGACAGTGGCGGCCAGGAGGCACCCAGTTGAATTGGCCACAGTCAGGCAAGAGAATAATAAATTGCGTTAATAAAAGCAACACATCCTCTGGTTGACTGTTGGGCAATTGTGTGGCGGCAGCTTTCCGGTCAGCCTGTGTTTATTTCCCAGCCAGCATGCTGTTGGCTGCTCTAAGTCAATCCAGATCACACTTAATTCTTGCCTGTTTCCTCTTTCTTTGCCCCATCTGTCTTGTTCTAGCATGTTTCAGGGAAATTTAAAAATGATTGTTTTTATGCTGTTAAATCAATAGCATTTTTAATTTCATAGCCTCCTTTTTACAGTCTGTGTATTCTTTTTACTCACAAAGCCCAGGCATGCTGTTTAAGGGACAAAATAATGCTTTTCTTCACATATTTTTCTCTTTATCTCTGAATTTTTTTTTTTTCCTTTTCATCTTAATCTCTAATTCTGGCTTGTGTTAAAGAGTTGGGGATGTGCGAGTCAGAGCAGAACTTGAATTACTTCTACCATTAATTACCTCTGTGACTTTGGACTGTTCACTTGATCATTCAGATCCTTAATATTCTCATCTGTAAAATGGCGATGATAATATACACTTCTTGATGTAGGTGGGAAGATTAAGTAATACTGCACATATGAAATGTATGGAAGGTTAACGTCCTTTTGCTTACTCAAGGGACGAGAACCGAGAGGTAAGTACTAGGAATTGCGGTAAGGACTCTGGCAGAAGGATGCTGTCAGGACCTGGTGACCCTGGTTTATGCTTTGTTAGATTTTTTTTTTTTTTTAAAGGAAACTCTAGATGACATTTAAAAAGAGAGCTAGAAGATTTTAAAATCTAATTAAAGAGACACTCACCCCTTTCTGGGTAGTTGTTGCTACGATTTGGGAGTTCTGTATAACCGTTCATGCTACTTAAGGTTAGAAATCCTAAAAGCCCATTTTTCCAGATTAATCTGTGGTTGAGAAAATTATTGACTATTGATAGTCTAAGAGTGAACATAGTTGTTAAAACTGAGTGTGTTGCCCATTTGAAGTTTTTTTTTAACCTAATGGTACATGACCAAATTGTTTCTAGAAATTTCTTTCCTTCCTTTTCCCTCTGTTCATGTATTTATTTTTTCAGACATGAAGAGCAGCCAAGGCCTTTTGTGTTGCATTCTTGCTTGAGGAACTCAAATGATGAAGTAAGATTTCTGCAGACGTGTTCTCGGGTTCTGGTGCTCTGTCTCCTTCCTTCGAAGAATGTCCAGTCTCTCAGCTTACGCATAATGCTCGCAGAAATTCTGACAACAAAAGGTAGACTTTCATAACTAATTGATATTACTAATGCGATACTTACTGCAAACTAATGTGCTCCATACGAGTGTGAGAACACTTTATATAATACCTGTACCGGCTTGTATACTGTGGGATGTATGGGAATTAAAGTATTTTCAAAAGATCAAGTTTTAAATGTCACTTGAAGAAGATGTCACTTGGCCCTATGTGATAAGTTTTTTTATATAACATATTGCCAAATACATAGTCCATTTTTTAAAATAATAGATAACCAGTCCTTATCTATTATTAAAAAAAATGGACTATGTATTTGGCAATATGTTATATAAAAAAAAAATTTATCACATAGGGCCAAGTGACGTCTTCTTCAAGTGACATTTAAAACCAGTCCTTCGGAGAAGGCAATGGCACCCCACTCCAGTACTTTCGCCTGGAAAATCCCATGGACAAAGGAGCCTGGTAGGCTGCAGTCCATGGGGTCGCTAAGAGTTGGACACAACTGAGCAACTTCACTTTCATGCATTGGAGAAGGAAATGGCAACCCACTCCAGTGTTCTTGCCTTGAGAATCCCAGGGACGGGGAGCCTGGCGGGCTGCTGTCTGTGGGGTCGCACAGAGTTGGACACGACTGAAGCGACTTAGCAGCAGCAGCAGCAACCAGTCCTTATCCCCTTCACAATGTAGCATCCATTATATGCGTAAACAAAAGAATATTGTACTCAAGGTCTAGTATGCATTCATTTAAAATACCTTTGCTGCACTATTCATTGGTAATACTATATGTGACTTAGGTCTTCACAGGTGGAGCATTGGTAAGAACCTACCTGCCAATGCAGGAAGTGCAAGAGATGGAGGTTCAGTCTCTAAGTCAGGAAGATCCCCTGGAGTCGGAAATGGCATCCCACTCCAGTGTTCTTGCCCGGAGAATTCCATGGACAGAAGAGCCTGGCGTGCTACAGTCCATGGGGTTGCAAAGAGTCAGACACGACTAAGCACAGCACCACCACCAACATATGTGACTCAGAATACATAAAAAAGGAGCTGTGGTTATTAGAAAAAAAGTGTATCCAAGGAAATGCTTAGCTAGGATAAGAAAAATGGAAGAAAATATCATCTAAAGAGAAACTTTTCCTACCGCAGAATCTCAAAGAATGTTGTGTTTATATGCATTGATCTAATGTCTCATTTATTATCTCAGGATTAGCCAGCTCTGCCTATTAGCTGATACCGCCAACCATAAAGAGAAGGCGACCTTTTTAACCTGAAGTTTGTAGGATGACTCTTTCATGGTATCATTGGCTTTCTCACAACTTCCTCCCTGAGGTCTGTTTCACCAGTTGGGAGAATGTTAACTTTCAACCTTTTGGCAGACGAAGCATGTTGAGCCTTATAATGGAAATAAAAGGAAAAAAAGAATGAATGTATTTAATTTTGATAGCTTTGTTAACCACTTGGGTTCTAAATGGCTTTCTTTCATCATTCTTTCCCATGTAACTCATTAGTTAAAATGACCACTTGGTTGTAGCCTTAGCTGGTAGCAGACCCAGAGGGATGGGTCCGTGTGTATGTGCGTGTTGCGTGTGTACACGTGTGTGCACACTTGTGCGGCCCACTTGGGTGGTTTCACAGTGTTTGCCACGTGCAGTTTCAGTTATAGAAGCATGAACACAACTCCTCTGAAGGAGAAGGCCTTGTCAGTGTTGCTCTCTTCTCTGTCCTACAGTCTTGAAACCGGTGGTGGAGCTGCTCAGTAACCCGGATTACATTAACCAGATGCTGCTCGCCCAGCTGGAGCGCAGGGAGCACATGAACGAACATCACAAGAGAGCCTACACGTACGCGCCTTCCTATGAAGAGTTCATCAAGCTCATTAACAGCAACTCTGATGTTGAGTTCCTGAAGCAGCTCAGGTATTTGGTCTTTAATTATAGCATGACAATGCTACTAATTATCCTTCTCTGCCTGGTTAGGTTAAAAAAAAAAAAAAAAGTGGTTGTCAGGGAAGCAGAAATAAAGGAAGTCCATAAATCTCCCTAATCAGTAACAACAAAATTTATCGAGCTTCTCCCTTAGTAGTGGAGTTCATTTGTTCAAAGTACATGTTTTTCAAATGGTTAGGTTATAACAGAAAGTCGATCAGTTGTTAGAACCTGCGTAGCTGCTCAGATGCGTCCTTGGGGAAAGCAGTGGAAGGAACTGATGTGTGTTTAAAATTACAGCGTAGAACATTTGCGTTGATTTTCTTTTTTCTTAGAAAACACACAGGCCCAGTTTGGGGAATAAAGGGGTTCTTGACTGATTGTCTTGAGAAAACACATTGGAAATAGCACCCCAGGAGTCTCTTTCATAGGAGGGTCCAGTCTCCTTCCCTGACCTGTGACCGGGAGAGTTCCTTGGGCTTTGCTGTATCTTGGCATCTCGGGCAGCTCTCCTTGAGGCGGCACTGGTGTGTTTCATCCTCGGGGTGGTTGTCCCTGTTCACTGTATCTGAGGCACAGACCTGAGGACCAGTTCTTACCCTCTGCTTCTTGTACTGGAGAGGCTCCAGGAACAACTCTACGATGGCAGGGATTGATCTTTCTGCTCAAAGAGGCGGTGACGCGGCATAAAGTATCTTGTTACTTAGCTACTTATTGTTCATCCGATAAAAAAAAAAATATTGCCCTCTTATTCAAGGGTCAACTCTGCCCACTCGTATTGACAGACGGAATTGCTTTTTATCAGACTTCTGTCTGAAACCCACATTGATGAGGCTCATCAGCAGATGAGGCTCATCAGCCTCAAATGGAGCTGCTTTCTTCAGTCATAATCTCAACTGTCCCGTTGTTTTTCCTGTACAGTTAGAGGACTCTGCTCTCTGACTTTTATTAGCATTTTAGGTCCCTGTCTTCAAACTGCCCCCAGTAAAATTTTGGGATAGGCTGCCTAAAGCAGGAATTGCATCTTATTTCGACTAAGTAAAGCCATCTTTGTTTTATACATATTTGAAAAAAGATGCACATGTGCGTGCTTAGTCGCTCAGTCGTGTCTGACTCTTTGTGACCCCTTGGACTGTAGCCCTCCAGGCTCTTCTGTCCATGGGATTTCCCAGACAAGAATACTGGAATGAGTTGCCATTTCTTTCTCTTGGATCTTCCCGACCCAGGGATCAAACCCTCATCTCCTGCTTGGCGGGGGGATTCTTTACCACTGTATAACTTGGGAAGCCTGGAAGAAAGATGAGTATTTTCTAAAGGAAATAGTCACTCAGCTCTGCTAGACTAGAATGCATTAAAAATAAACAAACAACAGCAAAAAATCCTTGAATGTGCTATTTGCAGTTCTGCAGTAGAACTACAAAAAAAACTTTGTTTTCTTTTTTTCTGAGTAGGCATGAGATGTTTTCATGGTAGGATTATAGAGCTAGAAGTGCATCCAGCAGGCACACCCTTGGCTGTATATTAGAATCAACCAGACTTTTAAAAATTACAGCTTGAGATCCCACTGTCTCTTTGAGGCTACTTCCTTGTTCTTCTTCTCTAGCCTCCAAGATGTCAAACTGAGGATATGGGAGCTAGACTGGGTTAATATTTTGAATTTTCTGGATCTTCTAGTAGGAGCAGTAAACAGCTCTGCTAACAAAACAGGAACCAGTAATCTGAATGTCGTGTTGATGCAGGATGTTAAAGGGCAGCTGATTAGATTCCAGTGGTAGAGTGGCTGGTGGGGTGATGGCCACCATCAAGGAAAGGCAGAGAGTCTCATTCAGAGCTAAGATGCACCCACTCGTGAAATGCGGCAGTCACAGCTCTAGAGAAAAGACCGCATGTTCCTTTATTTTAAAGATAAAGCAGGTGTCGAAGTGAACATTAAGCAAAGGAGAAGTGAAAGGCCCCGATGGAACCTTTTGTAAACAAGTAGGCAGGTTGTGGTCCAGGAATCTGGCATATCCAGGGCTGTCTGCCTTCTGAAATTCTTAAGGTTATTTGTGAAAAGTTACTCTAATGAAAATTATTTGCTCCTCCATGGAAAGTACAGATGCCTAGGCTTCACCCCTAGGAACTTTGTTATAACTGGTCTGAAGTGGAACTCGGGCATCAACTTCCCAGGGGATCATAACATGTGATTAAGACCCCAAGAATGTGGTATCTCTTTTAAATGTAATATCCTCTCACCTGCTGCCAGTCTGAAGTTTTTGCCAGATGTCTTGTCATGTAATTCATTCTATTCTGATTCTTTGAAAACGACTTATACTGTATGAGGTGCATGGTAACTCTGATGGGGGGATACTAACTGATCCGGGCCCCTCAGTCTTCTGCCAGGGTTACTGTCACGAGCAAAGGGCATCTTACCCCTGACCTTCCCCAGAGACGTGCGTGATTAACCTGAGGTTTCTCAGCCTTGGCACAACTGACACGTGGAGCTGGATGATCCTTTGTTGTGGGGGTTGTTCAACTTAGTGTAGAACATAAGCAGCACCCCTGGCCTCCACCCGCCGAATGCCAGCAGCACCCCCAGAGCTGTGACAGCCCAGAACGTCTCTGGACATTGCCGTGTGTCCTCTGGGGACAAAAATGTTCCTGCTTAAGAGCCACTGGTGTAACTGCAAGAACAGTTTGGAGATACTGTACTTATGTTGTACATGCTTGCTTAGTCTCCTCAGTCGTGCCCGATTCTTTTCAACTCTATGGATTGTAGCCTGCCAGGCTCCTCTGACAATGGAATTCTCCAGACAAGAATACCGGAGTAGGCTGCCATGCCCTCTCCAGGGGATTGTCCTGACCCAGGGATTGAACCTGCATCTCTGCCTCCTGCATTGGCAGGCAGGCTCTTTACCACTAGTGCCACATGGGAGCCCTGTCTTATATTAGGTTTAGATTCAGCTGAAAATTAGAAAACCCACAGAATAATGACGACTTGTCACAGAACAGAGGGTGTTTTCTTCCTTATACAGAAGTCTGGAGCACCCAGGTCCTTGAGAAGGACCCAGGCTCCTCCTAGCTCACTGCTCTGCCCTCCTGTATTCCAGAGGCCTCATGGTCAGGATGTTCTCTAGGATGCCAGCCGTCATATCCCCATCCCAGGAAGTGGGAGGGAGGCCAGGAAAGATGGTGGCATAGGTCACGCATGCACTGCGTGTCTTTTAAGTTTTAAATTGTCTTGTCTTTTAAATTTGAATTTTAAATTTAAATTGTCTTGCCTTTTATATTTCTAGAAGCTGCTACATGACACTTTTGTTTATGTTGGGTTGGTCAAAACAACTGAGACAAAAACAAGTAGTCTTTTTCTGGGTACCCTTAAGCTTAGTTGTAAATGGAGGGTTCTATTACTAGGGAAGACTAAAGAATGGGCACGGAATAGGCAGGTAGGCGTGTTTGCCCCAGTTCTAAGTGCAGTGGGTTAGAGTAAGGCAGAGCGGCACTGCTTCCCACACAGGCAGTGGGAAGGTGCTTTCCTGGCCTGGACATTCGCCAGGGTTAAGGAGATGCCGAGGAATTGCTCAAGAAAGGAAAGCTCTTTTTGTTTTAAGCTACCATTTGTTGACAATCTAATGTATATCCAGCGCAATGCAAGATTCTTTATGATAATCATCTGATCCTTATAACCACCGTGTACAATAGGTTCGTGTTGCTCATGGCTTGGTTGAGGAGAGCAAAGCGACTTGCCCTGGATCAAAGCTAATCAGTAACAGAGCTGGGATTTGAACTCGGGTCTGTCTGACTTCACACCCCATTTGTAGAGCTGGGTGACCTGCCAGCCAGGCGGGCAGAGAACAGCAGTGAGACACGGCCCCAGTCTTGTGGGATTGCCTGCCGGCGTGGAGATGATTCTACTGTTGGTGGGGCTTGGCAGGCACTGACCCTGGTGTGGGTATAACCCACGCGATAACCATCAGAAGCGCCATTATCTCTTATTAAGACAATGATAGACCGCCAGAGAAACGAGGAGTAATACAGTCAATCAGAGCAGCCTGTCACTGCCATAATCTTGTTTACCACCAGCCTGATCTTTATTAGATTTTTCAGTTCTGTATTTATTTCTGACCCTCATTTAGAGAGCAGTGTGGAGAACCTAAAAATAGAGAGGAAATTCTAATAATAAATGAAAGGTTAAAATTAAAGATTATTTAGCTTAGAGAAGAGAAGGAAACCTTTTATCTAGCACATACTGAGATTGGTGTGGTGTTTTCAGTTTTACTAAAGCAAGAGGCAGTGGGCCTAACTGGATTAACTGAAGACCTCGTGACTAACATTAGCATGGGTTACTGAAAGGGTTTCTAACTATTTTTTCTTTGGCTATCATAATGCATTGGATTTTTCAACTCGGAATCATTTTAGGCACATCTGCACATGAAGATAAGATATTAAAAATAATAAAATTCTTAAAATCTCATGCTGCTGTGTAGAAGAACTCAAATTATTTGAATGTTTAGTGTTTTGAACAGGATTCTGAAAATGTGAATCTTGAGCAGTAAATAGGGTCACGTTATAGAGGAACAAGAAAAAAAAGAAGTCGAGCATACTTAAGACAACCCATTGCAGCGTATCAGAAATCAGTGAACATGTGTAAACCGCTAAGGAAGGCTCGTGTGGGCGGACAGGGAGATGGAAATGCAAATTGTAAAACAGAGGCCTGGCACATCTTTATGAAAAGAATAAATGAATATAAATTTAGTTTTTAAACACACATTAAAATGTGAGACTGCCTATGAAAAGTGTCTAGAAGATCTTTCAGTTTTATGAAAAATAAAAGTACACTGACTTGAGAATATGATTCCTTCTAGTGTCTGAGAAATAGCAGAGGGCACTGAGGTGGGAGTTAAACATACCCGAGGGCACAAGTTATTTTTATTTAGGAGGCAAGATGATTAAGTGTTGGCAGCAATTAAAATGTGATATGAGAAGGGGGATTTTGGTGTGAAGTTGATGCTGTCGCTGAAAGTAAAGGATCTGTTATGTGCTTGTGTTCGGAGCAGCTCTGGCGCTGGGTTAGGTGTGGGTAAGTGTTCCCTGCTTTACGAATGACAGAACCCCAAGTCAGTTTATGTAAAGCACTTGGCCCAGGACCTGCCTATTTCTAATCGTTAGCTGGTACTAGTATTGTTATTGTTTGTAATCACTAGACCACGGCTTGCAGATAGACTTAATATCATTGTGAAGACTGGGCAGCTCCTCAAGGCCTGCGAGGATGCAGCATTTCATCTTAGGGTTTGAGGAGCTCTCATGATCAGGTCCATCCAGTGAACGCTTTGGTTTTTCCAGTAATCATGTACGGATGTGAGAGTTGGACCATAAAGAAGGCTAAGCGCTGAAGAATTGATGCTTTCAAACTGTGGTGCTATAGAAGACTCTTGAGAGTCCCTTGGACAGCATGGAAGTCAAACCAGTCAATCCTAAAGGAAATCAACCCTGAATGCTCATTGGAAGGACAGATGTTGAAGCTGAAGCTCCAATACTTTGGCCATCTGATGTGAAGAGCTGACTCATTGGAAAAGACCCTGATGCTGGGAAAGATTGAAGGTGGGAGGAGAAGGAGATGACAGAGGATGAGACGGTTGGATGATACAGCTGACTCGATGGACATGAGTTTGAGCAAACTCAGGGAGATAGTGAAGGACAGGGAAGCCTGGTGTGCTGCAGTCCATGGCGTTGCAAAGAGTCAGACATGACTGAGCGAATGAACAACAACAACAGCAATAGCAATGGTCCTGTCCATCCTGAAATCTGGTCCATCTTAGGGTAAAGGCATAGGGCAAATGAAGACCTCAGCGTCACTTTTATTACTGATGGATCATGGAGAACGTGGTTTACGTATGTGGGCAGCACACTGGCCAAAACTGAGTTTCCGAATTAGACGTTCTTTCCTGCCCAGCACTGCTGGACTGGAATCCCTCTCCTTGTGCCTGTTCATCCCTGGCGGGCGTGGTCCACTTGCCGCCGCCCTGGAGGCAGGAACAGATGCCCCTGAGAGGAAAGGGCACGGGAGGGCCGCACTGCACTTGCCCAGTTCCTCCTCCTCTGTGATCACGTGAAAAGCCTCTTCGTCTGGGGAGGAGAGGACTGAGAGACAGATGGAGAGAGGCCAGGGGTGGAGCTTCTTGGACTTTAAACATGAAGGGTTTGAGAGTAGGTTGAGATCTGTGGGTACTGCCTGTCTCTTTAAAAAAACAAAACAGAGACAAATATCGTGGTGCTCACAGACCTTCCCTGCCGTCCAGTGGTTAAGACTCCACCCTTCCACTGCAGGGGGTTCAACCCCTGGTCGGAGGAGCTAGGATCCCACACGCCATGCAGTGTGGCACAAAAAATGAAAGCAAAAATTTTTTTTACAGATGATTGGGGGAACAAAAGAACTTGTGATTTATGAGTAGTGAAGAGTGGTGAAGGCTGGTGGAGGTGGTTTGCTGGTCTTTGTGAGCAGCTGGTTTCTGTGGGGGTAGGGTTTTTCTTACCCCTGACTTGCAGCATCTGGTGGTTCCTCTGGTGTCCACACTGCCAGCACGCCGGTGGAAAGCCACCAGTGTGATGTCAGCACATGCGGAGCTGGGAGGAGACCCACAGAGTACGTGTTCATGCAGCATTTCCAGTACACTGACCCAGTGGGTAAAGAACTTCCCGCAGAGATAAGAAATCAATGAAATCATTAGGAACCAGTGAGTTTTGAGTACTTTTAATCCTAAAAAAAATGGTCAGCTCAGTCAGTGCAGTCGCTCAGTCGTGTCTGACTCTACGACCCCATGGACTGCAGCATGCCAGGCTTCCCTGTCCATCATCAACACCCGGAGTTTACCCAAACTCATGTCCATCGAGTCGGTGATGCCATCCAGCCATCTTATCCTCTGTGTCCCCTTCTTCTCCCACCTTCAGTCTTTCCCAGCATCAGGGTTTTTTCAAATGAGTCAGCTCTTCGCATTAGGTGGCCAAAGTATTAGAGCTTCAGCTTCAGCATCAGTCCTTCCAATGAATATTCACGACTGATCTCCTTTAGAATGGACTGGTTGGATCTCCTTGCAGTCCAAAGGACTTGTCAAGAGTCTTCTCCAGCACCGCAGTTCAAAAGCATCAATTCTTCAGTGCTCAGCCTTCTTTATAGTCCAGCTGTCACATCCATACATGACTTTGTGTAATTTAATTTTAATAATGGTGGGCTTAATTTCTGAAACACAGCAGCCAGCTCTCCAGAGCCAGCCCAGGACTGGTGGGCTGACTCCAGCCCTGCACCGAGTAAGTCGTGGCCACGCGTGTCCTATCTTTCTATGTCCTGCACTTGACAGAAATGCTGTTCTTCTAAAGGCAGATGAGGGTTAACAACATGAGAGGTCAGCGTCTCATGAAGCATCGAGGCAGACCCTGGCCACCAACACCGGCTCGGGGGTCCGACAGGCCTGGACTTCACTGACCTGGTTTGCACTGTGGCTTTACTGCTTGCCCAGTGCATGGCCGGAGGCAAGTCGCTTCCACGCTGAGCCTCAGTCTTAACTGTGAAACAGAGAAAATAGTTCCTATTGCATAGGGGTGTCGTGATAATTAAAAGAGATAAGGCACATAAGGCAGGGCATGCTAGGCTCCCGGTAAGAGCTGAAAAAATAACAGTTGTCAGGAGGAGGAGGAACACTGTCAGGTCCTGACTTGAACACGATTAATGGAGGCGATGACATGACACAGTATGTCTTATTGCAGAAAAACTTGGTTCAAAACGTATGAAAAGTCATTAGGACATTTTTGGTATAGAAGATAAAACTAGGCAACTGGAGGTGATACGTGGTAGACATTCTCAATGAAAATGCTTTATATAAGAATTTGGGAATGGAACATATAGCAGTGGTGCTATAAATACATCTGTAAATACTTTATAACAATATTAATGTCATAAAAATACAAGGAACACAAGTAGAAACAAGATACTGGCAGCAGAGGAAAACTTTGGCATTCTTGAGGTTAACTCGAAGGCCCCAGCTGGCCAGCGTGACAGAGCTTTGGCTGCTTCTGTAACATGCAATTTCTGTAGACTCTGGGAACTAGCAAATGAATATATAATCGTTATTTTAGGGAGATTAAAAGATACAAACAAGATTAAGAAAATAGAAATTACTTATTGCAGACAGATAAAACTATGACTACTTGACATGTACGTTTCCAGATTATTTCTGTATGTATAACATGAATTGTGTGTGTGTGTGTGTTTACATATACTCTGGATTCCTCAGGCTGCTCTGGTGCAGAACTTTCTAGCTAGTGTGACTAAAGTACAGTGTGTGGGTGTGCAGGGATGAAGGTGTCCTCGGCGCACGAGGTGGCTGGGATGGTGGTCACCCCGTGTCCTGATCAGATGCTGTCACTCGCTGTGTGTGCTGTGAATGGGAAAGGCTGGGAAACGTGCCTTAGACTCTGTGGAATCAGCCGCCTTCTGCACACCGGAAAAGTGGGGAAAAAAAAAGTGCCTCTTACTCCTGAATCTTAACTGAAAATTTCCCTTGTTTGTGCTATAGCTCTGGGTGAAAAGAAAAGAAAGTGAAATTGCTCAGTCATGTCCAACCCTTTGCGACCCCATGGACTATAGCCTACCAGGCTCCTGGGTACTTCCTGCTTAAGACCATTAAATATACCTCCTGAGAAGATTATGTCCTTTCTGTTACAGCTTTTATAATCTGAACAACAGGGCACAAAATATGGATTCTTTCCAATAGATTCATTATTCATTAAGAATTTATCTTAAGAAAATAATCAGGAATATAAGGAAAGATTTCTCCAAGAATGTTTCTTGTAATTTTATTTAAAATAGAGAAGTGCTTGAGATAATTAAAAACATCTAACAATAAGGGTCGGTTAAAAAAGTTTTGGCTTGCCTGTACAGTGGATTGCCATGTAATAATAGTGTGGAAACAGAATATTTAATACTGTTGGGAGACAGTAACTATTGTACTGCAAAGAGATCAAACCAGTCAGTCCTAAAGGAAATCAGTCCTGAATATTCATTGGAAGGACTGATGCTAAAGCTGAAACTCCAATACTTTGGCTACCTGATGCAAAGAAAAGATTGATTGGAAAAGATCTTGATGCTGGGAAAAATTGAAGGCGGGAGGAGAAGGCAGTGACAGAGGATGAGATGGTTGGATGGCATCACTACTCAATGGACATGAGTTTGAGTAAGCTCCAGGAGTTGGTGATGGACAGGGAAGCCTGGCGTGCTGCAGTCCATGGGGTCGCAAAGAGTCAAACATGACTGAGCGTCTGAACTGAACTGAACCATAGATTTATAAATTACAGAGAACTTCCCTGGTGGTCCAATGGCTTAGACTCCCAGCTCCCGATGCAGGGGACCTGAGTTTGATCCCAACTCAGGGAAGTTGATCCCACATGCTGCAAATAAGACCTGTGCAGCCCAATAAATAAATAAATAATAAATAAATTTTAAAAAGAGGCTTGAAGCCAGTATTTATAGCAAAAATTCAATCTTATAAAACAGAAAGAAAACCATGTTTGCATAGAAAAAGGGTCATAAAGATACCACATGTTAATAGCAGTTAACTTTGAATGTCGTACTTTGTGTATTTTCTCATTTTCTTGAAACAGCGTTAACTTCAGAGAAAGTAAAAATTGGCTCAGACCGAGAAAGTAAAATCTGCCTGTCCATTTATCAGGCTGGTGGGAGCAGACACTAAAACCAGCTACCAAGTTAACAGGAAGTAGTATTTCTTCCAAACACAGCTGTAAAATGTCATGATGATACTCCCTTCTGAGCAACCCCTGCTTCTTATTCACTGAAAAGCACGGCTCTCTAAATTTTATCAGAAACTTTGCTGCGTGAAATTGTATCAGTAGGAATGACACATCCTGCTCTTGCCTGGAGGGTATCAGCCACTTTGACACAGAGCAGCAGCCCCATTTTAACCCAGAGTTGCAGATAGGGGGTTCTGGATTCAGCATCCTACACTGACCTTAACTTTGTAGTTTCCAAGGCAGTAGGGCCCTGGGTTCATCTGAAATTGACCCTTTGACAAGCCCTGCTTTGAGCCTGTCACAGCACCGCTTCAATTACATTTCATCCACACCCTGCCTTTCCCCAGAATCCTATGGTAACTTTTATCTTTTTCTCCGGGGAGATGCCCCATGGTTCCTCTTGTTCATGGCAGTGGGTCAGGAAGCCTGATGTTCTGGGACTATAATGACCCTGGTGGTCTTTAATTGATCAGGCTTAGACTCTCATAGGAAAAAAAAAGTGAGGTTACTTTTTATAAAATGGCTTCTATGTATATTTTACAAGCACACACACACCATCCCCCTAAACAACACACATCTAAAGAGTCAGCGGCAGTGTTAAAGGACAATAATTGTAATAGTCGTTAAACTCTCACTGTGAGGCAGATGCAGTTCCAGATATTTTAAGTTCTCTCATGTAACTTCATAAAAGTCCTATGAGGAAAAATGCTGCTATTCCTCTTTTTACAAATGAGGACTCTTGAGTTTTAAAAGCTTGAAAAATTGTCCCAGGGTGACAGTGTAAGCATTGAAAGCAGCATTTGAACAAAGCCCATCTGGTGCCAGAGCTCACATTCTTTATATTTTATATTTATATATTAATATTTGGCTGTGCCGGGTCTTAGTTGCAGCATGTGGGATCTAGTTCCCTGACCAGGGATTGAACCCAGGTTCCTGCATCGGGAGCACAGAGTCTTAGCCATTGGACCACCAGAGAAGTCCCCAGAGCTCACATTCTTAACTACTCTGATACACTTTCTAAATTATCCAGCAGACCTTGGTAGTGTCGTGGACATGGGAGACGGCGCCAGCTTAGCTAGCAGAAATCACCATGGCTTCATTTTTTAAACACTTTACATGAAGTCTCTTTAATGGAAATATTATCTCTAGCCTGATATAGAGTAGCCTGCGGCAGTTCTGAAACACTATTTTAAAATTTCTGATTTTCTTCTTAAACATTTGTATGTATATGATATTCTGTTCCATGGTAGATCCTTGCTCATTTTAATACAAGATGGTATTTTAAACCATTTACCATGTTGTGCAGCTGAATTTGTCCACAGCCTTTGACACTGCTAAGATGTTCCAGCATGTACACTCCCAAGACAGCTCTAAAGTCATATTTCAAAGATGTGCCTAATGAAGTAGAGAGACTAACTTTTTTGGTTTGGCTTCTAAATAATTTTGAAATCAAGTCTGATAGGATCCCAAAGCTGTTCTGAACATTTGATAGTAGAAAGTGTTGATTTCCAAGGTAATTATTTTGAAGGCTGGTGCTTCCCAGGTGGCGCAAGTGGTAAAGAGTCTGCCTGCCAGTGCAGGAGACACAAGAGACACAGGTTCAATCCCTGGGTTGGGAAGATCCCCTGGAGCAGGAAATGGCAACCCACTCCAGTATTCTTGCCTGGGAAATCCTATGGACAGAGGAGCCTGGAGGGCTACAGTCCACAGGGCCACAGAGAGTCAGGTGTGACTGAGTGACCGAGCACACGTTTTGAAGGACTGTGTAGCATTCAGGCGAGATTAAGATCATTGGGGAGAGTTCATAAAAATAATCTTGGTCTAAGTCTTTATTAATTTAGCTAAGTATAAAAAAGTGAAGGGAGGTGAGGTGGCGCCTCAGTGGCAGGCACCAGCAAGCTTTGGGTGACTTTTTCATTATCCTTGAGACAAGATGCTCTGGGTAGGACCTTGCGAGGATTGGAAAGAGCTGAATTCTTACTATACTGCTTCCTCCTAAGACTTGAGTTTACACCATCATTTCGGAAGAAGAGATACTAACAATCTCTGCTCTTCTGATCAAGAGTAAGCCTACAAATAATAGTCCTCCCAGTGGTTGAACTGAACTTGGCACCAGCAAGGCTGTGTCGTTCTCTGGAGGGGACGGGCCAAGTGAGCACCAGGTATCCCCGATAGCTCCTCAGACAACCAGGAAGGCTGTGCCATCAGACTTGGAGCATTTGGAATGAAAAGTCCTTCCTTTCCTGCTTTGCCTTTTGGTGTCAAGTGAAAGTAAGTTCTGCAGATTCAGTCAGGATCTTCAGATGCCTCCTGTGTGCTGGGCACCATGTGAGGAGGGTCTGGTATCTGTAAAGATGAATTGACTCTGGACCCTCGATTCTTTCCCCGGTCATCAGGGTGTTTGCTGTTCAAAACAGAAGACCCCTGTGGATGTAAATCGCTAAATGTGAAGTAAGACAATCAGGCCAAAGGTAGAGTGTGAAGAGCTAAAGAAGTGGGTAGGAGCACCTATTTCCTGCTGTAGGTGAGCGGGATCTAGAAAGCTTCAGAGAGGAGTTGGCTGAGACTTGAATGTTTTGGAGTGAATAGGATTTCAGCAGGTGAAGAGGAGAGGTGAGGTGTAGGAGGGAGAAGAAACGAAGCAGAGCCCGGCTGGTAAGAAAGAGCTGGAGTGTGTTTGGAGCATTGCATGTGGCCTGGTTTGCTCGGAAAATGGTATCCGAGAGGGATGTGGAAGGCAGTTTGGCTGGAAAGATGGTCTGGCCTTGGCCGTGCTGATAAGCCGTGAAGGGCCTTAGACATGCTAAACACTAACCTGTTGAATTTTAGGGAAGCTGGAAAATGGCTAAGCTTTAGCATCATCAAGCCCTAGGTTGTCATTTTGGTTCTTGTACTTAGAAGCAGTGAAACCTTGTATAGATTTCTTAAACCCCCTGAACTCCAGCTTCTTCTTCTGTAGGGTGGGGTGCATTGCAGTACCTTGTGAGGATTAAATGAGGTAATGTAAAGTATTTAATTAGGTACCTGGTACCCGATGAAAGGAGTCAGTTAGCTGATGTTACTTTAGAATTCTGTGGACTTGTTTGAACATGCCTCTTCCTCAGATGGCATGTATTTTGTCAGTACCACTGATGACTTATTTGTTCCGGAGTGTGAATCACTGAGAACACCCAGAGAACAGATTGTTCAGGATATTATGTGCACCTGTTAACTGTTACAGATGTTAACACTTAGGAATTTAGCTCTTTGATTTGGACCGCTATCACAAATACACCGTAGAATGGGTGGCTCAAAAAACAAACATTTCTTTCTCCCGGTTCTGGAGTTTGGTGGGCCTGAGATCAAGCTGCTGGAAGTCAGACTGGGTGTCTGGTGAGGGTCTTGCTTCCTGGTTCAACAGTAGTCTTCTCGCTCTGTCCTCACGAGGTAGAGAGAGCTCTCTGGGGTCTCTTTAATATGGGCGTGGACCACCCTCAAGACCTAATGACCTTTCTGAGGTCCTGCCTCCAAACACCATGACACTGGGGTGTAGGCTTCACCTGTGACTTCTGCAGGGGACACACACACACTCCGTCCCTGGCACCCCGAAATATTTACTGCCAAGTTAGACTCTGTTAAAGAATTCAAGACTCAATCCCTATTTTCAAGAGGGTTCTGATCTAGTTGGAGATTAAAAACAGCATATCTTTTTTCATAGACAAAGCTACAATTTTGTTTTAGGCTCCAACATTTTTGATTTAGGCTTTACTTGTACTTAAAAGCAGTGAGACCTTATATAGAATTTTTTATTAATTAATTTATTTTAATTGGAGGCTGATTACTTTACAGTATTGTAGTGGTTTTTGCCATACATTGACATGAATCAGCCGTGGGTGTACATGTGTTCCCCATGCTGAACCCCCTTCCCACCTCCCTCCCCATCCCATCCCTCTGGGTCATCCCATTGCACCAGCCCTAAGCAGCCTGTCTCATGCATTGTACCTGGACTGGCAATCTATTTCACATATGGTAATATACATGTTTCAGTGCTATTCTTTCAAATCATCCCACCCTCACCTTCTCCCACAGCATCCAAAAGTCTGTTCTTTACATCTATGTCTCTTTTGCTGTCTCACATATAGGGTCATCATCACCATCTTTCTGAATTCCATAAAAATGTGTTAATATTGTATAGATTTCCTAATCCCCCTGAACTCCAGTTTCTCCCTCTGTAGTGTGGGGTTCATTATAGTACCTTGTGAGGATTAAATGCGATATGTAAAATAAAGTATTTAGTTAGGTAACCTGGTACCTGATGAATCTGTTAGCTGATATTACTTTAGAATTCCATGGATTCGTTTGAACATACTTCTTCCTCAGATGGCATTAGGCTCACTGTTTACTTTTTTAAGTACAAGACTTGTTACCATGTTAAAAAGAAGGGCGAGGCCCCCAAAGCCCCGGACACACCGTTTTCTTCATTTACAACATTCTTTGTGGAAAATAGTAGATAAATGGGTGATATTATAGAGCAGAAGTAATTTAGGGTTTCAGAGAGGAGAAATGTTGATGTGAATGAGAGGGATTGAGGATAACCTGAGGGAAGAAATAATATATGCAAGATCTGATTAGGTGGCCAAAAAGGGAGGTTGTTTTCAGAAGGAAACAGCATAAGCCAAAGCCTGGCAAGTGGCTACAGTTTGAGGAGAGCTGTGTGGAAGCCATCCTGACTTCACTCCAGGTTTCTATGGGGCTTGAGCGAGGGGGCCAGTGCCGATTGCTGAGGGACTCACAGGCTGGAGCAGAGGGGTCCTCCTCCGAAGAGGAGGCTCAACTCCTCCAGGGACCTCCCCAGAGGAGGAGGTGCTGAGAGTGGTCCTTGAGGAAGGGGCTTTGACAGCACTGCATAGCGTGGGTTGGGTGGGAGATAGAAAGGTTGACGTGAAGGAAACAGGCCGTCCAGCGAATGCAGCTGACCCACAGGTGAGAAGGGTGGTGTCTAGAGGAAGAGGGCAAGAGGAACTTGTTCAAAGATTCAGGACTTGGAGATTCATATTTACGGGAGGGCGGATATCAAAGATGGTATTTCGAGCCTAAAGGATAGAAATGATGGGTCTCGTGCAGAAACGGAGAGGGGAGGAAAGCTTCCTGTGCAGGAAGGAAGGTAAGTCTAGTGTGGACTGGCTCAGATAGGGAAGTAGTTTGGGAACAGTTTTAAGATGACTTATAATTCTACCACTTTAACACAGTTGTTCCTTCCTTTATATCTGTGTTTTGCACTGTAGCCCTGGTTCATAGACCCACGTATTTAGATACCAGCAATCGTAAATGTACCTGCCATTTTGCATTTTAGAATCATTAATATCTATTATGTAGTCTTCATAATTACAGATATTATAGGCTGTTTTCTCCATCTGATATATCCCTGGAGCTTTCTGAAAACAGACACCATGCTGGTGTTACTCACTTCTGTGTGTCTAGAACCTAAGAAACGATTAACAAGTGTTTGTTTAATGAAAGCATATTGACCACATAGATTATTCTTGTGCTTTTTCTTTGTAGAAGTTGCTACAACAAGCCTATGGAGTTTGGTGACATGCATTTGAGTTGCCTGGAAGAAGTCAGTGCTCTTTGCTTATAGAACCTACTAAGTCCAAGGTTAAAATAAAGACTTGGTTAGGGAGTGTTAGACTTTGATGATTCCAGGTTTGTGTATGCTTCTTATAAGCTGTTTCCTCATCTGTTCAGTAACTGGCGGGAAAAATCACATGAAAAACTATCTTTGTGTTTTACCATTAATGAAGGAATGAAGGTGGCTCTATCACACAACTGTAATGGTCATTAATGTCCTAGCAAGGCTTCCTTTTGGAGGACATTACCTGAGTGTGTTCAGCCTGGAGATAACTTCTCCATGTATGGAAACTTCAGAAAGTTCTCTGCTAGTCAGGTGGCATTTGGCCACGAGACACATTGACGCATGGTTACTTGAACAAGTCAGGGCTTTATGACCCTCAATACCAGAAAGTCCTGAGATGGCCAGGCTGGGGCTGCAGTCATGGCTTAGTGGTGTCTCTGGACACCTGAGCTTCTCCCGTCTTCTCCCATCACTGCGTGGCTTTCATCCTTGGGGGTGCTGCGCCTCCATCCCGCTGCATCCTTGTCCCAGGCAGGAGAACTAAGGAAAGTCAGGGACAAAAGACAAAGGGGTCTTCCCGTGGAGCCCGCCCCTGTAGGAAGCCTTCCTGGAACCCCCTCCCGGCCAGTTCCGCTCATGTCTCGTCAGCTAGAACTATTTCAGATGGCCGTCCCTAACTGCTTGAGATAAGGTTAGCATTTTTGTCTGGGGCCTCGCTTGCCCTGATCAGTGTGGTCCAGTTAGTGGGGGAGAAGGAGATGAAGGGTGTTGGCAACCAGCAGTCTGCCATAGGCAACCGCCAGCCAGCGCTCCCGACAGCCCGTTCTCTGAGGGGTGGGGTAGTAGCATCGATGTTCATATGACGCAAAGGAAGAAATAAAAAGATGTGAATCTGAACCCATGAAGAGCTATGACTGATGAATTCGAGTCATCCAGGAATTAGCTGAAAAGCAGAAGAACATATTTTGTGCTCTAAAAGCCAGCCAAGGGAGCTCCCTGGCAGTCCAGGGGTTAAGGACTCGGGGCTTTCACTGCTGTAGGCCTGAGTTCAACCCCTGGCTGGGGAATGAGAATCCAGCAAGCCAGGTGGCGGGTTAAAAAAAAAAAAAAAAAAAGCCAGCCAGATGTAGCATTAAATCTTAAAATGCTGCTAAGATTGTGTTCTGATAAAGAGTTAATGTTACATAGTTTTATTACAGGCAGATTCTTAGTATAATTAAGGGCTGAGAAACACTCAGAATCAATGAGTTTCATTAGGGAAATACTTAATAATAACTGAATAGCCCCTGAGAACTTGGGTTTATAACCTACCTGACATGAACATGCTCAAAATAGCCATCGTTCTAGGATTATATTTGGTCTAAAAATGTAAGGTTTTCTTTTTCCTGAAGCAGAGGTGTTCTCAGTCACACATACATATTCCTGGAGCCGTCCGTCACCCACAGCTTCCTCACATTGACACAATCCCAAGTCCTGGGGGAAAACGTCCCATGAACCACCATATCCTATAATGATGCAATATTCCCTGAGTGTTATCTCTAGTAAAGGTTATAGATGGAAGTGTTCTATCTGCACAGTCCACTGTGGTTTATGAGGTCCGTGAGGTGGCTCAGCACTTCAAGTGTGGATGGTGCAACGAGGAATAAAATTGTGATTTAAGTAGCCCACGTGGCTCATGGTCACCTTCCTGGACAGTGCAGGTCTGGGAGGTAGAAGCAGTAGGGTTCTGGTTACCAGCGTCAGGGAGGGCGCTGGTGAGGGGTGTAAGAGGGGGAGGAGTCGCTCATGACCTCAGGGTTTCCCTCTTCAGTCGGGGGGCAGGTGGGAACGCTTCTGTACAGGGAATGGAGGTGGGGGTACGTTTAGGACTCTTGCATTCAGGCCTCAGGAACGAGTAGCCCATGGCGCAGCACCCAGCCTGCTGACTTCACCTGCGTTGGATGGTTTTCATGATTCTTATGCAGGATTCACCGTGTTACAGTTGATCACTACAAATAAAGTCTGAAATTCTTCCTGAAAATAGTCTTACCTTCCTGTTTGATCTTTAATTGTTCTCTCTCTTCAATACTCAGGTATCAAATTGTAGTGGAGATAATCCAGGCAACAACAATCAGCAGCTTCCCGCAGCTGAAGAGGCACAAAGGTGAGGACCAGTTCATTTTCTCTGCTTTTACGTCCTGAAGGTCCTGGGTCTAGTTCCCCGTCTTCTCTCTCCTGTCAGAGTTTTGACATGTATGGAGTATACACTTAAGTATTTCAAACTTGTTAAAATATTGCTATATCAGCAAAAGAGAAAGTAAGTATGGTTTCATCCTAACAAAAACCTTTGTAGTTCTGTGTTCCCTGATAAACTTTGTGTTCATAATTTTTAGAATATTGTAGTCAGTGGGTAGAATCATGCTGCTGTTCTGTTTACATACTAAACATAGTTTCATAGTTTTTCCTCATATTAAAAGGCTCCCCCCAAATAGAATTGTTTTGTTAGTTTTTGGAGAGCTCTGTTTTAGAGAGAGTGCGATCTGGTCAGCGTGTTGGCGGGCTGAGCATCTGGGAAGCACCTCGTCTGGATGTTAACCTCTTCCCGCCGCCCCACCTTCCCGCACTGCTTCCTTAAAGCTGGACAGTCGGGCTGTGCTCGAAGTGACCATGTAGCGATGCTGCCAGGCTGCGTGTGCGGCTCTAAGCAATTTCATGTCCAGGGTTGTTTCTCCTTAGCCTTCGTTTCATGTTCTCTTTGTGAATAGTAAACTGAAGAAGTGTTAAAAAAAAAAATGAACAGATGGAAGATCCTAAGAATACTTGGGATGCAAACTAGAGATGAGAACTTTTTCTTTTTTAAATGAAGGTAGAATGAATATGCTGAAATATAATTTTGTTGCTACATATAAATATGTTTGTTTCAGGCAAGTCTTTTTCAATTATAATTGTTCATTGATTAGGAATTGGTATGTAATTGTGGAAGTATTTTGAGGATTTAAAGGGAGAAAATACTGTATAACAGGTGGGGAGAAATTACCCAATTGTGTGCCCTCTGAAACCTTAAGGAATTAACTAGCTGACTCTGCATTGACTTTTCTCAGGATAACACAGGAGGGCTGGGAGGACCTCTTTGTATATTCAGGAATGTTCAAATAAGGCTTCCAAGGCTTCAATAAACTCCAGCAAATCCACACAGCACTCTGAGAATGTTTCAGGTTCATAGTAGAAGACCAAATTACTCTCTTTAACAATGTAGAAATTTTAATTTGATTTTTGGTGGCTTTTTTCTTTTGGAATTTTGATGTTTTTAAGAAATAAGGTATCAAATGGTTTTTGAATTCTTTACAATGTCTTAACTAGTTTAATTGCTGGTACTGTTCTAGGGAAACTAAGTAATCATAGAAATAAGAAAAACAAAATTTGAGACCATCTAACCCAGCCCTGGGATTTCTTTGGAAGGAATGATGCTAAAGCTGAAGCTCCAGTACTTTGGCCACCTCATGCGAAGAGTTGACTCGTTGGAAAAGACTCTGATGCTGGGAGGGATTGGGGGCAGGAAGAGAAGGGGACGACAGAGGATGAGATGACTGGATGGCATCACTGACTCAATGGACGTGAGTCTGAGTGAACTCCGGGAGTTGGTGATGGACAGGGAGGCCTGGCGTTCTGTGATTCATGGGGTCGCGAAGAGTCGGACACGACTGAGCGACTGATCTGATCTGATCTGAACCCAGATCTTTGTCCTGTGAGAAAGAAAAATTAGGAATATTTGGAGAAACAGGTTCTTAGAGCAAATTTATAAATACTGCACAATTTATAAATTTTTTGAAGCACTTGGTCTCAGAAGTTTTAAGTGCGCTCACAAAATTTCCTTGCCTCTGACCTTATTTTATCATTCATTCTGGCCAAACATATTGACTGAAGTGTGACTTTTACCCACTAATCCCATCAGCTGCTTGATGGTCACAGAATTTGGGAAGTTTGCTTTGGTCAGGAGGGTGGAGCTCTCATGGATGGGCTTGGTGTTTTATGAGAGAGGCTGCAGAGAGATCCCCAACCTCCCCCATGAGGGGCTTCACCAAGGACCACCCTGGCGCCCTAGTCTCCAGACTGTGAGAAACACGTTTGTGTTGTTTACAGCCGGCCAGTCTGTGGTGTTTGGTTATAGCTGCCCAAACTAAGACACTGGCCAAGTGCCGGCATTCTAGTAGTAATGGAACATATGCTACGACTTCTTTACTGTTGAAGGCGAATAAGCCCAGTATTTCAGCTCCCTCTTTTTTTTTTTTTTTTAATAGTTTTTAATTGACTGGCAACTTTATTTTAAATTATATGGGCTTCTCTTAGGTGTGTAAGCCAGCCGAGTTATCACCATACAGTTCCTTAAGCAACAGGGATTTACTGTCCTGGTGTCTAGTCTGATGTCTCTTACCCTGCAAGGCAGTGGAGGGGGCGGGGGGTCTCCACGGGGCTGCTTGGTGGGAGACTCCCCGCCCCAGACCTGGCCCCTGGGTCAGTGGTTTTGAAGGGTGGATCCTGTCAGCACACGTAACAACAGGGATGAATCAGAATCCTGCTTTGGAAATTCAGACATATCATTAAGAGAGTGGACATTTAGGCTTTAACCACTAGAACAGCTGCTTGAGAAACCATAGCTCCCCAATGCCTGGAGCCCTTTTTATCCGTAATTTATTTTTCCCTATTCCTGTCACATCTGCAGTGAGCAAAACCTGTCAGCCCGTTAAGAGGGGTATGAGGTCAATTTAGTGGGAAACTTAAAAGAAAAATCCCAGAACATCTGATTGTATCCTGTGTGTTACCCTAAATTATTATTTTCTATTTCAGCTCCCTTTAAGGCTTTTTCTTTCCCTCACTGCTGTTCTGGGTTCTGAAATGTTAGCAAGAATAAAGTGATTCAAAAGTAATATTTATTTAGCTGACTGCAACAAAGGACAGGCTGTTGATCTGGGTCTAATAGAAACTGCTCTGTATAAACACTGCCCGCATGGGGGTGCCGTGCCGGTTGTGTGCCTTGTTTAGAGGATAAGTAGAGAGTTTTGGAATTGAGTATATCAAGCAGAACTGTAGAAGAACTTCAGAATATACTGAATATGTATACACACATACACAGTTACTTGTTGATAAAAACCATAATGATTTCCTTTAGGAATAATTTTTGAATCATATTTCTTATCTGATTTTGGATTTAAAAGTGTCCCTGCCTAAAGGAAGGAGCTATTCTGTAGACTCTAGAGGACTTTTCAGAGTCCTTTTTGTGGTATTGCAGTAATTTGACACAGTTTCTAATTTATGAATGACCTAAACTTACACCGCAGCCCATTGCTGCAGGGCCTTTGCTAGGGTTTCTCTCTGCCCGGCCCTCCCACCCTGAGCGCGGCGGTGCCCCGAGCCTGCAGTCCCTTCCCCAGCACCCAGCGCAGGCCCGTCCCGTCGCTGCCTTGTGGCCAAGGGCTCAGCCGTTTCCATCACGCGCCCTCTGGTGGTGGTGGCTTAGTGACTAAGCCAGTCACGTCCAGTTCTTTTGTGACTCCGTGGCCTGTAGCCTGTCAGGCTCCTCTGTCCATGGGATTCCCCAGGCAAGAATACTGGAGTGGGTTGCCATGCCCTCCTCCAGGGTATCTTCCCAACCCAGGGATCGAACCCAGGTCTTCCTCCTTGCAGGAGGATTCTTTACCGTCTGAGCCACCAGGGAAGCCCCTGTGAAAGTGAAAGTGGCTCAGTCGTGTCCGACTCTTTGTGACCGCATGGACTACACAGTCCATGGAGTTCTCCAGGCCAAATTACTGGAGTGGTTTGCCATGCCCTCCTCCAGGGGATCTTCCCAACCCAGGGGTCAAAACCAGGTCTCCTGCATTGCGGCTTTCTAGTCTCATAATTTATATATCCAACTCAGCTCCCACCTTCCCCCCACAAAAAACTTGAGTCATCGTATGTCCTAAGAACCTGTATTTATTCAAGTAAAGTTCAGGTCCAGAGGTTTTCAGCAAGTGCGTGGTCAGTCATGTGCTGATCTGGGGCATGAACCCACGTATCCTGTACTCGGTGCTCTGAGGGTCACGCTCTGAACTCAGAAGCTGCATGCGCCAGAGCTGTGTCTTCGGTTTCTGACTCCTCTCTGCTTAAGTCACATTCTCATCTGGGAGCAGGCCTCTCCTGGTAATCTGGCATGTGGATTTAACTGATGGGATCTTACTACTTTAAAAATCTGTTGCAAGCGTGTTGGAGGGCCTTCAACCGAGGAAAATGCTGGAAGTCTCAGCACTTGATATATTTAAGGAAGGAAACACGAATAAAAGGTGTGCTGCAGGCCCCTGGCCTCGCCTGGCCCTTGAGGCCTCTGTCGGCTTCTCTGCTATAACAGGAGAAGCTCCGCCGGGAGCTCCTGCTGGGGCCTCTGCTCATTCCTTAAGTATCCTTCCTACTGAAGGGGAGTGGCACACTCGACTCTGAAACTTCAGGTGTTTGCTGTGATAAGAGAATCCCACTTGTTCTTTTTTTTTTTTTTTTAAAGCATACTGACCCTAAGTTGGAAAGTAAGGTAAATATTGCGTTAGTTCCTGGGCAACTTTTGAGGTGATCTTCAGATAACTTTGAGGAAATCTGTGATGATCGGTAACTGCCGAGAACTGCCGTCAGCTCTGCATTCAGAAGGAAACAGCATTTCTCCTGCTGAAACTTCACTGCTGCTGCTGCTGCTGCTAAGTCACTTCAGTCATGTCCGACTCTGTGCGACCCCATAGATGGCAGCCTACCAGGCTCCCCCGTCCCTGGGATTCTCCAGGCAAGAACACTGGAGTGGGTTGCCATTTCCTTCTCCAATGCATGAAAGTGAAAAGTGAAAGTGAAGTCGCTTAGTCATGTCTGACCCTCAGCGACCCCATGGACTACAGCCCACCAGGCTCCTCTGTCCATGGGATTTTCCAGGCAAGAGTACTGGAGTGGGGTGCCATTACCTTCTCTGCTGAAACTTCACTAGTCCCTAAATAAATACACACCCGTTTCTTGAACCCCCATCTCAGGACCTTTTACTGAAACATTTGTTTCAGTGTATAGGAGAGATTTCAGACTTGTCAGCCTGTCACTGTGGACTGAGGCCTGACCTCTGCCAGCGAGGAGCCCCGATAATCCCTTCCCTCCACTGTCTGGGGGGCCTGAGGAGACCTGTGCATCATGGGGGGCGGAACCACATGCTGGGGAGCCCCCTGGGGGTGGGCAATCACAGGCTTGCCTCCTGCACCCCCTTAGGAGCTGCATCACTGTAGTACTCTGAGTGTGGTTGGGGGTACAGTTTTGCCTTCCAAGGGACAGGGGGCATTTAACAAGGTCTGCAGACATTTCTGGTTGCTACCCAGGAGGAAGGGGTGCCTCTGGCATCTAGTGGTAAAGGCCAGGGATGCTATGAGACATTCCGCCACACACGGGACAGCCCCACAGGGAAGGTTTAGCCACCCGGAAGGTCACTGATTCCGAGACCGTGTGTCCTCCATGGGATTCCTCAGGCAGCCCGCCGAGGCTGTGGCAGTTAGGCTGCGCCTTGCAGTCTGACATGAGAAAAGAAACACTCTGCTGTGGGTGCTTCTTAGTGCTTGGCAGACGCGGGGGTGCCGTTTTCACCCAGCCACGCTGGTGCCGCTTCAGGGCCCTCGGTTTGCACTGTAAGTCACTTCGCTGCCCTTTGCCACGTTGGAGGGAGCGCCCAGCGGTTGTCCCTGGTATTTCTGTTTTGCAGCAAAGCACTTTACTCAAAGGAGGACCTGTATCGTGGGTGGAAGGCTTGCGGCCCAAAGGGCTCTGTGACGCAGTTCACCGGCCCCCTGCAGTGCCCGCAGGGGGTTCCTCCGAGGTCTGACGCAGATCTCTCTTCCAGCAAACGACCCCCTTCCCTTTTGCTCTTACCTCAGCAGAATCTGGACTCGCTAGGAGGGAAGCCAGTGAACACTGATAATGAATTGTTTTAGACGATTAGGGCACTCACGTGTTCTTGGCACCCGTGTAAAGAGCCGCTGCCACCCACTGCGTCACCTGCCACCGCTTGTGGTCTCGGCCTTCTTCCTTAACCTGGATAAACACTGTGTGATTCACCCGGCTTAACAGCACACGGCGTTACCTAGGGCTCAGCAGACGCGGCTGCAGGAGGCTGGCACGAACGGGCAGTGTGTCGTCCACCCCCTGGCCCGCGCTTCTCTTGATGAGAGGATTTCTTGGCTGGACGGGTCCTCAGGTCACAAAGAAGCATATTCATCTCTCTCGCTGGATTTCCTAGGATTTTTGCACAATAGTTGCACGCACTGCAGCAGTGCCCTGTTAGGCATTAAGCCCTGAACGTGGCATTAGTTTTCCGAGGCAAAAAAATAAACAGAATTGTCTAAGCAACAAACTGCCGTTGCATTTGTTAGCAACAAGCTTTGTGATCAGACAATGACTTTGGCCCTCAACAAACAGAAGGCATTCACGCGAGCAGGGGACACTCCAGCGGGACTCTGGGATGTTTCCTCAGCTCTGCAGCTGGGTTTTAGGGGAAGGTTTATTCTCTTTCTCCCTTCCCTTTGGAATTTGCCTGTTTTTGTCCTTTTAGAAAGACTTTTAAGCCTTCTCAGGAGAAGAATGTGTTTGTTGTTAAGTGTATATCAGTTTCTTCCTCTCTGTCTCTCTCAATTAGCCTGTTTTAACCCAAAGTTAAAATTGCAGTCTAGGTTTATTTTATAAAAGGCAACTCTTTGTCCTCGCATTTTAAAGTAGTTTAAAGATTATGCACAGAATTTAAAATGTAAGAATATATGTGTAGCATGTTTAAAATAAATGTAACCAATGCAAACTAGTGTAAGGATATATGCTTTAAATCTTTTTAAAATAAATGTAATCAGTGCAGAAGCGTGGAATGCAACTGTGGGAGTTTAAGCTCCTTATCTAAGTGTAATGGAAATAACGTGAGTTTTGGAAGCAGAAAAAAACGAATGAAAAGTTTTCTGAAAAAGTCACAATTCCAAGCAAGTATTTCTTCAGGTACACCCACAAATAATTTCAGTTTGCAGTATGCTAATTTGGAGACAGACTAACAGTTACTTTATTTAAAATTTTTAATTGGAGGATAATTGCTTTACAATATTGTGTTGGTTTCTGCCATACATCAAACGTTTATCTTCCTGCTTTCCTCTTGAGACGCTGAGTTCAGTTCTTCGAGCAGGCCCTCCCTGTCAGCCAAGCACAGGACGCACTGAGAACCCATCATTGCCGTCAGATGAAAATGCCTCCTTGGTTCAGTTCAGTTCAGTCGCTCAGTCGTGTCCGACTCTTTGCGACCCCGTGGACTGCAGCACACCAGGCCTCCCTGTCCATCACCAAACTCGTGTCCATTGAGTCAATGATGCCATCCAACCATCTCATCCTCTTTCGTTCCCTTCTCCTCAGTTACATGTTTGAAAACACCTGTGACATGACAGACCCCCTTGAACAGGGCTGACTGCTGACCCGAAGTCTGCGCGTGACCATTGGTGATGCGTGTCGGAAAAGGCTGCTCTGATAGATCCCGTGCCTTGTGGTCCTTGCCTGAGCTTTTCCTGCCGGACGTGTGCAGCCTGTCCAGACATGGTTGTCAGCATCTGCACAGACTGACTCTGTGACCTGAGGGTGGTGATGACCACCCTGGGGAACTGGAGGTCTCCCTTGGTGTATGAGGGCTTCCCTGGTGGCCCCGTGGTAAAGAATCTGCTGGCCTAGCTTGAGACGCAGGTTCGATTCCTGGGTCTAAAGATCCCCTGGAGAAGAAAATGGCTACCCACTCCAGTGTTCTTGCCTAAAAAATTCCATGGACAGAGGAGCCTGGTGGGCTACAGTCCATGACATCACAGAGAATCAGGCACGACTGAGCAGCTAACACTTCTCTGAGCGGATAACCTCACTCTCTGCTTCCAGACAGCAGAGCCCTAGGAGGGGAGCTGCTGCAGCTCCCAACACCAGGTCCAGACTGGCTGGTGTCCGCATCCATCCCTGTGCTTCCCTGTCGCCACAGGGTGGGGTGCTGCTGCTAAGTCACTTCAGTCGTGTCCGACTCTGTGTGACCCCATAGACGGCAGCCACCAGGCTCCCCCATCCCTGGGACTCTCCAGGCAAGAACACTGGAGTGGGTTGCCATTTCCTTCTCCAGTGGCCTCCCCCAAAGCCAGCCTCCTTCCTCACTGTCTACTGGGTACCACCCTCCCAACTTGTAGCCTGTTTCCTTCTTAACTGCTTCCTTCCACCAGCATTAAAACCAGCTCATTTCTCACCCATTTAAAAGAAAAAAGCTTGCCCTCAACCCCTGCCCCTCCCTGCCTGCAGGTTACGTGTGCAAAGCTAGTCCCTTCTCCACAAGGAGGTGCTCGATGTTTAGTCATTTTTAAAAATTAACTTTGTGTGAATTTTTTGCATTTGCTTTAAGTTACATAATGTCAGCTTAAGGAAGCAAACCATTGTAAATATTTTTAAGTTAAATTTTTAAAAAATTTTCCCTGAGACCACAGAGCTCATAGTGGCAGAGACCAAATTCTAATCTGATTCCAGACTCTACTGACAGCCGTCCACAGGACTTGTCCGCTCGTGGTCTTGGCCACAGCTAATTGGTGGCAGGGAGGGCTAGATGCCATGTTGGAGTAAGGTGAAGAGCGGGAGGTGAGGAGTCTCACCCTGGTTCCCTCTTTCACAGCCAGGGCTCGAAAGAGAGCAGAGTACCTGATGCATATCGAGGACTCAGCAGAACATTAGCTCTGTTATATTGAACCCTCGGTAACACCTGACACAGATCACGCATCCGCTCAGCGTGTTCCCTGAGTCCTGACGGTGTTGCTGGGCACTGTTGTGGGTGCTGGTGGCCCAGCTGTGTATAAACAAACAAAATGCTACTTTTATGAGGACATACTTGGAGGATAAGTAAACCAAATAGGTGGTATGGCAGTCCTGCTATAGAGAAGGTATAAAGCCGCGCTGGAGAAGACTGGTGTTTTAGGGTGGAGGTTGCAGGTACAAAGAGGGTGACCAGAGATGTCTTAGCTGAGCCCTGAACTAGGGACCTGAAGGGGACAGGGAACGGAGCCAGGCAGATTCTTGGGGGGTCTGCTGAGATAATGGATAGTGAAGCCCCACAGGAAGCTACCCAGTGTGTTCAGGAAGCTGGTCACCAGAGACCATGTAGAGTCCAGGAGAGGCAGATCCAAAGACAGCCCTGTAGCCTAGTGACTCACTGTTTTATAGATATACGCCATATAGTTATTGTAAAATATTGGCTCTGTTTCCTGTGCTGTATGTTCTGTCCTTGTATCTTACCTGTTTTATACCTGGCAGTTGGTACCTCTTAATCCCCTTTACCTGTGTTGACCTTCCCCACACTCCTCTTCGCTCTGGTAACCACTAGTTTATTACTTGTGAGTCTGTTTCTTTTTTTTAGATTCCTTATATAAGTGAAAGCATACAGTATTTATTTTTTTTCTCTCTGACTGACTTCACTAAATATAATGACCCCCAGGTATATCCATGTCACAAATGGCAAATTTTCAGCCCCACATTTTCCAGATTTGGCCCAGCGTGACCACGTTCCCTCCCTCTTTGGCACCTTGTCCTCTGACTGCCTACCGCCTATCTGTCTCATTCAAGGTAAAGAAACTGCCGCCATGAAGGCTGACCTCCTGAGGGCCAGGAACATGAAAAGGTATATTAACCAGCTAACCGTGGCAAAGAAGCAGTGTGAGAAGAGGATCAGAGTCCTGGGAGGCCCTGCCTATGACCAGCAAGAGGACGGGGCCTTTGACGAGGGGGAAGGGGCTCAGAGCCAGAAGGTAGAACTTGGCGGTTTCTTGCTTTGCCATTTCGTGTTTGTTATGAACGCTGATGTCATCACACGGACAGTGCCTTCACTTCTTGGTATTTAACCTAAAACATGTATTCCCTAACATAAACTCACATGTTGACTTTTAGGAGTCAAGAATCCACACTTCTTGGCGTCCTTCTGCGAGTGGTAATTGGTGTGATCAGGAGGTGTGAGATGCGTGTGTGTGTGTGTACACGCCTGTGTGTGTTTTCCTGTCTCCCTTTTGTCCTCCCGCCATCCCAGAGGAGCGTATTTATATTTTCAAGGGCCCAATCAGATTACTCACTACTAATTGGATAGAAATTACAGGCAGTGAAGCAGAATGTCTCTTAGAGGTTATTTTACTTAGCTCTCACCACAGTGCTATGAATATGTATTCCATGTCTCCATTTTACAAAAGATGACGAAACAGTTGGTGTAAGTAAATTACCTAGTAAGGCCATGTGGATAGGAAGAGACAGAACTATATAAAAACCCGGATCTGGTTGGTTCACAAGTCTGAGTGTAGCTGAGGACCCTGCACTTGAATGGAAAAGACGCCCTGGCTCTGTCTCTCCTGAAGTTCTTACAGAGCTCTCAACCCACCTTTCCTTCTTGACTTCCGTACTGTTCTTAGTTTGCTAAATCTTTTGGCCTGAAATCAAATCAGGTAATTTCTTAAGAAGAGTAAGTATTTTATTATGGGATAGGGGGAACGGGTAGTTTGGGATGGACATGTACACACTGCTCTGTTTAAAATGGGTAACCAACAAGGACCTAGTGTAGAGCACAGGGAACTCTGCTCAGTGTTATGTGGAGGCCTGGATGGCAGGAATGGATGCATGTATATGTGTGGCTGAGTCCCTTTGCTGTCCAGCTGAAAAATATCATAACATTGTTAATCAGCTATACTCCAATATAAAATAAAAAGTTTCAACAACAACAAAAACGTTATATTACAGAGTCAGAAAGCCTGACTCTTAAATCCCAAGTTCACTGGGGATTCACTTTGGGCAAGTCAGTTAGCCTGTCTGTACTCTGTTTGTAAAGTAACAATAATTGCACAGACCATACAGGGCATGATAATTATGGAATTAAATAATGCACATAAAATGATAAGCACAGTAGTCGGTATATAATGAGCACTCAATAAACATCTGTTGTAACTGGCATTAATTATTTGGGGGTATGTTTTAGTGATGTCATAACTGTAAGAGGAATCCAGTTGTGAACTCTCCTTTCAGGATAAAACATCATTCCCAGGATCCTAGTTCTCCACATTCTCTTTAGTCTGATATAGACAATTTCAGGAATATATTGTGGATATTCCACGGGCAGAGAATCTTGGGCCTGGGTCCCTCTTGGTAACATGTTGGGTGTTTTAGGAGAACGTTTATTTACTATTCTAGGCCTTGTGGTCCTTTTGAGTGCTATAGGGATGTATTTCCTATAGAAAAATTAGCCTGTGGGTTAAGAAACAACACGCACAAAACATAAAACTAAGTTAATAGCATACGCATCATGAAACCAGATCCAGTGGGACTGGGACATAGTGAAAAGAAGTAAATAAAAATCCCTGACGGGGAATAAAGAGTGATCACAGGGCACCTTCCAGCCTGAAGCACGCCATGGCCTTTGGCGCATGGAACATCCACCAGGACAGTTTTTTGTCTTCTGCCCAGAGATTCTCTGTGGCAGCACCCCTCCCAGAATTACCAGCGGTTTTAGGACAGAAAGAAATGTGTTAATCCAACAGAGGAAATTAACACAAGAGCATAGTGTTTGCTGTATGGAAGCCCTTAGTAAATGGTAATTGGCATTATGTTGTGTATATACACTTATATTTTTAAACCATCTATTGAGCAGTAGTGTCCACTTTGACCTACCCAGTGGTCTCTTTCCCACTTCTGCACGGAGTCTCAGAATTACTGAGAATTGCTCATCTCAGATTAAGGTAGTGAGATTGAGTTCATCTCACGCTAACATATTTGACTCAAAAGTGTGCCATCTGTTCATCCTGGTCACCCAGACCCACACCGTTAGTGTGCGTTACTCAGTGAAAGGCTTATGAAGGCTTTAAGAGAAAATTAAAAGCAAAAACAAAACACTTGGAGTAGAGAACTTAAAGGTTAATTCACCAGCTGAGATATGAGGTGTATCAGATGTTAAATTAGACTTGAGATAGGTCTCCTGCCATTTATTTATGTGTGCACTTTTAGAACTAAACCTAAGAGTGTTCATAAGACACAATAAGAGAATAAAGGCGGCTAATATTTTAGAAGATGTTTTGGGCTTAATTTTGCAAAATCAAGAATTTGTATCTAATTTGGAATTCACTTCAGTCTATGAGATTAGACTGGGAAGACTTCCTTAGAATTGTTGGCTCTCTCTCCTGCTCAGCTCCTCCCTGTGTTGAAAATGGGTTGTTCTCCGAGTAATCTGTCATTGCTATCAGAGTTGCTATCGGAGCCTTCAGACTTCTTTGGAGCCTGTACAGTTAGGACTTCTACTTTAAAATGCCTCACTGGTAGGTTTACCTGAAGTGAGGATACGTTCTATGATTTCCCAAAGTTAGTACACTACATCCTAAGTATTAATGATCTGTAGCAAGGGATGGTCATTCCTTTAATTAGTTACCAAAAGCTGCTAGAAAAATGCCTGCCCGTTTCTGCCCACAAAACAGATTGAAGACTTACTGTGCATGGCAGAGGAGGTGAACATGCATTGACCATATGCACTTGATTTTAGAAAAATCTCACGGATAACATTTCTGAAATTTTTCTACCTGCTACAATATTAGTTTTAAGAATCTTAAATATAAGTTTTCCTTTTCTTGTATTATACTTGCTGCTGCTGCTAAGTCTCCTCAGTTGTGTCTGACTCTGTGCGACCCCATAGACGGCAGCCCACCAGGCTCCCCCATCCCTGGAAGGAACACTGGAGTGGGTTGCCATTTCCTTCTCCAATGCATGAAAGTGAAAGGTGAAAGTGAAATCACTCAGTGAGTCCTACTCTTAGCGACGGCATGGACTGCAGCCCACCAGGCTCCTCTGTCCATGGGATCCTCCAGGCGAGAGTACTGGAGTGGGGTGCCATTGCCCTCTTCGCATTATATTTAGACATCATTTTTATTACTAAATAGATAACTAAGGATATAGGAGTTAAGTCCCTTCTAAATTACTTTGCGGCATTTTTCCTTGTTAAGTCCTGAATTACTATAAAGGTCATCCACTTTTTCTTTAGTGGTCTGTGCTCAGGATTGATCGCACTGTGTCTTCAGGTAGTGGTTTTTCTTATGATGTAAGCACTCAAAATGGTAAATGAAGGGGTAATTTTGAAACTTCCATACATTGGACTTTTTTTTTTTAATTTCAAAAAGTAGAATTTTTTTGTGTGATTCAGTAATACATATACACATATATTATTTTTGAAATTATTTTCCATTATAAATTATTACAAGATATTGACTATAGATCCCAGTGCTACACAGTAAATCTGTTGCTTGTTGCATATCTGTTATTTAAAATTATAAATCTCAAGCCTTTATCAAGCATAGTAGAGAAGTTTTTGTTACATGTAAATAATGTGTATGATATGTATGTTTTAGAAAACTTATGAATTTTTGCCTAACTAAAGAATTTATGACATTTTGATTCCACTATATGGAATCATTCTATTCTATGTGAATAGAATGCTAGACATACAATGGACTTTTATGGGTCAATTAAAATCATATGATACATACAAGAGATTTTTTTCAAATGAATGTGATATTATAAACAAAAAGGCAAGGTATGAAATCATTTGTAGATTTCCTTACCTATATGAAAATAGGATGGAAAACAAAAATACCAATTTATTGGAGTCCAGCTACCTGGTCTTTTAAACATCTCTCTTGACTTTTTCTACTATGAGCGTGGTTGCTTTCAGCAGTCCATCACGTAAGACAGGGATTTTTATCTGTTTCCTAGAAATGTGCCTGATACTGAGTAGAAGCCAAATAAATCCTTTGCTGAATGAGCTAATGGTTAATAGAAAATTGGTATTTTTTGAATATGTGCACTTTGAATATTCAGTAAGCTTTTTCAATTTAAAGTTTAGGAAGGTGAAACAGGCACTCTATGACCTTAGAAAATGAGGCATTTTTTTTCCCTGAGTGTGAAAATGAATCCTTTGTAAGTCAAAGTGAACTGATATTTAAATTTAGATTTTTAAAAACTCCTAATTACATTCGCTTCATAGATTCTTCAGTTCGAAGATATCTTGGCCAACACTGTCTACCGAGAGCAGTTTCGAATGTACATGGAAAGGATGGACAAGAGAGCTCTAATTAGTTTTTGGGAGTCTGTGGAGTACTTAAAGAATGCTAACAAGGTAGGATATACAGGTCCAAAGGAATGTTAATCACTGGCTGATGAAAACTTGCGTTTTAGGCAGTGTATCTGTGTTTTTCAATAAAGCTGTAAGATAAGCTATACATTAAAAGAGTATTTTAAACCAGACATATTATTGGCATTATGTTCTAGCCCACAATGGTAAATAAAATTAGATTTTATTTTTATAGAAAGTGCTTTTAAATGTGTAGTCAAGGAGAAAAGATTTACAAATGTACCCAGTTACTGAATTTAATTTCAGGTAGTTATTTTGTAATTCATTATCAAAAGGCACGTCTTACCCACTTTGCTATTATAAGTTTGGTTTTATCACCTGTACCTCATTCTCATAACCTTGTTATTTTTAATAATATTGTAATGTGCACACTTAACTGTCCTTTTATTTAAAATGATTGTGTTAAGGAAGACAAAAAATAATTCTTGATTACAGATGTCTGTTACAGAGGAAAACCTAATAATGAGCATTGTGTTTTGTGCTCGGCAAGTTCTCAATATATATTTAAGAATTAAGCTGAAGAATGTGAAATACATATCTGTGCATTTGTATCAACAAACATATATAATGATATATACAGCATATATAATACATACATTCTGAGAGGCTTATTAAAATAAGCCCAAAGAGCACTATCTACATTAAATTACTCATTTACACTTAATATGAATGTTGCTAGAGCTTAACACCAACTTAGAATACATTGTAAATCATAGACTGTGTTGGTTAAGGAACTAAATCCAGTCTCGTAGCATTTTGAAATCTTAGGAATTTCTTTCAGTGTTAATTTATAAGCCACCAATGACCTCATTTTACTCAATATTGTACTAGCCAGCTTTATTACGTATTTTATCTACCAGACTTGACTACAAACTTGGCTTTGGCTGCTATCAGAGGACTACTGTAAAGAGCAATCTAAAAAATTTCCTAAACTATTAAAAACAAGTTGAAAAATGTCAGTACAGTAAGAGGAGGGTATAGCTTCCTCAAATAACTATATTTGATCTAGCAACACTGATTAGGATGTAAAAGTTCCATGATGTTGTTATGTTCATAGTATTCATTAAGGTGTTTGTCTTCATTTTATTGCTACTGTTAAAGACTTTGCGTCATTCCTAGAGTTGTCTCTAGCAGAAATGCAAAGGTTCTGTTAATCAGATGTAAGAGATGTTTGCACATTCAAAGTAGGATCACTGTGACTTAAGTGTCGTGTTTAAGACCAAGCTTGATTACACTGTAGTAAGTCATCATTCTGAAGAATATGTCTCTTACTTCCACAATTATTATATTGACTTTCTTCTGGAGTAGGAAGTTGGCACTTCTGTTTATATTAGATGGAAAAGTCAAATTGAATTTAGCTGATGAATTATATTCCTGTGAAACTGAGATTTATGAGAAGGGAATCCAGTGCAAGAAGAGAACTGTTCTCATTCTTTGTTTTTTCCTTCCAGCATTAAAAAGAATTTATATTTGTTAACTGTTCAATGTAAAGTGTTCCTTTTAAGGACTCAACTGGTTTTTTCAAGGTCTGATGCTCACCCCTTGGCCCTGAACATGCCCACAAAGCTGCACACTCACCCCACATTCCAGGTCTTCCTTCCACCTTTAAAATGCAGAGAATTCGGAAGAAAATAGTTTTTCTCAGAGACAGTATTTCATACTTTCTCTTTCCTTATCTTCCCATCTTTTCAGAATGAAATCCCACAATTAGTTGGTGAAATTTACCAAAATTTCTTTGTGGAGAGCAAAGAAATATCAGTGGAAAAGTCACTTTACAAAGAAATCCAGCAATGTCTTGTGGGCAATAAAGGGATTGAAGTGTTCTGCAAAATCCAGGGAGATGTTTATGAGACCCTGAAGGATAGGTATTACCCTTCATTCATTGTCAGCGACCTGTATGAGAAATTGATGATGAAAGAGGAAGAAAAACATGTCTCACAGTTGGTTTCCAACAAGGATGAAGTGGTGAGTCTCATTTACCTTTCTCCTGCCTTTCGAGTGGTTACGCGTTGAACGTGAGTAGGTAGGGCAGACTGTGGGAGTCATATATGGTGTGCGCCTTCATCTTGTAACATACAGAACTTCGAAGCACCTCACTGCTTCTGGTCAGTGCTGCTTTCTTTGTCCTTCTGACCGGCTGGGTACCGCTACCCAGCACTGAGTCAGAGACCTCCTTGTCCTGCCTGAGACACATGTGAGTCTGATGCCTGAAAAGTGAGGGCAGGACTCTTGGAGGGTGGGGGAGACATTTGCGACTTAGGCCGGGTAAGAGAATCAGTAGCTGGACAGTCTAGCCTGAGACCAGACCAAAAGGATGGGGAAAAGATGAGAGGCAGAGAATGTAGGAAGACCTGCAGGAAATATTTTGGAGTTTAAACACAATCAGGTGAAATTAAGATGTTTTGAAACAAACCTTGTCCAACCATACCTGAAGTCTAATTTTCTTACAGTGTATTAGATCATTTTGGGTAGCCCAGTGGCCATCTCCCTTTCACTATTAATGATTTATATGAATTTGAAGGTTTTGAAAGTACAAAGAAAAAGTGTTTTAGAGTCACTTTACATAGAAAGATTGTAATTTATCTTGGATTCTCTCTCTTTCTGTCCACTTCACTATGTCTCAAGCCCTGAGGAATCAGGTGCTTCTTCATGATAGTTTTAGAAGTGGATGTCTCTGAACTTCATTCAGACTTTTTAAAAAAAGTTCTGTTATGGATCTCTACATTTTCAGTGAGCAGAACTACTAAACTAATTGGTCATTACTCATTGCATTTTATTTCTAGAATAGCACAGCTAAAACAAACTGATCTTTATCTCTAGCTCAAAAATTAAAATGGTTGATGTGTAAATGTTGTGAGCAGTTTATTCAGATTAGTAAAAGCATGAATATCCAACACATCAATTGAATAAAGACTTGAAATGACTGTTGATATGATAGGTAGTAAATCGTAAACAAACATGAAAAATGTCCAGCGTCACCTAGGATTCAAAGAAGGGTGACATGTATCAATGACCTTTTGAAAGTTCCTATTCTTTGTTCTAGTACAGTCACTTTTAGAAATTTATCCTATGAAAATAATTAAAATGTAGGGGGGAAAAGGTTTATGCACTGTGGAATTTATTTTAACACATCTGGGATGGCAAAAAAGCAGAATCAACCCTCAGCAGGAGTAGCAATAGGAATATGCCTCAGTTTATTATCAATTCATAGAATACTCTGCAGCCATAGCAATTATAATTTTGAAGATTACAGTACCCTCAAATATGCAGCACTGTAGTAATATATTTTATGAGAAAGTCAGAATACCCTCTTGAACGTGTAAGGGCATAGAATAATGTCATAATACATATACTCATGGACAAGAATTAGGAAGAATATATAAAAATGAAAATAGCCTGGTGTTCTATGATTATTAATATTTTCCTTTGACATTTTTTCTTTTCACTGTTTGTTACAAGTAAGAAAAACTAGAAGAAAAAAATCTGGAAGAAAGTTAAGGAGTAAACGAACCAGAAGACAGTTCTGAGCAGTTCTTCCTGCTCTTGCTGCTCATGAATCTAATTACTAACATGCTGTTTGTTGGTAATCTATTCAGATGTTTCCCAAATTATGTAGTTCTTTATGAATCTTAAGTCACTTTCTTTTTTTTTTTCTTAAGTCACTTTCAAGTGCTAGCCATCTAACTTGTAAAATAATCTACCTCTTGATTAGTAAAATACATCTTTAAAAGAAGGACTGAGCAAAGTGTATGCTAAAAATACCTTCACTAGTGGGAATTTGGAAATTTTATTTCAAAAGCTCTGGGAGTTGGTGATGGACAGGGAAGCCTGGCGTGCTACAGTCCATGGGGTCACAAAGAGTCGGACACGACTGAGCGACTGAACTGAACTGAACTGATTTTAAAGAGACTCGCATGAATTTTTCATAATATCCTAGGAGACCAAAAGCAAGCAAGCCAGGTCTCAGCATTTTGGGGGCAGAGTTTAGGCACAGAACATCTGGGTTTAGTTGGAAAGATAACTCAGTTGCCTTCCCTTGTTCTATGCAGGTTCCCATTTGGGAGATAGCAATATGAAATTTCTTTTCTCCTTTCTTTAGGCTATTAAATATTTCTTTTTTCACTGCAATTCCAAATACCAGTTCCTTTGGTCCTAAATACTGTGATTTTTCACTTTGCTGAGAAAAAGCAGGCTGCTTCTAGGCTTTCTACTATGGTTCTTTCCTTAGTGGAATCCGGTGATTTGGAGCGGTGCATTGTCATGCCCTAGAGCCTGTAGTGTAGGTAATACTGAGGGAAAATTCATCTTTCTGGGATACGGTGGCTCACGTGACGTTCTCCCGCAGGACTCGGGAAGTGAGGTCGGTGAGGAAGCTGTGGATGAAGGCTCCAGTCGGGTTAATGAACAAGCCAGCTTTGCTGTAAACAAGCTACGAGAACTAAACGAGAAACTTGAGTATAAAAGGCAAGCTCTAAATTCTATTCAAAATGCGCCAAAACCCGACAAAAAGGTAACTCTTCCGTTTTCAAGGTTGTCTGTAAAAGTTGCCATTTTTCTAATTTGATAGATAGAAATTCTGTAAGTTCCACTCTTTCTGTTTTTATGGGTTTGGGTTTTTTTGCTTAGAGTATAGAATTAGGGGGCATTTGTCTTTTATCTGTTAGGGTCTGGTTTGTGTTTTCCACCCTCAGCTGTAACTCTGTCTTTTATCTGACTTGTCTGCATGCCTTTGGGAAAGGGGCTGAACTGCCCCTTGTGACATAGTTGATTCTGGAAGTGAGTTAACTAAGCAGGGACAATCTTAATATATATATATTTTTTCTTTCAAACGCTCCAAGCACAACTTAGATCGTCTCATAGAATTATGCAAGAAATAGATTGGGGACTTCCTTGGTGGTCTAGTGGTTAAGACTTTGCTTCCAGTGCAGGGGATGCAGGTTTGATCCCTGGTCAGGGAACTAAGATCCCATATGCCATGCTGTGTGGCAAAAAAGTGGGGAAAAAAAAGGATTGTTTTGCTAGAAACGAAGAGAATTTGAAAGTTAAAAAAAAATGTAAACAGCATCTCACCCAGGCAGTGGTGCAGCCTCTTGGTTTGCATTCCTGCTTCGTGGGTCTGACAAGGGGTTTTCCCTTAATGTAGCTACAGCTGGTGCTCTTTGCTTTGCCAACCTGATCTCCTCTGGCACCTTCTGTAGGTGCATTCAGAAGCCTCAGTGATGAGTAAGTGCAGCAGGATGAAGAACCAGAGAAACAGAGTGAACAGAGAAACCTGCCCTGGCGGGGCGGTGTGGGGGCGGGGGGCGCAAACATGCTGACAGTGGAACCAAAGATCAAACAGTTACAGCCCGTACTGATGACACAGTGCAGGACAAGCTTGCTGCAGGCTCTCTCAAGAAGGAACAGGTCTTTGTGGACTGCATGATCAGGAGAGTTTTGAGGCAGAGATACTGGCTTCACATAATAGAGTTGTGTAAATTGCAGGGTGTCTTTCCCTTGATCTGTGTCTTCTGTAATGTCTTTCTTTCTTTCTTTGTAGTTTTCATCGTAGGAATCCTTCACCTCCTTGCTAAAGTTAATTTCCTAAGTATTTTGTGATTTTTTTTTATGCTATTGTAAATGGAACTTTTCTTAATTTCCTTTTTGGAGTATGCATTGTCAGTATATAGAAACAAAGCTGACTTGTGTGTGTTGATTTGGTAACCTGCTACTTTCGTGAACTGCACAGTTTTAGATGGTTTTGTAACTCCCAGGATGTTTTCCCCTGTGACAGATTGTTTCTAAATTGAAAGAGGAGATAATTCTAATAGAGAAAGAACGCACAGACCTCCAGTTGCACATGGCGCGAACAGACTGGTGGTGTGAGAACCTGGGCTTGTGGAAAGCCTCCATCACCAGTGGAGAGGTAGGTATGACTGCTTCCCTTCCCAGTTGATTACGTATTTGTTCCCAGAGTGTTAAGTTTGACTTTATCAGATTAGATTTTGTACCAAAGAATTAGGGTTGGGAATCAAACGCTTATATTCATCCTTCTGGACTGCACTGGTCCTGCCTTACTCGCTCCGTATCTCCGTTCTGCTTCCTGACCGGGAGCTGTTTGTTGGGTTGCCTGGTATAGATCTCGTCTCCCTCCCCTTGAGACAGAAAGTTGTCCTCGTTCACGAATCGTAAGCAACTTTCAGATAGAAACAGTTGATATCCTCAAATTACCAATTTCCTTTTCTACTGAGGGTTGAAAAAAATGGAAAACACTACTTGAAATTTGGAGATGAAAAAATTTTAATGTATTTCTGATTGATCCATCCTGCTGATGTCAGTGGCTCAAACATCAGTAGCTCTAAGATCTTTAATAATGAATATTTCCTCCTGGAATTAGAAAATATTTTGCTCTTCTCTGAGGGACATGGGACAGTAGTTTTCAGAATACACCATATCCCTGTTTTTGTATGTAAAAATAATTTCATTTGATGGAAAAATGCTTTATACATTTATATCATTAGTGTAAACTTCCTTTCCATCTAACCGACTGTTGACACCTGGAGAAGAAAGTCAGGTCCACCCTACCTAGAGATTATCACGCTAAACAGAGAAAGTCAGTATCATATAATATCACTTGTGGAATGTGAGTTTAAAAAATGATATAAATGAATTTATTTATAAAACAGAAACAGACTCACAGATTTTGAAAACAAACTTATAGTTCAGTTCAGTCATTCAGTTGTGTCTGACTCTTTGCAACCCCATGGATCATAGCACGCCAGGCTTCCCTGTCCATCACCAACTCCCAGAGCTTGTTCAAACTCATGTCCTTCAAATCAGTGATGCCATCCAACCATCTCATCCTCTGTTTTCACCTTCTCTTGCCCTCAGTCTTTCCCAGTATCAGGGTCTTTTCCAGTGAGTCAGTTCTTCGCATCAGGTGGCCAAAGTGTTGGAGCTTCGGCTTCAGCATCAGTCCTTCCAATGAATTATTCAGGACTGATTTCCTTTAGGATTAACTGGTTTGATCTTCTTGCAGTCCAAGGGCCTCTCAAGAGTCTTCTCAAACACCACAGTTCAAGAGCATCAAACTTACTGTTACCAAAGGGGAAAGGTGTGGGGTGGTGGGGGTATAAATTAGGAGGTTACAATTCACACACACACACACACACACACACACACACACACACTCTCTACTGATGTTCAGTGTGACTGTTGGTCTCCATCATTGTTTCATATGTCTGGACCAGTACTCAACTCCTGAGATTTTCAAGGGCCCATCTGCCCAACTTATCTGTGTCCGTCCCTGCTTTTCCCATCATCAGTGGCCTGACACTCTTTCTTGGGGAAAGGCTTAGAATTCACAAATCTGAAATTCACTTCTAGTTTAGGAAGCAAAACCATGCACATTCTCCAGGTGCCGGCCTGAAAGCCATGCCGCGTGAGTGCTCACCAAGTGCCCTCAGTGTGCCTTTGGTGCTTGCTGTCCTCCCATTAAGGTGCAGAGCCGGGTGCCTTTGTTGAGGGGAAGGGGGACAGCGGGTCAGGGGAGGTTGCCCAGAGCCTGGAACACCGTGAGAAACACTTCCTCACTGCTGATGGAATCACCTTTGGTGTGGAAGTCTCGGAAGGGGCATTCAGGGGATGTGGTGTCAAAAGGTATAAAAGAGGAGCCCCTGGGGATGGGGTACAGATTCTGTTACCTCCCCAGCTTTGCTCAGAGCTGCCTCTGGCATTGCACAGTTGCTTATAATTGTCTTCCAAAGGCAGATACTGAGGAGGGGAGGGAAGGAGGAAAAACCCTCACAAGGCCCTTTGCCCTGGTCATCAGCTGTTACTCAGGAGCTTGCTGTGACCTTGGTCCCTGAAAAGATAACAGCAGTGGACACAGAGGGGTCATCTGACCGCCCAGCATCCACGAAGCAGCCCCGTGAGAACGGTGGAGGAGGTGTTCCCCTCCGGCTTTCTAAGCCAGGCGAGGCGCCGTGAGCTGTGCGCGCCCGGGACAGTCGTGGGCTGTCTGTGCTCTACCTCCTGCCTCCCACGAGGGACGGTGGTCCTCCTCCCCGCTGGGGCTCAGCTGGTGCTCAGCAGAATTGCGTCCCTTTGCTTTGCTTCTCTGTTTACTCTTTGTCTCTAATTCGGTTCATGACGCTAAATCAAGCTTCAATTCAGCATATTTCCTTTTTGTTTCTTCTCTAATCCATTTACATTAGGAGCAATGGTGGCCTTTTCTGAATTATGACAGGGTGTGTGTGTGAGTGCTTAAGAGCTGTCTTCAGTTGGGAGGTAGAGGAAATCATGTCTCCCAATGTGAAATTTCATGAAAACAGAAACCACGGTGTGTGGGGTCCTGTGTTAAACTGGGGAAGCCCCCCATCCTTCTCTGCTCACAATTCTGCAGGTTGAGAGTCCAGCTGCGTGACTGGATTCTCTGCTCACTATATCGTAAGGCTGAAGTCAGGTGGCTAGCCAGACTAAGTTCCTGTCTGGAGAATCTGGGGGAAGTCTACCTCCAAGTTCATTCAGGTTCTTGGCAGAATCCAGTTCCCAGTGGGGCTGAGGTCTCTGTTCTCCTGCTGTCAGCCTGGCAGTGTTCTCAGGTCCTAGAAATACTCCATATCTTTCCACGTGGCCCAGTCCATCTTTCTGCCAGCACCGCATGTCAGATCCTTCTTGTGCTTCCTCTGATTCTTTTTCTTCTCACCAAAGAAATCCCTCTGCTTCTGCAAGGGCCCCTGAGGTTAGGATAGGCCCAGTTTCAGGTGGGCTGTGCCCTCTAAGGTAGCCTAAAGCCAGAGCAGAGCCTGTCCTTTTCAAGTCCTGGGGACCGTGCGGGACCTGCACGCCCGGGAGAGGGCGTCTGGAGGGGTGCAGGGATCTTGCCTGCCACGTCTGCTCACCGTGCTCTTTCTTGCTGTTGTGTTCACCTGTTTCTCCAAGGTCACAGAAGAGAACGGCGAGCAAATGCCCTGTTACTTTGTCACAGTAAGCTTACAGGAAGTTGGAGGAGTTGAAACCAAGAACTGGACGGTCCCCAGGAGGCTCAGTGAGTTTCAGAATTTACACCGGAGACTTAGTGAGGTACGAACGCTTGTGGCACAGGCTTAGAATTACTGAGCGAGAAGAGATCTCAGGGCCCGTTTCCGTTTTAACGACACAGGGAAACTGGTCCCTCTTTCCCCTTTGCTGTTGACACTGGAAAAGTGGTATTTTCAGCCTGGTGGTTGGAAATTTACTTGTGGGTCAACCGTCTAGTCTAGTCTGAGTCTTTGAATACACAGATCACTGTCTGACTTCCGTTGAACCCAACAGAACCCCAGAGCTGGAGGACAGCTGAGGGTATCTCTGGCCAGTGGTTTCAAAGCTGCCAGTTGTGACCCGTTAGAGGATAACGGGATCCGTTCAGGGTCACAGCAATAGAGAGTAGAACATACTGCATTGCATCACACCAAGGAGTGGGTCAGTGAAGTGCGGTGTTCGAAGGCACAGACTCTGGGGCCAGGTTGCCGGAGTTTGCCTCCAGTTTGGATCCTCGCTTCCCCGGTCACCAGCTCGTGACTGGCCCTGCCGCTCCGTCTGTCTGTGCCTCTCTGCCCTCATCAATGGGCACAGATACGAAGTGCCATCTCAGCCGCCTCCCAGAGCTGTTGTGAGAATAAAAGGAGTAACCACGCACAGAGCGTTTAGAAGGATGTGCTGCACGTGGCAAACGTTATTTGTTTTTATTAGTAGTAATCACAGTCGTAGTGGGCTTTCCTGGTGGCTCAGTGGTAAAGAATCCACCTGCCAGTGTAGGCTTGGGTTCCATCCCTGGGTTGGGACGATTCCCTGGAGGAGGAAACGGCAGCCCACTCCACTATTCTTGCCTGGGAATCCTATGGACAGAGGAGCCTGGTGGGCTACAGTCTGTGGAGTCGTGAAGAGTTAGACACGACTGAGCAGCTAAACACATGCATAGCTGTACTTCTCGTACAGTGTCTGGCAGTACACAGGATTTAATCCACAAAGAAAAGCCTGTTGTTATTATTTATTGACATCCATTATTATTATTATTAATATATTTACATTCTGCACTTTGCCCTGAAAGGCAGTAATAAAGCTGGTTCTTCCCAGGCTCTACTTTTGTCAACCGTGATAAGGTTTTGCAGATGTGTTGTAAACAAAACACATTCCAAGAGAAAAACTCTTGCCATGAGTCAGTTGTCCATACCTAGAACCCTGTGCTCTGTGCTGTTGTGCAGACCCGTCTTCCCAGCCTGGCTCCAAGATTTCCAGCTTCCAGGCGCTTGTCAGTCTAGGGACGAGTCTTAGCTTTTCTTGTCACATGTCCTGTTCCTCCATATTCTTTGAGCCTGGTTAGAACAGGTAGGTTTTCAAGGTGTTCAGTCTCAGAGGAAATGAATACAAGAGGAAGTTACTTGGTTTGTTCTTATTAAACATCTAAAATAAATTTTTAAAGCTTTAAATGTAATTTTGAGATAACTAACATTTATTTCTTTTCCCTCACAGTGTTTCCCTTCTTTAAAAAAAGTCCAGTTGCCTTCTCTTAGCAAGCTGCCTTTCAAATCTGTAGATCAAAAGTTTATGGAAAAGTCAAAGAATCAATTAAATAAGTTTTTACAGGTAAGCCACTGAAAACTTTTTGGATGTGGAAGGAAACATTAGTTACTTGGGGTTAAACTGACTCCATTCTAAGGGTTTGCCTGTTCGCCTTCTATTCTCACATGTCATGCCAGATCCTCAAAATATCTTTGGTTTAGGGTTTGGGGTATTTGGGGGTTTTTTTCCTTCTTTGTTTTTATTATTTTTGTTTTTCTGTGTGTGTGTGTGTGTATGTGTGTGGTTTTTTTTTTTTTTTTGGTAGTTAAACTATTGTTGTTGTTCAGTCGCTAAGTCCCGCCCAACTCTTTGTGACCCCATGGACTGCAGCACGCTAGGCTTCCCTGTCTTTCATCTCCCGGAGTTTACCCAAACTCGTGTCCATCGAGTTGGTGATGCCATCCAACCCTCTCATCCTCTGTCGTCCCCTTCTCCTTTTGCCTTCAGTCTTTACCAGCATCAGGGTCTTTTCCAGAGTCAGCTCTTCACATCAGGTGGCTAAAGTATTGGAGCTTCAGCATCAGTCCTTCCAATAAATATTCAGGGTTGATTTCCTTTAGGATTTTCTGGTTTGATCTTGCAGTCCAAGGGACTCTCAGGTGTCTTCTCTAGCACAATTTGAAAGCAGCAATTCTTTGGTGGTGCTCTGCCTTCTTTACAGTCCAACTCTTATATCTGTACATGACTTCTGGAAAAACCATAGCTTTTGGCTCTATGGACCTTTGCTGGCAAATTGATACCTCTGCTTTTTAATACACTTAAGTTTGTTACAGCTTTTCTTCCAAGGAGCAAGTGTCCTTGCTTAATGTGTCCTTAAATTAAGCAAGTGGCCTTAATTTCATGGCTGCAGTCACCATCTGCAGTGATTTTGGAGCCCAGGAAAATAAAATCTGTCACTGTTTCCACTTTTTCCCCATCTGTTTGTCATGAAGTGATGGGACCAGATGTACAGATATAGAATATGCAGATACCATGTGTAAGGCTTTCTCCGGTTTTGTAGCTGGACACCTTGTAACTAGCATCCGGTCCCAGAGACAGGATGTCTCCTGTCCTGCCAGTATCACCACAGGGGACCAGAGTCCTGACTCTCAACCATGTAGTTACAGCTGGTTTTGAACATGAATGAAGGGTGTGGACCCGCTTCTGTGTGACTCCTTTCACTCAGGGTGATGGTCCCGAACTTCTTCATTGCAGACCATCTTTGATTTCCTTTTCCTTGTTTTCTCTGTTGAATGGGCTTCTTGTGCGCACCCGCCGCAGTCCGTTCGTGCTCTTGCTGATGGGCGTTCAGAGAGTTTGCAGCCAGAGACTGTGCGGGGGAGCGAAGCTGAAGCTGCCACTGCTGGTCTTTGGTGAATGTCTGCTGGGGGGTCCCTGGAGGTTGGGGGTTTTCATTTATCCTCAGTGGTCAAAGCAGTTTGTACACTCTCATCAGCAGCATGCAGGGTTCTGGTCGCTCCACACTGGACCGTTTTCTTTTGTGAAGTTAAAATTGTGTCTACTTTTCTGTCATGTCACCTGTCTTCTCCACATTGCTTTGCAGGAGTTGGGTGTGTGGTTTGCATGTAAGTCTCTTGTCGGAGCCTGTGCTGTGGGTTGCTTTTTCAGTCTCTTAATGAGTTCTTTTAATGAGCATAATTCTCAATTTTAGTCCAATCTGTCCTTTTTTTTTCCTTTTTGTGCTTAATGCTTTTTGAGCTCTTTGCCTACTGCATGGTCCTAAAGATAGTCTCCTGATTTCCTCTAAACACTTGTTTTCCTTCAGTCTATGTTTAGAGAATAAGACTGGACAAAGCTATGCTGTCTCCAGTAGCAACCACTATTTATTTTTTCCTTAGCTGGGGCCTCTGTCTTCAGACTATAATTAAGTCACTCACACCATGGGCCGCCGAGTCCTAGTTCTCAGAGGCAGGGGGCATGAACCTTCACCTCATAAAACACTGTTTGCCAATGAAGAAGTAGCTGGAAGTCCTGGGACTTAATAGATGTTGCAGATTCTCAATAGAGGCTATATTATAATCACTTGAATCAGGTGTACAGATCATAGTTAAATTAGGTAAATTTTAGCTAGAGTTCCCTTACAGGTGTTAATCAGTTTCTGCTTTTCTCTCATATATTCATTTCTCTCTAAAGATAACATGTATGTGTTGTTATAAATATATAAATTTGTGTGTGTGTGTCCATCAGGAAATAAAATAGTTGCATCTTTGAAAAGCTTTCCAAGTTTAATTATGGCAGAAGTGGGATAGAGAATCATTTATGTTTAAGTGCTCTTACAGAAATATAACCAGGCTCTGGGCCCCTCCAGCTGACACTTGCATTTCCTTGCAGCCTCTGCTGTTGGGGAAGGGAGGGTCTCCAGGAAGGGAGGGTTGTTTGGTGCTGCCAGCCTTTCAGCCACCTTTCCAGCTGTGCTTCAGAGACCAGGGCACCCCTGAACTTCTGAGGATGTGGAGAGGGGCCAGGCTTGCCCCTCTTGGGTTGCTGGTGATGGAAATAGGTTCGTGGTCCCCGCCCTGGTGCCAAGAGGAGCATGTGCTCTGCGCTGCCACTAGGTGGCGCGGATGAGGCGGAGGGCGGGAACCACCTGCCTGAACAGCGCAACAACTTCCCAAGGACGGCTTGTCTTTCCACCAGGAGGACTGTAAGTCAGGAAGTAACTGTTTTAATTTTTTTTCATTTCCTCAAAGACTTTATTTGAAAGTGCTCACTGTTTGATATATTTAGGTAGGTTACACAGCCGACTGAAGTTTCATAATATCATCCCACAAATGGGAAAAGCAAAATGCAAAAGGTTTAGTCTGAAAGGCAGATATTATTAGGTCCACAGGACCTTCTAGAAAAGACGATTTCCACTGAGTGTGTGTTTATGTGAATATTTACATATGGGTCCCTGTTGAGGCAAACTAATAACAGATATTTAGTAACCTAGCTGATTGTTCCTCACACGCAGACGCCTTACTCCAGCCGTCCCCCCAACTACGCTGCACCTGCTTCTGGGGGTGACCCTGCTGTCTGCTCTTCCCGGAATACCCTGTACACTCGTCCCCTCCTATCCACAGCCTTCCTCCACTCTCCGCCACATGCAGTGACATGCTCTGAGCCCTCGGGGGTAAGGATTGGGACTGGGATTCTGTTCTCAGCATTAAAATGTGATAAAATCCCAATTATACCTTCCCCCATGGACATAGTCTTTGAGAACATGTCTAACTTTTCATACATAATTAATTTATTTTCCTTCATAATAGAATATAACTTAGTCCAAACACTTAACACGTCCTGAATCACTTCCATGTTTATGGTTGTTGTATTATTTGAGGCTTACCATTAGTTACCCGTTCCTATGACTTTATGAAGGAGTGTCAGAGTGTAGATTAGCCAGGAAATCAAGGTGGAAGGAGAATACCTCACTCCTGCTCATCCACGCTCACGTACCGCTGAGCATTTAAGGCTCTGTGAAAGGAATAAACACGCTCAGGGGCCGGGAAGGCAGTAGTGAGTCCAGCGGCCCGTGCCCGCAGTCTCCTTCCCACGCCTGAGGCAGAACCTCCAGCCTCAGGCCAGTCTTCTGCAGGACACAGGGAGCTGACCACCGCTGGAATGTGGGGGGCTGGGGGCGGGGTGCCCCTGGGACCCCAATCCCCAGCGTGGCAGTATTGGGCATGCTCAGAGGGGCTTTTCCAGGGAGGGTCATAGGGTTTATCAGATGTCAACTTGCATCTGAACAAAGATAACGCAAACCTCATGGGGCAGCTCCTCTCTTCTCCTCTCCCAGCAGAGAGGGTTCTGCCCTTAGAATTCGAGTTCCATCCCCCAGGGGGTCACCCCATCCGTGGGGCAGGATTTCTCATTGGTTCGTTTATCCCGCAATCCTGAGTCTGTGAGTACCAGACACTTGCACATCCTTAGGGTCACATCGTTGACTTTCTATCTTGCCAGGAGCACCTGCTTTGCACAGAAACGAACCTGACAATGTCCTCCTTTCTTCTCTCCTAAGGCCAGACAAGCACATAGAGAACTTCAAGGAAAATTCCAGTTTAGGGGCCAATAAAAAGTTACATAATTATGTAAGCACGCACCACCTGGGGCGTGTGGCAGCCCAGGGACAGAAAGCTGCCGCCTGGCAGGCAGTTACCACCTTGTGGCAGCACAGAGCTCTTTGCTCAGCTGACGTGCAAAGTCCGCAGGTAGCCATGAAACTGGTTGAATGAGATCCTGGTGTGCTGTGCAAATACGTACCTTGTTCCAACACAGACGAGCGACAGTTAAGTTGACTTTGAAAGGTGGTGGCCCCTAAATCTGCAGGCGGTTTGTAAAGCGAGACTTTTCTGTTGCCCCAAGCCATGAGTTCTCTTGTGGGCCAGTATCTCCCACCAGCAGAATGATAAGGGAGCTCCAGTCAACCTCCCCAGAGTTGTTTGCCATTGACATCAGTGAGAATTGGGCTAATGCATTTTCTTTCAGGGGGAAAGGATAATGGTTTTAGATTCAGAATTGCGAGGAAAGTACACTTCCTGAGATAGCCAGCTCTTCATCTTGATGTTGGGGGCTCCCAGTGCATAGACGTGTTCCTACCATGTAGGAAGAATTAATCCTCTTTCTCCCACAGAATCTGCTTTCGGATGAAAGACTGTGTCAGAGTGAAGCACTTTATGCCTTTTTGAGCCCTTCTCCTGACTACCTCAAGGTTATTGACGTGCAGGGGAAAAAAGCCAGTTTTTCATTAGCCTCGTTTTTGGAAAGACTCCCTCGCGACTTCTTCTCGCATCAGGAGGTGAGCTGTCTAAACGTTGTATGTCTTTGAAACGTATTTAAGCGAACGTCTTCTTGCAGGCTGTGTGAAGCAGCAGGTGTTGGTGCAGGCCTGCTGCACGTGGGGACAAAGCAACCCCCTTGAGTTCCCATTGCGGTCGTGTTGGGGGACAGGACGGGTAAGCAGGTAGGTGGGTGGGATGCAGCCGAGGTTCTGCAGAAGCCCCTCTACGGGAGGCGGCCTGGCTGTTCCCCAGGATGGGGACCTTCACTTTGGAGGAGTTGGAGCTGATAATGAGATTCAGGACGTAAGGATGTGTTAGGGAACAGTCAGCAGGTCTTGGACTGGGGGATGGCTCTGGGAAGGGGGCTGATGGAAGATGAGGCAGAGGGTAGGAGGAGGGGCAAGGCCGTGCCAGGCTGCGGGTTCAAGCTTTATCCTCGGGATGGAAAGCTGTGGTGTGTTCCAAAGCCAGATGAACCTGGCAGTGCTGAGTGGGTGAAGGAGTGAATAGGGGAGACAGCAGACGTGGGTGATCTCACACCCGGGCTTCAGGCTTCCCTCCAGTGGGCTCCTTACTCGGGCTGCGACCCTCACCTGGCTCTCCGGGAAGTTATCCGAGCCCGTCTCTGAAATCTGGCATCTCTGTAGTTCAGTGAAGGACCCCTCCACCTCTTCATTGGAATTGGTTTAATGAGTTTGGACAGAAGGAAGTGACCGCAGAAGGAGCGTCTGCTACATCGTGAGCTGGAGCGGAGCTCACAGGGGATGCCGTGCCCACCTGCCTCCCCAGCATCTCCCTGCCTCTCTTCACGGCCGCATGTGCTGTGTCCGGTCCGACTTGGCCCCTCACCTCTGCCACCTCCCGTTTATCCCTGAACCTCTCACCATGTCCCCTGTGGCCCAGCCACTGCAGGAATCTGCCCTCTGAAATCTGCCCTCAGGCCGCAGGTCCTCCCTGCTGTCCGCAGCCTCTGGTGGTGGGGGGACTCCTCCTCTGAGACTTCCCGGCTGCTCCTCTGCTGTCCAACCCCGAAGCCCTGGTCCCACAGTGCCAGCTGCTCCCTCTGCAGACAGCAGAATGGACTTCCTCGGCTGTCATCTTCTGGCTGATGTCTGCACCCCTGCCTCCACTTTGCACCCCGCTACAGAAACAGCCGCATGTTTCCTGGTCACCTCCGCAGAGAGTCCAGGGCCTCTCAAAGTCCAGTGCCGCGTCATACTCATTTGCACTGGCCTGGTGCCTGGCATATAATGAGTTTTCAACTGAAAGTTGCTGATATGAAGATCAGGAAATGAGACTAGCTGAAATACAGAATAACAGCTTGATTCAGAGCCTTAAAAAAAAATTACTTTAATGATACATGCCTGTAAAACACAGTGAATTTAAAATCACTTAAGCTGAAAAGCCTTTTAAAACCCCAAATGGTTAGACAACTATTTTGTCATCTGCGAATTCACTCCTCATTAATGCAGTGACAGAGGCTTTTCAGAATTGTTTTAGAGCTTGAATAAGGCTTTGGGATCAAGCTTTTCCTTGGGGTTAGATACACTTTGACCTTTTTGGAAAAGGCCTAGAGTTCTGCATGTAGGGAAGTAGAAGGACTGTCTGAGGTTGAACCATGAGGACATCATTCAGAACTGACACTGCAAGAGGGATGGCGCCTGCATCTGTCTTGGGTGAGTGACCTGCTTTCCGTGACTTTTCTGTTCCCCCAGGAGGAGGCAGAGGAGGACAGTGACCTATCAGATTATGGTGATGACGCAGATGGAAGGAAGGATGCCTTGGCTGAACCGTGTTTCATGTTGATAGGGGAGATTTTTGAACTTCGAGGAAGTAAGCCTCTTTGTTACGATTCAATGGTGTTTTCAGGTTAAGTGGCTGTACACACGTGGACACATGTATATTTAACATGCCTTTGTTCCTGAAGCAGACGTATTTATATCCATTCAGCAAATACTTTCACAGGCCAGCCAGACACCAAGGTCGGCTCTTAAGACAGGTTTCATCTCTGTGCTCCTAGAATGCAGGGTCCTGATTTCCCTGCACCTTGTTCCTCTGAATACAGAAAGCCAGAATGCTTTGAATTTCTTTTCATGGGACTTAGCACAGCCTCATGGCTTTATCATCAAAAGGTATACAAAAATTGACTTTGCGCAGCAGAGGAAGAGCCACTTGTTAAAGGTGAGTATGTGGCCAGGGACGCAGGGATGGCCAAGTCTGCTTTCAGCCACCTCTCTGCCCCAGAGCAGTGGTCATCCACGGAGGCATGGGGGACTTTTGTCCCCGGTGGACACTGGGTGTGTCTGGAGACATTCCTGGCTGTCACAGCCTGTGGGGTGGCGCTTCGGGCATCTTCTGGGTGGAGGCCAGGGCTGGTGCATCTACACCCCCAGAGCCCTGGGCAGCCCCACAACACAGGGTTCTCCTGACCCGAGTAACAGCAGTACCACGTTGAGAAATCCTCCTCTGAAGGCCCCTGGGGGAGATGGACTTCAAAGAAACGAGCATCAAGAGGATCAGGAGACTGTTCTGCTCAGACCTGCGCGGGCGCCTGTCCCAGAGCAGCACTGGGTCAAAGGTCAGACTGCACTGCTTGGCTCTTGTCACTATTCCTGAGTGGGACCCTCTGCCCACACTCACCTTGCTCTGAGTCATGAGGCCAGCATACTCAGGCACACCTGGAGCCTGAGGTGTGCTAGCTAGAGGTGCTGCTGCTGCTAAGTCGCTTCAGTCGTGTCCGACTCTGTGCAACCCCACAGACGGCAGCCCACCAGGCTCCCTCATCCCTGGGATTCTCCAGGCAAGAACACTGGAGTGGGTTGCCATTTCCTTCTCCAATGCATGAAAGTGAAAAGTGAAAGTGAAGTCGCTCAGTCGTGTCTGACTCTTGGCGACCCCATGGACTGCAGCCCACCAGACTCCTCCGTCCATGGGATTCTCCAGGCAAGAGTACGAGTGGGGTGCCACTGCCTTCTCCAAGCTAGAGGTGCTACAGGTGCCTAAAGGCACACCTGAGTGCCTAGAAAAGGAAGACATGGGAGGAGCCAGGTTTCACAAGGCATATCACGCCGCCAGCCAGTACGTGTTGCCCTGAGAGTGTCCAGGCCTCTGTCCCGTTGGATGAGCATTTCTTCCCTTGGGGCAAAGACAGTGCTGAGAGTTGGTCCTACACAGGAGGTAGGCTGTGTGTAGCTTCTTACTTATATACCCCTTAACATGCCACTTAAAGAATTCTGTGCAGATGAAGAAACTTCCAAGGGCTGTTATAAACTTGAGCACATCTTTGTCTTTTAATCCTCAGTGTCTGTTATAATGCCTCATCTGTGATCCATAGTAGGTGATCAATAAAATGCTTGGGTAGATGAATGAAGAGGCAAGAAAATTTATAGTGCTGGGATTGCTTTGGTCATTTAAGTTTTTCTTTCTCTAATGTGTGTGTTAGTCACTCAGTCGTGTCTGACCCTTTGCGACCCCATGGACTGTAGCCCACCAGGTTCCTCTGTCCATGGAATTCTCCAGGCAAGAATACTAGAGTGGGTTGTCGTGCCCTTCTCCAGGGGATCTTCCTGACCCCGGGATCAAACCTGGATCTCCTGTATGGCAGGCAGATTCTTGACTGACTGAGCCACTGGAGAAGCTCAGTGGTTTCTTTCTTCCTCTAAACCAAATCTAAAATAATCAGCAGACACTTCAGAAACTTATGTTTTAGCTATAACTCCATAGGGGAAACAAAGACATCTCAGAGGTAGAGTCTTCCTTCAGTGAATTTACAGTATAAGGGTTCCCAAAATGTAATTCACATTGAGCAACAGACACAATTAAATTCTAAACTCCAGGCAGAGGTTTATATATAAGGATGTTCATTTGAGCATAATTTTAATAATGAAAATTTGGAACTAAGTCAAACTTCCGAAACAGGTGGTAAATTAAGAACTATCCACATGATGGAGTACTGTCTAAGTATGAAGGATCCTTTCCGATGAAAAAGCTATAGCTGGTCTATATTTTAGGCACTTTGAGATGTTTGCTAATGTTTGTATAGGCAGAACAAACCTGTCCTCCACCCACCGAGAGTCTGACTCTTCCTCAGTGAAATCTGGTCTGTTAAACCGTGACTCCTCCAGAGCTGGTAACAGTGAGAAAGCACCATCTTCACCTTTGGTCAGTGTGTTCTCTCTGCCACTGGGAGACTGAGAGAGAGGTGGACGTGTCAGAGGCAGTCAGGCCAGGAGTCAGGCCCCAAGTCCTGTCTCCGCGGCGTGCACTTCCTCCTCGTGCCTGCTCAGAAGAATGTTTGGTTTTGCTAGTGACATTTCAGAGGGCAATAAATAGAACATCATTGATAATGAGATGTGATTTATTTGCCATCAGCTAAATCCTAGTGTTGCTGCAGCTGCCACGTGGCTTTGAAGGGATGAGTCCTTGGAAGGAATAATGGGTGTGTGTGTGCGTGTTGGGGGACTAGAGAAGGTTAGGAAAACACAGCAGAGTCAAGGGAATTGGTGGCGGGAGAGAATTTGTAGCAGAGCTATTTTTGGTTCCTGCTCTAGTTCAGTTTATGAAAAGGGACCAGAAATACAGCTGTTTTAAACATTTATGACCAGGCACTCGGCCGTCAGGCATCCTTCCTGGAGCCGCCCGTGTCCTAGACCCTCTCTGGGTGTGGCCACCTCTCTGCTGCCCTAGAAGGTGCACAGGTGATCCTCCCAACAGACACACGCCTCCTGGGTGCTCTGAATTCCATCAAACATGAAGGGCACTTCTGAGGCATGGTTCTGATTCCAAGACAGGACTCTTGCTTGAAGGATTGACATTACTGCACCTGGACACATTTTAAAAGTTAGAAATGACTTGAGAATGTTTTCAAGCCTAGTTCCAAGTCTGTGTTAACTGCTATTGATGTTTGTACAGAGGTGTTTGTGAATTTACTCATTTTTTTCTTACTGGTGCAGGAGACCTGAACTCCTGGCTCTATCATAGCCAAGCCATGTGTCAGGAGCTAAACATTTCTGTTCACGGAGGTGAATATATAAAGGGAATATTTGGTTTTGATTATAATTTGCAGGTCAAAAATATCCTCACAGCATTTCCTTGCCTTCTTTTGGTTTATATTCATATTCTACACTTAAAGCAATGTGTCTCCTAATCTAATGCTAATAGTTAAGAGTTTAGGTCTGTAGGAAGCACCCTTCACAAAACTCTTTGACACAAAATATTGACGCAATTCTTTGAGCAAAAAAAAAAAAAAAAAAAAGTCTGTGTTAACACTGCCCTTTCCCAGGTGAGGCGCCAGAGGCTGGGAGGAGGGGATGGCGGCCGCCTGCTCCAGGCAGTGGCGCAGGAGTGCTGGGTCCATGGCTCACTCGGGATCCTGGGTCTTCCCAGTTCCCCTTTCTTCCCCCACAGGCATAAAATATATAAAGCCCCTGGTCTACACAGCAGTATTCAAAGGGAGCAGTTAGGTCCAGCAGTTCATAAATATTTCAGAATATTCATCAACATTTGACCACAGATGCTTCTCATTCACAGCACTGTTAGAACATTGGCTTCAAGAAGCCAGACAGAAATCTTCTGTCTGGGTTTGCACTGTCCGCTAGTGGAAAACAAGACGTCAACAGCCCAAGGACTCATGAAGTTTTTAGTTCCACTCGCTAGCTCAGTTGTTGTTAGGCACTGAAAAGCTGAAAAAAAGAAAAACTGTAGGTTTCATCAGTTGCTAAGTAGAAAATGAAAGCTTATTAGAATTCTCCTGGGTAGCGAAGTTTGCTAACCTGGACGCAAATTCTGGAACTCATCGCCCCTGACTTGGTGTCAGGACTCAGGTTGAATGACATCGTGAGATTTATGCTTTGTGCTGCTGTGAAGACGTCACGACTGTGATAGCCTGTGGTGATGCTTTCCCTCTGATTTATATTTCAGTGTTTAAATGGGTGAGAAGAACGTTGATTGCTCTCGTTCAGGTTACTTTTGGAAGAACCATCAACAAGTAAGTTGCACGAAATTAGTATTTGAATTCATGCCCTACCTTTTGCCTTAACAGTCAGATTACCTCCACAAATGAGGGTCTCTTAGTTTCTCTTTGTATTTCTGATATGATTCTAAGACTGGAGAGGGAAGCAAATTTCTGCAAGACTCTCTCCCCCAGAACACACGGTGCACCAGATGACAGAAGCTGGCGCATGCTCCCACTGGCTGGCTGATGAGGGTCGGAAGACTGTTCTGTAAAGTTCTCTGTTGACCCTGATGGCTGGTTTTAGTACCGTGGGTGCAGCATTTTTATGTCACATGATGGGGTTCAGTTTAAAGGCTTAGACTCTTGAGCCAAAGGAAAGTAGGATGAGCAGCACATGGCCAGTATTTATTTGAAGGATCTGCAAACCATACTTTTTTTTTTAGGGTTGAGGTGGCATTAAAATAGTATATTCTCTTGTTAGATGAAACCTGAGTATCCATGAGGGGTGTGTATATCCTGTTACACTGCTGTGTAAGCCATATGTGTATTCTAAACTGTAGCACATTATCCATATACATAAAGGTTACATATACTCAGCACTCTTCAACTGTCAGCAACATGACTTTCCCACACAAGAAAAACTGAGACTCAAATGCTAAAATTGAGGGGGAAATCAATTTAACAGCAAAATACATTTAAGATGATTATCAGATATTTTTCAAAGTGAAAAATTTAGTTGTCAAATGTGTGTACAAGGCTAAAGTGATAGTTTTATTACACAAATATTATAAATTTTGTGGGAAACATAATAAAGAACACTTTATATTTTTATTCATTTGCAAATAGAATATATTTCCTTTGTGGTGATAAACCAGAATTTACTTCTGTTTAAGATTTTTTTTAATGGTGTTAGTTACTTGTTTGGTTGACTCAGTATCGTGGGCTTTTGTTTTAAACAGAAAAATGCCCTGTTTAACTTACAGTTTCAGTCTGATGAAGGCCTTGGATAAAGTTTTCAGAATGGCCCCATTTTTCTCAGAACTCCAGACTTGCACATTTCTAGTTTCAGAAAGTCACGTATACATTCCTTGCTTCGATTTATGATGTTGGCTCTTAATGCTAAGATGAGCAGCCGTGGGTTGACAGCAGTGAACACATTAGGCAGTGGTTTTCCTGGCCGGGGGAGGGGCACCGGGTAGGCATCTCCAGGCTGCTGGCTCAGGGGGCTTGTCCTCAGGTAGAGAAGTGGCGGAGCACCCCGCCCTCTGCTCTTCCGCCTCAGGCAGACAATGCCACACCATGAAGTTTGGCAGCAGCTCCATGTGCCTCCTGCCTGGTACTGACTGTCATTTCATGTTCCAGAATGGCTTCAGAAGCTTCCTACGGTTTTGGCTAATACAAAGTCAGACTTGAATTGATAGAAGATATGTAGGAGATGGCCTTTGGGAAAAGCCACTCACCTAATTCTAAGTTGCGAATTGAAATTTTCATTCTTCATTTCTTCATGCAGTGCCCACTCAGTGGGTAACCTAAAGACTCCAGGCAAGACAAACTGTTTTGTGATGTAGATTTTATTAGGCAGGTCAGCACGTTCTCTCCTAAAGCAGAAGTCCCACTGAACTAATAAAATTATTTGATTTAGTCTAAGCAGTACTGGGAAGTGTCTTAGGAGACATGCAGTTACAGGATTACCACAGTTCTGACTCATAGTGGACTCTGGACTTCACTGGTGACTGGGTTACTCTGTGCACAGTGCTGGGCTTGAAACATCTATTTCAGATACTGTTCTTGAAAACCAGACATCGTCCCTTTAAAAATCTGGTTGGGATGTCAGATTCTTAAAGGGCTGTTTGATTGATTATTTGTAAATTCAGTTTGAAGTCTCAGGCCTTCCTGGTGCTAAGAGTGGAAGGTGATTCTGCTCCCCTTTCCTGCAGAGACCTCCCGCCACCCTCAGGACTGCTCCTCCCGTGAGCTCTGCTGGTCTCTTGACAGCAGCAATCCTGTGGGTGGTTGGAACTGGACTGCTGAAGTCGGCGTTATGCAAGACCTGAGTGACCGGGCATAAAAGCCACTTATAACTCTGCGGGTCAGGGTCTGTCGGTCTTTATTCCTGTGGGAGGTTGGAGTGGCTGGGCAGCAGTGTATCCTCTCAGAGTGTTCCCTTTTGTGGGGAAAGGGGTATCTTCTCCCCTCTTTGCCTCGTGAGCCTGTGAGATGCTTCCCGGGTTGGAGAACTCCGCCCAGCACCCCCTGCCACAGCAGCCCCAAGGGACGACCAGTGAAGAAGCTTGCTTCTCCCCGGGACTGCCAGAGCTCAGGAAGGTCTTCAGGCCGTTTTTCGCTGTCTTTACATGGATGGATGTTTTCAGCTTGCAACACTTTATGGAGAAATTAGTATGTTAAGTACCGTGCACAGTTAGAGTAGTTGCCAACTTCAAATGAATCCATCTCCTCTCAGTTATTGCCTTTCAAAATTGAAAGACACCGTGTGGCAAACATTTAGAGAAGTCAGTAACAGTGGAAATGTGAGCTGCAGGAATGAATGGCCATCAGTGTTACCAAAATGAAAAATAACTTTCAGAGTCAGTGTTTAAAAATCCAATTCCTAGTTTATTCATCAAACGCCTAGATCACACTGTATCTTAACCTACCCACTGATAAATGCCTTTTGAGAAACAGAGAATACAATTTTTAAAAACCTCATCTGAGACGTAGTTTTCTCTTAAAAGACAAATTCGGGACACAGTGAACTGGATTTTCAGTGAGCAAATGTTGGTTTACTACATCAACCTTTTCCGGGATGCTTTTTGGCCCAATGGGAAGCTGGCACCGCCAAACACAATCCCACGCCAAGAACAAAGCCGTGCGCGCAGCCAGGAAACAAAGCAGAGAGCCCAGCAGAAGCTGCTCGAGAACATTCCAGGTGAGGCCTGGGTTCTGCTCCTGAAAGTCGGACAGAAAGGGAGTGTCGTCAGCCCCACTAAGGCATCTGCCACTTAGGAAACATTATTTACAGTGAAAAAAAGTGATCATACTTTTTTCTTTCAAATCATGTCTTGTCCCTTGCTAAGAAATTATACTGAAGAGTCCCCAAAAGAACAGTACTGGTTATAATTTCACTAGAACAATGTTTTAGATAACAGAATTTTATACTTTAAAACCCCCCGTTTTGAGAGCTATGGTTTTAATTGGGGTATTAAAATTATAGTCTGTATAAATGCCTGTCAAAAAACTATTTTTTCCTGAAACGCTGGCAAGAACCTGCCCCTCACGTTCCTCAGCGCCTTTATGTGCTGGGTGCGCAGGGCAGGGCCTCACTGGAGGTCTGTGCACGGTGCACTTGTATCAGTAGCAGCTTGGAATATAAACTTAATTTTTCAGATATGCTTCAGAGCCTTGTTGGACAGCAAAATGCCCGTTATGGTATAATAAAAATATTCAATGCACTTCAAGAAAAGAGAGCCAATAAGCACCTGCTATACGTGAGTAAAGCCTCCCAGAGGATTCACTGTTTCTTCAGTTGTACATTTCTGTTCACATATGGGGGTAGATTTTAATTCTTTATACTCGTAATCATTTTTATTACTTATAACTGAACCCATTTTCTCTGCTTTATTTTTGTCTGTTCAATTTGCTTTAAGAAAAAAAAAAAAAAACCACTCCCAGTGGATGCCACCTCCTCTTCCCAGCCTGCTGTTGTTTCTCTCTTGTGCTGTAACATCTCTGCCTGACTGCTTTGCTTTGTTATTTCAACAAAGCAAACTGTTTCCTAGCTGTCTGTCTTGTAATAGTGAGCAATATTAAATACCCTGATGGTCTGATGATGGTTAATGGACCATGAAATAAATCAATCTGAATGGAGTTTATAGAATATGGATTCCTTTGGAGAGCAACTTGTTCACCGAGAAGCATCTCAGGCTTAAAATTAAATTTTAGTCTTAGATGTAGATATCTGAATAAATCTTCAGAGAAAAAGACTTTTTCTTTCTTTCTTTATTGGTTCAGGTGCTGATGGAACTGCTGCTAACTGAATTGTGTCCTGAGCTGAGAACTCATTTAGATCAACTTAAAGCTTGTCAGGTTTGAGACTGCACAAATAAACCACCAGAGAAATGTCTGTACTAATAGACATGAAACATTTTCCTCTTTTCCACAGAGGGCTTGACTGAGACCCACACTGAACTTCTAGTTACCTCCCTCTAGTTTTATGTGAATGAAGCAGAATTGGGGAGGAAACTTGATGCTGTATATTAGGCAACAGAAAAAAAAAAAAAACACTTGTTAATTATTTTTATTTTAATATAAATCCTTTAAAGGACAACATACTGTTTGAAATATAAATGTTGATATGTGATAAGAACCTAGGAAATATTTTAAATATTTATGAAGTTTTGTTTTAAATGAAGAACTCTGAACATTGTACAGTTAATCTCCTCGCTGAGGACTCTGAACATTCCTCTGTTTGTGTGTACTGAATATTGTTGTGCAATGCTTTGTGTGAAGTTATTGTGAAAATTTTCCTGTCTTTATTTTTACCAAAGATTTCCCATAGTTTGAAGCATTTGAAGCAATAAATTATAAAAATGAATCAGAGCTCTGATGTTTAAGATGCTTGTATCTTTCTCTCAAAAAATAATTTGAAACACTGAAGGCAGTTCAGATATATATCAAGTGCCTTGTTTGCAGAAAATGTTGTGCATGTGAGTTCTTCTGTAAGGAGGTATAAAGGTTGTGCCATTCTCCCAGAATGAATGTGAAAAATATGATTTTTAGTTGAGTGAGAAGAGCCAAATGGGTGCTTAAAAAGCTGTATTCGGCATGTGGGATGGGAGCTAAATTTTGAAAGACAGGCAGGAATGAGATGGGGAAACAAAGAGGAGGGAAGTTACTTCGTGCTGCTCATGACTTGACTGTGTCATCAAGTCTTGGGGACTAGGACGGGCATCAGGTGTACAGACGTTGCTTTGTTTTCAGTAGTAGGGCATGGACAAGGGACTTAATTTTCCTGGGTTTTACCATTTATTATGCAGTGATAAGGAAACACTTCCCCTTTCTACCCTCCAGGAATACTGAAAGAAACTAATTAAGCAGAAATTCAGTTTGAAATCCATGAAAGAAAAATACTATGTAAATGTCTATTAAAATGGTATTGATTATATCATTGTTAGAGCATACCTGCCAAGTTCTTGATATAAAACATAAGTTCTGAAAGAGAAATGATTAAAAATTAGTAAAGCAAATTTTATCTCTGAGATTCTGTTAGCTACAGCTCTTTGATGCTTTTCTCAAACCAAGATATTGTACTTCGGAATGATCATTCACAGCGACATAGAAAAGACATTCAGAGAAGAGAAGCAGAGTGAGGTCAGAAAGCCCAGGAACTTCACAGCAATTACTCGAAGTGCCCATCTTCTGTAATTAAACCAGAGCTGTTATGACTTCTCAATCTTAAGTCTTACTTCTTCGTAAGTTATCACCTATAAGGACTTAACCGAAGTTTTGATTTTTCTTTTTTTGTAAACAGTTAATGATCTTGAAGCTTCACCTCCCTTAAAGACTGACTCCAGTCACAGGTCAAGGTATGCATCATGGCTGGTGGCAGTGGTAGTAATAGTTTTCAGGGGCTCACTTGTGCTAGACGTGCCAGCCTTATGGTAACTACAGTAAACTGTGATTTTAACTTCTGTGTTGGATTCACTTAGGACATGCAAGCATAGCATATCACAAAATATGACATGTCACATTCCTACCCTTAGGATTTCTCAGACCTGTGTTCTAATGGCCGTTAAAGTGGTCTTCACTTTGGAGACTGAAGAGTGACCTATTAAAAAGTGCAATTAAAGTCCCTATACACAGCTTTATTGCATTTCTGTTTTAAGATTCTTAAAGGCTCAAGGAAATGGACTGAGTGTGGAGAAGAAAATACCAGTTGGGAATATGGATCTTCATAAACTGAAGGAATGTTCTATGGATGCTATTAAGAAAACAAGAGCAAAGCAAGTGGGTTTGTATTGTAGAATGCTTTAAGTTAGGTTTTTATGAAATCTTGTAGTGGGCTAGAGAAATGGAAAAGTTGTTCCTGGGGAAGAACAGAGTCTTCAGTAGAGATCCAAAAAGCAAAGGACTGGTTTTCAGGGATGGTTTAAGTTTCTACTCTAAGAGATTTAAGGAGAAGTATATGGCCTAAAGTTTGTTGAAATTTCTTCCCTTTAGTTATCTAAGTTATCTAAGACAAAATGAAGTTCAAGTAATACAGACAAACCAGAACATGAAACAAAAGCAGGTAGTTTTGTGCCATTTAATACTTCGTTAGTGACCAGCGCCTACATATTAATTGTATTTTACCAGTGCTATGATCGGAGAAGGCAATGGCACCCCACTCCAGTACTCTTGCCTGGAAAATCCATGGACGGAGGAGCCTGGTGGGCTATAGTCCATGGGGTTGCTAAGAGTTGGACACGACTGAGTGACTTTACTTTCACTTTTCTCTTTCATGCATTAGAGAAGGAAATGGCAACCCACTCCAGTGTTCTTGCCTGGAGAATCCCAGGGATGGCGGAGCCTGGTGGGCTGCCGTCTATGGGGTCACACAGAGTCGGACACGACTGAAGCAACTTAGCAGCAGCAGCAGCAGTGCTAAGATGAGGATAAGGCGATGGCACCCCACTCCAGTACTCTTGCCTGGAAAATCCCATGGACGGAGGAGCCTGGTAGTCTGCAGTCCATGGGGTTGCTAAGAGTCGGACAGGACTGAGCGACTTCACTTTCACTTTTCACTTTCATGCATTGGAGAAGGAAATGGCAACCCACTCCAGTGTTCTTGCCTGGAGAATCCCAGGGACGGGGAAGCCTGATGGGCTGCCGTCTATGGGGTCACACAGAGTCGGACACAACTGAAGTGACTTAGCAGTGCTGAGTTCTTATAAATCACTTTAGAAAGGATGGGTGTGATTTATAAAATAAAGCCAAAACATTTACAAAGAAGGTGTCATTTGGGTATCTTAAACGATACTTTCAATATTTATTTTACAGATGTGTATTTCCTTTAAAATCTTTTGGGTATGGATTCTATTTTTTCTGTCGGCTTTTGCCTTTGTAGATGTAATGGATAAGGAAAGTCTCTTGCTGATTTAACAATTTCTAGGTCTTATACTGGTAGATGATTTGAGATTTTATCTTTGAAATACACTGAGGGTTTTAAAATATAGACAAGGATTTGAAGTTCAAAGAGACATCTTGTTTCAATATAGTAGTTTTACTCACTAAGATGTTTAAGGGAAGATATAGAGAGGCAAAATTGTAAGCAGCTTCTTAAACCCACTTATTTTCAAATTTAGATTTCAGGTTTTTCCTTTCAATTTGGAATTTTTAAAGTTTTAGATGACTGAATAAAATTATTAAAAATTCACAAAAGTAAAGATTAAAGAAATTTAAAGAATTAAACTTTGTCATTTTTTTGGTAAGTTTGTAGCACTTATACTATTAAAGCTAAGACTGCATCAAGTATTTCAGGACACTATTTAAGAATGGAAAAAAACACTGGCTCTATAGAATAGTTTTCAATACCTGACACAATCTGGGCCACTCTCTAGACTAAGACTTGGATCTCTGAGGACTCTTCCTGCAATTTGATCTTGTTAGCTAGGTTTCAAGTTGTATTATACAAATTCAAGAATGAAGGTATCATGCCATCATGATATCATTAAAATACCCAGGTTACCATGCCACCATTAAAATACCATGCCACCATTAAAATACCCAGGTTAATCTAATGTGCGAGGCAGAAAACATAGCTGTTATAAAAATTATAAAAATACATACATTCTAAGCTGTTAGAATCGATGATCTTTGTTGAAGTGCATTGTGATCTAAATTCTTTGATGAATAAGTAAAGTGTGAAGTTCATCTGCCAATGCAGGATTCAGACGACAAGCCTTCAAATTCAAAGAAAGTTATTTAGACATATTTTGGACTGTTAAACCTTTTGTTTTTAAGAAGAGTACAGTGATTTAAGGGAATTTTGTAATTAAGATACATTTCTACTCTAATTGCTTAATTAGGGGAATTCAAGTTAACCTACGAAAAATAGATCATACTAAAAATAACCATGCTATTATCATTTGGGGGAGAGAGAATTTTCAGTGCCCTCCTTGCAGTCTGCTGAAGACCACCACTGAAGCCCAAGTCCTTTTTCTTGGAGTAAAATACTTAGAATTTCCCTTATTGTGCCTCATCTGACGTGATTCCAGACCCTTCACGGGTATACTTTTAAAATGCAGAAAAGTTAGAGGAAGTATCTCCCATAAAATCCAGTGACCAAAACTGAGTGATGGGTCTGTATTATCTCCCAACCTAAGGAAAACAGTTTTACAGTCGTACCTGTTTATTACGCTGTTTTGTTTAGGATGAACATGTATCACATTTCTGGATATTTCTCACCCAGAGTTCTCTTTGCTTATGTCTACTTGGAAAGGATACCTAGTACAGAATCTAAAACTGACTTGGTTTGGAAACTGGTAAAATAAAAGAATGTTTAGATTTTAAAAAAGACAGCTGCTACTCATACTGATAAGATGGTGTAATGGTAGATACCTCAAAGGTTAGTTGTATTTTTGTACCATATTCTGATATTTGTGTTGATATGGGTTTAATACTGTGGACATTTAATTTCCAACAAAGTAATTTAGGGTTCCAAACTTGGTGACACATTGCAACCTCCTGGGGAACTTAAATCTGCCCGTGTCCATTCTAGGACATGAAATTGTTCTGAAATAAGGCCTAGGTTTTGGAATTCTTAAGAGATACCCATGTGATTTTAACATGCAAATAATTTTGAGAACCACTGCTATAACATAATCAGATTTTTAGGCAGGGGACTTAGAAAATTCTTCTTTGCTCTGTTCCCCTGCTCCAACTGAACAATTTGTGTATTATGTAAATTTTTATGATCTAATTCCAATTTGGACTTATGGATGTCAGGTGTGCAATTTTTTGCTTTCTTTTTATTAAAAAAATGAATTTGCAGTTACTATTCATAATGACTGCCTTTCTCACTTCCTCTACAGTTTTTAACAGTTGCGTTTAGATGTGAAATCTATTTGGTAGAAATAAACTGATCACATAGATTAAAACATGAAAAGGCTTATTTTAACTAGCTGTAGTAGATGTCATGCATAAAGAAACCTTAATGAAATGTACTCTAATGTATACAGAAGGAAACAGAGATTCACACTTTTTCTGGGTGAACTAAGGCATACTTGTTCAGGCTTTAAGGTCTTAGTGCTGAGCCTTAGGCTGCAGATAGTGAAATAGAATAATTTGCATCAAAAATAGAAATTTTACCATCTGAGCTTAATTATGTTAAAAAGAATGAGAAAACTGTCTGCAAACAAGCTGCATGTCTAACAACTTCTGGGTAGACAGAGGTTATCTGCATAGTAAGTAAGAAAAAAACACTACTTTATAAAATGTTCAAGTCTCAACTAAAAACCTAGAAATTCTAATTGAGTCCATTTATGTTTGCGATAGGGCTTACTTTAGAATAATAGCGTTTGGCTGTCGCCTCATCCTTTGTGACCCCCAAGCCGAGCTGCAGACACCTCGCGTGGTAGAAAGAGGCCATGGCCATGCCTCTGCTGATGAATTCCGGGAGACAGTCCGTGACCTGGGCTATCATGGGGATGTCATGAACCTCATCATAGTCGGCAATCCTGCAACACCCAGTCGTCAGATTTAAAAACACTATCACTTACGGTTTACATTTTTATAAATACATCCAGAAATTCTCCTTGTGCCCCAAGTGGTTTCCCTAGCATTTCTACAAGTTTTAGAACTGAATTGTTTGCTGTGTGGGGAAGGGTAAATACAGTCAACTAACACAAGTGGAAGAGGAACTAACCACAGTGGTTACTTGACAGCCCCTCTAGGATTATGCTTGTCAGGCTTAATAACCACTAGAAAACATTAAGTTTAAAATATTACTACCAAAACTCTTACCACTTTGCAGATTTAAACAATGGAGAGAAAAGCAGTCTTCTATCTCTCTGGGTATTTAAACATCAACCTTGAATTTGGACTTCAGTCACAGAGGACCAGAAAACACATTGAGAAACTTGCACATCTATGTTAGTGGGCAATAAAAAGTCATTCTTTATAACCCAGATACAGAAATGGACAATTATATGGAAGAGTCCATTCCATGTCAGCTGTGATACTGTAGGAAACAGGAACATGGACAATAATGGAAAGTTCCAAAGATTTTTAAAGGACTATTTGAAGTCTTAGTTTTACTCAGATGGGCACTTGGGAGATTTGGGACACTGGAGACCACACTGTCAAGTGGCCTGCTGCCTGGAGCCCATGATGCTGGGGAGGTGAGGGCAAAAGGCGTTCCTTCATCCTCCAGTGTAGATGTCCACTTCACACTGGGTGCCTGTGGGCTCTATGGGAGGGCGTGTAGGGAGGGCGATGTCAGCATGGCCTTACAGCCATTCTAGAGGACACCACAGTCTCTTTCTCCTGGCATGTTGCATTTGTGCATTGTGGATAAAGGTGGCAAAGTACACGGCCTCAGAACAAATTTCCATATCCTTTATGTTAGTGTTGAGTCTTTTAACCTTTCTCATTTGCTGTCATCAAGCTACAGTGTAACTGTGCAGTTACAGAACCTGTGCCTGAGGGTATAGGAAGAAAAAATATTTCTCATGTGCCAAGCTATGTTACATGCTTTATATTCACTATTATTTTTAATCAAGAAGAAAATACTTCTGCAAGATTGCAAAAGAACAGTCGGTGCCCTCAGAAGTAAAATTTGCTTAAGATCACTTAGCCGGCATATAAAGCAAAGAGCATTGAAATCATGCAGATTGATGGCACAGATGTTTCATCAATCACTATCTGATACAGTAGCCCTGGGCTGTGTGTGTCTGTTTAAATTAAAATCCATTGAAAGTTACAAGTTCAGTCCTCAGTTGCACTGGCCACTTTGCAAGTGCCAACAGCCATCATTTCCAATACTCCAGTGAGTTCTACTAAACAGACCAGGCACAGAACATCTAGTAAGTTTTTGTAAATACTTTTATCCAGTTACTCACCTTTTGGAAAATGCAACACACTTTGTAAAGAACTTCATCTTATAGTAATATTCCACGAGATTCCCTTGAGCATAGACATTGCCACGCTCCGCTGCTTCCCTCAGGCAGTGCAGGGCAGCCTCAGTGTCTTGGCGGATACCTTGTCCGTAGAAGTACATGAGCCCCAGGGCACCCTGGGACTCCAGGTTTCCATTGCCACAAGCTTCTGAATGCCAATAAAATGCCTAAGAAAAAGCACAATTCCATAGTATTCACCAGGTAGAATTTAATTCATCTCTAGGACACAGCTCCCGCCTCTTGAACACAGGTCAGGCTGGCACCAGTTTCACAGGCCTCAGAGAGGGTGCTGAGGGAGGCTCCCCTGTTGTCTCCCCACAGTGCAGGCCAGGTCATTGGCTTGAGCTCAGCTATTCAGGTTTTGGGATTTTCAAGTTTTCCAGAGGAAGCACAGAGAAAGTGGGAAACAGGAACCAAGTGTCTGAAAGGCTTTGTGAAGTGGCACAGCAAGGAGACCAGCTGATGATGTTAGATGGCGGCCATCTCTCAGGCCCACTTGGAGCTCTGATAGGATCAAAGACAACCAAGGATACACACCTGCATGAGGTCCAAGCACATCCGCCCTGTGAGTCTGAGTTGACAGGGATTTCCAGGTAGCTGTTCAGCTTTCTGCCAAGGATCTAGGGGGGCGGGGGTGCAGGGAGCGGGTGCTGGTGGTTACGTGCCTCCTACAAGCTTGCCTTGAACGCCTCATTTCCTCCTCCCTATAAGATTTCTTGGAAACAGCTTCCATCGCTGATGATTAAGAGACTGTACTAACTCACCCTCCTCTTTTACCTTTATGGTAGAGTATTTTGTAGGTGTGTTTTCCACAGCACACAAAGTGCTCACATCTGTGGTCTCCTTTGGTAGGAGGCAGCATTCATAGTTGAGGAAAGGGCGAGATGAGCTTGGAGATCCTAATATGTAAGTTTTCTTTACATTTTAAAGAATTATGAGCTATACAGGACTACATACTTACTCCTCACCATCCTCCATTCACAGAAGGAATAGTGAACCAAATATTAATCTACACATGATGCTAGTTTATCAAATGGACCACTGTTACCTTCTCAAGCTCTTTGGGCTCCTTTGTTGAGTAATACAATCCTAGGATACTCTGAGCCTTCACACTAGCTTTTGGGTTCCCATTGTCTGCAGCAAAAAGCCACAGTCTAGAAGAGAAGGAGAAGGTGAGTTATTCTTTGTTTAGAATATTTGATGAAAACAAAATCTTGTTCTTAGGCCAGATTACCTTTCAGCTTCCTTGTCTGATCGTTTAACACCTTTTCCTTCGTAATAAGCTCTTCCAAGGTTGTAAGCTGCTGCAAATTTTAAGTGTCTTGCTTTGGGGCATGGAGAATCAACAATTTTCTTCATATATTCCACTCCTTTTTCCTTCCACAAAAGAACAAGAAAGAAAGTCCCAGTTCAGTTTTACCCAAATCCCAGTTTAGTTTTACCCAAACTAAGTTTTCTGATAATGCCACGAAGCGTTCACGCTCTGACATGATGTAGTCTCAAGTCTGTACCTAACAGTGTGGTTGTCCTGGAGTCTGCAGGGCTAAAGATAAATAAAAGTCCATCTCCCAAGTCAGCGTTCCTAGGAGCTCTGGGAATGTAAGGCATTTCTCCCATATTACAGCTTCCACAATTGCATCACCTCTCAGTATGAGTGCCTTTGTCTCTTCTCATGGTCCTTATTTTGAATCAGCACAGTTCTTAGAACTTGTCAAAGTGTAAGAATAACCAGACACTCAAAATTTTAACCCTTACTGGATGCCTGTGAGCCCTAAACCCTGTCTTCTTTCTTTAAGCACACTTTCCCTAGCTGTGCTCAGTGATAAATTTATATCTTACTACACTCATCTTCATATGATGTCTGTGTAGTCATAAAACACAGAAGACATCCTAACTGCTAATAAAAGGTTTGCCCTGCCTCCGAAAACCCAGACACGAACTGTTTACCAAACCAGGTTCCTCCTGCCCAATGCCCAGCAAGCCAAAACACTGAGACACCAAGGTTTGCAGCAAAGAGGGTTTACAAGGCAGCCAAGTAGATGGGAGAACAAATCTCAAATTCTACCCCCTGCAAGGCAAGGGGTCTGGGGTATTTATGGGATGAAGAAAGCAGCCATTGGAAGCATGTGGAGCAGGGGGAAAGTGACTGGGAAAAGGTGTGGGAGTCTTCTGTGCAGGTGTACCTAAGCCGGAGGGCTCTGCATGTTCAAAAAGTCACCAAGCAATGGACACTTGTGCATGCCCAGATGAAGGGCCAATGGTTCCACCCCGTCTGAACCAGCTCAGCTCAAAGTAGACATGCCTGACTCCAGGTTCCTAAAAGGAGCTTGGGCAAGCATCTTGTTTAGGCTACATGCTGCCTGGGAGACATACCAGTCTTAAAAGCACCTGGATTAGTGAAGGCAATCAAAATGGATTTGAACGTGGGTTTCTGTCCCCACTTTACCTTTTGACCATTTCTCACTCTTGAGGAATAGGGGCAAGGACAGCTCTGGCTAATTCCTGCTGATAAGGCCTAACATGGGCTTGAATCAATCTCTTAAGCACTTATTTGAGAATATGTTCCTGGTTTCAAGTGAGCATCTTTTTTAATGTGGATGATTTTTAAAGTCTTTATTGAATTTGTTATGACATTGCTTCCATTTTATGCTTTGGTTTTTTGGCTGGGAGGCATGTGGGGTCTTAGCTCCCCAACCAGGAATCAGACCCGCACCCCCAACACTGGGAGGAGAAATCTCAACTGGATCACCAGGCAAGTCCCTCAAGTTAACATTGTGATCCCAAACAAATACCACTTAGGCACCAGCTGTCAGGGTATTCACAGGCCCAACACTGGTAATAAAAATTGTAGATAAATATGTACCAGGTTGGGAGCGGGGACAACTATGTACCCTCTAGGGCACACAGAATACCAGACATATTAAAACTTAAGACTCTCATCTTGGGGATTTTACTTTACTGTGAGCCAGGGATCTCTGTCTTATAATACTTTTTACCTATTTGAGTGTCTTGATCATTATCAGTTGACGGAAACACTCAGATAATATGCAAGGGACACAGGCTGGGAAAGTTAAGTGTGGTTTCTGAAATATCTTCGCCAAACAGAACCTTAGCAAGGGGAGATGCCAAAGGTTTGGTTTTGGTTTTTTATTCTGAGGACAGGAGGAGAAGACCAAATTTTCACTTAGTCAAGAAAATACAAAGGACAGGAAATTTACTGATTAGCCTAATTCAACAGTCACACCTGAAGTCACAGTGAAGTTAGGGATGGTCAACAATTAATGCCAAGCACAACTAAGGGGTCAGCATGATCAAATACAGAAGGTTTTGGATGACAGCCAAAAGGTAGAGAAATTACCTACTTTTGCCAAAGGCTGAAAAATTCTGATCACTGAACTGTCCTTCCAAGCCTGGGAGGTTATAAACAAAGAGAAAGCGGAACAAAAAACAATCTGATAACTAATGAGTTATTTAAATTGCTCTCTGAATTTTACTTTCTCAAGCCCACCACCACAGCAACCCCATTCACCTTTCTTTCCCATGGCTCCTTCCTCAATAGAAACTTAAGATCTGTGGGGGGTTCACTGGCCCACTGGGAGCAGCTGGGGTTGATATTCCTCCCGAGTGTGGTTTCCCTCTCCCGGCCAGTTCCTCATAAGGTCCTGTTTGTTGAAGATGAAACTGGGCTTCAGAATGTTTATTCTCCACAACTTCAGTCTAGAGGTTCATTATCTCCTCCTCTAAGAACTTCTGAAAGGGGTTTTGCTGTGCATCCAAAGTTGAGGACCCAAATATGCAGAAGCCGGCCACTCCCAGAGATTCCTGCAGCAGTCTCTTGGTGGGGGCTGCAGCTCTGCCTAGAGCTCCCCTTCTGTCAGAGGGCAAGTCTCTGTCCTTGTGAGAGTTCAAAACCCAAATATTTACCAGAGGGCTGAGAACTCTGCTTTTTCTTGGATACCTGATAGCCTTGTTCAACCAAAAAGGCTGAAATCAAAATCACGTTCTGGCAACTTCCCTGGTGGTACAATGGATAGGAACCTGCCTGCCAATGTAGAGCACATAGGTTGGATCCCTCATCTCAGAGCAACTAAGCCCATGTGCCAACAACTATTGAGCCTGTGCTCTAGAGCCTGGGAGCTGCAACTACTGAAGCCCGCATGCCTAAAGCCCATGCCCAGCAACGAGAGAAGCCACCACAACGAGAAGCCCAAGCACTAAAACGAAGAGGAGCCCCTGCTCACCGCAACTAGCGAAAAGCCTGCACAGCAACGAAGACCCAGCATAGCCAAAAAAAATAAAGAAATAAAAATCATATTCTGGTCTCAAGTGTCCTTTGTCTTACTGGTAATCTGAATACCATCCTACCTTCCTCATTTAGTTCAGGGTCCCTTAATCTTTTGCCACGATTTCTCCAAATATGATGGGTGAAGTTTTAAATCGAGGAAGTACTGTCTGGCAGTACTGTTGCTTAACTCTTAGCATCAGATCTTCCCACTTGAAAGCAAACAACTCTTGGGATTTAAAACAAAGAAGTGCAAGAAAAGGCATCTGTCAGCTCTCATACAGGAGACCCACACTTTGCGGACAGATCAGTGACAGTGCAGGGCTTAGGGACTGCCCCATGAGCCTTTTTTACAATCTGACTGCTCTTAAATCCTGTATAAGCCGACCTCAGGTGATGCCCTAACTTATATAGGCCTAGCTCTCTGCTCTTGCTGATCTCTCGTCCACCCAGGCCTCTGGACTCCTCTTTGCAATCTCTCCTGGAATAGCTTCAGGCTCTTCTCTTTGGGGTACAGCCTGCAATTTGCAAGCCTGCTCTGGTGGTACTTTAATGCTCATTTGCCCAGGGGCAAAGGTAACCCTGGTATTTAGTAAATCTCTCAGAAGGGGAATGGGACATTCAGGCATATGTACAAAGTTATGCTTTTCCCCATCTGACAGTCTAGCTCCTGGTAAAGCATTTTCAAGGTTTGTTTGGACACCTCAGCTCAATCCCCAGTAGCCAATTCCTAACATTTAGAGTCAGACACACACATACATGGACAAGCAAGACTAAAACAAAACCATGGCCCTGGGCCTGTGACCCAGATACAGAGGCCTGTAACCTTCCGTACTGTCTGCCAAAGTCCCTCCAAGTGGGCCTCTGGTCCATCATCCATTCAGGGTTGCAAAGACAATCAAGGCATAGTTGTGTTTCTTTAATGAAGTTACTCACCCAAAAGAAGTCTTCCAAACCCAAAAGCCCCAAACCTCCAAAATGTGTTACTGAAAATCAAATCAGGTCTGGCTGCTCACCGCTCAGAAGCCAATACTTGAGAGGCAAGTCTGGTCGAAAGTTTTTTATTCTGGAGGCCAGCAATGGGAGAGAACGGTGGACTCAAGTCTGAAAGCCAACTCCTCACTGACAATCAGTGGGCAAGAACTTCTATAGTTGGAGAAGGCGCTGCATGCAGAACAGCACCGTCAGTTCTGACAGTCATCTTGAAATTGGTCGTGAAGTGGTCTGATCAGTGTCATCTTGATTGTATTAAGTACACTTAATCTTTGGTTCTAGGGTTTGTTTGTTCCCATTTCTTTGGGGCCAGTTCTCATGGCTAGTCTGGTCATCATATATTTAACTTCTTCTACCTGGTGGGGGTTTCGGTGGCTAAAAACAGCTCAAAGGATGTGGTTTAGAATATTATCTGTAGCCCTTGAGGAGGAACTAAAGGGCCTTGGCTTTGTTTAATGGCTGAAGTAGTGTAATTTTGTCTTGTTTTCCTTTGCTTCAACACCTTCATTTCTCTGAATTCATTCTTTGAAGTTTTTCTCCACACAAAAGGCAGGCAGAGGATGTGGGGATGGGGAGCGAGAGCCATAGGGTCTGCTCGTCCCCAGGTCCTCAGTGCCTGCAAGGGGCCAACGAGCCACAGGTGAAAGCTTTATTTTTACTTACCTCTTGGCTGCCTCACCACATCTGTTACCAAACTAGATTTGTCTTGCCAGACACACTGCAAGCCAAACACTGAGACACCAAGGTCTGCAGCAAAAAGAGGGTTTATTTGCAAGGCAGTCAAACCAGAAGACAGGAAGAACAAACCTCAAACCAGCTTCCCAAGGCAAGTGGCTTCAGGTATTCACAGGATAATGAATAACGCAGCATGGCAGTTGGAGATGTAGGGAGCGTGGAGGGCATGGGGAAAGGTGCGGTGACTGGTGGATAATTATCGCTCTGCGCAGGTGTAACTAAGCTACAGGCTTCTGCACATTTAAAAGATCACCAAGCAATGGACACCTGTGGATGCCCAGCTGGAGGGTGGGTGGCCCGACCCAGTCTCAACCAGCTGCTCAAACTAGATGCAGCTGACTCCCAGTTTCTAGACAACCACTTGGGCAATGGTTTATGGTTTATGCTCATGCTGCCTGGAGGGCATGTTAGCTTTAAAAAAACCTTGACAAATGAAGGCAGGTGAAATGGACTTAATCCTCAGTTTCAAAACCTTCAAAGTCACTCCAAAGAAAAAAATAATATTTAATGTCATGTACAGTTGTGTATGCTTCTTTCTAACTTTTACCCCTCACTGCTCTCTCAAAATGCTGTTCTTGGCTAAACAACACAGTAAAAGATGAGAAAATAAAGTGTTTTACTGAGTCCCAGATCACATGGATCTATTTCTGTGAGTGTGTGAGCAGGTGTCTACCATTCCACCCCAGCTTGTTAGTAAGAGAGAACTTAAGGTACAACCACAGTAGAGTGACGTGTTTGTGCAAATCCTCCCACAGATGGCAGTGATTAAACTGGGACCAAACATATAGAACCACTTTTTAAAGGCACTAGGAAGTTTACCAAAGCAAACATAAACTGGAAAAGGAGTAACTCTTGAAAACTGCAACCGAAAGGGATCCTTGAAATTCAGTAAACCCCAGAGAGGATACATAAAAACCCTCTCCTAGGCACACATCATAGTCAAACTGCTGAAAGCTATAGACGCCTTGCAAAGCAGCCAGAGAAAAAGGCCACATTACATACAGGAAACATAATACAAAGCTTCCCTGGTGGTTCAGATGGTAAGGTATCTGCCTGCAATGCAGGAGACAGGTTCAATCCCTGGGTTGGGAAGATCCCCTAGAGAAGGGAATGGCAACCCACTCCAGTACTCTTGTCTGGAGAACTCCATGGACAGAGGAGCCTGATGGGCTATAGTCCATGGAGTCACAAAGAGTCGGACACAACTGAGCGACTAACACACAATACAGAGACTGACTTCTCATGAGAAGCCAGGAGATTTTAGAATGGCATTTTTAAAGTGGAGTAAGAAAGAGCTCAACCCCAAAACAATTCATTAGAAATGAAGGTAGACTGAAGACATTTTCAGGTACTCACAATTGGAGATAACTCATCACCTGCACATTATGCAAAAAATGCTCTTTAAAGGAAGTTTTTCAGGTTGGAAAGAAATGGAATACAGTGCCAAATGGGAACCCACCTTGATAGGAAGGACTGAAAAGCCCCAGACATGGTAAATATGTACAAATATAAAAGATACACAGGCACATATATACATACTGGTGTGTATGTATTTTTTCCTCTCAATTTCTTTCCAAAGATATATGATTACAGTAAACATAACTATTTTGTATTTGAGGGTTTATAATGTAAATTTCAAGACATTTCAGGTCTACCACACAAAGCACATTTGGTTCAACCAGACTTTGGGCCAAATTAGTCTCAAGAACAACTCAGTAAATTTATAAAGTGATAAAAATTAAAAGAATTTGCTCTTTGCTCCTTTACCTTGGGGTTAACTGAAGAGACCTACAGAAGCCATCTTCCTTTTTGCTCCTCTGGTCTCCATATGTAATCACATTGAAGTCATTCTACTTTGTGGAGTTGCCATATCCCAACCCATTGAATCTACCAATTTTCCTGATCTGTCCACACCTTCATGTTCTTCCCACATTATCAATTTATTCTATATCTGTCACTGTACTCTTTGTCCCTCTTCCCTCCATGACACTCACTCATGAGGCAAATACCCTATTTCTCCCTACTCTGCTGTACTTAAAACCATTGAACATGGCTAGAAAAAAAATAACCATGCTAACAGGTCCTTCTTAAAATTTATGACTATAAATTTCAGAGCAAGCTCTCAGCCCTCACAAGTAATTCTATCAATTTGTTTCAACAGTAGTCTCTCCCACTTATCTTGAAGAGGGGATACTATTTCAAACCTTCTTTCTCTTCAAACTTCTGCTCTCCCTGCTCCCACTCCTCAGTCTCAGCTCATGGCTTTGATTCTTAAAATATTTTTATAAAAAGTATGGAACAGTTCATGAGTTTGTGTGTCATCTTTGCACAGGCTCTGCATACATGCTGCTAAAGCAAACACATGGCCTCACTTTTATTTCACTGAGAAAACAGAAAAAATGGAAAGTAACACCAAATCTGTGAATTTACCTGATTCATCATTTAGGGAGAGGCAGGCAGCTGGCTATGTGGATCTCAGAATTCGTTTCTGGTATGAAGACAATGATCGGAAAGTTTTTAGAAAGTATGTATAGATAAGTGTCAGCCATGAGACTGGATGAGCCTACTCAAGGAGAGAGTGAAAGGAGGCAGGAAGGGCTGAGGCCAAGGTTCTGACATATTTCAACATTAGATGGGAGAGAAGCAGCTAGCACAAGGGTCTGAGGAGTGGCTGTGAAGAGGCAAACAGAAAAAACTGTATTTCAAATATACAAACAATGGTAGAATGATGTGTGCAAAGTATGAGGGAGAATCAGATGAACTAAAGATATCTCAGATGCTAAGGGGGGAGGGTGTTGCAAGGAGGGTATGGTCAGCTGTATTAAATTTGGAGTAAATGCAGGCAATGTAGTAATGGATACTGCAGGTTACTAAACTTTCAAAAATTAAACTATACGTAGGTTACAATGAGTATCTTTCAATTAATGCAAATATTTATTTTTACCATTCATTTCTTCATAGGGTGCAATGATTATAAATATGGAAAAATGAAGAATTTCAGGAATTAAGAGTATGGTCCTCATTATTAACTTTATACAAGATAAAGTCAGGGAGGAAAATGCTTCTTGGACACTTACTCCATGTGCCCTGTGTTAGTTATTTTTATGTGTTGTCATCCAATCTCATTAACAACTATATGAGTTAGGTTAATGAGTTTTATTTTTTATGCTGCCTCCAATGGATTAACCTGGTAATGTATCCTTAAAGCTTTGTACTGATAAAAGTTCTGAGACTATGTCTGGACTTAGGTACTTCTTTGTAGCTGATTGGGTTATGATCAATCATCAAGGCTGGCCATGACCAAAGGAGAGGGGGAAATGACAGATGTATTTCTGAGATTACTTATCTTCACTTTACAAATAAGGACACTAAAGCTAGAAATAATTTTCCCAAGATTATACTGCTAATAGGTGGCGAAACCAAGATTTGAAACCAGTGGTAAAGCCAAAATTTGAAAGCCTGTGTACTTTCACATTTTAGAATTTGTAATAGACCTGTATATACAGGACACCCTTGCAAGTGAATACAGGGAAACTAAATTCTAAATATCTTTGAAAATTTAAAAAATAAATTTCATAGGAAATTTCTTTGTAAGATGAGGCAAAAAAAGGGGAAATAATTAAAAAATGAAAACCATATAGCATAGAGAAAATCGTACTACTGATCTCAAAATCTCATAATTTAACTTATTCTTTCATCTTCAAGCATGCCAAAAATATGAGGCCTAAAAATACTATTGATATACAAGTATTTAAATGAAAATGTAGACTATATCTATTGACAATGAAGGACATTCAAAACACAGGTGGAAAAAAAAGATTACAAAACAGTAATGTATACTTGGTCTTATATTTTTAAAATGTAGGTGTGTATACACACATATAATTTTTTTCTGCATAGGGCAATACATGAAAGAATAACTCTACAGTAATAACTATAATAACTTCATATTTGATAGGAAAATTTGGAGTGATCTTAATTTTGCTTATTTTCTAACTTCTCTCTATGTTCATGTAGCTTTAAAATAACTTTTAAGAACAAAGGAAAACATTTTAAAACATAAATGTTATTGATGGCTAGTGGTAGCAAGGAGGGGGCAAAAAGAAATTTTGTTTTCATGTAAATGCTGAAAGAACAGATAATTATTTAAATATGAGTACAGATATATATTATTAAAATATAAATAATTTTAAATCCAGAACCATGAAATCTTAAACACTGAACAAAACAATAACTTACAGAGTCTGCAGCTGTCCCCAGGCCATCATAATACATCACTCCTAGCTGGTAAGTTGCCTGATGATCCTTTTCCTTGATTTCTTCAAACTGTTCTAATGCTTCTTCATACCATCCCTGTAAGCTCCCAGGAAATACTGAATTATTTTCTTTATTATCTTAAAGTAATCACAGATACTTAGTTCCCACCTAAATCTAGCTAGCAGCACCAAATAAAGACAGAAACAAATTTATGGAATTTACAAGTGAGCCATTGACAACAAACAACACACTATAAAAATCAGTAAAACAAACCTAAACATGGCAACTGAGGGAGGTAACAAGGAGGAACCTAGGAGGGACTTGCTTTGACTTGCACTCTTATTCTTGGCTACTACTGAACTACCCTCTAATGATAGCCTAGCTCGGTGCTCATCCCAGCCTGCCATATTACTCATCACTCCCAGAATCTGAGAAACTTCAGAGTTGGGGCCAAAGTCTCTGAGAAAAGATAAGCATCAGGACATCCATTATTATTAAATCTCCACTCTAATATGGCTCTTCCAGTTTTGCCATTTTCTAGCTAAAGAAGACACCGAAAAGCAAATGTGTGATTCTCAAAAATTATCTTCCTCCCATATGTCCTATAGAAACCTCCATGTCACAAGTCATTCATTTAAGGCTTCTTAGCATCATAGGATATAATAAGAAATATGCTAAAGTGTAAGGAACAAACATGGAGCTTGTATCTTAGTCCCCCATGGAAAATGCCTTACATTAAAGACTAAATCATTTGTAATAGTGGAAAAAGAGTCTCTGAGTTGAAAGGTCAGTGAATGAGAAGGCCTGACAAAAACAACTTTTGGAAAACACAGAAACTACTGAATTTCTCTTTTCCTAAACTGTAATTAATCAACAAATTGATAAAAGTAATAAAAATTGCATCAAAATGCTAACAATAAGTAAATGACTTGTAAAGATTCATTCTATTTTCTGGCTAATGTTTGGCCAAGATACGAAGGCTGGAAAACTCAGAATACTCTTATACAGAGAAAGAGAAGAGAGGACCTTACAGTTTTCGTGATTTTAAATGTCATACATGCTGGAAAATCTCAGATATATATTTACTTTCAACTCTGACTTTTCTTTTGAGATCTAGAGTATCACATGTAGTTTCTACTTTGAAACCTTATAGTTGGATGACGAAGGGGAATCTTAAACATAAAATGTCCCAAAATTGAACTTTTGATGGTTTCCTCAAAACTCACCCACTTTTCCATTTTTCAGTCCATGCCACCATTACTTGTATCTCCAAAATAAATCCAGGACCCAGTTCCACTGCTACCACTCTGGTCAAGACCACCATCCTCTCTTGCCCCAACTAGTATAATTTCTCTCTAAACTGGTCTTGGTTTAATGCTTCCCTTCCAGTCCATTCATCACAGTCTCAAAACACTTCCTAGAGCTTCTCATTACTTTTGAAACAAGGTTTGTCTAGAGCCCTTCAGTTCAGTTACTCAGTCGTGTCCAACTCTTTGTGACCCCATGGACTGCAGCATGCCAGGCCTCCCTGTCCATCACCCACTCCCAGAGCTTGCTCAAACTCATGTCCATTGAGTCGGTGATGCCATCCAGCCATCTCATCCTCTGCCATCCCCTTCTCCTCCCACCTTCAATCTTTCCCAGCATCAGGGTCTTTTCCAATGAGTTAGTTCTTCGCATCAGGTGGCCAAAGTATTGGAGTTTCAGCTTCAGCACCTGTCCTTCTAATGAATATTCAGGACTGATTTCCTTTAGGATGGACTGGTTGGATCTCCTTGCAGTCCAAGGGACTCTCAAGAGTCTTCTCCAACACCACAGTTCAAAAGCATCAATTTTTTGGCGCTCAGCTTTCTTTATAGTCCAACTCTCACATCCATACATGACTACTGGAAAAACCATAGCTTTGACAAGATGGACCTTTGTTGGCAAAGTAATGCCTCTGCTTTTTAATATGCTCTTTAGGTTTGGTCGTAAGTTTTCTTCCAAGGAGCAAGCATCTTTTAATTTTATGGCTGCAGTAACCATCTGCAGTGATTTTGGAGCCCAAGAAAATAAAGTCTGTCACTGTTTTCACTCTTTCCCCATCTATTGGCCATGAAGTGATGGGACCAGATGCCATGATCTTAATTTTCTGAATGTTGAGCTTTAAGCCAAATTTTCCACTCTCCTCTTTCACTTTCACCAAGAGGCTCTTTACTTCTTCACTTTCTGCCATAAGGGTGGTGTCATCTGCATATATGAGGTTATTGATATTTCTCCTGGCAATCTCGATTCCAGCTTGTGCTTCATCCAGTCCAGCATTTCTCATGATGTTCTCTGCATATAAGTTAAATAACCAGAGTGACAATATACAGCCTTGATGTACTCCTTTCCCGATTTGGAACCAGTCTGTTGTTCCATGTCCAGTTCTAACTGTTGCTTCTTGACCTGCATACAGATTTCTCAAGAGGCAGGTCAGGTGGTCTTGTATTCCTATCTCTTTCAGAATTTCCCACAGTTTGTTGTAGTCCACACAGTCACAGAAAACTATAGTCAATCTAATCACGCTAGGACCACAGCCTTGTCTAACTCAATGAAACTAAGCCATGCCCTGTGCAGCCACTCAAGATGGGCGGGTCATGGTGGACAGGTCTGACAGAATGTGGTCCACTGGAGAAGGGAATGGCAAACCACTTCAGTATTCTTGCCTTGAGAACCCCACGAACAGCATGAAAAGGCAAAATGATAGGATACTGAAAGAGGAATTCCCCAGGTCGGTAGGTGCCCAATATGCTATTTGAGTGAACTCTGGGAGTTGGTGATGGACAGGGAGGCCTGGCGTGCTGCGATTCATGGGGTTGCAAAGAGTCGGACACGACTGAGCGACTGAACTGAACTGAACTGAACTGAACACAGTCAAAGGCTTTGGTATAGTCAATAAAGCTGTAGTAGATGTTTTTCTGGAACTCTCTTGCTTTTTCAATGATCCAGTGGATGTTGGTAATTTGATCTCTGGTTCCTCTGCCTTTTCTAAATCCAGCTTGATTATCTGGAAGTTCATGGTTCACGTACTATTGAAGCCTGGCTTGGAGAATTTTGAGCATTACTTTGCTAGCATGTGAGATGAGTGCAATTGTGCAGTAGTTTGAGCATTCTTTGGTATTGCCTTTCTTTGGGGTTGGAATGAAAACTGACCTTTTCCAGTCCTGTGGCCAGTGCTGAGTGCTCCAAATTTGCTGGCATATTGAGGGCAGCACTTTCACAGCATCATCTTTTGGGATTTGAAACGGCTCAACTGGAATTCCATCACCTCCACTAGCTTTGTTTGTAGTGATGCTTCCTAAGGCCCACTTGACTTTGCATTCTATTCACATTGTAGAACTCGCCAAAGTCTTCTTCATCTCAGAAACGTTGCATTTGTTTTCCCTTCTACCTGGAATGTACTTCCCTGTGGCTGTTTGCATTGCCTGTTTCCTTAAATTTCAGTTTCAACAACAGGTCTTTCTGCCCTACCCCTAAGTTATTCTCTATCAGAGTAGCCAGTTAATTGCTTTCACAGTACTTTTAACGTATTTGTAATCATGTATTAACTTGTTATCTTCCTCTTGACTATAAGCTCCATGAAATGGGGACCTTTCTAATTCCCTCACCACTGTAGAGTTAGTACCTAGCATAATAGTAGCAAATACTTATAAAGCACTTATTAAGTGGCAGGCCCTATTAGTAAGTATTTTTACAATTAACATATCCTCATAATAGCTCTATGGCACCCCACTCCAGTACTCTTGCCTGGAAAATCCCATGGACGGGGAGCCTGGAAGGCTGCAGTCCATGGGGTCGCTGAGGGTCCAACATGACTGCGGCTTCACTTTCACTTTTCACTTTCACGCATTGGAGAAGGAAATGGCAACCCACTCCAGTGTTCTTGCCTGGAGAATCCCAGGGACGGGGAGCCTGGTGGGCTGCCATCTATGGGGTCGCACTGAGTCGGACACGACTGAAGTGACTTAGCAGTAGCAGCAGCAGAGATGAAACTGAGGCACTAAGAGGTTAAGCCTTTGTGCCCAAGGGTATAGTTAACAAGCAACAGAACCACAATTGAACCTATGTTCAAAGCTGAAAGATCATTCTCTTAAACATTATGCTACGTGATTCTCAGAGTGACAGGTACGTGATGAGTCCTCAACAAATATTTGTTGCCAGAATGAAGGAAGGAGCCATAAAGAGATTAGTAAGTGGGATATAGGTGAAGGGTTGCCCAAGCATTCAAGAGATAGTGAGGGGCAGGGGACAGCTGATCCCTTTTTGCATCTTCCCTTGGGGTTCAGTGAACAATTGAAGCTATACTGCTGAAGCTGGAGTGATATCTTGCACAGGTCTACCTAGACCTACTTTGTAAATTTCAGCATAATGTGGATAAAGAGGGAAATTCTCTCCTTGATCCATACAGAAACTTACTTAAAGCTACCTTTGCTGCTGCTGCTGCTAACTGGCTTCAGTCGTGTCTGACTCTGTGCGACCCCATAGACAGCAGCCCATCAGGCTCCACCGTCCCTGGGATTCTCCAGGCAAGAACACTGGAGCGAGTTGCCATTTCCTTCTCCAATGCATGAAAGTGAAAAGTGAAAGTGAAGTTGCTCAGTCGTGCCCGACTCTTAGCAACCCCATGGACTGCAGCCTACCAGGCTCCTCCATCCATGGGATTTTCCAGGCAAGAGTACTGGAGTGGGGTGCCATTGCCTTCTCAGTACTATTAATTGATAAGAATCAGGATTTTTAATTGTTAATAATAAAATACTTTACAAATAACACTGAATATTTTAGCAAAATATAAAAATTAGACTTTTTATTTATTATGTGCAAATGGATTTCATAACAAAATGACTCCCATAAATGACATTCATTAGAATGACTTTTATGGAGAAAGGTCGAATAGCTCTGTAAGCTGGGACCAGCGTATCATGATCAAAGCCACAAACACAATCTAGGGAATTTGACAGAACTTCCCTGGCTTAACAATGGTAAGGAACTCTATAGGAAACTTTGTATGAAGATCTAACAATGGCTTTATATGAAATGAAAATAAACCCACAAAAACTGGTACCTCTTCAAAGTACAGTTGACCTCGTAGAAAATATGCCATAGTATCCCCTCTTCTTATCCTTTCTTTCAAGAGCTGCAAGGCCTTATCCACCAAATTAGCATGGCTGTAATGATCTGGTTTTTTAAAAAGTAAAGAATTCCATCTTTACCCATACAATGTGAATTTTTTCTCTTAAAGTAATAAAGTATATAGAATTCATCTGACATTGTTTATACTGGCTTCCTTCCTAGTTCTCATTCCTAAAACTGACCTCCTTAGTTCAAGGAAAAAGCACCACCTTAGAAAAAAGAAAGCACTATCACACCAGACATTGTACCTTATATAATTAAGAAGTGTATTGGTGGGCTGTCACACTAACCCTCTTTCCTACTAGGCAGGAGCTCTAGCAATGTAGTCCGTGTGGAATTCTTTAAACAAAGCTGGCCTTTGTGTGAAATTCTTAATTTCAGTCTTAATTAGAACTACTCTAACTAAATGATCTAACCATCCCCAATTTAATTTTTTTTAGGTCTATAGAAAAAGAAATGGTAGCTTTAAATGCCTATTTCAAATAAAGTATGGTACTGTCCTCTCTAACAGAAGTGACATCTGGCTTTGTTTTTTTCAAGAAGGGTGTTCTAAAGTCCTGAGAGTAAAACCAGGAGCAGGATTTCATGATGAAACTTCTTCACTGATGATCTGCTACCAGATAAGCTGGGTAGCAATTCCACAAATTCTTACAGAAAAGCTAGAAAGGACTGTAAACTTAACCACTTCCTTGCCAGCAATAAGACTCATATTTCCTGTCTCTTTCGCTCTGGTGTACGTAATTAACATTTAGTGAAAATATCATCAGGACTTGTACCAGTCTCTTCCTTTCTCCACTGGAAGAATTAACCACTTCCTCTCCAGCAATAAGACTTGTATTTCTTGTCTCTTTGGCTCTGGTGTACATAATTAACTTTAAGTGAAAATACTATCAGGACTTGTACCAGTCTTTTCCTTTCTCCACTGGAAGACTTTTGCATTCTTAGCAGCGAAGTGGGATAGAGAAGTATATGAGGGGTTCTTGGGCAACTTTTCACTGGTCAACTTCATCCTGTCTCCACAGTGGGTATTCTGTAAAAGAGAGTAAAATAATAATATGGTAGAAATATCTTCCTCCAGGAAAATGCACCAAGAGATTCCATTTCCACTTGACAGAAAGAGCATCCTCCCCTCATCACTGAGGGATAGGGCACCAAACTAACAGCCCTGGTATATGAGCACTCCTTCTTAGGAAACTAGGACCTTTCAGAGCTAAGAGAAGCCCTCGTCCATGTCTGTTCCCACCGCATGGAGTCAATGATCAGGGCTATCTGCAAGTCCTCTCTGGCTGGGAAATACATGCTCTAGCAAGTCATGTCACCCACCACAGCTGCTGCCACTAGTAGGAATTGGTGACACTGCTCATAGGTACAGTTCTTGTGCACCAGTGCCTTTCCATTAACTGAAGCTCATCAAACTAATCCATTTTAAATGAAAGCACCTATTTTACCTGGGAATACACTTTACTTTAACTGTGTTGTTCAGTTTTATCTTTCCATCTGTAATGGGTTTCCATGTTATAAGGTGGATCACAGTTGAATGGAAAATCAGAGCCTTCATATAAAATGTAGAGGCCACCTCATGTGGGATGAAGGAGTCCAGGTTGGCCTAGGCTGAGGGTAGTGAGACCGCAAACTCAGTTGTTGCTACGCTTTTTTGTTTACTCCATGGAATTCCACTGTTACAGCATGCTCTCACCAATCAGGAACAAGCTTCCAGTAAAGCTTCCTGATTGGTGGTGAAGAGAACTCAATAGATCTTTAGTATGACTGGAAAGCCACAATCATACAATTCTATGATACTATTTTGGACAATAAATTGCTTTGTTTATGAGAAGGGAATGGCAACCCACTCCACTATGCTTGCCTGGAGAATTCCATGAATAGAAGAGCCTGGTGAGCTACAGTCCATGGGGTCGCAAACAGTCAGACATGACTGAGCGACTCACACACACACAATGAGAATAAAGTGCAGAAAGGGAGATAAATCAGTATACCAGAGGAAAAAATCACCAAACTATCTGTGATTTTCATTTTTTTTAAGAGTTAATTTTCTCATCTGTAGTTTGGATTACAAATAGTTTGAACTAGAGGATTTCAAAATATCTGTTCCTAGATATGTAAACTTCTTGGATTATATGATTCCAAAAACCTATGGTTGTACCAGGAAATATAGAAGTTTCCAAAGAACTTTAGGGTGAAGCAGTATTAGGTGAAGTATTTAGAAGAACTAAGACAATCCAAATATGATGATGTTCACAGCATGTTTCTGTTATCTCTGAATTGTCAGCATCTTGACTCTTGTGCTTTGGGGCCATCAGTAACTAAATAAGGGTTACTCGAACACAAGTAAATTTGATAACCCGGGTGGCTACTAGGCGACTAACCTGGACAAAAGGGGTGATTCACCTCCCAGGAGGGATGGAGTGCGATTTCATCACACTACTCAGAGCAGCATAAATTTAAAATTTATCAATTGCTTATTTCTGTTATTTTCCATTTAATATTTTCAGATGATGATGGGCCTGAAACCACAGGAATTGAAAATGCAGGTAACAGGGGACTACTGTAATTTCCTCTTTCTGTTCCAGGATCCCATAGTCATCATGTCTCCTTAGCCTCCTCTGGTCTATGACAGATTCTCAGGTTTTCCTTGTTTTTAACAACTTTGACAGTTTTGTACTGGCCAGATATCCTGTAGAATGTTTCCCAATCAGGGTTTACCTGATATTTTACTCATGGTTAGACTTGAGTTATGGACTTTGGGAAGATGCAGAGGTGAAGTATCTTTTCGGCAGACCGTATCAAGGGTGCATAACTTATTACTGATGATAATAACAAACACTTGGCCAGTGCAGTGTTTCACAGGTTTCTCCACTGTGAAGTTACTTCCCCTTACTTCCCATACTCTACTTTTTGGAAGCAAGTCATTAATGCAGAGCCCACACTGAGGAGGATGGGGTGAGGTAAGGATTAACCTCTACTTCCTGGAGTGAGGAATGTCTAAACGATGTGTTTGGAATGCTTTTGTAAAGAAGAGCTGTCTTTTTCCTTACTCCTTTCCTCCCTATCTATCCATCTTTATCAGTTATCTATTGAGTTGGCCAAAAACTCCATTTGAGTTTTTCCATAAGATGTTACAGAAAAACCTGAACGAACTTTCTGACCAACCCAGTATCTATTCTTTGTGCCATAATATCCTGGAGCAGTAGTTGTTTAGAATAGCTATATAATTTATCATCTTTCCCAAGAAGTTTGAGTAAGCAAGGCTGGAAGGGTTTATACAGTATAAACTAGGCACAAGAAGAATTTCTTTGTGGGAAATCCTTTTGCTTTTACGTGTGCTAGTCATTCAGTGGTATCCGACTCTTTGCAACCCCATGGGCTCTTAACTCTCCAGGCTCCTCTGTCCATGTGATTTTCCAGGCAAGAATAGTGGAGTGCGCTGCCAGTTCCTTTTCCATTTACAATCATACTAGGATCATATATGGATTTCCTGACTGCCTATGCCAATGAAGGTCATAATTATATTGATTAGTTCAAGTAATTTTCAATCTGCGGATTTAAAAAAAAAACTGTTAAAAATCAAAGAACAGTTAATTGAAATTCCAGCTCTGGCTATCATCTTCTGTCTTTGAAAAGTTTTCTTATTTGCAGTGATATATTATCTTCAGTGTATGAGCTATAGAAATATATCTGCCACACATCTTTATTAATAATTAATATCTAGTTACTTTTAAGACTCACTGGAATCTGGTCAACATTAATATAAATAACAGGGCACCTAGTTGGCAATAAATAATTGAAACATCATATTCAGAAATGTCTGAGGAATATTGAATATGTTTGGGGGTTATAAAATTCTCAAGAGATCTAAATAATACATGTGAAACCAAGTCAACTATTGAGATTTTTAGTTTTACTTTATATTTCTTCATTTGCTTTAGAGCTAAATTTCTCTATAGCATTATTGCTAAATGTATACAATATAATTAAATATTATACAATAGTGATAAATGGGGATTAGAAGGTATTCCCAATTACTCCTCCTTTCAATGCTATGCATTTAGGGAATGTTTTCTAGTCATCTTTTTGGCCAATAAAGGCAAATAGAAAATAGATGAAATTAGCCTAATTCTAATTAATTAGCTTGTCCACCAAATACTTTAATAATTTTCACCAATTGGCACATATTCATTCATTCATTAAAAAGGAACTCCTTGAATAGAAGGCATTGGACTAAGCACTGTGGGAAATTCAGTTCTAGAAACAAGGCTACATTAAGTCATCATTAAATGAAAGTGTTTTTCAATGGATTGTAGTAATCTTCTCTGAGGATTCATTTTGCTTTAAAGCAGTCAATCTTAGTAGCTTTGAACTACCAAAGATGACCACAATTCTTTAAAATATAGGTATAAGAATGTGGGCTCTAGAGTCAAATTGCCTGAGTTCCAGCTCCACTCCTTAATAATGATCTGATCTTAGATAAATTATAGAAATCTCCCTATCAGTTTCCTTTCCTATCTGTATTAACCATGGGGCATAATAAGTGCCCAATTAATGTCAATGTACCTCAACACAATAACATATTGGAATAGATATTAGTGGTCATTTAATATAACTTCTCATTTGTATATCTTTATTTCACATCACTGCTATATGTGTAACATATATGGCAACCAGATTGAATTACACATAGTTCTCAACACTGGAAGATATTTAACACTTCTTATAAATTCTCTTCCTCTTCTGGATGACCTAGCAAACTCTTACCCTTCAAGTCTTAGTCCACACATCTTTCACTCATTTGGTCACTGAGTCATCATTCAACCTTTTTTTTTTTTTTTAAACTCACTCTAAATGGCACCCTTTTGGAAACACAACTACCAGCAAGCTACACCTAAGCAGAATTGGCAATGCTTGGAAGAGTGACTATTCCATATGCTTCTTAGACCATCTACTACTTTAGAAAATTGATCCCACCTGCTGTATGTTCTGTAAAAACTCCAGTCCCTTGCCAGTAAGATACTGTCCCCCAGTGACACACACACACACACACAAAGGTATAAATGAACTTAATTGACAAAACAGAAGTAGAGTAATAGATTTAGAAAACAGACTTATGGTTACCAGGGGATAAGTGAGGAAGGGATAAATTGGGAGATGGGGCTTGTAGTATACACACACTATATAAAATATATATATATAAAAAATAGATATAAAATAGTATATAAAATAGATAATAAAGAACCTACTACATAGAACAGGGAACTCTACTCAATACTCTTTAATGGCCCATGTGGAAAAAGAAACAAAAAAAGAGTGGATATCTGTATATATGTAACTGATTTACTTTGCTGTATATCTGAGACTAACACAATATTGTGAATCAACTATACTCCAATAAAAATTTAAAAATAAAGAAAAAAACAAAAAAGAAAAACAAAAGAAAAAAAGATATTGTTCTCTGAATGTATTTATCCTGTATACTTCTGTACTCCACCAGCTCTATTCAGTTTTCAGAAAGCTTTTAGGCCCATTTCTAAATCAGATACATAGCTGAGACATAAAGAGTTGTTTGGAAACATTATGAGCTATGGACAAGTATGCAGTGATTAAAGGGACAAAAGCTTTAAAAACTACTTACAAAATTCCCTTTCCTTGTGAAATTTAAATATGTCACAGGAAGTTAACAATAATTACCAGACTTAATGCATGCTGAACAGAATCTTGTTTTCAAGAAAAAGGATGTAACGTGGAGGTGCATGTATCACAGAAATATCCCATTTCATATGTTAACTGCAAAACATATATTTTAGAACTCTAAGGACTTCTTCGATGACACCTTGTATTAGTTAGGAATTCTTGAAAATGAACATCTGTGCAAACTTGAAGCTTAATTATATGTCTTGAAAAATAGTGGTTATCTAGATGAAAAACACGAGAAAAGGAAAACTGGAAATATGGACATGTGTTTTCATATATTTCTGACATTCTTTAAACAGCATAAAAAGTACTGTGAATAGTTTAAATTTAAAAAAAGAACACAAGCACGATTCTATACATGTTTGAATATAAGTGTGTGTGTGTATACATATATATATATGCGCTTATGTTTAAGTACACATATAAACAAAGATATTTAAAACTACCCCTTTGCAAACAAAAGAAAAGAGAATTTTGCTCACCAAGTCTTTGAGGCAGCAAGGCACTGGATACTTCAGATGAAGAGATTAAGGTGGTAACAGGAGGTACACTCAGTGCTTCAGACAGAGGAAATAAAAGATGAAAAGGGGATGCTCTGTGCTTTGGACAACCAGGCCCTTAGTTAAATGCATTTCCTGAAGAATTTTAATGAATTCTGCTTTCCATACATAGAAAAGCACTATAATCATTAACTTGGAATATTTGTTCTCTGTAACTAGCAGTGATTTTTTTACCAAGATACAAGTTGACTGCATGTATTCCCTAACATCAAAAAAATCACATATAAACTAGCTTCCCCACCCCCACTTCTTTGGCGTAGTTCCTCAGTGCTATCTGAAGGCTGTCTCTTGGGCTACAGTCCTCAGTAAAACCCTGAATAAACTTTAACTCACAGCTCTCATGCAGCACATTTTTCTCTAAGTTGACACCTTGGATCAACTGCATAAATCTAGTAATATAAATTACTGTAAAATTAGCTTACGGCTCTTATTACAAAATAAACAAGAAACTGTATCCAAAATTAGAACAAAAAGGCCACCCATCTATTTTCAGAGGACACTGAGCTTGTTCTCCAAAAAAAGAATAAACTTTCAGTCTTGCTCTCAAAAGGTACCAGCACACAGAGGGGAACAGATTAAGATATTAGGGAAAATAAATACATGGTTGGAACTTTAGCTTTTAGCTAGATTAACCTGGGGAAGAAGAAAAAAAAAAAACTGCTTAGGAACTGTCCAGAGATAAAATAGTCAGTGGCTGTGGCTTTGAAGTCAGGATGTCTTTGTTTCTACAGTTTTCTGAGGTATGGTCAGCCCTGCCCACGGGGAAGAGCGCCAGTGGTCATAACGTCCATGGCCTGGTCTTTTCGTTTGTCCACTAACTCCTCACGAAGAGTGCGGGGCTCCCGTCTCAGGGAGCTCAGGGCTAAGAGCTGGGACCAGCATTTCCCCAGGCAACAAGTCCAGCACTGTGCCTGACCTGTCTCTGAGGGGCCACATTACAATGGCGGGCTCACTTTACGTCACTCCCGGAAAGGGCATAGTGTCATTTTGGGGTGAAGGTGAAGCAGTCCTGTGGGAAAACCTAGCCCCTTAGCTCACGTTAGGCGCCCCTCCACCACCACCCCTACCCCCCCAAACCCCCTCAAGCTCTAGCTTTCCTAAATGTCCAGGGCCTGAGGGACAGAGGCAAGCCTAGGGCGGCTTTGAACACGATGACTCAGGAACTTTCTTTCCTGAGGAGCCAGAGGCTGGGGCCGCGGGGGTCCAGCACCAAGCGCAGTAGCAGCTTCCAAAGGTTGCGCTGCCGCCCAAGATCAAGATCCTGGTAGCTCCCTCATTTCCTGGTTACGTGCGCGCCAGCAGAAACCAAAACCTCCACCCGCGACTTCCGCTTCCCCAGAGGGACTATTGAGCTGGGCACAAGCAGCGTGAAACGTGCCGAACTCTCAGCGCCTCATGGCGGCGGGTGAAACCCGGCAGTCCTGACGCCGGTCTTTCATGGCGCATGCGCAACAGGGCCTGGGCGGGAACGGCCTCAGGGCTCCGCCCCGAGGTGGGCGGGCCTGACACCTCCCCTTGGCCAATCAGCTGGCGCATCCTCGCTGCCTCCTCCTCACCCCCGCCCCCGCCAGCCTCACTGGGCTCCAGGTTACACGTGCTACTGTTTGTGTACGTGCGGCTGCTGCTGGGCGGAGAAAGGCGGGCCTCCTAGGGTTGGGCTGCTCCGGCCGAGCCGCCCCTGAGGCAGGGCGGGGAGGGGCTGGCCCCCTAGCTCTGGTGATCTTTTAAATTCTCCGGCTCTCGGGCGGCCTGTCTACTCTTAACCTGTCCGTCTGCAGCGAGTGCCGCACTGCTCAGCTCTCCCAAGGACTCCTGTCCTCTACTTTAGGCGGGAGATGCTGCTGCTCGATTGCAACCCAGAGGTGAGATTCAGGCTGCTTTTGTCCGGCAGACTTAAGCGTACAGATGTCTGTCTTCTATAGAGGGCTAGATAGGGTGAAGGTGTACTGACCACTTGGCGCTGCTGCTAAGTCAAGCCTCTTCAGAGTTGGAGGGTTTTTGGAGTGGCGGAGGACTTCAATCTCCGGAGGGCAGGAGCCTGGACAAAGGCGAGAAGGGGTACTGGAGCTGTTCTTTTCTCGCAGGTGGATAGTCTGAAGCATCTGCTGGAGACCGGGGCCTCCGTCAACGCACCCCCGGATCCCTGTGAGCAGTCGCCCGTCCACTTGGCTGCAGGTGGCGGCCTTGCTTGCTTTCTTCTCTGGCAGCTGCAGACGGGCGCTGACCTCAACCAGCAGGTAACTAGGTAACTGATTGTTGCTGTGTGCAACCCTCCCCTTCACCCCAAATCCACACAAACATTTCTTAGACACCAAGATATTGTCGTTTCAGTTATTAGAAACAGGACTAGCACAGTGATGCCTATAGAAGTGTGAGACACTACGTAACTTTAGTTTTCCAGTAGCCACATTAATGAAGCGAAACATTTTAGTAAACTGACACAATCAAAATTATCATGTGTAATCAATAAAACATAACTGATATATAAATATATCGGATATGCCTCCTCACCCTCCGTGTATTTTACATTGACAGCACATTTCAGTTCAGACTAGCCACATTTTAGGTGCTCATTAGCCCGATAGATGGCTGCTGGCTACTACATCGGACATTTCCAGGGTCTACCATTCATTTCCAAAGGAACTGCTCCATTACAAAATTAAGTCTCAGGGTAGCACAACTTGTAAGACATGCTCACAATCAATATAATTCCTTACAGAACTTAAGGTAGTTTGCATCTTCCATTCAATGTTAAATTTTAAATTGTAATTTTTACTTCTGTAGGATTCTATTTTGCTTTTAATCACTTAAAATTTAATGTATGTAGCTGTGACTGCACATGCTTTTATTAATGACAATTCTATATTTAATAGGGCACCAAGTGAACTTTACTTTAAAAAAGAATTAAAAGATTCAGTCCAGTACAATGCAGTTCTAACCCTACTTCCTCAAATAGCTTCCTCAAGCAATAAAGCTCACTCATCAACTTCCACAAGAGTGTTTTGGGGAGACTAAAATATGCTGTCTTGTCTGTAAGGATGTTTTTGGAGAAGCTCCACTACACAAGGCAGCAAGAGTTGGAAGCATGGAATGCCTCAGTCTGCTTGTAGCCAGTGATGCCCAAATTGAGTGAGTATGGAATCAGTGACTTCAAATTTTATATTTTCTTGGGTTAATCAGACTCCTGCAGCTCAATTACATGATGCTTGCCTAATTGATAATGTAGTGGTACCATTTAAATATTAACTTAGGCTGTTAAATTATCTGATACTATTCAAGTAAATTAAAAAATGGATCCTAAACAATCAGAGGTGCAGTTCTTTTCATGTGTCATGGCAGTATTACATCTTAGTTTTGTTTTTAAAAATCCATTCTATAGATGTTCTCACTGATTTCCTTTGTGTACTCACTCATTGTACTGAAAACAGAATACTTATTTGTGTAGAAATGAAGTGCCCATTCTGGGCTGTCCTTTGTGCTAAGGACAAATAGTGAGCAAACATGGAATTCCTCTATGCTTCCTTTACCTCTTTTATTCTGCAACCAACATTTGTATAAGCCCAAAGCACCTTTATTAGAAATATATTTTTAAAAGGCTAAAAACAACTGTCAACTTTTACTTGAATACTTTTTTTTTTTTTGTCTTAGTTTATGTAATAAGAATGGGCAAACAGCTGAAGATCTTGCTTGGTCATGTGGATTTCCAGAATGTGCCAAGTTTCTTACAACAATTAAATGTATGCAGACAATAAAATCAAGGGAACAACCCAATAAAGATCATTGTGTTCAAGTGCTCAGACTGAAACGAAGTTTTGGAAGTGAGGAATATACAAGTGGGAAAAGGAAGTGTTGGTAAGTAATTCAGTTTCTTCCTTCTTCCTCCCTTAAGGATTTCTTATTTAAAACAGAATTTATTGTTTCATTTAAATATTGCCAGTCTTATGTCTTGTATATCTTTTCATTCTCATTAACACATTTTAATACTGGATGTAGTAACTACTGCTAGACTTTAGAGACCAAAAATTGTCCTGCATGGTAGAAGACTGGGGAGGAAAACTTTTTAAAAAAAGGTTTTAATGTCAATATGTTTTTCAACAACAGATGTATTGGTCATGAAGAGGTGAGGAGAAGGTCTTCGCTTCATGCAGGTCTACCGCTCAGCTACAAGCTGTGGCTTCAGGCTCATCAAGTGTGTCTAAACTCCTTCTAAGAAGGAGGAAACCTTTCTTCTAAGCGAAGATAATGTTCAAGAATACATGTATTTACATGCCTATAATGTTCTGGTTGTGCATGCTTTGTCTCGTAACTTATTAAAAGAATGTCTAAAGAATAATTGTTTTGTGATATTTACAACCTTTGGAAAAACTCATAAAAACCATCAAACTACCCCCAGGATTTAATTTGAAATTAAATTTATTCTTTATCAACAAAGTTACAAAGTACAATTTTGATACAGTCTTTGAGTCCAGGATATTTTAAATAGTATTTGGTCTCTGAGGGAGGCATAAGTTATAGTAAGCATCCTTGTTCCAAAACTCTGGGCCCTTCCATCCACACCAGCCCTAGATGTGGGAGAAGGGAAAGGAAAACCTATTACAAAGTTACAGGACTACATAACTGAAATTGTAACATTTTACAACTGAATCTTGCAGGAAGACTGTAAATACCTATACAATGCAAGTATCTGAATTCCTATTAAGCACAGAAAAGTAACTTATTTGGGTTCATTTCAGATAGAATTTAAAAATTTTAATTCTGTATTTAATCATAGGAATCATTTAAAAAAGGAAAAGCTTCATTATGGTACTATTACTCAATGTCATATTTTATTGATTTTTAAGATGTATGGTTTTATAATTCTGGTAGTCGATGGCATGTGATAATTTAACTGCCGCCTGGCTCCTCTGTCCATGGGATTTTCCAGGCAAGAGTACTGGAGTGGGTTGTCATTTCCTCCTCCAGGGGTCTTCCTAACCCAGAGATGGAACCCGAGTCTCCTGTGTCTCCTGCATTGGTAGGCAGATTCTTTACCACTTGAGTTATCAGGGAAGCCCACCTAACTAGGAGGCTGCTGGGCATCCTGCCAGGGACCTGAAGACAAAGGTCATAGTTCCTACAGAGGAAGGTGGTCTGTTAGCCTGTTTTTCAGTGTGGAGGGGAGAGGGTTGAATAGAGATGTTCTTTAGGTCTTTATTGTTTTTCTGATTGCAAAAATAAGATACACATAAAAAAATTCAAATGAGGTGAAAGTAAAAATTAAAAAGTCCTCTACCAGTTCTGTTCCCCCTACCTACAGATACCACCAATTAAGTCTCGTTTATTTCCATTGAGAGTCATTTCTTTACATAAGTTCTTTTTATCATCTCATTTTTTCAGCAAAACTTTCTCTAATGAATTTCATGTCCTAAAATCTGTTTTCTTAACGATAGAAAAAGGCTTACACTTTCTGTTTTAATCTTTCACACATGTGGGCCATCTCTAGGTAACTGGTCTCAAATTTTTTTCAAGAGAAGTGGGTAGAGACAGCGCCCAAACCAGCAACTGTGGGGGTAAGGAGAGGAGCCAGACGTCCTTCTTTTGAGGTGACTGGCTTAGGGAACTTACACAGGAAAGCTCCCCAAGTGGGTAGAGAGGTCAGGCAGAGGGAGGATTGTCCCTCCGGCCCCTGACATTGACTGAATGTGTCTAACACTTGTATGATGAACCCTAATCTCCAATGTGCTGGCATCTGAAGTGGGGCCTCTGGGAGCTGACTACGTTAATGACAACAGAGCCATCATTAGAGTGCCCAGAGAGCTTCCTCATCCCTTATACCACGTGGAGACAGTGAGGAAGTCTGCCGTCTTTGAACTAGAAAGTGGGCCTACCAAATCAGCCGGCACCTCCATCCTGGATTTCCCAGCCTCCAGAACTCTGAGAAATAAACCTCCGCTACTATAAGCCGCCCCCTCTACAGTGTTCTGTTACAGCACCTGTAAGGCTTCTCAGTGCCTTTAAGATAAAATCTGAACGCATGTATCTCAGCCTGGCTCTCAGTGGCCATCCTGACTTAGCTTCTGCAGATCCCTCCAGTCATCAGCCACCTCTCTCCACCAGTTCAAGTCATGTTAAAAATGCCACAGTTCTCAGAACATGCCCAGCTTCCCTTTCACTTAGAGTAATCCCTTTGCAGGGGCGGCCTTGTAAGTGCCACCGAAGACACCATATTTTTGGGAGGAAGGAATCCTTTATTGTGGAGGAGGAAATAGCAACCCACTCCAGTATTCTTGCCTGGAGAATCCTGTAGACAGAGGAGCCTGGTGAGCTGCTGTCCATGGGGTCGCACAGTCGGACACAACTGACGCGACTTAGCATGCATGCATGCATTGGAGAAGGAAATGGCAACCCACTCCAGTATTCTTGCCTGGAGAATCCCAGGGATGGAGGAGCCTGGTGGGCTGCTGTCTGTGGGGTCGCCTAGAGTCAGACGTGACTGAAGCGACTTAGCAGGAGCAGCAGCAGCAGTCCTTTATGGACTCTCCTTCTTTGTCCTTCTCTACAAAGAGCTCTTTAAAGATCCATTTTAATACCCTCAGTGCTTAGGATAGTGGATGGTAAATATTAGGTACTTAATGAATGTCCAATGAATGAACACTTTGCTACAGAAATTGCTCCTATTTTCAGGAAGATATGTATACCAGCCAAGAACATGTCATAGACTTAGAAGTCCAAATGCCTTGAAAGAGAAAATTGTGTGTATGTGCCATTTAAAATTTTAAGAATGTGTTTATATTCTGTTAGTATTTATAGATGCTCCAATAATTGGCAAAAGACTTTACTAAAGTGGGGATAAAAGAGTTCAGCTACATAAAATACTAAAAACTCTTTACATAAACATCTCATCCATAGGGCTTTACTAATCTCATATAGCTATATTCAGTTTTGAAGATCTCTCATAAGTGAATTTCAATGTTAAACCATCCATTTCCCCAGAATTCCCTACGATTTCTGATTTAAGAAATCTTTTTTATTGGTACTAATGACTTATTTGGCAAAAAATATAAAACTTTTAAAAAATTCAAGTGTGTATTATAACACTTGCCTCCAAAAGATTTAGTACAGGTTTCATGGAAATTTAGTACTAATTTCTCATTAAAACTCAGTACTAAATCTGAATTAGTTGCCTATAAATTAACGTAAATTTATACCTCCTTTAGCTGGTAGTTTGAAGTGAAGTGAAGTCGCTCAGTCGTGTCCAACTCTTAGCGACCCCATGGACTACAGCCCAACAGGCCCTCCGTCCATGGGATTTTCCAGGCAAGAGTACTGGAGTGGGGTGCCATTGCCTTCTCCAGCTGGTAGTTTAAGCATTAACAAATATTCTTAAATTTGTTTCAAATTCAAATCTTTCATAGAATGAGATTAAGTTATGTGTAAAATATATATATATATATATATATATATATATATATATATATAAAAGCAGTCAAGTCTCCATAATGTCCATCATACTGCCAATTTTTGGTTAATTTGAAAATTATAAACGTTATATATTTTACTCTTTTTTGAGGCATTGATAAATCTCACTATTTTCACAAAAAGCTGTAAAGTCTCCAAAGGAATATATTTATGAGTTTCAAACTCTATTACTTTAGTTCCCCCCTGCCCTTCATACCTAGAGAGAGTTACTGATCACAGGCTTAGAGTCCTTCCTTACAGTGAGGATCTCTGCTCTCAGTTTACAATCCATCTTTCTGTTAGCTTCCGGTTCTCCCTCCTGGTTTTGGGTTCTTTTCCTTATATTTATTTGTTAAACAGACACTTACCTTTTCCAAAATAACCTGCAGATCTTCAGCACCTGTATAATGTGGATCTAAAATCAGAAATTTTATCTGTCCTGTAATTTCATTCCATGCAACTCCTAGTATTGTGTGAGCTAAAACTCCTCCCCCTATAGAAGAGGAAATAAAGAAATGAGAGGGCATATGTTACTCTCCACTTCCCATTCAATTTCAGTTGAAAAAAGATTATTTTGCCTATGAATTGATCTAACATAATATTAAAATTGATTGCCCTAAACTGGAAAAGACATAACATCAAATATACTCTGAAAAGACAAAATCACATCTTTAAGACAGAAAAGATACAATCACATCTATAATCATATTAGGTCACTTTACTATTCATGGGATTACCTAAACTGGATTTAAAAAGGGTCAGAGGGTCTAAACTCCTCACAACAGGGTAACAATCATTGCTGTTGGTACCTCTCTCAGCAGACAGGCCGTGTTCTCTCTGCTCTGAGTACCTCTAATGGTGCAGCCTGTCTACTCAGTCAGTACTTTCTGTAGTTTGCTGACATCTGTCTACCTGCATTTCTTACACACCAGTCTTTAGCTTGCCTTCTGTCATCCAGGGCAAGTCTTATTTCTCATAGAATTGTGAATCTTTAGATTAGCTAATCCAATTCTCTTGTTTTACAAAGAAAGCCCAGAGAGGTTAAGCAATTTGCATAATGTCACACAGCAAGCCAAGTTCCTGACAGCCAGGACAGATGCTATACTGAGTGACCACTGTCTCTTTTCCATTCTGCTCTGATGTCTATTTGAACACAGTTATCAAATCTCTTCTTAGCCTTTACTCTTCTAGTTATTACAATCTTTTTTATAACTTTCCTCCCACCTTGGAAATTTAAAAAAATATCCAGAGGTCAGTATGCCTGATGTAAAAGCTAATTTTAATACATTTACAAAGGACTGATATTATGTGCCATTATGTATTTACATTAACGGTAAGTTTCACATACTCTCCATCTACCAAAAGAACACAAGATTCCAAAACACCTTACCAATCATTATTGGAGTTCCTTCACTCTGGAAATGATTAGCCAGTTCCCGTCCCTGAGAGGCCATTTCAGAACCTTGGCTAGAAAGAAACCAGTTTCTATCAGATGAACTATTCTGAAGATCAAATGAGCTTGGGAAATAATATTTTCTACTTTTTTGGTTTCTTTTTTGGTTATTAAAAATATAGATATAAATTTAAGTAAAATTAAGTGGTAGGGAACTCAGAGCAATTGAAAGAAATACAACCTCTAAATATTTAAGGTCACTAAATGAGCTAGGAAAGAAGATCTTGATTCTTTGCTTCTAGAACTGCATAAAGAAGGTTCTGGACTTTTAACCCAAGATTGAAAGTGGTCACTTTGATACTGAGGGGATTCTTATGGGTGGATTTACTTTCAGAAGGATAGGTTTTAAATCCTGGGATTTTGTCTTCTTACCATCAAACTCATCTGTAATTCCTCATCTTTAATCTGGGACCAAAAATACCTGCCCTTCTATGTGACAGGAGATTCCAGGACTAAAACAGACAATGTCTGTGAAGCCAGTGTGAAAACTGCAAAACGTTTTCAAGTACAACATATTTTTAGGGAATATTTCAATATCATACAATTTTTACTTCTGAGAATAGAAAAGATGAAATTTTTTTTTTTAGAATGGAGGTGCCAGGTGGTGCTAACTAACCCTTTGCTCTTGCTTCGTGAGGAATGTATGAAGCAACATTTTCATGTGTCAAAACTTTCACTTTTTAATCACCATCTACTTCACTACTTAATCTATTACTTATTTGTTAGCACTGACTTCCATATCCAATCCAAATTCCAACTGTGAAATCAGATGTACTAAAGTACTTGGACAATAAGGATAATGACATTACAGTTATCAAGGTTGTCATAATAAATGTATTAAAAACATAAGCTCATATATAAGGAGTAAGCTAGAGATGGTCATAGAAATCAATCTTATCTAATATTTGCTCATATTTTAATACTAGAAGTGTGATTACAATAGTAATATTCTATTTTTAATAGATAAGGAAAAGAAAATTTCCTATTATAAATTTCCTATTTATAAATTTTATATTCCTATATTATAAATTTCCTATTTCCTATATAAAATTTCCTATTATAATACATAAGGAAAAGATAAAATTATATTTGGATACATGATTAGTTTCTTAAAATCTCAGGAAGCAAAAGAGTAGGAATAAACAAAAAGGTCAGTCATAGATCAATATTTGATTTTTCCCTTCCAAGAATTCAATGACTTCTCCATTAAAAAACCAGACCTTCTGTAACTACTCAAAGTTGACATATTTCCAAGTTTTCCTCTTCCAGACTAAGACTAGGCCTAGATCGTACAAGTACATATCACGAAGTTTACTGACAAACATCTTCTAAAAAATAACAGCAAAAAAATTTAGGACTGGAAAAAATGAGATTTATAAAGCAAGGGGGCAAGGTGGAGAAAGAGAAAAGAGCAAAAACAAATTGGGGGAAAAATGCACTTTTTTCTTTCAATAAAAGTGACAAACTCTCTTTGAAATGATTTCTCAAATTTCTTAAAGTTTCCTTACCTGACAAACAGTATTTTTGAAGTCACACCAATCAAATGGTTTAGCACCAGCTGCACCTCGATAGATCCAATCCACTGCCGTGATCCAACAAATGTTGCTGGTTTGTCCCCAGCATCAACTAGAGCCTTTATTAAAAATACAAAAAAAATCATGCACAAGATAGCTATTAAAAATTATGTATAGGGCATTTCCCTTGATTACCAGTATATATGTTTTTTCCCTTCAAAACAGAAGTCATCTGGACCATGAGGTAGGTATAATTATTTAATGGTATATTAGGGTTCATGAAACATCCATATAATTCAAAATGGCATGTTATGTACCTGCTGGATTTCTCTGTGTGTTGGAATGGATCTCTCTGTGTATCCCTGGTGTTTGAACCAGGAGCAGATAGTCTGCAGAGACCGATAAGCACAGCCCCAGCCATTGTCATCTATTCGATCCTGCATATAATGATGGTAACCATATGTGCCCTGGACCACATAAACCTATATAAAAAGAAGAAACACAGTAAAATATTAACTGTAGATGTATATATTTGGAGAAGGCGATGGCACCCCACTCCAGTACTCTTGCCTGGAAAATCCCATGGATGGAGGAGCCTAGTGGGCTGCATTCCATAGGGTTGCGAAGAGTCAGACACGACTGAGTGACTTCACTTTCCCTTTTCCCTTTCATGCATTGGAAAAGGAAATGGCAACCCACTCCAGTGTTCTTGCCTGGAGAATCCCAGGGACGGGGAAGCCTGGTGGGCTGCCGTCTCTGGGGTCGCATAGAGTTGGACCCGACTGAAGTGACTTAGCAGCAGCAGCAGCAGATGTATATATTTTATGTATACATACGTATATCATCTATTAAGATAACACTATATACATACACATGCTCGAGTCATTTACTTTTTTCAGAGCTAGATTGTTACTTTTAGTGCCTTATAAAAATTAAAAAAAAAAAACTCTCCAACTCTTTCAGTGTATCAGTGTATTACTGATACAAAAGTGAAGTAAGAACAGTATGAGAAAATAAAATTATAAGATAATATCATTACATAAATGCAAAATTCTTAACAAAATATTAGCAACCTAAGTCCCGCAGAGAATAAAAAAATAATTAATCATAATCAAATATCCACTGGGCACAAGCAAAAAACAATGACACTAATGATCAACCAACTCGTATAAATAATTACTAAACTCACCATACCAGTCTCTATGTTAGGTGGATTGAGATAAGTATGTGGATTTCTAATGTAACCATTTTTGTATGGTTCATCTGGAAAATGATAAGCATTAGACCTTTTGAAATAAGGTCTGTCATGAGGCAGATTGAAGACATCGTGTAATTCCTAAATAAAACCAGAATCAACAGCAAATAAGAGAAAAAAGGTTAAATGATATAGATTCCTAGTCAATAAATAAACCCAAACTAGATACAAAACAGAAAATTTACTATATACTGGGTATACAAGTTATCAGACACTTATGATTTAATTCATGAAGGTCAAAGACGGTGAGATTTAAACTAAAACCAAAAAGAATTTATTTTTATCTATATATAACTAAAACCAAAAAGGATTTTTGTTTATCTATGTATATGGATAGAAACTGGAAGAGAATATAGAAAATTGAAAATAATTTGTTACAGTGAAAGAACTGAGATAATTTAAAATTACTTATTGTAACACAGTCTGCTAAAACAAATCCAGGCTAAAGACTAGTTTTTAAAGTCTTGTAAATGAGTAATTAACAATGATATAACTATACCAAAAAAATCATGCTTAGGTTTTCATTTTTAAAAATCATGCTTAGAGTATTTAACAAATATAAGGGGTAGTGATTAGATTACAGAATGGGAATTGGTGGTTTAAAGACCAATATGGCATCAAAATAAAAATAAACATATATGTTTAAAAGGCAACATATTCCTGAATGTATAAAAACATGTAATAGTTACTCTGAAAGTCTGACATCTTCTTTTTGATATCTCCTATGTATTCAAACAGTTTGAATGAGATCATTAGCTTGTGTAACTGTTGCTTCTGCAAATCAATTCATTTGGCACTTAGAGAGAGGCACAGAGGGTTACAGTGTTACATCTCTTTTCAGGAACACAGATTGGGAAGATGTTTCCATGGTATAATTTGATGGGTACTAGGCAAGGCCACATATCAAAAATATATACTAACAAAAAAATATATATATATACACACACTATCGAACCAGTCGTTTGCCAATAAATCTCATTTCTTTGAATGCTGATCATGTTTTCTTCAAAAACCCAAATGATCCTGGGAGGTGGGGGATGGACTACTACAAATCCTAATTAGAAATAAGATAAAATCTAATTTCCCTTCTCTAACTGTAATCTTGTCTCTTTTATAAATCTGCAACTAATGGGAAAGAAAAGGAAGTTATTAAATAGCATTCATCAGCCTCTCTAGGCATGTAAGCATCTTTTCGTTATTAAATTTCACTATAGAAAAATAACATATGAACTTCACTGAATATATGAAATTAAAATGTTATATATAATTTAGCATAATATTTTTTTAAAAAGACTTTAAAAAGTTACATGAGAATAGACATTAAGATGTAAAGCCAATAGTGTGCATCCACACCTGATAAAATTAAATCACAAAACGCTATTTATTAGAAGCACAAAATTAAATACAAAATGAATATTTTTATTTTTCTAAGAATGAATTGGTTTTACCTTTCTATAGGCCTGCAGCTGACCATCTGGAATTCCTGATGGATACAAAATTGTTACAAGATTTTTTTCCCCTGGTAATAAAAAGTGCAGTGGTTCAGGAACCACAATAGATATTCCTTTCATGTATTTCAAAATGCATTTTTCCATATCAGTTAGTTGATTATGAATTGCATCAACTAGAAGTTTACGAACTCTGTGGGGGGGAAATATACAAGTGCATTAACAAAAGTTATAATAGTTATGATACATGAAAGTGTCAAGTTTCATGTATCAATATATTCCTGATATGCCCTTGATAGGACTGGGTTTATTAAAGTAAGTCTAAATAATAAAAAGTTAATGTTAAATAAACTAAATTTCCCCTATGCAGATAAATGGAAAATTCTATAGGTTTTGCATATTATCCTACTTCCTCAATAAACACTGAATTACTAGATGACTCTTAGTTTAATAATAAACAGGGAGTAAATCACAGTAAAAAAGAACCACCACCACCCTAGATATGCCTCAATGACACTTAAAAATGGGCTTTGATTACTTTGGGGGAGGGTCCTCATTTAACGGTGGCAGTAGTATTAGAAAATACCTACTTTCCCCACGTTTCTTCTGGAGCAACAGATAAAACTGCATCAACTGGTAAAGTCATACTAACATAGTGGTGTCCTCCGCTTTCTCTTTCAATAATGGGCGTTACGGCGGCCAGAGGGGTTGACACTTCCAGCATCAGATCTATGTTTACTATTTGATGCTGCAAAGATAAACAGTAAGTTAACTTAAAGCACACTGAACAATAATATAAAAGGTAAGTAAAAGGACTTTTTAAGGACCATATAAACTATATTAAGGAAATGACATATATAAGGAAATGGCACCCCACTCCAGTACTCTTGCCTGGAAAATCCCATGGACAGAGGAGCCTGGTAGGCTGCAGTCCATGGGGTCGCTAAGAGTCGGACACGACTGAGCTACTTTACTTTCACTTTTCACTTTCATTATTGGAGAAGGAAATGGCAACCCGCTGCAGTGTTCTTGCCTGGAGAATCCCAGGGACGGGGGAGCCTGGTGGGCTGCTGTCTCTGGGGTCGCGCAGAGTCGGACACTATTGAAGTGATTTAGCGGCAGCAGCAGCAGCAAACTATATTACAGTAAATTATTTAAAAGCACAATTCTTAGCTTAAAGAAAAATTCTTCTCTGCTTCAAAATAATCTGAGGAGAGGCACACAGTGAGTGGGAAATGAAGATGAAACCAGACTGATCATGTATCCAGAAGCATTAAAAGTTCACTATGGTTCATTGTCTTTCTTTGGGATTGGAATGAGTGCAGATGAATGCACAACTACACTCATCTCACACGCTAGTAAAGTAATGCTCAAAATTCTCCAAGCCAGGCTTCAGCAATATGTGAACCGTGAACTTCCTGATGTTCAAGCTGGTTTTAGAAAAGGCAGAGGAACCAGAGATCAAATTGCCAACATCTGCTGGAGCATAGAAAAAGCAAGAGAGTTCCAGAAAAATATCTATTTCTGCTTTATTGACTATGCCAAAGCCTTTGACTGTGTGGATCACAATAAACTGTGGAAAATTCTGAAAGAGATGGGAATACCAGACCGCCTGATCTGCCTCTTGAGAAATTTGTATGCAGGTCAGGAAGCAACAGTTAGAACTGGATGTGGAACAACAGACTGGTTCCAAATAGGAAAAGGAGTTCGTCAAGGCTGTATATTGTTACCCTGTTTATTTAACTTATATGCAGAGTACATCATGAGAAATGCTGGACTGGAAGAAGCACAAGCTGGAATCAAGATTGCTGGGAGAAATATCAATAACCTCAGATATGCAGATGACACCACCCTTATGGCAGAAAGTGAAGAGGAACTAAAAAGCCTCTTGATGAAAGTGAAAGTGGAGAGTGAAAAAGTTGGCTTAAAGCTCAACATTCAGAAAACGAAGATCATGGCATCTGGTCCCACCACTTCATGGCAAATAGATGGGGAAACAGTGGAAACAGTGTCAGACTTTATTTTTCTGGGCTCCAAAATCACTACAGATGGTGATTGCAGCCATGAAATTAAAAGACGCTTACTTCTTGGAAGGAAAGTTATGACCAACCTAGAGAGCATATTCAAAAGCAGAGACATTACTTTGCCAACAAAGGTCCGTCTAGTCAAGGCTATGGTTTTTCCTGTGGTCATGTATGGATGTGAGAGTTGGACTGTGAAGAAGGCTGAGCGCCGAAGAATTGATGCTTTTGAACTGTGGTGTTGGAGAAGACTCTTAAGGGTCCCTTGGACTGCAAGGAGATCCAAACAGTCCATTCTGAAGGAGATCAGCCCTGGGATTTCTTTGGAAGGAATGATGCTAAAGCTGAAACTCCAGTACTTTGGCCACCTCATGCAAAGAGTTGACTCATTGGAAAAGACTCTGATGCTGGGAGGGATTGGGGGTAGGAGGAGAAGGGGACAACAGAGGATGAGATGGCTGGATGGCATCACTGACTCGATGGACATGAGTCTTGGTGAAATATGGGAGTTGGTGATGGACAGGGAGGCCTGGCATGCTGCAATTCATGGGGTTGCAAAGAGTCGGACATGACTGAGCGACTGATCTGATCTGATGGTTCATTGTACTATATTTGTATAGATTTAAAATTTTCAAAAAAAAAAAGAATAAACAAGATACAATACAACAAATCAAGACAACTTTTAAACATATGTTATGACTATATACCTCTGCTCTAAAGACATACTAATAATGAACTCTATTAGAAGGTTTGATTTTGATAGTGGTATGGAAAAACAATTATGAAAATGCTTTCTGTGTATTAAACAAATTTAGCAAAATATTAAGAGTACTGGAAGCCAGGTTTCTCACCAGGAGAAGGTTAGGAATTGTGTGAGGCTGAAGTATTACTGGGGGTATATGATTTACACGGGTAAATATTGATGTGTGCATTATATATGTATAGTATGTGTGCATAAATGTCTGCCTTCCTTGGGGAAATGGCTGATTCCTGAGATGAAATAGCAAAAGTACATGAACCTGGAACATCCTTGGAAGAAAGTATGAAGTATTCAAAAGTACAGTAGCAAGAGGACACTGGAGCCAGCATGAAGTTTCTCTTGGCCAAAGCAGAAAATACGAGCATCAAAATAACTGATGACAGCTAACAGACAACTCATTGCATAAAACAGGAATCCATGCTTCCACGCAGTTAATACACAGCAAAAAGGGAAAGCTCTTCCTTTCAGTACAAAGGCATCTTGTAAATGTAAAAGGAAACAAGAGACTTAGAAAAAAATCACCACTTCGCAACCATCAGATTAATGCTAGATTCTGACAACAATTATCAATTGATGTTAGAAGTGTTGGGTAAAAACTTGATGAGGAATAGGATATATACATAAACTCAAAGCATCTTCCCGCAAGATACCTTCTAATTATTAGGGCAAAAAATAGGACCCTCACAGTAGAGAAAAGTGGCAGTTACCACATTAAGTGATCAACGTTAACGTCATTGATACGAGAACCAACTAAGCATATGCCTCTTTCACACGACGTGCTGGGGACACACGTTGCTTCTTTGGGATTCCCATCTACAGTGACCACCTGAACCCACCATAAGGCGGCTGAGAACAAACTCAAACCCAATCTGAGAAACATTCTACAGAATACCTGACCTGTAACCCTCAAGATGTCAACCTCCAATGACCGGTAACTCTCAAATCCTTATCCAAAGCCCATAGTTTTTTTGTACACTCCACATTTAAAAATCTCACAGCTCAGGTTGACACCTCACTGGTGTCTCAAACATAGTATGACCAGTACTGACCTCATGTCTTCCCCATCTCCCATCTTTACCCAAGCAAGAAGCTGGTCATCCCACATCCAATTAGTCTCCAAGTATAATCCTTTTCATTCCCTAAATATTTCTTGTATCCATTCCCTTCTCTTTATTACTATAGCTACTGGTTTTGTTCAGACTCCCCTGAGTGGTCTCTGTCCACATCTGCAACCTCATGTCCACTCTATTATTCTCACTAGTCTGGAAAAATGCTACAGTCATATTAAATATTAACTTTGTACAACTTCCTGCCTTGAAGTAGCTGCTCTGTTTTTTATCTCTAACACTTGGCAAAGTTTGTGGCATGTGGCAGATACTCAACAGTACTGGTTCAAAAATCAACAGAACCAAAACTGTGAAGAAAAGTAAATCACTTATCATTGACTATTTCATATAGCATAATGTGTCACTGTCATGTTTCAGAATGATCCCTTTTTAAGTAATCTGTAAACATACTCAAGGACAACAGTTTAGATATATAAAACAGAGGTATAACCTTGGGCATGTCACTTAATCTTTCTGGACTTGAATCATCTGATCTGTAAAAAAAAAAAAAATAAGAACTTTCTAAGATCTCACTCAAAGCCAAATTCAAGGACTGAAAATTTTTATCACTAAGAAGACAGGTGATTTGCTTACCACGTCTGATAACTTTTTATCTTTCTTCTTTGTGAATTTTCGTTTTGTATCTTCTTCCTGTTCAAATCTAAAATTTTAACACACAGAGATGTTTATAATATGAAATGATATTGTAAAAACATTTCTAGCAATCTTCAAGCATACTCACTGAATAAAGCGCATTATGTCCGTACAGGCAGAACTGTCGGTCAGCTCTCCTGGGGTGGTGTTCATGTCGCTGTTAGGCCATACGTACACTGAACTATGGCAAATTCTGAACACAAGGGCATTTGAAGAAAGCTTTGTTGACAGGTCACTCAGTACATGCTTTAGTGCGTTCTTGATAAAAATTTCTAAATTAAAAGAACACAAATAGAAGTTATATAAAAAACTGCAAACTTTTCAACATGAAGGCATCCAAGCACACCAAAGTAGAGCACAGTAAAAGTGACCCCCAAATATCCATTCCTCAGATTCAATAATGTACAAAAAGTTTGTTTTGTCTTTAAAAAAAATGGAGATAAAATTCATAGACCAGAAAATCCATTCTTTTAATGTGTACAATTCAGTTGCTTTTAGTATACCACAAGGTTTGCAATCACCACTATCTAATCCCAGAACATTCCGTCACCCCCAAATAAACCCTGGACTTCCCAGGAGTCATTCCCCATCCCCCCGCACTTACTTATGGCAATCACTAATCTACTTTTGGTCTCTGTAGACTGGCTTACTCTGGACACTTCATATAAATAAAATCACACATTCTGTGGCCTTTTGTGTCTGGCTTCTTTCACTCAGCCTAATATCTTCAAGAATCAACCAACTGTGAATCCATCCCTAGCATGAATTAGCACTTCACTCTTTTTTATGGCTGAATAATATTCCATTATATGAACAGAACATACTCTGTTTATTCATTTGTAAACTGATACATATTTGGGTTGTTCCTATCTTTTAGCTATCATGAATAATGGTTTTACAAATATGTGTGCAGAAGTTATTGTGTGGATATGTCTTTAATTCCTTAGGTAATAACCCAGAAGGAACTGCTGGATCATATGGTGACTCTCTTTTTGTGGACCTGTCCGACTGCTTTCTAGAGCAACCGCATCATTTTACGCTCCCATCAGCAATGGATGAGGATTCCAGTTACTCTCAAAATACCATATTACTTACAGAAATAAAACTCTGGAGTGAGATTTGAATTTCTTACTAGTTCTCTTCCTCAAACTATATCCCACTAAGACTGTACAAAGTATTGTGTTCTTAAGTCATGTTCATTTTCCTCTATGTGGTATGTCATCAAACCTGGTATTTGTCTGACTTCAATGATTTCCTTTTTACTTAACAGAATTTTTTGAATATAAAAAACATTTTCATGGTTCCAAAGTCAAAGCTATATAAAAAGATACATCTGAAAAAGACAATATTTAAATATTTGTCCCAGTTTTATACTCCTAAATCCTAAACCTGTTTAACTCTGTGGTTAAAATATTTAACTATCACATCGATACCCTGATAAATAAATACCTTGAGGTTGTGGGAGAGAAAGATTACTTATAACAAGTCAGATATAAAGGCATCCTGATATGTTTCAGAAATCCAAATTTAAAGATTTATAGTTTCACTACAAAAGACAAACATAATTCCTGGATTACCTTCTGCCCATCCCTGAAGACCATGAAATATCTAAATAATTGTGATGTCTTTAAAGTTAAACACCTCCGTTCTCAGTATTTCCTCATTAATGATTCCCTTCAAGGAGTGTTTCAAAGAGTTGGGTATAGGAGGAGGAATACTATTAAGTCAGAAAACAAGCTCAAATACATCAATTATTTGGGTAAAAAGTATCTGCAGTCCCTATTTACATTTGAAATTACATCATTATGTCTGTTGACTGACAGATCAGTTACACTTTGCAGTTAAGTTCATAGCAAAGGATAACTTCAATTTGTAGCGAGTTGTAAAATGTAAGGCTTTATCCACAAAAGTGACACCCTGTATGGGAGCTCAGTAGTTAAGTCATGTCCGGCTCTTTGTGACACCATAGACTACAGCCTCGCCAGGCTCCTGTGTCCATGGGATCTTCCAGGCAAGAATACCGGAGTGAGCTGCCATTTCTTTCTCTAGAGGATCTTCCCAACCCAGGGATCCAACCCATGTCTCCTGCATTGGCGGATGGATTCTTCACCACTGAGCCACCAGGGAAGCCCAAGGAACAATACTTTACTGATACGACAGGCCTAAAAATGAGTTTGATTTAGTTCTTGCAAAATGATTCTCATCTTGATTGCACATTAGAGAATCAACTAAAAAACTTACTGATGCCCAAGTCTCTGTCCTTGAGACTTACTTTATTTGGCTGGGGAGTGGGGGTCAGAATGTGGACCAACACAGAGAACAATTTTTTAATATGAAGGCATGGGTCAGAAAGACCATCTTGCATTCTCTCTCTTCCTCTTTCCAAGGGGCCAGTAAATAGTCATCAGCTGGTGATCTTGGAGGAACTCTGACACTGTTTATTCCTCACCTTTCTGAACTTATCTGTGGCTCCTGACACCCTTGATCATACTTTTCTTGAGTGATTTCATCTAATACAAGGCATTAACTATCATCCTTGGGATACATTAAGTTCTCTATCTCCAATTCTGACCACTCTCCCCCAAGTTTCAGACTCAAATTACCAACTGCCAGCTGGGAATTCACACTTGATGTACTATGGCATTTCAAATGAAACACATCTCAAACACAGCTCCTTGTCATCCTCCTCTGATATCCTTTAGCTTGGTTTGTGGCAGCAGTCAGAAACAGGAAGACATCCTAGAGTTTGGTTTATACCAACACTGATTTTTCTCCCAGAGAACCTGCCTGCCATTCCTAAATCACACGACCTCAAGAGAATGGGTTCTGGAGTCTTACGGTGATGTACTATTTAAGCCTGCGAAGTCTAAGTCTAGCTGCTCATTTACATTATGCTCAGGGTGGATATTTATATTTATTGTCGCAATTTTCTTGGAGAGGGCAGTAAAGTTTCTTAAGGGGACACCTTAATGTGCAGAGGAGCCCCGTGGCCTAGCAGTGGTGGGGAACGCAGTGTCTAAGTTTAAATCCAATTCATATCACTTCTATTTGACTTTAGACAGTTTATTCACCCTCTCACTCAGTTTCATTTTCAAAATGGGGAGAATCTCACCATATTTCATTGCCGCTTTTATAGTAAAAAAGGAGTATCTTGGAAGACCTACCATTAGGAGTAGCTAGCTGAAAAGCTAGATCAAGGCCACCTCTTATTCTGAAGAGTATATCCATAGCCTCTGAAATAACCTAAGACAAACAAAAGCAAAATTTCATTGTAAAACAAAAGAAACTCATCCTTATATAAATTAGAATCTAACTGAATTTAGATTAAGGCATAAATTAACTGTGACTTTTCAAATTATTTTATGAATTAATTCCTTGCTTTATGGAGAAAAACACAACACCATAAATTCTATATTAGAGGTTCTAAGCCTTTGTTCCACACTGAAATCACCTGAGGATTTTAAAGTACCCATTCCTAGGCTACACTCCCAGAGATTCTGATAAATTGGTCTGGGGAGGATATTTAAAAACTCTTCTATGTCAATGATTCTAAAGGAAAAAGGTTGAGGACCACACTGCTCTGGGACAGTATTTCTAAATTATAGTCTTCACAATCATAGGGTTTAACAATGCCATGAAAAGATTAACAGTCAAGAAATGGTTTAAGAATGGGACAGGAACACTAAACCTATTATGATAACAACTGGTGGGCAAGACAATGAGAGGAAACTAATATATCACTGATGGTGGGAGTATAAACTCTTAGAATTCATCATAGGGTGATATGGCAACAGAATCAAAAGCCTTACATTCGTATTCTTGGTCTAGTAATTCTGCATATAGATATTTAATCTAAGGAAATCTGCAAAACACACAAAGATTAGTGTATACGAATATCAGCTTGTCAACAAGAGGAAACCAATTAAATAATTACAAACATTATACAGCAATGAAAAATCATGCTTTATGTGAATATTAAATGCTGTAGGAAAATGCCTGCAACTTATAAAGGGGAAAAAAAAAGCACTTGTAAAATGAAATTATTAGCAGTTCTTAATTTGGGTCCATATGCTGAGTTTCACGTAGTTGATGACATATGACAAAAGATATGTCATTTTGCTTGGGGAGAAGGGTGGGAAAGAGAAAGGCAACCTCTGGGAAAAGGTTTCAAAGATTTCATCAGATTCTTAAAATATGCCCCGAACAAGATGAAGAACTATACTACACACTAAGAGTCCTATTTTTAACTAAATCAGTAAGTACTACATTTACTGAGCTCTTAAAAAGTAGAAGGCACTATGCTAAATGACTGGACATATACTAACTCTGATACTCAAAATAGGTACCATTACTATTTTTCTCATTTATAATCCCTGTCACATTGTTCCAAGGGTGACTGCTTTTATTTTCCACCAAGTATAACCTATTGAAAGGCCATGCCCTGTGCCCCAGTTATACTTCTTGGAATTTATCCTAAAGAAATAATCAGGAAAGTTCAGGACAAAGTTAGCTTGAATGCTGTCCACTTATCTTACTGTTGTTCATCACAGCAAAAAACAAACAAACAAAAAAATCCCACCTAAAATGCTATCAATAAGAATCTGTTAAGTATAAGAAGTTGATTAAATGCTATGTACCTATTTGAATAAAAAATATTTAATGGCACTGAAAGATACTGAAGATTAAAGTACGAGCAACATTTCACTGTTACTTTCTGTATGACCTTGTAACTCACTCGAGTGTGTCTTTTCTGTAATACTGGAAAAATATCACAGGGTTGTTCTGAAGGTTCCATAAGAGATTTTATGTGAATACACTAGAATCTCCTTACACTTCTGAATTGAGACTCTCTGAAGAAATAACATTTAAACTGAGATCTGAGCAGTAAATAGATAAGAGTATTTCCAATGGAAATATTCCAAATAGTATTCCAAAATTCCAAAGGAAAGAGAGAGGTGAAAGTGGCTGAACCTTTCCAACGGAGGGGCTCTGACTGGTGAAGGCCTGCTTACAAGACCACTTAAGACACCATGGCAGATGGTTAGATCTCATGGTGCCAAGGACAAGAATAGTTAGAGACTGTGATGACTGACAACCATTTAGAGGTCAGTCCTGTCCAACTCCTTGCGACCCCATGGACTATAGAGTCCATGGAATTCTCCAGGCCAGAATACTGGAGTGGGTAGCCGTTCCCTTCTCCAGGGGATCTTCCCAAGCCAGGGATCAAATCTAGGTCTCCCGCATTGCATGCGGATTCTTTACCAGCTGAGCCACAAGGGAAGCCCAAGAATACTGGAGTGGGTAGCCTATCCCTTCGCCAAGTGATCTTCCCAACCCAGGGATGGAACCGGGGTCTCCTGCATTGCAGGTGGAGTCTTTACCAAATGAGCTATCAGGGAGGCCCCTGTAGATTCCATAGTATTTGGGACATTCCATAGATGTTCAGGAGCTGCAAAGAGGGCGATGTCAAGGATGATTTCCAGGTGTTTGGCATGAACAACGGTGCGGTGGGTGGTGGCGCAATGACCTGAGATGGGGTCACTGGAGGAAAAGCAGGGTGAGGTGGGGATGGTTAAGTCAGTTTTGAACTTGCTGAGTTTAAAATATATATGGGCCAACCAAGTGGAGGTAGAGTTAGTAGATGTGCGGCTCTGGAGCTCAGAATACATCTCTAAGCTGGAGATACAAATTCTGGAGAAAGCACAGGGTGTAAAGAAAAGTACTGAACACACATCTAGGGATACCGGACTGCAGCAGAACCTGCCTGAGCAGTCAGGGGGAAACCAGGGAAGTGTTACCACCACACTGCCGAGAGAACAAGAGGTATGTGGAAAGTTACTCTTCTCTTTTCCAGGTCCACTCTTTCTTCGAAACTTTTAAAAACCTCTTATGATTCCCTCGTTCTCAAAATGCACGCACAAGGGAAGGTGCAGGGAGAACGGTGGAGCCGGGGAGTCGAAGGTCGTCCGGGGGCGGCTTCCCTCCGGCTCTACCGGGAGGGGCCAGGCCGAGGACGAGAAGGCCCAGACCAAGGCCCGGACCACCGGTCCCCGGCAGATCCAGTTCTTTCAAGGGCCGCAGAGCCCCACTTGCAGGCAGCTAGTGAGCTCGGAGGTGACCACGCAGGAGTCGGTGGCGAGCTGGGGAGGAATACTCACCATATCAGCTACGCGGCGCCGACAGCAACGCAGAGGCTCGCCCACCGCTCAGGAAGCTGGCTCGGAAGTGGTTCCGCCGGAGGGCGGGATTTGGGAGGGCCGACTACCGTTCCCAACATGCCCTGCGGCGTGCGTCACGGGGCGTACCACCACGCCAGATCTCGCGGGGGGATAACGGGGCGGGGAGCGAAAGTCCTAACGAATGATGGATGCAGGTCCTCCGCATCTTCTTGACGTCTTTCTGTTTGTGTCTTCCTCGATCCGTATGCGAACCCTCCACCGAGCCTCCCGCAACATTCATTCTCGGAATGGATTCTCCCGTAGCCGGGGCAACGCGCCGCAGAAGGTCTCCGCGGCTAGGCGAGCGTGCGGACCGGCTGCGTGGCGAGGTCCAGCGCGGGAATAGCTCGCGCGGGGGCTGCTTCGTGGCGCTGGTCGCTCCTGCAGCTTGGCTTGGACTGGAGCTGGGACAATCTGATCTCTGATCTTTGTACCCTTCTCCGAGGCGACTTGGTACTCGCAGCCATCAGGTACTGTCTTTTAGATACCTAGCTACTCTGAACCTCTGTTTCCCTAATGGGACATCATTTTCCCCAGAAGTTTTCTGTCCCTCCTTCATCCCCTAGGGCACTTTATCTATAACTTTGGAAGGGTACTTGCCGTGTTCCACTGTGTTATACTTGCCTTGTCTAAGACAAGATAAGCTCCCTAACAGCAGTATCTATGCCTTTTAAAATCTCAGTTTTATAACTTCTACCAGCAAGCCCTACTCAGGAGGGTTTTGCAAAACGTTAAATAAGTGAATGAGTGATTTTGCCAATGCTGTTCAAGAAGAGTTCAGTTCAGTCACTCAGTCGTGTCCGACTCTTTGTGACCCCACGAATCACAGTACGCCAGGCCTCCCTGTAGTGGAAAAATTCAAGGCAAAAACTCCCCTTTTGTTCCCTTTCCTTTCTATCCTCTGTGTCACACTTCGTTGGGTGGTTCCTATCTTCCTGGAGCCCACAATTTAGTGAGGGAAAACAGCAGTTAATTCAAGATCCTTACAATTCAGTTCAGTTCAGTCGCTCAATCATGTCCGACTCTTTGCGACCCCATGAACTGCAGCACGCCGGGCCTCCCTATCCATCACCAACTCCCAGAGTCCACCCAAACCCATGTCCATCGAGTCAATGATGCCAGCCAACCGTCTCATCCTCTGTTGTCCCCTTCTCCTGCCCTCAATCTTTCCCAGCATCAGGGTCTTTTCCAATGAGTCAGCTCTTCACATGTGGTGGCCAAAGTATTGGAGTTTCAGCCTCAACATCAGTCCTTCCAATGAACACCCAGGACTGATCTCCTTTAGGATGGGCTAGTTGGATTTCCTTGCAGTCCAAAGGACTTCAAGAGTCTTCTCCAACACCACAGTTTAAAAGCATCAATTCTTCGGTGCTCAGCTTTCTTTATAGTCCAACTCTCACATCCATACATGACCACTAGAAAAACCAAGTGAGGGAAAACAGCAGTTAATTTAAGATCCCTACAAGGTGAATGTAAAATAACCCAATATAAAATAAGCATCCATGATCAGGGCTTGGAGAGGGAAGTACATGGCGCTATGATGAAGTGAATTAAGGAAGTGAAGAATGAGCTAAACAATCAGAAGGATCAGTATTTATTGAGGAAGGAAAGGGGTAGGCACAGTGAAGTACCTGCCGAAAGTGAAACAGCATGTGCTAGTGTCCTGTGGTTGGAGAGAGGCCGACTTGAGAACTGAAAGACAGTTGGAGCTTAGGTTCCAGGGAGAGGGGTTCCCATGGTGACAGGTGAGGGTGATAGTGGCCTTATGAGCCATTTAAAGGATTTGAGCCCCTGTAGCAGCACAGGAAGACTTTAAGGTTGCAGTGGAGATGGAGCCTTGAAACATGAAACAAATTGAATTAGTGCCCTCCAACTGACTGACTTTTAGTTTTAAAGCATAGGTGATCAGAGGCAGGATGGCAAGGAGGAGGAGAGGATGAGCCACAGATTCAAATAGGCAATCCTGTCATTGAAACAGCTTGCTCTAAATTCAAGGCAGAAGTTTCTTACCTTGGATTATAAACTGGGAAGTGTAAACCAATGTTTGTTTTAATCATCAACCTATGTGTCCAGTATCTAGATATAGTTGGCTTCAAAAATATTACCATGAAATGGAGGCAAGTATTCTTAGCTCATTGGTCCAACTTTTTAGAACGTATCTAATTAAAGGAAACATCTGAAAACGTAGTTGCATATTTAGAGTGATATTTCAAGAACTCATAGTTGCAGTCTGCTCTATAACAAATACTCTGAATTCCTTGTAGCTTTTGTTTTGCTGTTCTTCGTGTTTATCTTGCTTAGTCAATTGTCCTCTCTTCCTATCCCCGTTGTGAACTGATTTTGCCAAGTGGCACATTTGTTATATACATTTAAACTTGAAAAAATTCAAGAACTATAGGGTAATGCCTAGGTGTGTTGTACATTCTGTAAAAGTAAGTTATAATTTTTAATACAAGGGACAATGTAGTATGTTTAGATAGAAGGGTTTAAACTAAAAACGACTGCCTTATATAATTAAGATCTTTCAGTCAGCTTTGAACTTCTCAAAAGAAGGATGTTGTTTATACAGTGTTTATACCACACTGTACCGTCATAATATTACTGTTTGTGACGGATGAATGGCAGTGCCACCGATAAACATTTCTTTGTAATTTGTGGATATTTCAGCTGGAGACTCAAGGGGAAGGTTCGTGGTGATAATTTTGAGTCTCTGTTATTCCCCCTCGGCCCCACAAAGTAGATTCTTTCCCCATGTATAGCTTGGGACTGTTGTTTTATGATGTAACTATGTGCATGTTAACACTCATAGTTTGGACTGAAACTATTTTGGACTGAAAGTTAGAATCACCTTTTCCCTAAATTTTCTCCTGTATTTTTCAGTGTAGTGTAGAATTTTGCTATAGAAGTAGCACTAAGAAACCCGCTGAAGTCACCAGCATAGAGCACCCAGCCAACAGGGAGCAGCCATGCCTGCGGAAGGAGGGAAGACGGATATGGAGAGGATTGGCCTCTTCAGTGAGATGGAATATATCACTGTGGGGGATAAATATGTGTCACAGTTTAATCGTAAGTATAATTTGGTTTTCTTTACAGCCTAAGAGTGGATGTTCCCTCTATAAAATTTTGATTTTAATGTTTGTTAAATGATCTTTTTAAATGGTCTGTATTTTAAAGCTTTAGGTATAAAGTTGAAAACACCTGTGAAATTTTAGTAGCGGTAAGAGATCTTTTTTTTTGTAAGATCAGGAAGCTCGTTTTCTTGGACTATCCTACTTTCATATATTCTCCTCATAGGTATTTGTATTTATTTTCAAGGTGCCTGGCAGTTTTCTTCCAGAATTTTTGTTTGTTTGTTTGTTGTTGTCTAATCGCTAAGTTGTGTTCGACTCTTTTGCAAGCCCATGGACTGTAGCCCTCCAGGCTCCTCTGTCTGTGGGATTTCTCAGACAAGAATACTAGAGTGAGTTGCCATTTCCTTCTCCAGGGAGTCTTCTGGACCCAGGAATCGCCCCAATCTCCTGTCGCTCCTGCATTGGCAGGCAGATTCTTTAGCACTGGCACCCTACCTGAAAAGCCCAAAAAGGGAATCACAACCATGAAGGGACTGAACCATTGGCTTTTTTTTTTCCCTTAGTTGGGACACTACTATACAAATAGCATTTACATTTACATCTAAAATGGCCATCCATGATCACTTTCTTGAAAATGAAGTGCCAAATAAATACCTGAGAGATTTTTAGAAGAGTCATAAATAAAACAATAAAAAAGAATATGCTGATATGGAACATCTCTAAGATAAATTGCTAAAAAGGCAAGATGCAAAACAGTTTCCTATGGGAAAGCATTGGGTTCAGTAACCTGTAAGGCCTCTTCCAGCTCTCAGATTCAGAGTTTAAGAGAATCTCAATCTAATTATTAAAATGTTTTAATGGAAATGCCTTAGTTCTTACTGTCAGTGAAGCCTTTGATATGGATCTTTCAGTGACCATTTTGAAACAGCATTTAAGAGCTCAAAACTCAATGGCTCGAGTCACATTATGAAACTTTTCTCTGTTGCCCTGGTGTTCTAGTGGCAAGGATCAGGAAAGTTTTCTATTATTTTTCATGTCCTTTTATTAATGGTGAGCTCAAAATTGTCATATTCCTATTTTATCTTTAAAGGACCTTTTAATGAATCTGCAAGCAAAAATAGACAGATTCTACCCGGGGGATCCAAAGAAATGTCCAATCTCCAGGCAGGTTATTTTGACCCCCATTTTGTAAGGATTTTTGAAGGTGAAAGCTATGTCAATCCGAATCAAGTGAGGAGACGGTACGTGATGGAAGAAGCCAAGAAAAATCTAAGCAAAGCGTTCCTCCCTAGTAATGGAGAGAAAAAGCCGTAAGTATTGGGGAGAAAATCTTAAAACTATCTCCTGCATCACTCTCTCTCCTCCAGCCTAAATTATTGATTTTTCTGTAGGACTTACTTATGTATGACTCATTTTTTAAAGTGTGACTTTTAGGTTAAGTTTGTGTTAGATGGAGACAATTATATTGGGTGATTTAAGTTGCGGGGTAATTGATTAAGTAGATTCTCATTGTCACATTAAATTTTTAGTCATCTATGTCACTATTTTCTATCAGTTTATACTAATAAAACCAACTAAATAATGAAAATAAGTTTTAGTTGAAAATTTTGCAATAGTCAGACTAGAAAAAAAATTGCCTTGGGTCATCAAGTTTGTGGCCTTGACTATTTTTTCTGCTTTTTAAAACTTTAAAAAAGTATAAATAAAAAATGTGAAATTAGGAGAAATCTTTTTTGGGTAAAAAGGATAATTTATCAAAGGTACATTGTTTAAAAATCATGATGAAGTTACATGTAGGGGCTTAACGGTATTTTAGTTGTAAAAATTGTCAGGATAAGTTTCTTTTTCTTTAACCTTTAAATCCTTAAACTGATAAAATCATATAATCTATATGATATACTATAGCTGAGTTTTATAATATGATGTTAATTCACACTCAGTAACATTGACTCTCAATCTAGAGTTTATGACAGATGAGGATTAGTTGAAAAATAATTTTGTGCTTATTTGTGATTTTGAGATTAGTAAAGCTTCAGTCTTCCAAGTTAAATTGTCTTTATTAAAAGTAGAGAATGTCTTCTTTTCTGTTATTATAGTTTATCTTTTCCTACCTTTGTACACTTTGGAGAAGTGTGAACTATTTATTATTATTATTACTACTTTTTTTGGGTTTCTTTCTTTTCTTCGTAGATGTAAATTCCAATGTGTATTTTTGGGGCTACTACTTTATTTCTTTTTCATGTAACATATGTATTTTATCCTTTAAACAACTTTTTTTGTGTTCAACTTTCCCATCCCCTGGAACTAATATAATATTGTCAATAAACTATGCTTACATAAAAAATAACTTTAGAAAAAACACAGCGGAAGAACACACAAAGGGTCTATTTATTCTTGTGGTTAATTGAACTAATGTAAACTCTTCTAACCTCCTAGAGATTACTAAAGCCTTGTTTATGTAGAACATTTAAAATGGAATTTTTGACTTTGAATAATAGGGAAAAGTAGATTAAAAAAATAACAAAAGAGTTTTTTTTTTTTCTTACCAAAGTTAGGCAAGTCAAATCTACTGCGTATATTTTGCTCTTCTTTCAATAATATTTTATAAATTTTGGTGAAATACATATAACACAAAGTTCACTATTTGAACTTGCTTATTTTTGTTCTCATTACACTGTATTTAAGCTGTGGATTAGGAAGTTACTATGGAACCATAGGGGGACCAGTCCCGTTTTTCAGTGCTCAGTCTAAACCCAAAGAAAAATATGAGCCACCTGGAAAGAATTTATACACAAACCCAGGAAAGAAAGGAACTGGATATGGGTAAGATATTCCAATACTTTCATATCATTTGTTTTGAATTTAAAAAATTTAATTTCTGAACCCTGAAGTCATCATCATTATTTTCCTTCCTTAGCTATGCAAATATTACCATAGGTAAGCAGTTTTCACACTCTTCTGATCTCTATGATGCAGCAAAACTAAATAACAAGGTAAAGGAATCTCCTGTAACTTATTTCAATCTTTCTCTTATTTAGTTGACTTAGAGAATTCACTTGTGATCCAATTAGGGTTTATTTTGTTTTATCTATTTGTGTTATGTGGGCAATGGCAGATTGATGTTTAGGAATTGTAATAATTTTACCATTTTGATTTTAGATTCCCTGGCTGAGCTTTAATTCCTGCCATAGTTTATCTTCCATCTCTCTAAACTAGCTGTGAGACTTCTGTCAGTGTGGCCTGATCAACTCTGCTCTATTTTGATTCTAAGCATTGTATCCTAATCCTTAGCTGTATTCCCAACACACCCTAATATTTTGCGCCTAAGAAAGTAGTGGTAGTCCTTTTGGGCTGATCAGGCCATTATGGTGAGTGAACAGAATGGAAGAGTGTTGGGGAGAAGGGAGGAAGTGGAGACTAGAGAAGGATATAAGCTTTTAAATTTTCATTTTTTTTTCAGCATGCAGTCTTCAATAATTTTGGCTATGGTGACTTTAAATGGCAGTGAGATAGATGGAGGAGGGCATGGCAACCCACTCCAGTATTCTTGCCTGAAGAATCCCCATGGATAGAGGAGCCTAGCGGGCTATAATCCATAGGGTCGCACAGAGTCGGACACGACTGAAGTGACTTAGCATGCGTGCACACACGAGATAGAAGGCTGGTGGCCAGTTTTGCAAATGGGCATGTCCAAACCCAGGAAAAGTTTTCTGTTAAATTGATAAACCTTGGTCATTTGAAAATAGTCATCTCTTGTTTCTAGTATGGACTCTTCACTTTATATAAGATTCTATGTAAACTACTTTTTACATAGAATAGAATAATATATTCTATAGGAATGATACCTAAGATATAAATACGTACAAGGCAGTTTTATCAATAGCTTAGTAATTAATCTTTCATCCTAAGTTTATGGATATAAGATACTTTTCTCTCTTTAGAATAAAACTCTTTCATTCCACATTTAGAACTTACTATTCATAAGTCAGAAATTTTATGTCCCTGAATTTCCTAAAATAATATTGTAACATAAAAGTGTTGTAGTTTAAAAAGTAAGTATTCCTTATTCTTAGGAGAAAAGCTGACTTTTTTTTGAAGGCCTACCGTGTGCCAGGTACTTTGAATACATAATCACATTTAATCTTTGTCGCAGCATTAAGGGTCGGGGGAATGTTACGATCGTCATTTATAATTGAAGAAAATGTGACACTGAAAGGGTCAGTAACTTTCCCAGTGTCCCTGGGAAATGCTAGAAAGCAGGAAGGAGTTAGGGCTTGAACTAGAAACTGACTTTTATTTTTAATGCATTATATCATATTATAGAAAGTTAATAAAGATTTGCTCAAGTGATATATCTATATACATCAAATAAGTTTATATTCAAGATGAACAATCATAGCTGTGCTTCTTCCTAAGCATATCTTTTGTATCATAAAAATAGAACATAGCAAAGGAATGTTTTAAAAAAGTGAACCCAGCAGTATATACTTAAACAATCTACATGCTTATATTAAAATTTAAAGTTAAATTAACTTTATGTTACTTGCAGTGTTTAGTGATTTTTGCTATCTAATATAATTTCAAACTCCTTAATTTACAGAAAGAGAATGAAGAACATCGTCGTTTACTTAAAGGGACAGCTTTCAAATTAAATCTTTACCCAAGGGAATATTTTGATACCAATCCTTACATGTCTGAGAAACCTTTACCACCAATTAAAAAAGTAGAGAAGAAAGAAACAGTTGGAAACCCTTTTAAGCCCTCTTCTCCTGGCAAAAAGGCAAGTTAAAGTTTTTAGAATGAAAAAATATTAAGCATCATATAGAAATGTTGCCTCTTGCTGTCATATTATTTCATTTCCCATTTGTTTATATTCATGCCATGAATCATGGAACCCGTTTTGATGAAATTATGATAAGTCATAGAGTGTGGATACCATAAGGAATAATGATGCCCTTATGAAATAATTATTCAGTTCAGTTCAGTTCAGTTCAGTCTCTCAGTTGTGTCCAACTCTTTGCGACCCCATGAATCGCAGCACACCAGGCCTCCCTGTCCATCACCAACTCCCAGAGTTCACTCAGACTCAAGTCCATCGAGTCAGTGATGCCATCCAGCCGTCTCATCCTCTGTCGTCCCCTTCTCCTCCTGCCCCCAATCCCTCCCAGCATCAGACTCTTTTCGAATGAGTCAACTCTTCACATGAGGTGGCCAAAGTACTGGGGTTTCAGCTTTAGCATCATTCCTTCCAAAGAAATCCCAGGGCTGATCTCCGCAGAATGGACTGGTTGGATCTCCTTGCAGTCCAAGGGACTCTTAAGAATCTTCTCCAACACTACAGTTCAAAAGCATCAATTCTTCGGCGCTCAGCCTTCTTCACAGTCCAACTCACATCCATACATGACCACAGGAAAAACCATAGCCTTGACTAGACGGACCTTTGTTGGCAAAGTAATGTCTCTGCTTTTGAATATGCTATCTAGGTTGGTCATAACTTTCCTTCCAAGGAGTAAGCGTCTTTTAATTTCATGGCTGCAGTCACCATCTGCAGTGATTTTGGAGCCCCCAAAATAAAGTCTGACACTGTTTCCACTGTTTCCCCATCTATTTCCCATGAAGTGGTGGGACCGGATGCCATGATCTTCGTTTTCTGAATGTTGAGCTTTAAGCCAACTTTTTCACTCTCCACTTTCACTTTCCTCAAGAGGCTTTTTAGTTCCTCTTCACTTTCTGCCATAAGGGCGGTGTCATCTGCATATCTGAGGTTATTGATATTTCTCCCGGCAATCTTGATTCCAGCTTGTGTTTTTTCCAGTCCAGCGTTTCTCATGATGTACTCTGCATATAAGTTAAATAAGCAGCGTAACAATATACAGCCTTGACGTACTCCTTTTCCTATTTGGAACCAGTCTCTTGTTTCATGTCCAGTTCTAACTGTTGCTTCCTGACCTGTATACTGATTTCTCAAGAGGCAGGTCAGGTGGTCTGGTATTCCCATCTCTTTCAGAATTTTCCGCAGTTTATTGTGATCCACACAGTCAAAGGCTTTGGCATAGTCCATAAAGCAGAAATAGATGTTTTTCTGGAACTCTCTTGCTTTTTCCATGATCCAGCGGATGTTGGCAATTTGATCTCTGGTTCCTTTGCCTTTTCTAAAACCAGCTTGAACATCAGGAAGTTCACGGTTCATGTATTGCTGAAATAATTATTACTCATCTCTAAAGTATTTTAATTTACAATGAATTTTCTAAGCACCTGTCTATATCTTAGGTATAGTTTTTCTCAAAACCATAAAAAGTTAGGCCATCTTTAGTTTTTGAAGGGTGGTTAAAATGAAGTGTCTCCCTTCTGCTGAGGTTTACAAGTGTGAATAAAAATCAAAATCTCCCTTATAGTTTATAGACTTAGTTTATACCTTAGTTTTTTTTTTCTGTGAATTGTGTGTTCCTTTTCTTGCAAATGTTCAATTAAGATATTTGTCTTTTTCATATTGATCTGTAAGATCTTTTCATATATTAAGGATATTGTTTTATCATTTTTGTTGAAAATAATTTTTCTAGTCTGTTGAGTCTTTGACTTTGGTTATAATATTCTGTTCTATTCAGAAATAGCAATAATGATTTATCATTATAAAATATAAACTTTATAATGATAAAAACACATAAAATAATGATTTTGTCAGTCCTCTGTGCTGAGTTTGTGTCATTCTCAGAATAACTTTCCTTCCCAGCAACGTTAGTGAAATATGCATTCTTGATTTCTTAACTAGTTTTATCTTTTTGCATTTAAATTTTCATCTGGAATATATTTTGATGGTAAGAACAAGGTAAGGATCGAGCTTTTATCTTTTTCAAAATTCAGTTTTATGGACAGAAGGATGCTTTGAGGGGAGGATGTGTTCCATAGCTTGATTGCCTTTGTGGTTTCAAGGGTGTATCAGTCAGTCAGTTCAGTCGCTCAGATGTGTCTGACTCTTTGCGACCCCATGGACTGCAGCACGCCAGGCCTTCCTGTCCATCACCAACTCCCAGAGTTTACTCAAACTCATATCCATTGAGTCAGTGATGCCATCCAACCATCTCATCCTCTGTTGTCCCCTTCTCCTCCTGCCCTCAATCTTTCCCAGCATCAGGGTCTTTTCAAATGAGTCAGCTCTTTGCATCAGGTGGCCAAAGTATTGGAGTTTCAGCTTCAACATCAGTCCTTCCAATGAACACCCAGGGTGTTCATTTAGGATGACTGGTTGCATCTCCTGGCAGTCCAAGGGACTCTCAAGAGTCTTCTCCAACACCACAGTTCAAAAGCATCAATTCTTCAGCACTCAGCTTTCTTCATAGTCCAACTCTCACATCCATACATAACTACTGGAAAAACCACATCTGTTAAAACTCACAGAATCTGTAAACTTAAAATGGGTGCAGCTTATTATACTTGGACTTAAGTAAAAATTTTTTTTAAAGAGCCAATTGTTCCTGATCTCACAGATAGAATAATTAACACCCCTGTTTTGAAATGCCACTTTATCAAATCAAAATTCCCAGTTTTAGTGTTTTTTTCCCCCTGAATTTTCATTCTATTTAATTGATATTTATTTCTATCAGTACCAAACTATTTTTAATTATTATTGCATTTTAATATTGGGTGGTCTAGTCTCTTCTTATTCTTAAAATAAGTTTATATGACTGTTTTCCAGTAGTATTATTTAGAACTTTGGAATTATTTTGTGAAGTTCTGAGGAAAAAAGACCTTTGGTGTTTAGCTCTAAATTGAGATCTTTAGATTTTAGATTGTATTAGCATTTTTATACTTTGAATCTTCTTATCTAGAATTAAGCTACTTACAGAAACCTTTATTTGTCTTGTAGATTTTTATATTTTGTTTCACATAGATTTATGTATCATATTTATTCTTATTTTAAGGTCCTGGTCAATAGTTTCTTTTCCCCATCAATCTCCTTATATTATTTGTTCTTATTAAAACATCTGATTTTTTTAAAGTAACTGGCACTTTATTAAATTTTATATTCTAATAGTTATTTCATTGATTCTCTTTGGATCTTTAGATATATGATTATATTATCTGCAAATAATTTTGCTCCTTCCTTTCCAATATTTCTCTCTCTCATGTCATGCTTGTGCCCAGTGTTTAGACATGACATGAGGATCATGGGAATACCTCTAGCGTTCATGTTTAAATAAATAAGACTAAATCAGGAATGTTTGTAGAATTATATTGAATGTTTTAGTATAATCTATCTAGACCATCTATGTTTTTCTCCATTAACTTATTATAAGGTGAGTAAAAGTAATATATTTCTTGAAGTGATTCTCACTTGACTGTGTTGTATTAATCTTTAAGTGTGATACTGTGTTTTATTTGTTAATATTTTATTAAGTATTTTTGCATCAATTATTATAAGTGTTGTGACTGGTCTGTATTTTTTACATTCCTTGTTCTATTTTGATATAAGTAGATGCTAGCATCTTAAAGTAAGAGTTTAATAGCATCAAATATATCTTTTCCTTGAAAATTTCAAAGACTTCTCATAGTAAATGTTCTGAGCTTAATTTCTTACATGATGTCCATCTATTTTCTGTAGGTGTCCTCTCTTTGAGTCACTTTGACAATATTTTTCTTTGAGAACCATTCATTTAATTCAGGTTTTCAAATTTGTCAATGTAGAGGTGTAAAAAAATATTATCTTACAGTTTTTGATATTCCATGTATGTATAGATTTCTTCCACCTATTTCTCAATCTTTATAATATAGATTTACCTGTTAATTTTTTAAGCATCATCTGGTGAGTTGGTTTACTTACCATATATATTTTTCCATTTTCTATTCATCTGTTTTGCTTTTACATCAATTAATTAATCAACTGTATTTTCTTTAGATTCCTTATTATTTGTTGCTTTTAAGCGAATCCATATGTCTCAATCTTGATAACTTGAAAAATAACAACCGTATCTTTCAAATAAATCACATTTTCTTATATATCTGGCTTAGACACTGTAAGAGAAAGGATGCCTAATTAAATGGATTATTGTGATTGAATAGACTTTTCTTGGTGACCATATATGATGAAAATCCTGTTAATATGTATCAGTTTAAAAAGTCAAAGTAAATGTTTGTTTTGCATATAGGTCAAAAATGATTGACTTCTCTTAATAGATTATAAGAAAAGTACAACGTATAGTACAGTTATTCCTCAGTATCAATGGGGGATTGGTTTCAAGACCACTGCCCGCTACCCCCAGAATACCAAAATTCAAGGATGCTCAGGTCCTTTACATAAAATGGCCTAGTATGTGTGTGTAACCTTTGCACATCCTCCTGTATAATGTAAATCATCTCTAGACTACTTACAATATCTAATACAATGCAAATACTATGTAAATAGTTTCCTGTGCATGTCAAGTTCAACTTTTCTTTTGGGGAACTTTCTGGAATTCTTCATTTAAAAAATATTTTCACCCTGAGATTGGATGAATTTGAGGATGCAGACCTTGCTGGTGTGGAGGACTGATTGTGGGTTATGTTTGCCTCTTACTCTCTTTTTCTATGTGCTTTTCCTTTATTTTTATTAAAAACTTTTTTTTCAGTATCTTCCCCATCATTTACTGATGTTTACTGAACTTGTCTTGTGCCAGGCTTCCTTTTGGATAAACCTTACTTCTGGCCTCATCTTTTGTCCTCTGGTTCTGAACCCTAACTTCTTCCTGTATCAAAATACATGTGACCTGGCTCTCACTCCCTCAGGAATGGACTCACATCCTGTGTAGTTCATAGCCTGATCTGATAAACTCACTAATATATTAACTGTTGGCAATAGTTTAGAATATTACCTTCTTATAACTATATGCATTTTAATAGAGAACTTTTGGAATTATTGTGTCTTAACCCATAAAATTGGTGGTAGGAAGACCCTTTGATGGTATTTGAATTAAACAGAATAAACAGTTTTCTTTAAATGTAAAACCAGCTCCATGTACAATACACAAATATGTATGACTGTTTTTCACATTTAATTTTTGTCAGAAGCATTTTGACAGAACCACATTAAATTGTCTCGTTTTTACTTGTAGGCTGGTGGAATGAAGGCAGGAACATTTGATCCTTACCCTTCACATTCTGCTGACCCTTACGTGGTTAAATTGAAAAGCCCATCCAGCAAAAGTGCTAAGGTTTTCCATCCGCCAGGTGGACCAAAAAGCAGACCAATTGAAAGTATAATGGCTTTGAATGTCAAAAGGTAGTAATATTAGCCCATAAATTATTTCCTGCTTTTAGATTTCTTCAGAGTAATATCTTTTATTTATATATACTTTTAAAAGTTGACAAATCTGGGTGACTTTAGAAATCTCAGCTGCTTCTTTATACCTGCCCTCCCCTGTAGAAGTTCTTTCCCATCTTCTGAAATTCCCAATTGAAAAAGCTTAATTTATCTGTACCAAACAGACACAGTTTCGATCCCTGGGTTGGGAAGGTCCCCTGGAGAAGCAAATGGCAACCTACTCCAGTATTCTTGCCTGGAGAATCCCATGGATGGAGGAGCCTGGTGGGCTACAGTCCATAGAGTCACAAAGAGTCAGACATGACTGAAGTGACTTAGCATGCATACATGCATATATATATATATATATTTCACTTAGCAGTACATATTAACATTGTCTGTTTCTTAAAAGGATCTTTTGACTCATTAAATTGTTAATCTCTGTATAGGCCCCAGACTCTCAGTAATTGTGTGGACTCTTAATGACACTTATTCTGTCTTTAACTTTTAAATAACCCTCTATGAGAACTAGAAATATTCTGATTAATTAAAAATACTTCGAGGAAAAGTATATGTATATTATTCACGTATCATAAAACTCATATCTTTCCTAGGTTTTGAGCACTCTCAAAACTGAAAAGTTCTTAGAAGTTCAGAATATAATTTAGAAAAGGACAGCCTGTCATTCTTTTGTTATATGTGAAAGATCATAAATACTAATAATTCATTTGATTCCCTTTCTGCCTATTCACTAAAAAAGTTTTAATGCCAATTTGACTGACTTACATATTTCTAACTTCATTGTAATCATACAATGGATTGGGAAAAGGACATCAAATTCATATGCCTTTTGTAGAAACACTAGCATCTTTATTACTTGTAGATAATGATTGTAAGAACATCATTATTATAGTCACAAAAGTAAGGCTGCCCTTCATTATTTATATAGTTTAACTGTTGTCTATAGGAATATTTTTTTGCAGGCTAGTTGGTAGAGGATTCATTTGGGAAACAAAGATGTGGAGCCTTTTTTCCATGTCCTTTGACCTTTATCCTTTGACAACCGAACTGACAGTAAAGTTAGAATTTTCCTCAACACACTCACATTCAAATGAATGGAATTTTGTGTGGGGTGGGGAGGAGTGTGGTTTCAAGTTGTGTGGCTATCCGGAGAACAGAGCTGAGAAAATTCTATGATGCTCTAGCACACATGTTTAAAGCAAAGGAAAAAAGTATCGATTGTTCAGAAGTTTATCATTTGTTTAGTATTTTGAGTTTATTAAAATATCTTTTTTTTACATTATCACAAATATTATCCTAAATCAAGTTTTAGCTTCTTTTAGCCTAATTTTAAAACTCTGAGAAGTAGTATTTAAAAGTAGTAGTAGTATTTAGTCTCATAAACCATTTTTTCCCTCTTATATTACATTTTAAAAGTATATCTGATATACATGAAGCTTTTTCTTTAGTGAGAAAGTTTGGTTTTGTTTGGATTGTTAACTTTTAATTGCAAAATGTTTTTTTTACAAGAATACGCAGATTTATCAAATTAAATGTGCATTTATTTTCCAATTTTAGGGCACTAAATACGAAGAACTACAAGACTGCTTCAGTACAGTCCTATTAGCATCTGGAAGACAAATAACCTTACAGGTCCTGACTACCAAAAATACACTATCAAGTGCTTATTATTTGAAAAAGTATATAAGATGTGTGGAACAAATAGCTCAAACATTTAGAAGAAATTTAAGGCTGTGACTCTAATGCTCTTCCTTCTTTTCCTACTGTTACATCAATAAATGACTAGTATTTGTTAATAATTGCTCTGTTTCTTGATCTGTGTTTCTGAGGAGATGTTTAGGACTGTTTGAAACTGTTATAAAATCTCAAAGTGTACTCTTTAATTTGACATATTTTGCTCCTAACATTAAGAATATTGCCGAGTTGGAGGGTAGGTATGAAAATGGGGACTGGAGGGGTAGAACGTGCACAATGAATGCTTATTTTTCTATTAAGTGGTATCGTTTTTCTGTTGTTTTTTTTTTTTCTGAGATTAATTTTTATTGGAGTGTAGTTGCTTTACAGTAGATTCTTATTTTGCTATTCCTTCTCGGAGGTATTTGGAGGTTGAGTTGACAGCTATCCAAGTGTCTCGGTCCATTAAAGCATTCTTAACATCAGGGAAGTACTGATCCAGTCTTATTTAATAGATTCTCATATACATGCGTTGTATAGTGAGGCAGATAGCTCGGTTAATGTGGTATGGTGCCTTTTATGTATATCCTATATAAAGCATCTGATCTGCCAGTGGCAGCCCCAGGCTGAGCAGGGTTGGTGAGGGTGTGGGGGGGGGGTGTGGGGGATGGGAGACTGGGGATGCACTTTCAGTTCAGTATCTTATACAAAATGGCCAGGTTTCAATGGATGAAGTTGGTCCTTGTGTTCTCATTCTCCTCTGTAGCTGCTTCTCGAGGTCTTATCCTTTTCCTTCCCATGTTACCTCTTCACTGGCCCTATCACTTAAAAAAAAAAATCTGTTCTTAAAAGTTATGATTTAAATACATTCCTGTAATTCATAGTGAGGTATCTCTCAATAGTTCTCATTCAATTGGGGTGGGGTAGTGGTGGTATTTAAAAGGGAAGTTTAGAAAGATGGTAACAATAACCCTGTGTACGAGACAGCAAAAGAGACACTGATGTATAGAGCAGTCTTGTGGACTCTGTGGGAGAGGGAGAGGGTGGGAAGATTTGGGAGAATGGCATTGAAGCATGTAGAATATCATATATGAAACGAGTTGCCAGTCCAGGTTCGATGCACGATGCTGGATGCTTGGGGCTGGTGCATTGGGATGACCCAGGGGGATGGTATGGGGAGGGAGAAGGGAGCAGGGTTCAGGATGGGGAACACATGTATACCTGTGGCAGATTCATTTTGATATTTGGCAAAACTAATACAATTATGTGAAGTTTAAAAATAAAATTAAAAAAATAAAAAAATAAAAGGGAAGTTTACAGTATCTATTAATTAAACTGTGGTGTTGGAAAAGACTCTTGAGAGTTCCTTGGACTGCAAGGAGGCCACACCAGTCAATCCTAAAGGAAATCAGTCCTGAATATTCATTGGAAGGACTGATGCTGAAGCTGAAGCCCTAATACTTTGGCCACCTGATGTGAAGAACTGACTCATTTGAAAAGACCCTCATGCTGGGAAAGATTGCAGGCAGGAAGAGAGGGGAGGAGAGAGGATGAAATGATTGGATGGCATCACTGACTTGATGAACATGAGTTTGGGTAAGCTCCAGGAGTTGGTGATGGACAGGGAAGCCTGGCGTGTTGCAGTCCATGGGGTTGCAAAGAGTCAGACACGACTGAGCGACTGAACTGAACTGATTAGTACAATGTGTTGGAGGAGTTATTTTTGATTCATGGTTTTTTTCTTAGTACTCGTCCCTCTGCCATTCTAGGCCTCCCAGAGCGGAAAATCAGAATGTGTAGAGGCTGCAGTGCTCTGCTTCTAGACCCAATTTTTTCTAACGGTGGAGAAGCCAAGTCAATCCAGATACACATGTGACTTTTGAAAGGGATTCAGAGGGTACAGAGAAGTTTTCCTGTTGTCAAACGTATATTTTTATTTCATGCCTCATCACTGTTTACTTTTTTTCTAAAAGAATAAATTTTTAAAGACTGAAAAAAGTTTTCTAAAGGAATATTTAAGATTTTTATTTCCTATCCAAAGGACAGTGTGGAATGAACATCTCAAAGACAGTATCAGGGGTATCATGAGCCTCAGATCGGAATACATTTGTCTCAGAGTAGCTAAGTTTTTTCCAGGTAGACATAAATGAATAAAAATTCATTAAGTTACATAGTGATAAATGTCACCAAACAAGCCAAGGCTAAGGTGTTCCCATCTCTCTGCATTCAGCGGTGGCTCCAGAGCTGCTAGGCTAGGCTAGAGGCTACTCTCCACCCACCCTAACAAAAGTCTAAAAAACCAGGCTCATAAGGATCTGACTGAAAGAGAATTAAGCACAACCAATTCCAACAGAAGTAAGCACAACCCAGCACAACCAGGTCCAACAATCTGTAAAGGAAGACACCAAATTCAGACGCTCGACAATGTAAAATTCACAAAAATCCAGGTTTCGCTGGTGGCTCAGTGGTGAAGAATCCACCTGGCAATACAGGAGACACAGTTGCGCGCTCTGATCTGGGAAGATCTCACATGCCATGGAGCTACTAAGCCTGTGTATGTCACAGCTACTGAGCCTGTGCCCTGGAGCCCGCGAGCAGCAACTGCTGAAGCCTATGTGCTAGAGTCGCCCGCGCACCGCAGCTAGAGAAAAGCCTGTGCAGCAACAAAGACCCAGCATGGCCAAAAATAAACAAGTAAATACAATTATTATTTTTTTTAATCCATCTTCCAGTTTAAAAACAAAACACAACTACTAGACATGCCAGGAAGCAGGAAAATGTAACCCACAACCGGGAGAAAAATCAGTCAATAGAAATGAACCCCATAATGGTAGAGAAGATGGAATTAGCAAATAAAGACATTAAAATGGCTATTTGACTTGTTATTGTATTTAAAGGAAAAGCTCAGAGTTTTCTCTTGAACTAACCACTGTGTGACTTTTTTCATGTTGCCTGTTGGAATTGGAAGAACCCGTGGGAAAGTTCTGCCTACTGCTGTTGCTGTGAGCAAGAAGCTCCTTTGTCTCTGATCCAGGATTCTCATGTCTTCCACTGGAACCCATGACACCGCGTCAGGCTATAACACATTATTAGCTTACAAACTGGATAGAGTCTCAAGGTATTTATAGTTCTTGACAGCATGAGAATATATACCTAATTCCAATTTCTAATTAAAAACTAGCCCAATCAATTATAAGGTAATCATGATCATATGTGGAGGTAAATTTAAAGCTTTTTGTTGAAAAAAGCACCTGGATGAAAGATTTTGAAATATTGTTTTCAGAAATTTATTTACATGTCTTGGATGGAAGCAGTTGATACAGTTTACTTGGAGTTCCTGGGGGAAAAAAAAAGAATTTTTGAAAAGATGGGACTGCTAAGTGTACTGTGGAAAAATAATAATTAAAAAAATTTCCTGCTTGCTACCAAAGTTGCTTTAGCCATATACAATATATAGAAGTCGTATAAATAACACATCTCATCAAAGGACCAAAATCTCTAAGTAATTCGACTATGTAATGAATTGGATACAAATCTTACAAAAATAGTGTTCACCTTCTTATTACTGTCCTCTGGCTAATGCCTGATAGACAAAAGAAATTTTAAACATTTCTACGAATCCACCAAGATATACATACCTTTCAAACCAAGGGCTAAAGGCCTATTCCCAGGACTAGAGGTGTCTTCATAAATATCATAGATGTCAAAATGGAATTTATCTTTCCTTGAAATGTGACCCATTTTTGAGAGGTCAATATGGTGACTGCAGATTTTTTCACTTAGATTTGAATATTCTCTTTGAAGATTCCGCATCTCAAATTCCAAGGTGTCCCTTTCATTCTCTATACTTCTTACATAATTTTCTAAGAGTATTTTGTCTTCCTCAAGTCTACTGATGCTGTTTTCAAATTTTATACTTTCTTGACTATTTTTTTTTAGTTCCTCTTTTAGAAGCTGATTATCGGTCTTAATTTCCATTAACATTTTTGATAACAGTTCACATTCATTGCCCATTTCTGACAAACTATTCTTATAAATACTTGCTTCTGACTTTGCATTTTTTATCTCTTGCAGAAAATTCTCTTCCGCAGTAGATTGGTATGTTTGAATATCCTCAATTTCTCTTGCCATCATCTCTCTCGCAGCAGTAGATTCTTGTAAGGTGGTTTCAAGATTAAGCTTTTCATTTTTAACTGTTTCTACTATTTGAAGAAGTGTCTCTTGTTCGATTTTTGCCAATCTTTCTTTCTCTTTCAGCTGCGCTGTCTCTAGGCAGGTCTCTTTCAGTTCATTTTCCAGTGCCCCTTTTTCCTTTAGAAGCTGATGAGTTTTTTTCTCTAACATTTCTTTTTCCTCTTGTATCAATAGAATATTTGTTTTCATTGATTCCATTTCTATGCTCAATCGTTTGTTTTCATTATTGACAATGGCCATATCACTTTGAGTTTTGTGTTCCTTGCTTTTTAGTTGATCTAATGCTTCTATGATTTGTTGATTCTCCAAAGAAAGTTGACTGTTTTTTTCCTCGAGGGTTTTATTTTGTCCTTGGAGAACATTATAGTTACTAACTATTTTTTTCAATTCTTTAAGACATTCTTTGCCATCTTCTTCTGTTTTAGTTAACTTGGACTGGAGAGTATTCTTTTCTTCAACCAGTGTCTTAAGTTGCTTTTCATACATTTCAATTTTCTGTATCAGAGATTGTGTGGTAAAGACAAGAGGTTTAATTTTTGTTTTAAGGGTTAGGTTTTCATTCTCTAGTTTCATTACTTTTTTCTGTATTTGCATAGATTCTTTCAAGTAATTCTGTAAGTACTGAATTTTTGCTACACATTGCTCAGTAACAGAATTGACTTTGGATGTTTTCTCATTTTCAAATATTATTGATCCTTGTTTTACTGTAAATGGTTGTTTTTCTTTGTCTTTCATTTCATATTTTGTTGGGTCAGTGAATGCCAATGTATGTCTCGGGACTCTGGAATGGAGTTTTAAATCTGCAATATTCTTGTCAGTGATAGGAATTTCTTTATTGTTTTTCTCATTCCTTTTTCCCCTGTGTATTTCGCTCCTAGATAATTTTTTACATTTCCTACAAAAATTCACATGGAATTTTGACACTGTTTCCCTAAGTGGGAGCAATTTGTTTACTAATGCCTCTAATTCCAAAATTCTCTTTGATTTTATATCTTCACTTAAGTTACTTTCAATATTTTCTTCCTTAATGAAATTGTTTTTTTCTTTGTGAACGGGGGGCAGGTCATAATTCCCATGCCTTGGAACAGCTTTTAAAGTCTGCAGTTCGTTTGTAAGTGCCAGTTCCCTATTATGTGACTTTTGAAGCTCTTCCTTCATTTGTTTAATGGAATGGCAAATATCATCTAAATTTTCACAAAATCCATTCTTGAGAAAAGGCATTGTCATTCTGGACTTATCCAGAATTAGCGTCTCAGCTTGAGACATCCCATTTTGAGGTACATTAGGTAGAAAATTATAAAAGTTATTATAATTCTTCAACCTGTCAGAATTTTCTGAAGCTGAATTATCTGTCGAAATTCTTAGAGGTAATGTGTCCTTGAAATGTATCTGGCATGGAACATCTATACTTTGAGGAAGACTGTCAATACTATCACTACTGAATTTTTCTTCTGCTGAATGAAGAGTTCTGGAATCCTCAAAATGATGAATTTTCTCTGTAGAAAGGGTTTCTTCTTGATTCTCTATAGGCTAGTAAAAATAAAAATCATACTATGTACTATCATTCGCCACATGACCAACAAATTAAGACAATATTTTGGGGAGGATATATTTTTACAACCAGAATGAACATTTTCTCCATTTCTGCAGCAGAGAAGCCTAACAAGTATGGTTCATTTTCTACAGGAAACTCTACCTTTATTACAGACCTGTAACTCTGGTTTTCACAGTTTGCTTAGAAATTATACTTATTTTCTTAAGTAGTGAGATAGCAGGGCCAACCCCTCAATTTCAGAAATAGAAATCCAACATTTCTCAAGAGACCATCATACCTTGATGGGGAAGACAGCAGCCATAGTTCAAAGGGAAGTTTAAAGAAAATGAAAAGTTTCATTCCTTCTGTATGTCAACCTTAGCTTGTCTTCCTAGTTTCAAGTGTATCTAGGGCTGTGACTGTTCTGGAAATGTGAGTTCTAATAAGTGGAGACACACAGTGAGTCTGGTTTGGACCTGTTCTAGAGAACTCAGAGGTCTAAGTCAATCCTAAAAGTAGGAGAACTCATAAGTGGACAGAAAGGCTATAAAAGCTGCCTTGCATTTCAGTTTACTTGGGAATCTTTAGATATCTGGACTAAGTCAAATGCCCTTCCTATGCTCTTCTAAGAGAAACAAGAAAATTGTAGAAGTATGGAGGAGGAAAACATACATCTTTCAGGGTTTTCAGGACAGGAGTTTCCTTATTTTCACCTCTGACAATCCAGTCACCCTGTGAAGAAGGGGAGAATGTAAAGATGAAGATCAAAGGTTGTAACATTTCTGAAGTACCGAAATGTAGAAATGATTCTATGTTGAAGAACATACCAAAGCCGTTTCATTGTGTGTGCCGAATACTAGATTTTTTTCTGGGTTAAATTGTGGGTTTTCTACTTCAATGATACTTTTGTTCAATATTTCACTGATTTCAGACTGTACCTTTAAAAGACAAATTAAGACTATCAGACCTTGATTTATAAACTTATGAATGCACAAGAATAATAGATATTATAATTAAAAGATATCTTTAAATTTCCTACACATAAAAATTGACCATCATATAAAATATAAATTAAATTAAAATTACTGTAATCTCTATTGAAGGACTCTTTAAGAAAAGCATGCCTTTACTATGTGATTATAAAATGAGAAAGGCTTAACTGAGGAAAGCAGAATCTTCTGAATTAAAATAACTTTAGATGTTTGTTTTTTATGTTGTTGAATAAATCAGAGATCCTTGATCTTTGTCATCAGAGTGGACTCTGTTGTGTCAGCCTCAGGAGGCTTTTGTCTTCTCTTCCCGTTTCCCCGCTCTTGCTTCTAGTACAGGAATGTCAGGGTGAAGTTTATATAGGGCCTCCAGTTGTATGTGTTGTGTTCTGTACCCCCAGAATCCACACCCTGTCCTGTTAACACTACCCCTTGTTTCTTCTGGATAAAGACCCTGTGCCTTTGGCGGTGGTAGAGAACCCCCCTCCAGCTCCAAGCGGTGAGCATGTGACCAGTTAGGGCGTTGCCTCCCTCTGAACAGGGACTGCTTTCAAGAATGCATAGGGGGCCATCAGAATCAGGACAAACTGCTAAGAGAGAAAAGCACAGTCTCTTCTCTAACTGGAGCCTGGAAAGATAAAGGCCGGAACTTTTAGCAACCCTTTTGCTACCACCTGGAGTCTGAGAATCCGATACTGTCAAAAGCAGAACCATGATAAGGAGGGAGGCTGGTTCTTGGATGATGTAGTCCTGGTCACACAGATAAAGCCATCCCCAAGTGCACTATCCCTGGGGTTTTCATTGCCAGATCTAACAAAGTGCAATTTCCCCTTACTTTGAGTTAGATTTTGTATCACTTATGACGAGAGTTCCTATTTTTAGACTGTATATAGGTAGCAGTTTAAACATACTTAAAAAAAAAAATACAGGTATAACAATGTAGTTTCCTCCAAATTTGGAGTCTAGAATAGATTGCAGCTCTATTTTATCACATTTAGTTTCAAGTAATCAAGTGGCTAGGGGTTGTCAGCTTAGACATGTACGATGGTATCCTCAGTTTGCATATTTTCTATGTAAATTAAAAGAAACATACCATGCTAACATTTTGCAGAGTCTGTATTCGGAGAGCCTGAAACGATTCCAGTTGTTGCTGAAGGGCCTATAACAAAGTTATACAGGGATGGAATTGAACATCTGTAGGTGAACATACACTTTGTTATGGGATTCCCTAGTGGCCCAGATGGTAAAGAATCTGCCTGCAATGCAGGAGACCCGGGTCAGGAAGATCCCCTGGAGAAGGGCATGACAACCCACTCTGGTATTCTTGCCTGGAGAATCCCATGGACAGAAGAGCCTGTCAGGCTACAGTCCATGGGGTCGCACAAAGTCGGGCACGAATGAAACGACTTAGCACGCATGAATGCACACTTTGTTAGAATTAAAAAAAAATATCCCCCAAAGTTGCCTATTACAGGGATCATGTGGAGGGTCAGGTGGCTGGCTTACTAATCATTCTTGCTCACTCTCAAGTATTCTGAGAAAGATCAGACTTTACACAGGTTTTCTGAGAAAATAAAATGAAATATACTCACTTTCAATGCTGATTGTGGTTGGATTTGATTTTCTGATTCTGATACACAGCCGTGTTCTAAAAAGTAAAATTGAAAAATGATGTGATTTAATTCTTAATTGTTATTTTTAAACAATGTTAATGGAAAGCAATCTCTTAGCTTTCTTGGATGGTGAGGCAAAGAGATAATGAGATGACTGATGTTCACATTAGGATAAACCCAGTGCTACCAGTATAGCGAATTAAGAAATAATTTTCATCTGACTTAAAATACTGCACCTACTTGAGGTTGTAACAGTGGTTTTACTTTTATAATAAATCATTAACTTGTAACACCAAACTTAGAATACTCTGAAACTTAGATATCTTTGTTTGTTTCAGGGATATAAACTATATTTTTTTGGTATAAAAATGAACAATTCTCATATGATGGGAGACCCTTGGCAAAGTACTATATGGGTCTCAGTGTCTATGAAACAGCCATGTGATGTTTTTCTTCCTTAATCTGGAAAACAGTTTGGATTAATAGAACATAGGTCTTATTGTGTTCTTAAGCAAAGTGCTATATAAACATCCGTGTGTTCCTTCCTAAAAAACAGATCATAGATCTGCAGTAGAGGAGAGACTATATAATGTTTGCAAGTTTCATGACAAATGCAAAATTTTTATTTAAAAAATTTTAAAAACATGTCCTGAATGAAATGAGAGTTACATTAGAATGCTCCCCCTAGGCTGGCAATTTCTGATATTTAGGAGAAGGTTTCTAAAGAGTTCAGCATAGCTCCTTTGGAATGAAAGTCTGCCAGATGTTATAGAAACTGGTTGCAAAGCGTCTTCCCTCCCATCCCGTCCCAATCTGGCCCTTATCACTGAGAGAGCAGCTCTGGTTCACAACCTGGAGTCATTTGGCCAACTGAAGAATCCCACCTTCATCACAGAGCAGGGATGGACAGTGAGTCCATCTGGTTACTGCTCAGCTTTGCATCTTACTGGGAATAAAATGGTAGTCAGAAATGTTCGTCTCAGAGAGGAAAAAAGGAACTCAAGTTAAGGTCTGGACCAGTCCTGTAAGGCATCCCAAAGTTTTTCAAACTCTAAAATAACCACTGCAATATTGTAAAGTAATTAGCCTCCAATTAAAATAAATAAATTTTAAAAATAAATAAATAAAATAACCTCTTCTGATGAACTCAAATATTAATAGATCAAAATGCAAACGAGAAAAGAATGTATCACCTGTTGCTGCTGCTGCTAAGTCGCTTCAGTTGTGTCCGACTCTGTGCGACCCCATAGACGGCAGCCCACTAGGCTCCTCTGTCCCTGGGATTCTCCAGGCAAGAATACTGGAGTGGGTTGCCATTTCTTTCTCCAATGCGTGAAAGTGAAGTCATTCAGTAGTGCCCGACTCTTAGCAACCCCATGGACTGCAGCCTACCAGGCTCCTCCATCCATGGGATTTTCCAGGCAAGAGTACTGGAGTGGGATGCCATTGCCTTCTCCGAATATATCACTTAGAATCCCACCATCCAGAATTAAAGATGCTTGCCCCTTGGAAGGAAAACTATGACACACCTAGGCAGCATATTAAAAGCAGAGGCATCACTTTGCCGACAAAGGTCCGTATAGTCAAACCTATGTATGGTTTTTCCAGTAGTCATGTATGAGTGAAAGAGTTGGACCATAAAGAGGACTGAGCACTGGAAAACTGATGCTTTCAAATGGTGGTGCTGGAGAAGACTCTTGAGAGTCCCTTGGACAGCAAGGAGCTCAAACCAGTCAATCCTAAAGGAAATCAATCCTGAATATTCATTGGAAGGACTGATGCTAAAGCTGAAGCTCCAATACTTTGGCCACGTGATGCAAAGAGCCTACTCACTGGAAAAGACCCTGATGCTGGGAAAGATTAATGGCAGGAAGAGAAGGGGGTGACAGAGAATGAGATGGTTAGATAGCATCACTGACTCAATGGACATGAGTTTGAGCAAACTCCAAGGCAGTGAAGGACAGGGAAGCCTGGTGTTCTGCAGTCCATGGGGTCACAGAGAGTTAGACACGACTTAGCGACTGAAAAACAACAACAACAAAATTTTAGGTACCCACCCTTTAGTCAGCTCTCTAGACACATACATGGAAAAAAACAAATGATTTTCAATCAATGGGATCATATTATGCATTCTACTTTTAAATAATAATATTAGACTTATATTTGATAAAACCGCAAATAGTCAAATTTATTGCTAGTATTCAGATTTTTACTCACTACATGAGAGATTATTTCTTATGAGAGCCCTCTAAAATATTGGAAATGGGTCATGAAACAGATTAAGAGATTGGAAATTTTATGTTTTAAGTGGGGCTTCCCTGATGGCTCAACAGGTAAAGAAGCCGCCTGCAAATAACATACATTTCTGATGTGAATATTCAGTGTGATTCACTCCATCCGTGCCAAAAAAGGGGGTAAATGATGAAAAAATTGGCCTCGTCCTTCCTCCCCAGTTGTCATGATGTTTGATAGTGATATTATTTTCACGTTTCATGATGTTCACACTTTGTTCTGTAACTATAATTCTCACAAAACTATTTCAACCCAAAGATAAGATATTATTGTTGTAAATATTCCCAACCTTTGGCTTTATTCTTAATGGATTTCCTATTCACAATTTTATCTCTTCCTGCACCCGCAGCAACAGTCTCCCTTTTCTGCACAGATTTCCTTTGTCTTGTTAGGACTTGCAAGTTTACGGCTAAATATAAGGACTCCTTTTGCTAAGATGGAGTAAGAAATGTGGGGCAAAAAGAAATCCAAAGACTTGTTCAAGAGATACAGTGAATGAAGATCTTAAGGAAAGAGCATGGCCTTTCTAGACGGCTTCTACATGGACCTCCCTCCCTCCGTCTTGTTCCCCTGTGGAAGGTGGAGGTTTGTGGCACTGGATATATATATGCAGCATTTTCTGGTTTTACTTTGGCAGTGGATAAGGTGCCTGGCGGGGACAGGCATTTGGGGGAAGAGATATAAAGGTCCAAGAAATTTTTTAACTAGAGAGAGTCTAATCTACCTGCTTGCTATGGAAACCATGTAGTGGAAATGGAGACGAAGAAGAATTCTGGAGAATGAGGCCAAAGTTAAGAACTACAGAATTCCAGGAGAGATACAATCTGGAGGGAATGGCCTGTGATGGAGCAGGGACAGTCCTCCCATGGAAGTGGGGGCAGCAGAGAATTCGGGGGGCGGGGGGCAGCAGAGAATGCGGGACACAGCCAGGTAGCTTAGCAGAATTTAAGGTTGAGGGTCAGGGTGTTTGGGTCTGACTGCTTCTAATTTTTTCATACAGTATGAGATCATGTTGCCCATTGAGAGGTAGTGGTGAGAGGTGCTGGAGATTTCATAAAACAAGAAAAGTGAAACAGTTATCTTGCAGAGGGCTTGATAAAGTGTTTTCTGGGGAAATAATGTAACTTTTCCAAATAGCATTGAGATCCACAGTATGACCACAGTAAAACACAGTGAGTGAGTGTTTGTCTCCACCAAAGTTCTGATGATTCAGTGAAGATACAGGGTAGGCAGAGAGAGTCATTTATTTTAAAAAGCTATCAAAAGAACTTTTTATTTTTCTTATGAGTTTCAGAGACACTGGCTGCCCCTTACTCCCAACGGGAAGATAATTTTAAAATTCATCAATACTTAAAGAACCACATAGGATTTTGTGATTATAGAATTGGAAGAGAAGTTATGAATGAAGCACAGGAGAGGGAACAGAATCACACGTCACAGTTTAATTAAGTCCTTGCTAAATGTACAATATTGGGAAGTATTTAGACTAAGTAGAGGATGTGGTGCCAGTCCTGAAGAGGCTTAATCTCTATTCAGATTGAAAGAAATATTATTCAGATTAGATTCAATTTAAATTCTCTAGCTGTTTCATATTTAAATGTCAGAATTTAAAAACAAGATAGTTTGCAACAGGATGCTTTTTGAGATAATTTAGGTAAAGATATGGGGAATTTATTCTAAAGTCTAAAGGAGCTTATGTCATAGTAGACATATTTTTGTTGTTTAGTTGCTAAGTTATGTCTGACCCCTTGGACTGTAGTCCACCAAATTTGTCCATGGGACTTCCCAGGCAAGAAACTGCAGTGGGTTGCCGTTTCCTTCTCCAGGGCATCTTTCCCACCAAGGAATCAAACCCAAGTCTCCTGCATTGGCAGGTGGATTCTTTACCACTGAGCCACCAGGCCAGCCCATTCAACGTATAGAGAAAGTTTTAAGGACATAGCTGTAGCTAACGGAGCAGGAAGAACAAATGAATTTTTAAAATGCGATGTGGTAATAATTCTATATATGATGTTAGATACTCTGTAATTGAAGCTTTTTAATTCTCAGGTTCAAACACTGAATTTTGCTGCGGCAATTCCCATTCACTCCTAGAAGGAATTGTTTTCTGAAGCCTTGTGAGCTGCTCCATCCAAGCCTTCATTCATTCATGCAACAACTGTTTTTGAACAGCGCTATCTATCAAGTACTGTCCAAGGTGCTGGCGATCTTACAGTTGAACAAAACATGCAACATCTCTGCCCATGTGAAGCTTCCCTTCTAGTGAGGGGCACAGAGGATAGAGTGTGTAGGACGGGAGTAACTCCTATGGGGAAATGTAGGGCACAGGGGAGGGTATGTCCCTGCACAAGGCGCTGTCCCGGGAGCTCTGCAGCCAGGCTGCCTGGGCTGGAAGCCTGACTTCACCAGACGCTTGCCGTGAGGGCTCAGTGTCTAGTTTCTAGGCAAAGCCTTACACAGTGCATGGTATACAGTAAGTACTCAAGAAAACTTGACTAATATTACTGTAGCAGCAAGGATGTTATCAATATGATGATGGTTTGGTAAATTTAAAATTTCTAATTGAGATGGAGAGCAGGGATGACTGCTCCAGTTCTCCACTGCTTCCTGGTTTGCTCAGAACAAGCCCTCTCATTCTACATGGAACTGCAAAGCCCAGTTTCCTCTCTGAACCCTCCTGCCATCCTCCTCCTCCTCCTCGCTCATTCTGCCCCTGTCGCTAGCTATTCCTCAAACATACCAGGGCTCCTCCCACCTCAGGGCCCCTGCAGCTGCTGTTCTCTCTTCCCAGAATGTTCTTTCCCCAGAAATCTGCACTGACAACTCCTTGAGCTCCTTCAGGCCTTTGCTCAGATGTCATCTGCTAATGAAGTCTCCTCCCATCCTGTTTGAAATAAAATTGCCCACTCCCCACCCACCTCTGACATTCCATATACTCCACCACTTCATATATTAACTACTTAAGTTCAGAGACCTGAGAACTATTGCAGGGCATTGTAATTCGGTGTTATTTATGCAAATCACGTTAATGTTCTGTTGGTCAGCACCCAAAGAACAGACCTCTTGGTGATGATGAAATGTAGCTAAGAGAACAGAAAGAGGGCAGGGCACAGGGTCACACATCCGAGTTTCGTCTTTAGCTTTAGGCAGAAGATCCCTGCCATCCTTCATCACATCTGACTTGGAATATCTCTCACTGATTGAGCCCCTGCCCTTATACGCACCATGCTCTAGTGAGTAAGACAGGATCTCTCAGCCAAGCCTATGTGCTATTTTGTATGCAACGTCATTTTCTGTGAATCCTGGCATTTTCCTCCAGAGCCTTGCATCTCGCTCACGTTAGAGAACACACAGTCTTGCCAAATTCAAGTCCTTCAGTCTCTTCTGACCTTACATGCTCTCCCTGTGGTGTGGAACTGTCTAAACAGTCTGTGAGGACTTCTCCCTGGGTCAGGACTTCTGGAACCACCCCCACCCACCCACACATTGCACAAGGGTGCCTGCCTGGCCTCCCCCCAGAAGATGGGCGGTGCTCAGAAGAGCGGAGAGGGGTCAGGTCAGCCCACTGTTCCCGTGGGGGCCACTGAGGTATGGCTTATCCTGGTGGTCACGGGCATCCCACTGTCTTTGTCTACAAGGGTGTGGCTGTGCCAGCCCTATTTTCAGAGCCCTTGACAAAGCCTTTGTGAAGGTCCCTGGTTTCTGAAGGTGGACAAACCCTTCTTGACCTCAGATCTCCGGTTACTTCTCCCAGCCCCTCTGCGTGGGGATGGCCACGTGTCCCACGTGGCTTAGGGGCAACTGTAGATCCGAAGGTGGCCCATCAGTTTACAGATGGCCTCCCGCCTCCAGCGCTCTGCCCCTCACCTGACATCTCTCATGAACACCAGGCCCCTCTGAGAGCCCTGGAGCCTCCTCCAGCCTCTCTGGAGGAAGCCAGACTCCAACTTCAGTGTGCTCGGATGCCCCACCCCACCCCCACACATCTTATTCATGGTTTATATGGAGCTTGAAAACTGCAGCTCTTTAATTATTTCAAACACCCTCCCTATACAGCCTTCCAGTAGTCCGCAGATATTTACCATAAAAAGTTCTTTTGGAAAGAATCCTTTTTAGTGATTGTCCATAAAAATCAGCAACTTCTTATTTGATATTCAGAGAGGCAGAAGAGTGTAGCAGGTGTGTTAAGGCCTGGACATTTGCAGCTACCCTGCTGAATACTGGCTCTGTCACTTGCTGTGTGACCTTGGGGGAGTTAGTTAACCTCTCTGTGCCTCACTCAGTTCCCTCGCCTGTAACATGAGAAGAACAGTCGTACCTACTTCATAAGGTTGTTGTGAAGATTAAGTTGATCCATTTAAGTGCTCAGGACCGTACGTGGCCCAAAGGAAATGTTCCGTGTTAGTTACTGTTAGTACCAGCTGAACAGTTACCGGAAGTACACCAGTTGGGCCCGGGGATTTAGGCTGCGTACGGGTTGCTACGTCATTTATTGTAGTTTTGCTACAGTAAAAAGGCAGAAACACTGCTGCGGCCGAGCTTGGCGGAGGTTTTTTTACCTGTTTCACTGCTACCATTTTCCTTTATCCCCTCAGAAGAATTTAGGATCTTGGATGCTGAAAGGAGGACGCAGTCAACCTCATCCTCTTCCTCAGGACGCTTTTCTGTAACAAAACAGCACTGGGCCTCAGCCTTTTGGCTTTGCCGGGAGGAGGGAGACGAGGCCTGGGGAGGAGGGAGACGAGGCCTGGGGATGCGGGGCGCGGGCGCGCAGAGCGGCCACCGGAGGGCGCGCTGGGCCGGAGGCTGGGCGGGCGCCTGGATGCCTTCCTCCTGGCCGGCGGAGGTGCGCGGCTGGTCCTGCAGATCCGCACCCAAGACCCGACTCGCTCTGGGGGTGAAGGGGCCGGGGTCGGGGAGGCGGCGCTCTCCAGTACCCGTCCACCTCCCAGGGCGCCCCTTCAAAGGCCAGTCCCACCCCCTTACCCGGGCTCATTTCTGCTACTCAAGGCCTCTTCCCAACTGCCTTCCCTCCTCCCAGGCATTCTGCTCGGTTGCTTCTAGCCCGGACATCTCGTTGCTTGGCAACGGGGTGGCGGGGACCACGCGAGGGGCAGTGGGGGCGCGCGCAGCGGTGGGGGTGGGAAGGAGGAAGATGCGCGCTGGGGTCTGGGGCCCCGGATCCCAAACGCCCGCCCCGCCCGAGCGGCGCCTGCAACGGTCGCGTGTTGGGAAGGTCCCACCTTCGCTGCTGCTGCTAAGTCGCTTCAGTCGTGTCCGACTCTCTGCGACCCCATGGACAGCAGTCCACCAGGTTCCTCGATCCATGGGCTTCTCTAGGCAAGAATACTGGAGTGGGTTGCCATTACCTTCTCCACCCACCTTCGCTGTGCCCCCCAAATCCAGTGACAAACTCATTAGGGCGCCCCCCTCCCGGCCCCCCGCGTCTCCCCTGCTCATCTAGAAATTGATCAGACTCTGACTTAACGCAGCACCTGTTGAGCCTAAGTTGTGTGGACAGAGTCGGGTGTTTGGAGAGACACAGACACCTAGGAACTCCCCGCCTGCTCTGATCTCTCTGATTGCCATTTCATTGTTTTATTCTGTTCTCTTCCTCTTGTTTCAACCCATCTGTCAGGTCAGTTTCAGCGACTTGGGATTCAAGCTATCTTAGGGACATCTGTTTGCTGCGGTTAAAAGACCTCTATTGCCAGTAATGAACTTACAATACCAGCGTATTGAAATGTACACATTAGAGCTGTCGCGGAGGCGCCAATCTTCATTTGTAGAGCATGCTGCTTTCCTGTGAACCTGGGTAAACCACTTGTAAAAGATGGTTGTTGCCTTGGAAACGGGGGCTTGTTCAAGTAAAGATCGGGCTGACTCTGGCCACAGTCAATCCCCTTGCCCATCAGAAAATGGAGCTCTTTAAGTGAAACTATTACATGAGTATATGTTATTATTTTGTGATAACAGCCATTACAGATGGAATATAAAATAATTGAAAGTTCAGATTTTAAGTCACAGTAAGGAATTTTAAGTCATGATGGAATAATTTATTATGTAATAATTATGTGCCTCGATTTCATGGAAATGAAGTTCTTTATCATAGTTTCATTGTTTGCTAGCTGTAAATTTCTTGTTTCCTAGCCTATAGAAATGGCCTCTGGAAGATTTGGCAGTCTTTCTTGTGGTGTTGTAGACAGTTTTAGCAAACTGTAATTTTGAGAACTTAGGTTCTCCACTGATGATTGACGGTGACAAAGTTAACTTTTTCTGAAGAGCTGCAAACGTTTTCATCAATGTATCTGTCAAATTACTCTTCTGAATAAATTTCAGTATTTTGAAGGAAGAATGTACATAAAAAAGCATCACATTTTAGGAAGTTAATCACTATACTAATGAAATTTCCATAACAAATAAGAAATTACTATAAAATAGTTTATTTTATGCAACATCATATATTAATATCTCGGAGAAGGCAATGGCACCCCACTCCAGTACTCTTGCCTGGAAAATCCCATGGATGGAGGAGCCTGGTGGGCTGCAGTCCATGGGGTCGCTAAAAGTCAGACACAACTGAGCGACTTCACTTTCACTTTTCACTTTCATGCACTGGAGAAGGAAATGGCAACCCACTCCAGTGTTCTTGGCCTGGAGAATCCCAGGGACGGTGGAGCCTGGTGGGCTGCCATCTATGGGGTCGCACAGAGTCGGACACAACTGAAGCGACTTAGCAGCAGCAGCAAATATTAATATCTAATAATGTGATAATTACTATAATGTAATATTCTACAATAGCTGATTTGTCTGTGTAATGTTTGTGGGTTAGGATGGCAGATGTACACACAGAAATTACTTGTGGATTTAAATGGGATGATTCAACCATACCGTTCAGTACAGGATATAAAAAGCAGATGATAAGAGTTACAGTATCAAAAACTCAAAGTTGGCCAGTGTGCTAATTTCAGTAGATGTCTACTCTAATTTTAAGATACTTCCCAATCAATTCATCAATGAGAGCAGCAGTTCTTTACTTAGAAGTTCAGTTGATTTTAGATGTTAGGTCAACAAGATCATTTCGGAGAAGGCAACGGCAACCCACTTCAGTACTCTTGCCTGGAAAATCCCATGGACGGAGGAGCCTGGTGGGCTGCCGTCTATGGGGTCGCACAGAGTTGGACACGACTGAAGTGACGCAGCAGCAGCAAAAAGATCATTTGGTTACAAGATTCATTTCTCTTTTGCAAACTAAAGAATAACTTTTAAAAATAATTTATTTGTCCAAAAATCATTATCATTAATATACAACAAGCTCATCTTTGGAGCCAACAAAGTTATAATACATTTAAAAAATATCTTTAATAATTAAAGTGTCTATGATATGAATGGTATCCCCTCAGAAGCGGCCCCTTGTGAGGGCTTCACACCAAGAGACACACGGAGACTCTGTTCTTTGGTGAGAGAGAGAAACTGGATGGTTAAGGAGAGAAACTGTCACCCCAAAAATGGATGTATTTGGTCACATTTGGGAGTAAAGAGTCGGACACGACTGAGTGACTGATCTGATCTGATCTGCTTGCATTTGTGAATGTATGTCCAGGGAAGTCTTATCTGATTATTCGTGGCCCCACCTATCATAGTTCCTGGGCCTGTGACACTGAAAAGGTTGATCATCCCAGCTGAAATTGGTGAGCAAAGTTTAGAATCAAAACACTTACTCTGAGGGATGCTCAATTTTTTTCCCTCCCTAGTGTAATTATTGCCCCAATAATTAAGTTTTTGGTGAAATATTCTTAGCTTATACTTCATGGTACTGAGAAGTGTGGAATTTCATGGAAAAATGTTATTTTCCAGATTTGCATGGGAAAAACTGAAACATGGGAAGGTTTAGGAACTTTTCAAAAACTCTCCTAACTGGTCAGTGCTAGACTTCTTGATTCTGAAATCCTAGTTTTGCCACAAATTTATTTATTTATTTATTTTTTACCCATAGCAAATCACAGTTTTATGATATAGGACAACATTTCATCTAAATTTTACAGAAGTATAGAGGAGGTATAAATATTAATGTTAGAACTAAAAGTTTGTTTCCCCGATATGGTGTCACATGTCACCTGTACTATTTTCTAAGTATGGTGAGACTGTTCCTATTTCATTTGACCTCATATCATGTGGAGAGTGGAGAATTTTCTGTCAGGGGATATGCCTTCTCTGGCCATACATGTCAGTCAGTCCAGAAAACTGCTGTGAAAATGTCTGATTTATTTATTTATTTTTTATTGTGAAGCTCATTGCTAAAGGTTGGAATTAAAATCTGTACTGCCAATTTTTTTTTTTTTAATCTGTGAGTCACAATATTTAAGAATCTTCAAATAGTAGCTCTTCTTACAGAATCCATTTTCACCTGTTGACTAACAGCTGCAGAATCAAGAATCTGGAACAAATTCAAGAGCTTGCACAAAAACAAGCTAGTCAAATCTATTCTTAGCAATTTATTACCAGACTGAAATACTTCTGGGGTTTTAGCTCCAGAAGAGCTTTTTAAAAACCTGAGATCACAAGGCTATCATTAATCATAGCTGAGGTCTGTAGTAGTTTGAAAAAGTGACCAAGTGAGCGAGTGAAAGTCACTCAGTCCTGTCCAACTCTTTGTGACCCCATGGACTATACAGTCCATGGAATTCTTCAGGCCAGAATACTGGAGTGGGTAGCCTTTCCCTTCTCCAGGGGGTCTTCCCAACCCAGGGGTCAAACCCAGGTCTCCCACATTGCAGGTGAATTCTTACCAGCTGAGCCACAAGGGACATGGTAAATTTGGGCAATTGTCATAAGGTTAGTGCTTTGGTCAGTTAGTGCTTTGGTCAGGGGAACTTACGTCTTGGATGGCTACTGGACCATCTCAAAGGCTACTACGTGCAAATGCAAATCTACAGCCATCTTTAGCTATGTTTTAGAGTTAATTTTAACCTGATTTCATCTATATAGGAGAATAAACCCCACAACTCACTAAGAATAGCCAGTAGCTTTGGCTCTTAGGAAGTTGATTGCTGCCTTAGGGGACTTACAAATAGTGGTGTAGTGGGGACACTCAGAAAGTGGAGTTGATCTGCCTGTACTAAAGAGATAGAGGATTATCAAGGGAGCTTGAGAAGGAATAGATATAAGGGAAAGAGAGAGTTTTAGCATGGTGGAGAGTATGTGAGCATGCATGCAGGCTGAGGAGTCCATGACACAGAAAGACTGAGTGGGAAAAACAGGCACCCTCTGTAAGATGCACAAACACAGCCTTATCTAATGGAAGTGCCTCATTTCAGAGAAAGTACATTCTCTATTTCTTCAGCCTCTGTCAGAGAGCCAAGTTCAGTATCATCATCTCTACAGATCGGACAAACCTTCCTAAGGTCAAAGAGACTGTTGGTCCGGACTTCCCTGGTGATCAGTGGTTAAGAATCTGTCTGCCAACGCAAGGGACATGGGTTCGATCCCTGGTCCGGGAAGATTCCACATGCTTTGGGGCAACTAAGCCCATGTGCCACACTATAGAGTAGTCCCCTCTCACTCGCAGCATCTAAAGAAAACCCATGTGCAGCAACAAAGACCTGCTGCTGCTGCTAAGTCACTTCAGTCATGTCCGACTCTGTGCGACCCCATAGACAGCAGCCCACCAGGCTCCCCCATCCCTGGGATTCTCCAGGCAAGAATACTGGAGTGGGTTGTCATTTCCTTCTCCAATGCATGAAAGTGAAAAGTGAAAGTGAAGTCACTCAGTTGTGCCCGACCCTCAGCAACCCCATGGACTGTAGCCTACCAGGCTCCTCTGTCCATAGCATAGTCAAAAAAAAAAAAAAAGGAGAGAGAGAGACTTGGTCCTTATTGGTCCAGATCATGCCCATTACTCTATTCCTCAAGTTCTTTTTCCAACTTTCTTTTCCCATATATCTAGAATTCCTGCCCTTGAAGTCTTTTTTTTTTTTTTTTAGATTAAAGGGCTGTCTTCAGAACAAAACACAAGTATTCGATTTGACATAAAGGGGGCAGTAGAAAATTAATAGTACTTGTTAGCGGCAATTAGTCTTTTCCATTGGCTGGCAGAAGCAGCGCTGGAATCAAGGACTGTCTTCATGTGGAGGAGCGACAAGGTTTGAGACATGAAGCAGGGTTCCGGAAGGGTCAAGGCTGAAAGCCTCGGGAACTCAGCCGCATCTGGAGCCCAGATGTGTGAAGGGGTAGGCGGAACAGCATGTGCCCCAGGCATCATGGTACACAAAGCAGGCTCTTGCATGCAACATTGGTAGCATAAGCTTGGTGCTTTAGTGAACCACAGATACACATGCGCTTTGGCATATATACACACGACAGGTAATTCACACTGGTAATTCACAGGTAATTTTTCAATCCCCTCCACTTCAGGAAAGGAGATAAAATGGGAATTTGATCTCATAAGAGGTAGGTCTGAAACTCTGCAACATATTCTTGCCCTTGGCACAGAAACAATTTGTATATAATCATTTTATGTTCTTCTGAAGTGTGATTAATAACATTACTACAACATTTGAATGAAAGAAATTATGATAAAGCAACCACTTCTTATAGGTGCTTTGTTTTAACCTTCATCACATGAAGCATTCTAGCTAGCTTGAAAATGTCAGTTTGTAAATATAGCCAATGTATTCAAAAATCCATTTCGTTGGGTTCAGTGTCAACATATCTTACTTGGTAGCGGGTCAACCAAGTATTGAGTGCTCTCCAACATGAATAGAAGCTTAAGACAATTATTTTGAAATATTCATGTAGATCAAGTAAATGGTTTATTTGCTTGAATTATCTGAATGCTCTCAATCTTTCTCAAATTTTGTTTTTGATGTTTAAGATTCAGATAGCACAGCATAAGGACAAAAAAAGCAAAAGAAAGGACATTAGGCCATGATGACATGGTAATAAAGAGTAATGGTTATAAAGTAGTAGTTTCTCAAGGCTAGAATCAAATCTGTTTAAAGGACAGCTTGACAAACTTTTGCAACTCAGGTTGTTAGTAGAAGAACCCCCAAGCTCCATCCTGCCTATCTTGGAATGTTCCTGTGATAGACAAACTTTAGATTATCTTATGTAGAGATAAATAAACTGTTTGCATATCATATTAGCCATTAACTTTACTTTGCTTACACAGGTGCAAATGTATGTGATAACCAGAACTGTTTTTTATTCAAACAGTTGTCCCATTGGTAGAGGGTGTAGCAACTCTATCCTGGGTTTACTCTGAAAAAAGAGCAATTTAGTTAATCATGAGCCTAGAGTTCTTAAACAGATGATTTCATTGATCACTGCTGGTTTTAATAAGCTTATGAATATAAAAACAGTGACTAATCTGTTTTCTCCAAAGATATAGTATTCTGAGAGCTAAATAAAAACGGGTTGGCATTCTTTGTTTGTGGCATGAATTCCTATATAAGCCCAGGTGTGAATTCATTATTGAAAGACAAAGTGTTAGTACGGGGAGAAATATTGCTTTCTTATTTGTTTACTTTTTTAAGAAGTTTTAATTCCTTTCCATTATAACATTGCTATTTTCACCCTGTACTTTGTATGTTTTAAAATGATTTTTATATTGCATTCATTTCTATGGGTTAATTGTCATAAAGTTATCTTTATGTTCAAATTCTAGATTTAATCATCAAAGAATAATTTTAATTAAAAATAATGGACATGCGATTTGAGAATTTGCTTCGTAAGCCTTGGGGCTTCCCAGGTAAAGAATCTATCTGCCAATGCGGGACACACGAGTTGGATCCTGGGTAAGGAAGATCCCCTGGAGGAGGAAATGGCAACTCACTCCTGTATTCTTGCCTGGGAAATCCCATGCACAGAGGAGCCTGATGGGCTACAGTCCACGGGGTTGCAAAGAGTTGGACACGACCTAGTGACTAAACAGTAATAATCACAGACCTTAGTCACATAGACTGAATTAGCAGCTTTAAGCCATATGGCTGCAGAATTTCAGATTAGAGCCATACTACTACTATTTTTCAAACCGTACTACTTTTCCCCCTCATTATTGAACATCTGAACTTAAGAACTTCATTATAAAATATGTAAAATATAATTTTAAGGAAAATACTGTCTGATACCTAACATAAAGTATGCATTAATGTATAGCATAATGTCTAATGTACACTTTTCTTCTCATGAGTCTTTCATTCTTATTTAACTTCTTTTTCAACTTTGCTTCCTGACTCCAGAGATGCTGTTTTACTTTCTCCAGATAATACGAGGCAAACTTCCACTAGGAAAGGCTATGGGTGTGTGAGAGAGGGGCAGAGAGGAGACACAGTGGGGATTAAGTGCTTCTCAAACAGCTTGTCCATGACCCTCCTTATCATTAACCCCACCTTTATCCTCTAGTCTAGAAATGCCTATGTTATCAGTTCCCTCGCCTTTTCAAGATTCTGGGTTGAGTCTTCAGTTTTCTCCATTGCTGCTTTGGATTTTAACTTTCTCAGGTTTCCTAAATCAGTTACCACTCCTTTGCTCTCTAGCTTCCAAACTTTTAAGATTATATCCTTCCCAGAAAAAAAAAAATTTAAAAATAACATCTGAACCAAAAAAGTAATGTGTTTGAATACAGTCATATCTTTGATCGCATCGTTTTCTATTTTCTTGGAATTGCTCCTTGAACGAATTTGTGTTTTGGTGCAGGGGTTCCAGTTTCCATCTCAAATGGCCCGAGGGGTGGGGCAGCTGTTCTGTCTTGTGTCACTAGTTCAAAACCCCAGACTGGTCAGGGTCAGAAATAACCAGAGAAGTGTAGGAGAATCCCAGAGCAGTACAACACAGGCCCTGGTTTCCATCTGGGACAATAGGAGGGTCCTTGCTCCCAGCCCAGAGGCAGCAGCTGCAGTCGGGTAGACATGGCTTTGTGACAAGGGGGTGAGACAAGACCGTCCCCACCTCCCCAGCCTGCTGGTTCCCATGGTTTATACTTGGAGAGGACGGTTTCGTAACATCTTCTTTGTCCCCAGGGACGAGCTTGGGAAGTAGGTAAGACATGCACGTCAGGGGGCATTGCCGTGGCACCACCATGGTGAAGGGCAAGGTGCCTGAGCTGAGCCAGGGGCCAGATGGGGTTCGTGTCTGAGATGCAAAGAAACCATGACTCCACAGAAAGCTGAGCAGAGACTTTTGGAGGTGGTGGTAAAGCTGGGCTTGTTGCCTGGTTCCAACTATGTTGAGAAAACAGCACGAGTGGAACCATGGATTTTCAGCAGAGAATACAAGCAGGACCCCAGGAGAGCAGCAACCCCTTTCCTCCCCAGAGGGTCCCCTGAATGTCTCCTCTTGGAGGTGCCATCTTTGGGAGGAGAAGATGGTGGTGGTGAGCCTTGAGAATAAAGAACTAGCCTTGATGGAGTCTGAATATTTATCTGAGAGACATTTAAAATGAAAGAGACTATTTCAAAGCAACAGAAACTGTTTTAATCTGAGACTGTATCACCTTTAACTAGCAAATTTAAAACTTCCCCTCCAATCAGCAGAAACTGTGGGCTCATAAGAAAGAGCAAATGAGTTATAAAAATTAAAGAAACCAAAAAAAAAAAAAAAATTAAAGAAACCATATTTTTTTCCTGAAAATATCCGAGTTGTCACTCATGTACAACCTGAGTTGTACATGGCAAGTTAGGACTGGGTTCCCTCATTGGAATGTTGATTTTATCTGAATTCAGCAAGTGCCACTTCATTAGGTATTTTTAAAATATTTTATGTATTTATTATGTTATGTTGCATTCAGCAGTATGACTGAATATGAAACTAGAGAGATCTAGAGAATTTCTCCCTGACATGCACTGTAATTGTTGAAACAAATAACAGACACTACAGGTTTTGTTAGAATACAAGATTGTCATTTGGTATTTACTAGAATTGCAAAATCAGCTGGTTAAGGAAAGACAATTGGACTCCCCAAATATGTTGATGTTTACATGTTTGATGGTCATAATAATATAAATGTAAACTGTGGAGAATGACAAGAAAAAATTATTGCTTTAAATGCCATTAAGTTATTGCTAAGCTCCCCCCCAAACAGTTGAATGCATGTTTGTGTTACAGCAGGCAGGTACCTCCCATTCTTTCTCCTAAAAATACAGTAAGTGTCTAAAATCTTGGTTCTAGATTTGGCGTCAGCACTTTGCTATAAATCTGCCCCAAAGCCATTAATACCAGCCTGTGTGGGTGCGCGTGGGTGTGTGCGAGCTCGTTCTGCCAGGACTTAAGCTTTGGGATAAAGGGTGACTGTGTCATAGCCCTCCGGGGGCCTCATGCGGGCCCGGGCGTGAGTTTCACAGTACAGCTCCCCCTCCACGAAGAAGTAGCCCTTCTGTTTGAGGTTGAGGTTACAGTCGGCGCACACGAAGCACTCCGGATGCCGGTATTTGTCCCGCGCTTTCACAACCGCACCACTGGTGGGGAAAAAGGAGACCCTCGTGAACACACAAACACACACATAGAGCCAAAAACATGACCCAAAGGGAGACAACACTATAGATAAGGCAGGTGTTTCACATTCAGGAAAGAACAGCTATAAAACTGGGCGCAGCTGTGGAACTGATGCAGTTGCCAGGGAGAGCCAAGACAACAATAAATCTTCATGGCTTTCTCTCCATTGTTCACGTGTCAATGTTTTTCAGATTTTTTTTTTTCAAACAAATTTTCTTTTCTTTTTTTTTTTTTAGAGAAATGATAGGATCTTACTTCATGATCTCTCCCCATTGTTTCTTTGGAAGCAGGAGAGATGATGCAGATAATCCTCTGCAAAGGAATCGGATTGTGACCAAGGTTGTTGTCTATACAACCAAAGTCCCTCTGCTTAAACTGTCTAGCTTGGTGGTCCAGCGTCCACTCTATGGAACACAGAACAGATCAAAGGGCAGAGATGGAATTTTCATGGGTGGGTACACTTGCATTTTGACAGTAAACTGTTAAAAGAGTGTACTCCAACTTTGGAGCAACAGTTGTTCGATTGGCCAAAAAGAATCCTTTCGGGTTTGTCCATTGCGGTGTATGGAAAAGCCCAAACAAACTTCTTGGCCACCCCAATGCTTTAGGTAACATCACGACCTGTCCTGTGTTACGAGGTCCTCTCTGCCCCCAGCCCCCTGTCCTGCTAGTTTCTGTCTCCCAGCCCCCTCTGTGCTATAAGCAGGCTTATCTCCTTCCCCCACCCTCCTGGGATGCCTCCTGGGTGACTCGACTGATAGCTCCTCAGTGTGAGAGCTAGTGACAGGGGAACAGAAAAAGGGGATGGAAGACATGCTCCCACGGGCCAGGAGGTGGAGGGACTGAAATGATCTGGTTCACCTGAAGATCTGAAACTAGCAAGGATGGCTATTTACACCTAAAGCCCCTTAAAATGGAAGCTGACTTTGTGTCTAAAAAATCATATTTCAGTATTTGTGCAACTTTAAGAAATCGACTAAGGATAATGTGTTTTAATGAACAACTGGATGACCCCCATATTTGTTTTCCTGGGTTTATACAGAAAAGGAAGAATTCAAAGACTATGCATCAACAAAGGGAGGGCTTTGTGAAGTGAAGTCATGATTCTCGGAAATGACTTTTAGGATATACTTCTGGGGCAGTTTCCTTTCATGAACATATACCTGAAATTATAAGTCAGGATTTCCACCTCACATTCTATGCTAATTTGGGGGTACACCTAAAGGATTTCTGGTCAGACTGCCCTAAATGTTGTGGACATTTATATTTCAGTTCGCTGAATAGAAATTTGTTTTTTGTAAAACTTCAAGTCTCTTTTAGAGGAAATAGGGAACTGACGCCAAGACTGGTGGTGAATTTGGGGTTGAAAATGAAACTTACACGATGCCACTCCCGCATTTGTCACAGAATGGCATCTTCTGCGTGCCGCCAGCACCGCCGTGGACTTTTGTAACTGGAGCTCTCACACTCCGAGTTCCAGCAGGACGGTCATCTGAAATACAAAGTGCTTCCATTTATGGCCAGGGAGCAGCTGGCTACGGTTTATACTTTGCTTCTATTTTAAGGTGTGCACTTTAACCTGAGGAATTCTTAGCCTTCACCCACAATATCATTTGGAAAGAACCAGGATTCGTTCAAGCATAATTTATTCTGAAATGGGACCTTACAAAACGAAATTAGTTAAAAAACTGTTGTTGTTGTAGGGAGCTGTTACAAAATGCCCAAAGGAACAGAGAACATTTTGCATCTTTCCTTTTTAAATTTTGGGCTCCAAAATCACTGCAGATGGTGACTGCAGCCATGAAATTAAAAAACGCTTACTCCTTGTAAGGAAAGTTATGACCAACTAGATAGCATATTCAAAAGCAGAGACATTACTTTGCCAACAAAGGTCTGTCTAGTCACGGCTATGGTTTTTCCTGTGGTCATGTATGGATGTGAGAGTTGGACTGTGAAGAAGGCTGAGCACCGAAGAATTGATGCTTTTGAACTGTGGTGTTGGAGAAGACTCTTGAGAGTCCCTTGGACTGCAAGGAGATCCAACCAGTCCACTCTGAAGGGGATCAGCCCTGGGATTTCTTTGGAGGGAATGATGCTAAACCTGAAACTCCAGTACTTTGGCCACCTCATGCAAAGAGCTGACTCATTGGAAAAGACTCTGATGCTGGGAGGGATTGGGGGCAGGAGGAGAAGGGGACGACAGAAGATGAGATGGCTGGATGGCATCACTGACTCGATGGACATGAGTCTGAGTGAACTCCAGGAGTTGGTGATGGACAGGGAGGCCTGGCGTGCTGCGACTCATGGGGTCGCAAAGAGTCGGACACGACTGAGTGACTGAACTGAACTGAACTGATACATAGCATAAAATGGACCATCTTCGCCATTTTAAGTGTGTAATTCAGTAGCATTAAGTATGGTCACAATTTTGTGCAACCATCACTGATACCTATTTCTAGAACATTTTCATCATCTAAAACAGAAACTCTGTAACCAGGAAACATTAACTCTATATTTCACTCTCCTTCCAGACCCTGGTGACCTCTATTATACTTTCTGTTGCTATGACTGGACTATTCTAAGGTCCTCATATAAATGGAATCATGCAATATCTGTCTCTATGTCCCTGGTTTATTTCATTTAGCAGAATGTTTTCAAGGTTCATCCATGTTGCAGCATATATCAGAATTTTCATTCCCTTTTAAGGCTGAATAATAGTGTACTTTATGGATATATACCACATGATGTTTTTCCATTCATGTGTAAATAGACATTTGGGTTGTTCCCAACTTTTGGCTGTTGTGAATAATGCTTCTGTGGATGCTGGTGCATAAGTATTGGTTTGAGTCCCTGCTTTCAGTTCTTCTGAGTATACATCTAGGAATGGAATTGCAGGATCCCGTGGCAATTCTCCTGTTTCACTTTTTGAGGAACCACCATACTGTTTTTCCCAGTGGCTGCACCATTTCACATTCCCCATCAGCAGTGCACAAGGGTCCCTATTTCTCCACATCCTCACCAACACTTAGTTTCCATTTGTTTGATAATGGCTATACTAATGGGGCATTTTGCATTTCTGTGCAACTTCTGAAGGACAGTATATATCTTTTGGACATGGAAAACCATTGGTAAGAGCATAAACTCTGAAGACCCCAGGAGTGGGCTGGAGACCCAACTCTGTTTCTTACTGGCTGTGTGGCTTTGTGCAAATCCACCCTCTCTATGCCTCATTTTCTCTTTTGTTAAATAGGGGAAATAACAGCTCCTACCTCACTAAGTTATTGTGGGGATTAAATGATCACATGTGAAAAGCAGCTCAGCACAGGATTTGGGACTGTGCTGTTCATTCCAGTGTTGTCTAAAAATTTGATGATTATGATAGCCTGGGATATGGGGGAGGCTGAGAAATCTTGCAGTATTTTATGATCAATAAGCTGAACTAGCCCTTGACTACTGAGATAGGATTTATCTTTGATGCTCTTTTACCATCAAGTTGGTGGCTCCTTAAATATGCTCTGGATGTTCTCCTCCTAAACCAGGCAACACCAAATCCTTTTACAGCAAAGAGTCATTTGATGACTGATGAAAATCAATTTTTAGACTCTCATTCCCATTATGCTTGCTGCCCTCCCCTCCCCTGACCCTTGCAATAACCTCTGTCAACAACGTCTCAGCAGACATTCACGGACTGCTCACCAGCGCCATCGTTCACTAGTTCCTGGAGCACCCTGAAGGAGCCCGACTGGCGAGGCTGGGTAGGTTCATTGCGATTGTCATGGAGCATCCGGTACACATCTGACTCGGGGGGCACGGAGGCTGTGGGTTCACTGAAACAACATGCCGCGGGAAGCCGCGTCAGGAGCGTGCATATGCGCAGGAAGACACAAGATATCAATAAGCAGTGACTGCTGTATTTACAGCATCTCCCCAACAGAGATTCCGTATTCTCAAGTTAATCTCTATTACAGTTAAGTATAATGTGAATTCACACGGGTTGCCTTAAAAAATATCATTGATTAACCTGGGGTCACTTCAGCACTTCTCCATGTGCAAGAATCCTTTTGGAGGGCAACTGAAACGTTGTTAGGAAATAGTAATTTAAAAAACAATGCGTGCGTCTGATGGATATATAATTATAATATGAACAAAATTAACCTTTTAGAAATAAAAGACCACATACGTGTGATAGAAAGTGCATGAGTGAGCCCAGTTTATCTCAGTCATAAAGATGTTAATAAAATTCAGATTCATTTTTGATATTAAACCAAAAGTGTATGGTTTAGTTTTGTTAACTCTTGAATCAAGGTAACATTTTGCCTGTAAATGGAAGAATTCAACTTCCCAGTGTTTGAAAGCGCATAATATAGTGTCTTTCACACAGAAGTCAGTTGTATAGGCTACTAAATAGCTACATTATAATTCATTTACAAAAATGATAGATGACTTATTTTAATAAACTTTCTACAAATATATTCATGTTGAACAATAAAAAATGCCACAATAAAAATACATGTCAGGCACTGTAATATTTTACTATTTTGTCATTTAATTGCATTATCTAGAAAAGGTAGTTGCTATTTGCACAAATTTTTATTACCGATATCATATTTGGAAATAATCATCTTACCTATCTGAAGCTCCTTGCAAATGGCTTTGAAATACATTATGCTATTATTATCTTATCCCAAGGACTATCTTTGGGATATTGTTACATAACACTTGTAAGCATTATAATACTTTATAATGGTTCTATAATATTGAAAGAAGTAATAAGGTTTTATCTTCTAATAAATCTTTTTAATTGAAAAGTACTTTGAACAAATATGAATAAAGAAAAAATTAGTCAAAATAGAGACCAATGGAAATTAGATATCTATATTAGTAGCCTGAGATATTTACTTACAAACTCTTACTCATGGCAAAAATAATTAACTCTTCCACAAGATGCCATTAGAAGAGACAAAAGATATCATTTCTTTTAAAACTTCTCTGAACCTCCCATCCCTTCCCCAGTTTTTGATACCCAAAGAAGAAACACAGTATCCCAGATTATAAATCACTTTTGAGAAGTACTGTACCAGACATTTGCAAAGTACATTGTGGTTTTTCAAAAGACATGTACATTTCGTCCTGCCATGATTTCATTTTATTGCTGTCACATAAAACTCTGCTTGCTTAATTTCTCAAATCACCATTATCACAAGGCCTAAAGCTTTCTTTCGATTAAGACAATGCTACAAGATAACAGTAAAGTCGACATTGCCCATGTGTTTAGTTAATATGCCCACGGTTCAGAAAGGCTCTTATTACCTCATCAAGGGTGTTTCCCCTAGAGCTGTTGAAACCTGACCCTGAAGTGTTTCCATAATATTGTCATCTGAGTACAACTGCATGGGAGTATTAAATTGAGCGTGTACAATCTTCACACCAGGAAGTTCCATTTCCAAAGGAATGTTAGGGGCCATCTTAGCAGCAACTTTCAAGTCACCTGGGCAAATAGTACTAAGAGTACTGACAGAAGAAGGGGTGCTACGCCCACTGCCGCCATCAACACCGGACGGAGTGCTGCATCCACTGTGTTAATGACCACGTCACACACAAGACGACACGGGAACCAGAAAATCCAGACAGGGGAACACAGAGAACAAGTACAGAGAGGTTAAAAGTAAGAGGTGAATTAAATCAAATGGAAAAGAAATGTTTGTTTCTGGCTAGAATTTGTTTTAGAAAGGGAACACTTAAAAATTCACGATTGAGAAAAGTTTCACAGAATTAAGATACCGGTGATACCGCATTTCTTGGCTCTGCTGTACTATAAAATATGCTCTGCTAGGTGAAAGCTTCATGGGAAAAGAGTTGTGTATAAAGGAAGTGGCACAGGGGAATTGCATTAGCTGGAATCCTTTTACATTTCTGAGCTGCAGTATTTAAAATATTAATGAATGATCCTACACAAATAGTAATATGAATATGCAGTGTGAAGATCCAATCAAATATTTAGGCTAAACATTGCAAAATAAGTATTTTCAGAAATATAGTTGGGCTTAATTCAAAGTAATTGGCAACTTGAAGTTATCTGGTAAAGATTCTGTTTTACGACATTTTATAAATATTTGTTACTATTTTAACTTTTTCTATTTAGTTCTCTAATTTTGTGAAGACTACACTTTAAGAAATTGGTGACTTAATATAGGTCCTAGAAATAGCCAATAAATGCTTGTCACCTTGAAATTAATAATTAGAGAGCAAATAAAGTGATCTCAGACTCTTTGGATGCAACTTAGGGCTAAGATATGTATATATATTTCTTTAATACATAGCTATTTTCTTGCAAAATTTTGAAAGCACATATATATTTTCATGCATATTTTTCATTTCCTTTTAAAGTCAAGTCAAAGGAACTTACTAAAACATCAGAAAGGCCAGTCATGCAATTTTAAGAAGAACTACAGAAACTTCATATACTCTATGAATAGAATTCTCTACAGATATGAGGTTAGTTATAACTGACATGCTGATGACTAAAAGTCATTTTTATACATGCATTTTAAATGCAGCATGACAAATGCATTTTTTTGAGAAATGGAATATATTGGTTTTTTTTTTTTTTTTAAAGCATAGTCATTTAAGACAAAGCCAAAGGAAACATTAGTATTGATGTCAGCTTCTATCATGTCTGCAAGTTAGTGTTGCTGTAAACTCAAGGCAGAGAACAGTTTACATGGCGTGTTTATCTCAGTCAGTGTTCCCTTAGGGCTCAAGTATGGCCCCTGCCTGCATTTACTCTTCAGGGCTATTAATGTCAACCTCAGGCCCATACAGAGAGCAAAAACTCCAAACCCAATATATTGAAGATTGATTTTGTTGGCTTCATCAGTGTTGCAGCCTGGTTAGTCTGGGCAACCCATGTCACTAAATAAGTTACAAAAAATTTTTTTGTGTTGTGTTATCCAATTTGACCTGCACAGACTAAATGAAGCAGGTTAATATGAACGTGATCCTTCACTTCCTGGCTGTTGAGAACCTGTTTGAAACTCAGTCAATAAATTGGTTGATCACACACAAAAATATCAAGTGGTTTATTCACCATTTTCATAGGCTTAACACTATACTGGTTGCTGAAATTGACTTCAGTTGATAAAAGAGTAGAAATGAAATTTCAGTTAGAGTGCAATTCAGTCAGGATCATATTGATTTGACCTCAGTATAATGAAGTTTATTAAATTGTAATTTAGGGGTTTGAGACACTGAATTTCAGTATTGGGAGACTGGAGCTTAAAATAGTGAACCTTTTCCACAAGCATTTTATAACTACCCTGACCTTACTGTGTTCCAGGCATGGTGTTAGATAGTGGAGATGTAAACTATGGTTAACTCGGAACTTACAGATAGAACTTATTTTATAGTTTTAATTAATATAATTTCCCCCCTATTATTAGTGTTCTTATATACATGCATGTCTGTGTATATAATTTTGTTTAAGCAGAGATTGTGTCTTCTATTTCCTAGTTTCTTAATCATTCTATTTAAGGGCTCATGTCTATCTATTCACATAGGAAATAAAACCTAAGCAAATGACAATTATCTTTTTTATACATTTCTGGAACGATTTTAAACGAGCTCTTGAACTGATGCTTAAAAAATAGTGTTCATGGACTCCAGTTACTGTGGAGATGATCATGGGTCAGCATGACCTATTCCTGTGACTTGGAAAGGTAGATACTGCTGAAATTTCATGACATTGAGCTATTGACTTGGCAACCTGTAAGGCTGATGATACACTCAATTACTATCATACAACTGGATAGATCATTAGACACAGAACTCATTTCCCTGCTGTGTATATGGACTTTTGGGGACATGCTTCTAGATGTAGCTTGTCCAAAAACCACTAACGGGATTGTATTTTATCACTTGGATCTATAAAATGCCTTGCTGAACTTTTAATGTTAGTTTTGGCTTTAAACATTTACATATTTTCATATTAAAATACTTTTCTTTTAATATGGGTCAGTTATGATGAAACCATGAAAAGAACCCTAAAGGCAATGGCACCCCACTCCAGTACTCTTGCCTGGAAAATTCCATGGATGGAGGAGCCTGGTAGGCTGCAGTCCATGGGGTCTCTAAGAGTTGGACACGACTGAGTGACTTCACTCTCACTTTTCACTTTCCTGCACTAGAGAAGGAAATGGCAACCCACTCCAGTGTTCTTGCCTGGAGAATCCCAGGGACGGGGGAGCCTCGTGGGCTGCTGTCCATGGGGTCACACAGAGTCGGACACGACTGAAGTGACTTAGCAGCAGCAGCAACTAGTATTAAGACCCAGGGAGATGACTATATTGGTATCTCCAACTTACATCTGATTCAAAAGTTGTTTATTAATGGTGTACTTCTTGCTTGATAAGAAGCCACTCAAAATTCCACCTTGATGAAGAATTATTTGGCAAGAACAAGAAATTCGGAAGCTAGAGCAAATAGTGAGGGGCCACAGGAAGACAGGGAGGATAATAGAAGCTATTTTAGAATTTTTTAAGGTTTATTTACTGGTACCTATTTTTTAAGCAAATCCTTTCATATCTGGTTTTCCTCTCCCCTCTTCCAAACTTAGCTAGATTGAAAGGCACCTTACGATAAAAAAATTATGAGTAGCTTGTCATTGTCACCATGTTTGAATTAAATGAAAATATTAAAGAAGGGCATTATGTGCCTGAATCTCTGACTTACCCTGAATTTTGCTATTAAATGTAATTGGTCTTTAGCAGAAGCAAGATTTGTGTTACTCTAATGTATCATTTTACTCAAGCCTCGTGTAGTTCTATAGCTCATGTTAGTGAGCTTACATTTATGTTAACCTCAAAAGAATGCAAGTATATCTGTTTTACTATGCTTCTTTAGGAAGATGTATGTATATATATTTATTCAATAGTAAAAGAGCATTTTAACTTCTAACACAGTTTTTTTTTTTTTTTATGTTATTGAGAGTGGGGTTGGAAAACTGTTGAATGTGGGGAAATAGAGAAGGATGTAGAGGAGAATGAAATATGAAGGAGGAAAAAACTAAAAGAAGCCAAAAAGGATTGTTCAAAGTTGCCAGTATGCAGGAGGAATAACAGCTCCTGATTCTTCTTGCTAATCAGGAAGTCTAATTAGGCACTCTCGAGATTTTGTTCCTTTATTTAATTAACATTTGCTGAGCATTTACTGTCCTAGCCTCATTTCTTGGTAGTGGAGATACAATATGTTTATATTCTAGCGGGGTCAGATGTCTTTAGTAGTCATTGCCTTATTATTAATAGCATCTTTCTCCAGCTCTTTTACTCCATTTCCTCTTTCTGAGTCTGATATCACAAAATTGGCTTACTTTGAGGTCATTTTCTGGCCCTGACTCTAGCTCATGGAAAGGTCTGCACATGGAAATCATATATCAAGTGATGACTGACCATACATGGCAAGCAGCATAAACTCAGATGTCTCCAGGGGCCACGAGGGTCACACATATATGAAAATGGGCCAGGTGTCATATGCTTGGGAGTTAAGGGTATTTTGCCAAGATGGAGAGTAGATGTTCCATCTTAAGGCACTGACCTAAATTCTGTATTTTTAAACAACAGGAGGGTTAAATAAAACATTGTGAATTGACTCCACCTACAGACAAGCAATTGGGACACCTGATGTAGATCATTGTTCACTGATCTGTTAGGGTTGATCCAGCCTAACCCCCACTTCCTTCCTCTGGGCTGGTTGATGGAGCTGAGGTCAGAGGACTTCAGGTTTCCTGAAGTCACTGTTTCCTGATGTGGCAATACAGGAGGCTCATTTCTTTCCTCGTAAGTTGGAATTTAGTCTCTAGAGAAGATTTGTAAAGGATCGTCTGACGATGATCTGTTTCTCTGACAGACAAGAAGAGATCTTGCTCATTATTATTCCAGTCTATGCACAGTTATCCATGAGGGTTACCCAGTAAATTTCCCTCCCTACCAACTCTCTCTTTATACTTATTTTCCCCAAGTGGAAACATTCCAAGTGGCCCCTCTTCCTTTGCAAGTATCCATGTGTATGTGTGTGTGTATGTATGTGTGTTAGTCTCTCAGTGTGTCCAACTCTGCGGAACCACGGACTGTGGCCTGCCAGGCTCCTCTGTCCATGGAATTCTCCAGGCAAGAATATTGGAGTGGGTGGCCATTCCCTTCTCCAGGGGTCTTCCCAACCCAGGGGATTGATCCCAGATCTCCTGCATTGCAGGCAGGTTCTTTACTATCTGAGCCACCAGGGAAGCCACACAAGTATCCATGTGTGAAAGTCGCTCAGTTGTGTCCGACTCTCTGTGACCCCATAGACTGAAGCCCACGAGGCTCCTCTGTTCATGGAATTCTCCAGGCCAGAATACTGGAGTGGGTACCCATTTCCTCCTCCAGGGGATCTTCCCAACTCAGGAGTTGAATCCAGGTCTCCTGCATTGCAGGCGGATTCATTACCATCTGAGCCATCAGGGAAGACCAAGAATAGTGTGGGGTGGGTAGCTTATCCCTTCTCCAGGGGATTTCCCGACCCTGGGACTGAACCCAGGTCTCCTGCATTGCAAGCAGATTCTTTACCAGCTGAGCCACCAGGGAAGCCACACAAGTATCCATAAGAATGCAAATTTATTTTTATGTAAGAGCTAGAATGAGTGGGATTACCCAGCAGGCTCTGATGACACAGTGAGAACTAGGTGCTGAGATGGGATGAATGGACTGCATCAAACACAGAAAGCTGCACCAGCCTTTCCACCTTTGCCTCACCTGCTTCCTTACTCGCAACTGGGGGCTGGTTTTCATGTTTGTTCCTGCTGACTGGGCCATCTTGCCCTGGGACAGGGTATGTCTGCTAACTTCAAAGGTCACTGTGTTCTGGATGGGATTCTCAGAGCAGCCGGGGTATCAGTTATAAATACACACAGCGATTGCATAATATTTCACAGCTGTATAATCTTGTCAGTATTTACTCTCAGAAATGGAGGTGAGTTGGCTGCTAGTCTCTGCTAGGTGAATTTGTTTCTTTTGCTTTTGCAGTAAGCTTCAAAAAAGAGAAAAGTCACTCCAAACACCTAAGAGTTATGTATCTTGGTGATTAGTAGGATTTATTAAGGAGGCATGCACTCCACACTTCACCATCTTAAAGCTTATGACCTGCTTCGGCCTGGGATTATGAAAGGTTTGGGCCGAACGTTGTGCTTGTGTTCAAAGTAGTTCACATCCTGTAAAAACAAAGCGTTAGAGAGCCCCTCAGTGTAGGATTAATAGATATATATATATTTTAGATAAATTTAAATGCACAATTGTACAGAAAGGATTATTTATCACCAGATATTGACATGAGTAAGAAGGGTGATGATGGAGCCAGAGCGATTTCTTCCTCTCAACCATCTATTCACTAAACGTTCAGGAACTGGCAGACTGGACCCTAGAACCATGTTCTAGATGCTTGTCTTTAAAAGAAAAATCTGATCCGTGCCTTCAGGAAAGTAAAAATCAAACAGCAAGAGCTGGACTTTCGAAAGGAAAATCAGCCTTACTGTCACCATTGAGAGCATGGCAGCCAGAAACCAAGTGGAATACTTACTTTTGAGGCGAACTAGGGATGAGCCCCCGCAGCTGCCCGTGAAGTGCATCTTGTATATTGCTGGTTGAATAGAGCCCAATGGGTGAGTTATAGGAAGCGCTCACTACCTGTCTTTTGTCATCAATGTTTGCTGCTGCAACAAAAGGCTGGGCCCTTCTGTTGTGTGCGGCACCAATGGGTTTGAACTCCTGTACAATGGCAGACAAAATACACAAAAGCCACAGAATGCACAACAAAGCCGTTAGCGCGCAAACCAACAGCATCGCTCTTGTTAATCAAGGCTTCTTTATCCACTACGAGATTAATGGCAGGGTTAAAGGAGGACTACATTTGCCATGAACTTCATATGTGTTGTGAACGTCACCATATGTTAAGGTGCAAAGGAACTGATATTATTTGAAGTATAAAATAATGCAAATATTGTACCTGTCTGCTCGCTTCTGACTTCATCTAAGAAAGTCTCATAGGACTCATTTCAATCCAGAAATTTTGTGTCAAAAATAAGATTTTTGGCTTAGAAAAATGATTCTATGTAACACTGTCTTAAGTAGAACTTAGATAAAATTTCTCTTAACATTTCCCCCATTTTAGGAAATGGGAGACTAAATCAATCAGAAGGGAGTGAACATTTATGAATAACTGTCCTGCATCATTGTAACTAATCAAGTCTTTTTTTCCTGTTTTTTCTTAATTCCTACAACAAACAACATTCTTAATTTGCATTGAGATATAACCTTAAATGTTGAAAAAATAATAGAAACTAAAGGACTTCCATTATGAAAGAGGAAAAACATTTACAGAAAACCCTCCCTTTTTATTGTGCTGATTCCATGTTGTGGGTTCAAGTTTACTCTAGTTGCAGAAAGACTTCAGTCAGCAATTCAGAGACAGTGAATGTAGGTGATTTACGGAAGCATTTTCACTTTATTGCTCAGGGAAAAAGAACAAACTTCAATCCAAAACTCTGAGTTTGAAACATGCCTGAATGATCTGAAACTCTGTTATTATCTTTCAATGTAGGAATCAAATTTTCCAATTTTTATACAGATGGATAATTTTGTCAAGTCACTAAACTTTTTCTTCTTCTAAGCAACAGAAGAAAACCAAAAACCAATGCTAAAAGACACACAACTGATTCTCTTTCAAACTTTCTCATTTGGCAGAATTAGTTAAGATCCGTCTTTACATTATGGCATCCCACTCCAGTACTCTTGCCTGGAAAATCCCATGGACGGAGGAGCCTGGTAGGCTGCAGTCCATGGGGTCGCTAAGAGTCAGACACGACTAGGCGACTTCACTTTCACTTTTCACTTTCATGCATTGGAGAAGGAAATGGCAACCCACTCCAGTGTTCTTGCCTGGAGAATTCCAGGGACGGGGGAGCCTGGTGGGCTGCCATCTATGGGGTCACACAGAGTCGGACACGACTGAAGTGACTTAGCATAGCATAGCATTACATTATTTTCACTCACACATTCACATCAACCTCCTTTACTTTTGTGACGTCACCGACAGTGTTTCACAGAGATCTCAAATAGTACAAACATTTATGATTACTTGAAATGTTAATGGAGACTATTTTGATTTAAAAACTAAAAACATCGAGTAATATTCTTATTTGTGTCATTTTCCCCTTGTGATTATAGACGAGTAAGGTGTGGGAGTGTGCTTTTTAGAAAAAAGCTTGTGTTCCTTTCTTAGGGGTGGAGCCACAGTTTTGCATGGATTTCGGGGAAGGCCGACAACTTACATCAGGGACCCAACCAGAACAATGCTTCTTCTTGGTTCTCCTGAGCAGGCAGTCATCACATACACTCCCTGTTCCCCCACTTAGGCCTGTTGGAAAAAGCCCACTTACAAAGTAGCTGCTGCTGCTGCTGCATCGCTTCAGTCGTGTCCGATCTGTGGGACCCCAGAGACGGCATCCCACCAGGCTCCGCCGTCCCTGGGATTCTCCAGGCAAGAACACTGGAGTGGGTTGCCATTTCCTTCTCCAATGCATGAAAGTGAAAAGTGAAAGTGAAGTCGCTCAGTTGTGCCCGACTCTTAGCGACCCCATGGACTGCAGCCTCCCAGGCTCCTCCATCCATGGGATTTTCCAGGCAAGAGTACTGGAGTGGGGTGCCATTGATGACAAGACAAATGGGGTGCAGCTTCAAACACTAGCCCTAACAGAGTCTTTGACTCCAACTGCCCCAAGTCTCATGATACCTGAAAATCTGTAGTGTGGTGAATAAGAGCTTTTCTCTCAACTACTTTGGACAGCATAGTTTAATAGCCTCCTGAACTTGAAGGTCTGTGATTCTATAGTATGATTGACTTGACTCATATCTTATTGATTCAATCTTTAATCTCCAGAATAATGGGTCACTGCCTAGGAGTTGGTTGAGTGACAATGTAGTTGCTGATATTAGAGAGAAGCATGATTGAAACAATCAAATATGGCTTTAGAAGAGTGCTGAATCCCAGAACATGTGAAAACGTGTGCAAAGATTGATATAGTGGTACCATCTGATTGCTTTGACTGATTTAATAATGAATTTGGATTGGCTGTGTTTTATGATTAACCATTATGATTAATCATTATTATGGCATGAAAAAAAGTAAATGGGAAAGAAATAATTGTAAATAATGACAATAGACATGATTCAAGCCTTTGTTACTTTGGATATGAAAAAAGACAGAAGGCTATTTGCCTAATTTAGTTTTGGTGTATTATAAATCTCTCAGGTTAATTAAAAGAGCATATAAAGAAGTACTGAAGGACTCAAGCTTTGTGGAATTTAGCTTTTTTTTTTTTTTTAAGTAAGAATGATATGCCTGAGAGATCTTGGTATGTAATATTGATTTTATAAAAAATTAGGTAACATAATGTGGTGGCTTTATGAGGAAAAAAAATCTCTGCCCTTATTTCTTAGTCTTAAAACGATAAATAAACATGGATGGCAACTGACCTATAAATGAGGCATCTTCTCTGAAAATATTTGTGCAATAATAGCCCCTAGTAGTACTTCAAAAAGCAGCACGTAAGTTAATTAGCTCCAAGCTTTTCGTTGCTATTTTCGGTTTTGGTTATATATTGCAAATGTCACAAAAGTGTAATTTGTTAAAATGAAACAATAAAACCCTCTCTCTTTTTTACTCAGATCCTAAAAGGAAATGTTTCTAATACAGGCTTCAAACATTTGTATTCAGGCTTTGCAAAGCATTAGTTTATGGGCTGCTGGAGTTATTCCAAAAAAGCACAATGAAGTGTATGCACTAAAGGTAAACAAAAAATTTAAATATGGCACAGAGAGGCAACATTCTATCCAAGTCTTACATCACTATCGATGGTCAAACAGAATCAAAAGATAAGACCAATTAGAAGCTTGCTATTCTACTTTAATTCCTTTTTATATTTTCCTGGAAAATCATTAGTAATGGAAAAATACTGTAAAAATTTTATCTAGCAGTTAATATAGTCCAGCTCTTGTGTTTCTTCTACCCAGACAAAAGCATCTAAATGATTCTTATCTCTTAGGAATTCAATAAGTAATTATTGCGATTAATTAGATTCTTCAATATTTTAAATGGTAGGATTTCATATTAAAGAATAATATTTTGAATTAATGAAATGCTAGAGCTGCCAGAGTGAAAGCTAAGTAACTTGACAGGGATCTGCTGACACTGGGAGAATGCAGCTCTTGACAGCAATCTCCCCAGGCCTTGAAATTACCTCAGAGATGTTGTCATTCAAAAAGAGTTCACCTTTCAGTCTCTTACTTGAATAAATATTTGGTCTGAGAACTGAGGCAATAACCAGCTTTGACACAACATGCCTGATACATGTGTGACAGTATGCAGAGCTGCTTATAAGAAAAAAACGGTGGCAAAATTAGGAAACAAACTATAGCAAGTGCTCAGATCAAGGTACACTTAGTAAATAATTGTATTTTATCATGGTTGAAATTTATCAACAATCCCTGTCCCATCCTCATGCTCACCCTTTAAATGAAAAACAAAACCACTCATATTTTCACTTCAGTGATCCGTTTCAAGTGTTCTCCCATAAGTCAGTGGGGAGGAGTTTGGGGAAACGAGGATTTTATGAAACCTTGTTTTGGGCAGGCTGCCATCCAGTTATCAAAACACTGCAGAATAAAGTTATTTCATGAAAATATGACAACTTCAAGCCTACTTCTGTACCCTACTTGGCTGTGCAGATAGTATGTTTTTATTGTCAAGCCTTTTATGGAAAGGATGCAGATGCAGTCTTTTCTCATTTAGAAAACAGCATTTTTATTTCTGAAAAGCATCTTTCCTGTCTTGTGATAACTACATTATAATTTTGAATAGTTCAGCTAATATTAAACAAAGATGACGGTAATGCCTTATTGGAGAATGTAACCTTTGAAGAAGGACAAAGAACTCTAACACATACCTTTTGTCCTTTTCTATACTTTATATAGAAAAATGCACCCATCTGCTCATAGGCATGTTCAGGATTGTCTAGAAGGAGTTTATCCAATGGCCAGGGCTTGATCTAAACAACCTCTAAAGTTTATTTTAAGCCTAAGATTGGAGTCTAAATTCATAAAATAAAAATTTAGCTAATTTAGCTATTTAATAATAGCATGGAAAAACGAAAAAAACCTAGATGTTAAAATTTAGTATCATTTATTACTATAACTGTATAAGAAAAAGTCTCCAAAGCTTAAACCTATTCCTAGGGGGAAAAGCTGAAAAAAAAATAATTTAACATTTTATTATTTGTGGCTGTACTTGCATGGTAGGGTGTCATGGTTTCCACCACCACCCCACCAGTGAATATATATTGCCTTTAAAATGAAAAATAGTGTTTTAGTTCAATAGCAAAGGTCACATAACTTACAACAGAAGTTTGACTTGGGTTGAGAAACAAGAACTCAACTAGTATATCACTCAAACGCAACATTTTACCATTCATATACAATGCCATTTTAAAGACTTACTGGCATTTGTTTTTCAGACTGACACACCTTTATTGCTCAGAAGGGGTTGCTTTATTTGTAGAGTTCTCATTTGGGGAAAGAAAATATATCTGTTTGCAAGATATTTCTTTGCATAACTTTGTGTTAATTTTTTTAGAAAAAGAAGACAACATAAGCACAGTTTGGCCGGTTCTTCAGTCTCAGTCTACAAGTTAATTCACTCTTTGATACTTATCCCTACATTTTGTTCCAGTTTGTGCCATGGAATTTTCAGATAGCAGAGGTTATGCTGAAATTTAGCTATATTTTGTAGGAAAGGTCTTTCCTGAAGTGCCAAGTTATGTGAGTTGGTCATGCAGAAATCTGGCTGAGGGTCATAAGGAGTAGGAATATTTTGGTCCTTTAGGGGAAGAACAGAAATGGTCCTTATCTCTGAGCTCTTCAAACAGCAGCCTCTTAGAGAGAGGGTGCAAGTAAGAAGTTAGTCATGACTCAGTCTAATGGAATGTTCAAAGGCTCCATCTGACTGACTTCTGTAGCCCTTAACTCAGTCTTCACCTCTTTTTTTTTTTCTTTTTAATAAAAACTATCCCATTCTTTATCTTTTCCCCATGTGTAGTATCATAAATATTTATATTGTCTGATCCCAAAATGCAGGACACATGTGCTAACAAATGATTGACAAGAGGCCAGGGTATTTAACATTTGGATTATCTTTTAAAATTAAGTCTTGGAATAACCATAGTCATAAATTAAAACTCATGGATCTGCAATAAAGAATAAAGGTCAGATAAGCTCCAAGTCTGGTCTGGGGAGATGATAGAAAAACGCAGGCTTACATCAAGCTCTCAGCTTACCCTGTACTTAATAAAATCCATACTTGCCGAATCATCCATGTGCCTGCGTGGGTGCTCCAACACGATCAGGGATCACTAGGGATTTGGTACTTTGGTCAAACATGTGTAGTTGGTCCCTTATTTTAGTATCAATGAAATCGGGTTTAAAAAATTAGGAGAAATTTTGAATAGAAATGTGCAGAAGGGTGCCGTACAATTTTCGATGTGTCCTCTACATGGATCAAGGAAATTCAGAATTCTATCCAGTTTGCCCTAGTGATAATAGGAGATGGGGGTGTAGATATATGCATGTATGTGAACCTTAAATTTCCTTCTTTGTTTGTTTATGTTTGTTTTTTAAAGCACCACATGCTCTCTGTTTTCCTGTGTTGCCTCTAAGTGATGAGCTGATGAGGGTTGGAGGAAGCAGGTGGGTTTGGGCATTACTGCCAAGGGCTGTCCACAAGTGACCGCTCTGCCTAGAGGACTTCGCTCTCACTCCTTCTTCCAACCTTTTCTTCTATCAAAGAAGATGTTGACGACAGGTGTTATTCACCCACCCACCTCTGACGCCAGGCTAAGCCGCCTTCAGCCTCTGTCACATAGGCAGCCTCCTATCTCACTGTCAGGAAAGGCCAGGAGCCCTTCTGATCGCAGCCTGGCAGGAGGGGGTGGGCCAGTAATAATGAGAGCGCCACTGAATTGAATCTCTCTAAGAGGAATTCAATATGCCAAGTTATTTTTATATCTTATTCTATTTCAATCTTTAGAAGCCCTATGAGACACATGTAATATGTACTCTCTATGTATTTCACCAAGAATGAAATGAATGGGGGCTTAGGCCCTCAAGTGGAAAATGTGAGGGACAAATTCAGGAGTTGATGATCCTGAAAATGGAAACCTTGCTGAAGCATAAATTATATTTTCAGTTCATTTTCATTAGATATAATCAGTTTAGTAGTGATACTTTTTTAAAAGGGACTATTCAAACTATGTCTGTCTGTCTCTCTAAATGTGGGGAGCATCTAACCAAGCAGAGGTTCCTTTTCTTGATTATACTGTCCACACAACACAATAGGGGGTCAGTTTAATTTCAGGTTTGTTTTTTTTTTTTGGAAATTTTGAAAGTTGACAGTCAGATAAGCATCAGATTATTAGATTAATTTAGCTTGTTAGAGTTGCCTGAAGGGAAAATCCTTTATCTTTTGTAATTCAGCTGCATAAGCAGAATATTATTGTGATTACATAATGCAAAACTCTCTTCCTAGAGTAAACTTAATTATAGAATGCCTGAACTGATAATTAAAGAAGGATGTAACCTAAGAGCTGGGTGAAGACCTTGAGGAATTGAAGGTCACAACAACTAATAGATTAGAGACACCTGTTTCAAATGGTCGACCCTTTTTTTGTTTTGCTTTGTTTTAACATCTTAAATTTCTTGGGTTACCTCATGGTCATTTGGCAGACGTCCATCATGAAAAATGAAAAAATAAGCAGACTGTACATAGATAAAGCCTCTTTTCCCCTAATTTAACTCCAAAATTCATACCTGTGGTTCTGATTCCAAGTTGATTTTGAAAGGATGAGCCTTTCCATCTTCAGTTACCTGTGGAGACCATAAGCGAGCTTCTGCCCTGTAAATAAAAATAAAATTCGTAAAGCCAAATTCTAATGGGACTTCTAATTTTAATACACTTTAATTTCCTGTGTTTGTGAATCCTGAAAACCCAACCATGCTGGCTCCCTGATGTTGAACTTTCAGCCTCCATAACTGTGAGAAATAAATGTTTGTTGCTTAAGCCAGCCAGTCTATGGTATTCGACTGTAGCAACTTGAACTAAGGCAAGGACACCGTAGAGTTTCTGGAGAAAGCGGGTCTGCCATGCATGCGGGAAGCATACGGGAGAGGGAGATCCTGGCGACCTGCCCTGCAGATGACCACAGGGCAACCCCCCTGGATCTCCTCAACTTCCCTCCTGTCCTATGTAGGGCACCACAGGAGGCAGTGAATGATGTGCCAGGTGGATTTGCTGCTGGCATCAAGGAAATGGGCTCCGTCCAGCTCTTCTCATGTATCTACTTGGGGTCGTGTGGCCCCTACGGAACTATGTGCTTGGCAGGAACACAGGTGATGCAGATTCAGGGACAGGGTCAGTTTCACCCCATGAAATGGCAGACTGGCCGATGGATTGTGTCCTCTGGACCACAGCAGGGAAAACTGTGGATACAACAGCAGCAGGATAAACACACTTGCTAATCACGGCAACAAATCATTCTTTTCAGAATTCGGTCCCAGATCTCGGGTCTGATGGCAAAAGATCAGGTTCGATTCCTAATATTGTTTTTGATCAGAAATGTCTCCTTGTCTAAAAACCCTCGTGTGCCCATGTCCTCTCGTACCTTGTGAGATTCTTCCGGGCTGAATTTAGTACAAAACAGAAAACAGCATACAGGACATTAGCAACCAGATTTTAATAGGATCACACTTTGGCAAGCAGAAGATTCTTTTGGGATATTCCATTCCATTCTCTACCATGTTTAGAACAGCAGTGTAGCTAGACATGCTATTCAGTGTTTATGTGGCCAGTAATATTTTCTCGGCCGACCAACTGGGTTAGTGAAGGAAAAAAAATTCTTTTAGCCTTTTTCATTATTCTGACATTCCAGAGAATTCTTTTTAGGAATCCTTTGTTAACAGCCACCAGACTGACTTCAGTGAAGGACAGACCAAAGTGGCCAACATATAAAAAAGCCAGTTAAAATTCTGGGTCCTGCAATATTCTTCCTCACTGGGAGGATGAAGTCATTTATCATTCTGGTTCAGGTTCTCCTGCAAAACAGATCAAATTTTACCCCCATTAATTAAAGATCACCTGTCAATTTTGAGACAGAGCTGGTGTCCTGCTGCCTTAATCCTGTCCTGTGCATCAGCATGAGTCATGGACTCTGTCCCAAAGCCATCAATAGCCAGGATGACATCCCCAGGACACAGGTTGGCAGCTGCCGCCTTGCTTCCTGGCGTGATCTGGAAGAAATCATCGCATAGCTAAAAATCAACACCCTGCGGCATCTTGAGTTTTGTGCCTGACATTTGTACTTCACCTTGGTAACATTCTAAATGCTTCACTGGGCAGGAAACGCTGTGCTCAGTCCTCTCTGACTCTTTGTGACCCCAGGGACTGCAGCCTGCCAGGCTCCTCTATCCATGGGATTTCCCAGGCAAGAATACTGGAGTAGGTTGCCATTTCCTCCTTCAGGGGATCTTCCAGACCCAAGAATCAAACCTGAGTCTCCTGCAGCTCCTGCATGGGCAGGTGGATTCTTTACCACCGAGCCACCTGGGAAGGCCCCTGCAGAAAATATCATATCTAGCTTAATTCTTAATTGGCCAATTGTATTCTATTTTCCTGCTATGTGAGATAATTCCACTTCTTACCACATTTTCTCCATCGTGACATTTCTAATTCTCTTTGAAAACATCTTCCATGACTCCCTGTTTGAATCATATTTTTGCTTTAAATAAAAATTTGCTTTCTTAGAGTCTTTGGTCACCCCAAACTCTCTATTTGGGAATATAACTTTACTATTAATATATTTGGGGTGCTTTTATATTTGAATTAAAACAGCTTTAGCATCCTTATAATGCACTTGGGTGGGATATAGAAAGCTGGAAAGAGAATCACTCTTGTATTAATAAGAAGCCAGATAATATGCAAAATTATAACTTCTCACGGACTCCAGAGAATGAAGTTGCAGGGCAACCAACTAGCTTGGAATCTAAGGAAAGATGGGCATCTCCAAGGAAAGACGAGATATAAGTACGGGCTCACTTGTACCAGAGCACGGAGGAAGATGGGGCCAAGTGTACAAGCTATTGAGAGGAATTTAGCTAAAATTGTGAACAAATTGCTAAAGGCCAAGTATGAGTTAAACAGTGAGAGTCTAGAACCCCTGGGAACTACAGACACAAGAGAAGTTTGTGTGCACTTACAGTCTCTTCTCCATAAACGAAGAAGAGATGGAATAAGTAGAAAACAACTAATAAGACGGCAGCTTTCAATTAAACTGTGCCACTGATTACATCGTCATAGCTGTTCTTCCAAGGAGCAAGCGTAATGATGCTTTTGATTGCTATCCCCACTCCCAGCTTTTCTGGGTAAACCCAACTGACAACGAATAGTCCTCACTTGGTGTCACCCTGCCTACTTCTCTAGCGTGGTCTCACAACGTTCTGCTCCTCTTCATCCACTGCCCTACGGCCAGATTTCCTTTGAGCTCCTCAGACAGGCCAAGCTTGCATCCTCTTCTGGGCTTTCACACACTGTTCCTTCTGCCTGAAATGCTCCGCGTGCTTGTCACCCTGATGCTCCTTCTCATCCTTTTGGTTTAGGTTTAAACATCATGAAGAGATCTCCCCAGACCTCTGATATAGCGTCTCCAGCGCCTCCCCATCGTTTTCCGCTGTGACGCTCCATTCGTTCCCTCTATGAAGACAACTTGTTCTTGCATGTTTGTTTATTTACTTGTGTATTGTGTCTTCCCAACCTCAACTTCTTGAAGGACAATACTATGTATATTCCTAATGCTTCCCAGTGTACACTCAGTGTTCCGAACTGATGAATAACTACTTGAAAGATGAATGAAATGGACATTTAATCAGAGCTTGTGAAACAAAAAAGAACTAGTCCTCACACACCCAAAGATGATGGCTATTAATGTCAATCTGTCACTGCTCCTTTTGAAAGTTCCCACTGGTTAGAGCAGGATAATATGTGGAAAGAAAGAAAAGAAAGAGCGCTAAGACATGTCCGACTTTTGCGGCCCTATGGACTGTCTTCTGTCCATGCCAGGTCTTCTGTCCATGGGATTCTCCAGGCAATAATACAGGAGTGGATTGCCATTTCCTTCTTCAGGGGATCTTCCCTACCCAGGAATCAAACCCAGGTCTCCAGCATTGAAGGAGGATTCTTTACCAACTGAGCTACACAGGAAGCCTGGATAATATGTGGAACTTGACTTAAACCTCAAACTGCTCCAGGAATAAATTAGATCATTCCTAATGTTTAACTGAGGATCAGTCATTATTTCATTTTTTCTCCACTTGCTTAATCTAGTCATCGATATAACTAGTCATTGATTTAACTTCATGGCTCTAAGAGAGATCCATGATTCACATAATTGCATGAAGTGAAGTGAAAGTCATTCAGTCGTGTCTGACTCTTTGCAATCCCATGGACTATACAGTCCATGGAATTCTCCAGCTCAGAATACTGGAATAGGTAGCTTTTCCCTTCTCCAGGGGATCATCCCAACCCAGAGATCGAACCCAGGTCTCCCACATTGCAGGAGGATTCTTTACCAACTGAGCTATGAGGGAAGCCCTGTATAAGTGAATAATTCATATAAATTTATATTCATAAGAAGAAAATAACAAATTCTCATGTGTCCTAGATCTTCAGTCTCATCAATAAAATGTTTACTGTACGTAGTTCATGTCTCTGATCATCTCACAGTAGCAATCATGATTATTTTCCAGTAGGGACAGATAATGGGGCCCTGGGTGAAGACAACTGGAGATTATTACATCTCAACTTTTGAGAGACATGCCATTTTTCCATTTAGAAATTCTCCCAGACTCACAACTGTTAGAAGAATAAGAGTTTCCATCCCCAGTGTGGCTTGTAGAGATAAAAATAACCTCAAACTTTTAATTTTATTTAGCTATAGTTCATCAAAATCAATACAGTCTATTTTTAAACTTCTAAGACCAGAATGCTTTTCTTTGAGTTAAAATATGAGAAAGCATGGCTCAATGTGTTTGCTTTTAAAGACTCTCCTAGCTTTTCTAATATACTTAAATTTGGTTTACATATAATACTCAATATTGGTTTAGAAAAGCCTAACATTATTTCTTTGGAGAAGGCAATGGCACCCCACTCCAGTACTCTTGCCTGGAAAACCCCATGGACGGAGGAGCCTGGTAGGCTGCAGTCCATGGGGTCGCTAGGAGTCAGACACAACTGAACGACTTCACTTTCACTTTTTACTTTCATGCACTGGAGAAGGAAATGGCAACCCACTCCAGTGTTCTTGCCTGGAGAATCCCAGGGACGGGGGACCTTGGTGGGTTGCCTCTCTGGGGTCGCACAGAGTTGGACACGACTGAATCGACTTAGCAGCAACTTAGCAGCAGCCGGAACCAGAGTCTGACTTTGCATTCAACCTGGACATTGATTTCCTGGGACCTCCAAGGTGAGAGTTGATAAGAAAGAAAAAAAGTGTGTCGAGAGATGGATGAAAGAGAAGGAAAAAACAGGATCGTCCCTTCTTCTTGGGTCTCAAGTTCAGCAAGGCTAGTGATCAGCAAGTGACCCCTAAATTGGCCTGGTTTTAGGAAGTTAAACGATCTGTTTAATCACAAGAATCTATAATTTCCCAGTGTTACTTTATATTATTACTTTGCATTTCATTTATATTACTGCTTATAGTTTAATATTTTCCCAAATTAGGAGAAGAGAGAGGTAAAATGAGGCAAAGAGGTTTTCAGGGGATTATTATTCAGTTTCATTAGTGTCTCAAAAGTCAAAAGCCTTCAAGAGATCATTGGAAACAGTATTTCTGCCAGTCACTGAACACATGGTTTCAAACTTGTCTGATGAGAAGAATCACTGGGTAGGGGGGAGGAGAGGGGGAGTCTTTACTCAACATAAAGATTCCAGTCCAATCCAGAAGACTAGAATGGTGAAGCAGAAGCTCTAACAGAGGAACTAGGGAATCTGTGCTTTTAACAAGTCCTTCAGATGATTCCTATTTTTCACATCAATATATTACTTGGGTCTGTTCGGGAAAAAAAAAACTAAATCACAGGTAAACCATCTATAAGGTCCTGTTAACTGTGGGAGACATGAAAGAAGTCCTTGGTTCTGATGGGATTTTTGTGTTAAGAATAAAAATGACTGAAACGGTTATGGAGCAAGACAAGTGTATACTGAAAGGCTGTCCTGTGGGGGCGTGGATCTAAATAGTGAGAAATCCCATTGTTCAGTTGTTCTCCACTGCCTACAAATAAACTCCAATGTCTGAAAGCCCTCCACAGCACCTGGCTGCAATCTACATTTCTAGTTCAATCAGAATCTCTGCAAGTAGCAACTGGTCATGGATATTTTCAAAAATTATCTGAGCGAGTTTAACGTGCAGACATGTTTGAGAACCATGTTATACTATTATATATTATATTATATATAATTATGTTATATATTATATAATATATAATTATGTTATATATTATATTATATATAATTATGTTATATATTATAACAATGTTATACTATTGGTATTTGTCTTTTTTAAGATGAGAAAATGAATACTCAGAAAGTATAAGAAATGTGCTTAGGGTCACACATCCAGTGAAAATTTGAAATTCCTCTAACTCTGTAGCTCAAGCTCCTCCACTATCCCACAATGCCACCCCTGCAGGTACTCTCTCTTCTCTCATTCCTCCTGTCTCTTTGGTCACACTTCTTTCATGGAATCCTGGACAAGTTGTATCGTGGTAGTGTGTGTACATGTCTCTTCTGATACATGAACTTCTCAGAGGGGTAGAAACTCATTAAGTTATAACTGTATCCCCCACAGCGCTTTACACAAACAATACATTCTGCACCTGGTAGATCCTAGTGGGGTGTATGAATGTCAGGAACAGAAGAACTCGTGCTTGGATGCAGACACGTCTCTGTTAGAACAAACTTAAATACAGTCACCTCGCCAAATCCGTGGGTTCTGCATCCAGGATTCAACCAAGCAAGGATTGAAAATATTTGAAAAAGAATTCCAAAAAGTTCCAAAAAGCAAAACTGGAATTTGCCACATGCTGGCAACTACTTACATAGTATTTCCATTGTGTTAGGTATTATAAGTAACCTAGAGATGATTTCAAGTATACAGGAGGATGTACCTAGGTTATGTGCAAATACTATTTTATATAAAAAAACTTGTTCATCCTGGGGTTTTGGTATCCTTGAGGGGTGATGGGGACTGGAGAGAGAGAGGGGTGGAGTCCTGGAAACAATTCCTCAAGGATACCGAGGGATACGTGGCAAAAGACCACATTCAACTGTAAACATTTCTTTCTTAAAGTTCAAATTTCCAATATAGTTTATATTAAGGTACTCTTCCGTGTTAAAGCCTAACATTTTCCATGTTGGTACCCAGGTCCATATACAGCATTCTCAGTCACAGTGATCTCAATCCTGGGTGTGCTCGGTATACAAAGGAGGGAAGAGGAAGTCAGTGGGAAGAGACATACTGGCAGGAGATGTATACAGTCATTTTACATCATGTACACAAAAGAAGCCTGTGCTTTATTCCAAACTGGACCATTTGTGAAAACAAACTGTCTGTAACTTGGCTGTGATAATAGATCCACCTTCTGGGTGGTCCAAACATTTAAGACAGAGAGAGATTTCTTAGAAACTTTTGCCAGAAAAAGAAAAGCTGCTCACTTAGAGATGTGAACCTTAAACTTCTGTGAAATACCTAGGCCAGCTGTATACAATGTTTGCAGTAATGATGGCCTCCCACGCTAAACATCCGCAACTTAAATTCACATTGCACCAAGTAAAGAGCACCTTTGCCTAGAAACTACTTTCCGACAAATCGGATCACAACCAATTTGCTCAAAAAATTTTTTGAGATTGTCGGGTATTTGATTTATCATCTGAGCCATCAGGGAAGCCCCAATTTATCTTACTTCTATTTTTTTTTTATGATACAGAGTTTTACCTGGCTGATTAATTGGATGGTAAACAATTATTGGGTGGGGACCCTTTGTCCTAATTTTGTGAATTGTAATTTCAACTGATGGAAAGAGTTATTTTGTAAACCATGCTCCCCAGCAGAGGCTGGAGCAGAGGACCACTGTCTAAGTAGCATTGCTATCATCTGCTTTTGTAGAGTGTGAGGAAGGGAAGGGAGGGCATTGCTTGTAGGATAAAAATTGAATTGCCTTGAGGAGCATATCTCATTCATGGGACTTAGTCCGGTGTCCAGTACAGGCACTGGTGTTTTAATTCTTTGCGTGCTTAAGAACTTACATAAAACAAATCAATGAACAATAAAAGTTTTCCTTTTTATTTATTGTGGGATATTTCTGAGAACATAACTTGCACCTACTAGGAAAACAATTATGTCAAAAGTGAACAATTTAATAACTCATATTGGGTCTATTTTTATTCTGTAACATATATGAGGTACTAGACACTGTGCTTGGCACTGAATAGCCACCCCCCCACCCCAAATTTGCTGGTTGTTGCCAAGAGGCGGGCATGCAATCTGTGGGATACAGATATATTCAAACAACTGTGGTACAAGGAGTAATGTAAGATGTAGGTCAAGAGCTACAGTAATTAAGTGGATGAAATGACGGCTACAAGAATCAGGCTGGAGGAGTGGTATTTAAATAGGTTTCCAGAGGCACAGAGGATGGTGTAATGGGTGGGGAAGAGAAGTCTGGAGAAAAATGATAGCAAGAGCAAAGCCATGTTAGAGAAATCATAAGCGGTCCCGAGTATGGGCCCCACTATGTATTTATGGAGTGAGAGGAAGATAGGAGAGAGAAGAGAGGGAGGAAATGAAGTTGGACACTTGAGAGAGAAGGTGAAAGCCGTGAATGTCATGCTAAAAACCACACATTTTATTCTATAAACTGGGGATGCCACTGAAGGACTTTTAAAAATGGGGAAGATAGGATCAACCAGCACCCATCTCAGAGATGGCTGGTGAGGATATGCATGGTGAATCGAGCAGGGAGACAACTAGGTTTCAACTTATGAACTCTTGACTGGGGACAGTGGAAGAAAAAGAGGAAAGTGGTAGAGCTGAAAGAGGTCGCCTGGTGATGAGTTGGATGGCACAAAGTACCTCTTTGGAAATATCTGTACAATAAGCAGAATCTTTCATGTGTTTGGAGGATGCAGGCTTTGGAAGCAAGTCGACCTGCATCAAAGTCCATCCCACCACTCGTGGTCATCAGCAGGTTATAAATCTCTTGAAGCCTTACTTCCTTCATCTGCAGAAAGGGATATTACTACTACTACTACTACTACTCTGATAGGATTATTGTGAGATTCAAGTGAGTTAGTGGGTATGAAAGGCTTAGAAGAGTGCATGGCAGGCAAAAGTATACCAATGCACACACAACCTCATCCACTACCTTTTAACACAGTATAAAAATTATGAAATTAATACAATTATTCTGCCACCTAATTGTAATACTGATAAGTATGTTCATATCTTTTAGTCTTTTTCCCCAAATGATTTTTAGTATTCTAATAATTTCAGTGGAAGTACTCTCAATTAGGTGCTCATTAAGGCAAAAAAGTTCAAGTGACTATGTTTTCATTTATTGAATAAGAATCTACCATGTGAATGGCTTTGGGTACACTTGGATAATAAAGTGTACACCTATTAGAATAATAAAAGGTACACCAATTAGGATACATTTATAAAGTTATCTCAAAAGTGAATGACTTAATCACTCATATCATGTCTACTTTTATTCTGTAACATAAGAGGTACTAGACACTGTGCTTGGCACTGAGTAGCCCCCTAAATCTGCTGGTTGTTGTCCTAAGCGGGGGAACATGCAATCTGGGATACAGGTGTATTAAAACAATTGTGGTATAAGGTGTGATGTAAGAAGAGGTTGTAGGTAAATTAAGTGGATGAAATGAATTAAGTGGATGAAAACAAAGCAGTGTAGTGGTACCTGCTGTCCTTGAGTTAAATTAATTGAAGAGAAAATCAGTAGTCAAATGAAATAATTGTATGTGTTCATATGCACTGTTATTGAACCAAGTGTCACTGTGAGTGACACAAATTAATTATGAGTTAAAAATTCAAACAGAATTGGCTTCCCAAATAATAGTTGTCATTATATCAAATATATTTACTGATAGCTCCTGCAGTCAAGTGCAAAATGTTAAGTTCTGCTTTGAAATAAACATTGTTTATAAAGTCAACAACTCAACATTTCAAGCATAAGATTAATCATATTGATATGTTCCACAGTAATAGCAAGTAAAAAGCAAGTAATTCCAAGTATAGCAATAGTAATAAAAAATACTTCTTTTATAAATCACTGAAAGGATTTTTGTGACAAAGTTGTTTCCATAAGATTTACTACAATATGATTTGTTAGGATTTATAATATAAATAGGATTTGTTAGGATTCAAAAACTATACTTCAGAAACTTTAAAAATATTTCTCTGTAGAGATAATGGAAATTGTTTCCTTTGGTAAATCCATAAAAGGCATTGCTTGGCCCAGATCATTGAACCATTTTCTGCCTAATTTACTTAGGAACATTTTGGGAGTATGTTAAGTTCTTATGTCCATATGAAAACACATGTCAGATGTGTTTATGTTTTCAAAAAATGTAAAACAAAGCTTGAAATGTTCCATGCATCCGTATGTTTTGAGATATTTTTAAAAGCCATTGGTTCTTAAAACCCATAAGTAGAACAGAATTTAGAATTCTTTGTTCAAAGTCTATGTGAGTCAGATTATAAAGTATACATTTATAAAATATAGTATGAGCAGTAAGGAAGAAAATAAAGCATAGTAAAGATATAAACATGCTGAAAGTTTATGTTTTAAAATTAGGTTTAATATATATATATATTTATATGTGATAATTGAAATAATAACAATTTTCTGTTAAGACGATGTTAGAAACAAATCAACTAGACCAACTAGAATTTACTGACAGGACAGATCCTGAATTTTTTCACTTCCTTTTTTCTTAATTGGACAATACTTTAGAAAATAGTAAGTTTAAGGAAAGCTTGGCTTTAATAATGAGGTATTATCTTCAGAGTTACTAGTCTGAAAGATGGCTCTCCATCAGGTGAAGGAAACTATCCGACACGTTTTCTTTGTAGTCTGAGTTATAGGTGATGATTTCTAAGCCAAGTTCCAGCTTTGGAAAGTATTTACTCAAAATGCCTGGAAACCTAGTAATACAAATTAGTAACTTTTCCCCTGTCTGGGCTGATATGATAGATTCCAACTTGGCCAGCCCAGGTGGTGCCCTGCGAACAGCGCCCTGAACTTTTCATCCAGACAAGGAAAGCATTCAGACGCGCATCTCTCTCCAGCAAAGCTTTTCTGATCCCCACCTCGTTTGTTACTGAAAGGAAACCTGGCGTCGAGAGAGAGAAGGCAGCCCACCTCGAAGGGAAACCACGCAGCCAGTTCACCCTCCTCGGAAAACTGCGGGAGGTCAAGAGGCTGCAGACAGAGACCACTAGGGCGGACGTGGTTAATTCTCTAAGCCGCTCCGCATCCTCCGAACTTTGTTCGCTAAGATGCTGCCGTCCCTCGACCTGTGAACCCGAAGCCAGGACCCACCCAGCACACCCCAGTGGCACACTGGCCGCTCTCCTCTCCCGAGGGGGCCCGGCACGCCAGAGTCCCCGACTTGCAGCCGAAGGATGGAAAACACCTACCCTGGTGATGACCAAAGGCTGGTTGAAGTCTATGCCCCCCGAGAGTCTGAAGCCCCAGGGCGCCGGCCCGGGCAGGACCACATTTTGGGGCATGGTGCCTCCTGGCACGGCCTTGCTCGGGCGGGGCCGCAGCGAGTGTCCCCGAGCGGCACGGCCCACTCCGCTCCCGGGGCAGTGTCCTCGCTGGACCGCGACCGGGAGCTTTATCCCCGCTCCCGTGTGACGTCACTGGCCTCCCCTCCTCCCCGCCCCCTCCCACCAAGGAGAGCTCCAACTTTGGAAGAAAGAGACGTGCCAGACCCGCGGGAGTTTACAGACGCACCGGCCCGGGCGCAGCCTCCCAGACTTCTTGGGCTTAAGGCTGGAGGAGGCTTCGGGTTACAACTCCCATCCCTCTCTTAAAGTAACACCTGTCCTACTGTTTATCTCCTGCTTGGAGAGCCACAGGGAACCTCATTGGAAGTTAAAAGCAGTTAAACCACAGCCTCTATACTTCAAGTTAAAAGAAGACCAGCATCATCAACGCAATTGGTTATTGAGCAATTTTGAGTTCTTTAATGATGGCTTACTAGTGTGTGACCCTGGCTAAGGTACTTTAATTTCTTAAGCCTCAGTTTCCCCTGCAGGGAATTATGGTCCTTCTCTGGTAGGGTTGCTGTGAGAATTAAATGAGCTATTTCTGCACATTGCTCCGCACCGCATGTGCGTGTGTACCTGTGCACTAAGTCACTTCAGTCAAGTTTGACTCTTTGCAACCCCATGGACTCTAGCCCACCAGGCTCCTCTGCCCATGGGATTTCCCAGGCAAGAATAATGGAGTGGGATGCCATTTCCTACTCCAGATCTTTCCCACCCAGGGATAGAACCCACATCTCCTATGTCTCTTGCCTTGGCAGGCAGTTTTTCTTTTTTACCACTAATGCCACCTGGGAAGCCCTTATGTAATCTATGATAATATAAATATATTAAACTTCTATTTTTTTAAAAAACGAAGAAATCTAAAAGTGAAAATATTATGCAAAGGTATCCAATCCAATGGGTCATCTAAAAGTGTATATGAAAAGCTAATTCGTCAGTATACTCAAAGTGTTAGTGAAAGGGTTAGTTGCTCAGTCGTGTCCAACTCTTTGCAACCCCATGGACTGTAACCTGCGCCAGGCTCCTCTGTCCATGGAATTCTCCAGGCAAGAATGCTGAGTGGGTTGCCATGCCCTCCTGCAGGGGATCTTGCCCACCCAGGGATCGAACTCAGGTATCCTGCATTGCAGGCAGATTCTTTACTGTCTGAGCCACCAGGGAACCCCAGTATACTCAAAGTATCGTTTAATTTTGATTGGAGTAATTGTACTTCCCTCAAATTCAGTCTGTAAACTTATGTTTTTGACACACGGCTGGCGAGTGTAACAGAAACCTAGGAGCTGATACTGTCCTGTGTGAGCCATGCAAGAGGACCCCTGAACAGGATGAAACTGGGTATAGAGAAAGAGGGGGGGGTGGGTGTTCAGTGAACATCTTAATTGTCCAGGTGCTGCGCTGATTGCTTTATCCCTGTCCTCTTCGTCCCCATGGCAAGCCCATCAGATTGCTCTTTTTCTTCTCAATTTTTTTTCTGGTAAAGAAGTAATTTCTTAGAGGTGACTTGCCTAGATCACATAGCTAATAAGTGATACAGTTGTGATCACAAACCCAGGTCTGCCTGACTCCAGGGTGTGGCTGGTGTAGGTCTGAAGACCAGGATAGTCTGAGGGGGGTCCTGCCTAGGCTCCGTGTGGAATCGGGTATTTCTTGTGTTATATTCCAGGATGCTCTGATTCCCAAAGAGAAGGGGAGGGACAAGGGAGGAGAAGTATGAAATGCTTAAAAAGCCCAAGGATGAGTATCTTGGACTTCATGCCCAGTACAACAGGGCTGTCTCACTTCAGGTAAGAATAGCTGCAGTATGCTTTATTAGCAGCCTAGTCTGTTTGTATGTGGTTTTAAGACTCAGAGAGGGGACAGATTCAGGAAGCAGAGAGCAAAGTCAACCAGCCCAGAAATCATGTAAATCACAAATCCTGGGTTGGAACTACTTTGTCCACTGTGGCGGGTTATATAAAATCCTAGCGGATAGGTGTTTTCTGGTCCCAAACAGTTCTTTCATCCTTTCTTCCTTCCCTACTTCTCTTTCTGTCTTTAAAGGAAGAGTATGTGTTTAAGTCTGAGACCCCTCAGTCAGTGGTTCTGAATTTTGATGCGCATTAAGAGAGCCTGGGGAGCTTCCCTGGTAGCTCAGATGGTAAAGAATCTGCCTGCAACGCGGGAGGCCTGGGTTCTATCCCTGGCTTGGGAAGATCTCCTGGAGGAGGGCATGGAAACCCACTCCAGTATTCCTGCCTGGAGAATCCCCATGGACAGAGGAGCCTGGTGGGCTACAGTCCATGGGGTCTCAAAGAGTTGGACACAACTGAACAACTCATCACAGCACATAGCACAAGACAGCCTGGGTGCTTATTAGAGACGTGGACTCCTGGGCTCCACTCTACAGAGATCTGAATTCAATTGCTCAGGCCAAAATCCACTGTGGGTGGTCTGTGGACCACACGTGAAGTAAGAAAAAGTAAATCAACACATAGGATTCTAATGTCTTATACTGTGGCTTCATATGTGTGGTTCATCCATTTGGAAATGTCCTCTTTTCTCTATCACAGCCCACTGCTTTTCCACATTTTCTGGGAAGACTTGATTGGCCACCAGCATCTTCCCTGGACATTTTCTTGACTTAACTCTTATTTCTTGTCAATATATCTTGATTTTGAATTCAGCTCTTCTCCAATATAACCAAGCACCTGCTAATGTGATGGATGCTGGGGTTAAACACAGGGACAAGGGATGAGTCTGGATTTTGACAGGCACATAATCTTCCAAGGATGATGTTTTATTTTGTTTTTATGTTTTACTTTTATTTATTTATTTTTTGTCTGCTTGGCATGTGGAATCTCAATTCCCTGACCCGGGATCAAGAATTTCCCTGCATTGGAAACATAGAGTCTTAACCCCTGGCCCACCAGGGGAGTCCCAAGTTTGACATTTTCCTGAGAGTTATTTTGCATTCCCAACCAGACAATAGGTTCCTCCAGGGCAGGCATCCTATTTCATTGGAATTTACCAAAACTGCCATCTAGTACAGGGCTTTGAGGGGGTGGTTCGTAATTACTGATAAGTGTGCCGCGATGTGCTAAGTCGCTTTAGTCATGTCCGACTCTTTGTGACCCCATGGACTGTAGCCCGCCAGGCTCCTCTGTCCATGGGATTCTCCAGGCAAGAATACTGGACTGAGTTGCTGTGCCCTCCTCCAGGGGATCTTCCATAGGTAGAAGCAGGTTTTAGTCTTGACTGGAATTGGTTGGATTAGGGAAGCTCAATGTTCCTTCTTGATTCTCCCTTCCACAATAGTCTTACCAAGAAGCACCTTCCCTGACAGCTTCTGTTATGCTCATTGTTCACAAGGGTTTCGTCTCCCCAGCCCTACCTTGCTGGTGAAGTATTTGCGTGTCTTTGCTGGTATGGGCCACACAAACCAACTTATCCAGGGGCCCGGGCAGCCAGCCAGTGCTCCCAAGCCCTTCCCTGCATTGTATCTGACTTCCTCTTTGGTAAGAGCCCGTGTGATTTTCATGCTTTGGAGGATTTGGGCCCTTGTGAAATCTCCTCTGGAGAATTAACCACACTGAATTCCATGCTCTATGCCTGCCCTCGGTGCTGGCAGGAGCCTCCATTGTTTCATTCCCACGTCGTCACACTCCTTGGGACCATGCGATGGTTCAGCTCAAGTTCATTTGGTATTCCCCTCTGAAATGTCACTGAGTTTTCCCACTGTTTGTACTGAATTAACTAATAACAATCAAGAGACTCATCAGTATGCTGGAAATAAGAACTGAGGCACTATAGGCTGAGCAGCAAAGAGGGGCGACTTCTGGGTACCAGCCTCTCTTACTGCTGGTGGCTGCCGTTTGCATGCTTGGGCCTTTGCAAATTGCAGTGTCACATAGAGAAAGAGAGTTGGTCAGAGCATGAGAGTTTTTTTTTTATCATGTTTTCCCATTGAAGCCGCTTATCTGGGGTATTTCCATCCTTATTAGATTGTCTTCTGGGTGGACTTCAAGCCGAGTGAGGGTAGGTTGCTTCCTGGCACTGGCAGCTTGAGGAAGAAGCTTCTTTCTTTGTGGACTACTTACCTGTTTCTAGTTCTGCCAAAGTGAACTTGATCAGAAGAGTGTGTCAAGCATTGTGCTAAGCATTTAACAGGCTAGTTATTTCTGATTCCTAAGACAATCCTGCAGAATAGATATTATTCTGAAATTATTATTCAGAAATAGGGACTATGAGAAGATAAGGAAGCTACCTAAGATCTTATATCTGATAAGTGGCAGAGTTGGATTCAAGCGTAGATCTGTCCCTTTCGGCCACTTCCTGCTTCTTCTATTATTTCATAGTGCTTCTTTTTTTTTTCTTTTTGGCTGTTCTGGGTTTTTGCTGTGGTGCACAGGCTTTCTCTCTAGTTAGGGGGCCCCTGGCTCTAGAGCGTGGGCTCGGTAGTTGTGGTGCATGGGCTCAGTTGCCCTGCAGCAGGTGGGATCTTAGCTCCCTGATTAGGGATGAAGCCCATGTCCCCTGCATTGGAAGGTGGATTCTTAGCCACTGGACCACCAGGGAAGTCCCTTCATGTTGCCTCTTAATTCACCTTTGCTAGGGTTTATCCAACCCAGAGAGCCTCTAACAACCTCTACTGGCCGTTCAGTGCCATGGTTTGAGGTCTTTTAGAAGCCAGAAGCTTGTTTTCCCTGGGGACCTAGGTGGAGTCACAAATCCCAGAGGAAAAGGACTCCTCAGAAAGTTGATATTGCTCACCACAACCTGTTTTTGATGTTTCAGGGTCCCTAGAAATTCCTGCCTAAATGGGTCTTGGGAAATCAAAGACCTAATCTTCAGTCAAATGGTATTTTACTTGGTAGGGTTAACTGCCCTCAGATTCTATCTAGATTTCTCTTTTTAACACACTCATGAGCCATTAGAAGAGCCAAGATAATAGTTATAGTAGAAATACATTGGAACCCATGCTTCGGTAACAGAGACCATGTGTTTTGGGGCTTTTCTGTTTGGAGTCAGTTTATCATCACTATAAAAACATTTCAGATGAGAACAGAGTGAGTGGGAACCCTGGGGAAATGTACAGGGAGCTCTAGACTTGGATGGCTGGACGCCTGGCCTGGATTTAGTCACCCAGAAGGTTTGAAGGGAAGCACTAAGGCTAGAATTTAATCTATCACAGACGCCTTGGCCATCTCCTTGAGCGTTTCCACCTGCTTCACCACTGGGCTGCGTGACTGTTGTCTGAACAAATAAAACGTGTGTGTTCTGTACTTGGTATATCAGTTTAGTCCAGATAGAACTGGGTTCCATACACAGTTATCTTAGTGGCCCCAAGTTTTCTTTTCTTAAAATTCTTTAAGACTTTTAAGATGAAAAATGGGGACAATAACTAGTGAGTAATTAGTATATACAACCTGTGTTTATATTATTTGGACAATGTTATTGCTGTTCTAGAATAATGGGCTCAGCCTCCTCTTGTGTGGAGTGGAGGAAAATGAGTACTTCTGTCCCATTTGTCCCAGTGTTCTGGTCACACGAATGAACATTCCGGGTTCCAAGTCCTGGCCAAGCGGTTGTGGTTGGAGGAAAGCCTTCTCACTACAGGAAGGCCATTGCAAAGAACACACACTTGCTCTTCCTCCAGGATAATGAAACCTCTTAAGTTTTAGATGTAGAATTGGATGCTCCTGGTACAAACTAAAACCAATTCAGTGAAGGCTCTGGTCTACTTATTCTGTTAAAATTGTGCATCTCTTAGACCTTGTGATACCAGAATTTTCTGGATTTTTTTCTGACACGTATCACTGGAAGCTCCTGAGTTTCTTCAAAAGTCCCCTTCCATATTTGCCTCTCAAATGTCAGTGGTTCCAGGCTCATCTCATGGTCTGGAATCTCACTGTGAGGTTTTATAAAAGCCTGTGGCTTTTTTTCCTACTTAAAAATTAAAGTCTGGGGACTTCCCTGTGGTCCAGTGGTTAAGACTTCATCTTCCCATGCAGGGGGTGTGGGTTCAATCCCTGGTTGGGGAACTAAGACCCTACATGCCAAAAAACCAAGACATAAAACAGAGGCAATGTTCTAACAAATACAATAAGGACTTTAAAAATAGCATATGTAAAAAAAAAAAAAAAAAAAAATTCTGGATGGCTGTCTGGCTTCCCTTATCAGCTAGGATGGAGGGAGAGGGCCCGGAGATGGGCTCCGCAGAGCTGGAAACCTGGGGAAGGGAGTGACCGGAAACCAGAGGTGGAGGAGGAACAGTTGGAACCCAAGGGGCTGCGGCAAGAGATGGATACCCTCTGTGTACATTGCGGCCCCCGACCCCTTCAGGCCTCTGCACATAAGGAACCTTCGGGAACCTTCTCGGCACGCATGGAAACTTCTCAGCTCTGTGAGGTCGGGCGCAGTATTTTTCCAGCGAGGCCGCGGGGTTGTGAGGTGCTAGAGGGAGGTCGCAGGAGGAAAAAGCAGTCCAGGTGCCGCAAGGCCTGCGCCGAGGGCTGGGTGTGTCCTGACAAGCGAGGAGGCTTCACCGCGCCGCGGGCTCTCCCAGGCGCAGCCTCTGCTCCAGCACCTGCCGCATGGTACCTGGTCCCGCCCCAGCGAGCATTCTGAGCGCAGGTGTGCAGGCAGCGACCGAGGGGTCAGGTTGGCCGGGTCAAGGGTGAAACCGGTGTCTGTCTTCCGGGTGTGGTGCGCGGACACCATCTCCTCATGGCAGATGGGGACTCAACCTGCCCGGACGGCTCCTGGGCCTCTGCTCGGTGACCTCCGTGTAGGAGCTGAGGGCCGGACGGCAGGGCGGCCAAGGGGACGCGGACCACTCGCCTGGTGACCGCTCAGGACCGGCCCGGCTCGGACCCAGGGCTTCTTGTCACCTGGGAGTCGGACACTCTCAGAGACCATGGAGGGCTCCTCACTGGTCAGGAGTTCTTGAGGGGCAGAGAGGGCCCTTGCTAGCTGAGCCTATCTACTGATAATGGCTATAGCCAGGTGGACGTCCATGGTGTTTATCAAACGAGGCATCTCTGGTGAGTGCTCAGACATTGGTTTTATAGGCTTCTCCATCTGCCTCCAGCTTCTGTACCTGCCTGAGTGAGGCACCTAGTTCTTAACTAGCATGACTGACTATTGCAGATGTCTGGGGTTTGTTTGTTTGTTTTATTTATTTTTAGCAGCAGTATCTAATTGAGTTCTATTGTGTGTTTTGGCTGTGCGTGGGGTGTGTGAGCTCTCCAGCTGTGGCTTGTGGGCCCCAGAGCTCAGGGGTCTCAGTAGTTGTGGTGCATAGGTTTAGTTGTCCTGATGGCGTGTGAGATCTCAGTTCCCTGCTGCTGCTGCTAAGTTGCTTCAGTCGTGTCCGACTCTGTGTGACCCCATAGATGGCAGCCCACCAGGCTCCCCCATCCCTGGGATTCTCCAGGCAAGGACACTGGAGTGGGTTGCCATTTCCTTCTCCAATGCATGAAAGTGAAAGTGAAGTCGCTCAGTCCTGTCTGACTCTTAGCGACCCCATGGACTGCACCCTACCAGGTTCCTCCATCCATGGGATTTTCCAGGCAAAATTACTGGAGTGGATTGCCATTGCCTTCTCTGCTCAGTTCCCTGACTAAGGCTCAAACTTGCATTCCCTAAGCTTAACCACTGGATCACCAGGGAAGTCCCCTAGATCTCTGTTTTGTCTTTGTTTCTTGACTGCTTGCCTCTTGCCCTCTGGGCCCCTATAAAAATCTACTTTCAGGCCCCAAGAAGAGTCTTTATTTTGAGCTAGAATGATACTGGCTAGTCTACACAAGTGTTTACTAACCATGGTACTGGGCGGTAGCAACATCCTTTTTGTTTAGAAAACGTTGACAGGGACAGGGGTTAATGGGCTGGAGTCGCTTCGGAACCTCCTTCCAAATATATATTTTTTTTAATAGAAAAAGATATATTTATATACTGTATATGCCTTTGTAGTTTATGGTGGGTGGGGATGGTCACTGGATAAGTTCCAATTTCGTCTTTGTCTCATTCACTCACCTTCACTCCTCTCTCGGTCTCAGTCCCAAGTTCAACTTATACCCTTTTCTATGTATCTGATCAACTTCTCTGGTTTCCCTGGTGGTTCAGTGGTAAGGAATCCTCCTGCAATGCAGGAGATACAGGTTTGATCCCTGGGTTGGGAAGATCCCTTGGAGAAGGAAATGGCAACCCACTCCAGTATTCTTGCCAGAAAATCCCATTAACGGAGGCGACTAGCAGGCTACAGTTCATGGGGTCTCAAGACTTGGACACGACTCAGCAATTAAACCACCACCACCACCAATCAGTTTCTTAGGCCACATTACTAACAGTTGTGTGATTAATTACTCACTTAGTCCCTATATGAGAACGTAGAGTGACAGTGGGCAATAACACATGGGTCTTGGTATACGTCTTATAGACTACTAAAAAAGAAAGATGTTGGGGCTTCCCAGGTGGTCTAGCAGTGAAAGATTTTGCCTTCCAATGTAGGGAGTGTGAGTTTGATCCCTGGTTGGGGAACCAGGATCCCACATGCCTCCAGGCCAAAAAACTGGAATGCAAACCACAGAGGCAGTGCTGTAACAAATTTGGTAAAGACTTTAAAATGATGCATGTCAAAAAAAAATTTTTTTTTAAAAGGTAGATGTTTAAGAAATAAATGTGCAGAAGGACTACAGGCATCATGACCAATGTGTAAGAGGGGTGGAGTGGGGCCATGGGAAGCATGGTTGATTCCTTCTGGGTAGGTAAGCCATGCGCTCAATGTGGAACTGATTTCTGATCAGAGGCTTCTGAGATGGGTCAGTTTTCACCAAGTCTTTCAGATCATTTCTGAAATCTGAAAGAACCTATGTATGTATGAATGAAGACTCCACTGTGTCCAACTCTTTGCGACGCCATGGACTGTAGCCCATGAGGCTCCTCTGTCCATGGGGTTCTCCAGGCAAGAATACCAGAGTGGGTTGCCATTTCCTCCTCCAGGGGATCTTCCTTATCCAGGGATTGAACTTGCATCTTTTGAGTCTCCTGCATTGCTGGCAGATTCTTTACCCACTGAGCCACTGCAGAAGCCCCAAAGAGCTTAGTGTACTCCTATAATTGCAAACAAAACTCCATGGATATAGAGTGTTGGGTCAAGACCATGGTAAAGGTAGGCAAAGCCTGGGAAGTATTTGTGTACATGTGGTATCCCTGTGGTGCACTTATACATGTTGTCTACGCTTAGACAAGGAGGGGTTCACAGACAGTGTGCAGAGTAGCTCTAGAGGTGACAGAGAATCCCTGTAAGCCCCTAGAGGGAGGTGAAAATTGAGGTGTCACCATAAACCATACGGCCTCATAATAGATTAAAATTCTGGTCAGTACCCCGGCTTTTAAACTTACAGGAAGTGTTAGAGTGATAATAATAAATAATTGAGTTTCGAAACAAAAATGAAAGTCTGTCTCCCCCAATGAGATATATATCCTGTCATTACTTTCTTTTTCTGGATGTAAGAGCTATATATCGAAGTGTCTGTTAACCTTTTCCCTCAGAGAAAGGCAGGCTCAGCTTGTCCAAACTTTGAATCCTCTGCCTCTTTCTCTTCCTCTCCCCTCCATTCTGGTGAGGAGCACCCCCAATGTTCCTAGTCAAGGCTTGGACCTAGGTGTTGGCTCCCCTTCTCCTCTCAGCCACTGCAAGTAATGAGCACTCCCCACATGTTGTATGATTCCACTTATCTGAATATTAAGAACAGCCAAATCCATAGAGACAGAAAGCAGATTAGTTGTGTCTGGGGCTGGAGACTGTGGGAAACGGGGAGTGACTATTTCATGGGTGCAGGATTTCCTTTTGGGGGAGATGAAAAGATTCTGGAACTCAATAGTGGTGGTGATTGTACAACAGAGAATGCCCCTACTGCCACCAAATCTGCAATCTGGATGAACTTGGATGTCATTATGTTAAGTGACATAAACCGGTCACAAAAGGACAAATACTATGTAATGTTACTTAGATGTGTGTGTGTGTATGTGTGTGTGTGTGTGTGTTTGTGTGTGAAAGTTGCTCAGTCGTGTCTGACTCTTTTGCAACCCCATGGACTATCTAGTCCATGGAATTCTCCAGGCCAGAATACTGGAGTGGGTAGCCTTTCCCTTCTGCAGGGGATCTTCCCAACCCAGGGATTGAACGCAGGTCTCCCGCATTGCAGGAGGATTCTTTACCAGCTGAGCCATGAGGGCATGAGGGAAATTTAGATGAGATAAAATAGTCAAACCCACAGAAACTCATAGAAACAGGGGCCTGAGGGGAGGAGGAAATGAGGAACTGCTGTTAAGTGGGAGTGACATTTCAGTTATGTAAGGTGAATAAGTTCTGGGTCTGTTGTACAACACTGTGCCTCTAGTTAGCAATTCCATACTGTACGCTTAAAACTTTGCTAAGAGGGTAGATCTCGTATTAAGTGTCCTTACCACACAAAAAAGTTAACTTGAATCATGAACGAGATCAGATCCATAATTCACATGTCATTAATCAGCTTACCAAAGATGATGAGCGAGGCAACTGGAGTTCTTCCATGCTTTTGTTAAACTCTCCACTCTGATACTCAGCCAGAGTCTGTAGTCTTCTTTGAAGGTTTTCTGAATTCCTACATCAAGGAGTACTATCTTCTTGGAGCTGTTTGCTTGAAAGTTAATGAGGCACATGAAATTGGTGAACATTTTCTGTTCTCAGGATAATGAATGGTAGGTAGCATTATTCTTGGGGTCATCTATATTCTTAGAAGTTAGAAGAGGTAGATATAATTATGCATTTCTTTAGGTGAAAAAATGAATTCCTTTCAAGAGGTCATGGGCTTTGGGGAGTTTTCTATCAGTGGTTATGCATTTTTGCTGTTCTGTACATACATGCATGCTCAGTCATGTCCGACTCTTTTGTGACCCCATGGACTGTAGCCCACCAGGCTCATCTGTCCATGGGATTTCCCAGACAAGAATACTGGAGTGCGCTGCCTTTTATTCCTCCAGGGGATCTTTCCGACCCGAGGATCGAACCTGCATCTCCTGCATTGCAGGCAGATTCTTTACCAACTGCTGAGCCATCAGGGAAACTGTACATACATTTTGTCTAATTTCCCTGTTACTGGGTATGTGCATACTTTAGGTGGTTGGCTGGGCTCATGGAGTGGTCTGAGGGCATGAAATAGATTATAGCCAGCTTGTTAATATGGCAACTGAATCCTTTGATTTATATTTCCCTAAATTCTACCCTCCAGCTAGCAAATTGACCAACCGTAGATTAAAAGCTTCCTGAAAATGAAACCATGAAAGGATTTAAAAGCTATTTTGAAATGTGTCAAATATTGAAAAATGTTAGTTGATTGTGTATTTCTTAAGATATATATATATATATTTCGTAAGATTGTGTATTTCTTAAAAATCTCAGTGAAACAGTTTGATTATGCTAGTCTGCAAGTGAAACATAAATAATGAATTGTACATTTACCTGGCAGCATGACGTTTAAAAGAAGCCAACACGAAAAAGAAAACACTGCATCTGTGGATGTCACAGAGACTCTACTATAAAAACTGCCTGCCATTCATATTTTACATGCTCATCTGTTTAGTGGAGACATACCCTTTTGTCCTAGGAAAACACCGTAGTTTTTCTCTCTCTTTCCTGGGTTAAATTTAGCACATCTCCACCCATAGCTTATGGTATACTTTTAAATAACACAGGGCCCCACTGGAAGCGAGATATCCCTTTAGCTAAATATTTTTTGAAGGTGGATGAAATGGTGATTGACTTGAGAGGTTGGTGGGAGGCTTAGCAGGCATTCTTAGAATTGCAGGCATGTCTGATTTCATTTTACCAAACAGTTTAAAATAGATGACGAAGAATTAGTCTGTCTGTGGGGGCTTTCATATCGCCTGGTCCTCCAGCTGTGATGAGGAGTGGGTGGAGCAGTGATAAGCAGGGCATCCACATCTGACAGCAGTGTATCTTCTTGTGGGTCTTTCTCTGTGACCCTCAAATTAGAAAAGCACTCTTTATCACAGACTTGTCAAAGAGACTTGTCACAGACTTGTCCTGTGATCCTTACATTGTGATATCTGGTTATGAAATTCAAATTCCAATTAATTACTGTGGTATTCAATGAATTGTAAGAAATTCGAAACTTCTTTTCTTGATACTAACTTTCTGTACCATATTCTGTTAAGGTTTTGGTGGGTTTTCTCAGAATTAGGACACAGGTTTTAACTTCTTTAAAGAAGATGTGAAGTTACTTCTAGAGACACCCACAAAAGAAACAAAGAAAAACAAAATTGCCCAGTAGTGAAAATTGAGCTGGTTCAGTTCAGTTCAGTTCAGTTCAGTCGGTCAGTTGTGTCTGACTCTGCGACCCCATGAATTGCAGCATGCCAGGCCTCCCTGTCCATAGCCTATGCTTTTTGGAACTCAAGTTTTGAACTTCTAGGTTTGTCCACCACTTGGCATCAATAAAGATAAGACCAATTCTTATTGTCTTTGAAGTAAATACTCTTAAAAAAAGAAAACACATAGTTGTAGCAGGCAGGCCATGGAATTCCAGATTGTCTGCATATATAAAGGACTCATGAGCTGACCAGGCACTGAAGTGTTAGTTGCTGTCTACTAGGTGCTATGTGGATTTTTAAATGAAGAGTAGTTGCATGTAGTTCGGGCTTCCCTGGTGGCTCAGACTGTAAAGAATGTGTCTTCAATGCAGGAGACCCAGGTTCCATCCCTGGGTTGGGAGGATCCCCTGGAGAAGGGAATGGCTACCCACTCCAGTATTCTTGCCTGGAGAGTTCCACAGACAGAGGAGCCTGTTGGGTAGTTGTGGTGAGTAACCCCTTCTGAAGAAATTGATCCCAGAGCAAGAGAGAATAAGAAATTGGATAATACTCAGAGGTTTGGTGCAAGTCCATAAGTTAAGTTCAGTCATTCAGTCATGTCCGATTCTTTGTGACCTCATGAACCACAGCATGCCAGGCCTCCCTGCCCATCACCAACTCCCAGAGTTCACCCAAACCCATGTCCATTGAGTCGGTGATGCCATCCAGCCATCTCATCCTCTGGCGTCCCCTTCTCCTCCATCCCTCAATCTTTCCTAGCATCAGGGTCTTTTCCAATAAGTCAGCTCTTTGCATCAGGTGGCCAAAGTATTGGAGTTTCAGCTTCAGCATCAGTCCTTCCAATGAATATTCAGGGCTGATTTCCTTTAGGATGGACTGGTTGAATCTCCTTGCAGTCCAAGGGACTCTCAAGAGTTCACAGTTCAAAAGTATTAATTCTTTGGCTCTCAGCTTTCTTTATAGTCCAACTCTTACATCCATACATGACTACTGGAAAAACCATAGCCTTGACTAGACGGACCTTTGTTGGCAAAGTAATGTCTCTGCTTTTCAATATGATATCTAGGTTGGTCATAACTTTCCTTCCAAGGAGTAAGCGTCTTTTAATTTCATGGTTGCGGTCACCATCTGCAGTGATTTTGGAGCCCAGAAAAATAGTCAGCCACTGTTACCCCATCTATTTGCCATAAAGTGATGGGGCCGGATCGCATGATCTTAGTTTTCTGAATGGTGAGCTTTAAGCCAACATTTTCACTCTCCTCTTTCACTTTCATCAAGAGGCTCTTTAGTTCTTCTTCACTTTCTGCCATAAGGGTGGTGTCATCTGCATATCTGAGGTTATTGTTATTTCTCCCGGCAATCTTGATTCCAGCTTGTGCTTCCTCCAGTCCAGCATTTCTCATGATGTACTCTGCATATAAGTTAAATAAGCAGGGTGATAATATACAGCCGTGACATACTCCTTTTCCTACTTGGAACCAGTCTATTGTTCCATGTCCAGTTCTAACTGTTGATTCCTAACCTGAGTACAGGTTTCTCAAGAGGCAGGTCAGATGATCTGGTATTCCCATCACTTTCAGGATTTTCCACAGTTTACCATGATCCATACAGTCAGAGGCTTTGGCATAGTCAATAAAGCAGAAATAGATGTCTTTCTGGAACTCTTTTGCTTTTTCGATGATCCATTGGTTGTTGGCAGTTGATCTCTGGTTCCTCTGCCTTTTCTAAAACCAGCTTGAACATCTGGAAGTTCACGGTTCACGTATTGCTGAAGCCTGGCTTGGAGAATTTAAAAGGGTGGGGGTGTTGTACTTAGTAGTTATCATTTCAGGTCAGCCACACTAATCAATATCAAAACATGTATCAATGGGTTTCAAAGCCCTAAGGCAAGAAGTTATAAGAATGAGAAAGAGTGATCTCATGAAAATGTCAATGTGATTTAAGACACATACTGCCAGTTACAGGCTTCTCTGGTGGCTCAGTGGTAAAGAATCTGCCTGCCAATGCAGAAGACATGGGTTTGATCTCTGGGTCAGGAAGATCCCCTGGAGAAGGAAATGGCAACCCAGTCCAACATTCTTGCCTGGAAAATTCCATAGACAGAGGAGCCTGGCAGGCTACAGTCCATGGAGTCACAGAAGAACCAGACACGACTTAGTTACTAAACAACAACCACTGACAGTTACTCTAGTGTGAACAAACTGGTAGCTTCAGAGGGCAACGTCATTAGCCAGCAGTACCCTCAACGCTGGGCATGGTTCACTCCTGGGGACTGGTGGCCCAACAACATAAGTAGACATTAGCAGTAATATCATTGCTTCTGGGAGGGAGCAAGCACATTGTCGACTTGGTGTAGCTGTATTGCCCACTCTTCTTGGAACTGTTATTTGGATCAGTGACTCAGTGGGCATAGGCAGGAGTGATAGCAGCTTCTCTGGGCATTGGTGGTTTTGACTTCGTCATGTTACATTGGCAGAAGCTGTCATTTTCAGTGTAAACAGTTCTAGGAAGCAGACCATGAAAGAAGGCATCATGGTGTACAAGTGAGGTACTCCTGGGGAGAACAGGGAAGCTGGGAGGACTGCCCAGTCGTGGGGGCAGAGTCACATAGTAGTCTCCTGCCATTGAGTGTGGCCTTCTTTTTAATCTCAGATTAAAGCAACCTGAGAATGAGATTTGACCAGTTTGGGCCAGATAATCAGCTTACGTTTTGAAGTTTTAGGCATCTAGAGGGAACCAGTGAATAATCGAGAAGGGAGAATTATAAAGCATTCCTTCAGTTCCTGTTTTTTTTCCATCTTTCTTCTGTTTCTGTTAGAAATGTTTAAAATTTGCTTAATTTCAAGAAACTTCCAACTTAACTTTACATTGAAAGAAACTTTTGTAAAACTAAATATTCTGTTTACATTCTTTACACACGTGTAAAAAGAATATAAATGAGGATGAGATTTACTGAAGCCCTACCGGCCAAAGCCAACTAGATAGATCCTTTAAAAATACATTATGGCTGTTCCTCTGGAAATCGGGCGTCATTATTTTCCATCCTGTCATTTTCTCCTCAGTGGCTCAGTGCCATATTGATCGTTAGAATCAAACGTCATCTCCAAGTTTGGCAAACAGCTGCCCTGACTTGGTTTAGGGCTAAGGCCTATTCTGGCAAAGAAGATGGATCTGCTCATTCCAGATGAGAAGATTTGGATGGAAATGGTGGGCCGTCAGCCAGAGCTTCAGGGATCAGAGCAAGGGCCGCAGTTCACGTACAATGTGAGCTGGACCCAGGAGTGTGGATGGAATCTACAGTCTCGGGAGCCTATGTGCCTGTGAGCAAATGTTGAGCTCTCTAGCCAGCAAAATCCGCTCATGGAACAATTGCATGGCCTTGAATCTAGGTATGTTGCATCATCTCCTCTGAAAATACTTACACATGGCAAAGGTCAGTCATATTTCAGTTCTCTTAGCAGAAGAAAATTAGCTTGGTTTTTCATAAAATTCCCTGTCCATATATCATACTTAATTGGAATAGTAGTTTATTATTCCTGCTGAAAATATTTTGGATAATACTGTGTTAGATTAGCCTTTAAGCAGCCATTCTGAATCTGCCAGTTTCTCGATTATTCATTTATTTTAAAAACTCCTATGTGTCTCGCATTGGATAATGACAGAAAAAAATGGAATGTAAGATGACATTCCCTGTCTTTGAGAAGATACATATGGTTGTACAAAACAACTTGAGATCAGTAAATGGGTCAAATGAGTGTTAGTGGTTTCAAAAGTTAAAGACAATTCTGAACAACAGTCTCAAGGATGGGAAATAGTCAGGGAAGGATTCCTGGGTGTTTTGTACATTGTGAAGAGTATGTTTGATCTTAGTTGGCAGAGAAGAGAAGATTTGGCTTTGCAGGCTGGTAAACATTAGCAAAAACTACTAGGTGGTGGAACTACTACAAAAACTACTAGGTAGGTGGAAAAACGCATCTTGTGTGATTAAAGGTAAAAGAAGAGGCAGTGGGGAGCTTGGAAAATGGTTGGAGTGGGAGGAGAAAGACTGAGTAAGAAGACCAGCCTAAAATTTGTCTTGTGAAGGTTATTGGAAGAAAACGTTGGATAGAATGGATGGATCCATCTGATGGAGGTTCTTACAATGTCTTCAGGGGCCTTTGAGTTATTACTTATTCATGCATTTGTTCATTTATTTATCAAATGTTTATATGTGAGGCATTGGACAAGACATCGGAGATGAACATACCCATTGCTTACTCTAATGACTTGACATTAGGGTAAAGAGGCACATAGACAGTCACTGCAACATAATAAAGGTCTGTTGGAAATAACAATACAGAAGATTCATTTTGCCTGGAATAGAGGCAGGGCTGAAAAATCTTTGGAAAATAGAAATTCTTAAGCAGGTGGAACTGATGAAGCAGGCTCTGGAAGCTGTTGCAGAATAACAGAAATCGAGACACAATGAGAGGAGTGCACGCTCTAACACAAATTGCAGTGGGTGCTAGCAGTCAAGGACAGAAGAAACACCCTAAAGATGTGTGCAGTTTAGGTGTGTAGTTGGCCTGGGGTTGGGCTGCTGGGAAGAGGCAGTGACACAAAGCAGTTTGGTGCTTACAGTTAGAAAGTGCTGACACTGAAGGCAGAGATGAATTCCTGGAATCACTGTGAGTAGCAGCATGCTGCGTGGGCTGGCCGCTGAACTGCCACCCAAGTCCCCATTCACAGAGACAGCAGTCTTGGTTGTTTTCTTTGCTGGCCCTCCAACACTTCAGATATTATTTTGTGCATCTCGATCTGTGAGTATTTCACTCCTCTCCCCGTCTACCACCTGAAAGCCCTCATTCTTCTGGAGAAATCCTATTCATGTTTCAAATGTCATTTCTCTGACACCCCAAGGAACTCCTCACTCCTGTAGATAAGTATCTCTACTTAGTATACAGCTCTACCTTGGCACTTACATCTTATTTTATTTAGTCATTTACTTGTGAACCTTTACTGTGGATTATTCATTCTTCAAGGACAGAGCTTGTGTTTATAGCAAAAGCAGGATTAAGCCTAGTTTTGACTTCAAGTCCCTGCCTTACCACATGTTAGCTCTATAGCCTTACAAAACATGGTTAATCTGTCTTTATTTCTCATTTAAAAAACAGGGCAAATTGTATCTACTTAATAAGGTCTCTAATAAAAAGTTATTAAGAGAATATATGTAAAACACTATCAGAGTGGTTTATTCATGAACACTCAATAAACATTAATTTTTTTCTTCCTCCTTTTTTGTCATTTGTATTCTCAGCGCTCAGCCATATATAGGAGTTTACCACATCCAGGCACTGTTCTAAGCACTTAGATATATGTTAACTCATTTAATACTCTCTGTAACACCATGAAGAAAACACTTAATATCCTTCTTTTGTTTATGAGGAATCCAGGACACAAAAATGTTAAGTACTTATTGAGGCAAGTCCAGGGAATAAATGGCAGGGGCAAGATATTTTAAAAATATAATTTATTCATTTTTGGCTGTGCTGGGTCTTTGTTGCTGCGTGAGCTTGTCTCTAGTTGTGGCGAGTGGGGGTTTCTCATTGTGGTGCCTTCTCTTGTTGCGGAGCATGGGCTCTGGGGCCCTGGGGCCCTGGGGCTTCAGCAGCTGCAGCACCTGGGCTCCATAGTTGAGACTCATGCTCTAGAGTGCTGGCTCTGTAGTTGTGGTATGTGGGCTTAGTTGTTCTGCAGCATGTAGGATCTTCCTGGATTGGGCATCAAACCCTTGTCTCCTGCACTGGCAGGCAGATTCTTTACCACTGAGTCACCAAGGGATACCCAGAGGCAAGATTTGAATCCAGGTAGATGCAACTCTGAAGTCCATGCTCTTATCTTAACCTTGATTCTATACATAGTTTAAATTTGATGTTGAACCTTCTGGAAATTTTCTCATGGTGATGAGCTGGCCCCTCAATAGAGTTCCAAAAGTAGGACTGCCCTGTGCCTTGAGCAAACCCGCTCCTATTATGCTCTTTCAAGGACTTCTGACTGCTCTTAAATTCTTGAGAAATTATTTCCCAAATAAAAAAGAGTCAGTTCTTTCTTTCATGGGAACTCCCTCACCCACATGGACATCCATTCAGATTAGAATATGAATTAACTAAGTAGCTTATTCGTCTGAGTCCTACGTAGAGGTTGCTTAATTGTTGTTAAGCTACAGAGGTGTAAGACATGGCGGTTGCCCTTGTCTTGGTGTTGGTGTTATGGAAATATTTTGGAGTAAGTTCTGCTATAGCTTCATCTTGCAGCTGAGAAAGTTGAAGCTCACCGAAGTAACTCATTCTCCATGGTCATAGAGACAGCAAATATTTATACCTAGGTTTTCCTGACTCAGGCACTACTGGGAATGCAAAAGCAACATAATTAGAGAAGCTGGGTGATGGTTCCATAGTAGCTTGTCCATGGTTTGTCTCAAGAGGAGAGAATGCAGTGTACGTTATCAGTACTCTCCTGGGAAGTTTTCAGTATCTGTGTGTCCAAGACATCAGGCAGGATGTCTTGGGTTTGAGCCTGGAATCTCCACTCAAGTCTCCTAACTCCTTGGTTTATTTAAAAAAAGTGAGAATAATAATGGCACTCACCCCAAAGGGCTGTTTTGAGGATTAGTTGACATTACGAAGGTGCTTCAGTAAGGTAAGGCACTTTTGAGGACGTTTATTGTTTTGTCTGTCCAGCTTCTATGAGATAGAGGCATTCACTTATGAGTGGGAGCGTAAGTAGAACAGATATGTGGGCATGAAGTAGGAGAGTCCTGAAGAAACCATGAGTACGAGGAGCCAAAATGCAGAGAGTCAAGGATGTGGGCTGCTTATCGCACATGGGTTGGTAGCATCGTCATATTGCTATCCCTGAGGGGCAAGACGGTAACTAACACAGTAGTCTTCTATTGTTGAATATCAAACGAGCACAGACTCAGCTGCTTAAGACAAGGAAATCTATTTTACCACGATTTCTGTGGATCAAAAGTCTAGGCACAGCTTAGCGGGGTCCTCTGCTCAGGCTCTCACAGGCTGAAGTCAAGGTGTTGGCAGGGCTATGGTTAGATGAGGCTCAGGGTCTTCCAGGCTCATTGGTTGTTGGCAGAATTCAGTTCCTGTGGCTGTAGGACTGAGGCTCTCAGCTCCCAGAAGTTGCCTGCCACTCCCTGCTGCATGGCCATCTCCGCACTTGGCAGTATGCTTCTTCAAGCCCTACATGGGGATTTCACTCCAGTCTTCTACTCAGTGTCTTATGTAACAGTGTAATCATGAGTGACTGTCTTACCATACTCACTGCTCCACATTCAAGAGGAGGGGATTACACAGGGTGTGTACTCCGGGGAGTGGGAGTCTTTGGGGCCGCCTTAGGATTCTGCCTACCACTCTCAGTCTAGTCCCAAGGGCCCCTCGCTGTGCTCTACCTTCCTGGGTTCCCACACAATTCCTGTCTCTCATCACTAAATATTGTAATTCCTTGAGTGAATCAAAGACCCTATTTAACATATAGGAAGGAAGCGTAAGAAAAACTATTATCTTCTGAGAAATGATCATTTTTAGTGAAAAAGAAAAAAGTGCACATCAAACATTTTAATTATTCCTGATTTAACTATTAGTTTAATATGAATTTTGATTTCAGCAAAATAGTGGTTCTATGGCCTATAGTTCCTCTAAGTCAGATTTTTTCATGAAGAAAAATAGAAAGCTTAAAAATCAATTTATTTTCTGACTATTCAGATGGAAGAATATTTTTCTGTAAGAGATTTTACTTTAAAATTAACAAATGGGGCTACAATAGTTTTCGGGTTTTTTTCTAGCTCACAATATAACTTTTCAATTTGTGGGGAGGCCAGAAGATGAATTTCTTTTTAGGAAATGAAACAAAACATAAATATTTTCTCAAAAGAGGCCTGCACAGACAATATTAATTATTAGTGATGAAATGGTATAACCTTATGACATCTAATTTTGGTTGTGTTTCAGAGTATTGATTGATGGAATTCAATTTCCTTTTTGCTTTATTTAAACCCATTTTATAGTTCCTGAGCAAAGGCTTGAAAGCCAGCAAACATGATAAATAAGACTAATGTACACCAAGTACATATTCCTTTCCAAACTGGAAAGTACATACATTCCTTTTTTCTTTTTTTCTCTTGAGGGGGTTACTTGGCCAGATAAGCACAGACTGTACTTATGACTAAGTCAAGAATAAAGTCATAAACTTATAAACTTCAGGAGAGCAGTGTTGAAAATGAATAGATATATGTGAATTTCCACGTAGATGAGACTCCATGGGAAGTCAGTTCAGATGCCCAGCACAGAGAGGACTGGGTCTCGCTCCCCTGGCTCCGGTGCCCTGGGGCCCTTCCCTCTCACTGGCATTAGTGTGCTGCTGGAGTCCGCGGAGAGCGATTCCCCCAGGCCTCTGTCGCTGGGAGAATGTGGGGCAGACATGCGCCAAGGTTTCTAATGTTATTATTTTTGCAGTGGGCCTGGGTCTCTTTTCTTCAGACACTAACCCTCAACACAGTAGGACCAATCTGGCCAATTTGCTCTTTCTTGGTCTCTTCCTTTCATCGTGAAGGCAGTCCTTATACAGGTGTTGAGAAAACACCTGCTTCTGTTTTGTTCCAGGAGGCACTGGTACTTAAGTGATGGTGTTTAAATAACAGGTAGACCCATGGGGCTCCTGGGATGATGGAGCCTCTGGGCTGGATGCTAGCACTTCTGGTCCAGGCACCTTCTGGTCTCCGTGGTCACCAGCATCTCTGCCTCCCAAGGGGACTGACTGGACTTTTTACTCCTCGTGGTTCCTTAAGCCTATATTCAGCCAAGAATATCCCACAACAAACCTCCTTGACAACAAAACACCAAAGCCTTCTAGCTCTAATGACACATCTCTTTCCATTACCATGAGTACCATTTGCCTTTTAGCACACACATTGGGACAGTGTGGCTGGAGCATCAGCTACACTCCTGGCTGGGGATCAGCAGTTTTTCTACCTAGGCCCCACTGTTGTGTCTGGATCCATCCTCCAGACACCCTTCTCCCATCATGATGATAAATGTCTACCACGGTCTTTTGCTGTTCTTGGGACACACATAAGATTATGCTAGTTCAGCAGGCAGATTTTGAAATTCTTTGGCTTTTAAACAGAAAGAATCAGGCCACTAATCAATTGTCTTCTGGGTCCTCTGCCCCTTAGTTGCTCGTGGTTGCAAAATGATACACGGGGAAAGGCAGCACTCTGTAACTTTACCAGCCGAAATGCAGATAGATATTTTGGTGGATGGTGACATCTGTCTCCTACACCAGTGGTGTCCAGGACTCAAGATCTTGCCATGCTCTATGTAATGTGAGGACAGCGAAGGGATTTGAGCTGCATCCATATGCAATGAGCAAGTGCTCACAACATTCCGGGTATGGTGCTGCTTACTTGCAGGGAACAGTGTTTCTGCTCTCAATAGTCCCCTCTGACTAGGTTCCCTTTATTTTCTCTGTGATGTGCTGAAAACTCCTGCAGTTGCCGAGAGGCTGGGTGTGACTTGTTTATCAAGTGGTGTGATGACAGAGGGATTTATCTCCAAAGCACTGCCATCATAGCTGGGTTCTCTCGCTCTCTTGATTCCAGAGCAATGCCTTTGTGTTGAAGTGACATTTCTTCCTGGAACATGTGCTCTTTGTCTCCTTAGACATGGACCTGTTCCTCTGAATGATAAAATTCAGGTTTGGAGACCTTAACAGCATTTTCTTCAATGTTCCTTTCCCATATTTCTGAAGCAAACCCCTTCTGGTTCTGAGGGAACCACACACCCCTCTGCATGCGGAGGGTATTTGCCAGTGCCTGCTCCTTGGGATCAGAGATGAGCTTCTGAAAAAATATAGACATCCTGGGGCCAAGGAGGAGCTTAGTCAGCAGTTACCAGCTAGCTTGAGAAAGGAAAAGTCCGTTTATCAAGGATAAAATCGTATTACCCTGTAAGTATCTCTCTCTCTCTTCTTTTCTGTCTCTATAGATTAACTTTTCCTGGACATTACACAAATGCAGTCATGTAATATGTGGTCTTTTTCTCAGTCTTAGAGGAAACAGCATTGTCTTTCACCAATCAGTGTGATGGTAGCTGCAGATTTTTCAAAGAATCCTTTTATCAAGTTGACAAAATTCTTTCCAACTCTAGTTTTGAGACTTCTTATCATGACTGAGTGTGAGATATTGACAAATGCTTTTTTTCTATGTGTTGACATGATCATATGGTTTTTGTCCTTTATTCATATTAATTAAAATTACTTTACACTGACTTTTAGATATTAAGTCAACTTTGTACTCACACTCAGTCATGGTGTATAATCCTTTGGATATGTTGCTGAGTTCAGCTTGCTGACATTTTGTTGAGAATTTTTGCATTTAGACTTGTGAAGAATATTGGCCTGTAGTTTTCTTTTCTTGTGATGTCTTTGTCGGGTTTTAGTATTAGGGGAATACTAGCCTTGAGTGACTAGTTCTCTTTTGTGTTTTGTGGAAGAGTTTTGAAGGAGTGGTGGTGTTTGTCCTGTAGATATTTTATAGCATACACCTGTGAAGACATCTGGACCCAGCCTTTTATTTGAAGAAAGATTTTCAATTACTAATTTAAATTCTTTATTTGTGATGGATCTGTTCATATCTTATCCTTTTCACTTAGTCAATTTTGTTACTGTGTACCTTTTTTGAATCTTCTTATTTTGTCTAAATTGCCTAATTTGTTAGCATAAAAGTATTCATAGCATGTCCTTGTAATCCTTTTATTTTCTATAGGATTGGTAGTGATGTCTCATCTTTCATTCCTGAGTTTAGTAATTTGAGTCTTCTCACTTCTTGGTTGGTCAGACTAGCTCAGGTTTCTCAACCTCAGCACTATTGATATTTGGGCCCAATAGTTTTTATTATGCGGGGGCTTTCATGCTATGTAAGATGTTTGGCAGCATCTCTCCCTGGCCTTGGGCAACCACTCATCTGCTTTTTGTCTCAATGACTTTGTTCATGTTTTCTAGAATTTTATATAAATGGTCTCATGCAGTATGGACTCTTTTGTGTTTGGCTGCTTTCATTTAGCATAATGATTTTAAGATTCACCTATATTGTTGTATCAGTTGTCCATTCTTCCTCCTCCTCTGTTATTTTTTTTCCTTAGTAGTATTCTATACTGTGGATATTGCACAGTTTGTTTATCTTTACCTATTGATGAAAAATTGTTTTTTTTTTTCCCCTCAGTTTGGGGTTATTATGAATAATACTGCTTTGAACACTTACATTTAACTCTGTGTGGACTTATGTTTTCATTTGTGAATTCCTAGGAGTGGACCTATGGAAGGTGTATAGTTAACTTAAGAGACGGATAAATAGTTTTTCTATGTGGTTGTTCCATTTTGCATTCCTACTAGCAGTGTATGGGACCAGTTACTCTATATCCTTGCTAGCATTTGGTATTGTCAGTATATACCACATTTTATTCAAGTATAAATTCATGTAAATGAATGGTTGCAAATAATTCAGTTCAGTTCAGTCGCTCAGTCATGTCCGACTCTTTGCGACCCCATAAATCGCAGCACGCCAGGCCTCCCTGTCCATCACAAACTCCCAGAGTTCACTCAGACTCAAGTCCATCGAGTCAGTGATGCCATCCAGCCATCTCATCCTCTGGCATCCCCTTCTCCTCCATCCCTCAATCCCTCCCAGCATCAGAGTCTTTTCCAATGAGTCAGCTCTTTGCATGAGGTGGCCAAAGTACTGGAGTTTCAGCTTCAGCATCATTCCCTCCAAAGAAATCCCAGGGCTGATCTCCTTCAGAATGGACTGGTTGGATCTCCTTGCAGTCCAAGGGACTCTCAAGAGTCTTCTCCAACACCACAGTTCAAAAGCATCAATTCTTCGGCGCTCAGCCTTCTTCACAGTCCAACTCTCACATCCATACATGACCACAGGAAAAACCATAGCCTTGAGTAGACGGACCTTTGTTGGCAAAGTAATGTCTCTGCTTTTCAATATGCTATCTAGATTGGTCATAACTTTCCTTCCAAGGAGTAAGTGTCTTTTAATTTCATGGCTGCAGTCACTATCTGCAGTGATCTTGGAGCCACAAAAAATAAAGTCTGACACTGTTTCCAGTGTTTCCCCATCTATTTGCCATGAAGTGATGGGACCAGATGCCATGATCTTCGTTTTCTGAATGTTGAGCTTTAAGCCAACTTTTTCACTCTCCACTTTCACTTTCATCAAGAGGCTTTTGAGTTCCTCTTCACTTTCTGCCATAAGGGTGGTGTCATCTGCACATCTGAGGTTATTGATATTTCTCCCGGCAATCTTGATTCCAGCTTGTGTTTCTTCCAGTCCAGCGTTTCTCATGATGTACTCTGCATAGAAGTTAAATAACCAGGGTGACAATATACAGCCTTGACGTACTCCTTTTCCTATTTGGAACCAGTCTGTTGTTCCATGTCCAGTTCTAACTGTTGCTTCCTGACCTGCATACAGATTTCTCAAGAGGCAGATCAGGTGGTCTGGTATTCCCATCTCTTAATTACATGTATTGAAAATAATCTTGAAGAATTATTATGTTTTTGTAACTAAAGTGCTTCCCAGGTGGCGCAGGGATAAAATATCTGCCTGCCAATGCAGGAGATGGGGTTTGATCTCTGGGTCTGGAAGATCCCTTGAATTAGTAAAGGGCAACCCACTCCAGTATTCTTGCCATGGACAGAGTCCATGGGGTTACAAAGAGTCAAACATGACTAAGCACACAGGCAACTGAAGTAGTTTATAGATCTCCCTCTTTTTTTGTTCTCTTATGTTGTATTAAGTCAATTTCTTTTCACTAAGGAAAGGAAGTTCATATTCTAGTCACTACTGCCGCTGCCGCTGCTGCTGCTAAGTCGCTTCAGTCGTGTCCGACTCTGTGTAACCCCGTAGACGCTAGTGGACAGTTAAACCCATTGTAGCTGAGGTTAATGAAAAGCACTGCTATTAGTATCCTGGCAGAAAAAAAGAAATCTCTAAATTACAACTGGGGAAAAATGGAGAAGGAACAACAAGTGATTAAATATTGTATGTGAAACTGAGGGACTAGGTTAGAATATGGTGATTTTCACAGTAGTTCTGATCATATATGGTCACATTGCTGTCCCCAGACCAGAGTTCCACCTTTAGATTTCAGAAGCTGGGCAGCCAAATCACACCAAACCTATCTCTTAATGGTGAGTGTGCTTTCCACTCAGTTTTCCATTTCCTACCATCACTCTCTGGCCGTGTTAACAGGGCCTCCTAGAAGACCAGAGGTCATGAGAAATTGGCAATAGCTGTGACCGATTCCCCAGTTTTCCCTGAGGCTGCCCGTCTGCTGCCTTTACTATTTAGTTATCAGCAAACAAAGCAGCTGGAGTCAGGCTGGGCAAGGAGGAGGATGTGGGTGGGGTGGTCATTACTGGCCACAGTGAGTACCCTGGGAAGTCCAGAGTTCATGAGCTTCCTTTTACTCTTGGGGCTCCAGTGTAAGTTGAGTGTGTAAAAGTGGAGAGAGAAAGAAAAGAGGAAGAGAAAAAAAAAGACAAAATTTGTGACCAAGGAAAAGAGCTTTAAAAAAATACAAACAGTATACAACAAAGTTTCCCATTTTTACAGTAAAAATGCTCACTATGCCCTCTGCCTGCTCGTGCAGTGGCCTGTTCTGATGGGGGTAGGACCAGCACCATGAGAGTGGCTTGTTGTATCCACACGTGTCACTGCAGCCTTACCTGAATCAGTACGTGCAGGATGGAGGCTGGATGAAGGGGAGGAGCAGTCCTGGCTTAGGCTGGAAGCCTGGCTCTGATGCTTACAGACCTCAGCTCCTCTGGGCCTCAGTTTCCTCATGTGTAATGCAGTGGAGATGATATCCTTGTATGTGTGCGTGCCTGCTTGGTCGCTTCAGTCATGTCCGACTCTTTGCAACCCTATGAACTGTAGCCCACCAGGCTCCTCTGTCCTTGGGATTCTCCAGCAAGAATACTGGAGTGGGTTACCATGCCCTCCTTCAGTGGATCTTTCTAACTCTGGGATCGAACCTGCATCTCCTGCATTGCAGCTAATTCTTTACTGTTGAGCTACCGGGGAAGCCCAAATAATATCCTTATCAATGAGCTATTGTGGGGATCAAAATGAGCATGAAAGTTGGCATTCAATATAAAAACTCTGTTCACAATATTTTTGCTTTTTCCAATTTTGAAACGTTATTTATGAGAGTTAGTTCTTAACTATCTCTAAAATGTCATATGTCTTCAAGGACATGGTGGGAATATAGGATTAAATAATTTCTTCTGGGTGTCTTTTACTTTCATTGCTTTGATGATTAGCATCCCAGATACTTGCCCACAGGCAGCACTTGAAGGATCGTGGCTCACAGAAGTTTAATTCTTTCACTCAATTACTGAAGCTTAGCGTATTTTAGTTACTCTCAGTTTAGGTTTCACACTCTCTGGCCTTGCAGTATTGCACCAAACTATCCTTCCCTCTTGAGGATTCTCCACAGTTTTTCCTCCATTAAACCCAGTAATGAGTTTTGTTACCAAGATGCCTGCTGTTTCCATGCCTACAAGTCCTGTTTTCCAAACTGGCTGTTCTCAGGCTGGCGAGAGTGAACTGATTTAACTCCAGAAACATTTTCAACTTCCTGAAAGCTTCAATGGCCAGGGGTGCTCCCACAGATCCTCTGCGGTAATTTTTTTTTTTTTTTTAAGTTTCTGCTTTCTTTACAGACATGATGATTTTCTGTAATGCTCTCTAAAATGTAGCATCCATCATGTTGTTCTGTGGTTATCAACAAAAACCTCCCTATCTCCTCCCTGCTCCTTCTTTCCAGAATCTCTTGAATGCTTTGATCTCCAGCTGCTTTTTCGGTCATTTTGGTTTCCAGAACTTTTACCTGTTCTGGAGGAACATGTCATCCTTGAACTGCCTTGGCGATGACTTTCCATGGTGTCTGACACCAAAGACTAAAAATAGCAAGATGAAGCCCAAAGCATTCTCCAAAGAAGTAAAATTGAATAACGTAACCAGATTATTCTTGGTTATCTTGCAGATATCCGTGTGACCAGACGTCTACAAATGGTGGTGAGATCATTTCTAGTCGCCCTTTAATCTGTTGGCAGCTGGCTTCTGAAAGCTTCTTGTGAATTTTTTTCTTTGTTTTCGCCCAAGCCAAAGGCAGCCAGCAGTATTTGAAACTTTCCGTACTGGATTGTCCTTCTGACTTTCACATGGACCTTGGTCAGTTCCCTTTTCCTTTCTTTCCTCATTTCAGGCTTGTTTTGGAGGTGGGGGAAGGGAGTGTTCTACGTTTTCACAGTGGTTGCTAAGAAAGCATCTTCTCTGTTTATAGGCCCCTAACAAATAGTGACAGCTGAAAGACAAATATGGTATGGTGTTTGCAGGAGGAGGATGGAAGGCGGCCAGCAATTAGCAGCTCCGAGCACCAGCGCTCACAATGAGGCCTTTGAGAGCGGGGATTGGCATTATGCTTCCAGAGATTGCTTGCAATAATTTAAAAAGGGGCTTGCCTCATGCCTTCAATGACAAACTTATTTCCAGAAATCAGCCAGGGTTGTATAACTTGATAGGGTTGTAAAATAACATAGTCTTTTCTTTCTCAAAGAAGCCTTTGCTTATGAACGGGAGCCAAATCTCCATTCTCCAAATCTCCAATATCCATTTTCAGAACAGGGTTCTTGAACCTTCTAGTCAGAGGCTGGAGTGTCACCAGCCAGAAAAGTAAGCCAGGTGTAGTGTCCTTCATGTTCATCCTTCGTTTGGGAGCCTTTATTCCATTCTGGTGGAGTGGTCCTAGGGTAGGAGTTTGGAAAAGCATTGTGCAAAGAAAAGAAAAATGAAGTTGTCTTTCTATCTAATACTGATATCTCATAGGAATTTAGGTTCTTCATTTCCTAATTTTATAGTATAAAAGAAACGGTTGTGTGTGTGTTGCTCAGTCACTCAGTCGTGCCTGACTCTTTGCAACCCTATGGACTAGCCTGCCAGGCTCTTCTCTTCATGGAATTCTCCAGGCAAGACTACTGGAGAGGATTGCCATTTCCTCCTCCAGGGGATTTTTCCGACTCAGGGAACGAACCTGCATCTCCTCCATTGCAGGTGGATTCTTTACCACTGAGCCACAAGGGAAGCCCCCAAAAGAAATGGTTCAGTTCAGTTTCTCAGTTGTGTCCGACTCTTTGCGACCCCATGGACTGCAGCACACCAGGCCTCCCTGTCCATCACCAAGTCCCGAAGCTTGCTCAAAATCATGTCCATTGAGTTGGTGATGCCATCCAACCATTTCATCTTCTGTCATCCCCTTCTCCTCGTGCCTTCAATCTTTCCCAGCATCAGTGTCTTGTCCAATAAGTCAGTTCTTTGCATCAGGTAGCCAAAGATTTGGAGTTTCAGTTTCAGCATCAGTCCTTCCAGTGAATACTTAGGACTGATTTCCTTTAGGATGGACCGGTTGGATCTGCTTGCTGTCCAAGGGACTCTCAAGAGTCTTCTCCAACACCACAGTTCAAAACCATCAATTCTTTGGCATTTAGCTTGCTTTATAGTCCAACTCTCACATCCATACATGACTCCTGGAAAAACCATAGCTTTGACTAGATGGACCTTTGTTGGCAAATAATGTCTCTGCTTTTGAATATGCTATCTAGGTTGGTCATAAGTTTTCTTCCAAGGAGCAAGTGTCTTTTAATTTCATGGCTGCAGTCACCATCTGCAGTGATTTTGGAGCCCCAAAAAATAAAGCCTGTCACTGTTTCCACTGTTTCCCCATCTATTTGCCATGAAGTGATGGGACCAGATACCATGATCTTAGTTTTCTCAGTGTTGAGTTTTAAGCCAACTTTTTCACTCTTCTCTTTCACTTTCATCAAGAGGCTCTTAGTTCTTCTTCACTTTCTGCCATAAGGGTGGTGTCATCTGCATATCTGAGGTTATTGATATGTCTCCCAGCAATCTTGAATTCAGCTTGTGCTTCATCCAGTCCAGTAATTCTCATGATGTACTCTGCACATAAGTTAAATAAGCAGGGTGACAATATACAGGCTTTGAGTTACTCCTTACCCAATCTCGAACCGGTCTGTTGTTCCATGTCCAGTGCTAACTGTTGCTTCTTGACCTGCATACAGATTTCTCAGGAAGCAGGTCAGGTGATCTGGTATTCCCATCTCTTGAAGAATTTTCCACAGTTTGTTGTGATCACACAGTCAAAGGCTTTGGCATAGTCAATAAAGCAGAAGTAGATGTTTTTTCTGGAACTCTCTTGCATTTTTGATGATCCAGTGGGTGTTACAATTTGATCTCTGGTTCCTCTGCCTTTTCTAAAACCAGCTTGAACATCTGAAAATTCACGGTTCATATACTATTGAAGCCTGGCTTGGAGAATTTTGAGCATTACTTTGCTAGCGTGTGAGATGAGTGCAATTATGTGGTAGTTTGAGTGTTCTTTGGCATTGCCTTTCTTTGGGATTGGAATGAAAACTGACCCTTTCCAGTCTTGTGGCCACTGCTAAATTTTCCAAATTTTCTGGCATATTGACTGTAGCACTTTCACAGCAGGAGGGAACACAGCCCAACTATTTAACAGAAAATTGAATTAAAAATTTACTGAGCATGGCCCCACCCATCAGAACAAGACCCAGTTTCCCCCTCAGTCAGTCTCTCCCATCAGGAATCTTCTGTAAGCCATTTATCCTTCTCTTATCTTCTCTATCCTTCTCTGGGCAGACAGACTGAAGACCACAATCTCAGAAAACTAACCAATCTGATCACATGGACCACAGCCTTGTATAATTCAATGAAACTATGAGCCATGCTGTGTAGGGCCACCCAAGATGGATGGGTCATGGTGGAGAGTTCTGACAAAACATGGTCCACTGGTGAGGTGAATGGCAAACCACTTCAGTATTCTTGCCTTGAAAACCCCATGAACAGTATGAAAAGGCAAAAAGATAGGACACTGAAAGATGAACTCCCCAGGTCGTTAGGTACCCAAATGCTACTGGAGAAGAGTGGAGAAATAATTCCAGAAAGAATGAAGAGATGGAGCCAAAGAGAAAACAACACCCAGTTGTGGATGGGACTGGTGATGGAAGTAAAGTCCGATTCTGTAAAGAGCAATATTGCATAGGAACCTGGAATGTTAGGTCCATGAATCAAGGCAAATTGAAAGTGGTCAAATAGGAGATGGCAAGAGTGAACGTTGACATTTTAGGAGTCAGTGAACTCAAATGGACCGGAATGGGTGAATTTAACTCAGATGACCATTGTATCTACTACTGTGGGCAAGAATCCCTTAGAAGAAATGGAGTAGCCATCACAGGCAACAAAAGAGTCTGAAATGCAGTACTTGGATGCAGTCTCAAAAATGACAGAATGATCTCTGTTCATTTCCAAGGCAAAGAAAGAAATGGTTATCTGGGATAAAATAGAAGGCTATGAGATAATACTTATTGGAAAGGAGGCCATAGTAGACAGATGAGGAACAGACAGTGATGTGAAGGAACAGAGACAATGATGAATGATGGAGGGGATGACGACAGGACCCCTTCTAATGTCCTTCACACATATATCAACTTTGCTGTCATGCACACCCCCACCCCCTCCCCCAGCCCTAGCCATAGGTCCCATAATGATCTCAGTTTACAAGGGAACAGACGAAGGCATACATTACCTACCCAGGATACGCAGTGGATGGTGGAGCTGTGGTCTGAATACAGGCGGCTTGATTCAGAACCAGTGCTCAGAACCCTGGCTCTCTGTTGACTCCGTTGGGAGGCCTCCATTCTCCAAGCCTCAGCTTGTGTTCTCCGTCTTTTAGTTTGATCAACAGCACTTTTGGTTCTGGGGAAACTGCCTGGAGAAAACTTTTCTGCCGATTTAGTAGGAAGACCACCTAGCTTGCCTGTCTTCTTTTTCCATAAGCCTCCTCTAAGGGGACATTGCGTATGAAAAATTCTGAAGTGACTTTAGAGAAAACAGAGGACATGTTGATATGGAAAGAATAATAAAATTCTCAGTGTTAATTCTTTTCCCAACTCAGTGTACCATTCACAATCTGAACGTCTCAGTTCAGTACCACCATCTTCAGATTTTCTTGAACCCACAAGTGCCTAGATTTAATTTTTCTGGAATCCAAATTATGTCAGAAACCGTCCATAGGCAGGTGCTATCAGGTAATCAGTGGAGAAAAATTCAAGTACCTATCAGAAAGATTTCATTCCGCCGGAGAACTAAGATACATATTTGTTGATAGAACTGATTAGGCAGAGTTTGTCCTTGGCTTCAGGAGGAAATTCAAATTTCTCATCTTCAAGGGCCCTACTTGCCTCTCCATCCTCTGGTGCGGTGCGTGAGTCTGCAAATGCAATACTCTCTGCCTTTATATCCTTCTTGGCCTCTTTACTTAGGAACCTCTAGTGTAAATTTTCTCCTTTACTAACTCAGGTTATTAGGCATTACTTTACTCACTTAAAAAGAAATTTGAAGAGTTTCAATACTGGCTCTTGAAATTATCTGGGGTTGAATGGAGACTTTTTTTTCATTTTATACCCATATGATTTATTTTGTAAAATTTCCATATTATTATTTTTGAAAAGAAATCTAATTTAAAATGACAAGGCTTTAATTACTTTAAATGTTTATGGAGCATACTTTAAAAAAATTTATTTCTAAGTGAAGGATAATTGCTTTACAGTATTGTGTCGATTTCTACCAAATATCAATGTGAATCAGCCATAGGTTTACCCATGTCCCCTCCCTCCTCCCCTCTCCCTCCCTATCCCACCCCTCTAGGTTGTCACTAAACCCCTGTTTGAGTTCCCTGAGTCATACAACAAATTCCCACTGGCTATCTATTTTGCATATGGTAATGTATATTTTCATGTTGGTCTCTCCATACATCCCACCCTCTCTTTCCTCCCCTGCCAGCTGTGTCCATAAGCCTGTTCTCTGTGTGTGTGTCTCCACTGGGGTATGGAGCATATTTTTTATGTGGCAAGGATCTGAGGGCGGCCTTGGGAAGCTCGTCCCCTGGGCAGTGAGGGGCAGTGGAATTTTTATCGTGTGAGAGATGATACCCATACAGTGGTTATGATACAGCCTGCCCCACTGGCAGCAAGATCCACTTGTTACGGGAGCACAGAACAAACAGTGGAGGGTGAGAAGGGGTGGCAGCATTAAAGAAAGGTTTATAGAAGAGATAATATTTTAGTTGGATTTTGAAGGATGTATTCACCTTCATTCAACAATATTGTTGAATGCCTGTTCTATGTAGGCTCCATGACAGGCACAGGGTGTGAAGAGGGGGGAAAAAGGCTCACCCTCTGTGTGGATTCAGAAGCCAGGAGTTGGCATTGGCGACTGCCATGGGCAGTGATCTGGGTGGCGGGAGGCAGTGTCAGGCTCAGATGTCAGCGACGAGGGAAGCCATCGTCTGCCCAGTCCAGCGCGGACCAGTTGTCCCGAGGGGCACAGATCCAGAGTCCAGCCTCATCAGGCTGCCGCCCTGCAGAGGCCAGCACAGGACGACGTCTGCCCCCACCATTGCTAGGAGGATCCTCAGGTTTCCCTTGGACCCAGAGCAATTCGGGAAGGAAGAGGGAAGGGAGAAAAAACCGGTTAGCCAGTGTGCTTTGCGCTTAATGAGTCTTTACCAAAATTAAATTGTCTTAAACCAGAAATGTCTGAGATGCTAATTGCTAAGTTTGAGCTAAAGTAAATTTTTACTGCTGCTCAACAGGGTAAGAGTTCTTGGGGCAGTTTGGTTGGCTACACAGTCTATGATCTAATTGGTAAGAAATATCTGAAATAGGCAAATTCATAGAGACAGAAAGTATTAGGTACCATCCTAATCTGGTACCATGTTGCTTAACAGACTACATATAGCTTTACATTATTTCTACCAAAGAATAAACTTCAAAAAGAAACACAACTGGTAATCATAGATAGCTCTGCAAAAATAAAGCAATCCACAAGGTGTATAAACTCAGTGTGAGATGACACTTACAAATTCAAACACTTTGGGTCAAGTCAGTGTTTTATCTTTTTGATTTCTCTTATACCTCAAAGATAACAAATGGCATGTTATGTTCTAAATCAGAGTGCATCTCACAACTATTAAGTATACTGATTCAGAACAAATTTTTTAAAATTTTCATTTTCACTTGTACGTCTATTGATATTGTGATCACAGAAAACTTTTATGTGGAAAATAAATTACCATCGCTCTTTTTTAAGAGCAAGACTGGAAGTGGGCCATTTCTCATATTGTTTTTATCATTCCGGCAGTTGGCTTGGCTTGGAGCCGCATAGTTGTCATGGACCCCACCATTTCCTTTGATCCTTAACCCAGTCATTGGCCAAGTCTTGCTGCTTTTATTTTTGTAACTCCTCTGACGTTTTCCATGGCTGCTGCCTTGCTGTAGACTCTCCTCTCCCCCCACCTGGACCATCATGGCTGCCGGCTTCTTGGCTTCCGTCTCACCCCCTCTAAAGGCTCCGGGGTCGTCTTCTTAAGCTTCGTGTCATGTCGCCCAGCTCACTTCCCACATGCCCTTCACCATGCTTTCCTTGATTGAATCTTCATTTTTCTCTCATACTTTGGTCTGTCTTCTTTACACAGCGATATCATCTCCAACATTTCTTTCTTCTTTTTCTGTGTGAACTAGAGAGTTTACACCTTTAAATGCTTCTAAAAAGAAGAAACATTCTTTTCTTTTTTTTTTTTTTGAAGCTCTTTAATCATATACCATTCATTTTTCCTGTAGGCTGAGAGTTATCCCTGTCAGCTGCTTGGAATCCTTTCTGGAACAAGAGAGCAGAGAAATAAACCATGGACATGGGTGTCTTAATTATTTATCCTGGTCTCCAGAAAGTGTCATGCCCGCAGCAGGAAGATTGTGTGTAGCATAATTACTTCTCTATGAAGCAACATGAGTATGTAGAGAAAGTACACAAAGTACGCAGGATGTTTTCTTTCTTCTTCTTCTTTATTTTTTTAGAAGACGGTATTTTATTTAATTTATTTTTTGTCCATGCCACAGGGCATGTGGAATCTGAGTTCCCTGACCAGAGATCAAACCCATAACCCCCTGCACTGGAGGTGCAGAGTCTTCACCACTTGACTTCCAGAGGAATTTCAGACATTTTAGTTTTTATCTCTCACATTTTCTCTATATTTTGCACTGATTTATCTTAATTCCCTTCATTAACATCCAGCATCCTCCAAGTCTCAGTTCATCCTTTCCTGGCATCTTTCTGTTTTATCTAGGTATGTAGTAATATTTAGGCTGACTCTTTTTTTTTTTAATAGCTTTATTATGGAGGTAAAGTTTTAAAATATTTAATTTTTTGCTTTCTTCAGTCAAACACCTTTGCTGCTTCTACCCTCAGTATTCATTTAAATATAATTTCTATAGGAGAAATACCAAGAGAAAGACCAAGGTAATATTCATTATTATGATTGAAAAACAGAATGATATAAACTACTGTCTTGCAAGCAGTTTCTTGAGAAAGGCTTCCTACTTCCCATTATCAGATTAATAACTGAGCATAGAGGGTTCAGATTAATAACTGAGCATAGAGGCTTCAGTTCAGAGAGATTTTTAATAGTGCAGAGAAGAGGGCTCAGTTGCTTCAGTCATGTCTGACTCTTTGTGACCCCATGGACTATAGCCTGCCAGGTTCCTCTGTCCATGGGGATTCTCCAGGCAAGAATACTGGAATGGGTAGCCCTTTCCTTCTTCTGCAGAGAAGAGACCCCTGCATATTTAGGTGGAGTAGGTAGGCGGGAAGGGGCTGGGTATAAAGGAAGAGAAAGAAAAGCCAGGCCATGTGCTGTTCTGGGAAATGAAATGAAAGAAAGATGGAGAAAGAAAGGGTGAAGAAAGTGGGATGTCTCTTGATTCCCCACCCGCCTGCCCCCCGCCCCCCGCCTCCCCCCCACCGCCTGCTGCCTCCTCCCACCACCCCCCCTGCCTTCCCCGCCATCTCCCACCGCCTGCCACTGGAGGCCTATGCTTTCAGGTGAATTAGCAATCTGGGCCTTGGGCACATCACAAGTAAGCTGGGCAAAGCAGTGTGGTCAGGCAGATGGGGGGCCCTGGGTTTGAGTTTTGCCCTGCTACCATAATTCTTTATCTGATGGGGATGCAGAGTTGAGAATGGAGAGATCTCATCGTGATGCACACGATGGTAAGGTGAGGTGACCTCTGAGGCAGAGGCTGAAGGAAGGACATGGCAATTGTTCAGTTAGCCTGCAGAAGCTAACACAAGCCTGAGTCAGCCAGGAAGTGACCATTTGGAGCAAACCAAGGCAGATCAGATCGCTAGCCACACCATCCTCAGATTTCAGCCCTGGAGGCCAGGGGACACCCAGGGGACAAGGGATGCAGCCCTGGAGACCAGAAGAGGTAGAGGACATCTTCTCCCAGACCCTGGATCTTGCCCACCATCATGAGGATGTTAAATGCTCCTTCTTCCCATTCACCTGGGAACTGTCTTGGGAAGGAAGCCTAGGAGGGGAGGCTAGCCTGAAGGTCCAAGCGTTTTCATCCTGATGAATGATTCTTTGGGGAAGTGTTTTCCCTAAAGACTTCATGGACAGCTCAGAAACGAAAGGAACTCAATGATTCCGTTGATATTCTTCACTTTATCAGTGAGGATATTGATATTTTGGCCATTCCAGTAGCTTTCAATGTCACAGATCACACGAGGACAGAATTCAGGCTCCATAGTGCTGTTCTAGACGTCTAGTCTGGTTGTATATCCATCACCCCCTGTCCCACTAGGGTTTCTGCAGATGAACTAGATCTCTGTGTTGGAACTGTCTGCATAACTCATGGTTGGTAGCACTTTATCCACATTTCCTGCTCTGTTATTTTTCTGTTTCTAGCTTTTAGCTCTGTTTTTATGTCATTTCCTTCTTAAGAACAATTAGCTTATATGAAAAATTATAATACCTGTTTTATATAAAATATGCTTTAAAATATTATTTATTTAAAATGTTTTTTAGTGCTATATTCTGACTGTCCTCTTAAAACATCTAGACTCTGAAACTTAGTAGTGCAGCCAAGAGGCGTATCTACAAGTAAATCCAAATATTCGCTGCTAATTAGAATCAGCCAAAATGGTAACTTCGAAAGGAAAAGAAGGCCAAGGAACTAGCCTTTATTTAGGGTCAACTGTGTGTTCAATTCTGCTTGTATATTTTTATCTCATTTACTTCTCAGATATGCTTTATGTGATTTTTAAAAATTGTATCCATTTACAAGCTAACTGAAGTTGTCACTAGTTCAGGGCAACTTCCTTAGAAACCTAAGCAAGTCTGAATTTGAACGATGTGCTTTTCATACTGTTTTACTGATTTGTGTTGGCAAAGCAAGGCATTCATTCTCTTATGCTTTTTCTTTTGATTAATCCTGAATTCCAGAATGATCCTCAAAAAATATGTCATTATCAGCACCTACAGAGTCAAAAAGTCGCCATGTTTGAATTTGAAGTTTACACCGTGTTCCTTGTTGCTTCTTTAAATCTTTTCTTGCCAGGGAAAATAGGTCCTGAGGTAGGAAGATTATTCATGAACCCATTTAGAAAGCAGGTCATCTCATCTATGCATCATCAGTGTTGAGAAGTATGCTGTGGTTTTCAATACAGCTGTCTAGTGATTTATCTTTAATAGTGAAAGAAATACCAAGCCCATTAATCCAGGGGCAGATGTATGCTAAGCTTGTTGTCATATCGTCTGACAGCTGACCAAAGGCTAACTGTTTGTTGGGGGGGTGGTGGTGGTGGTGGTGGGAAGTCTAGATAGCAGTAGCTCAGAATTCATAAGCATTTTGGGATTCCTCCATTAGAAGAAAGAAGGAAGGGAAAGGGAGAGAAGATGATATTTTAGGGGCTTCATTGTAAATACTTAGAACAAATAGTACCAGTGTTTTTCTTAGGGAGTAGGTCAAAGATCAACTTGCTAGTTCCAACTCATTTCTGTCCACCAGTAACTATCTTTCTTAGCTGATGAGTTGGGGGAAAATGCCAGTAATTCTAGGCAGAAGCCTATGCTATCAGCAACTCTGATAAGCTATCTAATAACTGCCTGGTTTTTACAGGAGCAGACTTCCAAAGAGGGATTTTCTTACGAGCAAAGTAAGCCTACAGATGGTCAACAGACACATGAAAAGATGTTCAACATCACTCAACATCAGGGAAATGCAGATCAAAACCACAATGAGGTATCACATCACACCTGTCAGAATGGTTATCATCAAAAAGCCAGGAAATAACAAGCGTTGATGAGGGTGTAGAGAAAAGGGAACTTGTGTGCACTGTTGGTGGGAATGTAAATCAGTGCAACCACTGTGGGAAATAGTATGGAAGTTCCTCAAAATTATTAAAAAGTAAAACTACCAAATGACCCAGCAATTCCATTTCTAGGTATTTACCTGAAGAAAACAACAGTAATTTGGAAAGATATCCACACCCCCATGTTCATTGCAGCATTATTTACAACAACCAAGACACGGAAGCAACCTAGGTGTTCACTGACAGACAAATGCATGAAGAGGATACGGTGTATATATGCAATGGAAGATTACTCAGCCATAGCAAGAATGAAATTTGTGCTATTTGTGACGACATGGATGGACCCAGAGGATATTATGCCAAGTGAAATTAGAGAAAGAAGAATACCACAAGATCTCATTTACATGTAGAATCTAAAAAACAAATGAACAAACGAAAACCAGGCTTATAGAGAACAGATGAAGTGTTGCTGATGGGGAGAAGGGTAGGGGACTGGGCGAAATAGGTAAAGGAGATTAATAGTTGCAAATTTTCAGTTACATAATAAGTCACAAGGATGTAGTATGTAGCAGACAGTAATACTGTAATACAGACAATAATGCCATAATAATTTTGCAGGTGACGAGTAGTTACTAAGCTTGTTGTGGTCATCTTATAATGTGTTTGTCAGATCACTAGGTTGTACACCTTAAATGAACATAATACTGTACATCAACTATACTTCAGAAAAATTTTAAAAAGTAATACAATATTGTAAAGTTAAAAAAAAAAAAGTAATCAAGCCTCATGTCCCAGGTCTGGTCTATGGTGACACACACAGGTTCTGAATAGCTCTACGACTAAGTATGTATTTGTTTTGTTTTGAGTTAAATATCTTCTATAGATAATGAGTCCCCAAACGAGCCCAGTGGAATGATCAACAGCAGTCCTGTCTGGCCGTGTCAGAGCTCTGGGTCTCAGGCCCCAGGGGAGCTTAGTTGAGATATTGGCAGCTTGCAGTCAGGAATCTTCAAGCCAGGATGCCTTGAATATGTGGTCTTGATAGCCTATTCCTTGTATCAAAGCTCATCTGCAGAAAAAAAGCCAGGGGCACAGGCTCAGATATAGACTAATGGTTTTGAGCAATGACAGTAGAAAGAGTCCTATGGGTTGATGTTCATTAGAGACCCAATAAAGCCAATATTTATTCCTATCTAATTTTGAGACCAGTTTTAGTTGACGTGGTTAAATAGTGAGTGAGTCTTTAGAAAAAGTATGTTGATTCCTTGCCATTTTGTCTAAGGGAATTTCTCTAGAATAAATATTATCTGTAAACTCTTGAGCTTATACCTCATCATGGCTTTATCAGTACTTACACCCTCAGGAGAAACATTGGTATTTTATATCCAGTCAACAACTGGAGCCAATTGCACCCCCACTTGTGACAACCAAAAATGTCTTCATACATTGCCTGATGTCCCCTGGGAGAGGGACAAAATTGCTCTTGGTGAGAAGCACTGTGCTAGTACATTATGAAAATGTTTTAGATCTAACTTTTCTGGAATATATCTACTTTCAAAATAAATTATTATCCGTTCTCTCAGTTTTGATTCAAAACTTGTGTACTCAGCTAACTCCCAGGACAGTTTGGATGTTGTATCCAACTCCTCTGTAGTTCATACATTTCTCATTTTAATCTCTCTCTTCCTTTAGCCACCCCCTTAGCTATAAAAATGCCTAATGCATGTGGTGGCTTATGGCAGGGAGATAATAAATATTATTTCTTCTCTCTCTTGATCTTTTCTTTCTTTCATTTACCAATTCCTTGGATTGCAGCAGATTTTCTAGCCTAGTGGTAATTCTGTAGTTCTTGCCTCTTGGCTTTGTGTTCATTACATTTTCATGAATCCTGGGGTTGACTTTGACTTTTTCTCACAGGTTTTGTAAACCTTGGTAATGTTGAATTGAAATACTATTTATTTAGTATTTCAGAGTCCTGTTCAATGTTAAATGTCAAGTAATATGTTCAGTATGATTCCATTTTTTTTTCACACACACACATATGCACACACATACAACAGGCTAATACACATGTACAGAAAAACATTATGGAGGGATATATTCCAAATGATAATCTTTACCCTGAATGAGATCCTGAGTGATTCAGTGTTTTTTCTTTCTGCTCATTTATATTTTCTAATTTTTCCTACAATACACATTTGGCTTGTAAATTAAAAAAGACAAAAATGTTTGCAAAGTCATTCTCCAGCTTTCTGTCTGATCAGTGCAAGAGTTGACACTCAGCCACGGGTGTTGTTAATGGTAACCAGAGTTTTGTTTTCAGTGGTGCTTATTTTTGGAAGACACCAGGACAACTGAGTCACCCATCGTATTTTAGGGAAAAGGATGAAACAAGAAACCCCAAAGGAACAGGTGAAGATTCGCTAGGCAGATTTCTGCCTTGTACTGAAAGTCTTTTGGGTCAAGATATATGTACGTGCATGAGCTCAGATGGAACTTTCCTGAGCCATGGCGGGGCTGAATTTAGCCGTGAGCTAAGGCTCTCAGTCACTCAGACTGTCATCCAGCAGAGAATGGCTAGTGTATCCTGGGGCTTTGTTTATTGAAAAGAGGTCCAATAAGCACACCATGTTCTTAGAGCATGCTGGCCTTGCTCTTCTCCAAATGGCTCCACAATACTAAGCATCTCCCTGAGCACCATCAGCTGCTGACGTGACTCATCGTCAACAGCCTCTAGGACCTTCATGAATCACAGCTCACGGGCAGGATCTTGCTCAGCTGAGACATGCCAATAATTGAAGTTATAGCCTCACTGGTTACTGTGTACTTTTAGAAACCCAAATTAGCTTTCCTCAGGGAAACACTATGGTGGTGGGCAAAAGCAGACGCCTCTTTGTTATCTTGGGCACAGCTTGATGCTGCTGTGAGTGGCTGGCTGTTGCTAATGGCAGAGTTCGCGAGAGGGAAGTGATAGGGAGGGAGCTGGGTGGATGTAGCTGTTTGACTCTGACTGCACACGATCTGATCAAAAGTGTATAGCGCCAGGCTCAGCTGGCTTAGAAGAAGGAGTACAAGCTTGGTAGATAGACCCCAGAGTCTGAATTCAGCTTCCATTGCATATTTTGTATTAACTTCTCATAGCCTCAATGTCCTCATCTGTAAAATGGTCATAGAGATTTCCTCTTAGATCTGTTGTGAGGATGAAGAAAGAATGCTTGTAAATGACAGTCTGGTATACAGCAGACATTCAGCTTTCCTTTCTCTCTAGTTGGTTTCCAGGTTTGTGACTGACGATTTGAATAGATGAGGGGTTCACAGTTTTTTGTTTTGTTTTTTTTTCCTATAAAGGGACAGAGAGCAAGTATTTCAGGTTTTGTGGTCCAGGAAGCAAGATTGAGGATATTATGTACCTATTTACATGGATGGAGGTTCTTGACATTGTACAGGAGACAGGAATCAAGACCATCCCCAAGAAATAGAAATGCAAACAAGAAAAATGGCTGTCTGAGGAGGCCTTACAAATAGCTAAGAAAAGAGAAGCAAAAAGCAAAGGAGAAGAGGAAAGATATACCCATTTGAATGCAGAGTTCCAAAGAATAGCAAGGAGAGATAAGGAAGCCTTCCTCAGCGATCAATGCAAAGAAATAGAGGAAAACAATAGAATGGGAAAGACTAGAGATCTCTTCAAGAAAATTAGAGATACCAAGGGAAAATTTCATGCAAAGATGGGCTCAATAAAGGACAGAAATGGTATGGACCTAACAGAAGCAGAAGATATTAAGAAGAGGTGGCAAGAATACACAGAAGAACTGTACAAAATAGATCTTCATGACCCAGATAATCACGATGGTGTGATCACTCACACTCACCAAGAACCAGACATCCTGGAATGCGAAGTCAAGTGGGCCTTAGGAAGCATCACTACGAACAAAGCTAGTGGAGGTGATGGAATTCCAGTTGAGCTATTTCAAATCCTAAAAGATGATGCTGTGAAAGTGCTGCACTCAATATGTCAGCAAATTTGGAAAACTCAGCAGTGGCCACAAGACTAGAAAAGGTCAGTTTTCATTCCAATCCCAAAGAAAGGCAATGCCAAAGAATGATCAAACTACTGCACAATTGCACTCATCTCACATGCTAGTAAAGTAATGCTCAAAATTCTCCAAGCCAGGCTTCAGCAATATATGAACCGTGAACTTCCAGATGTTCAAGTTGGTTTTAGAAAAGGCAGAGGAACCAGAGATCAAATTGCCAACATCCGTTGGATCATGGAAAAAGCAAGAGAGTTCCAGAAAAACATCTATTTATGCTTTATTGACTATGCCAAAGCTTTTGACTGTGTGGATCACAATGAACTGTGGAAAATTCTGAAGGAGATGGGAATACCAGACCACCTGACCTGCCTCTTGAGAAACCTGTACTAGGTCAGGAAGCAACAGTTAGAACTGGACTTGGAACAATAGACTGGTCCCAAATAGGAAAAGGAGTACGTCAAGGCTGTATATTGTCACCCTGCTTATTTAACTTATATGCAGAGTACAACAGGAGAAATGCTGGACTGGAGGAAGCACAAGCTGGAATCAAGATTGCTGGGAGAAATATCAATAACCTCAGATATGCAGATGACACCACCCTTATGCAGAAAATGAAGAAGAACTAAAGAGCCTCTTGATGAAAGTGAAAGTGGAGAGTGAAAAAGTTGGCTTAAAGCCCAACATTCAGAAAACTAAGATCATGGGATCTGGTCCCATCACTTCATAGCAAATAGATGGGGAAACAGTGGCTGACTTTATTTTTTGGGCTCCAAAATCACTACAGATGGTGACTGCAGCCATGAAATTAAAAGACGCTTACTCCTTGGAAGGAAAGTTATGACCAACCTAGATAGCATATTCAAAAGCAGAGACATTACTTTGCCAACAAAGGTCTGTCTAGTCAAGGCTATGGTTTTTCCAGTAGTCATGTATGGATGTGAGAGTTGGACTATAAAGAAAGCTGAGTGCTGAAGAATTTATGTGTTGGAGAAGACTCTTGAGAGTCCCTTGGACTGCAAGGAGATCCAGTCCATCCTAAAGGAGATCAGTCCTGCGTGTTCATTGAAAGGACTGATGTTGAAGCTGAAACTCCAATACTTTGACCACATTATGCAAAGAGCTGACTCGTTGGAAAAGACCCTGATGCTGGGAAAGATTGAGGGCAGGAGAAGGGGGCAACAGAGGATGAGATGGTTGGATGGCATCACCAACTCAATGGACATGAGTTTGAGTGGACTCGGGAGTTGGTGATAGACAGGGAGGACTGGTGTGCCGCGGTTCATGGGATTGCAAAGAGTTGGACACAACTGAGCAACTGAACTGAATTTACATTACAGAGAGAAAACTAATTTCTACCAATTTTGAATTGATGAAATCCAAATATAATAACAGAATAAAGTTTCTCTAATATAGACCTACCATTGAAAAGAAAGGGATTCTTTTTCTGGGGAGAAACGTTTGACTTAATTGGGGCTCCAAGTCAGTGCTCCTTATCATCAAATCGATTGCCCATGTTCATCTGTACAAACCATTCTTAACTTGCAGACCAAATAAACACAGGCAGCAGGCTGAATTTGGTCCGCAGACCATAGTTTACAGTTTCTTATTGTAGACTCTCTACAACTAATGCTAGTCTCTGCTTGTGGTCTAACCCAGTCATCCATGATGAGTAAATAATTTGAAATCATAATTGCTACATAAACAACAATTGAAGGGCTACAATCTGGAAAGGAAGATGAAATAGTTCAATCTGTAAATAGGCTTTTGGAAGCTGACAAAGTGCTTATTCTATCTGATCCATTTGTGGCTGAAATCAGAAAAACAGTAGGAAGAAGTGATCAGGCCACACAAACTGACCACCTACACACAGAGATCAAGCCGTGGATCATCATGGCAACAGACAGTTACTCTATCAGGTTCTTTCTGCTGCTTATCAAATAAGAAGTGGACATGCATATTTGTATTCATTCCCACCCCCTCAGTGCAAAGGAGGGATTAAAATTTGGCACATAAAACGTCAGAGGGTCCCTTCCTGCTGCCCCTCCCTTGACCCGGCTGGCTGGTTGGTACACGGGTGTGAGTCCGCAGCCCACTGAGGCCGACGAGTAGAGACAGTGCTCTACGGGGCTTATTGTGTTGGTTTCACAACAAAATGGATCCTATTCTATCCACCAAGGCAACCATTAATGGCGTAAATGAGGAATTTCATTGATGATCGTGCATTGACATAAAATCAAGTAAAATAGGTCACTAAGCATCAATTTTGGAACAAAAAAAATAATTCAGCATTCAACCCAGAGAGTGAGGAAGCACGGCAGGAGGGCTGAGTGCTGGTTATGGCCAGTCTGCATCTGACAGCAGTGCTGGCGTGGCTGAGTCAGAAGTCTGGGCAAAATGCAAAGCTGTTTAGGAATTCTTTGTACTATTTTCATTCTTCTTTTTTTTTTTTTTTCGCCTGTGCCATGTGGCATACAGGATCCCTGACCAAGGATCAAACCCATGCCTCCTGCACTGACAGCGTGGATATCTATCACTGGTTGAGAATCACTGAACCACCAGGGAAGTCCCTGTTTAGGCATTCTTGAGCTTGGGCTTTGACAGAGTTGCTGGGGCATCTCAACAGATTCTGCAGAGTAGCACAGATGATAAAATTCTCCAGTGAGACAAGGAAGTCCAGATTTTGATGCACGTGGTTTATAAAATCCCAGATTTATGTATTTAGAGTGCCGATCATTTGGCAGATTCTCTTGCAGAAAGTTCACCAACAGCATCCTGCATTTGATCAGATTCACCTGGTTAAATTACCCATCAATGTTCTCACAAAACCAGGGACTAGAATAATAATACAGCGTGTATTCTTCCTACAATGGAAACATACTTTTGTGGAAAGCTAATACATGGTGGAAACTACCCAGTGGAATAGAGGGGATCAGGGTGGGTTTTAGGGTGAAGCTACACGATAAGACAACATTGATAACTAAATTGCCAACAGAGGAACGTCCGTGTTTCTGAGTATGTGAGTGATAGATATGGAAGAGGGCTGAAGCACATAGAGCCAGAAAGGACTCCAGTTTATTAGAAAGGATCCAAGTGGGAGAGCTAGCTACTTACTATCTGTTGAGATAAAGGAATGACAGTCAATGGCAACACATAATTTGAGATTCATTGAGCACTTGTGAGTATTAACAGTTTGCCATGCCAATGGTGATAAAGCTTTTTGGGGCAAGGATGTTGAACTTAAGATTGTTGAATTTGTAAAGTGCTTACAACTTCTTATAATTAACTTGTCCTTGGAAAAAATAGCTATTTTTGAGGCAGAAATATTTTAAAATGTGTTGTTTTAGCTGAAGAACAATCTTTAGCCAAAGGGTATTTAGCAAAGGAGCTTTGGTGATGGTGTTAAAAAATATTTCTTATCTGAGCTGATCCAAATGCATCTTTTCTCCATTTGTGTGTCAAGAGAACACAGAGCAAATGCATGTTATCTGAGTTTATCTAACCAGTTGGAATAAAATACACAATTCATGTAAGGATAAATGTCAAGAAGAAAAGCTGAAGTATATGTCCAAGCAAAATTTATTAGATGTCTATTCAAGAAAAACACAATGACCTTTGCTTGTAAGAATTTGAAGTCAATTACCTAAAAGCTTGGTATGAATATTTTTCCTTTTAAAATCAGATACAGAGAGTAGAAACATTAATTTTTCTTAAGTATGACAGGCAACAGATATTGAAGTCTTCTCTCATAAATGGCATCAAAGGTAATTATTCATTTATCAGCAAAGCTGCATGCAGTTGACCTAATTTCAAACCCAAAGCCTTTAAAATATAAAGCTGGCTGTGAACTTGACAATAATCAAGGTAGGCTACTCAAAGATGTTTCTTTACCTTCTTCCTAGTGAAATTCCTCTATAATCAGTATTTATATACATTTTAGTTTGGCTGCTAAAATCTTATATTCATAAACTTTTGCAAAAGTGCTATCTTACAGAATCGCACTGTTGAGTCATAATAATGATTTGTGGGAGATGTAAAGGATGCTCTGTTGAAGGTGTTTTAGCTTAGTTTAAATGAAGGATAAAGACCAAATTAGGAAATTCCCCTGTCTTCTCAACAACTAAATAGTCTGTACAAAAAAAAGAGCAAATGTATGTACAAAATTCTAGAGTCTACATACATTGTGAAAAGATCAATCACTGTCCACAGAAGAAATGCTGTAAAAAGTTTTATCTATAAGGTGCTGAAGATCCAAATATGAATAGTTCTTATGCAAAGTCATAAGAAATACAAAGCTAGTTCTCAGGGTATGCGTAATTCAGGCACTGTTAACCACGTTAAATCTTTCAGGTCCTAATATCATCTCGTAGGTTTCTACTTCAGGGCAGAAAATATAACCTGAATGATTTAACATTGTCTCTCAAAAGTGCCTAATGTATTCCGAGGAAATAGTTTACACACACCAGGAAAATCAGGCTCAACATATTCCTGTCCTCAAATGTAGCCAGGATTCTGAGTTCCAGAGAAGAAAAATAATTATCATAGTAAAAATAATTGTATTGATCATAATCCTTACTAAAACCAGCCTTAATACTTGTGATGCTTCCAAAGTACTCTATGTCTATAAAATAATGTGTGAGATTCTTCTACATTTCCATAAAATGTACAACATAGCATATGGATTGTCTGTTTTCATACAATCTCAGATGTGCATGTGTACACACAGTGAAATCTTACCTATGAATATTGCTCACACATACTTTCAAGTGTCTATGTTAGAATAATTCATTGCCTCTGTCACTAACACTGCTTTTATTTAACTTTTATCAGATAAATAAAACACTAAGAGCTCATTGTTCATTATGCTGATTATTACATTTTAATATAAAATAGCAATGCAACTTTACAACACAATAGTTATTTTTTTTTGTAGTCTAGCTAAACCTCTTATATTCTCATGATTATTACCAAAGGCTCTTATTCACTTATTGTTTGCACTTCTAAAAAGTACAAAAAGAAAACCTGCAGGAAAAGACTCCTACTGGAAACTCACATTCAATTCAACAAAATCACACTCATTCAAATTAACTTTCCTACTCTTACTTTAGATTCTGTAATCACTGTGCATATTACAACAGATAAGTGCAGGCAAACAATAGTTGAAGTACAGTTGTCATATCGTGTAAACCAGGACACTAGGCAAACTCGTGAAAGGAAAATATACTGCCAAGCTAAGAAGGTGAAAATGCGAACCACAGCGAGTAGTAAGAAACAATCTTCTGGTTGCCTGAAGGGAGGGCAGCTTCCAAAGTGGACCGGGGAGCCTCCTTGAGACACTTATTTTTTTGCCTCAACTGCTCAACCCTTATTAAGCATAGGGTTTTCTTTCTGATGCCACACATCCACTTTTCCAAGTTTAGAGCAGAAAGCAGGAATATGCACTTTCACACGGAGGCTAATCCACCCATCTCCCCAAGGCGTGGCAGTTCAGTTGCTGGTGGTCTGGTGGCAGGTGGAGATGGTGACGGTGGGTGACTTCTGTTGGAAATGGAAGGCATTACAGCAGGAGCCCTGCGGGATCTCTCAGGCAAGGTTATGCAGATGTGCTGCTGAAATGCGGCATAAATAACCAGGAGAGTGATTCACAGCCTCTTGACATAGTTTCCGGGAAAAGTACCAAAGAATCTGGTTCTTCTAGAGGTTCCTGAAAATAGAAATGATAAAGGAAATGGGTGGGGGATGGGTAACAACCGTGAGATACCAGTTCATCAGTTCAAGTGGGCTTGAAAACTCACTAAGAGAGCAAGCCCTCAGAGTTTGGAGAAGAAGAGAGACTCATTGAAGGGATGGGATGACAGAGTCGGCAGTCTAATCTCTACTGCCCGATGCCTTCATCACTTCTTAAGCTTAAAGGCTTCACTCCCATCAGTTGAGTTGAGTTCAGTTCAGTTGCTCAGTCGTGTCTGACTCTCTGCGATCCCATGGACTGCAGCACGCCAGGCTTCCCTGTCCATCACCAACTCCTGGAGAGCTTGCTCAAATTCATGTCCATCAAGTCGGTGATGCCATCCAACTGCTCCCATCACACCAGGCTAAAGAGAAAAGCTCAGCCTCTGGGTCTGAGGGGAGAGACAGTCTCGCTGAGGAGGTGGGTTTTTAAGAACAAGGATACTTGAGTATGATGGGGCTCCATCACTGAGGCTGCTAGACAGGAGTGAGGAGCAGAAGAGGAAATGCATGTGGGTACAATCTTCTCAATAAAGATGGGGCTGGCCGTGGGATAGGATGGACTGGAAAAGGCCCACACCAAGGCTTGGTTCTGTGAGCAGGAGGTCTGTCACGGCTCCTTAGCACAGTGTAACACAAAAGCTTTATCAGGGATGCCGTCACCACCCAGGTTTGTTATTTCATAGAAGATCGTGCTGAATGCCACAGCATTCATTTACAAATAGCCCTGCCAGGGTCCTTCATAAAATACAGAAAATTTGAACAACTTACCAAATCACTAAAGAAAAAAAGGCAGACCACCGTTAGCGGGGGAGGGTTCTATCATTGGGGAAGTTTCTAATATGAGGAGTAAAACCAAATGCATAAAGGACCATCATGATGATCGCCTTTGGATTCAAATATCATAATTCCTTTGAAGCTTTTTGGAAGAGCAAGTGTACCAAATTCTTCCTTAGGTTTTCCAGCTCATGAAGAGTGAACACAGTCTTTGTACTTCCCTTTCTCATTTACCCTCTAGAGCTTACTGTCCTGGTTTGATGACTGATCTTCTTTATCCCTGTACAGGTAAGCCATTTTACTCTTCTCAGTGGGGAATTAATATAAACAGAGGCAGAGGCTTGTGGCTGCTAATGTGGTCTTTGCTCCTTTATTTCCCCACAGCTGGACTGTCTACAGAAAGCCTTCGTACCTCCATCAGCTGTATCCTTCATCTTCCTACGTCTGTTTCCTTTTTATCTCTTTCCTCTGTGACTTAGTGTATGGTATGCTTGTCTACAAAAAATTTCTCAGAAAACCTCTAGTTTTCTTTCAAGATGGTAAGAATGGGGTTGTTTTGTATGTGGTAAGAATGGAACTTCTCTCTACTTGGACCACATATTGAAGCTAAGGTGGATCAGTGAATTCTTAAGAAAAGCTATGACAAACCTAGATAATGTATTCAAAAGGAGAGACCTCACTTTGCCAACAAAGGTTCCTCTAGTCAAAGTTAAGGTTTTTCCAGTAGACGTGAGAGTCAGACCATAAAGAAGGCTGAGTGCCTAAGAATCGATGCTTTTGAACTGTGATGCTAGAGAAGTCTCCTGAGAATCCCTTGGACAGCAAGGAGATCAAACCAGTCAATCCTAAAGGAAATCAACCCCGAGTCTTCATCGGAAGGACTGATGCTGAAGCTGAAGCTCCAATACTTTGGCCACCTGATGTGAAGAGCCGACTCATTGGACAAGACCCTGATGCTGGGAGGGATTGAGGGCAGGAGGAGAAGGGGGCAACAGAGGATGAGATGGTTGGATGGCATCACCAACTCAATGACATGAGTTTGAGCAAGCTCTGGGAGATACTGAAGGACAGGGAAGCCTGGCATGCTGTAGTCCACGGGGTCGCAAAGAGTGGGACACAACCGAGTGACCGAACAACAATGAAGGGCACCTCCAGCAGACCTAGTCAAGCATGAGTTGTTCATTTCGTCTGTTTTCTCAGATTAGATCCTCACTGCTGATGACCAGCATTCTGTGCTGAATAGAATATTCGTGTTTCTCATCTAGGGGACAGCTCGTTGTTGTTCTCAGATCTCAGCCTTTACTGATTGGTGCTATTTAGAGAAATCTTCTTCTTTCAGTTGACTTGGAAATAAAACCAGCAGGAAACCACATATACCTGAAGCAGTAATACTAAATTCTATTCAAAATGCAGTTGCCCTAGGATTACATAATGCATATGGATGTGTGAAAGATAAAGGCATTATGAAATCAAAGAAAGCTTGACTATCACATCCAACCATGCACGGGAGCAAACATAAGCAAATTATAAAATGGCCAAATGCCTGAAAGGAAATGTACACATACCCACAAACCATCCATCATCACATTTTTCCATCACATCAATGACATCACTTTCTCTGAGCTCCAGCTCATCTTCATTCCTAGGAGTATAGTTATACAGAGCCTGAAACCTTAAACAAGACAAATGCACGTGTTAAAAAATTTTTTTGCACTTCTATGAAACTACCGAAAGAATATAATATTTATTTTACTTTGAACCTATCCTTAACATATTAATTAGGTAGTATAAGTTTTTGGTAAGGTTGTAAAGTAAGTAGAGGTAGTTAAGTTTTCATAAGAATTAGACCACTCTAACAGCATTTCAGAACTCACAATGAGGACAATTTATGGAAGATTCTAATATTCATGAGTTGTATTAAAACATTTTAACATTTATAAATTTGATCTGCACTTCAATTGTACAGTCATAGATAGCTATCATTTGGACATTAAAAAATAATACAGACTATAAGAGAAGTGGTATGTGTACTTTTCAGCTATATAAAACAAGAAGGAATTATGGTTTTAGCCATATTCAGAAGCAAGGAACTGCAACTTGCAAGTGGAATTTTCAAATGATTCTAAATTGAGATGTACAAAATGTCTCAGATAAAGCGTTTATATTGCTATGTGGAAATTACTATAAAAGAGAAGTTTATTTTTTTTTCCTGGGAGGAAGTCTTTAAAATAGTTTAATTTCGTAGTTTGCATCAGTGTAAGTGGTGATCTCAAGCAGTAGATTTAGAGACATAAGTTCTTTTTTAAAAGGTCCTGGAAAAATTGTGCTTAATGTAAAAGCTCTCTCTTGAAATAAATGTATGTAAAAGTATTACTGAATGAATGCTGCCACTTTTCTTTCTTTCTTTGAATTCTTTGAGAGCATATATTTTGGTGGCATCAATCAGTAATAAACTCAGAGAATTGGGGGTAATAAAATAGCATGCATATTAATATGGACTGGCATTTTGGAAGGACACTGATTCTAACAGTTTAGAGGGTCAGGAAGTATTTGATATGCAGTTAACATGAAAATGACATATTACTACTAAAATATTACCAGTATTGTGAGGGGGATTTTTTTTTTTTTTTAAGTTAATGAATTTGTTTCTGCTGTTCTTCTTAACAGTTAATGTAATTTTGGAAAAGTAGGAAATAAGAACCACATTTCAGGGCACTTTGGATTTTTTCACGCCAACTTTAAAAGGCTGATAATATTGGATATTGCTCAGGAACAAGAATGATTTGTTTTGATTACTTCATTCAGTCAAGAGAATAATCCTTTGGTAGAACAAAACTATTCCCTCACCTGAACTCAAATGTCATGTGACAAATCAGAGACAGGCTGCATTGGCTTCTCTAAACTTTTCAGGATGGGGGAGGAGGGAGTCTGGATAAAGCTGGACTGGGGGAGGGTGTACTGGGGAAAGACCTGGTAAGATGATGTGTCTAACAGCCTCACCTAGAAAACATTATCTTCTCTGGCCTGAGAGCAAAGCCTGGAATTCCAATGTTAGAGATTTCTTCCCCTGTTAACATTGTTTTCTCTGGGTAAACCTTTTTAGCCACTTGGGGTTTTGAAGTCTTCTACAGAGAAAGGATTCTGCTTGTGGGGAAGGGCTAAGAAAGATAGCCTAAATCCTAGAGCAGTGGCAAAATAGGGAGGTCTTGAGTACCAACATTCCTGAATTTGGATGTTTGCATGGGGCCAGCCCTGGTTGGAGAGGTCGGATTATTTTATTGTTTGATTTGAAGATGCCCAGGTGAAGGAATGGTACCTTTTGTCCATCCCTGGGGGAAGCTAGTCTCACCACCGTTCCTTTTCTGGTCTCACGTTTGAGGGAGATAGGCATTCCTGGGCTGCCAAGTCTATGAATATACATTGCATCTCTCACTTTGGGAAACACTGGATCTCTTCAGGCTTCAGCCTTGACCCAGGCCCATCTCCAACCACTCCCAGAAATGAGCCTATTTAAGGCCATAAATCCCAGCTGCTTGAAGAATCTCAAGGTCCCAAGAGTGAAAAAAAAAAAAAAAAAGAATTGGCACGAACTCCTACTTCACTTTAACATGATGAAAACCAGTGTGCTTGTGAAAGTTTACTTACCATTCTGGTTTAATTAGACCACAAAAAAAAAAAAAAAAAAAAATTGGAAGTTTCATGGAAACATAAACAAACCTTTCAGAAATACTCCTGCCTCTGTTGGCTTTCAAAATCAGTTTTGCACGACAGGAAATGCAGTCGAATTACAATTAAAAAAAAAAAATGCTGTTTTGAAGGATGTGTTGGTGAGATGAATGATGGTGGTGGGGCCAGGATGCCTCAGAAAGAAATTTGTCTTTAAAACAGAAAATGCTCGGCCAATCATGAAACTCTGTCTATAACTTGCAGCTTTTTCTGTAACATATTTTACCATACTTCTGAATTGGAGTGACATGATAACATTTTGTTCCTATTTTCAATCAAAACCTATTTCTTAAATGAAAGAGATTAAGTGATACCCTGCAGTCCATGGGGTCACAAACAGTCGGACATGACTGAACGACTGAACAACAAGCAGCTATACTTGGCATTGTAATCAAATAGAAACTTAATAAAGAATTTTTATAATGTTCAAAGCGGGACATTGAAAATGTGCCCTCTCCCACCTGTGAGCTCATAAACACATGCGAGTATTAACTCCGTATGATATGAAACAGAGTAATATCACCTATATCCTAATTCATAAATTGATTAAAAGCTTCTAATATAATGCATTGATGATGCAGGGCAGTAAACCTAATCAGTCTTGGATTTATTCTCTGTGATTCATCTCATAGTCAGTTGTGTAAAAAAGAACACAAAGTCAACCTTTAGACTTAAAAGGATTATATTTAAACTTCTTTTTCCCCCAACTAAATGAAATTTTAAATGATTTGTTCCTCCAAACCTTTTCTTTTCATTAACAAAAATTTCTTTCTAGCTGTACCCAGTGAGAGCTAGTTTGGGGTTGGGAGATGGCTTCTGAGACCTGTGCTTTTAGCTAAGCACCAGGTATGTGAGCAGTGAGGAGGGACCAATGGCTGGGAGATCGCCAGGCCCTGCTGGATTGCTCTGCTCCAGCCTGGCGTGCTGAAGTCCACGGGGTCGCAAAGAGTCGGACTGAGCGACTGAACTGAACTGAACTGAGGGGAGTGGAGCTTGGCCAGCCAGCAGGGGGCGCATTATGTGTCCTCAGGTCAGCCCGACAAGGTTTAGCCCTGTACCCGCGCCTTCCCTGGGGCTCCCCTCCTGACTCAGAGAGGCAACAGCCAACAGGAAGTGGATAACCTCTGACTGTCTTCCTAGGGCAAAATGGAACAGAAAGACAACCTTAAAGACAGTATGTGACACCTTCAGGGTTGGTTTGACTTAGTATCAGTAGGTGGGGATTTGAAAGAAAGTGTGAAAAGGCATTTATTTTCCTGGTCCTCTGGGTAGTAAACATCACGTAACTTAAACAGTGCATGTTTTAAGACTGCCATTTCCAACATTCTGGAACTTCGGAATTATGTCACTAACTTATCACTGTAGGTCTACTTTGACATTCTCTTGCTTTTCAAATATGTATAAAAACAATGTTAGAACATTTTCAGTGTCTTTAAGGCTGCAGTTACTAGAATCTACATGCTGAGTTAGAACAGGGAGAGAGACAGATTCATAAATCTTAGGAATCACTACAGCATTGGAAGGTTTTTCGAGTGCATAAATCAATCTTTGCAAAATCATGGATTTTTTTTCAAAAGTAGCTTCTGTTCTCTGTTGTGAAAGATGGAAGTTATTGCAATTACTCTTAATCAGGGAGGTCTTATCTCATGTTAGTTACTCTGGTCTCTTTCATGTGCAAAGTTGTACCATCCTCGCTTATGGTACATCAATGGTCTGTTTTGTGGGTCAAGGTTAGTCTCAAATTTAGAAGATAAGAAGAATACTTACGGTTCCCCCCCACCTTGAATGTTTTCATGAGTAAACACAGGACGCTGTGGCTGAAATGAAATGATTTTCAATGTAATCAATGCTTAAACTGGTACTAATTAAAAGATAATTTGGATAATGGCATGGCACTTTTCTTGACATTTAATATTTCCTGTTGTAAAAAACCAAGAGGAAGAAAAGAAAAACCAAATAAAGGGTTTCTACAGGATTCATAATTAAAATATTTTGAAGGGTGCTTTAAATTAAGTCGAAATAACCAAAGTTCAAATGTTTGAAACATATCTGCAATCTCGTCTGCTCAAGCTTTAAGGAAGACTCAGGGCTCAGTCCCATTGATTTTTCAAAGGCCAGGAATATGGCAAGAACATAGACACCAAATAACTAGACTGGGGAGTCTGGACATCTTCATTCAACCTTATTCTTCAGCATTTTCTCAAACAAGCAAAAAATAAACCACATGTAGTCTTAACAGCAAAGTATCCACATTCATTCTAATATACTTTTCCTTCACAGACAACATTTTCACATACGGTACAGAGGAACATGTCAAGAGGCAGACATGCCATGCTACATTTGAATTAACACTCTCTGTTCTCAATGTGGAGGAAACACATGCATTTTTAAAAACAGAAAACAGAGAGTTTTAAATTGCATGTAACAAACAATATCCAGGTAACACGTAACATTTTACCTGAGAAGAGAAATATTGGTAGAAATTCCCAGTGCACTGAACTCTCAAAAGAGTTTCCTTTCTTTTTAAACTAAGCATCAAGACCAGTATCTGTAATAGATACTTATAATATTGGAAATGACAAGCCTTTGAATCCCATATATCCACATAAATACTTCAATGAATGAAAGTTAACACGTTTGTTGAATATGTAAACTCAATGTCATTTATACCAACTGTCTAAATGTTACCTTTTAGAGGGGGAAAAAGCATCACAGTTCATTCACAACACACTTCAAAACCATTCTCTTATAAATGATGGCTACGTGGTAAAAAATAAATCAGAATCTGAATGACAAATTGCATGGCAATTATCAAAGTAATTCCTTATTGATGATTAGATTTTAGATCCATGACATTAGACGTCAGGGTCAGTTCCTGGATCCTGGAGTTATAAATGGATAACTGAGAGACTGGGAATTCCCCCCTGCAAACTGTCCATCGAAACCCCTCTGGTTCAAGAATGGAGGGTGACTCTGGGGTTTCTTTCAGTCTATGAGTCTATAACCTGCTCCCTTCCTGCATTCTTTATCCATTCCCTTCCCATCCAAGCTGTCTGTCTAGCATAGAAGACTAGATGCTTGTTACTATACTACTAAAACTTCAAGCTTTCAATTAATAGTAATTGGAACCTACTATTTACCAGCAATATTCTTAGAAATTTCACTCAACAGTCTATGCATGGAATATATAAGTGTAAGATTAAAGAGTGGATAAAAATTGTTGAACACATGTATGGCTTAAGAGTATAATACTTAGACTGTACATAAATATAACTAACAATGTATTTATTATTAAAATTATAAAATATACTATTTAAAGATTGATTAAGACTAAATCAATTTAAATAAAGAGGTAAACTTAAGTCATTCTTAAGCCTACATTTCTTCAAGTTTTCATTCAATCATATATATATGATATATTAGATATATATCTTATATAATTTTATGCAGAAATAAGATTTGTATTTATCAGTTGCTATTTATGTTTTGTAATAATTTCCAGTCTCCTTTTCTCAGTCTTCTTTTTCATTTTAAATCACTGCAGAATAATGTTCCCTCACATATGTATATATATCTTTTTTGATTGTCTTAGTCATCTCTCTCTCTTTTTTGCTTTTGAAATTAAGATTGATCTTGCCTTTTTCACTATCATAAATATCAAAGCTATAAACATTTTTATACAAAGAGATATTTTCTTCTTTTGAGCTATTCCTTAGAACACATTTCCAGGAGTAAGATTTCAGGCCAAAGATTATGCATTCAAGCCACATGATGTTGAAAATGCTGGTGTTAGTTACTCAAAAATATTACATTTAAAAATGCAACTTAAAAACATCTAAAATGCCATATTTCAAATCTCCTACCAAGATAGCTACTAATTCTCTCACACACAAAAAAATCACAGGGCCATTTACAATGTATAACAAAGTTATAATTAGGAAAATAGTATATGTTCTTGCTTTAAGAGAAAATGTTTTGTAAAATGTATTTCATTGTGCTCTAAAAATGGCATGCCTATTTTCACACTTTTAAACCATTCTAATATTTCTGAGTTGAGTGAAAGCTTCACTCCTACATCGTGGCATCAGCGCTTGGTAAAACTGGTTGGTCTAATTTCATTGCTGCCTCTGTTAAAATGTGAATACAGCTTTAAAATCAGATTGTTAATATTGAAAAAATTTACTTATTACAACCCGTATAGCACTTTTCCAGTGTTGTCATTATAGTTCTACTAGTTTAATTTCTTTAATTCAACTCCTCTCCTAAATCATTTAAATGAACCATCTCTTTGCTAATTATCAAAGTCAGGCTTTTACCAGAATCATGTGGCTACCTTAATTCCAGAGGCCTGTGTGTCTTAATTCGTGTTCCTGGGTGTGTCAGCCAGTAACGTCCTTGTTTTTTAACCAGTCTCTCCCAATACTTCCTTCATATCCTTTAAAGGACCCACACCCACTTTTTTTTTTTCCCTGGACACTGGTTTTCTATACTGTTCACATACTCAGGCCAGGATTTATCACTGCTTTTATTAGCAGAGAAGTTCTGTATCTATTATAATAGAGAGTTTTAGAACTTTTCTGAGGTTACCTTTGATAGGACTCATCTCCGTGTGAATGTGGACACCTGGGAACCAGTTTGGAGGAAAGATGACCAGTTACACCAACTGAAATAATTTATTTTAGAAGTATTTGGTCAACAGAGGAGTGAGCAGTATAGATACTTGTGAGGGCACACTTGTGTCTTTCTGGCATTGGCAGTGACTAACTGTGTGACCTTGGATACGCACCTCAGTTTCCTTATTGCTGAAATCAAGGAGTCAGACATGATGATGGTTTAGGTCATGTCCCCCCTGCTGCTGCTGCTGCTAAGTCGCTTCAGTCGTGTCTGACTTTGTGCGACCCCAGACACAGCAGCCCACCAGGCTCCCCCATCCCTGGGATTCTCTAGGCAAGAACACTGGAGTGGGTTGCCATTTCCTTCTCCAATGCATGAAAGTGAAAAGTGAAAGGGAAGTTGCTCAGTCGTGTCTGACTCCTAGCAACCCCATGGACTGCAGCCTACCAGGCTCCTCTGCCCATGGGATTTTCCAGGCAAGAGTACTAGAGTGGGGTGCCACTGCCTTCTCCCATGTTCCCCTTAGGGAATCCATAAAGGAATCCACATTTCCACAGATGTCTCTCCCTTTTTACCCATTCAATTGTCAGAGAGCTGTGACAACTGATGTTGGTTAATTTCCAAGTGTCTCTGTCACATAAAAGCAATTAATTTTAAAACAATAATTAAACTTCATTTTTCAGATCAGCAAACCAAGGCCCAAAGAAAATTTCTTAATACCACAAACAGGTAAGAAGAAGGAACTGAATTATAATTTGACTCTATATTGGATTAAAGGATTCCCTGGTGGCTCAGACAGTAAAGTGTCTGCCCACAATGCAGAAGACCGGGGTTCTATCCCTGGGTTGGGAAGAGCGCCTGGAGAAGGAAATGGCAATCAACTCCAGTACTCTTGCCTAGAAAATTCTATGGATGGAGGAGCCTGGTGGGCTACAGTCCATGGGGTTGCAAACAGTCGGACACGACTGAGCGACATTCACTTCACTTCACTTCACATATTGGATTAAAGATGACTATGATGGAATAGTGTGGGCTTATTAAAGTCACATCTTAATTTCTTCCTTTAGGCAAGTGTTTATGTTCTGTGTGGATATTCAACTGAACTGTTGTGGGAGGCTGTCTTTTGCTTTCCCCCTCCTGATGTTGAAACTGGGCACAAAGCTTGAGGCAAAGACCTGTGTCTGCACTCTATTGCCCCCTAATGGTGAGTAATGGCAGCAACATGTTAAAAAGTGTTAATGCCTGGACAGCTCTTGCCAAGTTCCTTCAGCCTGGAGTCATTTTGAAAGGCTATTTTAAAGACCACAGAGCGATGTGGAATAGATATTTATCTGTGTTTCTGACCTGTCTCAGATTTTAAATTCTGAGAAAGGATCAGTCTTTAGCCACCAGTATTTTCGGTCTGTGTTCATTTGTATTTTCACTATCTGCTCAGGCATTTCTATTACTCATAACTTCTTAGTGGTTTTGTGATAAATATAGAACCAGATACATTAGTGACATTCAAGGCTTCCCTGGTGGCTCAGTAGGTAAAGAGTCCGCCTGCAATGCAGGAGACCTGGGTTGGATCCCTGGGTCGGAAGATCCCCTGGAGAAGGAAATAGCAACCCATTCCAGTATTCTTGCCTGGAGAATTCCATGGACAGAGGAGCCTGGTGGGCTACAGTCCATGGGGTCACAAAGAGTCAGACACGACTAAGTGACTTTCACTTCACAATGAGTCTTAAGCGCACAATAAAAATTAGAAAATTCAATGAAACATGATATTTTTGTAGAATCCTAAATATTAGCTTTTTCCTTGACAATGTAGCAATCTCTTTTTTCTCTCCTAGTGTAGCTATTTTTTAGTGATGTCAAAAGCAGATACAAGAGAGACAGGTTTTAAACACATGCTAATTTCAAAGCCAGAACCAACCACAAACCACTGCTCATAAGAAAGCTGGTTTGAAATATCCTAAATCTCCGGTATCAGTAAAATATATACTTTTCTAGTTCAGATAATAAGTCTGTCCTGAAATTAGATAATTCTTACATAAATATTGACCATTACTTTAAATACTAGTGTGGGAAAAATCTTGGAGAGACCTATAAGCAGTTCTAGAGTTCTTTTTTTTTTCCCCCCAGAAAATGTTAGGTGTGGTACTTTCCAAGCAGAATTAGATGAAATTCTCTTAATAACAGTACCATGTTTATAAATGTATTTTTCTTTCTTATATTATACAATTGTTTTAATATTTAAATTATTTTTAAATTGCAAAACACAACTTTTCATAAATCTAAAGAATATAGAATATTTGTATTTCATACAAACATGTATAATAAAACATATAAGCACATAATGTAAAAATCTGGCAAAGAAAAAACTTAAGGTGACCCAAAGCATACCATCTCACTGACCCAAGGAGGTTTATGGATGGGCCATATTAATTTTGGAAAATGCTTTTTTTTTTGGTTCTGGAAAGCCCTTCCATGAGACTTTTTTCCTAGTCAACATTCCTCATTTTCTATGGCAACAACAAATCTCTGCCTCAGAAGCAAAATCAGGTCTTACTATGCAAAGCAAAAAGCACAAAAATGGCCTAAACACAGAGAAGTATCTACATTTCTAAAAAACAGAAAAGGAAATCTTTGCCATCAAGCCCTTAAAAGCCTGAAGAACCACAACTTCATCATGTGATGAAATGTGAGACTGAACCAGCATCCATTAAAATAGAAATGGGAAAGGACTGACTTATGCAGAGATGAAAATTCTCAAACTCCTCCACTGTCATTCTCAGAACTGATGGCACCAGTTAGAATCAATTTATTTTCAAGGGCTGTTGATGCTACAGATCTAAGTAGTCAAAGGGAATGTAATCTGACCTTTAAGTTCATTCAAAGCTCTCAAGAGGCTGGGAGACCCTTGGAGCCCAGAGAAGTAGTGTTGGCTTGAAAGGGTCATGGAGCGAATGCAGCACATGCCAGCAGAGCAAGAAGATATTTTACAACAAGGATCATGGATTAAAGGAAATCCAAATAAACTGAACAACCCAGAAGCAAACATGCCCTGAAGGGTGTAAGTTCAGTATGTGATTGGCAGCAGCTTTATTCTTTGCACTAAAAATAGTGATGGGAGAGTGATGATTTACACGAGATAGGGGGATAGAAGACAACATGTACCACGCCCTTTTGTGTACAGAGGAGAATTGGGACATGTCTTTTTGGCTTTTGGAAGGCTTGCACACAAGCATAAAAGAGAAGCACACTGCCCACAGGACACAGGATAGGATTTCCGTGTCTGTTCATCAGATAGCTGTTCATCAATAGATCATCTCCTTTCAAGGGTACGTCCAGTCCTACTTCCCTGGCAAAGTACAGCAATGACAACTAAGGAAGAGCCAGCCCACCGAGGGCGGAGGGGTGGCCAGGAGCCTGGCTCAAGGCGGGGCGTTCTGACCCTACCCTGTGGGAACCGCCGAGCCCTCTGACAGGGGAGCCAGAGGTCCTCCTGGACATCACTGGGCTACGCGGAGGCTTACCCAGGACAAATACCTCGCTTTTAAAATCAGCCTGGAAAAGCCATAAGAAGTTGATTAGTTCTCGTCTTCATTATCCAGCCTTCAGAGGAGCTTTCTGGTTTCTTTTTTGTTCCCCCCCATGCACACACAGCATGCCAAACTCCCGAATAACAGAGCCGGAAGGTTAACAGTCTGCAGACAGCTCACCTGGTGGCCCAGAGTTTTCACTGCACAAGCATCAGTTGCTGCTTTAATAAGGAACTCACGGGCAGAGCAGTGCGACATTTATGGAGGGAAACTGGTATAGGGAAGATGTCTGAATGTAATATGCATGGCTAATGGAACAAGCGGAGAGACATTTATGGAAGGAAATTGGTATAGGGAAGATGTCTGAATGTAATATTGCATGGCATGCAATATGCACCTGCAAGGAGTTTATGTCTATTGAAGTGCTTAACGATTGGTTTCAAGAGACTCTCAGATCTGGCCTCTTTTCTTTGTGTTTGTTTGAATAGATCCAAGGTACGATCCAGGGACATTTCACTTAATATCCATCAGATTTCATAGATGGTGTCAATCATTTGTCAAAGGCAAATTTTCTAGTAAGACACATATGAACAAAATATGGCTTTTATGGAGGAAATGGTGAAATATAATTAAATTCAGAATACTGTTCTAACTCCCAACGCCTTGTGACTGTTTCCATGGTCCTTCAAAGTAACATTTTTTAAAACAACAGTGAAAAAGCTAACCTTTCTTGGGTGCCTGTCTGATTTTCTGTCCATTCATGGACTGAACCTAGCAGTGTATTGTCTAGTATTTCATTTGGCTTATGGGAACCTTGGGCTTCCCTGTTGGCTCAGATGGTAAAGAATCTGCCCACAATGCAGGAGGCCAGGGTTTGATCCCTGGCTCAGAAAGATCCCCTGGAGATCTTCCCTGGAGAAGGGAATGGCAACCCACTCAAGTATTTTTTCCTGGAGAATTCCATAGACAGAGGAGCCTGAAGGGCTGCAGTTCATGGGGTCACAAAGAGTTGGACATGACTAACACTGTACTGTACTATGGGCACTTTAGCGGGACTAAAGGACTTTTAAATAAAAGCATGTGGTTTTCTCAAATTTCATAATAGTAATGATTGACCTCCTATCTTCAGTCTCTGGGGATGAAATGCATCAGACGCTTTTCGTTAAGTCTTGGGGCAGAGAATGCTTCACATTATCCAGTATCCATTCTCTTCTTTGTCATCCCAGTATTGGAATCCTGAATGTCAGGTAGGCACACGGCCATTCTGAATAAAGTCTATTTTCCAGCCTTCCTTGTATCTAGATGTGCTCATGTGATAAGTTCTGACAGATGGGATACGTGCAATTACTAGCAAATGTCCTTCAAGAAAGAAGGCGTAAGCTCCCCTCCTCTTTTCTCCTTCCTGCTAGCTGGTTTGAGGAGGGACTGCTGGAGCTGCTGCAGCCACTTTGGACCACCAGCTGGAAGGTTTTCATTGAGCATGGCGATTTGCCAAAATAAAATGGAGTCTCCTGATGAATACAGAGCGACATACCAATCCTGGATGCCCTACATTTATGCATAAGAAATATATACTTCTACCTAATTATTTTGAGTTTTTGGCACTGCAGCTGCCCCAATCTTGACTAATACGAGGTTTCTATAAACATCAAGAGTCATAGAAAAAAAAAAAGTAGCATTGGAATGATGTGGATAAACAGCTGGAAAGATCATTTGAACATATTAGGAAGAATCAGGGCTTAATTTCATGCTGGAAACTGTGTTCAAGGGGATTACCTTCTGCTGGGATGGCTTTAAGGTGAGGAGACTTCCTTATGGTACCGTAATAACTGAGTTTCTTGGGGGGGAAAAAAAAACACGAAGAGTCTTTCTATCTCTTTACAAAGCACTTCCACTGCAGTTTGAATCCATGGGCTAGATGGATTTTTACAAAAGAGTTTTACATAGAATTGGAAGTTCAACTTACATCAAAGCTGATGATTATAATAATTCTTTTTTGCGAAAAAACATTATTTTCAAAAAGATGCTCAAAGACTAGAAAACTGTTGGATTCTGATTTATGTATCAAATTCATAATTTATATGTACATTTCAGTCTTCTGTAATCTATAAAGTGGTGGCAACTTTTACAAATGATTTTGCATTGCATGTGACAGACTTATATTATCTCAGAAAATACTTTAGAAGACTAAAACTGCATTAAATTAATATGGGTTAGGTAAAATAGTGGTTGATGAGTATTGATAAAAATGTTATAATGATTTCATGCATACTATAATATGCCTACTAAAACATTATTGCCATTTTATTTTCTCTTTGTTTTTAGTGGTAGGTTATTTTTCTTCTTTGTAACGAGCCTAATTTTTAACATTCTTGGAACAAGAGAACTAGGAAGCCTTCTTAAAGGATTCACATCAATTTTTACTGTGTCAGATGTGGATTAAACCATAATAATGGCCTAAAATTTGTAGTTGATTCAAATTGTATCTACACGTACAAGCATAAATTCAGTTGACTTGTATTCTTTCTATGAATAAAAAAATTGACTTATAAGAGTCTCAAAAAACTCAATAGGAGATTAAAATTAGCATTTGCTCTCAAATAAAAGGAGAAAAATAACTATTTTTCTGGAATTAACTATTTAAGTATTCTTTGAAAACATAGTTACTATGAATATCTCCATGGTCTCATATCATTTTATGAACTGAGACATAAAGAATGTATGAGATGAGCTTGGTTCTTGCAGGAGAATAAACCTGTTTAAATTCTGGTTTTGTCCTTGACACTACAACAGTGAGTGTTCCATCTCTCTAAATTAGAGAACTCCGATTCTCAAGTTCCTTGCCCACTTATCGGCTAACCGACTGGCTGAAGAACAGGTAGGGAAAGGTAAGGAATAAATATTTTGGCTCTAAAAGAAAACCACACACATACACACAGAGAAGGCAAATTCTTAGTCTTATACCTTATCTAAAGAATTATTATTATTTAAAAAATTTCCTAATTATTTCCTGCCAGCTAAGATAAAACCTCAAAGGGCAAAGAACAATTAGTCTTTAAAATATATTACATTCCCCCTCCCCCCTAAAAAAGATTCCTTTTCTAAGTAAGATAAAATTCACATAGATGGACTATTTTGGTGAATAGATTCGGTGATTGGGGTTTGGAAGATTGCATAAATGGCATTTCTTAGGTGTTGGTGCTTTCTACTAATAGTTCAAAAACATGAGCCTACCAGAGCCTTCGTTTTGTTTCATTTTTTACTTATCTGGAGAGGCTCTCATTTCAAGTGGAGAAGATTGCATGCGAGGATGAGTCATTATCTGAAGTCCTTTTGTGTAAAGGAAAGGTTTTGAGGATCGTTCTGAACACAGAAGTAGAACTTTTCTGTGATGGATTGATATCATGTTGTGGTTCTCATTAAATGTCTTTCCAAGGTCAGTCATTAATTGTGTTAAAAATCTTTTATCATGGTATCCTAAGAGGGAGTTAAACACCAGCAGAGCCGCCCACCGGCCTGCAAGTCTCAGAGCTGGATGCTTTGTTAACTGCTACAAAAGAAGCCTCCTTCCCACGTCCTCATTAGTTTCCTGCAATTTTGTGGAAGAGCAAGACTCAAGACAGTCAGTTCAAGATCATCCAACCCTCAGGCTCTGCTGAACCTGCTGATTAGCTAGGAAACTCAGGAGGCAACGAGCCACTAAGATGTGATGGAAGATGACAGGCACATAGCTGATGCCTTTAAATGGGATGGTTCTCCTGCTGATTCTCAACTTAAAAAAAGAAAAAGTCTAATGATCACCTTTTATTACTATACAAAGTTTAGCTTGTTTTTCTCCTCACTCTTATGTATAGCTGCTATGCAAATGTATCGTTCAAATTTTCAGACAGAGGCCATGCTAATGATGTTAAAAGTTAGCAACCAATATTGAATGACTTTTTAAATCTTGTAAGATGACATGAATCTAAAGACATACATTTAATTAATGAAGTTCATTGAAAGACATGCAATAAACCACACTCAAGATGCAGTTACCTTTAATTGTGGTGAACTTATCTCCTGTTGGTAAGAGTATTTAGGGAGGAGCGGAGATGAGTAGGGCTGGGTAGGCTGAGAGAGTGTGGGGACCAGGTCAGAGACAGTGGCCAAGGAGGAATGAAAGGGAGGGGAGGAAAGCAGACAGCTGGAAAAAGATGTAGACACTCGATGTCCCGAAGAGAATGAAGATGGCTTAAATATTGAGGAAAGACAAGATGTGATTACGCTTGTGTCCAGAATGAGGAGGTTACATGCTTTTTAGAGAATACCACCGCCCCCCCCACACACACACCTAAATATATTTAAAGTTACTACATACCCTAGGTGTGTGACATTTATGACCACTTCTTGCTTTGAAAGCACTAACTTCTGAATTTGATTCAAAATTCCCAGTGGGTTTGATCAGTTTCATTTTTCTGATATGAGGGGCTGGAGATCAGAATTCCCATAGTCTACAATTTTATAAGGTATTTGTGAGGTGGGGCCTTCTAACCATGAAGGGAAAAAAGTGTAAAACCCTGCAATGACTGTCTGTAACTTGCTTGTGAAGTAGATCGCAATTTATGAAGAGTAGGTTTGTTACAAAGCTAGGCAAGTTAGGACCTCTCTGCCTGTGTGTGCTTGTTGGGAACTGGCTGTGAAACTCAGCACCCCCTTTCTGAACACCACACCCGTGGTGCTGCCTGCAGCCTGCAGCAGCAGTTCCTGGGAACCAAGCCACATATCTAATCACATCTTAAAACTGTTTAAATTGAAGGGAAAATAAGTTATTTAAGTAGTGACTTAAAAATATTTTTGATTTACTGCAATGAATGACCTCTATTACTAAAAAGTGTGTTTATTTTATACAAATGCAGGCATGGCTGGGTTCTTTGTCCAGTTGACATTTCTCACCTGGTTGGGGAACTGCCAAGACTCAGGGTTTTGTGGCTGTCCAGTGACCTAATGGACACTTAACATCGTTTAATCCCAAGAATACCCCATATAGACCAAATACCTCTGTATTTGTTATTGGTAAGGTCTTAATAGGAAATTATGAGGTTTTAAAAATGATTTTCATAATGTAAAAATGTTTCAAATAAATGAAATGCACAAGAAAAAAACTGTCATTTTAAAAGATTTCTACTAATGCACATATATGGAATTTAGAAAGATGATAACAATAACCCTGTGTACGAGACAGCAAAAGAGACACTGATGTATAGAACAGTCTTATGGACTCTGTGGGAGAGGGAGAGGGTGGGAAGATTTGGGAGAATGGCATTGAAACATGTAAAATATCATGTATGAAACGAGATGCCAGTCCAGGTTCAATGCCCGATACTGGATGCTTGGGGCTAGTGCACTGGGATGACCCAGAGGGATGGTATGGGGAGGGAGGAGGGAGGAGGGTTCAGGATGGGGAGCATATGTATACCTGTGATGGATTCATTTTGATATTTGGCAAAACTAATACAATTATGTAAAGTTTAAAAACAAAATAAAATTTAAAAACAATAATAATAAATAAAATGATAGACAATAAAAAAAATAAATAAAAAAATAAAATAAAAGATTTCTAAACAGAGGAGCTATGGGAGAAAGTGACTTGCTTAGCAGCAGAATATGACTCATTGATTTGGTTTCATAATTTTAATATTTGCCAGTAGTCACATTTGCTTTTCTAATTCACAGATTAAATATTTGGGATATAAAGTTTTGTTTTTGTCTTTTTTAGAAGAGAGAAGCTTACAAGAAGCTTAAAGATTTAGAGCATTTCCCTCTTTATTGATTAAAATCATTGCCCAAGGCTCTTTGTTGGTAAGGTGAATATCCAGGACCCAATTCTTAAGTAGTTACCAACTTAAAAAATTACATCTTCACAGAGAATTGAAAGGGAACTGGCGTGTGTATATATATTTTTCTTTTCTTTCTTTCTCTTTTTTTCCTTCCTTCTTTTTCAGACTGCTGTTATATCAAAGAAATGGTATTTAGTTTTTGCACTCTGGAGGTGAACTAATCTCTCTCTGTGTGTATCAATTTCCTCATCTGTATAGTGGGGATGATAATAATATTACCCACCCTATTGAGTTTTGAAAAGTAAAGATGTACTGTTCTTAGAAAACTATTTGAAACTCAATAAGACCTCAAATATTAACTACTATTATTAATACTAAAATTAGAAAGACTTTATAAAAATGTTTAAATATGGATTTATAGTAATAAATAACAGAATAACAATACATATATACATCATCTTATTAAAATTTGATGTGTTTTTCATCCATCCTTCCACCTTGCCGTTATACTGCATGGTGCTGTGTTTATTGCGTGAAAACCTTCTAAGACAATGTCAGAATTGATGTTTATTAATATGATTAACTGTCCTAGCTAACTGTAGAAAGACTGGTTAGTTCTTCAGGAATTAGGCAACATTAAAATACCTCATCACTGGTTTTTGCTGCATTGCTGTCTTCCTTAGGGGTCCTAGGGCCTGTGAGGGTGGCTACTGGATATCTTGGGCAGTCAGCTTGTCTCTCCTCATCCTCCTCTTCAATGTGCAGGTGTGATATCACCTCTGTGCCATCACGGCCACAGCACAGGGCATCTGGATCTTGAGATTCCAGCCCTCTTCGGGTGCCTGCCCTGACCCCCTCATAGACTTCCTCATCTTCCTCTCCAATGACAGGGAGGGTCTGGGGCAAGGGACCCAGGCCAGGGTGTGCGGAGGTCACAAACTTATCACCTAGGACCTCCAGTACCTTCTCTGGGCCTGCAGAGCCCTCTCTCATTTTGGTCACATCTGCAGACTTGTTCGGAGGTGTCTTTCTAGAATCCAGGAGCACCGTGGCCTCAGGAGGCCGGGCTGCAGCTGAGGTCGTAGCCGAGCGGAGCAAAGGCAGCTGAGAGGAGCGGGCTTTGGCAGGTGTGGGTGCTCGCGGCCATGGGGGGAGAGTGGAGAGGTCCTCCTTAATCTCAAAGTTGATCTCCTCTGGGGTATCTGGTTTGGCAGGGTCAGCTGGTAAAGCTAAAGCACCAAGCTTCTCTAATTCATCCAAGAACTTGTCCAGAAAATGAGGCGGCGTTGGGGCTGAAGGATTTGCCAGTGCACCTTTGGCTGGCAGGGACAGCCACCCCAGGGTGGTTCCCTGGAGAGAGTCACTATCTGGGTCACGTGAAGCTTTGTGCAAGAGAGGGGGGCCTGGTTCACTGGAAGCCAGCTTAGAGATGAGCAGGGATTATGATGTTACAGAAAACATGAAAGTGAAAATAATGCATCAAAACACAGAGACAGAAATGCAGAAAGACGTGGTGAATATAAAAAATACCTTATGCTATGGTGTAGATTGGCTGATAGCTTTTGAATTTAAATACATAAAATCCTTAGCATATTAATTAAAGATTGATCTGAACTATGCTAGCATTTGGAAAAGGTCCATTAAATGTCAAATGACAAGGTAAAACTGTCATAGAGATTATGAAGACAGGAAAATTATTTAGAGATTTAATAGACTACTTCTTTGAAAATAGGTTTCTAGATATTGATTTAATATAAACAACTCTGGAATAATGTTAATGTAGGATGAAAACCAACAATTAAGCCTTTTTTATTCCCAGAATTTGTTTAGTGTTCTTCCTGTGCCAAATCTTTTGAACTTTCATCATTTTCTCACTTAGGTTGCGAGGTGATTATAACATATGGCATAAAATATTTTTACATCATTATACGTTAACACGTTTCTAAATGAATACGTTCTGAGAAAGATTTTTTTAAGAAGAGAAACTTATGATCAAATGAGACTGAACTTACATAACTACTATTTCAAAGTTTTAAAAAATTCAAAGTAAATGTTTACACAGAAAGGGAGCAGAAGATGTGAACAGGAGTAAACTTCTGGCAGGACTTCCACTCTCTTTTTCAAAAGGTTGACATTTTATGTAAACTAGTGGAGGTCTAATTTATGAAACTTAATCTCCTGAAGTAAAAAAAAAAATACTTCTGTGTATCTTAATATGACTATTGCATTTTGGATGTACTGAACAAAACAGAATTTTTATTCATTAAAATTGTTCTTGACATGTGCCTAGGAACATTCTAATACATTTATATATTGTTTTTTGACTAGGAAGAATGTTATATGCTACACATGTGAAGTATTTGAGATAGGCTGGCGGAAGACATTTTACTTTGGCTCTTTCCAAGTAGATGATTGGGGTTTGGAAAGAAAAAAGTCTTCAAGAGAGATTGCACTTTCCAGCTGACTGCTTTGAATGACATGTCCCTGCTGCACTCAGCACTCTCGGTCCTTGGGCCTTAGTATGGACAGCACACAGGGCATTCAGCACTCAATTTTCACTTCTATCCTATAAGAGGAATGGGGTTTAATGAATTTATCTAGATTTTTTTTAAAAAAAGGAAACGTGATGTCACGTCACCATGGGGTGGGATAAACGAGACAAAGAGTCACAAAACGTTTATGAGCCTCCTTATAGAAGATTCAAGATTAAAGGCTACATAGCACCTTTTAGTGCCAGGAATACGACGTGGCTGAGGAAGAAAGGTCTTTAAATTCCATTACTGTCATGACTACTACTACACTACTACTACTATTACTACCACCGTTACTACCTGTTACTACGACTACTCCAGTGCCATTACCACCACAGGCACTAATACACTTGATAACGGTTCAAAGTGCTTAGCCTTACCATGGACTTGCCTCTACTGAAAGTTAAATCGAGTACCCTGAGATACCTATATCACAAAAAATATACCTGTAGTACAAGTATCATATAATTATCTTATCTTCTAAAAGCATTAGACTTGGATTCTACTCTACTAAAAGCAGAAATATCAGAAATAATACCAACTTACATCTGAACCTCTCCTAAATAAAGATAGTACGTCTAAAGAAATGTGATTGGAGCATGTCCAAGAGTGATTCATAAATCACAATGAATTCCCTTCTCTATTTACAAAGATCAGTTAGAAAATAGGATATTTAACATTTAGTTTATTTTGGGTGTCATGGTTTAGAAGTACATTACAGTTTTTTTTTGTTTGTTTTTGTTTTTTTTTTATGAAAATGATTTGGTTCAAAACTATTAAGGAGTTTCCTTCATTTAGCCAGTGACATCATAGTATGGATTCCAGTTGGTGGACCATTAAATATTTTTTTAAATTTATGGACATAAGCTTTTTAATGTATTTTTCCCCCACAGTGAGAATAAAACACTAATTAGTTATTAGTGAAATTTGTACACATCTCTACTTATAAAATGTAGAATATGATATCCTAAGAAAAACCTAGGAAATTGAAAATACATTTAAATCCTATTCACAACAAAGATCAAAACATTGTGATTTAAACTACTACATTGCCAATATTTATTAAGACTTCATGGAAAAATTTCTTTAATTTTAAGTAAGCCTTTGTAGATACGCTCTGATTCTTTCTTATAACCTTTTATTTGAAAGGGCAGTCACTTTGAAATTTACCCAGTAGTTCTTTTAAGATGACTGAATGCTAGATAAGACAGATATTTAATACAGAGATGAAGATTTTTTTCTTTTTATCAGTAGGAACTACCAAAGGAAGGATATTGCTATCTAAATGCTGAGCTCTGCTAGCAAAGTAAACATACGAAAGAAGATTGTGGAAAATTTTGTCACCAGTCAAACAAAATTAGCAAGTAGTCAACTGTTTCACCCCCCAATGCTAAAGGATTGAGAGTAATTACTCCTAAACCCAGCCTTCTAAGAAAAGTAGAACAAACAAAATGCACAGCCTTAGCCCTCTAAAAGAAAATGCTTCTCTTAAGATAGTAGAGTCTTTATGTCATTGCCCTTTGTGTAGCTGAAACCATTATGCTAGCACCCATAAGAAAAACTAAATTACACTGACTTGACCTGGCACTCACACTTAGAAACACAACATGTAAATCTTTCACTTTGCCATAGATAAGATGTAGCATAATGCCCTAATATATACCAGTTATCTTACTCCGAGCTCCCATGTATTATACTAATATGCTAGAACGTCTTCTTACCTTATTTGAACTTAAGCTGTGGATCCTGTCGCTAGAATAGCTGTGGGGTATTGGAAGTTCAGGATAGTCCTCAGCGCCTTTGGTTGTATGCTTCCTGACAACTTCTACGTAGGAAACAGGGAAGATGCCTTGTCTGTTGGTTCCTGGAATTTTACCTTCATACCAGTTTTGATCAACTCTTTTAAGAAGAATAATTCTATCTCCCTGTAATGAATAATAGGAAAATGCATTAGAAATAGACATGCGATAACATAAAAAGTTATAATTGTCAGTGTTTTTGAATAACAGTTTTCCACCTGGGAAAGTCTTATACTTTGAGCGTTTTGTTTTTGTTAGGAGAATGCAACTAAAGCCTCCAGAGCTCACTTCTAAATTATAGCTCATCAACATATATACAGTGTAACCATCCATTTATTAGAATCTTTCCTAAGGATACTTGGGCTTTACACATGTTCAGATTGGCCCTGTGGGAAATGTCATGTGTGAGTTATTTCAGAAAGTGCAGTAGTTTAACCTGCAGTGTGTCGGTGACAAGACCATCATCTGATCACTGACAGACTCAAGGGGATGAGCTGCAGTGGGCAGAACTTCAGAGTGTGCACCAGAGATGGCGATGACAGTGTGTCTGAAAAGGGTTACAGAAAGCAACCTCTGGAAGGGATGAAGTTGGATAGCGCACCATTTTTATTCTTTATATAATGCACTGCCTAGTAACGAAAAAGTAAAAGCTGACAGGATGGGGCATAGCTAGCATCCTAAATAATGCATAGCTGTGGCCAGGACTCACGTCCACCTGGTCTGCATTAAGACGCTGTAATACCAGCATCCATTCTGACTGGTGGGTGGCCATGCCATAGTGGTCAGTAATGTTTTTCATAAAACCCCTGGCTTTGGCAATGCTAGGACCTTCTACAGGAGAACCCACTCCAGTACTCTTGCCTGGAAAATCCCATGGACGGAGGAGCCTGGTGGGCTGCAGTCCATGGGGTCGGGGTCGCGAAGAGTCGGACACACTTTCACTGTTCACTTTCATGCATTGGAGAAGGAAATGGCAACCCACTCCAGTGTTCTTGCCTGGAGAATCCCAGGGACGGGGGAGCCTGGTGGGCTGCCGTCTATGGGGTTGCACAGAGTCAGACACAACTGAAGCGCCTTAGCAGCAGCAGCAGCAGGACCTTCTACAGTCACTATTTCTGTGACCTGAAGGATCAAGCCAATGCTACAAAACCCAGTTTGAATAACCTTTGAATAACAAGGCAGCAGAAGAACAATATTTTGAAGTGTACTAAAGTGCTATTTTCTTCTGATGTTTTCACTTGTACAGCTCCTGATATTTAGCCCGAGGCACCCCTGGGAGACAATTTGGAGCTCCCCCAGAGGAAAAGTCTCTCTGCAAAGCTTTGCATCTCACAATGACCTCATCAGGAAGGACACAGGAGAGGTAGGTAGCAGTGACTCAGGGCAGCCTTACAGGGTCCTTTGCAGAAAACGAGGAAGATGCAAAAATTGTCTAAGGAAGAAGATGACCTGTCTTAGTTTTGAAACTATGCAGCCTTTCAAATGCACCAAGGAAGAAAGCCGCTTACCTTTCTGAGCGATAGCTCCACGTTGGTGTCAGCACTGAAATTATATTTGGCGACAGCTTCTCCGATTTCACCAGGCTGGGCTGGGGGAGGTGGTCTTGCAGGCTGTGCTTTTTCAGGAGGTGTGAGTTTCTACAAAGGAGAACAGTTCTCTTTATTCTTTGTTTTCTTTTTAAAATTTTATTGGTGTATAGTTGCTTTACAATGCTGTGTTACTTTCTGCCGTACAGCAAAAGGAATCAGCTGTATGTTTACATATATCCCCTCTCTTTTGGACTTCCTGACCAATCAGGGCACCAAAGAGCTCAAAGTAGAGTTCCTGTGCTGTACAGTAAGCTCTCACTAGTTATCTATTTTATACATCGTATCAATAGTGTATGTGCGTCAATCCCAGTTTCCCAATTCCTCCCACGCCACTCCCCACCCGTCTGTTGGTGGGAGTGTAAATTGATACAGCCACTATGGAAAACAGTATGGAGGTTCCTTCAAAAATGAAAACTAGAACTAACATATGACCCAGCAATCCCACTCCTGGAGATATACCCAGAGAAAACCATACTTCAAAAGGATGCGTGCACCCGAGTGTTCATAGCAATACTATTCACAATAGCCAGGACATGGAAACAACCTAAATGTCCATCAGCAGAGGAGTGGATAAAGATGTGGTGCATGTATAATGGAATATTACTCAGCCATAAATAATGAATGAAACTGGGTCATTTATGGAGACATGGATGATGCTAGAGATGGTCATACAGAGTGAGGTAAGAAAGAGAAAAACAAATATCATATATTAACTCATAACTGTGGAGTCTAGAACAATGGTACAGATGAACTTATCTGCAAAGCAGTTATCTATTCTTGACCCATGGTGACTCTAGAAACAATAATCAGGTAGGGGGGAAGGGGAGGGGCTTACCTCTACATATGAGATTGGGAAAATGCCCACTCTTCCGTGATGCTCTCCCTCATACCAGTTTTGATCAATTTTCCTGAGGATGTAGACAGTATCTCCTTTCTTAAATGACAGCTCCCTGGAAGAGATACATTTAAATGTTTTATTTTTTTTTCCACGATGTACAGCAGTTATTCTTCAGATGAGCATTCTCACTGGATCTGCATTTGGCTGGTTAATGTACTTCCAGTATTGAAAAAAAATCTGTTGAGCCCAGTTAGCTAAGGATGCTCCTTGAAAGATTTTTAGAATTCATTTGAAACATTATCACTTTAGAAATGACTGAAAAAGAGCAAATATAAACATCATGTCTGATTTAAATCACAGGCAGATTAATATGAGATTCAAAGGTGGGGACAGACGATTGCTATTTAGGCTTTGGTTTAGGGGAGAAGAGTTGTGATGCTTGAAATAATGCTGGGTTCATTCTGCACTGATTTTTATTTGTCCTGAAGTTAGTTAGCTAGTCAGTTACTTCTCTCTCTCTCTTTGTCTCCTCGTAAGCTCATTATCATTTTGCCTTAGCACACAAATGCCAACATGAGAAAAAATTTTATTTGTGGTTCCTTGAAGCTGGTTGACAGGCATTTAAGTAGAGTATCTTGATAATGATTTTATCTTGTGAAGCAGGAAAGATTTTATACTTTGATTTTTCAAGGAGGCACAATGAGAAATATTTTTAAAAAGTGGAGTATAATTGACATGTAATATTATGTTAGATTTGGATGTACAACATAATATTTGTATATATTTCACAATGACCACCACAAGAAGTTAACAGTTACCCCATATAGTTACCTGTTTTTTCTTATGATGAGAACCTTTAAGATTGATTAGAAACTTTCAAATATGCAGGAAAGTATTATGAACTATGATCACAAAGATAAACTTGTTTCAAGTGCAAAGACATGCACAGACTGCTTCTACCCTCCTTTTTTTTGTTTTTTAAATATAAAAATAATTTCAAGAAACTAAGTATGCTTTTCCATTTTGGCTGTTTCTAAGGAGACAGTAGGTAGACCCGGGTGTTTAATTTTAAGTTATAAAGACATTACTCATCATGAATAATTCATGCCTAAAGTCTCACCCTCACTGCTTTAGTTTTCATGGCTTCGTCACCCAGGTGATTGTGTCTCTGTGTTATTCTGCCTCCACAATTACGTCTCGCTGAAGGGTACTTATTTCAGATCTTTTGCCGAGAGCCCAGCGGTCCCACACATGTGCCTTCCCACTCCCAAATCTTCTGTGTTGTTTTGTTCAGGATCTTGAGTTGGAGCATTTATGTGTGCAGGGTATATAATGCAGAGAGGTTTATAGTAAATGTAGACTATTTCACACTGATGAAAAGAATTAATTGAAAAAAGTTGCATAGTAAAAAGAATTATCACACATTTAGAAGTGCTAAAATCTTCACAATGCAAGTGTGTTAAATGTTCAGTAACCCTAAAAGCAAAGAAGATTCACAGAGCCTTACGTTCAAGCACAGTACTTCTCTCATTATGCATGTGGCTAATATAGAAAATAAAAACCGAAGTATTTTCATGTTTATAATCCAACAGTTTTATTTATACTAAGTACGTTTTGTATCTGGAAATGAGATCAGAAAGTTTAGCTTTAGAAAAAGAGTAATTAAGAGACAGCTAGTTATTTTTCTTTTAAATATGAAAAGATATCTTTTCTGTGTGTGAAGACTTGTACTTAAATTTTTCAAGTCATCTGGGAAAAAAGGACACTGGTCTTACTTTTCAGTTTTCAAAATTATGTTCATCTCATCTCAGAGCTAGAATTTCCAGAAGTCTCATTTTTTTAATTTATTTTTTTCTTGAGGGATAATTGGCTTTACAGAATTTTGTTGTTTTCTGTCAAACCTCAACATGAATCAGCCAGCCAAAGTTACACATATTCCCCTTCCTTTTGAACCTCCCTCCTGTCTCTCCCACCCCAATCCCACCCCTCTAGGTTGATACAGAGCCCCTGTTTGAGTTTCCTGAGCCATACAGCAAATTCCCATTAGCTATCTATTTTACATACGGTAATGTAAGTTTCCATGTTACTCTTTCCATACATCTCACCCTTTCCTTACCTCTCCCCATGTTCATAGGTCTATCCTCTATGTCTGTTTCTCCACTGCTGCCCTGAAAATAAGTTCTTCAGTACCATTTTTCTAGATTCCATATATTTGTGTTGGAATACAATATTTATCTTTCTCTTTCTAACTCACTTCGTTCTGTATAATAGGGTCTAGGTTCATCTACCTCATCAGAACTGACTCAAATGTGTTCCTTTTTATGGCTGAGTAATATCCCATTGTGTATATGTACAACTTCTTTATTCAATCATCTGTTGATGGACATCTAGGTCGCTTCCATGTTCTAGCTATTGTAAATAGTGCTGCAATGAACAACGGGATACATGTGTCTTTTTCAATTTTGGTTTCCTCACGGTATATGTCTACGAGTGGGATTGCTGGGTCATCAGTTCAGTTCAGTCGCTCAGTCGTGTCTGACTTTTTGAGACCCCATGAGTTGCAGCACTCCAGGCCTCCCTGTCCATCACCAACTCCCGGAGTTCACCCAGACCCACATCCATTGAGTCAGTGATGTCATCTAGCCATCTCATCCTCTGTCATCCCTTTCTCCTCCTGCCCCCAATCCCTCCCAGCATCAGAGTCTTTTCCAATGAGTCAACTCTTCGCATGAGGTGGCCAAAGTACTGGAGTTTCAGCTTTAGCATCATTCCTGCCAAAGAAATCCCAGGGCTGATCTCCTTCAGAATGGACTGTTTGGATCTCCTTGCAGTCCAAGGGACTCTTAAGAGTCTTCTCCAACACCACAGTTCAAAACCATCAATTCTTCGGCGCTCAGCCTTCTTCACAGTCCAGCTCTCACATCCATACATGACCACAGGAAAAACCATAGCCTTGACCAGACGAACCTTTGTTGGCAAAGTAATGTCTCTGCTTTTGAATATGCTATCTAGGTTGGTCATAACTTTCCTTCCAAGGAGTAAGCATCTTTTAATTTCATGGCTGCAGTCACCATCTTCAGTGATTTTGGAGCCCCCAAAAATAAAGTCTGACACTGTTTCCACTGTTTCCCCATCTATTTCCTATGAAGTGATGGGACCGGATGCCATGATCTTCATTTTCTGAATGTTGAGCTTTAAGCCAACTTTTCACTCTCCACTTTCACTTTCATCAAGAGGCTTTTTAGTTCCTCTTTACTTTCTGCCATAAAGGTGGCGTCATCTGCATATCTGAGGTTATTGATATGTCTCCTGGCAATCTTGATTCCAGCTTGTGTTTCTTCCAGTCCAGCGTTTCTCATGATGTACTCTGCATAGAAGTTAAATAAGCAGGGTGACAATATACAGCCTTGACGTACTCCTTTTCCTATTTGGAACCAGTCTGTTGTTCCATGTCCAGTTCTAACTGTTGCTTCCTGACCTGCATACAGATTTCTCAGGAGGCAGATCAGGTGGTCTGGTATTCCCATCTCTTTCAGAATTTTCCACAGTTTATTGGGTCATATGGTGGTTTTATTCCTAGGTTTTTTTTTAAGGAATCTCCATACAGTCTTCCATAGTGGCTGTATCAATTTACATTCCCACCAACAGTGCAAGATCGTTCCCTTTACTCCACACCCTCTCCAGCATTTATTGTTTGTAGTCTTTTTGATGATGGTCATTCTGACCAGTGTGAGGTGATATCTCATTGTAGTTTTGATTTTCATTTCTCTAATAATGAGCAATGTTGAGCATCTTTTCATGTGTTTGTTGGCCATCTGTATGTCTTCTTTGGACAAATGTCTGTTTAAGTCTTTTCCCTAGTTTTTGATTGGGTTGTTTGTTTTTCTGCCATTGAGTTGTATGAGCTGCTTGTATATTTAGGAAATTAATCCTTTGTCAGTTGTTTCATTTGCTATTATTTTCTCCCATTCTGAGGGTTGTCTTTTCACCTTGTTCACAGTTTCCTTTGCTGTGCAAAAGCTTTTAAGTTTAATCAGGTCCCACTTGTTTTTATTTCCATTACTCTAAGAGGTGGGTCATAGAGGATTTTGCTTTGATTTATGTCATCAAATGTTCTGCCTATGTTTTCCTCTAAGAGTTTTATATTTCTGGTCTTACATTTAGGTCTTTAATCTATTTTGAGTTTATCTTTTTGTATGGTGTTAGGAAGTGTTCTAATTTCATTCTTTTACATGTAGCTGTCCAGTTTTCCCAGCACCATTTATTGAAGACACTGTCTTTGCCCCTTTGTATATTCTTGCCTCCTTTGTAAAAAATAAGGTACCCATAGGTGCATGGGTTTATTTCTGGGCTTTCTATCTTGTTCCATTGGTCTATATTTCTGTTTTTGTGCCAGTACCATACTGTCTTGATGACTGTAGCTTTGTAATATAATATGAAGTCAGGAAAGTTGATTCCTTCAGCTCCATTCTTCTTTCTCAAGACTGCTTTGGCTATTTGGGGTTTTTTGTGTTTCCATATGAATTGTGAAATTTTTTTGTTCTAGTTCTGTGAAAAATGCCATTGGTAATTTGATAGGGATAGCATTCTATCTATAGATTGCATTTGGTAATATAGTCATTTTCACAATATTGATTCTTCCAACCCAGGAACATGGAATATCTCTCCACCTGTTTATGTTGTCTTTGGTTTCTTTCATTAGCATCTTATAATTTTCTGTGTACAGTTCTTTTGCCTCTTTAGGTAAGTTTATTCCTAGATATTTAATTCTTTTTGTTGCAATGGTGAATGGGATTGATCTCTTAATTTCTTTTTGATTTTTCATTGTTAATATATAGAAATACAAGTGATTTCTGTGTATTGATTTTTGTATCTTGCAACTTTGCTAAATTCACTGATTAGCTCTAGTAACTTTCTGATACTATCTTTAGGGTTTTCTATGTACAGTATCATGTCATCTGCAAACAGTGAGAGCTTTACTTCTTCTTTTCTGATCTGGATTCCTTTTTATTTCGTTTTCTTCTCTGATTGCTGTAGCTAGGACCTCCAGAACAATGTTGAATAATAGTGGTGAAAGTGGACACCCTTGTCTTGTTCCTGATCTTAGGAGGAATGCTTTCAGTTTTTTGCCATTGAGAATAATGTTTGCTGTAGGCTTATGGTCTTTACTATGTTGAGGTAGGTTCCTTCTATGCCCATTTTTTAAAGAGTTTTAATCATAAATGGGTGCTGAATTTTGTCAAAGGCTTTTCTGCATCTATTGAGATGATCATATGATTTTTATTTTTCAATTTGTTAATATGGTATATCATATTGATTTGTTTGTGTATATTGAAGAATCTTTGCATTCCTGGAATAAACCCAACTAGATCATGGAGTATGAGCTTTTTGATGTGTTGGTGATTTCTGTTTGCTAAAATTTCGTTGAGGATTTTTGCATCTATGTTCATCCATGATATTGGCCTGTAGTTTTCTTTTTTTGTATTGTCTTTGTCTGGTTTTGGTATCAGGGTGATGGTGGCCTCATGGAATGAATTTGGAAGTGTTCCTTCCTCTGCAATTTTTTGAAAGAGTTTTAGGATAAGCATTAGCTCTTCTCTAAATGATAGAATTCTCCTGTGAAGCCATCTGGTCCTGGGCTTTTGTTTTTTGGGAGATTTTTGATCACAGCTTCAATTTCAGAGCTTGTAATTGGGTTGTTCATAATTTCTATTTTTTCCTGGTTCAGTCTTGGAAGATTGAACTTTTCTAAGAATCTGTCCATTTCTTCCAGGTTATCCATTTTATTGCCATATAGTTGTTCATAATAGTCTCTTATAATCCTTTGTATTTCTGCATTGTCTGTTGTAACCTCTCCTTTTTCATTTCTAATTCTGTCGATTTGATTCTTCTCTCTTTTTTTCTTGCTGAGTCTGGCTAAAGTTTTATCAATTTTGTTTATCTTCTCAAAGAACCAGCTTTTAGTTTTATTAATCTTTACTATTGTTTCTTTCATTTATTCTTTCTTTATTTCTGCTCCAATCTTTATGACTTCTTTCCTTTTTCTAATTTTGGGGTTTTTTTTGTTCTTCTTTTCCAGTTGTTTTAGGTGTACAGTTAGCTTGTCTACTTGATGTTTTTCTTGTTTCTTGAGGTAGGATTGTATTGCTATAAACTTCCTTCTTAGAACTGCTTTTGCTGCATCCCATAGGTTTTGAGTTGTATTTTCATTGTCATTTATTTCTAGAAATTTTTTGATTTCCCTTTTGATTTCTTCAGTGAGCTATTGTTTATGTAGAAACGTGTTTAAACTCCACGTGTTTGTGTTTCTTATAGTTTTTTTTTTCTTGTAAATGATATCTAGTCTCATAGCATTGTGGTTAGAGAAGATTCTTGATACGATTTCAATTTTCTTAAATTTACTGAGGTTTGATTTGTGACCCACAATGTGGTCTATCCTGGAGAACAACAGTCCATGTGCACTTGAGAAGAAGGTATATTCTTCTGCACTTGGATGGAATGTCCAGAAGATATCAATGAAATCCATCTCATCCTAATGTATCACTTAAGACTTGTGTTTCTTTATTAATTTTCTGTTTTGATGATCTGCCCATTGGTGTGAGTGGGGTGTTAAAGTCTCCTACTATTATTGTGTTACTGTCAGTTTCTCCTTTTATGTCTGTTAGTGTTTGTCTTATGTATTGAGGTGCTCCTATGTTGGATGCATAGATATTTACAATTGTTATGTCTTCCTCTTGGATTGATCCCTTGATCATTATGTAGTGTCCTTCCTTATCTCTTGTAATAATCTTTATTTTAAGGTCTATTTTGTCTGATATGAGGATTGCTACTCCAGCTTTCTTTTGCTTCCCATTTGTATGGAATATACTTTCCCATCCTCTCATTTTCAGTCTATATGTGTCTTTAAGTCTGAAGTGGGTTTCTTATAGATAGCATATATATGGGTCTCATTTTTGTATCCATTCAACCAGCTTGTGTCTTTTGGTTGGAGCATTTAATCCATTTATATTTAAAGTAATTATTGATATATATGTTCCAATTGCCATTTTCTTAATTGGGGTTGATTTTTATAGATCTTTTTTCTTCTTTACATCCTGTCATCCCTCAGGGCTTCACACATCTAAGGACACATTTGCTTGTCATAAAGAAGAAATGAAATTTACATGTTTTAAATCATTATTTTATAAACTGACATGCCTTGTATGAATGATCACACTACATCCGAAGAATGGCAGTGGAAACAGAGCAGATGTTACTTCTCTCATAAAAAAAACAGTTGTAAGCTTTCTTTCGGAATTTTTTAAGTCATGTTCAACATCTTCACCTCTAAATAGCATTTTCTTATTCATTCCCAAATTTTGAGTGGTTTTATTGTTTATATGTCTTCTGCCAGAGATGGATTCTTTAACTATTAATTCATATAATATGCATTTTTATGAACAAATGCTTTGGCCATTGTATATAGTGCATCTAAATGGCATAGTGTAATTTAATGCCAGTATCTTGAATTAGTCTATTGGAGGACAAAGTTTCTTAAGTTAGGCATGTGACATGGACCATAACAGAGCTGGAAGTCTTGCTCCTATTTAAACCTCCTCATGTGCTTACTATTAGCTTTCCCTAACCATGTGCCCATCTGATGAACAAGTTCCTAAAAAAAAAAGTGAAAAATTCCAACACAATTTGTGTTATGAAAACACCAACATTAAAAGACCACAGAATAGGGAATTCCCTGGAAGTCCAGTGGTTAAGACTCCATCTCCATGCTTCCACTGTGGAGGGTGGAAGGTTGGATCCTTGGTTGAGGAACTGAGATCCCACATGACCCTCATTGTGGCCAAATAAATAGATAAAATGTTAACCTCTTGAAAAAGAAAAAAAAAAAAGGCCACAGGATAAAAATGTGCTCAGAGTCTTTAAGCTCTGAGTATTGAGAAATGGAGATTTTTACTATAGGAGTCTTTGTACATAGTTATAGTCTTTAACCACAAACTATCCTTGATATAGCTGGATAAATAAATGTTATCAAATTCTCTAAGTGTTAATTACTCCCCAACACTTTATTTTTACTTCATTCTTGACATGAAAATTCTAGAAACAAAGATCCTTAATTTCGTTTTGTTTTTCCTATCCTTTTGAACTCATTGTTCTCAAACATATTTAGTGTAATTTAAAACTCAATGTTTCTCAATGAAACTCAAATGAAAATAAAATTACGCCCACATCCCAATTAATTCTAAAGGAACCATTTAATTAGAGTTGATTGCTAAATTGGGAACTAGGTCTTATTTGTAACACATCACAGTGCAATATTTGTCTTTTAAAGTATTATTTATGTATTTAAAGTCAACTTAAATCATATGATGAATGCTTATACTTACTTGGATGTCTGAGCCTTAAAATCGTAAACAGCTTTTGCAGGCAGTTTCTGAAAAGGAAAGAAATGGTTGATGCTAACTTAAAATTTTGGATTTCCTATTAAAAAATCAGTTTCATATGAATTAAAGAGAAATGAAACTTGAAGGATTTATTAAACATATACAATGTAAATGATATATGCAATTTATAAGCAAATCAATTGGTTCTTTTTAGATAGTTAAACTATAACAGATGACCTATTCACCATAATTGTTGAATATCACATTTCATCTTAGGGACTAAGGTAAATGTCTGCCATGAAAGGGGAATAAAATGCCTGCAGAGGATTTGGTCCTACGTATAATTTTGGCTTTTCCTGGGATAACCATGGAAGGTCAATTGTTCTGTGTCCTAAGTATTGACACAGCTTCTGAACCATAATTAAAGGACTGGAAAAAGTCACAAAGGAAGTCATTACTCCTTTTACCAAACACTTGTTAACATAGTAGCAAAGAAATATAGCCTAGTTATCATGGAGAGGCTAGTTAGTGGCCAAAAGCATGGGCTTGGTCATTTTGTATTGCCTGGGGAGTTCAGGAACTCTTCAGCACCAGTAAACCAGCCGCTTATCTTTGAGACCTGACCAGATTCGACATGAGCCCACACTCACGCTCTGGAGCCCACAGATCTGCCTGGGGCACCTGTAGCTCTTCCTCTCTGATGCCAATCATCCTCTCACCGCTCTTTCCCTGAGACTCTGGTGGACTTTGGGCATCCTGGATCATTCCTGACTTTGGATCCTGGATCCATAGGCACTGGATTGTGTTAGACACTGGTAGAGAACTTTCTGGAGTGGCTGACACTCCAGGACCAGCCTTCTGTTTCTATCAAACCTTCATGGCTCCAAGATAGTACAAGCCAGACCGTCAGCCCTGGCTCAGGACCACGGACAAGAGCCAGCAGGCTGGGGGTTCCCAGGAACAGCAGGGTTTTTTTTCAGGGATCCTCCCCAACAAAAGCAGGGCAGCAAAAATTATTTCCATGGAATTTGTATTGATTTGCAGCACAGCTGATAGGACCGTCCCCTTCATCGCTGGGCCAGAAATCTCGATAGGGAAAGCTTTCTTCCTCCAAGGAGTGGCCCAGCTCAAGACTGTTTCAGACAAAGCTATTAATCTATAGGTCAGGTCAAGACTCAGAAAGTCACTCTCAAAAATGGACTACAACTGGGGGAGACGTGCTGCTCAGGTTAGAATGCCGTGGCTTCAAATCCTTTGCTTGGGCTCCAGGGAAAACTAATTTCTAGTTTCTCCATCAACACTTTAATGTTTTTAATCAGGGCTCTTTACTGGTTTTAGACATAACTCTGGCTGGCAAATGCTTTCTCAAGTATATTGTTGAAAAAGACTCAGATGCCACTAAGCAGACTACCTCTTTTTCTGGAGTTCCTCTTCTTTCCCTGGGTGTGGTTCTTCCAAGATCAGTCAGTGTGGCCGAGTAACTCCTAGGGGACTCATGGTCTGTTGGAAAGGACAGGGCCAGAGTGAGTATCCACGTAATCAAAAGCATTTTTCCTGGTGGCAACTATATTCCCCTTCAAACGTGGAGAGATACCACAATGGAAAACACAGGCCTAAAACTCATAGGGAATTACAAAGATGTGATGTAAGACACAAAACAGAGCACTTTTAGAGGAAAAGTATCTAAGTTTTCAGAAGTATTATAAATATAAAGGTTTAATTGTTACACTGCTGATATAATTTATGCTGCAGCATAGGTAATTCAAAGTTACAGAGATTTTTCATCTCAAAGATTTAATACTTGCTGTTCTTTTTGCCACCAGTTTATAATTACTATGATAGAGCCTATAGAAGATGAAGACGGGAGCAACCATTTATAAAAACTGAAGCATGTTATGGAACAATTTAAGGATGTAGTAATGAAAAAAAATATGATGATGGCAGAACTACATCGTGACCATTCTCTTCTCTCTTTCTCTCTGTGTTTAATGACCTATTGAATCTGAAGATGACATCTTAAGGTTTAAGGCTTCATAGACCATCATCTATTTGCTTCCTTTGTGTTCAACTATCTTATTAGAAAGTGAATATTTATCCCAAGAAACCAAAGGATAAAAATTTTCTAAACAGAAAGTGTTGTATTGGTGGCCAATGACTTATGAACTGTTGCGTTGTTTTTGTTTGCCTTAAAACAAAATATACACAGTTAATTGCATTATAAAGTAAAGATGCAAGTATCTATCTTATGCTTTTATATGTGGAAATGTAAATGATACTGAATAACTGGAAAAGGTAGCTAATTTATGAAAACATTGCGTTATGACATGGCTCAATCAGTGAAAATTTCAAGTTGTTGACTTTGATTTTAAAAATGTAAACTTACTGTTTTTGAAGCATGTCATATGGTGTAAATGAAAACAAACCTAAATCCTAATAAGATAAGAAAATTTGTGCAATAGTTACTAACAGTTGGGTTATATATTCTGCACTCAAATTCTGAATTACATCAATTTGGATCTTGTTTCTGCTACCTACTCATTGTGTGAATTTGGTCAGATTTCTTGTCCTCTTTGTGTATTAATTTCCTCATCTGTAAAACAGGGCTTACAATAATATCTATCATCTAGGTTTATTTCCGTGTTACGTAGAAAATGTGTATAAAGCACTTTGGAATGTCTGGTGCATAAAAAATTCTGTGAACAATCCAAGTTTAAGCCTGGAAAATTCATTCCAGCTTCTTAAAATTTACACAGTAAACAAATGCACTTTAAGCATTACTGAAAAGGATTGAATAAAAATATCAAAACATCCTGTGTTTCCCAGTAATGTATACCTGAAAAAATGTCCTCTGTATTTGTCCTTGTGTTCCACTTTAAGGAATCAATGAAAATGAAGTTGAGAGTCACTTTTATCCTAAATAACCTAATTCAAATGTCAGTACAGGATTGTTTTAGCAGAAATAGAAAATAAATTAAATAATGGAGAGGAAGAGAAAATGAATACATGACTGATGGAAATATGACTTTTACATATACAGCTTAAAGATATATTCACAAAAATTTTATCAGTTGTATCTTTTAAAAGAAGAAAGTTATTAAACAAGTTCTATTTATTCTCTTAATTGCCCATCAATTACTACATTACATATTTTGGTTTTGCTTCCTGAGTGTGCTAATTTTTTATCTTCTATATAGAATGTAAGCAAATTATATATTGGGCGAGTGACTAGAAAGTTAATAGAATCAAGGAAAAGATGTTAAACTAGTGATTTTGATTCATTTTACACAACGAAAAAAGAGTTAATGCAAAGTTGTCAGTTTCTTAAGGATACTGATATTCAATTATGATTTGTCTTGAAATTCTTATAAACTGGTAAAATAAGTTTAATTTGTCATTTCTATGTAACAGTTATCTCAACCCCAACATCAAGCTGCAAAACTGTTTATCCCTTTTGATTCTGAATGAGTAAATTTTTGTGATCACTTTAAGCCACACATCAAGTCCAAATATCCCATGAACAAATGAGAACTATTCGGTAAGATGTTTGTACAACAAGCATTTGCTTCCCAACACATAATGAACCCAGGTGGTCACCACTCAAGAATGATGAGACGTAGGGATGAAGCATGAGAGAACTGGAGGGTGTGTATGTGAACCACAAGGGAAAGGAAAGGAAAGTCGGTCCACCTTGGAGATGCAGTGCGCTGGCGTGGTCTTGGTGGTGGTAGCTGTTGTTGGTGTCGTCTGGGAAGGAGGCACTGTGAGGCATTCTCCCACAATCGTTCTGGTACAACGGACAATGAATAGCACCTTCTTGAGGCAGTGGGTGAAAAGGCTGGTGCGTGGGGCTCCTTTTTAGGGCTTTGAGCGATGAATTCCTTTCAGGAATATCTGGCAGCAGTTCACTGATAAGACGGTGCAATATACTGTTGTCTGGCAAACTTCCCCTTCTCTTTTCAGCCTTAATTTGGTCGCAAATGTCTTTAAGGGCAGAGTCCAGAGCCTCAAACACAGACGTCTTACATTTCGCCTTTTCCATCTGTTTTTTGGGAGTTGAACTTTTTTTCCTCCGGAAAGGCACGGGACTGACTAGAAACGCCAGTTTAGAAAGGCCAGGGTCCATTTCTTGTCTTCTGGGCTCATCAGCGTTTTCGTGTTTAGCTCTTTCGTGTTTTAACATCGTGGTAAATCGAGTGTAGGAGGCAGGGCATCTGCCTTTGCAGGAGCTGATGAGGTGCCGGTGATGCTGGTGGTGATGGTGGTGGTGGTGGTGGCTGGATCCATAAAAACTTTCAGAGGATGTGAAAGAAAAGTGATCAAAATCACTCTCGCTGCAAAAGGATGATCCTTCAATGTGAATGTAATCACTGTGGTCAGACACAACTCCGTCCTGGTCGCTATCAGAAAACTCCACGTGGGTTCTCGGTTGGTCGTCACTGGTGACTTCAATGTGGATGGGCACCAGGGCTTTAGACTTGTAGCTTCGCGGTATCTGAGAAGGGTGTCTACCTTGATTCTCTTCCTCCAGCAAAGACTCAATGGAAAACCGCCTTTGGGGACACAAACCATTCTGTTGCGGCTCTAGGGTTACAGGAGATAACATTTCATCTCCCAAATTTGGCATGGACTTTGACTTCTGAATCAACTTTTCAAATTCAGAAATGCGGGTGGGGACCATGTCCCTGGGCACCTCCTCCGTGGAGGACTGGCTCCATCCATGGAGCAGCCCTTTGTGTTGCTGTTCCTTCTCATACTGCATTATTCTCGACTTGACGGAGCAGATGACTTCAGAGTTCATCAGATCCTTGCGGTTGATGCGGTGCATTTTCTTGTACATCTTTAGGAAGCCCGGGGCGTCGTGGGCCGACCTGTGTCGGAGCCTTGATCTGCCGTTACTGCGGCCCTCCTGGATGTAGGGGGAAGCCCACGTCACGGGGCAGCTCTCCTTGGGGTCCTCCTCGCATAACAGAGAACCCATACTTTCCGACTTGGTTTTCGGGTCAGGCAAGCTGTCGCAGTCATCATTTAAAAGGTCGTCGCAACTACGGGATTTGATTTTGGGGGAGACGGTTTCTTCAGTGCTGCTCCAGACCTCTGCATTTTGCCGGGCCATCTGCCAGCCGTTTTTGAAAGTAATGGCTCTCTGCGAGTCTTGTGGGACATCTAGATGCTGTCTGTAAGTGTTACAGTAATCTAACTCGTGGGAGGGGTGGCCATTGAGCCCTGAGAAACTGCAAAGGGATGGACACGTTTGGCTATCGTCCCCACCTTTTAGTCCAAGGCAGCGTGGTGGAAAAGAGACGTTGGAGAAGTTAAAAGGCTCGTAAAGAGGACAGCATGTCAGTTAGCATCAGATAGCACAGCAAAGAGAAAGCAGTTAGTGGGGTTCAACCCAGACACTGAATGTCATACGTGTAGCTTCAACTTAGAGAAAAAAGTCTAATTCTAAAGCAATAAGCATAGCTTTGCAGACAATAGTTAACCAAACCATATATGAAAAGTAGCTGGTATTGCTAAATATATTTATTTCCATTGCATACTTCATCCATCTTTATGCAAATATGGTATGTCAAAAATCTAATAGTACCTCGTAAGCCAATAGCATGACCTGGTAGTGGTTTAAAGGTTTTGTAATTAATACCAAAAATATTATAGATTTAATCATCTTAATAGGATCAGAATTTGAGTCTTATTTGATTTATAATAATACGGACATAAAGAATAACTTACACATTTACGTTTAATTGATACTCCAATAATGATATCAAAGAATTTTTCATGGGCATTATATAGAAAAAGCTATAAGACAGAATATTTTCCAGAATTTCAAAATTCAGTTGAGTTGCTGTGAACTACTACTGCTAATATTTTTCTAAGAAATAAACCAACTAGCACCTTTTTAAACAAATGAATTTACCTCTTTGATTTCTCTACCTTCTACCTCTTATTAGGCAGGTTCCCATAAGGATAACTGGATATATTATAAAACTTTGATCAGAGGTGAATGCATTTGCTTTTTTCCAGGAAAGGTCTTTTTAAAAAATCATTTGCAATATAATAATGTAGAGCTAACCCTGATGGAAATAGTACTTATGGAAATAGTCTTTTCTTTTGTGTTGCTGAGCTAATTAATGAATGACAGACAACATTAAATCTAACGGGACATGTTCTTAAAAATAAGCCTAGTGGAAGAAAATATCTCTGTTGACAGCTCCTGCCTTCCCCAAATTCTTCAAAAGTACATAAACACATTAAGTAGCTAAGTAGTATTTGGGAAGGAAGTTAACAGCCCCCAGGATAAAAGCAAAGATCTAAAGTAATCAGAAAGAATCCTTTTAACTTTTTGGAGGGATCCAAGCATAGTAAGTCAATGGCATTTCATGACCTATTGGTTTCTTTAGGATATTTGTTTGTATAAATGAGTAGAATCTGGTAAGAGTGCTTCTGATAATTTGAGGAATGGTATATTGAAAGGGACTTCCTCCCTCTGAATGCTGGAATCTGGATGTTCCAGCAAGTACAGCTTTACTAGGTCATGGACAAGAGCTAGCACCTCCTGCCTATCCAGAGCGCAGTCATCAGAACCAAAAATCCTTTCTCACAAACCAGCTAACTCCTAGCTTTACTTTTATGTGGCAGCACTTTCAGTGCCTGCCTTTGGTATGTGTAGCTGAATCTCTGCTACTGTATGGAAACTTCATTTACAGCTCACTTTCTTCCACACTTCAAATTGCTTCTCTCTTCTGTTTCAACCCCAGAGGGCTGGAAAAGACCTTGGGTCCCAAAATCGTAGGTACCTATGGATGCTGGTTCAATCCTAGGTTTCTGTTTTGGGACTATTCTTGTTACAGCTGCAGTAATATGTAACTAAACAGAGATTTGAAGTAGTGACTGCTCCCTTTCAACACAACTCACTAAACTTCCAGAGAGGAGACAGGCCATATAGAAAAATGGCTTGTTGATAAACAAACTCCACAATAATGGACTGTTGTGAATTGAACACCATGTTACATACGGAACATGGATATTCTACTGTATGTATGAATACTGACTAAAATATAAACCAAGTGATTAAAGAAACAACTTTCATAGGTTAGACAAACTTTTGTCTAGAATTAAATAATTTAAAAAAAAACCAACCCAATTTATGTTTTAGGCAACAATGCTCTCTGTTGCTACTACTAATTTCTATTCTATAACTCTGATTAATTTTACTAGTTGTAGTAACATTAGAAAATTTTGACAGTATGCAAATGTTTATAAATGTAATCTTTTAATAGCCTGACCATACATTTTTTGATACTTTAAATTTGTTCCAAATAACACACATGATATATTTGGAGACAAGAAAAGTATTAACAGATGAGAGTCAGAGTCCTTTAAGCCATTCAGAAGGTTCATCATCCTGACTTAGTCTGTGTATAGGAAAGCTATTGTTTTGAAACTATATTTTATTAAAATACTAACCCTAACCATCTCTGGGTGGTCATCATTGGACCAGCTCTCCCAAGGTTAAAACTTGAACTAGTAAATTATTTACACGCCATTTATTGCCACTCACCTTTTGCTCTTGACGGAGAAGAAGGAGAAGAACTAATGAAGGATTTTGTCAGTGTGGTGCTTGATCCTGGGAGGTCTGCTCGGCCTGGGCTAGTGCTCCTTGCACTCGGGTCCCCCAGGCCCCTGGGCTGCCCTACCGCAGGCTCGCTCCTCCGCCTTTTCCTAAAGTCGCTGGCCATGCTTGCAGAACTGCAAGAAGGAATTGGCTTCAGTTTGGCTGGTGTTGCAGGGATTCAAATGTGAACCAGAAAGATAGTGGAAGGTGCTAGAGGTGGCCACAGAATGACTCTCACCCTTCATCCCCCAAACTGCATTTTTTAGAATTCATTCCTTAATATAAAAAACTATTTATTTACAGTCACCTCTTTGAAAATTAACAGGCTCATCTGCAAAGAGTGACAGATTCATTTCTTCCTTTACTATTTGGATATCTTTTCTTTTTCTTTTTTTGTTTTGTTTGATTGCTGTGGTTAGGACTTCCTAGACTTTATTTTTCAGAACAGTTTCATGTTTATAGAAAAATTGATTGGAAAGTACAGAGAGTTCCCATGTACTCCCTTTCTCTTGCACATGGTTTCGCCTGTTATTATCATCTTTGTTAGTGTGGTACATTTCTTGCAGTTGATGAATCATATCAGTATATTATTATTCAATGTAATTAAAGCCCATAGTTTATATTAGGGTCCATGTTTTCTGTTGAACATCCTATGGGTTTGACGAATGTATGACGACATACACACATACATACATCCCTCATATAAAGTATCATATATTGTATCATATAAAGTAGTGTCATTACCATAAAAATCCCCTGGGCTCACCCCCTCCATCCCTGCCTCCCGATGACACCTGGTGGCCACTGATCTTTTTATTGTTTCTAGTTTTCCCTTTTCCAGAATGTCATGTAGTTGGAATCAAGAGTATACAATGTTTTCAGATTAGCTTCTTTCGTTTAGCAGTGTGCTCTTAAGTACGTCCATGTCCTTTCATTGCTGGATAGCTCATTTCTTCATATCATTGAATAATATTCCATTATATGGATGTGCCATTGTTTATCCATTCTCCTATTGAAGGACACCTTGGTCGCTTCTGCATTTTGGCAATTATGAATAAAGCTACTGTAAAATCCATGTACAGGTTTTTGTATGAACATAAGTTTATAATCACCATTTAAAGTAAAAATTCTCCTATTAGAGTAGTATTTTGTTACTGACAATTCAGTGCCATGATTTGTACCATACATTTTTTCTCTATATAGAGGAGTTGCACCAACATGAATATATCCAGAGGAGGGATGCCGAAATGGAAGAGATGACTGGAAAGAAGGAGGAAATCTGATAAGACCAATTTCTCTTCAAGCTTTCCATAAGGTTTTTCCTAATCATCTTAGCTTTAAAAATCTTACACTGCAATTCCAACATTTAATTAATGAATAACCAATAATCTGGTCATCAAATAAACTATTTAGAGTCCTTTCACTTAGTTGTATTAAAAGATGCTGATAGCCTGTAAGGGCAGATTTTTTTTTTAATCATGGTTCTGAGTACAGCATTGTTTAAGACAAACATTAATGAACGAATATGTACATCACATAGCATGCTGTCTGTCAAATCATTAGATACAATTCCACCACCACCAGCAGCAACAGTATAACAGGTCCTATGACCAAAGTATGCTATTTACTGACATTATTGTCTTATACAGCATGCATGCACAGTAACCTATGAGGTATTTCAGTGTTTTACAAATAGATGGAACCTACAGACTATGCATGTATAGAGGTGGAGCCAGACCTTGGAATTTGTCTGCATTCTTCCAAAGAGGATGCCCATCTTCTATTATTATCCTGTCAGGGTCTGTGTGTCTTTATTGAAGTTAGATTAGAACTCTAAAATTCAAATATTCTACATACATAATTGCACAAGACGTAAAAGGAGGGGTTTGGTGAGCTCTTTTCTTAGTGACCTTAATGCTATTAAATGGCGTGCATGAAACCAATGTACAAAGGATCCAGTTTACCACGTTTTTCATTTATGTTGATAGAAATTTGCAGAAGGGCAAATTATTGTTGAATATTTGTTGCTGATGATATGATATGGCTGGGAGTCTGCATTTTTCAGTATTGTCACTGAATTGTGTCTGAAGTTCTGTAGTACTTTAAGGTAAGGGTGATATTGAAGGCCTACAAACAGAACTTGCCTTGGTAGTCTCTTAGCACAGTTAGGACCTACAGGTAATTTGGGTTCAGTTATACTTTGAACTGTGGTGTTGGAGAAGACTCTTGAGAGTCCCTTGGACTGCAAGGAGATCCAACCAGTCCATTCTGAAGGAGATCAGCCCTGGGATTTCTTTGGAAGGACTGATGCTAAAGCTGAAACTCCAGTACTTTGGCCACCTCATGCGAAGAGTTGACTCATTGGAAAAGACTCTGATGCTGGGAGGGATTGGGGGCAGGAGGAGAAGGGGACGACAGAGGATGGAATGGCTGGATGGCATCACCGACTCGATGGACGTGAGTTTGAGTGAACTCCGGGAGATGGTGATGGACAGGGAGGCCTGGTGTGCTGCGATTCATGGGGTCGCAAAGAGTCGGACACGACTGAGTGACTGAACTGAACTGATACTTTGTCCCTTGCTGACTGTGTAAACCTGGCATTCTATGAAGCCTAAGTTTCCATTTACTAGAGATAAAATGTAGATAATAGTACTTAATTAATAATTAAGGCTTGAGTATATTTTATGTACTTAGAATGCCTGGTATATGGTAAGTTCTCATTTATCAGTTGTAACAGTATTTCTAGGCCTTCCCTGGTGGCTCAGTGGTAAAGAACATGCCTGACAATGCAGTAGACACAGGAGATGTGGGTTCGATCTTTGGGTTGGAAAGATCCCCTGGAGAAGGAAATGGCAACTTGCTCCAGTATTCTTGCCTGGGAAATCCCATGGACAAAGGATCCTGGTAGGTTACAGTCCATGGAGTTGCACACAACGACTCCATGGTATTTTGAAATGTGTGGTCAGAGTATAATGAACAAATATATGCAGAACATAATTTATAAAATTGTTTATCATTTACTACAGTTTTAAAAAATGTATCCTCATCATATCATCTAACAGTATGGAAAATTAGATGTTTATAATCCTTATCTAAGGAGAAGACAACTGAGTATGGAGGAGACAGGAAAGGCAAGAGTTTCTCGGCCTGTAAAGTGACCTAGAATTATTTCACTTAAACTTTATACATTCTTGAATATTTCCTCATATAAAATGATGCAGAAACAAGTTAAAACAATTTCATGAATTATGGTGCTTAAAATAAAGGATAAAAAGTTTATCATTACTATTTCACTGAAAAAGAAACTACTGGCATAAAATATTTTGGTTGCATAATGTAAGGAGATTTAAAAAATTTTTCATTTGGAGAATAACTGCTCTACAATGTTATGTTGGTTTCTGCTGTACAACAATGTGAATCAGCTCCAAGTACACACATATGTCCTCCCTTTTGAGCCTCCCTCCCCACCTCACCGCCTGTAAAGAGATTCTTACCTAGTGGGTCTTTCCAGGCTTCTGTCTATAGAGGATTGATACAAGGAGGCCTGTTAAGACAGAAGGGTAGTTAACATGAAAATTTTTACCTTGGCAAAATTTTGTGTATCCCTGGACATTAAGTTAGGTATTCTAAAAAGAATATTGTCAAAATTGACATTAAAAATACCAATTATGGGCATTAAATTGTTTTCCCAAAAAGAAGTCATGAAGCCTAATTTCTACTTTCCTCTTATCTACTTTTTCATCTATACAATTTGAGGGGGGTTGGTTCCAGGAGCTCCCCAAGGATACCAAAAATCTGAAGATCTCAAGTCCCTTATGTTCAATGGTGTACTATTTGCATATAACTTACCCACATATTTTGTATACTTTAAATCATCTCTAGATTACTTATAATACCTAATGCAATGTAAATGCTATAGAAATAGCTGCTAGCATGGCAAATTCAAGTTTCGCTTTTTGGATATTTCTGGATTTTTTTTTTTTTTTTTTTGTGGGGAAAATATATTTGTCCCTAAGTTGGTTGAATTCATGAATGTGGAACCTACAGATATGGAGGGCCAACTGTACTTTTCTCTGTGTAACTAAAAATATTCATAAATCAAACATTGCCTAGGGTGAGAAAAAGAAAAATTACCCCTTCATGTAGAAACAGACTATAAATAGAAATTTCTCACATAAAGAAATGGTTTGATGTTTAAAGAAGTATTTGTAGCCATCATTCAATCCTTATAAAGCATAAATCTTTATACGTTTTTGTCATATTGCCAGGTGTAATTTTTATGTAGACATAAAATTTAAGCAGGACTTCTTTCGTCTGTCAACATAAACATGACTTTTTAAATAAAAAAACCACAGAATTTGGTTTGAAATTAAACTACCTGGTCCTTGAATCAGGTACAGATTTGTATCTTTGCAATTATCTACATTCAGGGTTAGGTTAAAATAGAATATTTAATGAATCAAAGTATAAACTTTTCTTTAAAAGTGGACTTTTAATCTTTTAGTCAGAAAAGCAGCTTTCAGTTGTCCATGGATATAGAACAAAGAAAAATAGATACTGTAAATTTGATAAATAATTCCAAATGCTTATTGTACACACCATTTTCATACTCCTTCATTCTGAACAATACAATGAAATATATATTAACAATTTTTTGTTAGACATGGATTTGAGAGGCAAGTAGTTGTGGTATGATGTATGATGTCTAGGATGTCTAGGAAAATGCATACCAAGTATGTGTGTATATATATACTCACAAGCCCCATTACACACAACTTTAAAATATCTTCTATTAACTATTATTTTCATTTATACTGAATGAGAATGGAATTGCCCCCAAACAAACAAAGCATCCCTATGCAAGAGAATACTACTCCCTCTTTTTAGACGGAGAAAAAGCATATATAAAATACTTAGATTCTGAGGTTCTCAACAAATAAAAAGATAGAAAAAAAAATTGGTCTGCTAACTGGGTAAGTTTAATGACTGTTTTAACTTGCTACTGTAAATTGGATATTGGCAGGGTGGAAAGATAAATATAAATAAGAAGGATGGAAAACAAGTAAATAAATAAAACCAGATAATTATATTCTGATTTATAAATATTAGTTTTTCATGTTTGCAGAAGAGCAGCACCAAAGAGCCTCAGAACATCTGTGTGGTTCACAGCTTTCATGGGACACCCAACCACAGTGCCCAGTTGGTCAAAAAAAGTGTCCATGTGTGGACACTCTTAGAATACCCTTAAAGTGATCAGAAACTTTGAATCACTAGCTTGAGATGAGCCTAAACAGTATTGTAATATGAAATAAAGTATAGTGTAAGAAGCGAAGACTCCATGCTGTTAAATTGTGTTTTAGACTTATGCTAAGAGGCTAAAATTATTCCTCCATGTGCTGGTTTCCACAAGGTAAAATAAACTGAAACCAGTATTGTGATGTATGCTCAAAGGAAATGGTTCAGTATTAAATTATAAGGAAGCAATAAGAAGTTTAGATAGATGACTAAGAGAAAACTTTGTATATGATTGGTACTCATTCTGAAATGGAAATTGTCTTCAGAGAGGAGGTACCTGTTTTACCTATTATAATGTACTGAGTATTTACATTTTACCATTATTTTAATACACCCAAATGAAGGGCATTTAATAAAGTACAGACATTGAGTCTAAGTGATCATGTGGTTAAACTTTGCTTAAAAATCCTTACTTGTTTCTTATTAATGTCAGTTTCTCACTTATACTTATGGATTAAAAATGTGTTATTCGTGGCATATACTAGGCACTGAATAAAAAATGGTAGCTAGGTTGATGTTCAATCAATTACAAATTTTATCAGAAATGTTTTACATGAGGTTATTAGAGACAGAATTCAGTACCTTATCAGAGTATTTTTTAACACTGAAAAACCATGATGTGAAATTAATAATATAGTTAATATGCTATCAGAACAAATAACACCCTCTTCTCAGTCCCAAAGAGAAGATGAAAATCAGTTTAAATATCCAAGTGCGTCTGTATGTGATATTTTCATCACTGTCATTAACATTACAGAATGCATAAATTAATTTTCTACTATTTTTACACCAAGTATTATTATGTAATATTAATTATAGAAATGTATTTTACAGAAATCTGTAATTATTAAGGAATAGTATAACTTGTATAATAGTATAAACAAATAAAACAAATAATTTGTATCTAAAAGGTTTTAGTTCTTAGTACATCTCTTGGAAGTGCTAAGAAGTATGGTATAAAGGAAGTTTAGGAGATGTTTTCTATCTTTAATTTGCCATCATATTATCATCTAGTTTTGAATGTATTTCTTAAAATAGTTGGACTCTACCTTTCTTGACTGAAAAATGAGTGGGTTAGACATGGTGATCTCTGAATTCCATCTCAGTTCTCAATGAACTGTCTTAATAATATCCTGGAAATATTTGGCCAGGATATCTAAGAGAAATATGTGACCTTATCGAATTCTGAAGTAAATCCTTTGTTTGTATGTTGAAATGATACTCTTTCTTCAGATTCTATATAACTTTTTATTTAATATATAAATATTTATACACTTCTCTGTTTTAACATACACTCTGATGCATACCTCAGGGAGAGTCATTGGAATTGCAGATTGCTCTAAATAGTTGGGTATCTTCTCCTGCAACTGTGCCTGCAATTCCAGTTATCACCATCATGTGTCAGTAGTACATCCCACAGCATAGGTCTCCTACTAGTTTTATTTTCTAATTGAATATATTTAATTGAATTAAGACTTTTTGATGAAAATATTGTTTTTTTAATTTATTTAGGATCACAGAGAAACTACTATGTAAAAACTACTGCAAAAGCCAGTTCATTCACTTTGCTCTCATCCAGCTGCGACTATAAATTCCCACGGGAGGTTTTTTGTTTCTTATTAGCTAATGTTTAAACCACCATCACTTTTGTTTATGTCTATTAATGAGTCCTAAATCTACTTTCCAAAATAATTTCATTCTTCTTTGCAAAGAAGAAGCTTTTGGCTCTGTATAATTTCTTATACTCTTTTTGACTAATTCAAATAATACTTTACATTGCCAGGCATAATATTTTTTTATGTATCAGATTGTCATGAACATCATATACAGAGATGGAAAATACATTTCATCTCATGTGCCAGTGGTAATCTAATCTATTATAGTGGCTTCCTGGATCACAGCATTGAGAAGGATCCGTAATGTCTGCCAAGGGCATAGTAATGTTTGCCTAGGAAGTCGTAACATGTGTGCCAATTATTTGTCAGTCCTATTCTTGATTTTATCTGATGTTAAAATCTAGAAATTGTATCTGTGAAAAATAAAGAATTGAAATAAATTTTAGGAATATATGAGACATAACAAATCTGATTATGGGACTTCCCCAGTGGTCCAGTGGTTAAGATTACATGTTTCCACCATAGGGGATGTGATTTTGATCCCTGATTAGGGAATTTCCTTGTGCCACATAGTATGGCAACCAAAAAAAAAAATCTGATCATCTAAGAGTCTAAACTGTCATTCTGTACCTCCAAGCATGATGATAAAATGGCTCTGAGGAGATTTCCGGCAGTATTTTATTCAGTATAATCAGATATAAGCAATAATGCTTTTTGATTATCACACTCAGATACCAGGATGCATTGAATAGTTCACCTGAAAGTAGCGATTGGCATGATTGTTCACCTAAAGAGCCAACAACTGTGATGTAATTAATGTCCAAGCAGTGATACTGGATACAACACAAAGGTGCAAAGATAGATTTTAAAAAACAGGTTATAGATACTTTAGTGACTCGTAAAACATGGATGTTCAGAATCACAGTAACAGCGCCCAAGAAAGAAATCTGAAAAAGAAAGTAATTTGTTTTTTTACCTCATTGGAAACACGAGGAGAATGATCTTGAACATAGTCCAGAGCCTTTTTGGGAGGCTGGGTGTAGATGCACCACATAAGCAGAAGTGTAGAGATGGAATGGAGGAGAATCAATGGCAGCAAGGAATGACCATGTGGGAAAGGTGACAACAGTTAGAGCCTGGCCGACAGCATCAGATACACACAAAAGAGCGACACGAACGGAGCAAAACGGCGAGGCGGGGGCCGGGGGCCCAGGAGGAGGAGTGCAATGCTCGCAAATATTTTCAAGCACTGGGCAAAATCACGAGTGATTTGATTAGTATAAACTCATTTCATCAAACCAAAATTAGCACTCCTAGTCTCTAGCCGCAGAGGAATGCAAGGTACATTAAAGAAACACCGAAGGAGCAGGTGGATAGCATGCTGGTGAGTTTCCACGTGTAGCTGAAAATGATTGTAGAAAAATGGTGACAATTTAGGCTCAGAACAGAAATTGGTTCTATCCCCTGTGAACTGTCTATAATCAACAGTAATGACAACACATTTAAATTAAAGCTGGGAAATTTTTTTCTTTAAAGTGAAATGCATTTATGTGAGTTGTTGCTGTTTTAGTCACTATGTTGTGTCCTAATCTTTTGTGATCCCATGGACTGCAGCCCACCAGGTTCCTCTGTCCATGGAATTTCCCAGGCAAGAATACTGGAGTGGGTCACCATTTCCTTCTCCAGGGGATCTTCCCAACTCAGGGATCGAACCCAGGTCTCCTGCATTGGCAGGTGGATTCTTTTACCACTGAGCCACCTGGGAAGCCCAATTTATGTGAATACTTAGATACAAATTAGGGAAAATATTCTTCCTATTACTTATAGAAATTCTAAAAAATATTTGGTTTATATTCATTTACAGTCACTTTTGATCCAGTTCAATAAGATATAATGAGTCTAATCAAGTCTCCTTTGCATTTTAATGGATAAAAGGAACTAACCACTATAACCACCTAGTATATAATACATGGTCAGTATATGAGTGTATAAATCAGTACATGATATGATAAAAGAAAGATTTACTAAAACTTCTGTGCAGTGCATTCAGTATGTTCTTCAGGCATGTAAAATTCAGAAACACCAATGAAAGTATAAAAACTGTGTAGTTGACAGACATCAAATGCACGGCTATTGGCATCTGCACTTCCCCAATAAAATTTGAGTTGATAGAGGAAATTGTTATTTGAAGCTTGGGTCAACTCTTTATCCCAGACTAAGCAATTCTTATTGGTGGGGTTTTGGGGACTAGAGATGTTGTGATTTTCAGTAGCAGGAGGGGAAATCAAGGTCCACAGGGTTTCCTTGTTTTTCCCTTTCTTTTCATGCTAAGACCAAATGAGACATTTTATGGTGGTGATATTCTAGCAGTATATTATAGTAGGGATTTCCCAGGATGTTTGTTTTTTGTTTGTTTTTTGATAGGTCTGGGATTAACTTCTGACTCTGCCAGTTGCTATCTTGGGCAAATTAATTAACCTTCTGGCCTCTGGCTTTTTCTTACTGGAGGGATGCTGTGAGGTCTCTCTGAGATCACACAGAACAGGCCCTCTGCAGGTGCTTGGTGATTCCAAAGCAAACAGAAGCTATCATCATAGTAATTTTTATTATCGTAAATTTCACGGGATGCTCTTCTGATTGAATTAGACCTAAATGGACTGTAAACAAATACAAATCTTCTATCAAGAATTGTCTGACTATGGGAAGACAGATACTGGTTCAACATTTTGAATTTGCAATTCGATATAAAGTAATCCTAATGTATGATTTGGTGGGGGAAAAAAAGAACTATATAGGCAGTGTCTGAACATGTTTAACCATTTGGTAGAGAAGTAAGTGTGAGCTAAGCTGTACCAAATTTGTGTATATAGAATATACTTTTTTCAGTGGTTTTTGGTGTCTATAGAATTCAGCTCTTATTCTCTAAATGACACCTATCTCTTCTGATAACAATTATGTTTTAAAAATCAAACAACATTCTCCTAATTGTTTTATATTAACAGTCTAGCCTCACTTACCGGGCGTCCAAACTCCAGTTCTGAAAAGAATTTATACCAGGGCTCATTTTCTAAATCTATGTCATCTGGATTTATGCGATCAGTCTGGAGCAGATGTGAAGGAAAAGGGAAGGAAAAGTCACACTGAGCTAAGTGAGGGCAACGCTGTGAGGCATGAAAAACACACGCGTTCGCACATAAACATGCATCAACTTTCATCCAACAAATCTCAGCCAGAGAGAACAGAGGAGGTAAAGTAAAATGAGTCACTTTAGGATATGAAGGTTTAGCTTCGAGGGCGTCACTTAGGCCCTCGTTGTTTTCTCTGCCATCATTTCTGGTTTTCTCCTTAGCTGGACGCATAAACTATGACAGACTCTCTGTGACAGTGAGGTTGAGCACTGATAGCCCAGCAAGGTATTAAAACAGGCTCAACTCCGTCCCCAGGTAGCTCTTCTGGGCGAGTGCCTCCATCGCCCCTGCCCTCAGGGGTGCCAGTGAGTGAGCCTGCCTTCTGCTCACAGCTGACTTGGGTGCAGGCACTTGGAGAGCCTCGGGGAGGGAAGCGGGGGGCGGGGAGGGGTACGTGGGAAGAGATACAATGTCGGGGGAGGAGTGAGCAGTGCTGGGAGATTGTTAGCGGCCCTGAACATGAGGAACCCGGAAGTCTCAGTGGGAGAGAAAAGGGCAGCAAGGTGGGGGGTGACGGTGAGTAGCCAGCCTCTGATTATCTTCTCAGCTTCTGGGGAACAAGGGCTACACCTGAACTTCCCGACGGACGGCGTGAGTTAAAGAAGGAAGGAGCTCACCCGGATGGGGGAGAGAGCCGGGGCGCACGGGCTTGGTGCGGGGATACTGGTCCTGGGCGGAGGGGAGGGGCTACCAGTTACTTCTCCGCAGGGTGACATAGAAATAGGCTTCCGGCCAGGGTCCCTTGGAACAGGTGTCGGAGTGGTTGGGAGAGGGGGCTGCAAGAAAAAGGGGTGAAGGACAAACTGATTCATTAGATAGAGGTTCTTGGTGGGAGCCAACAGGACGCCAGCTAGCAGTGCGTCCTGTCCCGCCTTAAGTCAGGCAGAAGAAAACGTTCCAGGAAAGTAAATGCCCCAGGGCCCCCCAGATAATTTAGGACTGATCCAGAACACTGAAGACAGTGTGGAGAGCCTTCACAAAGCGAAGAAAGGTCACGTTTTATGATACCCCAAGTATCACCTACCTGTCCACCTTGAGCTAGAGACATGGATGTGGGTGGGGAGGGGTTTTTCATATGGTCAGTCAAGGGTTGGGGAAGAGAGAAAATCCAACCCTGGTTAACATTCTAGAGAAAAACTGAAAAAAAAAATTTTTTTTATAGTTGACTTTCACCTCTCCAGTGGTTTCTGAATGTCATATTTAAGGCACAAAAACTAGGACTGTTAAATATAAGCAGGTTCAGAAAATATATACAATTGCTTTGATAACAGAAAAAAAAAAAAAGAGCATTTACTTTACCCAGCAATATCCTTAATGCTTTTAAATAATACATGCCTGACCAGACTGATTCAGGCTACTGATTTTACATTCAAAAGGGATGCTTAAAGTACTACGTGTGGGTTATGACTTTTATGAGAATTCACTGTTTAGCGGCTAAGTTGTGTCTGGCTCTTTTGTGACGCCATGGACCGTAATCGGCCAGGATCCTCTCTGTCTGTGGGATTTTCCAGGCAACAGTGCTGGAGTGGGTTGGCATTTCCTGCTCCATTACATGACACTAATTAAATGTGGAGCAGCTGGATGATAGTATTTTAAGTCGGGAGAAAAAAAAGCTCCTGTTTTCTAAAAGCCATTCACCTGGGCCAGGAGAGGACATAGTCCAAGAGGTCTGTGATGTGCTCATAGCCTCAAAGTGGATCGTTATAGTCTCTTCCAATCCCTAAAGCTCTCAAGGACCCACACTGAGTAACTGCACGTCAGCTCCAGAAGAAGTGCTCTACAACCTCTGAGGTACGCCATATTCGAACAGAAGCCAATGTTGGAGCCTCGCTTGTCCAAGTGTTTTGTTGGCCTGTTGCATTCCCAATAGTCTTGTTAATAACACACGGTCTGTATTTAATAATCAATTATATCCAAAGTCTTTTAACAGATGTGCTTTTTATTTCAGTATTTTCTGAGATTGTGATAGTAGTTACAGGCAGTGATAGAAAAAGTCTGAGACATCATAACAGAAGAGTGAAATGGCCTACAATACCCAAAATATGTGGTGAACAAAGTGATAAAGACCATGTAGTAACCTTGTAACACATTTACGATGGGGTGCTAAGTGAGTCAAAACACACTATGATACTAGTTATGGCGGTGTCACAAAGCTTGTGCCTGGACAAACACAGTGCTGAGACTTCTTTCTTTTCAAATATTGTTATCCTTTACTATTATAACATTATGGAAAACACTGTATGATTACTATGAAAAATGCTGCAGATATCTTGAGATGTATTCTCCTTTTAGTAAGCATTATGTTTGGTTTACATTTCAGAAGTAATGAAATGGACAGAAAATATTCTGGTAACTAATTTACCATTTCCTTAATTAAAAAACCTGTTTCAATTTATTTCTGAGTCGGTAGTGCAAAAGTAGTCATTGAGATTTTGATTGTACTAAAATATTATTTTTCTCCAATTATCATTTAGATTATAGCTGCAGCATGTAGGCATGTTGTGGAATAGTTTGGCTGGAGCTGATTTTTAGGGTAAATGATATTAGAATTTTCCAGTAATTTTGTTCTGTGTGTAAGAGGCCCAGTACTGGTTCCAGAGGAGAATAATCTTTAACTTTTTCAAATCTCGCTGTTTCTCATGCTACACCTTTAATAATATTGTTAATTCTTGATTTTATAATCTCTGTTTTCATGTACGATACTTTATTTTTGTTAAGGGGAGACAGAAGCTTCTCTTAAGAGAAAACATTTGTTTAAAAAACGTTTTGAACAGTAGAGGGCAGCAAATTTACCAAACAAATAAGTATATTTTCCAGTGGTTACAACTTCACTCTGATTTCCACCTTAAAAGTATATATATACAGCAAACAAATATACTAGGTTCTGACTTATAGAAATCTATTTCAATGATAGACTAGGGAAAAGGGAGAATACTATCTACCATCCCGCATCCCACCTTAGAGCACCAACTTCCCATGACATAATTTTGTAGAATAAAACTTCAGTTTACTGTTTCAATGGGCACATGCTAATAGAAATTAGAAGAGAACCTCGCCCCTCTGTCCACCGCCCGCCAAACAATGATCATTAGCAGTTATCCCTAACTTTGGGACGTAATGAAAGGCACAGGCTTGAGCAGAGCCTGCCAGGTAAAGAAATGCTAAGTGGCAGAACTGGAATTTTCTCTTTGCTGAGGTTGACCTTTTGAATCAGGCAAGAATTAAATGTATTATGTAGCAACCTAGAGTCACCCTAAGGCACACAGGGGCCTCATGGAAGTCAGTGATACACATTCGGATGGTCAGCCCACAGACAGACAGACATACTCATGATCCCACAAAACAACACTTTCCATGAGTGAATCAAGTGTTTTCAATTGTTCAACACAAATGTTAACACTCAGAACTATTTAGGAAGCACAACCATGCTCATACAAGACAACAGAAGAGCCGCAATACTGCTGCACCTCTTTCTACCCTCCTTGGGTCTCGTCTCATTGTGAAAAACGCAGCACACCTGTGCTCACAGTGAACGCTGGGTCAACAGCGCATGAGGAAGGTGTGTAAGAAAACTGAAAACTATGCATCACATACAATTCTTATTTAAAGGTAACCTATTTTTCAAGGTTTGTTTTCTACAGTTGCATTGTGCTGCTTTTGAGATTATAAAAATTCTCCTGTTCTCAGTATTCTTATTGCAGGCATGGGGTTTCTATTTGCAGTTCTGAACAAAAAGAAATTGCCACTGTCATTTGGTTCTTTATAACTTAGGCTCATTAGATTTTTAAGCTTTAATGATATTGGCTACTATGTTTTATATTTACTGAGATTCCACAGTAAATGCTCTACACATTGTTAGGACAATTTTTTATGATTTAAACCAACAGATGAAACTCTCAATTTTTATAGCTTAAGCTTCTAGTGACAATCTTCACTGCTAAAGAAGTTTAACTTCACTGAGGATTTACGTTGCATTTCAACTCTGCACTGTATTTTCAGTGATTGTTTGCTCACTTTATCATGTGTGGGTTTAGTTATCGTAGAGAAAGATTACATCTCCACGTTATTTTCTATTTTCAAGCATAAAGGTGTTCTGCTGCTGCTGCTGCTAAGTCACTTCAGTCGTGTCCGACTCTATGCGACCCCATGACGGCAGCCCACCAGGCTCCGCCATCCCTGGGATTCTCCAGGCAAGAACATTGGAGTGGGTTGCCATTTCCTTCTCCAATACATGAAAGTGAAAAGTGACAGTGAAGTCGCTCAGTCGCGACTCCACGGACTGCAGCCTCCCAGGCTCCTCCGTCCATGGGATTTTCCAGGCAAGAGTACTGGAGTGGGAAAGGTGTTCTAAACCAGTGCTTAATTGAATTTAACGTGGTTCACCTGTAAATATATCCAAGCCAGAGAGGATGTAGAATTTTTATCAATATAATCCCAGGAGAGAGTTTATATAATTGTCTCGTGGAATAAACTGTGGTTCAAGTCAGTTTAAGATAAATTCTTGGTGACTGCAGAGTACTTTTCTAGATCAAACATTAGGGCCATTTAATCGTCATTCCTGAATTTATAGTCAGTTGAGAATGCAGGCACTTCCAAAAAACTGTATTCATTTTTACTTTCCTATTAAAGAATATGAATATACATTCCATTGATTTCTAAGGAAGAGGAGGATCCCTTTGGCCAGGGTCTGGGAGAGGACTTCTGTTCAGATAGCACTGTTTCCTCTCCCCACTTCATGTGCCAGGGAATCAGGAAACCACAGTTACTAACAGCAGTGTGTGGGAACCCTCGTGTGTGCTTTGATGGAGACCGGGGGTGCCTTTCGTCCCTAGAATCATACAGACTTCACAGATAAGCAACAGAACAAGGATTCCATCCCACCAACTTGACCACTAACTCCAAGGGTAAAACCTATCCCCATTCCCTTATTATTAATTCAATGTGTGTTCACTGAGCACCTACCCTGTGCCAGGCATTGCTCTAGGTGCTAGGGATTCAACTGGTGCACCAGATATGGTCTATGCCTTCAAGGAGCTTAAAGTCTAATGAGGGACACAGACAAGTGAGCAGGCTGTTACAATTCAGGGTGGTGAGGGGCAGTGCAGCGTGCTTTAGGAGGGCTCCTCACAGCAGGGGAAGCAGGCATCTGGTGTCTAGAAGTTAGGGTGGTGCCCTGGGCGAAGTGAGCCAGGCTGAGCAGGAGATATGGGACTTTACACGGGAGGAAAGAGGTGGCAGAGAGAGCATTCCTGGCCAAGGGGCAGCTGGACAGAGGTTCAGGGAGGAGGCATGCAGACCTCTCTGTAGAGCTGCAATGTGGTGAGACAGGAAGGGCAGGGAGATACTCGGGGCTGCAGAGGTCAGCGGGGCCAGACTACGAGGTTTTTTGTGTATTATGTTAAGGAACTTGGCTTTGCTCTAAGGACCCTTGAGAGCCAGGAGAAAGTTTTGAGCAAGAGGCTTTCTAGGGTTGTCATAGCTATGGTGTGGAGACGAGATTGGAGAATTAGGGAAATGAGTTAGTGGCTGACATTGTAATCCAGATGTGGACAGTGGTGGGCCAGATGGACAGAGAAGGGCAGTGGTGCTTCTTCCAGAAGGCAGGACTTTGAGATGGTTGGGGAGAGGGGAATCCAAGATGACAATTTGGGAAGACTGGGCAGATGATGGCGTCATCTTGGAATTCAAAAGAGAAGCAAAGAGTACCCTAGCTGTGGTGTATACTTTACAGAAATTAAAGATGAAAAGAGCAAAGGAATGCTCACAAACTGTCTTGGAGTAGACGTGAGAGTGCTAAACCTCATAGCTTACCTGCTGTCCATTTGCTGTCCCATCCCTCTTATTTAGCAAACCTGCTCCCTATCCTCTGTCTCGTGTGTCTAAGACAGTCTCAAATCTTATGTAAACTCTATCAAAATATCAAGACATAGCCAATCTCTGCAATCATGCCCTATGGCACCACTGCCCCCCCCTTTTTTTCCTGGTTTAGAGAGGCAATTGGAATGGATTCAGGGTTGATGAAAAGAAGAAGATACTAGACTAGCTGAGCCCTATAATAAAAAGCCTGGCCAAAATGATACAGATGACTGGCTGAGATCATCTTGCATAAGGCTGGCCCTCAGCAAAATTGTTTAGGAGGCATAAACATTTTGGTTCTTTCTGTTTCTTCATGAGATATCCATTCTCACTTTTGCCCAAGTTTCTAGGTTCCTTTCACTGCCCTTTTCCTGTGGCAGCAGAGAGCTATCAATATCCGAATCTTCAACCACACCTGCCCTCCAGATCTTTCCATTCCTTTTAGAACTAGTTCAGTATACTGGGTGTATTGGTTTTGTGTCTTAACTACAATACTCAGGGCCCAGGTTGCTGGTCAAATAAATCCAGGACACGAATTTATTATAAATGAACAAATTAACTTATACGATAAAATAGTTAATCAAATCATCTAATTAAGGTGATAATGACCACTAGCTAAATGTGTTTGCAGTTTAGCATTGTGCAGGTGATGAAATGCACCAGGTGTGAGTCTGTGGGCTCAGCTCCCAGGTACAGTGCTAACCAGCCATGGGAAGCTGGGCAAGGTTGCTTAACAAGTGTTCAGTCTCTCTACCTGTAAAATGGGAATTCCATACATTTACTTCATACAATTGTTGGGATCATTATATGGTAATAAGGCATGAATTACAAGGCCTGACATCTTAAGTAAGTGCTCAGTAAGGAGCTACAACTATTGCTACTGCTTTTGTCATTGCTGTTTTTAAACTTGGAGTCTTCAAGGCATTAACCCAAAGACATGACTAAAGGGACATTTCATTCACAAAGACAGGGCCTGTGAATAAGCTATTGAGGGGGGCAAATTCATTCTGTGTGTCTCCGTTTTAACCACACTGGAGATAGTCTACTTCTTACAAATGTGGGTCTACTCTGCATATTGGTTAAACAGACTCCAGGTTCCTTGAGGTAAAGACTATGTCTTGCTCATTGCCATGTCCCCTGCACCTAATCCAATGTCTGGCACATAGGTGGTGCTTCATAAATTTTGTTGCATGAGTAAATACTAGAAATATCCTGATGGACAGCTTCCAAAATCAATCCTGTTTCCTGACACCAAAGCTGCAAAAGCATTCCGGGACAGTAACAATCCCCATCATCCTAAGGGTCTCAGACATTTTTAGAATGATCATTAATGTTTTGGTAACTACATTTAAATCTGAGGCTCATATTGCATGATGATTTTGATCTTTTCCATTTTATGCAATGGTGAATTCATGGTCTCATCCTAAAAATTTCAAAGACCATGATATTAGTTCTCATCCTAAAAATTTCAAAGATCATGATATTATATCATATAACTTAGTGAATGAGTTATATGTTTGCAGTGGAACCTGCAATTCAGTGGTGTTCATTTTTTTTTTTTCTTTCAGTTTTTCTGGTAAAGTCCTGTTACTCTAAAAGATACAAGTTAATTTGAAGAAAAGCAAAGAAGGTTTAGAAAAATATCCTGTATGAATTATGTGATTATAAGGTTCTGGAACATGTTTCTCAAGAATATAAGCATAAATACAGGGTTTGAAGACTAAATCAAGGACACTCATCTTGGGTGTGGTGCGCAACGGTTTCTAATCAAATTTCAGGGCTGACCTTATATATAATGATGTGGCTTCCTGGGTACTCTTAAAGACACTAACAAAGAAAACTCTCTATTTTCTGTTCACTGACACCTAACATTGTTTCAAGACAAGGACAAGAGTAAACTGCACAATTGTTTCTCTAGAAGCAGGTTTTGATAGAAATGACGCAGAGGAATTTCATAATTTCAAAGAGATCCTGAAGGCATTGGTCGAGGAGGGAAAGCAGAGGACTCAGAAAGGAGGATTAGGGGAATTAAGAGGACCAAGGAAGAGCCTGTTTGTTAAACTGCACTTTGAGGAGACATGCGGTTATTTTCAACTTTATAGATCTTTTCCTTTGCAGATAATTAAAACATATAATTGGAAAAAATGCTGCAAAGTTAAATATAATCTTGATCCATTAGATTGACAATCAGTCAGGAGACTTGAGGCTTGGTAACCTGAGAGAGATTTAATAAGAATCAATTAAAACAATTGTTATAAAAACGGGCATTTGGAAAATTTCCCTTGAAGTCAAAGAAATATTAAGAAACCAATAATGGAAATGAAGGGATGGAACTGCTTGATCCCTTTGTATCAGAGAGGTCCAGGAATGATTGTTCTCACTGGCAATGTAGATGGGCAATTTAGTGCAGCATTTGAGTGTTCTTTTACTTAAAAAAAAATTAAATTCAGGATCATGATTAGGCATAGTTATAGTTCCATGCCAATGAGTCCTATATTTGGTGGGTAGGGACAGTATAATAGTGAGTGCATCTTTGATTCTGAGATAAGATGCACAAGTCATGATGTACAACAAGCATGATTTTTTAATAATGCCAACTAAATAAATTACCTTGGTGATAAAAATTGCTAAACAATATGAAGTTCAGGTTTATTTGGGAACCCAGGAAGCCTAGAGAACTGGCATTCTGTTTAATGACAAGTGCTTACTGGTCTCTCATGCTGCAGAATGGAGGACTTCCCAGGTTCATATTCAAAAATACTCCTCGGCTCAGAACGAAATTTCCTTGTGTCTACTTTTCTGTCTGGAGGATCCCAGTCATGCCTAGAAATCAACAACAAGTTACACATTAAAATCATTCTCTATGCTTAAAGCCATGGATAAAACCACTGAATATCTGTTTTCAAAGTTAATTATGATACAGACTTTTTAAAAGTGTCTCAGGATAAAATGTTATGCTGAAAAAAAAAAGCACATGTATGTTCTGTTTTACATAAATGGTTTAAAGAAAGCCATTTCTTTGTTTTCATGTTGTATGTTCCTCTGTTTTTTTTCCTACAAGGATGTGCCTCCTGCTGGTTCAGTACGTTACACAAGGGGTCTGTGCAATAGATATGCAGACAGTGATGTGCTAGTGAACCCCGGGGTCACAAATAGCAGCTGTGTATGTTTGTGTTTAGAGTAAGTGGCGGCTACCCGCCATTAAGTCCTGTGAGTTTATCCCATCACTCTGTGACCTGGCGTCCTTGATCTGAAGTGACAGGGAGTAATGTACACGTTGTGTTTGATCTTGTTTATCTTGCAAATGGCATCGTAGTCTGTCTGCAAAAAGTGCAAAAGTTTCACTTGGGTTGCTGTCTGTAGGAGCAAATTGTGTGACAGGCTAGACCCTCCATGGTTTTACCCTTGAGAAACCAGAGCCTGGCATCTATTCTGTGCATAGGAGACCTTGGAGTCAGCTCTTTTTCCTGAACTAACATCCTTCAAGAGGCAGTCAAAGAGGGACTTCAAAAGTAAAACTCTTCTAGGTAGCTGAGGCTGAAGAAGGCTTCCTTTGGGAGGATCACTTTTGAGGAAGAAGAATTTTCTGCCTATAGATGGGGGCAGTTCTGGCCCATGGAACAGGATGAAATTCTGACTCTGTGCGAGGTTGGAGACACTCATATTCTGCAAGACAGGAGAGCTAGGGGAAAGTAGGTCCTGGCTTTCTAGTAAATTGATGAGCACTATTCGGCAGAGAAGAAAGCATTCTAGAAAATGTTAAGGGATTACCATGTTTCTTAAGGAAAGATTAATTTTTACTAGACATATAGGACAAATAATACATTTAAGTCTGAGTTAATCTTGGTTCTTTATGGTAGAGATACTGTTTTGTGTCTAGACTATTATTTCTCAAATTTAAGATATCATACCTGTAAACATATAATAATCATGAAGAGATGGCATTAAAGTCGAATCTCTTCACATATAATGTATGTCTTGTCTTTGTGCTGTCTTGTAACCTATTTGATCGTCAGTTACTCTTCATGGTACAGCAGGGTGTTGAATATAATTTCTGGAATGGGTCAGTTAGATGGATGCTTAATAACCACATTAATACTAAATAATCATTACATTTTTATTTATTATTGCTAGTATGCAATAAGCTGTGACTTTAGTCAGAGCCAAGTGTGAGTCTGGCTTGGACATACTAGCTGCATGAGTTGAGCAACTTACTTTGATTTTTGAAACTACAGTTTTTTTCCTCTCTAAAATAGGTTTAAAATAGAGCATGTCTCATTGGGTTGTGTTCAGAATTAAGTGATATTATACAGGAAAAGTACTTAGATGAGTGCTCGTAGTGAGGTCTCAATGAAGGTTACCTATAAGTAGGGCTATTAGTCATCATCCTAATAAAAATGGCACAATAAAAGTGTGTTTATAAATTTTTATTTTTGTTTAAATAGTTTCTATAAATTATTTCAGTGGGGAAATTAAAATTAGTGTGTAGAAATGAGTCATAGGTGGACACCTGTTAACTAATGCCTTACTTATGAATAACCTTTTCTGTACTTTTGGATATCAGAGGGGAAATTTTAAATCATTAATAGTCCTAACAGTTTGGGGAACCTGAAATTTAACTGCATAGTCTCTGACCTGCTATGCCAAAGGGACTGGGTGTCCATTATTTCTGTTTGTCATATGCATTTATTGATCAAAGAGTGGAGATGGCGCTCAGTTACTTCAAGTCTAACTAAGGTGACTAGGATATTATGAGGCAAGTGTTTGCTGCACTCTTGATAGAGGAGGTCACCATGGCACCTTTACTGATTAATAAGATGATATGTAGAAGGTTATACACAAACTATCTCGTAAGGTAAGCACCGATTCTTCTGCTGAATGCCGTGTGGAATTAGTTTTATCCTAAACTCACTGTTGGGCACTTTGAGGGGGAAAGCCTTACTTTTCTGTTGAAGACCGATCTCTTGCTCGAAATGGTGGAACCGGAGGAGGAATGGGCGGGGGAGGGACGGGGGATGAAGCATCCTTAAACGCATTGCTGCCGTTGTCGGAGTGGCTCTTGGAGAGCGGTCTGTAGGTCTGGGTCTTGGCAGCAGGATGTGACTGGGTACTGTAGGGCGAGTTGTATAGGCCTGTCGGGAAGCACAGCACGGCAGAACAAGAAAAGAACAGAGACAAGTAACGCTTTTAAAGTGCGTTAAACTATTTGTAATAAATAAAAATTCTTCTATTTATTTACAAAATATCCCATGATTTTACCAAGATTATTATCGGTAAACATACTCATAATGCATGCATTGAATGATATGCTCTTGATTGATTAATACTATTAATCATTATTAATTCATTAATGTACTATAGGCACAAGCATTGGTTACAGTGAATCCTCATCAATTATTATGGAATTAGTAATAATTCAGACTGGTACTAGAAACAGACTTACAGATACTTAGCAAATTTGCTCCAGGATAATGTAAACTAATAACACGTTTCCAATTATCTTCTGTTACTTTAGAAGTTTTGATTTGTATATAGTAATTGACATGTTAATTACAATCATATAAAATATTGAGAAAGTTATCTACATGCTGTGCAAGGCATAAGGAAACTTAAACCCTCAATAAGCTCATAGTACATCTCTGGAAAAGAGACATGATTAGAATTATGATTGAAAATAATTGGTTACATATGATAAAGGCCACATGCGGAAACTTATATTAGGAATTAAGATTTTAGAAGATGGTTGATAGTTGGAGAAGATATAAAAAACCTAGGGCACTAGAGTGAGCCCTGAAGGATCGGTTTGGGCTGGTAGGGGAAGAGGTTGTGGAGATAGCAGAGGAAAAAAAGAGGCAGAAAGTGCAAAGCATAGAACAGCACCATACAAGGTTAGTAAAAGGGGAAGAGACTGACTAGAGTTGCTTTGTCTACGGATTAAATGGTAAAGCTCTCTAAAGGGCTCTGTGAGTTGATAGGTAACTGCTGTTCAATTTGTTAATTATTCATGGATGCAAACCTCAGTATGAAAAATAATTATAAAAATTCTGAATTTCCTGCCACCTCAGTCTTTTGAGCTATTACTAATTTCACTCCTCTGCTTCTCTTGGAAGCCCATGCACATTGGCTATGACAAATAAGATACAGTCTCTACACTTTGTTTTGCTTCAGTTCCACAGTGCTTTTTAAGAACAAAACAGACCCAAAATGGAGTCACTCATGCTAAGCCCCACGTCATGAAACCGAGACTTAACTTAGTTACAGTTTTGACTCTCCCAGAAACAGAATCTTAAACCAGTCCATCAGAAATTGCCTGGTCAGCATGAGTTAGACACTCTGCCTGACAGACCTCTACCCTCCCCTCAAGGAGAGTGACCTTCTAGCAACGTGCTGGCTTTTCTCCTTGGTATGACTTCTTGTTCCTGCTTCCCTCTGCCTATTTAAATTCTTTCCTTGTGTTCAGCTCCTAGGAGGTCCTTTCTGTCTGCTAGATTGAATGCCACCTGATTCATGAATTGTCATATAAAGTCAATAAGATCTTTGAAATTTTCTCATTTGGGTTTTGCATTTTAACAGGCTAAACCCAAGAGGGGAGTTGGGAGTACCTCTGACCAGGATATAAAAGTTGAGGGACTCTTAGGCGGTCGCCTGTTATCATCTAGAGGAGTGAGGGCTGAAAGCCAGATTCTTGCAGCTTGTTGAGCTTGTTCTGCTTGTATTTTTTTTTTCTCTATTTGTCCTTGGACGCTAGTAGCAAAATCCTCAACAGTTAAAAAGGCCCAAGTGCTGGCCTTCAAGTGTCACAGAGAGGGCAACCTCATCTAGTTCAGGGGCCAGGCTGACCCAGGGGACACTGAGAGGAGGCCGCAGCTGCCAAAGGGGACGTAGGCCCCCAAGCCTGCTATAAGAGGGGAATACAGACACTGTGCTGTAGTCCTGAGCCCGGAACTGGCAAGTAACTGGAGGCCCTGTGCAGGATCCCCCGATGTGATATTTAGAAGACAGCTGTAATCAGAAACATTTTTTAGGGGCCCCTCATTCTAGCCTGCAGCCATTCCCAAGACACCAGCTCACAGAAACACTAGTGGAAACGCCCAGGGCTGAAGCCATTCCATCATGACCACTGGCAACTGAGTCAGAAGAGTGGTCTGGCAAACTGGGTTATTTTTAAAAAGCTTTCTATGAATGGTTGCATTTGGAGCAAAAGCATGGACAGGGTCACAAAATACTTTGCTTGACTTGTTTTATAGTGAAGTGTAATCTGAAAGATCTGACGCAATTGTAAGGATTCTTTACTGATAAAAGGAGACCTTTATCTTACTTTGTACCCCTATTACAGTAGGTTCTTCCCTGCTGTCCTTCATATTTTGGTTAAACATTCCTGAAGCTGAGAATAAACTGACAGTGGGGAAGAAGCAGATAAAATAGTATTAGTTCTCATTTGCATGAGAAAAGATCCACTTTTTTTTGTTACACATGCTGAGAAAAGAAAGAGAGAGACACATGCACAAAAGCATCTTCCTAATTGTAGAAACTGAAATCGTGCACTCAGAGTGGTTAAAAAAAAGTGGGAAGTTCTTCCACGCATGGCAAGGCACAGTGTATTCATGGCAAGCAAGGAAACCAGCCTACCTGCATTATATGTATAAGGAGTATTATACATGTCTGTGTCATCATCTAGAAAATGAAACATAAATATTATGGTAATACAGATTCGGTCACCACATCCTATTGAGATGGCAGAACTTCAGGGAAACAACAGATCTGTTAGAAAGCTAACACGGTTTGCCTAGTTCATAATGCCAGTTTAAAATGTTCAAATATTACGTTTTGGTTTGTTTTGCTGGCCCTCTGCAAATTGACTTCTCTGGGCTGTAACAGCTTTGCTCTGCTGCCCACTTCACAGCATACGGACGTCAGTCCTTTCCCCGCCTTTCCACCTGTTCTGGATCATGAATTTCCTTTAGTAAGTGCTTTAAAGATCTCTTATCAACTTGGTGAGACCCAGCTATGGCCCACTCTCTTGACACAGGGTGGATCTGTGAGGACAGAGGAATCATGAGTCTGTTTAAGCAGACAATAGCCAGGCTTGTTTATACTGTGAACAGGGAAGGATGAATGGATAAGGCCAGAACCTCTGGTACTCCTTGAGGATCATCTTCTAAGAGGCTTTCTGGCAGCTCAGGGGTGAAGAAGAAGCACAGGTGTCTGGGAATTGAGGGGTGATCTAAGAATAAGGGCTTCCCTGGTGGCTCAGACGGTAAGGAATCTGCTTGCAATGCAGGAGACCCCAGGTTTGATCCCTGGGTCGGGAAGATCCTCTGGAGAAGAAAATGGTAACCCACTCCAGTATTCTTGCCTGGAGAATTCCATAGACAGAGGAACATGGCAGGCTCCAGTCAATGGGGTCACAAAGAATTGGACAGGACTGAGTGACTAACACAACACTAAGAGTAAGGAGGAGTGTTGAAAAGAAGGGAGGGCCATGAAGTTTGCTAGAGTCTTGACATTTTGTGTGAAACAAAACTGCACAGAAGAGTACTTATTCTTCCACCCACAAAGACCTGATCAGAAAACAGAACTACATACCCGGCTTGTGTACCATGTGGATTTGCTTAAACATGGTCTTGTACCAGTCCTTCGGTCTGTCAACTGTCTGTAAAAGAAAATGTCCAAAAGTTACAAAACTGGTCACAAATAGACGTTGTTCCGCTTTCTATATTTTATCCTTTTTCATAGCAGATTCGGTTCTGTAATACAATTTTCTCTTTATTATTTCATGATGACAGTATCACATTACTGACCAGGGGATTTTTGTAGAAACTAACACCTGTGGCTGGTGATTTGTTATGTAAGTAAATATTGAAACACTCAGGTCAATACTGTTTGGGTAACAAAAGATGTATTAATACATCTCTGGTCAATAAGCTGATATCACTAGACAGCACATTAAAAAGCAGAGACATTACTTTGCCAACAAAGGTCTGTCTAGTCAAGGCTATGGTTTTTCCTGTGGTCATGTATGGATGTGAGAGTTGGACCATAAAGAAAGCTGAGTGCTGAAGAATTGATGCTTTTGAACTGTGGTGTTGGAGAAGATTCTTGAGAGTCCCTTGGACTGCAAGGAGATCCAACCAGTCCATCCTAAAGGAGATCAGTCCTGGGTGTTCATTGGAAGGACTGATGTTGAAGCTGAAACTCCAATACTTTGGCCACCTCATGTGAAGAGTTGACTCACTGGAAAAGACCCTGATGCTGGGAAAGATTGAGTGCAGGAGAAAAGGGGACAACAGAGGATGAGATGGTTGGATGGCATCACTGACTCAATGGACATGGGTTTGGGTGGACTCCGGGAGTTGGTGATGGACAGGGAGGCCTGGCGTGCTGCGGTTCATGGGGTCGCAAAGAGTCGGACATGACTGAGTGACTGAACTGAACCGACCCACAGTTTGTAAACATATTACCCCTTGTTTGAGTTTAGGATGAGCTGGAATATTATATGCTATGGTTTTTTTCCAGATCACAGTTGTGCCCAACCCTGGGTAGTTGATATTTCCACAAGCTTATTTATATAAAATTAGCTAAACTGATCAAATTCTGAGAGACAGTGAAGGACAGGGAAGCCTGGTGTGCTGCAGTTCACAGGGTTACAAAGAGTTGGACCCAACTTAGTGACTGAACAACAACAGGTTGAATCAAAGCTATAGTTTTGTAATTATAGTTCATAGTTATAGTTTTTTGTTGCACTCCTTTTGGTGATAATTATCATTATCCATAAAAACTTGTTAGTATACTATTCAATACATTATTTTTAAAATTAACTGGGCAATATTTTGGATGCAAACTGTATTCTGATCATTGGCTTAGAATTAGAGAAATAAAAATTTGATATTTACTAGTGTAAGTTAATAAAATACTGAATATAGTAAATAATTTAGTGTCCTGGAGCAAGTCCAAAAATTTAGCTATTGCTTCAAAACTCCTTTAACATAATAATAAAATGTTGGCAGTATTTGCTGTGCTAAACTGCAAGTTCCTTAAAAGCAGAAGCTTCTTATCCACTCTGCTTTTGACATAATGTAAACAGTAGGCTACATTGGAAAGCTGAGATTAATGTCAGATCAACCTAGATTCAATTCTTGGTTCCTTTAATTACTGTTTAATATTTCCCAGCAATGTGAATTTGGGCAAGTGAGGTAACCTTTTAGAGCCTCAGTTTTCTCTAAGATGAAATAATTATATCCACATCATAGAATTGTTATGGAAAATGAAAGAGAGTGTATGCAAAAAGATCTAAAACAGTGGCTAGAATATAAGAAATGTTCCATAAGCCATAATAGTAGAAAATCTCAAATATTTACAGAATAAAAGAATGGATGACCTAGGTTTTTGGATGGAAGTCTGCCTAATAGTATACCTGTAAATGGGTGCATATGCCTTATAATCATAATCAAGATTTTGCTTGGCAAGCTGTTCACCTCATCTCTTCCAGGGTTATTCCAGTAAGAAACATGACTGTTCTGTCTATAGTAACTAAATATACCATTTTTTAAGATGGTTCTCTTCATATAAAATATTCTGTTAGGACAGCCATAAAAGTAATCATGTGTTTGTTACACTGAGCTTTGGTGTACATTTTGTATCCTGATTTTTCTCTCCAGTGTGGACATTGTGTTTTTTTTCTGGAAACTGAGAGTTTGTCCTATATCTAAATTTCTTTTGCTAAGAATATCTGATTCTTATAATCACGACAAATAGAGTACCATCAAGGGCTACCTGACTTTGTTGGAAATTGCTTCTTCATTCATTTTAGGCTCTTTTTACAGTGGAAATATTGGGTGGACTTATACTCAAATGGTGGGAGCTGGTGGGGGAGGAAGTGACAAAGCAAAGTCTAGCTGTTATTTGCTTGTTTAAACAAAGTAGCTGAACTTGTATTTTTAAGGGACATTTAGTTTCATAAAAGATGGATTTCTTTTTTTTTTTATTAAGCTTTGATTCCTCTGTAGTCTTTAGCAATAAAAAATAAGAAATAACACTGTGTAAACATGTTTCCCAGCCATACCTGAACACCACCGATGGCAATGGGGAAGCTGAATAAGTGAGTTATATCACTGTATATGGCAAGGTATCCTGACAGACGGGATTTTTTTTTTTCCCTTCACTTGCTAGAGGGCACATATCAGGCAGGATCTTCGTTGTGCCATCTGCTAGCTTTATATGGTGAGCACTGAGATACCAGGAAATGCCCAAGTTGGTTGACAAAGAGGAATATGAACCTGGTAAATGGGAACACTTAACCTCTCCATCTCTTTCTCAAAGAAGTCCTCTAAGCATTTAAAGTTCCTTTTATATATGTCCTCATGTAGGTTGTTACAGCAAATGGTGAGATTAAGTAAACAGAAGTCTACTTGAATTTGAGAAAGTTTACTGTCTTATGTGTTCTTCAAAATGGTTTTGCATTGACAGTAGCTATTAGTAAATCACTCTTTGGTTGTTTTCTCTAACTTGGCTGAATAAACCTGAAAATTTATATTCCTCTAGTTTACAAAACATCAGAATTCTACATTGATTTATCAGGCAGAGATTTCCAAAAAGGGGAAAGACACGTATTTTCTACCCACCAGTGTTCATTGTTCTGTTCTGTTTTTGCCCCTTTCCAGCTTTGAAAAGGCTCTACTGGTGTTATATTTGAGGTAGAAGAAAAGAATCTTGTATTTCACTTAACTAGTTGGCCTTAATTACACAGTCTCGTGGGAGCTGGACCCCAGCGGGTTTTGTTGTTGTCGTTAAGGATGGCAGTAAAAGGCTGGCACAGACGTCCCAGGTCACATGAGAGAGGGCAGTCTGGGGAGCTGCTCCCCTTCCTGCAAATAGCTCAAAGGTGCGTTTGTTTAACTCTTGGCTTTCTAGAGTTTCTAGGTGACTTTACAAAATTCTGTGTCCTTGGTCTATGGAAATCGAGAGAGACAATGTGTATAAAGGGACCTAGCACAACACCTTGGAGAAGGCAATGGCAACCCACTCCAGTGTTCTTGCCTGGAGAATCCCAGGGGTGGGGGTGCCTGGTGGGCTGCCGTCTATGGGGTCGCACAGAGTCGGACACGACTGAAGCGACTTAGCAGCAGCAGCAGCAGCATACCTAGAATATGTCTAAAATGAGCCTACAGTCTAAACTGTCTAACTGAGACCGTGAGACTATAAAATGGTACACTGACACAGCACTGCCTTTGGTGTGCACCCTGAGCGGAAAGCCCATGTGAAGTAATGTAAGTCAGATAATCATTGCTTTCTATGCGGATGAGAAGGGAAAACAGCCTTGGAGATTCTTGGCCTGCTGTGGCTCCGAGATGGCCTGACTCCACATTTATAAACACAGCTATACTTGGGGATGTGCTGTGTGGGGCTGACAAATAAGAAATGTGAATGAGTCTTCAGACCTGTACCTTTTTTGTAAACTTTGAAACGTCTACAGAGGAGCCTGGCTGTACATAAAAATGCTGGTTCCTTATAAGGAACTTCTGAGTTGCTTATATTTTATTTTCTGTTTTATAGAAGGGAAGCTTGCATTGAATGTCTAGTATATGCGTTTGTTTATGCATATCTAAACATGCTTTCCATTTGGCAGTAGATAAAACACAATATAAGATTTTTAATATTTTTTGACTTTTCATTAACCATCTCTAACATCTCGGTTTTTTCCTTTTAAAATGTGAAAAGCAAGGCCTTGTTATTTAAGAAAATTATATCTAATGGATAAAAACAGTTCTAACTTTGCAGTGTACTGACTTAAAAACACACCTAGAGGTCTCAGATAAAATAAGAGAGTCTATATAACTGTGCAGAATCAGGAATCTCTAATTTGTGTAACTATTATGTTTCAAGGGTCAATTTAACAAAACCAGTGACACTGTACCAGTCTGACACTGTATCCCTACTCTATTAGGGGAAAAACATTCTAATTAAAGTATTTGGGAAACCTTAAAAAAGAAATATACAAGGAAGCGCCACCACCAGAAACATGCAGTCACTGTAAGATTAAAAGTGTTAGTCCGATCGCAAACTTTTCCTGTCACTTAAATATGACAACCATTGGTGCCAACATAGATTTTTTTAGGTCTTTATAATTAGCCACATTCAACATTCCCAGAATCTCATGAGTCTAAAGCCCTAGCAATGACTCTACAGACTTACCTTCTGGCTTCCCTTTCTAATACAGATGCTTGGAATAATCACTTTTTAACTCTTCTCTCAGATCGTGGGATCCATATAATAAATGCAAATTCAAGAAGAGAAGAACCTCACCCACCCTCACTCTCTCGTTCGTTTTGAGCAGATTCCAATTGCCCCAGATCTTTTTCTAATCTAATGCCCGTCTTTTCCTCTCTGCACTCTCGTCTTTGGCCCGGCAGGCAGGTTTGCATTCCAAACCAGGAGCCCTCCGCAACCTCCCAGCCAGGTATGCGGACCGTGTATGCAGATGGCGCTGCGGTCCCTCCCCGCCCCCCAGTTTCACCTGCAGAGGCGCTGAGGCTCTCATCCTGGCGCCCGGTCTTCTTCCCCGCAGGCTAGCACAAACCTCCTCTCCAAGTGGACTGGCTCAGCAAGCAGCTGCCTGCCCGAGCTCGGCCTCTGCCGCTGCTGAACTTTGCCAGAAGGGGCTGCCCTGACGCACTGAGCAATGGTCTGGCAGAGTTTACAGACTGGAGGAAAAAAAAAAAAAACCCAACCCAAACACTTCCACTGATCGCCCCGGAGAGCTCTCGGCAGGCACAGCCGACGAGGGACACTCAAATGTGATGTGTATTTTCCTCGGACAGCTTTTCCTTTCTCTGACATGAACTCCCTTCCCTCCAATCATCAGGCTTCTCAACTCCCAATCCAGGGCTCCCAATCTCCTGGCGGTAAGGCACATCCATCTCCAGACACAAATCACTGGCTTATTTGCTGTGCACGTGGGAATTCAGTGCAGCCAAAGAAGTCACATTTAATTCTCCCTTCTCTCTTCTCTCTCTGTTGCCTTAACACTCCTTGGTAAAAGGTGAAGGCAAACAAAGCTTACTTCTATCATCTCACAGAATCACAATTTTCGTGCTTTTTAAATTGAAATAGAGAAACAGATTGGGCCATTATCTTCAATGGACAGTTCCTTTTCTCTGCTGCACACAGCATAATATTCATGAGAACTCAGATGGCACAGAGGGCAATCCTCATTATATAAGAGTGTAGGAATGCACAAAGCCACCGACAATCCATCCTTTGTGGAGATTTGCACAGCCCCGGAGCAAAGCGGGCACTGGCATTTCCTACCGTTCTGATTGCCGTGGGGATTCCGGATTCATCCACTGGCCCGATCCCTGGGTAGTGGGGTGCCTTGATGACTGTCACTCTCTTTTCCTCCTCGGAGGACCTGTACAGTGGTATCGAGCTGCCCACGCTGCCGTCCAGAGACTGAGCATGCTGGGGGTATGCCTCCGAGGAATCTGCAGAGAAGATGTGAAATATAGTTGATGCACAGGGAATCAGAGTAATGAAGCCTCATATTCATGCCTACTATAATACAGTATATTATAATTATCTGTAATTACATAGTTATATGTGATTAATTATGCATAAATATGTAATACTCTGTGCTTCCCTGGTGGCTCAGACAGTAAAGAACCTGCCTGTAATGCAGGAGGCCCAGGTTTGATCTTTGGGTAGGGAAATCCCCTGGAGAAGAGAATGGCAACTCACTACATTATTCTTGCCTGGAAAATGCCATGGCTAGAGGAGGCTGGTGGGCTATAGTCCATGGGCTTGCAAAGAGTCAGGCATGACTGAGCCAATAACACACATGTAATACTACATTTATAAATAAATATAGAGTGTATTTGCATCAGTATATCTTCTAGCTCATTTATCTTAAATTTGAGTCACTCATTTTTAACATGTAGGTATATATTGAACCAGGCTCCTTTGTCCATGAGGATTCTTCAGGCAAGAATACCAGAGTGGGTTGCCATGCATTCCTCCAGGGGATCTTCCCAACTCAGGGATCGAACCCAGGTCTCCTGCTTTGCAGGCAGATTCTTTACCATCTGAGCCACCAGGGAAGCCCAAGAATTCTGGAATGGGTACCCTATCCCTTCTCCAGGGGATCTTCCTGACCCAGGAATAGAACTGAGGTCTCCTGCATTGCAGGCAGTTCTTTACCAGCTGAGCTACCAGGGAAGCTCCGTATTATATCTATAAATAAATACAGAGTGTATTTCCATCACTATTTCTTTTAACTCCTTTATCTTAAATTTGAGCCACTCTTTGTTAACATGTAGGTATATACTGTTCGGACCTCTGAAAACAAGATCTTCATCATTCAGTGACAGGGGTTAAGGGAAGAATAGTATTTGTTGAAAGACCATGTGGCCGTGTGGCCACCACTGTGTTAAGAAAGTGCTTTTGAGATTTTTCTGGTGGGTCTAGTGATGATGACTTCCTAATCACATCAGGAAATCTTCACATCCAAACATATACTTGGATGTTAAGGCATATGGGTAAAGAAATGATCATAAGCTATTAGTATTAATTTTTATCTAAGACTCTGTGATGGCCAGAATAGCTTTGTTTTTACTTTAAAGAAGCAAAAACCATGACTTCTCACCCCTGGGATGTGAAAGTTGCCATAAGCATACAGTGTGGCTGAGATTTATCACATTCTTATTTTCAAGCCATCTTTGTTAACTTTTGGTGTACTTTTGTAAGAAACAAAGAGGACATAGGTGTACTATATATTCCACTTATAGTACCTGGGTATTTATACATTATTATCATTTATTTAGTACAATTGATGATATACTTTCTGTTTTTCTACAGTAAATTTCAAAATTTTGCTGACCAAGTATGACTCTCAGCCATGGTTTTGCAGGTCTGTTACTCATGTAACTTGGGTCTTTTTTTTTTTTTATGTGGATAAGGAAGTCTTTATGTCAGGGTAGCAGTCATTGATTACATATAAGTATAGATATAGATATAGCAGATCTAAAAAAAATCTAAAAAGATATGACTGTGTTTTGTAGCAGAACTTCATAAGATATTTTTAAAAATTGACTCATCATTATAAGGATAAATAAAGATAAGACCTCTTCAAACTAAAATCCATTGTAACATTTATAACTTCTATACTCCGATTATGTTTTAGTTTGCAACAGAAAGGCTTTTTCAGTCCATTTCAATTCATGATGAAGGATAAATAAGGCTAAGAATAAAACTGCATTATGTGCTATTGTATATAAAAGTAATATCTTTCCCAAGCAACTCCAAATTAAGATGCAAAGTGATACTTGACTCTGATTTTGCATTTAATTATGGAAAGGATTTGAGTGGACACCACAATGCTAGTATTTCTATCAAATATTTTTTGAGCACTGAGTATGTGCAAAGTCCCAGTCTAAACGGTGTTCAGTTCAGTCACTCAGTCGTGTCTGACTCTTTGTGACCCCATGAATCTCAGCACTCCAGGCCTCCCTGTCCATCACCATCTCCCGGAGTTCACTCAAACTCACATCCATCGAGTCAGTGATGGCATCCAGCCATCTCATCCTCTGTCGTCCCCTTATCCTCCTGCCCCCAATCCCTCCCAGCATCAGAGTCTTTTCCAATGAGTCAACTCTTTGCATGAAGTGGCCAAAGTACTGGAGTTTCAGCTTTAGCATCATTCCTTCCAAAGAACACCCAGGGCTGATCTCCTTTAGAATGGACTGGTTGGATCTCCTTGCAGTCCCAGGGACTCTCAAGAGTCTTCTCCAACACCACAGTTCAAAAGCATCAATTCTTCGGCGCTCAGCTTTCTTCACAGTCCAACTTTTGTATCCATACATGACCACAGGAAAAACCATAGCCTTGACTAGACGGACCTTTGTTGGCAAAGTAATGTCTCTGCTTTTGAATATGCTATCTAGGTTGGTCATAACTTTTCTTCCAAGGAGTAAGCACCTTTTAATTTCATGGCTGCAATCACCATCGGTGTTAACTCTGTCTTAATATGTGATTCCTAAGATTCTATGAACTAATAGCTTACATAATACAAGTTAGCCTTTTATTTTATTGTGCTCTTATATGGTTCACTAACTCTCATTTTCAATCTTTTTTGTCCTCAACTGTATAAAGTTCCTTTAGGGCAGAATAGTTCCTCTAGGCAGAATTTGTTCAATATTTATCTACAGAATTTTTTTCTGTGTAGTATAGTTTATATGTAAAATCGACCCATTGATATGTTCTAATATAAAAATCTGTCCATTATCAAGTATTTATATATTTTATTTGTTGGAGTGGGAGGGACAAAACTGTGTTCATTAAGAAAGATAAAGAGGAGAGTCTAATTTTGATAATAATTATTTGGGAAAATATTATGGCAAGAGTAATTTGTAGAATTTTACTATAGATATGTGTTCATGCATAGCTCCATAAAGAATCTAAATATAACAGACTCCTATTATAATACTATACTACAGATTGCTTATATAAGGGCAGTGTTTTGGCACAAAGACATTCTACTTTCTTATACTCTAAAAGGACATCATTATAAGATTCACAGATGATCCCAGGAGCAGCCTTAGAGAAGGAGCAAGTATATTTAGACTTCTGCTTAATGAGTCTCATGGCTCCATGTAAGTCTTATAATTAGAGAGCTTTTGTTGGCCACAAAAGTTTGAGTTGCATAATCCATAGGCTGGGTGTTCCTGGGTAAATTAATACCCTCATTTTCTTTCAATACACAGTGTCAGGGGTGAGAAGATGCTGTCTACTGTCAATGAAGACATGGGAGTTAAAGCCCTGTCTAGTTCCTTTCTCTTTGCTGCTTGGTGGTGTCCAGAGGATTGGTCTCCTGCTTTTCTGAGAGGTAGGTTGAAGTCACATGGCCCTCTGCCGGGTTCCCTGTTTCCAGCTGTCCTGGAGGCCTTCCGGTTGCTAAGCATGAAACCTTTTTCAGCTTCAATTCAGATGATGGTTTGATTCGGTCAGTTTCCCAATGTTTGGGGTTTTTTCTTTACCCTTTTAAAAGCCAAGAAATACTTATTACATTATCTTCTAAGTTGTCCTAACATAGTTTGCTGCATAAAAATGTTTCTAGAATTACATAGCACAGCTTCTTTTCCAGGAGGCTCTAAAGAGTTCATTAGCCCCATGAAATTATGTCTTAATATTTATGTGGCTGTTCTAATGTTCATTTCTTTTTCTGGAGGAGAGCTCTATCTTTGACTTAATTCCCCAAAGATTTAGAAATAACTTCCTATAAAATTCTGGAATCATTTAAAGGAACTCACACCCCCGTCTGATGGTCTTCTGGTCTCGGTTCCAACAGCAGTTTACTACTTTGTGAGGCGCCTGTCCCCTTGTTAGGCTGTTTTAATTGCTAAACAGTTCTATAATGAAAGCTTTTCCATGAAAGAAAGGGCTGTCTCAAACACAGATGGTATCTGTCCCTCATGGAAAGTTCTCCTGCTGTATGTGCACTTGCTTCTCCCTAAATGGCCATCTCTGTCTTTCTACGCCATCACCCCAAATATCTAATAGCCTTCTCCACACACAGACATAGATGCAGTCATTGTCTTGGAATAGCTGGGTGTCTATTTTCTCCAGTGTTGAATCCTCTGCCTTTAATTCCTCTCCTAGGATAGGCTCATTAAAAAAATGCAGTGTTGCATGTTTCTTCTTCCTTTTCCAAAAATTATTTGGATGCTTTATATATTTCTCATGTGGTTTGTACCTGCTATATTGAAATTGTCATGAAAATCAAATGACTTACCAAGTGACCGGCCATGCTGCATGATCATGCTTGAATTGAGTGAGCCTGGTAGCGAGTAAGCAGAAGGGGAAAACGGCCTTTGATAGTAACTCATTGGACTCACAGTGCCTCCAGAGTTTCCATTCACTGTTATCTGGCTCTGAGAAAAGTGCAAAGACATCCTGTTAAAGCACACATTCCCCTATACACCTCACTCCTTAATTGGCAATAAAGACTTCCACTCACATGACAGCAATCAGCTGTCAAGTGTTTATTTACTTTGAAACTGATGTCTAGAAGGGCATGGCACGTTCTTTTCAGTGTCTTCTCTATTTTCCTTTACTTTGAAAATCACTTTCTTTTTATGTCAGAGACCTTAGGAGGTGATGAGGGAATGGAAGCAGCTGACCACTGGGCACAGCACTCTGCCAACAGTGATGTCCAAAGATCTCATAGGAGTCAGTTACAATAAACACGAGGGTGAATCTGTTCCTATGTCATGACTTAAGTAGTCAGAACACTGTCATACTGCTCTGCGTGTCGGATTTGAAATGAATGTTCTTTGATGAGAAGAAAGGGATTGGCTCTCAGGTTTAATCATGGATGTATACCCTCTAGTGAATCAGTGTCTCCAGGGCAAGGTGACTAACAGAAGGAGGATAATTGTTTGCATTTATATGTCCTGAAGCAATCTATTCTGGAAGAATCAAATACTTCGCAGAACATCAGAAAGATGTGTTAAATCTCTGGCTACTTCCAGCTCTCATCTCACTTTTTAGCCCTTTATAGTAATACTAATTTGTTGTTTTGATAGCTTTTTATCTGAGTATTTTCATATCCCCATTGGTGTTTCAAGATCCCTGTTTTAAATTGTGATACATATGCTTTTTAAACATTTTTTTTCCTGTATAACATGCAATCTGGTGCTAATATCATAGTAGATATTCAGTAGATACATATTAAAATTGAATTGAATCAGCTCAGTTCAGAGAGGTTGAACTCACTGCTATTAAGCTTGCCTGTCTGTCTACAGTGCAGCACTGGGCACTGTGCAGATGCATGCAAATAAGATAAAACGTTAGCAAGAGCACTTGGTTAAAATACAGCTGAATATAGTACACGCACAGCACACATATGCATACAGATAAAGAACCATAATTTGTGAACTTAATCTACTTATTTTAAAACAATTAAACTTTTGTTGTACAGGCCTGAAACATAGGTAGTCAATTAATTTCACATTTCCATGATTTCTCACTTTAAAGCAGATGTTTTCAAATCATGTAGAATTAATCCAATTTTGTTACTTTCTAGCCATGCCACATCTGTCCTAAAGTCAGTAAGCATTTCATTACAATGATAGTGCTTAACGATGAAGTACTTCTCTGAGCTGTTACAGAAATTACTCTCATAAGCAACTCTGTCGTGAGGGTCTTCTAACTTAGAGCACTGGCCATTCAAATAAGTGTGATGCACAGATCTCCCCAACTGCTTCAGAATGCTTATATACCTTTGATGAATTATTCAATAATATTTTTGCCTCGTGGCCCAAATCCAATTTGGTTGATCTTTGTAAATATATTTTCAATATTATTGTTATAATGTGTTTGAATTAACATTAAAGGTAGGAGAACTAAAAACTATCATGTTTTGTAACTAAACTTAGGAAAGCTGCCCTTCCTTCTATATTGATGGTTTCAATAACAATGGCTATGGGTTAAAAAAAAATAAAAACTGCAAATAGATTTAGTCTTTCATCATGTTAAATCAATTAGGATTTTACTAATTGAATGCTACTATTAGAACTTTAGAATATATTTTATTGTTATATGAAATGATTATTAGGAAAGCCATCTCATGGAGAAGGTATATGCAATTTAAAGTAAGTTCATATAGTGTTGGGTTTTGTATCAGTTAGCTATTGCTGCTTAACAAGCCACCTAAGACAGAATCTAAAACAATAAACGTTTATTATTGCACTGCAAAAAAAAAAGTAAGTTCAGTTACAATTAGCTCCACAAGGATATATGTATCCCTTTCAGGCATACATGCAGTATACATAATTGAAAATCTGCACCATAAAATTTTGAAGCACTTCAGTCATTCATAAATCATTTATTAGGGGCTGCCTGTCAAATAGACATATGTAAATGATATAAATATGTATGGAAAATATTTATATTTAATCTAAATGGAAGACAAATTATTGCTATATAAAACAATAAATATTCATAAATTTCTGTATTGGAATGGCTTGGGAAAATGGTTCCAAAAAATTCATAGGGCTAAATTTCTGCAGTGTAGATTATATACATTATTTACTCTTGTTGGACAAATGGGTTCAAAAGATGTAGCTGTTAATGAAGGAGCAGCAAGAATTAACATCATACAGTGAGTAATCATGTATGTGATGAATAAGGAGATGTGAACTGCTCACACAGGGCACATTCATATGAGTCTCTGAAGTAAATTAGGATTTAGACTTTATAATCGAATCATCATCATATTATATGGATATCTAAATTTTTGAGAAAACTTATTAAGGCAAATCACTGTACAACTCACTAGAGCAACACAGTGTGAACATAAGTGACTTCAAAATGAATTAGGAGAATATAATTGACTTTTTCAGCCCAAAATAGGCTTATGAGGATGATTCTAGTGGAATTTTCCCTAATAGATGATACAGGATTGGTTTAGATGAGATCAACACCTATGCAAATAAAAATGCTCAGGTGCAAAATCAGATGGCAGACAAGAAACTGGTCCTTTTGGCTTTTGGAGATCTGTTTAAAAAATGATGGAGCAAAGGAAAGAGGAGTAATTCCGTGCATGATAGCAGGGGTGGTTAAGGTGACGCCATCTGTCATGGCAGACTGCTGACCCAAGGTTGGGGAAGGTGTTTCAGAATGGTCAGTGGTGTCAGAGTCAGCTATCTGCAGTTCATCTGGGGTGGCTGAGGAGGACTCCCTGGAGGAGCAGGAGGAGTGCTCGCCCCAGGAGACGTGGGTTATAAAAACAGTGTGAAAAGGTTTGGGGGTATTTGCAGGTGTGAAGACCCCAAATCAGCAGGTGGTGGCAGGGTAAGTGAGGCTGGGCTGGAGCCACCGTCTTGTGAAAAAGGATTATGAGGTACCCCAGAAGGTGGGCATGGGGCAGAGGCTTCTGGTCAGATTTGTCTGTGAAGCATTTACCTCCAACACATTGGCAGTTAAGTTCTGGTTTCCAAGCTGAGTTTGAGGAAAAATAATGAGAAGAGAGATAAATTATCCAATTAATAAAAACATCTCTTTTTGTGCAGTGTGACAGAGAAGGCAAAGCACAGATTTATTTGCAAGCACTTTAAGGAAATATATTTAGAAGGATTAGGTGCCAACCACACAGTAGAGGAAAAGCATGAAAACATGCAGAAAATGAATCCAGTGCGTTTTGGAAATAAGACCAGTTTTCACACAGCTTTCATTTGGGGGTAGGAGCTTAAGAGTGCTGGCATAATGGAATTTTTTTCTCCTAAGTTTTAGTTTTTGTACTGGTGACAGCAAGTTAATACCTGGTTATCCATCGGTTGGCAGAATTAGTTTCCCTTCACCAGAAAAATCTTATAGCAGTTTTCTCCTCCTGCCTCCTTCTTGGAAAGTGTCCCCCAACTATAAATTAGTTTGCCTTGTGTTATGTTGATTTACAGATCTAGAGACTGATCAAACTAAACACAACTAAGTGGAAAGGGAATTTTGTTTCCTTTCCACTCATTGAATCTCTATTTTGATTTCACTGCTGCTGCTGCTGCTAAGTCACTTCAGTTGTGTCCGACTCTGTGCGACCCCATGGACTGCAGCCTACCACTATAAGATGCTAAAAGGATTGAACTTTAATGTATCCTAGCAGTGGAAATAGTGGTATCTTTGTGTGAAAATGGAAAAAGACAAAACAAACCAAAAACCAGCCATGGATGATGTTAGAGTACATCCTAGTTGGTTAGAACTACTGTTGGCTTTAAATCTTAGGTAAAGGAGAAAGAAACTGAAGACGAAAGAGAAGGTCTAATACCTCCAAGGCTATACAACCCAAGAGGCTGAACATGGTGGGAAGGGTGGTCTGTAAAAGGAAGAGAGTGGATGGCCCATTAAAGATTATTCGTCCTAACCTTCTGTTATCTGACCACACAGGTCAAATATGATGATAAATGTATTCACTCAACATGAGTAAATGAAACTCTGAACCAAAATATTTTTTCTTACTCCTCACTCTGAAACCCCCACCTCCAGAATAGAGGATTATTGAGTGTTTGGTATGGTGTCAGTTGTAACATAGATAGCCAAAGTATTATATTAATACAAGGATGGGGAATACAGTAAACAGAACTGTATCAATGTAAAAATCTTGCCTAGTAAAGATTTAAGTGGTTCTTGGCCAGTCATCATGTTTATAACAGTTGATCTCATGTAGACTGCTGATCTCATAAAAAGTTAAAATTAATTTTTTCCTCAGACATTTAATTGAAGAATTAAAAAAAAAAAAACCCACTATATAAAATGATCTCTTGGTCATAGATGCCTTGAAAATCTGAGAGCTATTGATCCTTCTCAGGAAAAATGCACACATTCATAAAATTTCGTGTCAATTTTAGGAGTTAATGAATACTCAAAAGCATATCTTTAACAGGTTAAGAAACTCCAACCCTGAATAAAAGTCAGATTTCTCTATTCTATTCTTATCTAGTAAGCTTGTGTTGTTGTTGTTTAAAGACACTCATTTTACCTTCTTTTCCCATTTAGGTTGTAACATAATATTAAGCAGAGTTCCCTGTATATACAGTAGGTCTCTGTTGGTTATCCATTTTAAATACAGCAGTGTCTACATGTCCATCTCAATTTGAAAAAGAATAGATATGCATGTGCATACCTGAATCGCTTTGCTATGCGCCTGAAACTGACACAACATTGTTAATCAACTCTAAGCCAATATAAAATTAAACATTTATAAAGTAAAAAAACCCCACTCATTTTAAATGATACTTTTATACTTGTATAGTTTTAAGATTTTAGAATTAACTTATAGGAACCTTAAAATAACCCAGAACTTGAAATGTTTTAGAAGGACTGCATCCTTTTTATTAGTAAATTTTTAGTCATAAGTTTAGATTTTAATGCAAGTAAAACTGTAACATTATGAAACTATAATAATTACAATCTAATAGGTTAGAATTTTGCTACAAGTCTGAATGGAATTCAGTATAGAACAGTCTTGGGTTGGATAATGTCAATGAAATTCCTCATAACAATGCAGTTTCATTTAAGACATTTTCATATAATATAAATTTCTTTAGTTCTCTTTATGCTAAATAAAATTTTTTTTAATTAAATCATTCAAAAATATTTGAGTAATCTGCGTAAAGCAAGTTTTTTTTTCCTTTAAAATAAAAAGAAAAATTAATGATTGTACCCTTCTTGGGACTGGCTTGCCCATTTTCTTTGGATGTGAAACCTGTCAAAAGCTGAATATCATCTCTAAAACCACCATACTTATGGGGAATATGATCAGTTTGTATACTAGGAAGGGTCCTTATTCATTGTTCTTCTAGAGAGTGTCTATAGAAAACAGAGCTATCTCACTTTCTGAATTTCTCTCAAGCCGCTGATATGCTTACAATTTTCACATGTATGTGTGTGTAGATGACAGTAAAATGCCTGTTGTTGACTCATATCACAGTTAAATTTCCAGGGATAAAACTGGAAAGTTCAACAGTCGATTGGGCACCCACACACAAACTTTGAAAACTTTTCTCGTAGACTAGCTGGAGCTTCTTTAACATAACCCTGATGCCTGTGTTAATGAAATGCCCTCTTAGACACAGGGGGAGAAAGAATCACAATACAAATGTTTCCCTGAAGAGAACATAAGAGGAGGAAGATGAAAGTATGAAAAGGGGAGGGAAGTATTTTCTCATTCTGAACTACTCTGAAGTAGGAAAAACTAGTTTAAAACAAGAGCAGATTTTTTCCCCCTACTGAGTTGGTGGCAGATAGATGACTGCAGAAAATCCATCATATTTGTTTTGTGTCTCTGTCTTTTCATGACCATGTAAGGTTAAAGTGTTTGAATGTAAGTCAAAGGTCACCAATATTTTGTATCAGTTTGTGAGTGTAACGCCTGATCAACTGATCTCATAACAAACTCACACAGAAGAAGTCATGAAATATTGGTTGGCCATCCTAATAGAACACATGAGTGACTGGGGCTGGTGTTGATGGGACTGGTCCAGAAAGTATACTCTGTATTCTCTACCTTTTCTTGCATCCCACTTTGCTGGCATTTATTCGTTATCAGCCTTCCTTCACATTCTACATCTTGACCCCATGGAGCCACAGAGGTGAGTTCTCTCCCTCTTCTATATGACACTGAGACAAAGTCCTCTCTGAGTCCCTAACATTTGTGCATCAGCAGCTGTGAAAGTAAAGCTTTGGCAAATGATCAATAACTTTATTTCATAATAGATTTGTTATATATTATATGTATCATAAAGTTTATTCTCCTGAAGCAAAGGACACAGCAGTAAAAAATGCCAGAGAAAATGTGTGAGGTGTAGATTTTGCTGTCTTTCAAAGCTCCTGACTTAGACTTGCACTTATCTGACATTGAGAACAATGCAACATTTTTAGCAACAGGGTATCTGTTCACATAGTGACAGAGGGTAACATACCTCATTTTGTGTTCTCTCTACACATAGATGTGTGGGAGGTAAATTGTAACATATGCAGCTTATAAAGCAATGTGTTACATTATCAAATATGGAGAGAATGAAAATTCCTAATGGTAGGCTATGTTTTTTTCTTACACTAATGGTCAGACTTTAATAAAAACCCAAGTATATAAATGAAACTTCTAGAGCACTGAAGTTTCCCTTTTACTCTCGATAGAGCATTTTTGTTTCTCGGGACTGCTGTTTTCTTGGGAGGATGATTCTTTATAATAGAGCATATATTTGGCTGATTTACGATATGTAGCTCATAGCTCTTGGCATTTACTGAGACTTTCTTACAAGAACATGGAATGTGGGTATTTAAAACAAAAGGTCACTGCTGTGAAAGGCCATTCCATGGCAAATGAGACTTAAAGTATATCACAATAGGCAAGATGTGGAAACATGTCTAGATCCTCATCAGTGAATGAATGAATAAAGAAAACGCAGTATATACAGGCAAGGGAAAATTATTCAGCCTTAAAAAAAGGAAATCCTGTCCCATGAGATAACACAGATGATATCCAAAGGCATTATTCTAAATGATATAAACCAGTCACAGAAGGAGAAATATTGCATGGCTCCATTTTTATGAGGGATCTAAAACAGTCAAGCTCATAGAAGCAGACAGTAGAATGGTAGTTGCCAGGAACGGGGGAGACAGGGAAATGGGAGTTGCTCTTCACAGGAGGAGTTTCAGTTATGCGAGATGGTGACGTGATTACAGTCTGGAGAGCTGTTGTACAAAGCCGTGCCTGTAGTCAACGATACTATATTGTATACTTTAAAATGTGTTAAGTGGGTGGATCTCAGTTCCGTATTCTTACACAATTAAAACAAGTCAGAACTGCAACGGTTTTATACCACTTTTTGACAAAGTGTTATAAAACAAACTTTAATCCACCCATTCAAAAAATGTATTGTTGAAAATAATATATTTCCTTTTCCCAATCAGATGCACAGGAAAAAGGATATTTAAAAATAACCACAGTTACTCCATATTGAGGGAATTTCATGACAGTCACTGTACCCAGCTCCTTATAGGCAGTGAAACCTCCCAGCAATAGTCTGCGATGAATGCTACATCATTATCCCCATTTTATAGATGAAGTAAGGTTTTTATAGATGATGTAAGATGAGGCTCAGGAAAGGGTAATCATTCAGTGAATGGTCTAACATTAATAACCCCTTAAGGAGCTGACTGTCCAACTTTTCTCCTCCCAGTCTCTCTCAAGCTCACGAGAGAGCTTGAGAAGGCCCCCTTCCCCACTTCTAAGTCAGCGACAGGTTAGCAGATCTCATCTTCCACATACCGACAGCATCAGTTGTGCAGTTAACCATCTCTTCTTAATGTACTTTCTCCACTTGGCTTTCAGGAGGCCACATTTTCTGGATTTCCTCCTCCCTTAGCAGACACTGCCTTTAGTCTCCTGAGTTGGTTCCTCCTCTTACTATCGGGACACCCTTGGGCTCAGTCCTTGGGCCTGCTCCTCTCTTTGCAGCCATGCTCTGGTCATCTCATTCAGTCTCATGGCTGCAAAAGCATCTATAAGGCGATGGCTTATATCTCCAACCTGGGCCTTTCACTGGATCTCTAGACTCCTATATCCAGTTGCATCCTGGACCTCTTCACATGGCTGTCTAAAACCCACCTCAAACTTATCAGGTCCCAGATGGAACCTCTGATCTTTCCCCAAACCTGCTGTACCCATGGTTATCCAGTCTCAGGGGACAGAGGGTGGCAAATTCCATCGTTTCCCTGTTGCAAAGATGCAAAACTTTGAAGGCAGCCTTGCCTCTTTTCTTTCCCTCACCTCCCACATGCAATCTGTCAGGAAGTCCTATGTACTGTATTTTCAAAATACATTCCGAATCCGATTTCTCACCACCTCCCCTGCTTCCACCCTGCTCAGAGCCACCGCCATTTCTCACTTAAGCTGTTGCATTGCCACCTGCTTGGCTTGCCTACTCTCCATCTTGCCCTCCTGTAGTTTGCTCTCCATGGAGCTGCCAGAATGATTCGGTTAGACTGTAAGTCAAATAGTGACAGTCGTAGCCTTAAATTCCCCCGCTGACTCCCATTTTCATTGAGAGTAAAAGTTGAAATCCTTCAGTGGCTTCTTAGAACTTCTGCCATCTGGCCTCTCTTACCTCGGACTTGACTTCCTCTTACTCTGAGCCTCACTTGATTCCTTTCCTTCCCACTGGCTTCCCTGATGGTCTTTGAACAGCCCCAGCATACTTCAGCCTGAGCGCCTTTACACTACTAAATATTCCCTCTGCCTGGAAAGTTCTTCCCCCTTCAAAGCCGCTCTGTCTGCTGCATGAGGGCTCTTTGACTACCCTATTTAACACGGACTCTGCTGCCCTCAATCCTGGTCAGTGCTGTTTAGTTTATTGATATAATCTCCTTCTAATGTTATGTGATTCTACTTATCTAAGTTTTTATTAATATTTGTTCCCTCTGCCATCGACAAGACTTTAATCATCAATGGTTTCAAATGCAACTCTGTGGCTAGAATAGACGACACACACCCAATAAATATTTGTTGAATGAATAAAGTGTGTGCTAAGTTGCTTCAGTTATGTCCAGCTCTTTGTGACGCCATGGACTATAGCCTGCCAGGCTCTCTGTCCATGGGATTCTCCAGGCAAGGAGACTGGAGTGGGTTGCCATGCCCTTCTCCAGGGGATCCTCCCAACCCAGGGATCAAACTGGCATCTCTTATGACTCCTGCACTGGCAAGGAGGTTCTTTACCAGTAGCGCCAGCTCGGAAGCCCTAAATGAGTCAAAGTGACAGCATCTCAAATCCTGATTTGTGGATCATGCTGATTCCCTGAGGACTGTATAATGAAACTGTCTCTGGTCAGCCTGGATGGTGACAAAACCATAGGGAAAAAAGTTCTCAAGTTAAGTTTCTAAGCATAATAAAACAATTTTAAAAAGCCAGACTATGTCAGATGAGTGAACTGAGTTGTGAATGTGGTGGTGTCTGCTCTGACTTCTACATCTGCTCCCAGGGACATGTTTTTGGACACAAATAAGCCTGCTCTCTGACACTAGCCCATCCCTGTCTGTGGTGTCTCAGTTTGATTTTGCTCCCTACCTCATGGGATTGTGGAAGTAGTTAATAAACGTGAGTGGTTTGGAACAGTACCTGCATATAGTGAACTCTTGGTATTTGTTAGGTGCTACTGTCGTTTTTACTGTTTTTATTATTATTTCATAGGGGCTCTCAGAAGATATTACCCTAATTCAAACAATTTGCACTGATAAAGAAGGTATTTTAGTAGGAACACTCACTTGTCTTTTTAATCATCTAAGCTTAAGGTTTCTGCTTTATGGGTGGGTGTGTGTGGGAAGGATGTTGATGTCAATCAGATGTCTGTTGAAGACTTTCTATAAAGATAAAAAATACATTGCTTCAAGGATATGTCTTGGATGACTTTTAATAGTACAGCTACAGTAGATACCATTCTTCAAATTATTTACTCAAGTATGAGTGTTTTCTGGACTCCCACTACTGCTGCAGTTGCTAGCATGTCCTTATAAATGGCTACCATTTAAGCAGAGTTTGCTGAATCCTAAGTACTGTACCTCTACTAACTTCCTACTCTTATCATAGCCTATGAATTAAGGGTTAATTAATACTCTCATTTCTTTGTTCAGACTCACAGAGAAGTTAGGATGGTTGCCTTATCACATAGCCAGTGATGGCGTTTGGATTGGAATCTACAGTTTAGCCTTAAAGCTTATGCTCTTCACATTACATTATTCTGTGAAAAAGCCAAGAAGAGGAACACATTTCTCTTCTAACTAGATTCATAAATGTCAGCAGAATGACACTATGGGAGAATTTAACATATAAGGAAATATAGATTTACTTCTGAATAGTCTAAGTACTAAAGATTTATTAATATACTTTCTGAAATAATAAACTTAAAAACATAGAAATTTATCGAGTTTCAATGAAAATGAATTTTGAACTATAAGAAAATAAATTCTGCTAGAATTAAGATAACTGTTTCTTTCAAAGTGAATTATAATGGACAATTATTTTAAGAGATTTTACCCATGTAAATAAAGTAAAATCTAAGTACTCAGAAACCTGGCATGAACAATATTTCTTTAAAACTTAAAGGTATTTTTCAGTTTTAATTGTTAACCAATCATCAATGATTTCTAATAAATATCTAGAAGGAAGATGCCTATAAAACATTATTTCTGGGTAAAAGATCTGTAGATTTTTTAAATTAAAAGATCCCTAGAAATTTACTGATGAATTTGGTGGGGTTTTAAATAGGAAGATGGTTTCTTTCTCCTTTCCTGATTGCAAACTAACAAAGCATCGGGTTATATAAGAAGCCCAAACCAAAGGAGTTAGGGTCTCTACAGAACGCTGTAAGAAGAGATTGGAAGGTGTAAGGTACCACTTGGCAGTCTGAGGACTGAGAGGCCGCAGCAACTGCAGGTCTTTGTCTCTCTGGCTGAAGAGGTATCTTTGCAGTCTCTGGAGAAAGCTCAGGTGGCTGTTTATGGCTTTCAGGATCGTGTCCCGAAAGGGGAGCTATCTGGATGGAAAGAGATGCTGTGTGTTTCTCAGGCACTGGGTTAGCGGGTGGTGAGCAAGGCCTTTTGAGCAATGATGGTATTTCAACAGATTTGGGAAACTGGGGGGGATTAAAGGTGATGCTGCTTCCTGGGTCCTGGTTATGGATTAGTTTCAATGTGGAAATTCTCCGAGTTTGAGAATCTTGGGTGTAGTCCTCTTGGAGAAATGGGGTACTCATATCAGCTTTTGGTGGGGGACCAGTGTGGGAAGGTGGTGGTAGTGGGTTAGTGATTTTTTGTGTATATGACACGGTTGTGTTAGATTCTTCAGAATATACAATTGTCTGGCTAGAATCATCATTAGAATACATAGTTCCCTGGAGAGGTGTTTTGTTAGTAAAGAACTCTGTACAGGATGGACTTTGTGTGTTAGTTACTAATTGGTCTAAAATGTCACCCTTTGTATGATTGGTTATCAAGGAGCTACAAAAGCTCTCTTTTCTGGGTGGTGGAAGGGGTGCCTGGGTTACCAAAAGCATCCAGAGAAAGAAATAGTGTTGAAGGAAAAACAGAGAGAAAGTCAAAGTTAATCATTAAAGAAACCAGTGTTAACTCTACCCTTAAAGAAAGTAAAGCAATGTCACACCTTCTTCTTATGCTATACATTTTGTTGGCCAGATTGAGAGATCATGTTTATTTCATTCAGAATGCATTTTAATTTACTGTCAATAGTTGCCTTCTGGGGGAAAATAGTTTTATAGAGAATACAGTATCAAGTTTGTCTCCATCTACTTTCTGGGAAATTAGGTTAAAAGTGAAAATATTTTCTCTTGGTATATTTCTAGACCTTGAGGTATATATACAGTATTTACTCACATTGTTTGGTAACATGTTTCATGCCTGTGACAGTTTTACTAATATCTCCAACACTGAGTTTCTTTAGTTAATGTTTAACGAGCAATTGCATAACTCATATTTATTCAGTAAATAATATATTGCTGGCCTCATAACTTAGAAATCCAAATCATCAACTGGCTGTTTTTTTAAGAATTAGAAAATATCCTGAAAATTATACCAGAAACTGATGTGCTTTTATCAGCTGAATCAGAAAAAAGAAAAATCAATAACCTGTTTTGAACTTAAGACTTGTCTTCCATGTTGTAAGTACAAGTCAATACAAATATAAAAGCAACATAATAAGAATAAAACATATCAAAACATGCATGTTACTAGAAAAGAGACTCTAGAGCAGTGGTTTAAAATAACACAGTGGACAGCAGTGTGCAGGATTACCTGAGTTGGTGATTTTTTTTCTTGTAGATTTGGTCGAACGCTTCTAAAACCTTTTGCTGCAAGAGAGGAACATGTAGCATCTCCATTCAGTGTCTCTTGATTTCGATCATTGAAACATCTCCAAGCTTTTATTAAGAGAAAACAAATCGGATACAAAAATATCTACATCCACTTTTAACATATTTTTAAAATAAAATTTATTTTTATTTCCAAAATTGACATTTTCTTTTTAGACATTAAAAATGCATAACTGTGTATGCAATTGAAGTTTACTGTAAGAGTAACAATGTGGCTATGAATATGTTTTTTAAAAAACTCACAACAAATGTAGTAGTTATTCAGAATAGTTTTTTGGTACCTGAGTCTGGTGACTGAGAATCACGCCCTAAAAGAAAAAGAAATGTCGAAATTAGTTCTCTGGTAAAATGAACAATGCAGTAAAGATCATTTGGCAAAAAACCACATACATTTTGTTTTTTGAGCAAACATTATCTCAGTTCTAAAACTCTGGGTATATAAAATATACTAATTGAAATTTGTGCATTTGTTTTTACTTCAATTAGACTAGAATTAATTAAATATGATATATAATTAAAACATATATCAAACACTGATTTTCCCCTTAGTATTATTGCAAGAATTCAATTTTATCTTATTATTGCTTACGGTGAATATATGAGTTTTTAATATCAGTTTGAAGGATCAAAAGTTTGGAAAACAATGAATGGTTCTCCTAACAATGAATCAAACCACCAGATCCTTAGCTTTCAATGCCATCAATTTTTTGTAGCTTTAATTCTTCTTTACTTTAAGAAAGTGTAAAATACACTGCCATATTATGTGGTATTTTCAAATCACTCTCTAGACTTTGAATTTTCTTCTTATTGCCATTTAAGAGTGATTTTATATTCAACAATGAAAAAGCTGTTTCAAGTATTCCACTGTCTTGCAGTAAGCATTTCAGTACTAATAAATTGCTTTTGATAATACAGCTGGAAAGCAGCCCGATGACATATTTATTTTCAGTTTTATTTGCAATTATACTTTCAAGAATCTCCTATAAATTATGCACAATTTTAGGTACTCAGTTGGTATTGCTTGGTTCTATGATACCACGGGGCCAACTTCACCTGGAATCATAAAGCCTTAATTTTGGAAAGGATCTTAGAGTTCATTCAGCCTAATCTTCTGTCCAGATCCTGGACGTTAATGATTCAGATTTACTTTTAAGTGGGTGGTCCTTTAAGAACCCTTAGGTGTTCAAATATTTCAGTTTCTTTAACATAAACCTAATTTTAGATATATAAAATGCCAAGTGCCAATTTGCTACTTTACTAATATTATAGTTCTTCGGAGGAACTGAAAGTCATGCAGCATCCCATGTGGACACTGTTCACCATAGCTCTGTTTTTATTTCACCCCTGCCAGGAAAGCTTGGGAAAGGGAGGGCAGGTGTGATATGGAGTGGGTAATAAGAAGCGTCCTAGACACATGTCAAGTAAAGAGAATAGAGCTTTTGGGTTATTTTTTAAGAATTGGCCAGGTACATAACTTGGCAGACGCTTGGAGAAAATGGTTTTGTCTAATATCTTGAACACTCTTCATGACCATTCACTTGTTAAAAAAAAAAAAACCCAGCTAGAATTCTAGGGATCAGAGCCTTTAATTTTTAGTATTCTTTAGTGGGTGGTCATTGCTTCTTTGAAAATTTAAGAATGAGTAAATGGGACAGATTTAACGTTCCCTGGTTGTTCTGTGCATGAAAATAGTCTTTGAGAACTAAGAACTTTAACTGCTCTTCCCTCTTACAACAAGCACTCCCTGTGAGCTGCAGAAGGTAGCGAACCCATCAGAGCAGTTGTCAGGGCTTTCCTGGCTTGGTGTCGGGGACTGGACTTAATGTTCATAGCGGTCCTTTCCACCCTTATGATTCGAACATTATGATTTTTATGTAGCTGTGCTTGCAGTACCCACTACCTCATAGTCTCTACTCTTGGGTTTTACTTAAATTTCTTTATGATATGCTATATTCTATATGATACTTTTCTTTAAAGTTATGTTGATTTTAATTCTTATAGCCCCTTTCTTTAAAGGGTTCAAGTGCCTTGCAAGAATTAAATGTATTAACTAAATTCAAGTTAACTAACTGAATGGCTACTGTCTTTGTCAGTACTATGATAAACCTGTCCATTTATTTTCTTCATTTACCCTCATTTAATTCTGACAAATCCTATGAGTTGGGGAAATGACTGTTTTTCTAACATTTTCTATGCTCACATACACATGAACAAACATGTACAAATATATATATATATATATAAAGATAATTTTTTTCAAACCAAAATGAGATCATTACTACATCCATTGCAATGCAATTTATATTTTTTAATAAAGGTAATATATTATGGAACCACCTGGTTTTGTATTTAAATTTAGACATTGAAATCTATTGATGGATTGAAGGTGGTGGGCAGGAGTAGGAATCTCCACATGGAAGCTTGATTTTTCCTCAACAAAACTGGATAGTTTAGGGTCAAGTGGCTTCATAATTAAGGACATCCTGAATAATTAACTAATAAATGCATGTGTATAAAAGACACTAATACGCACAGTGAGAATTAGAATTATTTAAATATCCTTCATCCCTTTCCCACTTCTGTTCCAAAACCCATGAATATTATTTAAAAAATCAAAGGAAACCCCAACTAACCCAGGAAAAATAAAATTGACCAACCAACTAACCAGTCACCTAGTGATACGGGTATATTTCAGGGTCTAGAGAGACTAGGGTTGAAGTCATGAGAGATTATTTATTGTAAAAAGACACACTTCAGTGGATGCTGAAATATCACACTCCCAGTTACTTTCTAGAGTATATTTATACTTGCGAGTTCATGTTAATTTTAATTGGACCAAGATGTTTAAAAATATATATTAGAAAGCTCTTTGTTGATTGGATTAAAGGAAGATTTAAAGTCTCTTTGAAAGTTAATATTCTATCATTTTATTTGCAACCTTTGACAGAGAAGCAAATTAATAAAGATTCAATTTCCTGCAAATCCCACTTCTGACACTCTGTGCCTCCACCCTCAATAGTTTTTAGGTACAAAACAAGAAAAGTACCCATGAGTTATCTTAATTAAATATTATGTTACTTTAGTCCATGCAGTACAAAAACTTAGTTGTTAAAACTTGCAGCTACTTAACACATTTTTGGCAAGTGACTGTTGTTTTTAATTATGTTTTTAAAATATTTTCTACAAGATATCAGTTCCCTTTGACATTTTTTATTTTTAGAGCAAAACAGTCATAAGGGATAGGAGCTATTCTTGAGACAAGAAAAATAAGAACTTGTGGGGCATTAGAAAGGTATTTACAGCCACTTTCATCATCCAAACAGGATAATTCTGGAAAGAGAGAAAGGTCAGAGAAAGCCATTCAAATGTGACATTCTGTGAGTTAGTGATATTATACCTGCAGCCAACAGGTTTGGAGAACTCTGAACTCTCTTCACAGATGTTAATGTAACAGACATGGCGGCACGTTTGCGAGCACACCCACCGCTATCTGGAAGCAAAAAAATGACATAGCAGAGGCCACAGCAAAGGAGAAAGCACATGCAGTACCATGCATCTCAGTGAAATGTGACAGACATCCATGAGAGAGATGAACAGTCAGCACTAGTAACCACGGAACACGTCTGCAAATTTACACCCACCCCAAACTAAACCGAAACAAAACAAGGAAAACGCCAGGGTTATGTCTTAGAAATAGATGCCAATGATTTAGTAAAAAAAACTCAGATTTTATATTTAATGTTTTATGGTTTTTCTTTGAGGAATACCATGTATAGAACTGAACTTTGTGTATACCATTTGAATTCAACTATTAAATTTACAAGCAGTGTAACTAGCTTTTAGAGTTATGAATATCCTGTATTTCAGGATTAAGAGCTATGGTATAACATACTTTCATATCCATCATTTTAGGTTTTACTGTATTTGAGCTATTATGATTCCTGAAGGACCTCTTGAAGTAAAAGTTGTTACCTGTTACAGGCATAATACATTTGATATGTAAGATTCATAAAGAAAAATATTCTGTGTCTTCCCAGTTATTATTAGTTATGGGAAATTTTGCCTCCTTGAGATAAAACAATATTGATACATACAGTACTGAAACAACCATGTTTAAAAAATTAGTTTTTGTACTTTTGAACAAGAAGTATATGATTTATGTATTTACACTTAATGCAAATCACAACATGAAGCAAAAGAAGTGAAAATGCATCAGCTATTTTAATATGATTTGAGAAGCTTAGCGTAACAAGACTTCTAAAATTGGAAGGTTAATGTTCTATTTAGGAACAGATTCCAATTCCATTCCCACATTCCTTTGTAGCTGGAATGTGCAATAAATAGTTTTGCTCATTCCCCTGGAACCAAAAGAACTTAAATTTAATTCTTTTTGAAAGCTATAACAAAAAGATAAATTCTTTAACCACCAATATTATAATTATTATATTTTGCCACATGCTAGTCTTGCATATTGCTTTCCTTTATTTCTTAAGGAGTGTATCCACTTCGTTTATTGGACATGAGGGAATTGAGTGCTGAAAAGTATGATTTGAATTAATTGTTGGTAAAATCACAAGTAGTAAGGTCAGCAGACCTTTAAATTGACAGAATGATTCTCATGTCAAAATATGTTTTTAAATATATACTTAAAATAGCAATTTTGTAATGCAGATAATAATTAAAACAGAGAAATAGGACAACAAAAGAAAGTAAATAAACCAAAGACCAAATATAGAAAGACATAAATGGTAAAAACATACAACCAAATGTATCTTCAGAAGAGGCACCAACAGGATTTTAGCAAACTGCAAACTGAAAATAGCCATGGGGGATGAATGTTTCTGATAAAATAGAGGTAATATTATTGAATACACAATATATAGCAGCTATCAATGTCACAAAGGGTTACGTATTCCAGGGTGTTGACAGTGTGAATGGAAAGCTCTCATTTACTAGAGATTACATTTTCTAGTTCTTTTAATTCTGAACATCTGAAGAAGAAGCAGAGATGCAAAGGGAAAAATTCAGAATGAAGAGACCCAAGGTCACTGGTTAAACCTTTGGTTTCCAGAACTCTGTATTAAGCACCCACCACAGTGGATTCACAAGGGTTTGCGAACATAGTTCACATTTTTGAGGAAAATGATGTGTATCAGACAGACACTGCATCCGCCACTAGCCTGAGGCAGTTCCCAGTTTCAACATCACAGATCCTGTTATCTCCCTTTAGGTGACGTCACATCTTTTGTAAATCTGGGTTTTTGGTGATGGTTATGGTGGAGCGCAAGTGCCCTGGGAAAGTCATCCGGGCCAGTAATTGAGAGAAGGGAAATACCATCTAATTCTGAGTCTGAGAAATTTTATATCGCCCAGTACACACAGGCATCCCAGTAACAAGTAACTGTGGTCATCGGGAATTGGATAAATGATTATTTTTTCAATTGAATATCGCACAATATGAAATGAAGTGAAGTGTTAGTCACTCAGTTGTGTCCGACGTGCTGCAAGTCCGTGGACTGGGGCTCACCAGGCTCTTCTGTCCATGGGATTCTCCAGGCAAGAGTACTGGAGCGGGTTGCCATTTCCTTCTCCAGGGGATCTTCCCAACCGAGGGATCAAACCCGGGTCTCCTGCATTGCAGGCAGACTCTTTACCATCTGAGCCACCAGGGAAGCTCTAAAATAACCTTGGCTGTTTGGAGATGCCGGGGAAGTCTATGATTTTGTTCAGTTTGCTTCTGAGTTGATAGAATATGAGCACTTACTAACCTGTCTGCACCTAACTGCTTACTAAGCACAACTGTCAGGTATTTCTTTTGGCTTGAGGGTGTGTGAAAAATTACCGAGCTCTCTTGGCCCCGTCAACCAAGAAAGTGTGGGAACCTCTGGGTTAAATAATTTTTGTATTCCACGTAACTCTAAGAACTCGGTAAAATGATTGGAGAATTTTTCTTGATTAACAGTTTAATAAAGAGCTTAATTTGAAAAGTTGAGGCATTGGTGAAAGTGCTGGAATGAAGAAATCTATTATATCCTGTTTCTTCTTACTTATGCATTGATACTTCCTGCAATTTCTTGAAGATATTCTTTTAGATCTCAGAATGAGGATGCTATCTTATATATTTAGGTCATCCGAAAGAACACTAACGCTGCCCTCACCTTCACACTCACTCATAACCTGTTCACACTTCCAGGCAGTGGAAAGACCCTTGGGAGCTGCTTCTACTGCTGGAAAACACTCACAGGAGTAAGCCACATACAATGGAGCATTTGATGTCTTTCTCTCTCTCCTCCCCAGCAAAGATTTTCCTTCAAAAATAGTGGACCAAAAATTCTAAGAGTACAAATACAGCATGTTTTGTATATTTTATACATTATTTAGATACTTTAGTATGAGAAATGTGTCACAGTTCCCTTGGCAGGTTTATTATGTATTGGGCTAAAAATAAAGCTGCTTTGAACTAATCTTTTTTTTTTTTTTGGAAAAACTTTAGTGACTGACAAATGAACATTGAAATAGTAATATCTCTCTTTAATGATTGATAGGTAGATAATGGCGGAGAAGGCAATGGCACCCCACTCCAGTACTCTTGCCTGGAAAATCCCATAGATGGAAGAGCCTGGTAGGCTGCAGTCCATGGGCTGGCTAGAGTCGGACACGACTGAGTGACTTCCCTTTCACTTTTCACTTTCATGCACTGGAGAAGGAAATGGCAACCCACTCCAGTGTTCTTGCATGGAGAATCCCAGGGATGGGGGAGCCTGGTGGGCTGCCGTCTATGGGGTTGCACAGAGTCAGACACGACTGAAGTGACTTAGCAGCAGCAGCAGCAGGTAGGTAGATAATGGAGACCTGTTTTATTTATTGGATATTTGGGACCTAATTTCTACTTTGTTTTGAGATACAGTGACAACACTTTCTTCAACTTCCTACAGTGTTGAAAAACTCTGTGTGTGTGTGTGTGTGTGTGTGTGTGTGTGTGTGTGCATGTAGTTCTATGGTGCATGTGCTCAATCACTTCAGTCGTATCCAACTCTTTGTGACCCCATGGACTGTAGCCCTTCAGGTTCCTCTGTCCATGGGATTCTCCAGGCAAGAATACTGGAGTGGGTTGCCATGCCCTCCTCCAGGGGATCTTTCTGACTCAGGGATCACACCTTATCTCTTATGCCTTCTGCAATGGCAGGTGGGTTCTTTACCACTAGCACCACCTGGGAAGCTCTTATAGTTCTATATATATTTTCAAAAGTGGTATGTTTTTATAGCAACACTGTAGTATTACTTTGGCATTTTAAACAAAGGGTTCCAGTCACTTCTAATTAATTTTGTATGTGTATGTTTGAATAACATATTTACATGCATATATGGATGTGTAAATTCACTCATATAATCAAAATATCTGCAAATTAACATCCCATATAGAGCCCAGCTCACACCTTTTAATGAGAGGATGCTTTAGAGGGTTATATTCATGCTACTAGAGCAGTAACTTTATTCAAGTACCCTGGAGAACTAAACAAATTTACAAATTGCTATTTGCCTACTTTGTTATTGGGGATTGAATTCTAGGAATAGGAAGGTTAATTATTTAATGCATTGTAATGAATATGATATTAGTATAATTGCATATTATACATCTGTCATAATAAGGTTATAATAAATAGAAAAATCGGACTCCACAACATGAAGGATATTGGGAAATTATGTTCAACTTAAGTCTGCAAGAAGATGCTGCAGAACAATCGGTGAATATAACTTCCTCATGTGCATGTCCCACTGGGGTGATTTTGCAGTTTCACAGTATGACTTAGACAAGCTTGTTCTATTTGCTTTCTTTAGTCTCCTTTGCCTAATAAGATTTGTCCTTTCATTTCCCATGTATAATTCTCACATCTCCAATTGTCCAAATGACTTTACTTGGTTCATTTCCAGGATTACAATTTCTGTTGATTTCTAAGCCTTCCCTGTACTTGTTGACTGTCTCCAATGTCCTCATCTTGCCTGCACACCTATGAGCTGACTGCATCCCCAGGGGCCAGCTGACTTCAAACTCTCAGAGGTCGGTTGCAGCCAGTTTCTGCTAAGGGGCAGCCACAGAATCACCTTCAGAGCGCATGTCTCTACACTTGATCTAGGGATTAGGTATTGGTTCTCACCAGTGGTTGCTAATCCTCCCTCGAGGCATTTTGATAACAAGAGACAGCAAAAAAGCAACTGGCTTGATGCGAGAAAAATATCTTCCACTATGCTTTCTCCTATCATTTTGCCTTTTCATACATTCAGAAAACGAAGATCATGGCATCCGGTCCCACCACTTCATGGGAAATAGATGGGGAAACAGTGGAAACAGTGTCAGACTTTATTTTTCTGGGCTCCAAAATCACTACAGATGGTGACTGCAGCCATGAAATTAAAAGATGCTTACTCCTTGGAAGGAAAGTTATGACCAACCTAGATAGCATATTCAAAAGCAGAGACATTACTTTGCCAACAAGGCTATGATTTTTCCAGTAGTCATGTATAGATGTGAGAATTGGACTGTGAAGAAAGCTGAGCACCGAAGAATTGATGCTTTTGAACTGTGGTGTTGGACAAGACTCTTGAGAGTCCCTTGGACTGCAAGGAGATCCAACCAGTCCATTCTGAAGGAGATCAGCCCTGGGATTTCTTTGGAAGGAATGATGCTAAAGCTGAAACTCCAGTACTTTGGCCATCTCATGCGAAGAGTTGACTCATTGGAACAGACTCTGATGCTGGGAGGGATTGGGGGCAGGAGGAGAAGGGGACGACAGAGGATGAGATGGCTGGATGGCATCACTGACTCGATGGACGTGAGTCTGAGTGAACTCCAGGAGTTGGTGATGGACAGGGAGGCCTAGCGAGCTGCCATTCATGGGGTTGCAAAGAGTCGGACACGACTGAATGACTGATCTGATCTGATCTGATGCTTTATCCTCTGCTCTGGAGTGATCACTTATGGGTGGGAAGTGGTATTTTCTAAATACAATTGAAAATTAGAAAATTTCAACTTGCTTTCCAGAATTATTCAATACTGACTATAAGAATTTCAGAAGGAGAAGGTGAAAATATAAGTTAAAATAATTATGGGGAAAAATAATATGTATCTAGCAAGTATTACAAAATTTTTTTTACAATTAATCTGTATACAGTCTGGGGTTCTGAGCACCAATGTTAAGCTATTTGGAGATACTGTTCTCACATCTAAAAATATAATACTTAGGACTCTAAGTGTGTCTATGGATTAATTAAGCTGATTTCCTGTGGGGTTTTGGCACTCTATCTACTCCTGCTGTCAATGTAAAATGTTTATAGAATGGAGAATTTTAAATGTTCTCTTGCTAGAGCAACCTGCCTATGAATTTAGCCTATTTTAAGTGAGAGTTTTCAAATGTATGCATTGAATGATATACTACCTTTTCCTAGGGTTTATAGGAGTTAATGTCATGATATAATTATAGAAAAAAAGGAGTAAAAGACAGCAAAACAGAAAATTCTACTTTTGATAGCTGTAAGATTGAAGTACAAAAACAAAGAAATCAAATAATGACTTTGACTATCTATCTCAGAAACTTAGTATCACATTTAGGATCAGCCAAGTGCTAAACTAATGATTTAGGGCCAAGATGATTTTTAGAGAGTGAGGCTGAAGAGTTTAAAACTAACAGAGACAGCATACCTGTGTTCATTTTGACCTTGGAGGGTTTGTTACTTAAGTCTTCAGTTTTCCTGTAGAAAGAAAATGATGTATTAATTTGTTCACTAGCGTGGGGAGCAAAATATCAAGAAAGTATTTTTCTTTGGTTTTGGTGTACCTGTGAGCTAATATCACATTATCATTAGTTTTATTTAAATGAGAGTTTAATAACGTGGGCAGAATTTATAATTCTATTCAAGTTAAACTTCAATTATTATTGGTCTTATTATGATAAACATAAACTCATGCTTTTGTTTAATGGTGATCATTAATGGATGAAAATGGAGTAGGGTTTTCATGGCTAAAAATTAAATTGCTTTCTCAAACATTTATAGTAACAGTTTTTGTTCTCTAAGCCAGAAAGGATCACTGATGGTTAAGTGCCCTCTACCAGAATTTTAAAAAACACTCTGATACTTTGAAATCATTAACTTTACATTATTCAGTTTATTGCATTATTTAATTTTATTTGAGATTATTACTTTACATTATTTCATTTATTATATTCAATTTATTATTGAGTTAATTTATTGCCAGGGAATATTTAATTTATTTAAGCAATGTACTTGTATTTTGAGCAAGTATTCAAAGGTAAGATTCATCTATTTTTACTAAAGTGCAAGAAATAAATGATGACTACTAAACCCAGTTCTGTTTCAGTATCAGATGTGGTGGTTTTCCCCTTTGGAGTGCTTGCTGTATGACAGTTGAGATTAATTTATTGGAAATGGTTGGGAAAATGGTACTTGTTGTCGAAAACAAGTTTCAAATTATTTATAGGATTTCTTGATGTGTAACATGACTTAGTTCTTTTCCTGGCATATTCTCTGTGCTCACTTTTAGAGTTTCTTATTTCTCTATGCCCTGTAACCAAAGCGAAAGGATAGGCTCTTCAGGAAGCAATGCTTCTAAGAGGAAGAGCTCTCTGATAGTTGTTTAACCCTGGTCACTTTGCCTTAGCTCCTGAATAGGGCCTATTGTCAGTGAACACGAACTTCCCCTATACCACATATTCAGTTTCCATGTGCACTCTAATATCTGATAGGTAAAAAAAAAAAAAAAGTATCTATACCTCATGGATCAGTAAATAATAATAAAATTAAAATGTCCAGTTGGGAAGACTGGACAGCTACATCAAAAGAATCAGACTGGACTACTTTCTCACATCATGCGTAACAATAGATTCAAAATGGATTAAGACGTAAATATACAACTTGAAACCATAAAACTAATGTAAGAAAATAGAGGCAGTACGCTCTTTGACATTGGCCTTAGTATATTATTTTTGGCTATGTCTCCTCAGGCGAGGCAAACAAAAGCAAAAATAAACAAGCAGGACAACATCAAACTAAAAAGCTTTTGCACAGCAAAAGAAACTGTCAACAAAACGAAAAGACCACCTACTAAATGGAAAAAGATATTTGCAAATAATTTATCGGATAAAGGATTAATATCCAAAATATATGAAGAACTCATACAACTCAGCATCAAAAAATCAAACAACCCATGTAAGAATGGGCAGAGGATTTGAAAAGCCTTTTCCCCCTAGAAGGCATACAGATGGCCAACAGGCATGTGAAAAGACACATACCATCACTAATCCTCAAGAAAATGCAAATCAAAACCACAATGAGATATCACCTCACACCCATCCGAATAGCTGTTATCAAAAAGACAACAAATAACAAGTGCTGGCAAGGACATCAAGGAAAGGGTGTCTTGTGCACTACTGGTGAGAATAGAAATTGTTGCAGCCACTATGGAAAAGAGTATGGAGATTCCTCAGAAAATTCAAATAGAACTACCATTAAGTTCCAGCAATTTCACTCCTGGGTATTTATCCAAAGAAAACAAAAATACTAATTAGTAAAGACATATGCACCCCTCTGTTTGTTGCAGTGTTATTTACAATAGCCAAGATATGGAAGCCACCCAAGCACCCATCCATAGATTAATAAAGATGTGGCTTATATGTGCAATGGAATATCACTCAGCCATAAAAAGAATGAAATCTTGCCATTTGTGATAATATGGGTGGACCTAGAGGATATGATGGAGAAGGAAATGGCAACCCACTCCAGTGTTCTTGCCTGGAGAATCCCAGGGGCGGGGAAGCCTGGTGGGCTGCTGTCTATGGGGTCACACAGAGCTGGACACGACTGAAGTGACTTAGCAGCAGCAGCAGCAGAGGATGTAAGTGAATAAGTCAGGCAGAGAAAGGCAAATAGTGTATGATTTCACTTATATGTGAAATCGAAAAAACAAGATAGGGAATTCCCTGGTGGTCCAGTGGTCTACATTTTCACCGCTGAGGGCACAGGGCTAATCCCTGTTCAGGGAACTAAGATCCCACCAGCCCAGATGGCAAAGCAAAAAAATTTTTTAAATAAAAAAACAATCAAATGAACAAACATAACAAAACAGAAACAGAGTCACAGATACAGAGAACAAACCGGTGGTTGCCAAAGGGGAGAGGGTGGGTGGAACAGAGAAATAGGTGAGGGACATTAAGAGGCACAGACTTCCAAGCAGCAAAATAAAGGCATCATGGTATGAAACGAACAGTGTGGGGGACATAGTCGATAATTATGTAATATCTTTGTATGGGGATAGATTCATAACTAGACTTAATGTAGGGATTATTTTGAATTGTATGGAAATAGCGAATCACTATGTTGTGTAACAGAAGCTAACATACTACATTGTAAGTCAGTTATACCTCAACAAATAAACTAACAAACAAACTCATAGGAAAAGAGATCAGATTTGAGGTTGCCACTGGTAGGAGCAGGGGGAATTGGATGAAGGCAGCTAAAAAGTACAAACTTCCACTTATAAGATAAGTAAGTACCAGGTATGTAATGTACATGATAAATATAATTAACACTGCTGCAATTATCTATGAAAGTTGTTGAGAGAAAATCTGAAGAGTTCTCAGCACATTGAAAAATATGTATTTTTTCTATTTCTTTAATTTTGTATCTATATGAGATGATGGATGTTCACTAAACTTAACTGTGGTCATCATTTCATGATGTATGTAAGTCAAATCATTTTGTTATTTACCTTAAACTTATACAGTACTGTATGTCAGTTATATCTCAATAAACTGGAAAAAAGTTTACTTAAACCTTCAAAAAAATTTTTTAATGTGGATACTGGCTAAATAAAATGATACCTTCTCCCCCAGGGTAGAGGGAGAATTCAAGAAATAAACCGGCACGAAAACGATACACTCAAATGATATGAGATGTACATATGAAGCAAGAAGAGAAGGATTTTATCTTTTTTATGCCTACACTGAATTTCTAATATCCTGGTACTTGTACTAAGTCACTTCAATTGTGTCTGACTTGTTGCGACCCCATGGACTATAGCCCATCAGGCTCCTCTGTCCATGGGATTCTCCTGGCAAGAATACTGGAGTGGGTTGCCATTTTCTTCTCCAAGATTCCGGTACTCAATGAATACTACAGCAGGGAATATATAGAATTGATAAAATGAGAGTACTGATGTTCACCCCAATTTATTTTTTAGAGCTTACACTGAAAACAACACAGATGACATCCTCATTACGTAGTGTTTTAGTATCACCCGATTGTGTTTAGTGTTACATTCTTGCCCATCCACCCTGAAGGACACTGCAGCTGCCACATCCAGGACTGAGAGAGTCACAACATTACACTGAAGTTTACCGTAAAATTTCATGCCAATTGACTTTAGATAGTGATTGCAGGACACTTTATTATGATGAGTTTTAACTCTTGTTTTTCAGCTAGTATAAATAAAGAGGCAGGGTTCTATTTTCTTTTTCCGAATACAAAAATAAACGTGGTACATAGCTAAGGAGCTCTACTCTGTAGCCTTAATACCGCCTGGATTGAGGGGATGCCAGTGAAGTCAGGCAAGAAGGCAGTGGTCAGTGCAGGAGCCTTGAGAAAGCCCCAGATGTATTTATTTTAATGTCTCAGTAGCAAAACTCCTAATATGTTAACCTTAAATGGGCAAAATAAATAGAAAAGAGAAGCCTCAGGGGATGTCTGTGACCAAGGCTGAAGCAACTGCTAAAACAAGAAGGAATAAACAAGCCTCCAGAAAAATGAGGACTGGAAAGACATTTCCCCAGTTCTATTTATCACTCCTTTTCAAAACACTTGATGTTTAAAACTGTTTGAAGTTTTTCAAGTGGGACGGGACATAGGTAAACCTGTGGCTGATTAATGTTGATGTTTGGTGGAAAGCAACACTACTGCAAAGCAGTTACTCTTCAAATAAATAAATAAGTAAATAATGTTTTAAATTTTAAAACTGAATCACAAAGACAGTGTTTGAACTGGGATAGTAATAATTGCTACAGAAAACATGAAACTGAAGGAAGGTTAGTTCTCAAAACATGAAACCTGCTACTATAATAATGTTTTGATACCAAGTTTAAGGAACTAATTATCAGCATTTGTTGTTTGAATTCAAATGCTGATATTTACAAAGTATCTGACACTCTAAAAAGTAGAATAGGGTTATTGGGAACAAAGAAAGGCATCACAAATCCTTGAGCTTGTCATCTTTAAAGTGATGTATCCTGTTACTTATAAATGTAATTTGTGAGGGTTTTTTTTTTTTTAAACTTCGCATTGTTTTAGATGTCAAAACGTGAAATGACTAACTTCCTAATCAGGAAAGACATTTTCCAAGTTGTTAAAAGAAGAGTCACAGTGATTGAGCTCTGCAGAAGAACCCGAAACCCAAGGCTTCTTTGGTGACTAATAAAAATGCGTGATTTGATTTCCATTATTTGTGCTAAAGCCATTAACAAGTCTACAGCTGAGAACTCTCTTTAGACAGTTAGAACTAAGGCGAATCTAATCTCTCTTGTTCTGTTTTGAAAAAGTGCCTTTGATGGTACTTACATAACAAGCACAGATTATTCTGGAAAGCATCAAATTCCTGGAGTGTTTACTTGCTACCAGGAGAGACAGTATTTCAAGTATTCTCTTAAATTAGAATTATACTAGGGCCGAGACTATGAAAACTGACCACAAAATGCAGGCTACCTTGAACCTCAGCAGATAATCCACAGGGCAAAGAACTATCTGTGCATTCAAGTGTCAGAAGGATATTCAACAGGTGGTGTGGAGCTATATTTCCTTAAGGCCAGTTCTTGCTGAAGTTTTTATGTAAAAGGCAACATAAAGGCTTCCTTGGTGGCTCAGATGATAAAGAATCTGCCTGCAACGTGGGAGACCTGAGTTCAGTCCCTGGATTGGGAAGATCCCCTGGAGAAGGAACCCACTCCAGTATTCTTGCCTGGGAAATCCCCTGGACAGAGGAGCCTGGCAGGCTACAGTCCACGGGGTCACAAAAGAGTCCAACACGACTTAGCACTAAACAACAGCAACAACAACAATTTGTATATAGCAGTGGGTTTGTTTTGCTCAGAGGTCAGAGGGCAATGACATGATTTTGTGGCTATGGTCTCTTAATTTCCCTTGAATTACCTTCAATTATCAGATCTCTCTCTTTTTTTTAATGGATCAGAGTAGCCTTTATTTCCAACATGACAGCAGATTGGGTCATTTAAGTTTTGAATGAGGATCTTAAGATGTTTGATTGCTCATTCATGGGCACCAACATGACTTTGTGTCCATAATCTTATAGTTCTGCCTGAATTCTTTTGATTATTGGGCATTCCATTCTGAAGAGGAGCAGGGTCAATGCCTGTCCTCAATTTTGCTCAAGAATTCTGTGTTAGTTATGTTATTTTTGTAGACTTGAATTTAAGCACCAAGGCCAGCTGTACAACTATAGGACTACATTTTAGCTCAGTTAATATGAGGATTTTAAGACTGGAGCCTGAAAGATTTTCCATGGAATAATTTTAATCCAGTAAATTGCTAGGTCATTTTAAAATTATTCTATTCAGAGTTCAAATATAATTCAGAAGACAGGACACACAGAGCGGTGGGAAACATTGAGGAATGTTAGATTTTTTTTTTAGAGATAAACACAAGAATAAAAATATGGTGCATATTAATTTTATGCACCAGAGTTTAGCCTGAATTTACTTTGAAATGGGGTCATATATACCATTCTTTCTGCATAAACTACCCTGAGTGGTCAATGCATTTCTCTCTCTCTGTGGTAGGACTAGCAGTATTCATAAATGCCAAATGATTTCACTTTTCAATTATAGCCAAATGACATAATTTAAGTTGTTGACATTTGTCCTTTCTACTGTATTAATAGGCTGCTTTGAAATGTTCACGGAAAATACCCCAAGTTGTTTATTATGTTCTTTACAATCCCTGAGCTTAGATAAATGAGAATCCACGTCAAACCCTTTTCTGAATGGCTTCTCTGAGCTGACAGCCAGTCTATGATGCCAGCTCGGGGGCTCCTTTGCCTCTGAGTGGGTGGCACAGATCATCTCAGTCAATAATGAGGGCACAGTTGTCCCTGCTCAGCCCCCATATAAGAACTTAAATCCCTCTGGACATTCCTGAATGAATGCTGCCTAAAGATGGGTCCTTAGTATGCAGGTCAAATTACCCATAGCATTCACACATGAATGCTGGGGTCAAAACACATTTAGTGTCATTTCATAGGAATAAGACAAAATCATTACTGTGAATAGTGTTGAACAAAAGGACATGAGATCACTGATTATTTTCATAAAAGTACAGTGTTCTTTTTCATTATACCTGGAAAAATTTCCTGAAGACTATAAAAACACATGTTATAGGTGAACTGAATAGTGTTGGTTCAAGAATAGGTTTTTCTTTTAATTTAAATGTATTTATTTTAATTGGAGGCTAATTACTTTATAATATTGTATTGGTTTTGCCACACATCAACATGAATCCACCACGGGTATACACATGTTCTTGAAGTCAAGTGGACCTGTATTCAAACCCAGTTTTGCCCATATATTTTTCAAGGAAACTAGCAATTTTATTTCTGAGACTTTACAATGCAAGCTAGTCCAAATATGTACAGATTTTCCTTAAAAAGTATACTAGTTCAAGGTCAATCCTGGTAGACAATTTTCTTTCTGATGCTATTCCAAAGTTCCAAAGTCTGTAATTTACTCTTATTTAATGATAAAAGAATATTGGTTTCTTTTTGCACTAAATGATCACGTGATTTAATATTGTTCTAGTATCATACTTTCATGATATCTTTTACTTTTATAGTACTTAAGAATGATTATAGAATACATCTAAGTACTTACAAATGCATTTTTTTCTAAGTCAAAGCTATTGATCAACTTGATAGTATAGTACTAGGAAATTTCTGTTGGTTTCTATTCTATAAATCAAAAGCCAAATATATTCCTACTGAAAATAAACCAGAACCTTAATGTGGACCTGGTAAGTCAGACACATCATCAAAGAGACATGTAAAGAATTAGACTATAGAAACACATGTTATAGGTGAACTGAACAGTGTTGGAACGATAGGTCTTGAAGTCAAGTGGACCTGGATTCAAACACAGTTGTGCCCATTTGCAGCCATCTAAATAATTTATTCGCTCAGTGGTGTCCAACTCTTGTCACCCCATGGACTATAGCCCACCAGACTTCTTTGTCCATGGAACTCTCCAGGCAAGAATACTGGTGTGGGTTGCTATTTCCTTCTCCAGGGGATCTTCCCAATTCAGGAATTGAACCTGGGTCAGTCTCCTGGATTTCAGGCAGATTCTTTACTGTCTGAGCCGTCAGGGAAGCCCTTAAAAATGATTTATAGCAACATTACTGTCATCTTCAGCAGCAGCAACAGCAGCAGGATGAAACACCCCCCCCAAATGTTGTGACCCATCCCCAGATTGGTTAACTGGCATCATTCCCATTCACCAATATTTTGAGACAGACCTTTACCTTTGATTGAATGTAATCAACACTTTCCTGAAAATACACAGACTTTATTTTATTGCTTTAGATTGAACTAAGCCACCACAGTCTATAAAGTTAATTTGTGTGTATTTTCCCATTACTCAATTACTCCATGCTCAACTTAGTGACATATTGGAATTGAAAAGGAATTCTGCTTTCCAGGCAGCTTTTCTTTCTTCCTTAAACAGAGCCTTCTTTTAGCTGAGATTCTCCCCATGCCTTCTGCCCACTGCAGCAAATAAGAGGAGACAGATCCAAAGAAATAGTTGAATCAAACACTAGCCTCTTGTCCCAGTGAAGTTCTTACTACTGAACCTAAGGGGAAGGGACACTTTAAAGGTTGTGACAATTAGCTTTAAAAAAAGACTTTCCATTACCTTTGACAGCTTATAACCTAAGGTGATGGTTGGAGGAAAGAGATGTCTATTAAATGTCACATAAAGAACTGTGTGGCAAATTGCAGAGTGATAACATCCTGATGACAGCCATCCTTGTTTATTTCACTAAATGAATGTGTCTCCCCTGCCATCCACCACTGCAGAGAGTACCATAAATTTCTACTTTGAGAAGAAAATCTATGATCTTTTAAAAGATACACTTCTTTATTTCTGATTTGAAAGAAATAAAACTGTCTCTATTTGCAGATGACTTGATATCACATACGTAAACCCTAAAGATTCTATCAAAAAAACTGTTAGAACTAATAAATTAACTTAGTGAAGACGCAGGATACAAAATCAATGTGCAAAAATCAGTTGTGTTTCTATCCACGAATCACTAATATTACTAATCACAAAATATCAGAAAGAAAGATTAAGAAAATAATCTTGCTTACAATTGTGTAAAAAATAACAAACTACTTGGAATCAATGAAACCAAGGAAATGAAACACTTGTATACTAAAAACTGTAAGACATCAGTGGAAGAAATGGAAGAAGCTATAAATAATGAAGCTATAATTTCATGCTCAAGGGTTGGAAGAATATTGATAAAATGTCTGTACTACCCAAAACAATCTATAGGTTCAAAGCAGTCCCTACCAAAATTTCAATGGCATTTTTCACAAATAGAAAATACAATTCTAAAATTTGTGTGGAATCACAGAAGATCATGAATAGCCAAGGTGATCTTGAGAAAGAAGGACAAAACTGGAGACATCACACTTCCTCATTTCAAACTCTATTACAAAGCTATAAAATAAAAAATATGGTATTGGCCTTAAAAACAGACACACAGACCAATGGAACATAATAGAGAGCCCAGAAATAAACCCATGCAAATATGCTCAGTTTATTTATGACAGAAGAGCCAAGAATATATGGTGGGAAAAGGATAGTCCCTTCAATGGTGCTGGGAAAACTGGACAGCCACATGCAAAAGAATAAAACTGCACGCCTATCTTACCCTATACACAAAAATCAACTCAAAATCCATAAAAGATCTGAATATAAGGTCTAAAACCATAAAGGTCCCAGAAGAAAATACAAGGCATAAGCTTGACTTAGGTCTTCACAATATTTTTTTTTGTACTTGACAACAAAAGTAAAGCAGCAAACGCAAATACAGAAGTAAGAGTATATAGCAAACTAAAAGCTTCTGCACAGCAAAGGAAATCATCACAGAAGGACAAAACAGCCTACAGAATGGGAGAAAGTACCTCCTAGTCATATATCCGATAAAGAGCTAATATATAAAGAACTCCTATAAATCAACTGCAAAAAGCCAAAACTCAAAAAAGACCAATTTGATTAAAAAATGGACAGAGGAACTGAAGAGACATTTTTCAAATAAGGACATACAATGGCCAACAGGTACCTGAGAAAGTGTTAACATTACTAATCATCACGGAAATGCAAATCAGAACTACAATGAGATTTTACTTCACACCTGTTAGAACAGCTGCTATCAGAAAGGCAAGAGATAACAAGTGCTGGTGAAATGTGGGGATAAGGAAACCCTTGTGCGCTGTTGGTGGGAATAAACTGGTGCCGGTACTACAGGGGAAAATACAGAGGTCCCTCAAAAAGTTAAAAACAGAACTACCATATGATCCCGGAATCCCACTTGAGGGAATATATCCAAAGGAAATGAAGATAGAGTATTGAAGGGCTGCCTACACTCCTGTGTTCACTGCAGCATTATTCACAGTAGTCAAGACATGGAAGCAACTTGTATGTGTGCCAACTGATGAATGAATAAAGATGTGGTGTATTTACACAATCAAACATTATTCAAGTGTGAGAAAGAAGGGAGTATTGTCATTTGTGACAACATGGATGGACCTTGAGGGCATTATGCTAAGCAAAAGAAGTAAGACAGATACTGCACGTTATCACTTATATGTGGAATCTAAAACAGAAGAAAAAACAAAACCATCAAACTCATAGAAACAGAGAGTAAGAAAGTGGTTGCCAGGGGCTGGGGGTGGGGCAGGGAGATAGGGAGAGGTTGGTAAAACTGTACAAACTTTGAGCTGTCAGAGGAATAAGGTCTGAGGCTGTAATGTATGACGTGGTGACCGTGGTTGATAACACTGTATTGCAGAATTGAAATGTGCTGAAAGTAGAGGGCTTCCCTCATGGCTCCGTGGTAAAGAACCTGCCTGCCAATGCAGGAGGTCCCTGGGTTGGGAAGGTGCCCTGGAAAAGGAAATGGGAACCCACTCCAGTATCCTTGCCTGGGAAATCCCATGGACAGAGGAGTCTGGCGGACTATAGTCCATGGGGTTGCAAAAGAGTCAGACAGACTTCATGCCTGAACAACGACAACCGAGAGAGTAGAATTTAAATATTCTCAACAAAGAAAATATTAATATATGAAATGATGGATGTGTTAACAAATGGAGAGAATCATTTCACAGTGTACACGTGTCATCTCTATGTACACTTGCAACATCTTACAATTGTGTACGTCATTTATAGCTTCCATAAAGTTGAAATTTAAAAATGTTAATTACAGTTATGTTCAATGTAAAAAAACAAAAGAACCATATTTTTAAAAAATTTGAACTTTGAAATATTTCCTCCATTTTCAAAATTAAAAAAACATTATTTATCAAAGTATAATTGATTTACAATATTGTGCTAATTTCTGCTGTACAGCAATATGATTGAGTTATATACATATATACATTCTTTTTAATATTGTTTTCTATTATGGTTTATCCTGGAATATTAAATATAATTCCCTCTGCTATCCAGTAGGATCTTGTTGTTTATTCATAAATTTCCTATTTTTTATTTGTAAACCTTTCATTTTAATTTTTATACACTGATATCACAAGTCAGCTGATATAAAAGGAAATTAAATAGTTTAGTTTTATATATATCATATTTAGACTTTAAGGGGAAGCAAACATTAAATGCTGTGGTAGTAGTAAAGAAGTATAATTTTATGTGTGTTTTATTTTTTAAATTTCAACTTCTGAAAAGGACCTGGGATCAGTCATTTCAATTTTTGATTTTAGGCTTTTGGGGATTCAGAGAAATGACTGCTCCAAGATCAAATAGTAACAAGTTGACACTCAAAACTGACTTAGCTCTCCTGACAGTGAAGAAAAGGCATCTCCTTTTAAGACATCTTCAAATGTAATTGAAATCAAGCTGCTTCCCCTCAACACATTACAATTAATTATAATACAGTACATTAGGCATAGTGCCTGAGTGCTGAATCCTACCTACATGGCAGGGGCTACAAGACAGAGATATATGTACCTCCTACAAATGAGGAGGTGTGGTAGATTCTATAGGTAAAACACGGACCTGGTTGATGAATAAGTAAGGACTGTTAACAGAAGACCATAGATTTATTCTTCTAGAACTAACATGGAGATAATGGTTGCTTATGACAAGGATTTCTTTTGCCCAACTACTGCACAAGCCTAAATATATATCTTTATTTAGGCGTAAGCCTAGATCAATAACTACTGCTTTTTTTTTTTTAAGAAAACCTCAGAATTTAAAGTTAATATTTATTTGGACGTATTTCCATGGCAATGTTATTTTATGAAATAACTACCTTTAAATAATCTACTTATTGTTAATTGACTATTAAAGAGTCCCATTTTTTCTTTTGATTGAACACATCTGCTTCCTGAACACCTGAAATAATGTTTGCATAACTTAGCAAGGGCAAAAAGCCTGCTGTATACCGCCAGCAGTAGTACAAACCTGTGTTTGTGTGTGTCTCAGATATGACATGGTGAAACTCTATTTGCTACTCTATGTGGGATTTGAATTTGGGGGTGCTGGTGGTGGTAAGAACTTTGCTCTAATTGCGTCACTTAACATTTAAATAATATTTCTCTTGCAAAGTTTATTTAGAATGAAAATGTATCTCAAATCAGTTCACAAACATCCTAAGATAATTGGACTAATTTGTGAAAATCCAAGGAAGAAAATAAGAGGCCATTGAAGGAAAATACTGCCTCTGAAGAAATTCTGAATTTATTGAAAGTTGAAACTTGGTATTTTTGCTGAAGAGTGGGTAGTTTATGACACTCTTCATTGGAGCCAAAGAAAATAGATAATAAAGACAGATATCTTCTATTTTCATTGTTAAAATTATTGACTTCTTATATCCAAATGTAATATTCAGAGTGCAAAAGCAGTTCACTAGATCTTTAGCAAGAAATCTGGCAAAATGCTTCATGACATCTCTATGTATTAATGTGAAAGTGTTAGATGGAATTACAGATGAATGAAAAATCATTTTCAGGAGCACCCTTCCCCGGCTGTGTGTTTTCAACATTTTTATTTTTTGGGAAAATAACTAGCATACTTAGCAGTTCCACAGAAGGCATATACCCAAGAGAGGACTAGGTAACGAGTAGAAAGATTATCTTAACAGGCTGAGTTAAACTTTAACAGGGATAAATAAAAAGTCTTGCAACTCAGCTATACCAAATTATTTCATGATAAGGTTGAAGAGATTGATTTCTCAAAACTTTATCGGAAATACGTCTGCAAACTTTAGTGAGCTACGAGCTCAGTGTGACACAGGGGTTTAAAAATGTGATTGTATCAATATAAAAATGAGCAGTGGTTATAGAAATCAAGGAAGATTATGATCTCACTTTTACACTCACGTTGGCACCTCATGGCCTCAATTAAAAAAAAAAAATGTTGTTCTTTTGGTTTTGTCCATGAGCCAGCCTGCTGCAGATGTGAGTATCTCCCCAGATTTTAGAGGCTAGCCCTGAATGCTGAAGGGAAGTGGAGAGGCCTCTGAGTGATTCGGTGGAAAGTGCTGTCATGTGAGTGTTAGCAGCCATAAGAAAATTATTGACAGTACCCTTATTTTTTTGTTTGTTTGTTTTTTCATCTCAGGGAAATCATCTCAGTGATGATTTTAGGATTAATACTCTTAAATTATTCACACTTAGGCTTTGCACTGACAGGGAGAAGAATAACAGTTGTAACACAAAGTTTCAGTATCCTTTAGGATGCACCAACCAGTCCATTCTGAAGGAGATCAGCCCTGGGTGTTCTTTGGAAGGAATGATGCTAAAGCTGAAACTCCAGTACTTTGGCCACCTCATGCAAAGAGCTGACTCACTGGAAAAGACTCTAATGCTGGGAGGGATTGGGGGCAGGAGGAGAAGGGGATGACAGAGGATGAGATGGCTGGATGGCATCACTGACTCAATGGACGTGAGTCTGGGTGAACTCCAGGAGTTGGTGATGGACAGGGAGGCCTGGTGTGCTGCGATTCATGGGGTCGCAGAGAGTCGGACACGACTGAGCGACTGAACTGAACTGAACTAGGATGCACCTGAATTTAAGAAACATGATGTCCAAATGTTCCCTGGTGGTCAGACTGTAAAGAATCCTCCTGCAGTGTAGGAGACCTGGGTTTGATCCCTGGGTTGGGAAGATGCCCTGGAGAAAGGGAATGGCAACCCACTGCTCTATTATGTCCAAATGCAACTATTTCTCAATGCTGGGTTTTAAATGATTTGGTTTATAACTGTCATCAGAAAGGATATAAATAACTCTATCCTAGAACTAAGGGCTTTAATAATTCTGCATTATACAACAAAACTGGAGTTGCTATCTGTTACTCTTTTGCTCAACAAGATGCCAACTCAAATGACCTCACTTGTAGGTCTTAACCAAGTCACATGTTCCCAGCATTCTTCACTTTTTAATACCTAATATAGTCCTTTATACCCTGCCACTATTTAAAGCTAAAACTTTCACTCAATCCACCAAAAATAGGCAAAGAAAACAGCATACAAATTTATACTTAAATTAAACATTGGGGAACAGTGAAAATTATTTGAACAAAGATTGTGCCATTTCATGACACCTTAGACACACTCACTACTAGAAATGATTGGAATATTCCTTAAGATGATTGTTGGACATATTTAAACATATACAGTTAAAGTCTTATTTGATCTGCTCCTTGTTAGTCTTCCCTCCTCCCTTTTATCTATGGGGAGAAGTTCTCTACTTTCTTCCTTTTGAGTTTTGGCTGCTCTTTGAAAAGCAGCAAAGACTTCATCTTGACTTCCCAACGGCCTGAGGATTCAGGGCAGGTTGGGTTCCCCTCCAGGGTAAGCTGTGGTATGGGGTCATGATCTTAAAAACCCACCCTGGGCTTTTTGTGCCCATCATATGGACTCTGCTGTGAACTCCATCAGGTTCACAGATAGCGACTGTGTCCGCAGTGAACATCCCATGACAAAAACCTGACACGCCCTGACTTCAGCATTATTTCTTCTCTATTAATGGAGAGCAGAAGCATTCCTTCATTTCTCCTGCAACATTGGAGACCTAGAAACTGTGTTATGATCACATGCTGTCATAATGATTCTAGAAAATGTAGTTGAGGAGAGCGAACACACTTCTGTTTTCTAATGTGAACTCATTCAGTTGGGATGTTGCCTGTCTGCCCTTCCTATGTCAGGGTGAGAAATGGAGCCCATCATATTATAATTCACGTCAGTTGTACACCTCAAACTTACAAAATGCTGTATGTCAATTATAACTCAATTAAAAAAAGAGAGAAAATATAGTTCATATTCCCTCAAGTCAGGAGGGAGCCAAAGATAATGGGTGGATCAGAAAGTTAGCAACTTTCCACTTTGTGGGAGGGGCAACTTCAGAAATATATTAATACATATACTGTCATCAGCAGCTAGGAAGTGGCAGAGTCAGGATTCAACAACATGTTTTAGGGAACTTTCAGGTATATGTTCTTTAACATTCCCTCAAGGTCTTCCTTGTGTGAAAGTGAGTGTCAGTATTTAGTCTATATGTGCTTGGGCAAATCTCTGCACTTCTTGCTGCCTGAGTGTTTTAACTTATAAAATGAAAGGCTTGTTTTATAATGCAAAAGCACATAAGGTCCTTCTGTGGTCTGAAATTTTCCTAAATCCAGAAAGTGTAGAGTTAGTTAATTTATATGTATTGAATGGTACAATCCAGTATCCTTACTAACATGATTGTATATGATATAAAGCAGAATCTTCTTGGAAGTCAGTATTTTAATGACTCATTTACACATTAAAGTTCAGAAAAAAAGATTTTGAAAGATCTGTATTTCTAGTAGCATCAGTATGTGACAGATACATATTAGTACGAGTCTGAGCCATCGTCCGTGGCTGCTTTCCTCTAGCTGCCCCGTTTACGTAAGTCCAGGAATGAGGTCTATAGCACTCTTTCTATATGGCATGTCTTCCCATATTACCTCAAGTGCCTTTCAGTGGAGATGATCAATTTTGAGATTCCATGTGGCCTAAAACAATATCCATTTTATAAATGTACATCCAAAACAATTTGTATAAAGTTCAGTCAATAAATTATCATCACCTTTTTAAAGCTTTTTCCATTACAGGTGGTGTGATGGTGTCAGGGACATTGGGAGTGACAAGGATCATTGATTTTGGGGGTTTTCTATTAGAGTTTGCATTTGCAATGGAAAAAACAGATAAGTCAAGAATGTGGTTTGAAATTCTGAATGTTACATTATTTTGCATATCTCATATTTCCAAGAGTAAAATCTGTTGACCTTTGAGGAAACAAAAGGCTGAAAGATCTCAGCACATTGTGTTCCAAACTAGTATTTTTATTACATTTTCTTAGTGGCTGAGTCAGTCATGCCAGCGCTTGCTAAATTATAATAGCATGTGAAGTACAGTGTTATTTCACATGATTTTTCATGTGGATGATTGCTATTATATGCTTTGGTTACTGTGGAAGTTTGACATCAGGCTCACAAACAAATTACCAAAGTCTTATGACCCACAGAAATTTCAATCAGCCTGTTCCTCTTTTCAGAAGCTTTGGAATTAGACTGTTTACTTAGCATAAATTATGATTTTAGGATATTTGGTTATTTATATGGCAACTATATGATACACGTGTTATTGAGTTACAGTTGACTGAGAAAGAAAATTGACTTAAGGAGAAGGATGAATTAGCAAATGTTTGTGAAGAAACAATTTATTTCCTTCAAAAACATAGATTAGGTCCAGGAAATAATGCCAAAAAATGGGTTCTTTATTTTAATAAACACATAAGAATGACTTGTGCATGTGACATCAATTTACATGTAGTAAATGTTTCAAAAAAGGCTTATTTTATGTCGAGTAGGTATTTATGCTAGCATTTTAAGAACCTAGCTTTTAATATCATCAAAATGGCAGCCTAGACCATCATCCAATTATCCTCATTTGTAAATTGATACATCTAAGTTACATTTCAAATATACTTTATTTCCCACTTCATGCTGGGTTCATGATTATTCCCCTCTCCCAAACCTCACCCCATTTTTTAGCATTCCCTAACTCAGAGAATGTCTCCATTCATTCATTATTCAATGCATTAATTCATTAATCAAAAAATTTGAAAGCAGGCATTGTATAAGCAGAACTTGGGGGAACCTTGACCATTCCCTGTCTCCCAACTGTATGTGTTTGAAGTTAAAGAGGAGACATTTAGCCCTGGAAAGGACAGTATGCCTCTATCACAGCCACACAGGAAGAGATTTGGGTACGAGAGGATAAGCGTTTTTAGCTCTCTGAACTTTCTGTGGGCCAAATACAGGTAAAGCATCATTTAACATCCAGCATCAGGAGATGGGAGTACATGAAGGATAATGGTGACACACGGATGAATATTATTGCTTCATGTACCTGTGTCAGCAATGAACCCTAAATGGATGGTCTTCGTGGTATATAGGTAGGGGGCAGCAAGGCAGATAATATCAGCTCTTTATATCTACTTTCCTGCTCCTTATCACAGCCAAAATTAGATCAACACAAAGCAAACCAGTAGGCCCTCAACTGACTTGCTAGTTACCTATCTTATACACAGTAGTGTATATATATACACATGACTTCCCTGGTGGATCAGGTGGTAAGAATCTGCTTGCCATCCAGAGACCTGGGGTCAATCCCTGGGTCGGGAAGACCCCCTGGAGGAGTGAATATATGTCAACGTCAATCCCCTAATTCATCCCACCCATCCTTTCCCCTCTTGGTGTCCATACATTTGTCCTCTACTTCTTTGTCTCTCTTTCTGCTTTGCAAATAGGTTCATCTGTCCCATTTTTCTAGATTCCACGTATAAAAGTGACTTTATGTAACATCTGTTTTTTTCTTTCTGATTTCAGTCTGTATGACACCCTCTAGGTACATCCACATCTCTGCAGATTTTGATGTTGAAGGTTTCACTGCTTGCCCCACCAGCCCAGGGGTGGCAGCTCTCAGAGGCACTTGTCACATCTCTCCATATCTTTGCATCGCTCTACATGACAATCAGAGGATACTCATCTTCCCAATCACCTTGCTCATCTTCATCCACCTTTAAGGTGCCCATGTGTGTGCATGCTAAATCGTTTCAGTCGTATTCGACTCTTTGCGACCCCATGGACTGTGGCCCGCCAGGCTCCTCTGTCCGTGGAATTCTCTAGGCAAGAATACTGGAGTGGGTTGCCATGCCCTCCTCCAGGGAATCTTCCTGACCCAGGGATCAAACCCGTGTCTCTTACATCTCCTGCACTGGCAGGTGGCTCTTTACCATTAGCGCCACCTGGGAAGACCCCTTAAGATGCCCAGGCTTCCTCTATGCCTTGATACTAAGTGCACAGTCTGGGCACTTGGTGGCTCTCAGGGAATCAGACAATGATCTTAAGGCAGAGACAACTTGGATTCTCCCTTCCTAGAGAAGATGTTCCTACATGAAGAGCAAAATGCTCATGGACCAGTAACGCAGCATCCTCAGCAATGTATGGATATTCTGGCAAATGATGTATTGCATGTCTCCCTTTAAGTTTACATATGTCACTACACAATAACTCATAATAAATTTATTGGGTCAAGAAAGACTATTGCCAAAATATACATGAAATATCAGAGACAGGAAACACAAATAGCATTGGATTCCTTTGCCAGCACCAAAACCATCATCAGAGCCACCCTACATGGCTCCATTAAGCTCTTGTTCATCCTGATTCTGAAGGTTTATTCTCAAGAGGAAGAATGAGCCATCAGATGGATGAGTCATATTTTAGTTATAATCACAGGAACATTCAAAAATGAAATCATTTTATTCAGCTGAACAAACCTTATAAAAAGTAAATTACTTCATTTACCTTTGGCAAAAAGACTAGTTTAGCTATTTTGAGTTCTCCCTGGAATTATCTCACCCATTCTTTCCACCCTCTGTGACACCTGCTTCTATCTCTCCCCTTTCCCAGGCCTTTCCTGGTCACACCAATAAAACAGGAAAAAAGCAGGAAACGTGGTGCTGAAAACCTTCACATCATCAAGGCAAGAGGGAAAAGGCCCCACAATCAGCAATCTTTTAAAAGCGTGCATCTTTCAAAGAAGCAAATACTTTCAAGACAGTTTAATATTTTAATCTTCATTGTTGCTTTTTTATGCCATCTTTTAAAATCCAAACTGGAACACTATTTCTGGATTTCCAAGCTTCAGCTGTATCTCTGTCTATCTCTACCTGTGTTTGAGTATACATGCCTCTCCCCTCGCTCCAAATTCTTCTTACTCCAAATTTTCAAGATGGAGTAAAAGTGTTTTCCCCTATATTTACTATTTAAGTTCTTTCCCACACAATGGCATGATGCCTGTATTTTTATTATGGCTGTTAGTTTCCAGCACTTGAGTTGTTTTTGTTTCAGTTTTTATTTTCTGTGTAAGATACACAGCTGCTTCTGCGCTGTGGAAGCCCTTGTCTTATGAGTTACAAATTTTGCGTTGTGCATTAGCGATGAATGCTAATGGCAAAGTGAGCATCACCAGTCTGCTGCCCACACTGTGTGGGAGGAAAGAAGGTCTGGCAGTGGAGATGCAGAGAGACCATGTACCTGATGGGGCTGGGAGAAACCAAGCTCTTCGGGTAAACACTGAGGGACCATAACAGATGCAAAACTGAGTCATAGCTCTATTTGTAAATTGCACATAAATCTATCCCAAACAAGGATCCTACTAATTAGATGTTTGGAATTATTTTAAAACCAATGTAATGCCTTCTACAACAAGATAGAATTATGTAACAGATCTCAACAACTTTTTATTACAGATATTTTGCTTCTCAAGTTCAGGTAGAGCAATTCGCAGAAATATACAGGTCTAACCAACATGCACATGGTCTCTTGCTGTGCAGCCTCGTCCAGGTGAGCCCTAAGGGTCAAAGCACCTGCTAACGTGGCAGAATGGGGCAGCACATCTCTGGTGTCCTTCCAGCCTTGTTCCGTGTTTTTACTGCCATCATCTTTTTGTATTATTTTTTGCTGCTTTGTTTCATCACAGCTGGGTTTATACTAAGCCCAAGCAAAATTCCCAAACTTAACGTTGGGGTTTAGGCACTCAGCCTTGGAACAGTGGCAGAGTAAAATATGAATGTGTTTAAAAGAGAGACTGGGTAACTTAAAATTACGACTATTTGAAGATTCATAAATTGACTTCTCAAGCCCCTGCCTGTCCTCAGCGTGCCAGGCTTGGAACATCACCTGCCTGTTGGCCGTGTCCACCTGGATGTCCGCCGGGCACATCACCCTGACCTTTCATTTCACCCTGTCACCCACCCTCCCCTCCTTTGACTTCTCTGTAAACAGTATCACCATTTCAGTTGCTCAGACCAACAGCAATGACATGATATTTGACTTATATTTTCTCTTACATCCCTGGCCCTCATTTATGAACAGACTCTACTATCTGCCTTCAGAATATGTCCAGAATCCAAATGGTTTTCATTGCCTTCTCCACTACGGCCTTTCACTTTAGTCTAAGTCTGAACTATTTCAGGGGGCTTGTGACTGGTCTCCTTTCATCTGCTTATATCGCCTGCATTCTGCTGTCCCCAGAATATTCAGGATGATCTCTCTAAAACCTGAGCGCTATCACTCAGTCCCCTGGTGGAAACCCTTCAGGGCCTCTGGTCTCCCATGCTTACCATAGTCTGCAGGGTCCTCGGGGTCCTGGGCCCTCACTCAACCTTGCGGTTCATGCTGCCCCTCCCTCCCTACTCGTTCTGCTCCAGGCTTGTAGACCTCCTCCCCGTGAATACATAGGCCAAGCTCACATGGTCCCAGGTCTTTGCCTTTGCCTGGAACACTCCCTTTGTTCCTGCAGCTCTCTCCTTTAGCCCTTTGGGTCTAAGTTCAAACACCCCATTGTCAGAGAGAGCTTTCCTAACCATCTGTTACAGAATTCCCCCTCCATATTTCCTTTACCCTTTGTAAGCTTTTTTCATCAGAACCCTTCTTATCATCCCTCACCTTATGTTTATTTATCATCTCTTTCCCACCCCAAGAACATAAGCTCAGAAGACCAGGGACTTTCTCAGGAGAATGTGATTCAGAGGCAGGAAGTTCAGTCATGGGGTGGAGCCTCCTGGGCAGTTCCACGGACACACCGGCCTCCTGTGGCTCCACACAGGGTAGTGCCGGGAAGTGATGAGCACTACCAATTCCTGAAATCAATCTCCCTGTCTCCCTTTATAGTTAATGCAAAGAGGCAGTCAAACGTTACCACTTAGGCAGCAGTGGGAAATTTTGCTGTTATGAACGGGAGTACAAGAAGAAGAATGGATCAGATCAGTGTTTTATAATTGGATCAACAGAAACTCTAATCATTATTATTTGCTAATTGCTCCACTGTCATTATGCTGCAGCATCGCACACATAAGTACTGCTGTACGTTCATTCTGAGCACCGTTATTTGCCTTTGTTGTCTTCTAGACAAACAGTCACCAATCCAGTTTGGACTCTGATCACGGGCATTGGTTCCAAACAATGCTGATGCAGTTCAGTGAAATTTGGAATCAGTACCACTACTTGTGATCTTAACTTTCAAGTCTAAATGGGACAGGTAGCTACCACCTATCGTAAGTATAATGAAAAAATTACTTCCTTGGTGGGAAGAACCTTCGTTATTTAATTGGCTGTATGGTGGATGTTCTATCTTACATTATCAAAACATCAAGTTTTGTTAAGATTTCAAGTGGTGACTTCTAAAAAGAACATTTAAATTTTTAACAGGTTGTCTTTCATTTATTTCTAAAGGAGTATCCCGAATAATGGGAGGGGCCAACAAGCTAGACTGTAGTATATTTTTGGGGCAGTGTCTTACAAGTGAGCCTCAACGAACCCCATAGCTAGACCACAGATTCTATACTTGGTCTGTACATGGTTCATATCAGGTCAGATTGGAGTTTCATGGATACGCTAAGCTGGTGTCATGTAGAATGATGGCAGATTGTACAAGCTTAATGTTTATTTAAATTTGCTTTAGGTCTTTTCCTCATTTGCACACAGAATGTATCCTGAAATTTGACAGAGATATGTTTTATAACAGCAATAAGTAATACTATCTTGCTATGATCTAGAATGATTTTAGGTTTTCACTTACGTCAGCTTCAGAACATAAGACTCTATGACAAGGTAAGGAGTTGTGTTTCTGGACTACAAGTTAAAGGCTTATAAGCCACTGTCAAAAAAAGAAAATCTATTTTACAGTGGCAGTTTTCAAGGAAGGTTTAGGAAATAAGGTTTTCTGGCATGTATACATGAATTCTTGGAAATAAAAGCAAATGTACTTAATCATTAGCTTTACACTACTTTTGGAAAGCATGTCTGTATAAATTGTCTAAATAGAACAGTAGTAAAAGGAAGTGTCTTTAATATTTATGCTGACATAACAGGCATAAATTGGAATTATCCCAGATAATAAGGCAAAAAAGGGACTTAACAAAATTCATTCTATTTTAATATTAATGTAGTTAATATTATTCTCCAGCAATTTATAGTATTTAATATTATTCTCCAGCAATTTATAGCTTTTCTCTCTAAGAAATATCCCTGCATTCTAAGAAAAAGATAATGAAGTTAAGAAAAGGCATATTAACAAGGTCAAAGGGACAGATGTAAAACAAAATAAAATAACTTTTCAGATTAAATAAGAAAAATTATAATTTAGCCCAAATAATCAAGGTTAAAAAAAATGGGACTGAAATGTTAAAATCAGGAAAAACATTTGTAAAGTTAATTCTACTTTTTCCATAAGACCTAACTTAGCAGGATTAAAAGACACTCCTTATACTTCAAAAATCTTTTTGATAAATGTAGATGAGACACCATTTTATATAATGAATAGAAAATTTCTGGGGATCAATAATTTTAACTATACAGACTGAAAGTGTAGACAGAATTAGAATCCTCATAAGTGTGCATGAGTGACGGTCCCATTCATTTTCCCTCTTGACTTTAAATGGCTTAAAAGACAGAGATCATAAATAATAAATGAAAAATACCACATGCCCAACAGATAAATAATAAATACTGACCACTCATTAAATGTTTTTAGAATACCTAACAGAATATTTTAAAAAGAAGGCTGTTCATGCTCACTGCACACTGTCCTGTAATGTAACTCTACTGGAGGGCTTGGGACTAAAGTTGATTACGTATTTTTGTCTGGTCAGAACAATAATACTTTTCCATACAGAAAGCACAGCAAGAAACCTAAAAGGTAACAGTCCTCTTCTTTTTCTTACCAAATAAAAATGGACATATTTCTACATCAGAGGATTTCATGGAAAAGGCTGGAAATAGACATAATTTCTGTATCAGAAGATTTCATGGAAAAGGCATGTTAGAACTAATGCTTATGATCCGAATTATAGGCATTTTCAAGAACTGTGTCATCATTACCTTCTGCCCTTGGTTTCCAGACAGAGTTGGGATTGGCGAACGAGAATGCCTGCTGCTGGGGCAGGCTGGCACTGTGATCAAGAGTTTGGGGCCAAGCCAGCTGGGTTAAAAGCCCATTCTACCATATTCCCAGATAACTTCAGGAAAGTTATTACTTCTCCTCTCCTTGAACCTATGGAGCTTCCCACTCTGTAAATAGGAGTAACAATGGTGCCAGCCTTTTCGCGTTGTTTGAGGGTCCAATGATTAATATACATAAAGCCTGCAGACGTGGGTCTGGCGCATCCTGCCAGTAATGTTACTACTTACTACCCCTGCTGTGGAAAAGCGAGTGTTTCTTTGGTGTCAATTCCTGTGACTAGTGGCTGGCTGACTCCTTCCAGACGTGGGTCTCTTTCTTGCCATGGTCATTCATTCAAACAGATTCTCTAGTCAGGTTTCCTCTTTATATAAATTAAAAATTGTAAAGGAGCGCACTAACTCTTGGTTTGAAGAGCTCAAATGAATTCTCCGAGTCACAGTTGCTTCCTGGAGGCACAGATGGCTGAGTCAAATCTGCTCTGACGGCACCTTCGTTTGGCACATGGTGGCTGCCTCAGACTAACGAGGAGCCAGTGTTGACTGACTGGTCTCATCAGCACAGCAGACTGTGGGGGCAGAGAACGAAGCCCCCACTGGGAGGAAACACCCAGGAAGGCAAGGCTGCCGTGATGCAGCCCAACCCTAGGCGACAGATGTCCCTTTATACAGGAGAGTCGGGGAACAGGCGTCAGCAAAAGGGGAACCTGGAGCCGCAAAATGATCTTGATGCCTAGTGACACTGCACTGCGATGAGATTTTTTTTAACAACAACGAAAAAGATTATAAAACTCTTTCAGTGTCTTTCACATAAAACTGCTCACGCTTGGGATATTTTAGTGCCTGTTCTTCCTGCAACATCATCAAAAACGAGTTCACTGTATCTGCAAGATACGGAGAAGAGTTAACGGCCAGGGCAGGAGCTCTGCTGGCTTCAAAGTTATGTGCACTCCGGCTCAGCCACACAAATTATTCCCTGGGAGTAATCTTCAGTGAGTTGCTAGGAGATGACCAGTTTATGTTTTCCTTTGATTACAGGGCATAACCACCCCACTGTCAGAATGCCAAAAGTTAAAAAAAAAAAAAAGGCAGTGATTGCTTAAGGATCATTTTTTCCTGTTACTTGCAGTGAGGTATTGAATCCCGGACCATTCTGCATAAAGAGAGGAGGGTAAGGGAGCCGTGGAAATGAATGTAGTAGAATTTTAAGAATTGTTATCTGAGCAGGGCCAGTAATAGCTGGCATGTCCAGTGTGGTTGGCATGTCACCCATGTTTAATACATATTATTTGTTTAATCAAATGGAATCATAATTTTTAGTAATTTCTTCAAAACCAGTATCATGCGTAGGTGTAGTGCGAGGCTTATGTCTTAAAAGAAGTGCTTATCCATACATGCAAGAGCCTAACATGGGTCAAAAGAGATACACAAACAGAGGAGGACAATTAGCTCAAGCCTCTGGATTGAAATAAAATAAAAAGAGGGAAGACTGTAACCCTTCTGGCCCCAAGACTAGGGCTCATTTCATTATGCCACACCATCCTCTGTACATACTGTATATGCATAGCTATATATGTTCTGAACTCTAGAATTCTTTTTCTATGAGAGCTAATATGTTTTAGCGATTGAAACCGACAACTCAATTTAAACAATAACTCTTACTCTTATTTCCCTGGGGCTCAGACGGTAAAGCATCTACCTGCAATGCAGGAGACCCAGTTCGATCCCTGGGTTGGGAAGAGCCCCTGGAAAAGGGAATGACAGCCCACCCTGATATTGGACAGAGGAGCCTGGCGGGCTACAGTCCAAGGGGTCGCAGAGTTGGACGCGACTGAACAACTAACATACATGCTTATTAGCTGTGGGACTTGGGATGAATTAGTTACATGCTCTGAGCCTTGGTGTCCACAGTCATAAAGTGGGGGAAATACTAGTACATACCTCACAAGATCCGTGTGACGATGAAATGAAATAATATATGTAATATACTTAGAAAGTACTGTGCTTAAGAAAGTCCATGGCACTAAGAATGATTAAGGGAATATGAACTATCAAAGAGCCTCTTGATGAAAGTGAAAGAGGAGAGTGAAAAAGTTGGCTTAAAACTCAACATTCAAAAAACTAAGATCATGGCATCTGGTTTCATCATTTAGATGGATGGGGAAACAGTGGAAACAGTGACAGACTTTTTATTTTCTTGGGCTCCAAAATCACTGCAGATGGTGACTGCAGCCATGAAATTAAAAGACACTTGCTCCTTGAAAGAAAAGTTATGAACAACCTAGAAAGCAAATGAAAAAGCGGAGACATTACTTTGCCAACAAAGGTTCGTCTAGTCAAAGCTATGTGGTTTTTCCAGTGGTCATGTATGGATGTCAGAGTTGGACCATAAAGAAAGCTGAGTGCTGAAGAATTGATGCTTTTGAACTGTGGTGTTGAGAAGACTCTTGAGAGTCCCTTGGACTGCAAGGAGATCCAAGTAGTCCATCCTAAAGGAAATTAGTCCTGAATATTCATTGGAAGGACTAATGCTGAAGCTGAAACTCCAATACTTTGGCCACCTGATGCGAAGAGCTGACTCATTGGAAAAGACCTTGATGCTGGGAAAGACTTAAGGCAGGAGGAGAAGGGGACAACAGAAGCTGGTTGGCATCACCGACTCGATGGACATGAGTTTGCGCAAGTTCCGGGAGTTGGTGATGGACAGAGAGGCCTGGCGTGCTGCAGTCCATGGGGTCGCAAAGTCAGACACGACTGAGCGACTGAACTGAAGATATCATTTTCATTATGTTTATGAGCATCATTTTATTGTTTCTAGAATACAGCTCACCACCACCCAGGAGTTAGAGAATCGCAGGTGTATGAAACCTCAAAAGGTTGGAAAGCCACATGTTCAGATAAAAAGGGTAGACTCACCAAAGTAGGCAAGGGTCAAGGAAGCAAAGAGAAAGGTAAAGTTTTCTTAAATTTCCCGTGTTGGTAGCTGGTGATTCTCACTGTCACAGTGACAGTTACAAATGTAGTGTGTACGTGTTCCAGGCTGCCCAAGGTTAGCTATGTATTAGTCAGATTCTGTGCACAAAGACATCTGTGTTTATTCCACTTAAAAGTCATGTGGTCCTAGTACAGTTCTGTGGGGTTTGGGAGAACCTGGGGTCCAGGTTCTGGTTGCTAGCTGTGTGGAATCTTGTGGATTTCTCTGTGTCCTCATTTGCTAATGAAAGTTGGACTTTTAGACAATGTTTCCTAGATCTCCACAACTCATAATTTTCTGATCCCTCTTCGGAAGAGCAGTCCTATACAATAATTTCTTTCACAGGTTAACTCTAAGCAAATGTGTCCATGTGGAAACTCAGAGTTATAAATCAGGAACAGTTAGATGATTTATTTTTGCTCTACAAATGAGCAAATGCATGATCATATTCCATTACATAGCATGTTTGCCCAATGCCTTTAAAAGAGAATTGGGTTTTCAAAAAATCAGCTTATCTGTTGTCTACTGCATCAAGGTGTGTCATAGAGTTGTTAAATGGTGCATTTTAAAAACTCCTCTGGCAAATCATTTTCTTAGAGAAAGGTTACCAAAAAAAGAAAAGAAGAAGAGGAAAATTCAGACCTGATTTGGAGAAGCAGCAGGTGCAAGTCACAGCTCTGGTACTAAATCGAGACAGCTCCTTAGAGAACGACGTATCCAGACTTGCCTGTAGTATTTTTATAAAGGCTCTCAAACCACTGTGAAAATCACTGTGATTAATTATTAAATGTGATCCAGGCTGGGAAGTCCATGCTAACACAATTCAGATCTGTTTTGCTCTGCAGCCTTTGGTTATCAGTTATGGGGATATATAGAGTAATAGTCATAAGGATCAGTTTCTGCAACACCATGCCTCAACCTACTTTTATTGTACATAAACAAGACTGGGGGGTGGGGAAGGCAAAGGGAGAAAGTGCCATGTTTCAAGAACATTTGTCTTGATATTTTAGTGACAAGCTTAATCTAATTAATCGTATTTGGCTCTGACTAGCTTAGCATAAGGTGTGAGCTTTCAGCTGCGAGAGGGCAGCTCTTGACAAGGTGAGAAATCCTCTTTTGATTGTTGAAATCATCCAGGGTGCATCTCATCTGTTTTTGAAAATGAAAGCTCTAGTAATATGTGATTTTAAAAAAAGATACTTTCCTCATACATGACTCTGAGTTCTGTGGTAGGAGGTTATAGCTTGGTTACTACATGTGGCAGAGACAACTAGCCGTCTTCTTAGATCAATCTTTCCTCCTTACCCTATAATTGAAGTTTTAGCTGGGCACATGGCTTAAGCCAGGCGAGGACTCCATTTCTCAGTTTTCCTTCCTTTGTGACCAGAGTTTGGCTGGTGAGCATGAGACAAATCATATGTGTGCCCTCCGAGGGTAGGTTCTTACAGGGCAGGGGTGCCTTTGGCTTTCTCTCTGTCTGCTCTTGACAGACCTGGTGTTAGGATCTGGAGTGGCCATCTTGACCATGAAAGGGAAGCTGTAAGTTGAGTGTGCAAGAGACTGGCTCCCTGATAACGATGCCAGTACCCATCTGCACTGATACATGAGTGGGCAACAAGCATCTCCCTTATTTAAGCCTCTATTATTTTGGATCTCCAGGAGCACTGAGCTTTTATCCCAGTGAATGGACTACCACAGTTGGAATCCAGCAAATCATAATTTCTCATTCAACTTATTTGTAGAAATAGTTATAAGGGGAAAATCTCCAATTTTATAGTAAATTTCATTTTCTTTCTGTCACTGGTTGAGTGAAATATTGGCTAGCAAACATATTCCTGGTGGCACACAACCCTTGTGTCTCTTTTAAAGAGCTTGTTTCCTTCCTCCCTCTGTTATCTCTTCCACTCTTCCCTGAATGTCTTATCATCTCCATTGGATTATAGATTCCTTCAGGTCTAGACCTACATTCCACGTTCCAGAGTTTACTATCCCATTGTCTAAACACAACGTTTTGTACATAAAGAGTTCAGAGTGAGCCTTTGTTTAAAGAGATACTCCAAAGACATGCACAGAGTTGTGTTAATTTCTAACACACCATGCATGTAATTTAATTCCTAAAATGAATTTGAAAACAAGTGCCTAAATTAAATACAAAATTAGATTTCTAGGTTTCTAGACAGATATTATTAATCGTTAGTGATAACACATTAAAAAAAAATTCAGTGGCATTTTAAGTGATTCAGTACCTCTAGAAACAGCCCTGGACACAACAAAGAGTAGCATGATGTATTAAATAAGATGAAATTCTTAAAGCCTTTAAGTGTAAAGCACTTCATGCCCAATATTTATTCCCTTATTATCACTTCCAGTAAAAGTTATTTAAAGGTTAAGGAGACCAAAAACCATAAAAGGCAAAACATCTCTGGAATGTCCTATAGGAAACAAAATTATTTATTCTGAAGTTTGGAAAATAAATTTTTTAAATGCCTTAAATTTCTCATATTGTCCCGAATTCTTCATGTTGCCTGAGTTGATATTATGACAGTAGATTCTGATTATCCACATGTAATATAAACATTTGAGAGGATTGCTACTGCCAAAAGACAAATCAAGTTACATTTTACCTTGTGTGTACATTCTAGGTATAGAATGTATTCTGTCTTTGCAGTATAGGAACAGGCCCAAAGTTAAGGTTTCTAGATGTCTGGATAAAATTTTCAGAAACATTTCTCAGCCAAGAAAGGCATCACCTTTGCAGTGGGGATGATGCTACAATTCCTGATCTGTCTCCCTCACGGGGAGACGGAGACTGGGGTTGGTCAGAGACTAAAGTGATACCATGTGGGACACCATACACTGGGAACAACAGAACAACTATAATGAAAACTAACTTCCTAATAACTTCTCCCCCCTCACCCCCTGCCCCACACTCTTTTAAGTGTGCTGAAAACATTTGATCTCTAACCTATTTGTAGATAAAAATCACCACGGTAATTGAATTGGTGCCCTAACTTCCTTAAATAGCAACAGGTAGCAGCTCTTGGCGGAGAACGCAATGGCAGCCCACTCCAGTACTCTTGCCTGGAAAATCCCATGGATGGAGGAACCTGGTGGGCTGCAGTCCATGGGGTCGCTAAGAGTCAGACACGACTGAGCAACTTCACTTTGATTCTCCACTTTCCTGCACTGGAGGAGGAAATGGCAACCCACTCCAGTGTTCCTGCCTGGAGAATCCCAGGGATAGGAGAGCCTGGTGGGCTGCCGTCTGTGGGGTCGCACAAGAGTTGTACAAGACTGAAGCGACTTAGCAGCAGCAGCAGCAGCTCTTGGAAGCTAGTATAAGAAAACTTCCTGGAGCAGCCAGTGAAAATCTTGCTTTCATCCCTGTTTTGTCACATTTAATGGGGATTTTGATCCAGATGTGACATGCAAATGGGGTTGAGAACCAAACAATTATGAGAAAGAATTCTGGGGTAGAGCCAGAAGATGAACCCAAGACCACAGTTTCAAATAAGCCAAGTATTTTACTGTAAAGTGAAAGGAAAAAAAAAAAAACCCACATCTTTCTGTAAAGTAAAATGGTTTCTGTATTAATACACACTGAAAAAATGGGGAAAACAAGAACTTTCTTTAGGAGATGAAATCTGGTCACTTGAGGAAAAGCCCTGTTCCAGAGAACTGAGGTCTTCCTCTTAATGATAGGCTTTTGTTTCTGTGTTGCTCAACTTCTAAATCATTTAGGGAAAACTACCATGTGAGATTATAATCTTTATCCAAAACAACCTTCTCAGTGGTAGTAAAGTGTAGTAAGGCAGAAAAATGAGAAGTTGTTTGAATTTTAGTCAGAACAATAGTTGAAGTCTCAGGATATTATATAAATGGGCACCACTGATACCTGTTGAAAGGTCATGAGTTCTGTAACAGCTGTTAGAATAAATTATACTTCAGAATAATCTGTAAAAAATAAATAGAAAAGAGATCATGTTTTGTCACTGAGCCCAGACAGGGTGATGAAAAAGCCATGATCATGTATAAGCTTTATTTGCTTATCTGGAGGATGGTGTTAAGGATGGATGTGGAGCCTATTATACAGAGTGAAGTACGCCAGAAAGAAAAACACCAATACAGTATACTAACACATATATATGGAATTTAGAAAGATGGTAACAATAACCCTGTATACGAGACAGCAAAAGAGATACTGATGTATAGAACAGTCTTTTGGACTCTGTGAAAGAGGGAGAGGGTGGGATGATTTGGGAGAATGGCATTGAAATACGTATAATATCATGTATGGAACGAGTCGCCAGTCCAGGTTCGATGCACGATACTGGATGCTTGGGGCTGGTGCACTGGGATGACCCAGAGGGAGGGTATGGGAGGGAGGAGGGAGGAGGGTTCAGGATGGGGAACACATGTATACCTGTGGCAGATTCATTTAGATATTTGGCAAAACCAATACAATATTGTAAAGTTTAAAAATATATATAAAAAAAAAGGATGGATGTGTAACTTTTGTGTGTGTGTGGTGTCTGGGTTACTTTTTGAGTTCTGATTTTTTTTTTTTTAAATGAAAAACATCTATGAAAGTCTAGTCTAATGAGACAGAAGAGTTCCTAATTCTTTGAATCTCAAAATGATTCTTCAGTCCTAATCAGCTATGAACAATTAGATTTCAGTTATTATTATTATTCACATGGTTGTTTAGTTAGAAAGTGGTCTTATTTGGAAAGGACTTCCCAGGTGGCACAGTGGTAAAGAATCTACCTGCCAATGCAGGAGATACAGGTTCGATCCCTGGGTTGAGAAGATGCCCTGGAGAAGGAAATGGCAGTCCACTCCAGTATTCTTGCCTGGGAAATCCCGTGGACAAAGGAACCTGGTGGGCTACGGTCCCTGGGGTTGCAAAGAGTTGGACACGACCAAGTGGCTGAGCATACACACACACACACATTATTTGGAAAACTGTTTCTACAATTTATTCTAATTGAATTTAACATGAAGCAGCTATGTTGCCTTTTTGAATATTTTTAGAGTTGTGAAAGTGCTGAATATCACTTCAGACTTTGAAGAGCAGAATGACATTCTACAGTGAGTCTGTTTGTGGCATGAGATTGGTGATAAAAAATAATCAGGCATGGGACTTCCCTGGTGACCCAGTGGCTAAAGACTCCACGTTCCCAATGCAGGCAGCCTGGGTTCAATCCCTGGTCAAGGAACTGGATCCCACATGCTGCAACTAAGAGTTCAAATGTCAAAACTAAGACCCAGGGCAGCCAAATAAGTAAATGCGTTAAAAAAAACATCAGGCATGGATCATAAGTTATTCTGGGACAGAATTCTGCGAGCTACTGAAAACACAGGACTTGAAGCGACCGTAAGGCTTCTGTTCCTTCATCCCTGTGTTAGGTTTAAGAACTTCATCTCCCTTTTCTAATGGCCAAAGCGTTGAGAATAGTATTGATATTAAGTATCTACTAACCAGAAACACCTGAGCTTTTCTTAACACCGCCCCCCAACCCCTGCCCTTTACTCTTACCCAAAATACTACCCACAATGGGCACCCAAAGTGCCAGGAAAATAGCCAGCTTTCTAAGACTCCATGTAATTTTATTTTGTGTAATAGCTGAAGTGGGCCAGAGATGAATTTCACATCGTCATGGAAGGAAGAAGGAAAACATCTGAGAAATTAATCAGTCTCAGAGCCATTTAAAGGTATATTGTATTTGGAGGCACGACTCTGGCCATAAAGGTGAGCACCTGAAATAACACAGGAACCTTCTTGCTGGAGGGAAGCAGCAACTTCACCAAAAATAGGAAGAAAAGGGACTCTTTTGCTCCATCTCCCTTAAGGAACTCTGAAAACACTTTTATGTTTTGCAGAATAAGACCCAATTTAGTTGAAATACAGATCGTATAGAACATATTGAGTATGTTCCAATAAGCTGAAAGCTAAGCAACAGATGTTAACAGAGCAATCTATTTCTATGAGGATTGTGAGAAAATAATTATGAAGCTTTGCGGGAAGCCAGGAGGCCAAAAAAAAAAAAAAAAAAAAGATTCAGGGTACCAGTACCAGTGTGTTCAAATATCCTGAAGGAGAGATGCTGATTTACTTTAAGAACTACCAAGTCTTAGTCCATTTCACCTCCTTAGAATAATTTCCAGTGTTTGTTAAGGCATACGGAATCTGGAGGCTTAAGGTAAAAAGTGTGTCTTAATCACACTGGAAATTTCATAGCTTTGGGGAGATTAGTAATGCTTCTTTCTGAAGCATGCATCTTTCTAGTTCAGTGATCTCTGGAGCTGAGGGAGAAGCAGGAGAGTTCACAGTCACAGATCAGGGCATTGACCTTGCTTCTGTGACTGTAAAGGCCCTGGGTTCCCAAGGAGTGGGGAGAGAGTACAGTAATTAATCCATTGACTCCAGCTGTATTGAGGCCTCATATTTTTAACCACTTTACTTACTTTAAACTTTTCTTGTATGCTATGTACACAAGGGGCGAATACCCAAGAAGTAAGGATTTTCAGTGTTTCTAGCATTTATATGTTAGCAGATTACTTAAATACTTCAGGGAGTTGCACTCTTCCATGCAGAAGGCCAGTTTCTTTACAATTGGAGAGCAGGAAGCAGTTTTGAGGTTGTAAGTTATCTTTCATTGTTGTAGCTCCCAAATTAATGATCCAAGAAGTTTGTATTAAAAAAAATAAAAATAAAAGATCTTGGGGGAAAAAATCTTGGGCTTCTTGACTTACATATAGGCATCTCTGACTATTTTTGAGGATGCTTGGGTGTTTTAAAAGATTTTTTAAAAGATACTGTAAATTTAGATCTTAAACTGTGCTGGGACCACTTTGGTGTGTTTTTCTTGACTACTTGGGGGTATTTTTTCATGCTCAGAAAGTGAAAGAGGAACGAACAGCTAGTTAATGGTCTTCTTGGCTTCTAGAAGGAGCTAGTTATCCTTCAACAGCAAATGTTGGCTGGAGTGCTGTCATATTTGCAGAATTGACCTAAGTTTCCTAATACAGCATCCAGCGATCACATCCATGCTTTGCGATGTCAGGTAGGGGTACCTAACCTGACTCCTCTACTTCTCCTCACCATCATTTGCACTGTTGCCCCAGGCCCTTCCTAAAACCTAGCCCAATTGTGCCACTCCTCCTGAAGCTTCTCAGGGCTCTGGTTGTCCAAGGTCAACTTCCAACAATTTAGTGTGACCATAAGGCCATCCCCTGATCTGATGCCATCCTCCGTTTCCAGCCTCCTCCTCCACCACAGCCCTCACTTCAGCCGTGTCTGCCTGTTCTTTCCCGAAGTTCACCATGGATGGTTATGCTGCTTTCCCCATCTGGGTATAGAATTTCCTTTTGGAAATCTCTTGGTTTCCTCAAATCTCACCCATTCTTCAAGGCTTCTGTCTCCCTAATTAATTACTCTTTCTGTGCATTTAAAGGTGTTTTTAATCTATTCAAATCCTGTAACATACAGTTTATTTTCCCCCAGTCAGGAAATGGCCACCCACTCCAGTGTTCTTGCCTGGGAAATCCCACGGACAGAGAAGCCTGGCGGGGCTACAGTCCACGGAGTCGCGAAGAGTCAGACTCGACTTAGTGACTAAAACAACGAAAACAACCACAAATAAACAGTGAAAAATAGTCTCTGAAATCATGCGTGTATTCCTCATAGGCTCCAACACAGAAAGAGGCTCTAAAACCAGCTTGTTCTTAAGCCTGTTGCATTGACTGTCACGATTCTTTTTGCATGTTCTCAAAACACACTCCTCTGGCAGTACCAGTATGCTTACCTATTTCGTGTCTGTCTGTTTCATTGCCTATAATACACATGAGATTAAGGCTAACTTCTTTATCACCGTTTATCTCGCATTCCATCTAGCTCAGGACCTTGTGCATCTTATGTGCTTAGTAGGTTTTTAAAAAGGTGAATCACATATAAGATTGTTGCCAGTTTATATTTTAATGGAGAGTTTTTAAGCAATTACAGTAAATCTTTGACTAGTTCCTTAAAAAGATTTAGACATCTATTTTTGAGCATTTCTCCTGTTAATATTTACAATGAACTTCAGTTTTCTATGGGTCAGCAGCTATAAACCATCACAGCCTGCTCTCATCCAGTAGTTACAAAAGCATGGAAATTATCTTTAGTCCCTTCAAGACTCGATGACCTATAAACTTGTGAATTACAACTTTGAAGTTAGAGTCCTAAGAGGTAAATTAATAGACATTCTGACCTTGTGCCTGGATATAGCATTGATCATTAAATATTAGCTATTGTTTATTATTCTTGCTATTGTTCATAGAGTTCTTGTAACTATTGCTATTAATTTCTGTTATTTTAATTTCATTTTGGCAAACAAATTATCATTTTAATCTTTTGATTCATGTTCCTATCTCTAGTCTCCTTTCTGACCTCTCTCAGTCTCTCTCTCTCTTTTGGTTTGATGGTGCAGTGTTGCAAGGTTTATCTTTTGACAAGGACCAGTGACTTAACATTATCTATTTATACATTCCAAATCAAGCCCAGCACAATATGTTCCCATTCTAATCTTCAAGATGTTCTACTCTATTTCCCTTCTCATATTCTGTTCTTTAGCCAAACTGGACTTTCTGCTGTTCCTTTTTATATACATTTTATGTTTCAGCTTTCATATGAGTTTAATCAGCACATTTTAACTGGGTGCCTCCCGTGTGTCAGGCATAGTTCTGGGTCTCAGGGGTGCCCAGATCATCAAAACCCATCCCTGTCTCCCAGGAATGCTTGACTGGTGTGGTGAGGCAAATACGATTTTGAACCACCTTTTATGATATCTTTCCTTAATTGGCATTACTCCTAATCACTCTTGAAATCACACTTATTCTTGGAGGTCCACTGAAAGTTGCCTGCTGTGTATATGATATAAATGGCCCTCTTTCATTTAAGTGAATATAGTTCCTTGTCTGTACCATTTCATCTTGTCTTACTGTTATCTGTGTTTATGTTTTCTTGAGGGCAAGGACCATGCTTTATTCACTTTTGTGTTCTTCGTTGTGCCTTATACATATTAGGCTTCCAGTTAATACTGGTTGAATATCAAATGAACGTATCAGTAGAATTTTATTTTAAATAGAAAAATACCCAAAGTCTTCATGGATCATTCTTTATCGCTGCATCCCCAAAGATACTTCATCTAAAGAAGCTTTGTTGTTGTTCACTAAGTCGTGTCTGACTCTTTGCGACACCATGGACTACCACACGCCAGGCTCCTCTGTCCCCTACTATTTCCTGGAGTTTGCTCACACTCTTGTCCATTGAGTCGGTGATACTATCTAACCATCTCATCCTCTGCTTTCCACTTCTCCTTTTGCCTTCTGTCCTTCCCAGCATCAGGGTCTTTTTCAGTCAGTCAGCTCTTCACATCAGGTGGCCAAAGTATTAGAGCTTCAGCTTCAGCATCAGTCCTTCCAATGAATATTCAGGGTTGCTTTTCTTTAGGATTGCCTGGTTTGATCTTGCAGTCAAAGGGACTCTCACACCATAATTCAAAAGCATCCATTCTTTGGTGCTCAGCCTTCTTTAACAGTGCAATTCTCACATTTGTACCTGACAGCTGGAAAAGCCGTGTGTGTGTGTGCTCAGTCTGACTCTTTGTGGCCCCATGGACTAGCCCACCAAGCTCCTCTGCCCATGGAATTTTCCAGGCAAGAATACTGGAGGGGGTTGCCATTTCCTGCTTCAGGGAATCTTCTCAACCCAGGGATCAAACTCTCATCTCCTACACTAGCAGTCAGGTTCTTTACCACTGAGCCACTGAGCTATCAGGGAAACCCATACATACATATACCCACACACACATTACTTGGCTAGATGTAGGTTAAGCAAATAAGGAGATTGATTGCCCATTTTTTTTGACATGCTTTTCTTATCGGTTTGTTCTACAAGTGTATATGTATTCACATATTAAAAAATTTTGGAAACAGTTGTAAGATAAATAGAAAGACACAAATATAAAGATAAATATAGTATGGGATCCTGGAGATGGACCAGGGCTTTCAAAATAGAAGTAGTAGAAATGTGTCTGGGAGGAAGGGCTGTTTTTAGCACATTTGGGCACACGTCTTTAAATATGAGACACACTTCTGGAAAGAACACGGGGTCCTGTGAGTGAAGTATTGGGTTGCCTTGTTTTATATTTACTTGAGGCTCTTCTAGAGAACCAACAAAAGTGGGAAGGGAAAGCAAAACCCCGCGGTTCTGTGAGACATTAAGCGTGCTTCTCACAAGAGCCGGAGCCCCGAACAGATGCCCCAACAAAAGCAGCAGCGTCTGGAAGCCTGCACAATCACACATTCCTCCCTTCATACTCCCGGGCATCATCTCCATGGTGACTGAATGAGTTATTCACTTCAGTCAACCCTGATGTGATAGAAATAGCTTCATCAGAGCAAATTCTCTTCCCCTCTGAAAAGCCGACAGATTTATTGAGGAACTTCCTCAGTTTGCATCAGGGATCCTGTAGCTTCGATGGTCACAATTACACAGTCACAGCTAACAGAATAGGTGTGTCAGAGTCAACATGTTGTGTTAATTACAACACATGTTGTAATTGTTGTGTTAACATGTTGTGTTAGTTATTACACTGACAGTGTAATAATGCTCACATACAAGAGGAAATTAGGAGGATTTTAATAAATTCAGTAACTGACTCTTTCTTATACTCTTGTATGGGGCATTTAAATGAACCAAATCTTGTTTATTTCAATACTTTTAATTTTTTTTTAAATTAATGAAAAATTAATGATTTTGTTACCAGATTACCAAATTAAGCCTTTTATGGGATCATACTTACATTAAGAAAGAAAAGCCTGAAGAGATTCATTTCAATAAGCTCCTTTAACTAAATGTGTTCATTAGGATGCAGGCTTATTTATCATGGTTATTAAACTGTTATGCAACAATAAAACTTGATTTCCAAAATAATGTCCCATAATTAGGCCTATTTTATTTTGATAAAACCAGTTTACTATACCTTTTAAGATAAAGCAAGGGGAATATCTTGTTCAGGAAAAATAATTAAACAGAAATAAAACACCTCAATCCTCAATCACTGTTATTGATTCACTGTTATTGATTCACAGTGTTATTGAATCACTGTTATGAATGAATTACTGGTTAGTATTCATTCCTGGGCTTCCCAGGTGATGCTAGTGGTAAAGAACCTGCCTGCCAATGCAGGAGATGTAGGATATGCAGGTTTGATCCCTGGGTTGGGAAGAACCCCTGGAGCAGGGCATGGCAACATCCTCCAGTATTCTTGCCTGGAGAATCCCATGGACAGAGGAACCTGGCAGGCTGCTGCTACTGCTGCTGCTAAGTCACTTCAGTCGCGTCTAACTCTGTGTGATCCCATAGATGGCAGCCCACCAGGCTCCCCTGTCCCTGGGATTCTCCAGGCAAGAACACTGGAGTGGGTTGCCATTTCCTTCTCCAGTGCATGAAAGTGAAAAGTGAGAGTGAAGTTGCTCAGTCGTGTCCAACTCTTAGTGACCCCATGGACTGCAGCCTACCAGGCTCCTCCATCCATGGGATTTTCCAGGCAAGAGTACTGGAGTGGGGTGCCATCGCCTTCTCCAACCTGGCAGGCTACATATAGTCAATAGGGCCACAAAGAGTAGGACACAACTGAATTGACTTAGCACTCACACATTCATTCTTGAATCTGCTCCAGACAGGTTTTATGCTTTCTTTGATGACTAACTCTCATGAAAATATGATTTGCTTTTAAGATTAAACACATCCTAGCAGTACAATCCTTGACTAAGGGTTCCAATATTAAAAAGCACTTGAAATATATATGGTCAATGCTTTCAAATTAGTTTGAGTTTTAGTAAACCTAAGGAGAATGGCTTTTCTGGACATTATTTAAATGTTCAAAAAAAGATTTTTATTCCCAAAACAAAGTGTTTTGAGTTTTGGGTCTGTGGGTTTATCCAGTCAGCCCAAGGATAGGACTCAGATAAGGTTCTGGCTTCCTTTACGGGGACTGGAAGATCTATTATAGTGCCAGAGGCTGCATTCCGTAGGAAAGCCCACTGCATGGTGTATGGAAAGAATGTGGCTGCAAATGGACGCTTTCAAGCTCTGGTTCTACCATCTGTCACCTAGGCAAATGTTTTCACCTGCTGTGGCTGAGAAGGGCCCTTGGCTTGCCAAATAAAATTGTATTTGTGAATGGGGATCACTTGAAAGTATCTTGCTAAGGTCCTGTCTTTGCCATTCTCTCTAATTCTGGTCATTGTGATGAACCTCGTGTTCTAGGTAAATATTGGTGGTGCTTCTTTTACTGTAAGCATTCTTCCCTCTTCTGTGGCGATCGATAAGACTTTTTTTGGTAAAGCAGCAAAGCCACAGGGCTTTATTTCTAAATCTGGTTAACCAAACATCTGCCTCAACTCATCATCACAGAATAATGCACACTCGCACTGGTAATTTTCATTCCAGGTTCTGAAGTTAATCACAGTGATTCTGAACTCAGGAAGAAAATTAATGAAGATGCAGTGCGATTTGCTGGTCTCCTGTGAGACTGCACAAGTTTCTCTATTAAATAGCACTGTTAGTGTTAGGTTCCGTGGTTTGGAGATGAGTAGACCAATGCGAATCCTTGGCTGCTTGGGGTGGAGGCAGAGATGACGGCCATGCTCCCAACCTCATCTCCCTCATTCAGACCATGCTGGCCACACATTAGGAGCCAAATACGTGTTCTGTGAGGGAGTAGGTGGGGAAATGAATGAAGTCAGCCCTCTGGTCTCTCCTTCTTCAGCTGTAGAATAAAAACGATTACATCTGTTTACCACTGATCATGTGAGAACTAGATAATATATGTAAAGTGTTGAGCAGAGGGGTACTGCATATGATGGGAATTGTGTGACTGGTAATTGCTGATCTTCCTACATGGAGGTCATGTCTCTGATTCACAGAATTCATTTATTTCTTACTCTCCTATGTTTTCTCATATGGTACATTGTAAGTTCTACCGATATTAAATAAGTATAGTCACGATAAAGCTGCTTTTAAGTCTGTATGCTTGAAAAATGAAAAGACTCTAAGATGTTTCATTGACTTTCTACCCAGTTCTCTCTGGGCCAGCTGAGCAAATCTCTACTCTTTCAGAGGACTGCCCTCTAAGGGACTAGAGGTAGGATGTTCTTCTGCCGTTTCCTCTGTACTTCTAGTTTCTGAATAAGTAAAGAGCAGAGCTAGATGTTTAGTGCTGTCTCCATCTTCCTGGTCCTTATGTTAAACTGATTCGAGGAGAACACCCCTCACATCAGGCCAGCTGATGGCCATAGGTCTGTAAGCACGTGGGTTACGAGTACTCAGGGTGCGTTAATCCTACGAAACCATCCAATCTAAAGCTTGCCCAGATCCCTAGTTTCCAGCCCGTGAAATACAAGGAATATTAAACACCCTATTACTCTTTCTCTTTTTCTACTTACTTAGTCTAATGATTCATATTCCAGGTGGTTCTGGCCCAATTTTAGAATTATCAAGATCTACATTGTAGGGAAAAAACCCCATCACATTTCATGTACAGTATAACTTATGTAATTTTTTTTTTAGGGAATGAGAAAAATCTAACATTCAATGCAGAATTTCTGGGTCCTTTAACATTAAGAGAAAATTTTAGTTTTTATCATTGGGTTGTACTGTAATATATTTATTTATTATTTAACTCCTGTGTCACTAATTAATTTACATTTTTCAAAAACATTTCATGAATGGAAAAATACTCTCAAAACAATGATGTAAAATTGAAGGTGCAGACCAACACAGTGTAATTCCAATTTTGGCTTTTAAAAAGGTCACTATGAAATTTTTTTAAGAACAGGGGAATAATATCTCCCAATGTTCATTTCATCATCTCTCAGATGGGTTGGATTTTTTTAAAAGTCATCTCTCATTTTTGAGAAGCACGCCTTCTTCCACTCAGGGGGACACTTCAGGACAGCCAAGAAACTTTAACACGTCATATTTTAGCTCTTATGAACCTTCACAAATAAAGGCAACATATGTCTGTGATGAACTGTAATACAATATTAATGACTCAGCATTTCTGACAAGTAGTCCTTGAGCGAGTCCTTTTAAGTTCCTTTAAGAAAGGACAGAGATTCCTCTTGTGAACTGCTGCAGCCCAGGTTGCAGTAGGCACTTTACAGCTAGAATGCACAAATAATAGCTCAGCTCAGGGCCCTGCCCTTAGAAGTCACCGCCTGGAAGAGGTCCAGGCTTTAAATGCTGTCCCACTTTTGGAGCTGGGCTCCCAGGCACCTGCTTGCCTGCTGGAACAGGTGAGCAAGTATCAACCATCTTGAAACCTGGAAGGGGCTTTATTCTGACTTAGCTGCAGCGTTCTACCCATATACCATCCTTATGGCTAAAATGTCGTATAGATATGTTTTTTAATTGATGTTATCTGCTTAGTGGATATTTTTCCTATCAAAATCACTAAACAGGTTATTCCCTTCTGCTGCTGCTACTGCTGCTAAGTCACTTCAGTCGTGTCCGACTCTGTGCGACCCCATAGACGGCAGCCCATCAGGCTCCTCTGTCCCTGGGATTCTCCAGGCAAGAACACTGGAGTGGGCTGCCATTTCCTTCTCCGGTGCATGAAAGTGAAAAGTGAAAGTGAAGTCGCTCAGTCGTGTCCGACCCTTAGCAACCCCATGGACTGCAGCCTTCCAGGCTCCTCCATCTATGGGATTTTCCAGGCAAGAGTAGTGGAGTGGGGTGCCATTACGCAACAAATGTTCACTCATTATTTTTTATTTTTTTTCTTATGTGCAAATATCTATATTCTTTAAAAGGCTGTTTTAAAAACCAAGTCCCTTTGGTTAATTTAAATCCTTCCTTGAGGCAGGGAGAGAAGAAAGGAAGAAATTATGACCTCACTGTAATGATGGATCAAGTCTAAATTAAAAGTAGAAGCAGCAGTAAAATAAAATAAGATAACTTCATCTCTGATACATAGAACTTACTTGGATACACAGTTTCATCTGGACAGATTCAAATACAGACTCTCCATTACTGCCCTCCTAATATGGGAGGAGCTGGAACTCAGAATAGAACATTTCTCCAAATGGAAAACAGCTCAGATGGCTAATGCAAATGAGGAATTTCAGTTGGCTTTGGCCATAGCAGAATGCAAAATTACCGTCTCACAAATCACTTTCTCCTGTATCTGCGTATCAAAATATTTATAAAATGTCTTGCATAGTCATACCTAACTAAGCCTCTTGATATTTACCTTTTCAGTAGGATTCTCTTTGTCTTTACACAGAATGCAATGACTAAGCAGTGACTCTTAGAAAGGGGAAGGTCTCTCTCATTCTGCTCCTGTCTCTCTCTTCCCAAATATACTTTCAAATCACTGTGCAGACAAAGGACTAAAAGTATCACACAGATTCTTATTTGTAGATCATGGATAATAAATTCCACAGCCTGAGATCTATGCTCTGATATCTGATCTGCTTTCTTGAAAAATATGCACCTTTAAAACCCGATTTACAATAGAGGAAGTAAAAATTTTCCTTTTAGAAGTAATATGTGAGTAGAAAATGGAAAGTTCAATGGAGATGGGTGATCTTATAAATTGTCTGCATAGGAATAAGTAACTCCAGGGTACTCTGCAGCCCTCTAAATTCAGAACAATCAAGGAGACCCATGAAGTTTTAGGAAAACTCATTCCCTTGAAAGATAATCTCAATGTTGTGTGTGGATTGGAAGGGCATCAAAGTGTGACAGAAAGACTGTGAAAAAAGAATGATCTATTACATGGATGGTCCTAGTATTTTGGAAGAAGTAAGTTGCGGGCTTAAGATTCACTCAGACCAAAGCTCCTGAGTAATGGTGAGGTGATGAGTCCTCGGGGCTCTGATCTCACTCAGGAATCACCTGGACCAGGTGGGCCTGTCCTGCCAGTGAGACACTGGACCACAGCACTCTGTGCTCCCCGTGGAGTAGATCAGTTGCACAGATATGCGAGGGGGTGAGTGCTGAGTCTGGGACTGAAGGGTCACCAGCTGGTGATCCACACTTGAAAGATACTTCTTGCTCGGACATGACCCATTGCCCAGCAGTGGTGATCCTAGGGTGAACTGGGTCCCCAAAACAATATGGTGAAGTCCTAATCCTGGTACCTGCGCAAGTGACCTCACCTGGAAATAGGCTCTTTGCAGATGAGGATTAAGGACATAGTGGCTGGTGTCCTTATAATGACAGAGATTCAGAGAGAGACAGGCACACAAGAAAAAGGAACACCTCCATGTGACAGTAAGAGACTGGAGCGATGCTGCCATCGGCCAAGGGATGCCAGGCATTTCTGACCACCACCTGGAGCAAGCAAAAGGTCAAGAGGGGCTCTTCTCTAGAGCCTTTAGGGGCAGAGTGACCCTGCTGACCCTTGACATCCAGTGGTGGCACCTTGCTGTCCTGTCCACTCTCGGAGCCCAGTGGAAAGCCAGGGAAAGTTCACTGGTAGGTGGCTTGCGGGCCTTAGAAGTCCTGCTCCCAGGGGTGTGCACGGTGGTCAGGGCATTCCCGTGCCCTGTCGAGTGTCAGTGAGCAAGAGGCATCCTCTCGCTATAACAGGTAGGACCATGTGGGCATGCTGTAACTGAGAAGCAGCGAGACGGGAGATATTTAGGACAAGGACGGGGCCCGATTGGAGAGGGAAATGGCACTATTCTGCCTGGAAAACCCCATGGACAGAGGAGCCTGGCAGGCTGTAGTCCATGGGGTTGCAAAGTTGGACATGACTGAGCAACTAAGCACAAACACAAAGCACGTGGGGCCTGATTAGTTTCCTCTTTAGGACAAGGATGGGGCCTGATTATAGTTTGCTCACAGCATTCCTAAGATTCCTTGTCCCCCGCCCCCCGCCCCGGCCTCACCCCTACCCAGCACAATATCCTACTGAGAAATAAGGCAGGGTCAAGAATTCCCAGAACCATCACTCTGGCCTCCCCCTACCCCCCAACTTCCTCTGATTTCCCCACTGGCCTCCTTTACATCAATCAACTTAAACCAAGGGTATCTCTGAAGAATCCCAGCAGAAATTCTGCTGGGACACGAGAGGAATGAATATCAGGAGAGGGCGGAGCGGCCTCAAAGCCTTTGGTGCCCATCATTTTACTTCCCTCACTTCCCTGGGAAACCTTCTTGTTAAAATGCACACACAGACTTTCCTCCCGGCCTTGTCAGCCCCATGCCCGGGCAGCCGCAGTTCCCCATGAGCACAGCGTACCTTCTGAAGAAATGCACCCAGATCAGAATGGTATATGAGTCTGTCCTATTCTGGCTCTAGAAAAGAAACGTTACAATAAATAGGTGGGTGGGATCAGCTCGGTGATCATGAAAGCAATCAAAATAGCAATGAAATCAAGCTCAGGAAAGCTTAACTTTATCGTTGTATTGTGTATATGCTTCTTCGTTGACCAAGTTTGATACCTTGTTCTCGAGAAACAATAGGAAAGGAAATATTTGGGCCAACACCTGTAGTTATTTTTAGTTTGTGACACACCGCAGCTAGTCGCCAGAATTACATAGAATAGGGTCGATCGGGGCTGTTTAACCCACGGGGGTCTCAGGTGGGTGGGGGTGAAGCAAGCAGTGTGACTTCGGCAGCCCTGAGTTGTTTTGCTGATCCATTTCCACGTTCCTCGCCCCATTTATTTAAAACGAACTTTCTCTAACAAAGCTTCATTACCACCGATGAGTATTTTAATAGAATGGAAGTATGCAGGATAGCAAAGACTATAGTGTCAACATATCTTGTATCCACCATTCCCATCTCCTCTTGGCTCTTCCAGTGTCTTTTCCAAATCTGCATGGAGCAGGATAGGAGAGGTGGGAGGCATAAAGGGTAGGAGGGAGGCAACCCCACTTCCTGCAGGATCCAGGCAGTTCTCTGGAATGTTCTCCCCCACCCCCACCCTCACTCACCACGTGCTTTGCTATCTGCCCTCCGCCCACAGCCAACTCATCCTGCGAGGAGACCCCATTATGTCCCCTCCTCAAAGGATCTCTCCTCAATTGATTCACCAGCTATCCACCCTTTCCTTACAATTCAAAATTTAAGTTGCCCAGATGCTTTTTTCAAATTGAAAATCACCTTTCTGGGTCTGTTTGCTGAATCGTGAAGGGGTACAGTAGTGTATCTGACCATTTAAGGCTCTGTGAGATGCTAACAAGTTGAACACACTCTCCTCTCAGTAAATTCTATCTTAAGCAAGTTTATCTGTGTTTTTGAAACATAGGATTGACCCTGTGGGCAAGAATTTCAGACCAGCCAGGAAGCGAGGGTCATGAGAGGTAAGGGGCCACTTGGAGGCCAATGGGAACTTCTCAGGGGTCCTCCTATCTTGTCAGGAGGCATTGCCTAGTCGACCTATTTCTAGGGAAGGCCCTGATTTTCAGGTGAGAAGCAATACCTGTTTCTGCAGATAAATCAATCTGTCACAGTGATAAATACCCCCTTTTGACATTGTAGGAGATTTGTTTCAAATGAATCATAGTAAGCTGTTTTTTCCCTTCTAGGCAGAATACTATTTGCAGGCATCTGCAAATTTGGGAAGAAAGCTTGTTTCCAAAATGGAACCATTCTGACAAGGAAAAAGGCAAACTGCACACACAGACACACACACACTCTCTCTCTCTCACACACACACACAGTCTCTCTGTCTCACACAGACAGTCTCTCTCTCACACACACAAACACACACATACTCACATGCAACCCTCCCCCCAAATCTAAGTCTTCATTTTGTTTAAGCTACCTGTTTATAAATAATATCTGATGAAACCTCATTAAAAATGCATCTGCTTTTGTGTTAAACTTAAGTTAAATTGCCATTCCTGGACTGTATCTTTAAAATATTTGTGTGTGTGTATGTGTGTAGTTTTGTCCTCTTCATCACTGATGGATCAAAATAAATGATTTACCTGCAGAAAACTAAAATCTTGTGGATTGCATGTGCCTTGATGAAGTTAATAGTTGCAGTAAACAAATTTCTTAGAAAATGTTCAGAATTTGATTTTTCATACAATCCTAATGTTGTTAAATTTCCAGCAACACAGTTATAGTATCTATTGCAGCCGATGTGTTCTGTGTTCAAGCTCTTTCCCAAAGCGTTTCTATTAATCCTTCCAAAAATGTGCAAGGCAGAGCCATGGTCAGGTGCCAAGTTACCCAGGCCTAGGTGGGGGGTGGGGAGCTGGGTCTCCCACACAAACAGGGCTTAGATGTACTCTGCTATGGCTGCATTAAAAGTGGCCCATTCTAACAGTCCCAAAGCATTTGCTCATCATGGCTTCTTGAGAGCTTGGGATACCAAGTCAATCAGGAACCATCTCAACAGTTGTGTCAGCCTCAGAACTCACCAGCTTTCGTGCAGGTGCTGTAGTGCAAGTCTGGGTTCGTACTGAACTAAAAGGAGAAGTACGCTTTGCATCGAAGGTAATTACAGCATATAGGTGTTATCATTTAGAAGTGAAGGCCAGCAGAATATACTGCCCCAAGTTATGCTGCTTTGGTATATTCATTATTTTGAGCTGTGGGCACTTGAAAAACAGCAAATGCAGGGAGAGGCTTTTTCTGAGTTCCCTTATCTGCCTAAAGACAGAAGCTCCAAAAGAACTCAATGGTCATGGATCCCCTCCAGGAGTTTCATCAACGAGGGAAGAGGGACTCGTCTTTGGAGACTAGGAATAACACCATACCACACACACATCGCCACAGACGATCGCACCTCCTGTGCACTCTAAGGGCTCACTCATCTTCCGAAAAGTCATTTGCCCTCTCCTAAGAGACCCGCATCTTCCTCCCCTTTCCCTGCGAAGATGACAGTGAAGCCTTAATTCTAAGCCACCCTGGGGAGCTCTCATTTTTCCCTGTGTACCTCCCTGTATACAAAGCATACCGGTTAATAAATGTGCTTGTTTTTCTCTTGTTAATCTGTCTTCTGTTAATATTACAGGAGCCATAGCTAAGAACTCAGGATAGAGGGGAGGATAGAGGGGAAGTTATGTTCCTCCCCTACAAAAGTCCTCCCTTGTCTGCAAGCGCCCTGGGATCATTAAGGTCAATGTAGAAGTCTGTGCATGAAGGAAATGGGTTCTCTGGTGGTCACTGAGCAGACCTGGGACCCAGGAGGAATAGGGAGGTATGGTGAGCTTTAAGGAGAGCTTGAAGCCGATGACATTCAGTCATCACAGCACTCAGCTCTGTCTGGGTACTTTAACACAAACTCGGAGGATGAGGCTTCAGACAAAATGCCTTTTGCAAAGGAGCTAAGGCTGCCTGGTCACAGCTCAGGGTTTGTACTGTGGGTGACCCTCAGCCCCGAAGAGTTTCCAGGTACTCCCGGGTGTCCTCTTCAGCCCAGGGCCCCTCTGATGCAACCCACTCAACCGAAGGGTCCTCCAGGACAGGGCTTAACACCCATTCAGAGATAGGTCATCCCACACAGTGGCCACTCTCAGCGGTGACTAGCAATCAGGAACGGAGCCCATAGTGAGGTTAACTGGAGGGTTCCCCAACAAGAAAGCCTGATCCATTTGACCTGAGAGTACAAGCTTACCTGGCTGTCCTGTAATTTCTCCCTTGGCCCCTATCACTAATGTATTCACTTCAAGTCACAAGTTGAGTAAAGCACCATAAGGATGTCTGAGTCCTGGGTTGCCCTTCGCAACGCCTATGAATCTGAGCTTCTCCCCTCATTTACTAAAGAACAGGAGCCAGGGTAAGAACGGTCAGTGTTCATTGCTATTGAGATTGCCCACAATTTCTCCCTTTTTAGCAATTATTTAAGGGCTTTCAAAGTGCTGCTTCTTTCACTATGTTTCAGGGTGAGCTATAAGGAGAGGTTGATTTTCCAATGATGGTTTGGACTTTGCATTTACAAGTAGAATTTCCACAGCTTTCAGGTCTCAGGATTGGGGCTTAAAGAGGTAGGGCAGGAAGAGCGGTAGCTGTCCAGCCCGACCGCGGCTGACACCTGCCAAGCCCGGGAGGAGGGGGAGGAGGGGGAGGACTGAGGGATTGTCCTGCACCTGTGTCTGCCCTTCCCATGCTCAGGACCAAGACTTTGCTCCTTTACAATCTGTGCCTCCCCTTGAATGGCCCTACCGTTTAGGGGGACCCGTGCTGACAGTAAGGTGCAACTCAAAAGAAATGTGGGTTTCTTAAGGGAGGATGGAAAGGAACTCTATCATTAAAACAAACAAACAATGTTAAAACATTGTGTGTTCAAAGATTAGATGGCCTGTAAGACCCTTGACAGTGTGAGGGTTCTGATTCTTGGGTGGGAAGGCGAGGAGCTTCTGGTTATCTCCCCAGCCTCAGGGAAAGAAAGTAGGGCATCTTTGTGAGCATTTATGTTTTACATCGTGGGAGGAATTAAAGGACTCTCCCACAGATAAAGCCAAATCTCCCCCCAATCAGGTTCTGTCTGCTGCCTACCTCTTGTTGACCTCTGAGGTACCGTGGAAAAAAAATTAATAATACAGTGAATTTTCCTTTCAATAAACAAACCTTTCCACTCTCCATTCAGCGAACAGAAACACCCTTTGTTGACTCCAGATACAAGACTAGAAGAGCTAGTTTGCTCGCCACTTAATCTATCTCATTGAAACTGCTTCAGGGAATATAACACACTAGGGGACAAAAAAAAAAAAAAGAGATGTGAGCTCCATGCTCTATTCACCAGCTTCTACTTGCACATCTGATCCAGTCAGGGCAGCTTGTTGGTGAGCAGCACACACACAGACTCCGCGGATCCGGGAAGAACACGTGATCCACGTTTGCAGCAATTTTTGTATAAAAGATTGTGCTGTTAACCTCCGGGGGTCATTCTCGTATTTTCTGAGAAATTGGCTGCTTTGGCTTCTTCCTCAGAATGCCGTGTGTCTCATTCAGCGGGGGCAGGACAAACGACAGCTTAGGCATTCCAGCAAGCGCTGAGTTAATGTGATTAACCCCCATCAAGATAGGGGACGTGATGGGACTCAGAAGGCCGTCCCCATCGAGGCTTTTCCTTCTCCCCGACCAGAAAAGCAAAACATGCTGTGTGGTTTTGCAACTGGTCAAATTGGGAAATATTTTTAAGCTTTCTGCTTTGCCAAGTGCTTCAGAAGAAAAAAAAAAAAAAAAGTTTTTTCTCTCTCTTTCCTGCCAAAACAAGTTCCCCCTTAAATATTTTTTCCCATATCTGGCTACATGTCCAGGATTTCTTCTTTTCTAAGAATAAATAATTTTTCTGGAGTATAAAAATGCCACTTGCTTTATCAGATTAAATGTCTCTTTATATAGAAAAAGCATTTAAAACATTTCATCAGTGGGTCTGGGGAAGGATCCTTGCTTAATGTGATTTTGTTAAATTAATTTTGATTAAATATTTGGTCTCTGAATTCTTTTTGTGATCCTCACTGGAATGTTCAGGCTTGTTTTGTAACACTTTCCATACTACTTTTTCTCTCACTGCCCTCATATGATTCCCTTTTACTAGAGAGTATTAAACATGAATTAATTTCTGTATTTGACCAAAATAAATACCTTGGAAATGATACCAATGCAAGGGAACCCTCTGGGTTCCATTCTCTATTTGCATACTTAGCTGAAGTTAAAAGGGTTCAAGCTGTCAGGATTTTAAGAACTCCAGCATTAAAAAAGTGTGAACGTGCAAATTAGCTGTCAAGTTTAATACAAAGTGGACAATGTAGCCCAGAGCTGACTTGTTTCCCTTCCTGGGGTCCTACAGATCTTGCTGTTAGGTAGAGCACAGACACACAGAAACACTGAAAAATAGCAGTTCACGTGGGTTGGTTGGGTGTTTTCGTTTTTTACCAGCTGAAAATGTCAATAACATTCACAAAACCAAAAAGCTGAATAGAGTTAGAGTCGAGAATATAGGCCAAAAGAAAAACAGGCTTGAAAAAGCAAAAATAGCTATATACCTGAAATGTGATAAATATGCATATAGAAATAAAGAGCATTAGCTCTCATAAAACCACAAACGACCTGGTGAAATACACTACAGATTTAAAGCTTTATATTGGGCAACAAATACAGTCATTTATTATTGACATTTAATGAATCATTCTACGTAAATCTAGTGTAAGCCAAAAGCATTCTAAGTTTATATATAATGCTATTACTAGTTAGCTAGTTAATGTTTAAAATCTCTTTATGTTTGTTAGTGTGTGAGGGTGTGTGGAGTGTTTAGTATGGGGAAAGTGGCTTATGGTCCTTTATAAATGGTTATCTTTAAATTTCCTGGTTTGCAAATCTTTATCACTCTTCGTAGAGAAGTCTAAAAATGCAAGCTTATTCTATTTGGAGAGCATATAAAGATGAGAATATGCAAGCATTTCAGAGACAGCACATGACAGTGTGATTCTGAAATGTCACAAAGCTGCCTCAGAATAAACTAAGATTCTCTCAGAGGTTAATGACATACTACGAAACTGGAGGTTGCCGCAAATTCTTTTGCTCGTCTTCAAACCCACTGTCATCCTGCCACCAATGGTACCAAATAAAACCCCCATCCCTCTTCCATCTTATCACATGGCCCTTTGCCCCTCATGTGTGGGGAAGTAGATATTTACATTTTGAAAATACCAGGCATCTCAAAACACTTACGTTTTGTTGAACTGAGTCTCCCATGGTAAAGGATAAAAGCTAACTCAGCAAGCCTGCTTCCCAGGAGGGGCAGACCAGCATGGTGATGCGCCTGAGCCAGAAAGAATACCCTTCATCTGCTGCAGCCGGTTTAGTATCAGTGCTATAAAAAATAGATGATGGAAAACGGAGCCTTGGACAGAAATACAAGTCTGCCGTGGGTGTCTTCTACGGGACTGGAGCAGAGCAAAGTGCCGGTCTCGCCTGTACATTGAACCTGGACTTGGCCTGCATTGGCCAGCAGCCACACGTGCGCAGGATACTCATCAGGGCACCAATGATGCGGGCTCAGCAATGCTGCTTCATTTACATAAGTGACGGAGAGCAAGCATGGGTGAGGAATCCGCGGGCACAGAGGCTCCAGCCTATGGAGTATCACTAGGGCGGACAGGCCACGTTATCTGTGCTGCTTGGATCTTCCTCTTTGCTTGTGCGAAAAGATGATTTCAAACCCAAGAGTGATCTGTGGCTTTGGCATCAAGGAAAGCTGGCAGGCAGTGAAACGAAGGCTTGAAGGTTAACTTGTCTGCACTGTGGCATGGAGTGATGGTAAGAGGCCAGAAATGCCAAAGAAGCACCTCAGACCGGTTCCCACTGTGTGTACTGGTCCCTTGGCAAAAAGAATTAGAACCCAAAAATTCGTAGGGAAAATCTAACTAAAAACTGCCAAGTTAGGACCTGTGGTCCATGCCTTGCCTGAATATGGACAAGGTCTATGAGTATAAGACATGAAAGAGAAATGTCGGCTGAAGACTTGATATAAAGAGAGGACGAGAGGAGTCATGAAGGAGAAAGAAGAGGGGAACAGAGAGAAGTTCATGATGAATAGTACCTTTCATTTCTCCAGCCCAGTCACTGCTTCAGAGCCAGGGTCAGGCCCCCGACCTCCCCTCCTCCTTACTTCATTACGACTCTTGCTTTTGTGGCCCCAATTGGACACTGTGCTAGACTCTACACAAAGCAAACTAAAAATACATTTTTTTTTTTTATCTGCTTTATCTCTGGTCCTTCATGTTGGACTAACCCAGCCACAAATCATACAGTGGCTAGCGGACGAGAGCGAACTTGAACGCCTGACTTTCAAAGTAGTTATTAAGATGCTCACCGCCTCCCACCCTACCCGCCCTCCGCCTGACCCTGGTTGGTACTGGCTCCTCTCGTCTCCTGCATCTCAGAATCCTTCCGGTTTGATGCAGCCTCGAGTCCCCCCGCGGTTGGCAGCCCTTCCCAACGCCCCCACATGCCTTTCTCAGAAATAGGTATCTCAGCTCCCTCGCATTCTTCCTGACTGAACTCGCCCCACTGACTTCTTAATTCTGCTCATTCTTGGTGAAGAAAATAGTTTCTAGTTCTTGAGGATGCGTTCCTGGCTCCAGGAGTTTAGCTGTGGGATTCAGACAACCCTTCAGAATCCTATCTTTCAAGCCTGCCAGCTGGCACTTTAGGACGACTCAGTACCTAAAGCAAGCAGTGAATAAAAATACAACAAAATCCACCTTGTGTGAAGGTGATACCTGTACGCATCAGAAGCACGGTCTGTGGGGACAGACTGCCCGGCTCCGTGTCTTGTTCTCACCATTGACTGGCCACTTTTCATGTCGCAAAATGGGACTAATCATAAGACCCACTTCATAGGCTGCTCTTTCACTCTTTCATCCATTTGTTCATTCCTTCAGCAAAAATTTACAGAGTACTTACTACCCCTGCCCCCAGGCAAAAGGAATTCAGATAAGAGTCCTGCCCTCTTGGAGTTTATATCCCAGGGCACTTTACTTCCAGGATTGAATAAAAGAATCCACCAGAATGGTTCACCACTGTGTCTTTGACGTAGGAAATACACAAGAGTTGTTAGCTATTATTATAACAGTAAACTTATAGCCAAAGTTTAAAATTAGAAGTGAAGATGTATCTGCTATGGTAAAAAGGACAGAAAATATAGGGAGGTCAGGAAAGAGAAATAGTTGCTAAAATCATGCATGATTTTGGTATTAAGTGACTCAATGTTTCCTAACCCATGAGCTGTGCTACTGGATGGGCGTTACACAGCTGGAAAGGTGTATTTATAAAGCTCTGCAGGGTCGCAGACTGAGTCGGACATGACTGAAGCGACTTAGTGTGCATGCACACCTGTGTGCTCACGGTCTGACCCCATTCCCAGCCACACAGCTTGTGGCATGTGTCAACACCCCCCACCCCAAATCTAAAGGGCCCCAGGGAGAATGGTGACAAATAGCCCTGAGTCCTTGGGACACAGTTGGTACCAGCTCCAGCTTCCTGAGGAGGCATCTCTTTTACCCCCATCTACAAAACACCCCAGATCTGAACCTCACATCTCAAGATCAGACAGTGGGTAAGATGGAGCTTTGGTGCTGTTACTCTTTAAGTTGATACACACTCCTTTTTAAGTGTATCTTTGTATTTTTATGATCATGCTCACAGTACTTTTTTGGAAGCATCCTCGTGAGCAGGCTTGTTTTATAATCTGCTGCTTAGAGGGAACTTTCGATGTCATTTGACCTCTCTAAATTTCAGCACAGTGGGAAAGCCTAGAGCGGTGAACTCGCTGTGTCTTGTGAACCCACTGGATCCCAGATATTGATGCGGACTTTGCACCGGCGGCTCACCTTGCTCCTTGCCTGGTACCTAGGAGGCTGAACACCAGGACTGGTAAAACCAGACTGTGAGGCTTGTAATTATTTCTTCCCCATCATCCTTTGGTCCTCAGCATGAAGTGAGGACATGGAGCTAAAAAGTGTGAGGTGCAATGATTTATTGCCTCCTTGCAGGATGTACCCCCAGTAGCTGAGAGCTCTTGTTTCTTCGCTTCATTAGCTACTCAATTACCCTTCCTTCCCTTCTCCCACTCCTGCAAGTTCAGAGAGGCTTCAGATATCAAATGGGTGGTGGGAAAGGCAAACTTAAGATTCTTGGTGTCATTTCTCTTCCCTCTCCTAATTCTTCTTCCTCTTCCTCTCTTCCTCCTGTTCCTCCTCGCCTTCTCCTTTTTGTTTTATTTTTCTGTCTCCCACTTTCTCTTCCTATAAGTTCACATGGCTGGATGCTATTGTAACTATATAGTTACACTATGATCAGTGCAGGTGATTTCAAAACAAATAGCCTCTCCTATAAGTTCCTTCATTCCTGTGGGATTTGGGAACACAGTAGTTCCATAAAGCCTTTCCAAGGCTCCCCAGAATACTTGGTGAATATGGAATCCACTTTCTTGTACCAATCAATGTATTAACCTACCTAGAGTATTCGCTGTGATATTTAGTAGAATACATGCTTAATAGTTGGTGAGAATTTAAATTTAAATATTATTTTCATAGATAAAGAACAAAGTAGCAACAGACAAATAGCATTTCTCTTCCTGGTTCTCTTTAGATGGTACATTTTTATTTTTAAACATATACTGCCCCCACCACCTACCAGCCACACACATTTTGAAGATACCAACTTAGGCGCCTATGATGAAAGACTGTTTCATTGATCTCTTGGGTTTCTGTCCCCTGGCCACAACTCTGCCATTTTGGCCTTCCTGAAAAGTGGGGCGGCCCCAGCTGTCCCAAATAAGTCTTCCTGGTCATATTTTTAGTTGTCTCCACTCATCAGCAAGACTTCAACCCTGTCTTTCTACATTAAAAGCTATGGAAAAGATAGCAGAGGGAGAAATCACAGAAGGAAGAACAAAATGACAGACACTCGGGGGAGAAACAGCAAGTGACTTTTCATCAGGGTCGCCTTTAGGTAAGATTTATAGGTGAGAATGTTTTCTCTATGCTTAAGTGACTTGAAAGGTTATAGAAAGATGAGTCCCCTGGTGACATAATTCAAATACATTTTGTTGTTTCTGCAAAGTCTGCCACTGACATCACCGTAAAGTCAGGTTTTGGGAGTTTATTTTTGAGAAATGGGATGGATTTCTCTGGATCCACATGGTCTCTTTTACCTCATCCAAGTTACTTAAGTGAGAATGGAGGCTGTGTTTGAACGGCAGGATCAACCATGACAAGCTGGGACAAGCTGAGTTCATCCTAGACTGATGCACAGTTAGGAATGCCTGGTAAATGTCCCTGTGTGGGGAGATTTTCTTTCCTCATCAACCAGACTGTCTCCTAAACTAGTTGCAGCCTGTAGGCTTTAAGCGGTAAGTAAGGGATGCACATTTTCCTTGATGCAGTAATTTGAACTTACTGCATATGTCTGGTTGTGAGTGCAAACAGGCTTTTGATGATCTGTGTGATAGGAGAGGCCTGGAGGCTGGTAGTTAATGGGCTCTGTGTTCAGGATGGCCTGACCTCTCCCGATAAGAGCCCCACAGTATCGAAACCATTCTGTCCTCTCTTAGGGACAGCCAGAGGTAGCAGGTTGTGCCATCACTGGGCCCCTTCCTGGGCCCCAGACGGTGAGTTAGACTCAGAGGCAATCAGGGCAATGGTGTCCCCTTGTCCTCTCCCAGCATGCACTGCTCCCCGTCTGGAGGAGGAAGATGTGGTCTCTGCCACCTCCTGGACCTGGGATTCTTACACGTCTCCCCAGGTTTGGTCTAAGATGCTGTAAGAGCTGGTTACAAAGCTGTCTTCCATTCAAGGCACATTTTGTGAATTTTGGGGTAGTCTGCTCTGAGGTAGAGAGGGCTGTTCTTGGTGATACTGTGTAACTGGGAAATTAGCATTAACCCTACAAACATCTGATGGGCTTCCCCAATGGCTCAGTGAGTAAAGAGATGCAGGAGACGCAGGAGACATGGGTTAGGAAGATTCCTGGGTCAGGAAGATCCCCTGGAGTAGGAAATGGCAACCCACTCCAGTATTCCTGCCTGATTCCCATGGAATCCAGAATCCCGTGGAATCCAGAATCCAGAATCCCATGGACAGAGGAACCTGGTGGGCTACAGTCCATGGGGTCGCAGAGAGTCGGACAAAACTTAGCAACTAGCACTTTCTTCACTTTCTTTCACCCTCCACAGCCAGTCCAGGGTATCAAGGGAGGGCCCGGGGCCATTTTAAGGAGCTAATAATGGATAGGAGAGATTAATCATGGGCTTTGTGTCTATAGTTTTGATATTAGTGACATTTGAAGCATAAAGTTGATTTGTTCACCACCTCAAAGTAATCTCTGATGCTATTAGATTTTGTTACTGAGTTTATCAGTTTTTTTTTTTTTTTTTGGTAATCCAAGTAACATATTGAAAAATGATAGCCAAACCTGGCTTATTATTAGAGCCGGTTCACCTTTTACCTTTGGCAACTATAGGATTTCCTTGGGCTGTTTCTGGAGCCTAATTTATTGATGAGCTCCAGTGCTCCACTGCAAGAAGCAGCAACTTTCCACCGGCAAAAATGAGGGGCTCCACCCTTTGGAACAGAACCTGAGGAAGAATGAGAGAGAATTCCAAGCTAGGATGGTGTTATTTTCTCAGAGGGGAGCAGATAAAGACCAAAAAGATGTTTGGAAATACAGCTCTGCTTGCTATGGTTATGTTTTTTTTTTTTTTTAATGCATATTTAGGAAACTTTGAGTAAAGCTCTTTTAATAAAAACTGGTCCTTGATAAAGCCATGGAATCCCACAGCTACCAGTAGGGATCAGCCACCATTGCATTAGTCAGCCTCCTGGTGGTGCTGAGGAGACTGAAGTGCCCGGCCTCCCTGGAAGCAGAAGTTGCTTCTGACCATCTGGGAAGGAGAGGAACACTGAAACAATGTAAGTCACTGTTGCAAAAACCCGTGCCTTATGGGAGTGACCCTAGCGCCACAGTCAGGAGGCAAGATGGCATGGTGTTGCCAAGAGCAAACAGCTCCGGGAATTGGCCCTGCTCTGAGCCACCCCCCCAGGACGGCCAGACTGTCAGAGGAGATTTAATTACTTTGAGTTTCCTGCCTTGTTGATACCCCATGGAGAGTCAAGCCTTGTGGGAGATAGAGACAGAGCCCTCATGTTGTCTTAAGTAACAACAAGAAAGAAAGAAAAAAAACACATTTTTTTTTCCACCTGAAATCTTAGTGGGATTGGATATCAGAACTAATTAGATACCAACTAATTAACACGTGGACCTCTGATTCCTGGCCACATGGGGTCAGAATTACAGAGACAACTGTGTGAAGCTGTATAACCTCAGAGTAAATGGACTTTTAGGCCAGCGAAATTTTAGGTAGGGAAGAAACTATACAGATGAGTTAGTTAACGTATGTGTTGATGGATGAGGAAATAATTTTGGAGATGTTGCAGAGGCCAAAGCAGAATGGGCCAGAGTGGACTCGTTTGCCAGGAGTTTACAGATCTAATGGAGGACTTTGTGTTGCCCGTGTAGACAAAACAAATACAAAATAGAGATAAGAGCCTTTGATGCAACCCCAAAAAGAAACTGCATGCCTACCGAGTGTATGCCCATTAAACTCCTTATAAACCAAAAATTAGAAGCTGTTCTTTGGGGAACTGTTGCTCACCTGCAGCCCTAACTGGGTGCTGTGGCTTAATTTTCTATCTGGTGGGGCTGGTTGCTAAGTGTATTCACTGGGGAAATAGTAAACTGTTCAAATGTAACCATTTATATGGTTACTTGCAAATACCTTTTTACCTCTCTACTAATATGGAGAGATTCCCTGCTGTCGTGGGCTGATCTGGGTGCTGGAATGTGACACAAAGCAGGTTTGAATCCCGGCTCTGTAACTCACTAGCCCAGGGACTTTGAAAAAGTTAACACTTCTGAAGCTCTTCCCAATGTGTAAATGATCATACAAAGCATCATTTTAAGGGTCAACGATATGTACAAGTTATAAAATCCAGCTTCATTTCATTATCATCAAACCAGGGGTCTAAATTTCCTCATCCCAGCAATACTGTCTCTTTCCCACTGGAAAATATCAAGAATATAGACAGCATCTGTATTCAGAACCCACACACCTGAAATCACATATTTGAAAAGAATTTAAGCAACAATTCATTGTGGTTAGACTTTTATACATTGACTGAGAGACTTTTAAAAGAATATATTCAGTTTCATCACCCTTTTAAAAGAATAAACTGAAAATATTTCCATCAAAATCATGCCAATGGAAAGCAACGATATTCTGAGCTTAGTCCTTTACAGAAAGAATTCAGATGTAAAGAGTAGAAAATTGCCTTAAAGAAAAAAATTGAAAGAAGTGACAACTTAATTAAACTCAGCTACTGGTCCCACTTTATATTTGTCTTTCCAAACTGCTAATGAATTCTGACCCATTTAGTTATGAAAAAATGTATATCCTGAAGAATCTGTAACCCTTTTGAGGTAATTAATGTATATCTATTAGACAAAATGCATGTCTGTTATTCATAATATTTGATCTTTAAATTGGCATTAATATGCTACATTTAGACTAGTGGGAGAAACCCCAGCCAAATTATATAAAGCAGCTGCTGAGATGAAACACATTCCATAAAGGGGGACCCAGTCTCAGAACCAGTTAACACAGTCATGAATACTTTACGGGTTCTACAGCACATTAGCCACAAACAATTTCCATCCTAGGAAATACACTCAGTGTAGCTACTGGTGCATAATAAATATTTGATCCTAATGAGACCTAATGAATGAATTTTAACTCTGTATCCACTATGCTTTGTAGGACACTGACCCACGAATACCAATGTAAGGTTTTAGGGGAGTGGATATAGAACCATGGCCGTTTAAACACCAGCACTATCCTTCACTTTCCTAAGTCATTTCATGATGATGAAAAACTGTCTGGAAGTCTTTTTTTAAAAAAATAAGTTTTGGTAAAAAACACATCAGGGAACTATAATTTGTATAAAGATTCAATAAGATCTACTACTTTATAATAGGAAAATCTTAAATTCCCTTTGTTTAACTTATTTTAATACATTGAGGAGTTCAAGGTAAAATATGCCTCCTAAAAATCTAATCTGGAAAATGTCAATTTGGGTACTAATTTGGATTGACAGGTTCAAATCTGTTCTTAAAGATTATTCATAAAAATACTCTTTTCAGATAAAGTAGAAAGGATAACAGTTTCATTTGGGGGAATTAAAAAATTTATATCTTGTGGATTTTTCCTTGTGTTAGAATAACTCTTATCCTCCTAGAAAGCAGAAATATTTAATGAGCATTGTCTAAAAGACATATATGTAACTTACATACTTTCAAATGAAATAAAAAAGTTAAATTCAATGATTTTTAAAAAATTCTTTTAAAATCATAGTACCATTGGATTTGAGTTTCTGAAATTATTCATGTATCTTTTAATAATACAACAATTCAGAAATATATCTTCATATGTAATCATAAAGTCTTTTAGGCTATGTTGACATATTTCACTATGGATTCATGTAGCTATATAGTGTCACCAACTGTGTAAGGTTGGCCAGTGTCTGTAATTGACAAGCCCTGCGTTTTAGTGGCTTAACACAGGAGATTAAATATCCAGTGCAGGTCAGTGGAGGGTGGGAGAGGGAGTGGGAAGGGCAGGTGTCTGTTCCACCCAGTCATTTAGGAACAGGCCTGGTCAGTTATCATGCCCAGACTACACTCTTGACCATGTGAGCAATCATGCTCCTTTCTTTCTGGAAAGAGCAGTCCTGTCCAGTTCAGGGAAAGATCTGATTAGTGTCCCCTGCACCTTTGTCCTAAGAGGGGGAAGAGTCACTGTCGCTGGAATGTGACTCTCGATTCTGCCGTTCATTTGTCATTGTTGTTTTTCAGTTGCTAAGTCACGCGCAACTCTTTTGTGACCCCATGGACTTCAGCTTGCTAGGCTCCTCTGTCCACGGAGTTTTCCAGGCAAGATTTTAACTGGCAGACATTAGCAGAGGAGATAAAACGACGAAAATTGTCATAGAACTTGGAAGTAGCACCAAGTCTTAAAAACTGGATTTGACTACCAAGAGGGGCTAAAGCATTCATTAGCTTGGATCACAATGGCTAAAGGTCTGATGTGGACCTTCTTGTCACTCATCAAACATCACTGCATAGAACATACCCTCAGTGGCTCACTGAGGCCATTGAGGCCAAAATCTTTGATTTGTTTATCTCACTGATCCTGATTTCATACCCAGTTACATGTATTAAAAGATCAAGTTTCACTTCAAATGTTAGAAAATAGATCTGCAGTAAATATCAGTGTGTATACTATCATACGTGAAACAGATCGCCAGTCCAGGTTCGATGCATGAGACAGGGCGCTCAGGGCTGGTGCACTGGGATGACCCAGAGGGACGGGATGGGGAGGGAGGTGGGAGGGGGACTCAGGATGGGGGACACATGTACACCCATGGCTGATTCATGTCAATGTATGGCAAAAACCACCACAATATTGTAAAGTAATTAGCCTCCAATTAAAATAAAGAAATTAAAAAAATATATCAGTGTGTGTGTATGTGTGTGTGTGTATATATATATATTTAAGCCATACAAAAACTCAAGTTCTACTCATCATTGAATGCGGCCTGAACTCTATGTAACTCTAATTGCATGTGGTCAACCTACAAAAATGTATCTACTACATGTGCTGTTAGGTAATACAGTAATATCTAGGTCTGGGTCCTGAAAAGGCTTTCCCTTTCTCCACTTTGGGGATGGTTTCCTTATTGAACTGCATGAGGTGAAAAACAGAAGGTGCACTGCTCAGAGCGCCTGATCTTCTACTAGAAGACTTTAAGATACTGTCAGGTTTGGTTCATTCCTCTAGACTTCAGTGGCTTCTAAGATATTTAGAGTTTGCAAAGCCCCTTCAGGAAACATGAAACATCCTATTGATTATGTTATCATTTCATAAGTAGTCTCAGCAACAGGAAATTCATCTAAGTGAAGGACGAAAAGCAGGACAAAATACCCTTGAAAGTGAAAGTTGCTCAGTCGTGTCCAACTCTTTGAGACCTCATGGACTATACAGTCTATACAGTCCATGAAATTCTCCAGGTCAGAGTACTGGAGTGGGTGACTGTTCCCTTCTCCAGGGGATCTTCCCAACCAGGGATCCAACCCAGGTCTCCCACACTGAAGGTGGATTATTTACCAGATGAGCTACCAGGGAAGTCCAAGAACACTGAAGTGGGTAGCCTATCCCTTCTCCAGCGGATCTTCCCAACCCAGGAATCGAACCGGGGTCTCCTCCATTGCAAGCAGATTCTTCATCATCCAAGCTACTGGGGAAGCCCTATCTTGAAATTTGAAAAGCAAAATACCCTAGCTGCTCTTCAAATTTTGATTTCTGGGTAGGAAAACACACAACTAAACTTTATATCAAATTTTAGTCTTTAACTGTACATTTGAGCTTTTAGAGATTTTTTTGTTAATTTCCTTTTCATTGTTAACCTGATATTTTAAAGACTTCAGAAACTAATGCTGTTATAAAATAATTTCAAGATAGGAAAATAGCATTTATCTTCAATGTCATTTGCCACAATGCAACATCAAAATTCTATTTTAATGGTTATTCTGAGTCCTTAGAAATTAAAACACTGTGTTTACCCTTTTCAACTTAACATAATCAAACACAGAAGCACAATATAAGTCTAGCAGAGAGAAACCTGTTTGGTATAGGACTGTATTGTATAACACATCACACAGATGAGAGCATACATTAGTTCAGCTATTTCAAGTCCTTAAAGCATCTGCTTTCTCTCCAGTTAGATCTACACAATGAGACGGTAAAATTCAGGCTTAGGTGTTTAGCAATGATTTCCATAATGGTGGTTTTCTTATTTTACTCTTATAGGAGTTATTTGCAAGACAGCTTGTACAAATTGGCTGATTCACTCATGTGATTGAGTGTAATAAGTAGAAACTACTATAGATTGTTAACATGAAGGTTGATAACCAGAATATCTTGTAATTCTTCACACAATTAGTAAGACTGGTGGTGCAGAAACTCTCAGGTTCTAAACAACAATTCACAGATTTCCAGTAAATCTGCATGAGTTTTTTTGTGTTATACCTCATTTTTTTGGAGTAAGTATGTTTATCGATACCAGTTTTATATAATTCAGTGAAGTAATCTATAAGTATAAAAGCATTTTTATTTTGATTATCACCATGGTCCATGTAAACACTCAGCAGTCAGGAAGTGCATCTGCAGAAAGCACTCCAAGTCACGTGGTGAGGTTTACCGGCCTGAAGACACGTATTTCATTAAACACTGGCAGCGTGTGCTCAAGTGGTCCAGAGACTGTGGAATCTGTGACTGCTGGGCATGTGGAGTAAAAATAATGTGGAAGTTTAAATCGATCAAAAAAGCTATTACCCACCAATAAAAACACTTGTTTTTTTTTTTTTTTTTTTTTTTTAAGTTAAATATCATGCCAAAAACCTTCCAGAATTATACCACTCCACCAAATTGCTCTTGTCAGGGTCACTAATCATCTCCAATTTGTGAAATTCACTAGCCAAGTCTCAGTTGTCATCTTACTTGATCATGCCTCCTCCTCTGATAAAATTTCCCCCCTTAAGCTTCCAGCACACGGCGCCCTCTTGCTTTTCCTCCTGTCTCTCTAGATACGTCTTCTTAGGTTCATTGATTGGTTTCTCCTCTGCGTCCTGACCTCTCAATCTTGGAATGTCCCAGGGATCTAGATACCCATGGAGAACCAGCCACTTCTTGTCGCCTCTTCCATTCCCACCCTGTCCAAAGCCATCATCTTCTCGCACTTGGTTATTGCACTAGCTTCCTACTTAGTTCCCTAGCTTCCACCCTTCCCTTGCAGATTTCTCTCAATAGAGCAGCCAGAGTATAAGTGCCTTTTATAGTGTAAGTGCCTCTCTGATCTCATCTTCCAGTTGCTCTCCCCTCTCTCTTGGCTGCAACTGGGTCAGGCTCCTTGGTGTACCTCGAACAGGGAAGCCTTGGCTCCTTGGGGGCATTGGCGGGGGGCACTTCCTTCTGCCTAGACGACGGTTCCCCCAGAGATCCATATGGACAGCTCCTCACTCCTTCATGTTCTTTGCTCCACATTTAAAATTCTGAGCCGCAGTGTCCTCAACACATTCTCCACATCTTCCTTACTCTGTTGTATTTTAAAAGCACTCTGTTACTTTCTCACCTACTACGTAATTACTTATTATGTTTATCTTCTATTGTTTGTTTCTTTTCATGGGAATGTAAGCTCTTTGGGGGCAGAAATTTTGATCAGTGTTGTTCACTGATGTATCCCAAGAACTCAGAGCAGCGCTTTGCTCTTAGAAGGTGCTCTGATTGCATCTGTCTGAGTGAATGGTGGTGCTATTAATATCTCTAGAGAGATAAGGAACTCAGTCTTTCTAAGTCAAGAATTGAAACATGTCCTGTGGTGCACCAAATGCCAGAGGAAAGAACAGTTTCTTGCTTAAGAGATGAAGTAGGAGTTAAAACTATTTATGCCTAATGTAAGGAAAGCACCTTTTAAGTAACAGCGACAAAGAGTTGATTGCTTTTTTCTCAATAATTCTCCTAATACCAAGCACTGTCAGGCTCATAGATGAGGGTAAGGTTTTCCATTTGATATATTTAGAAGTCAAATAAGATTTGTGTGTGTGTGTGTGTGTTGGAAAGGAAGAGGGATGTCTTTTCCTAAGGGCTGAGCTACGTGACTATAGCATAGGACAGATTTACTGACCATGGGTAAAGAGAACACGGAGAAGGCAATGGCAGCCCAGCCCAGTGTTCTTGCCTGGGAAACCCCATGGACAGTATACTAAGTCAGCTTCAGTAATCACGCAAGGTCAAATCTTCAACTTCTATAAAATACTCTATGCCACAGCACTTTCATATTCCTATGAGGCAGATTTCTGTTTTCCACTCAAAGTTGGCTCATTCAAGAATTGCACAGTTTAGGGACTCCAGTAAATATTCTGATTCTTCTTTTTTCGACATATTTCTATTACCTATGAATGCCCAGGTTTCCCAGTTCTTGGCTTCAAGACTTACATTCAGTTCAGTTCAGTTCAGTCACTCAGTCGTGTCCGACTCTTTGCGACTCCATGAATTGCAGCATGCCAGGCCTTCCTGTCCATCACCAACTCCTGGAGTTCACCCAAACTCATGTCCATTGAGTTGGTGATGCCATCCAGCCATCTCATCCTCTGTCATCCCCTTCTCCTCCTGCCCCTAATCCCTCCCAGCATCAGAGTCTTTTCCAATGAGTCAACTCTTCGCATGAGGTGGCCAAAGTATTGGAGTTTCAGCTTTAGCATCAGTCCTTCCAAGGAATACCCAGGATTTAGAATGGACTGGTTGGATCTCCTTGCAGTCCAAGGGACTCTCAAGAGTCTTCTCCAATGCCACAGTTCAAAAGCATCAATTCTTTGGCGCTCAGCTTTCTTCACAGTATTAGGAATACAATATTCATTGAATTGGAAGTGCTTTGTTTAATACTCTTTAAACTGGAAGTTCATTGTTTATTGCTCTCTCTGATTCCTTTTTGCTACTGTTCATGATAGCATGAGGAAGGAATAATCTGAAAAATTAACAAAACATATCTACACAGATACCCACTTTGTGATTTCAAACAGCAGTTTCTAGAGCAATACTGATCCCCGGAAAAGAAATGTTACAAATGTGCTCAGCTACCTTTTACAAATATAAAGTTTATGATTATTTCTGGAAAAATTCCCTGGTGGCTCAGTGGTAAAAATCTGTCTGCAATACAGGAGATGTGGGTTTGATCTCTGGGTCGGAAAGATCCCCTGGAGGAGGAAAAGGCAACCCACTCCAGTCTTCTTGCCTGGAAAATGCCATGGACAGAGGAGCCTGGAGGGTTACAGTCCATGGGGTGGCAAAGAGTTGGACACAACCAACCACAGTAAATACCTAAAATAAATAATGCATTAAAAACCACGTTTCTCTCTCTCTTTTTTTTAGTTGCATGCAGGTATTTTTGTTTGAAAACCTTGGAATTCTTAAAATAAATTAGTCTCGTTGCTGATTTTGAAAAATGTGAATAAGGGTATAAGAAGCAGAAGAAATATTGTTATCAGTACTACTCTGAATAATATTATTAAAGCAGAAAATATTTTAAATAGTTGCCATTTCAGATACATAATAAAAATTAACAGATATAACCCCAACCATGAGATTTAATTCACGTTCATACACATACTTGGGTTGGTCTATGGAGGAAATATATTTTACGTTGAAATTATGTATTTCTTTGAAATGTAGTTCAAAGTGAGGAAGGGAACTTTAAACATTTTCTTTCACTTTTAACTCCTTACATGTCTCAAAACAAACACCTGAACATATGTCAAAATACTTGAATTCATAGCTGCAATCAGTAAGGTCTTTATTCATTGAGAAATTGTGTTTCAATATCCCTCTTGTTAGACATTTCCTTGGATGTTTATCTTGAAAATCCTACTCAAAGCTCAAACAAGTTTTACTCAAAGTCACATTCATCTTTCATAAATCATTTCAGAAATCATACTCCTTCAATATTTAAGTCAGAGCAAACACAACACTACATAATTCATGGAGAATTTATATATATATATATATATATAAGCTAGGATATATATATAGATAGATAGATAGATAGATTAGTTTGTGTGTATATATACACACATACATATAAATTAGCGTGTGTGTATGTGTGTGTATATATATATCAGTTCAGTTCAGTTCAGTCGCTCAGTCATGTCTGACTCTTTGCGACCCCATAAACCGCAGCACGCCGGGCCTCCCTGTCCATCACCAACTCCAGGAGTCCACCCAGACCCATGTCCATTGAGTCAGTGATGCCATCCAGCCATCTCATCCTCTGTCGTCCCCTTCTTCTCCTGCACTCAATCTTTCCCAGCATCAGAGTCTTTTCAAATGAGTCAGCTCTTTGCATCAGGTGGCCAAAGTACTGGATTTTCAGCTTCAACATCAGTCCTTCCAATGAATACCCAGGACTGATCTCCTTTAGGATGGACTGGTTGGATCTCCTTGGAGTCCAGGGGACTCTCAAGAGTCTTCTCCAACACCACTATATATATACTAGCACAGCTAGCTATCATTCTAAAGATATTTTCCACAGGAGAAAAAGTCCATCACATGCACTCACTTGTATCTAGAGGGTGGACGTTCAGTGATGCCTGATGTATCTATTTTTGGAGGAATCGTGTCCATCTCTCTTCATTCTTTACCCTCAGTAATCGGTAAAAGGGACCATCATTCTCGGCACAGGAAATGCTTCTTCTGGTTGCTACCCCAAGTGACTCACCTTCCTAATAATTTCACTAAATTCCAAATCTAGCTATCTTTTTGTCCTTGACCCTTGGTCCTCAAAGTTGTGAATTCTGCTCTTCTAGCATCCTTTATCTTTCTTTCATGGCTCTTATTATAGTTTTAATTATATGACTATTTGGCCAATTACCTTTCAATAACTATCTCCTACTGCACAGGGTCGGGGGATGGCTAGTTCTCAGGGTCTGTCACAGAAGCCAGAACAGACTACCGAGTAGCCTCTTAAACGATTCCTGATCAGATGACTAAAGATCAATGGTGCCAGAAACGTTAAAAGATCCAGAAGATTGGTATTTAGAATTTCACTCTTTATATCCTACTATTCAGATAAAGTTATATGTACTATAATTATGACAATCATTCAGTGAGTGGGACCTTTATGCTGTCCCCCAAAACAACTCCATTCCTTGTTTTTGTATTTTTTTAATGGACTATTAGAGCTTGGTACGTTTAACACTTGACTGTGCTTATGTTTAAGAAGAGTGTTCTTACATATAAATCAGAGAGGAAGGAAATTAGGAATTTACTAGTAAAACCTATTGGCATTTTAAGTGACCACGGATGATTTCAATACCTTGAGTGATTTCATATTTATTGAGTGAAATATTGTCATAAGGATATTTTTATATTATTGCAGTCATTTCTTTGTTTTCTAGTTAGTTCTGAAGATGTTCACATATTTTAGAGTTGAATGGCTATCATCAAAAAGATAAGAAATAACAAGTCTTATTGAAGATGTGGAGAAAGGAAACCCTTGTGCACTGCTGGTGGAAATGTAAATTGGTGCAGCCTCTATGGAAAATAATATGGAGGCTCTTCAAAAAATTAAAGTCATTTATTTCTCAAAGACTTCTTCCACTGTCTCTTATGAATCACATGGGGTTTCTGGCTTAAAACTTTGTGTTCTTCCTATGGTCTTTTTTTTTTTTTTTTTAACAAAATGTTTATCACTTAGCCTTTGCCTACAACCATCACATTGTACATACTAAGCACCAACGAAACAGGTGATTTGTGAACTACTGTTAGAAGGAGAACCGGAGGAAAAGGATTTTTTGAGAGAAATAACTAGACTGACTTTGGGTCTCTGTTCCATGGCTGGCACAGCGAGCCACACCTTTTCTTACTAACGACACTGGAAAGGTTGCCAACTCTGCCTTTTGTCTGGGAAAACACAGGGCTATTTATGTCTGAACACCATATACAGAGTTTACTTCCATTGGTTGACATGATCATCTTTCCTGGTCCCTCAAGCCTGAGGAGAGAGCAAAGTGAATGTACTTGCTATATGATAGGGGAGTGTGGTATATGGGGAGCCTACATACCAAGCTTGTTTATTTCAACAAAGCAACTCTGGCTTCAAGGGATTAGACTACAAGGCAGAAAATATGGATGTCAAGAGTGATCAGGACAGAGAAATTCTAGTCAAGAATGTTGCAGTGGCTTTTAAGCAGATACAAGGGGGGGATATTGAAATTGTGTGTGTAGGTAGACTCAACAGTGACTAAGTTTGTATGAAGGAACATTTGAATACTTGTTTAAGATTCTAATTCTGAATAAGTCAGTGACACAATTATTAAAACAGAGCCCTGGGGAAGAAGAGCAGGTTGGGAATTGGAAGATGATGAGTTTTAGAAGTGCTGAGTTTGAAACACGCTAAAGATATTCATATGGGGTGTTTACCATTTCCTTACAAATGTGAGGCTAGAACTCATGAAAGAGATGAGGGATAGATGCATAGATTTTAAGATTTTCACAAAGGAGGATAAAGATGCACTGAGGGGAGATTTGATATAAGGAACAGAACCCAAGGGAACACCTTTAAGATCAGGCAAAGAAAGATTCACCTGTCAGTGGAATTCAGGAGTGATCAGAGACTGCAGGAAAATATTGCAGTGTCACAGGAGGCAAAGGAGAAGAGACTTTAATGGTCAGGGAACTGACAGTGTCTAATGCCAGAAATCTAAAAGCCTCTTCCTCACATTTGTTTATAGATGTTACTCTTTTGTTAATTATTTAATAATTGGCTTCACAGCTTTAGTAACAATGGCATGAAGAAATTCAAAGTTATTCTCTGTGTTATCAGAACATCACAATTTCTTCGATGAGTTTATTATTTACAGTTTAAATGTTTTGATAGGCTTTGCCTGGAAACCTAGGAAACATATTTTCTTTGAATTCTGTGATTTAATATAAGGGACTTTTGGCTTGTACTGAATTTTTAGACTAAGTGTAAAATGCAAAAAAAGAAAAAAGTTATTCAGTATAATCCATCATCATCAAACCTCCTAAAAAGATAGTGCTGCCTGTCAGCTTTTCCATTTTAGCATTCTGAAATAACTCTATGGATAAAACAAACAAAAAAAATCAGAATGAAAATTGTCATTTTTCAATGGCAGGTTCCTGCCAAATGATCATGAAAAATCACTGGATTCCCCACCCCTCATGATATCAGAGTGTTAGTGTGAAAATTAAGGAACAGTTGTGTGTATGTAAATTTTTTTAATAAATTAAATTTTAAGAAATGTGTTATTCAGTTATAGAGTGAAGTCTTTATATTAAACATAGGTAGTCCTTACTTTGCACAGGATAACATTAACTGGAAACTCATGCATATCAAACCACTGTTGTGGTCCTGTGCCACCGAGAGGCTTGCCTATATGTTATAAAATCACTTTTCACTAAAATTAATATTGTCTTCTCAATATTAGCAGCTGAGAAATATATTTAAATTTTTTTCAGTATTTACAATGTTTATTTTAAATTTAAGGCATGGAAGATGCCGGCATTTACTCAGCCATTCAAAAGATAAAGGAATAATATGAAAATATCCATGTACCCATGATTTGTCTTAAAATATAAGCCATTATGAATTCAATAAAATTCTGTGGTACATGCCTCTGATCAAAATATCTTCCCTATGTCCCCCAAGGTAACCAGAATCTGAGAGTCATATTTTTTAAGTGCATCTTTTATAATACAGGTTTTTAATTTATGCTTCTTTTTTTTTAAATTTTATTTTATTTTTAAACTTTACATAATTGTATTAGTTTTGCCAAATCTCAAAATGAATCCGCCACAGGTATACATGTGTTCCCCATCCTGAACCCTCCTCCCTCCTCCCTCCCCATACCATCCCTCTGGGTCGTCCCAGTGCACTAGCCCCAAGCATCCAGTATCGTGCATCGAACCTGGACTGGCATCTCGTTTCATACATGATATTTTACATGTTTCAATGCCATTCTCCCAAATCTTGCCATCCTCTCTCTCTCCCATAGAGTCCATAAGACTGTTCTATAATTCTTTCCTATGTCTGGTTGTGAATTTTTAACTTGAAAAGTTGTTTTGGATTTTTCAATGTCTTCTACCTTGAGACTGATCAGTAGTCAGAGTGTCAGAGTGTAAAGTTTTAAACCTCAAGCTCCATATGCTTCGCGTATAGGATGGTGGCGGCAGTCTTTAAGAAGCAAATGACTAAAGCAATATAAAAAGACCCTTATGACAATATTCACTCAATAAATATGAAAATGCCTAGGATATTAAAAGTAGTTATTTGTGGTCACTTTATAGAGTGCCTGATGAACTATGGAATGAGGTTCGTGACATTGTACAGGAGACAGGGATCAAGACCATCCCCATAGAAAAGAAATGCAAAAAAGCAAAATGGCTGTCTGGGGAGGCCTTACAAATAGCTGTGAAAAGAAGAGAAGCGAAAAGCAAAGGAGAAAAGGAAAGATATAAACATCTGAATGCAGAGTTCCAAAGAATAGCAAGAAGAGATAAGAAAGCCTTCTTCAGCGATCAATGCAAAGAAATAGAGGAAAACAACAGAATGGGAAAGACTAGGGATCTCTTCAAGAAAATCAGAGATACCAAAGAAACATTTCATGCAAAGATGAGCTCGATAAAGGACAGAAATGGTATGGACCTAACAGAAGCAGAAGATAGTAAGAACAGATGGCAAGAATACACAGAAGAACTGTACAAAAAAGATCTTCACAACCCAGATAATCACGATGGTGTGATCACTGACCTAGAGCCAGACATCCTGGAATGTGAAGTCAAGTGGGTCTTAGAAAGCATCACTATGAACAAAGCTAGTGGAGGTGATGGAATTCCAGTTGAGCTATTCTAAATCCTGAAAGATGATGCTGTGAAAGTGCTGCACTCAATATGCCAGCAAATTTGGAAAACTCAGCATTGGCCACAGGACTGGAAAAGGTCAGTTTTCATTCCAATCCCAAAGAAAGGCAATGCCAAAGAATGCTCAAACTACCGCACAATTGCACTCATCTCACATGCTAGTAAAGTAATGCTCAAAATTCTCCAAGCCAGGCTTCAGCAATATGTGAACCGTGAACTTCCTGATATTCAAGCTAGTTTTAGAAAAGGCAGAGGAACCAGAGATCAAATTGCCAACATCCGCTGGATCATGGAAAAAGCAAGAGAGTTCCAGAAAAACATCTATTTCTGCTTTATTGACTATGCCAAAGCCTTTGACTGTGGATCACAATAAACTGTGGAAAATTCTGAAAGAGATGGGAATACCAGACCACCTGATCTGCCTCTTGAGAAATTTGTATGCAGGTCAGGAAGCAACAGTTAGAACTGGACATGGAACAACAGACTGGTTCCAAATAGGAAAATGAGTCCGTCAAGGCTGTATATTGTCACCCTGTTTATTTAACTTATATGCAGAGTACATCATGAGAAACGCTGGACTGGAAGAAACACAAGCTGGAATCAAGATTGCCGGGAGAAATATCAATCACCTCAGATATGCAGATGACACCACCCTTATGGCAGAAAGTGAAGAGGAACTCAAAAGCCTCTTGATGAAAGTGAAAGTGGAGAGTGAAAAAGTTGGCTTAAAGCTCAACATTCAGAAAACGAAGATCATGGCATCCAGTCCCACCACTTCATGGGAAATAGATGGGGAAACAGTGGAAACAGTGTCAGACTTTATTTTTCTGGGCTCCAAAATCACTACAGACGGTGACTGCAGCCATGAAATTAAAAGACGCTTACTCCTTGGAAGGAAAGTTATGACCAACCTAGCTAGCATATTCAAAAGCAGAGACATTACTTTGCCAACAAAGGTTCGTCTAGTCAAGGATATGGTTTTTCCTGTGGTCATGTATGGATGTGAGAGTTGGACTGTGAAGAAGGCTGAGCACCGAAGAATTGATGCTTTTGAACTGTGGTGTTGGAGAAGACTCTTGAGAGTCCCTTGGACTGCAAGGAGATCCAACCAGTCCATTCTGAAGGAGATGAGCCCTGGGATTTCTTTGGAAGGAATGATGCTAAAGCTGAAACTCCAGTACTTTGGCCACCTCATGCGAAGAGTTGACTCATTGGAAAAGACTCTGATGCTGGGAGGGATTGGCGGCAGGAGGAAAAGGGGACGACAGAGGATGAGATGGCTGGATGGCATCACTGACTCGATGGACGTGAGTCTGAGTGAACTCCGGGAGGTGGTGATGGACAGGGAGGCCTGGCATGCTGCGATTCATGGGGTCGCAAAGAGTTGGACACGACTGAGCGATTGATCTGATCTGATCTGATCTGAAAACACCATTTGCATTTACTAGTAACCTCTCAATTTCCTTCCTTTTTGATTTATATGTAAGATCATTCTTCTTTAATTAAAAAGCATGTCATGTGTTAAGTGAAAGAAGCTATAATGTTCATTGAAAAATGCAAACTGGTCTTCTGCCAAGTGTTTTTACATGTAATTTTTGTATGCTTTTATATAGTCATTCAGAATGTTGATTAGGAAAAGGATGTACATGATTTAGGCACAAGTGATTTTTAACCTCAATGCTTTTTGTTTAATTTCAATATACAAAATAGGTAAAATACTATAAAGAGGATAAAACTCTCACTGCAATCAAATTTTCTTACCTTAGCATAAATATTATCACTTTGTTTCCAGGCAAGTTTTTACATAAACTATGCCTATTAAATGATGGATCTCACCATGTGAGACAAAGTGCAAATACCAACTTTAATTTTGGAATATAAAATTCATCCATTTTTAAAGTAAAGTAGCTTGAACACTAAAATGAAATATATTTTATATTGAAAACTAGTAGTCATCTTAAAAAAAGTTTTTTTCTTTTTTTACAAAGTCAACTTTCATTATTTTTTCTACAAAAAAATTGTCTGTCACCGAACTTACCATTTCACTCAGTTTTTCAGTCTTTTACTTGGTTTTTAAAAGTTTCTCATCATAAGCCACAGTGTTTTGTGATACCAATATAAAGTTTAGAACTTGTTTATATGTGCTTTTGGTTTTATTTTGCTTTGAATGAAGTCATATTTGATATAAAAAGAAAATTTCAGTGATTTAATTTTATGCCCCACATCAATAGTAAATTGTTGAGTTTTGTAGCAAATAATTTATAAAATATTTTTTACATTTTATAAATAAAATAATTTATATTTCAAATTATAAAACATTTAGAAATAAACAGAATAAGTTTATTTATTTAAAATTGTATTTAATTAAATAAAAATACTAAAAAATTTATATTTCAAAGATTTTTATTCAAAGCAATTTATTTTTTTTTTTAATCTCAACCGCTAAGAAGTGATACTCTGTAAGCTGTTTACTTCTTCCCAAAGTTATCATTTTACTGCCCTGTACAGTCAGGGATAATGACCACTTCTTACATCAGAAGGAGGTGTGGATCTCTTAGCTTGACATTTAGCATCCTTCTTGAATTAGTGCAAAACTTCCTCCTTAATCTCCAACACTCCCCTGCTGAATCCTTCAGTACAGACCCACTGTTCTGGACTATTCACAGATGTCTATGTGAAGGTCAACCAGATGCCAGACAATACCTTCAAACACTTGGCTTTGCTGGTACCACGAGGATGTGGTTTCTAGTCTAACTGCACATTTACTCAGCCATATTTGTTTGGGGATAGATTTCTATGCTTCTCTTTTCTTTTCTCTTTAAGAGAATATTTTGGCTATGCTCTGCGGCTTGTGGGATCTTAGGTCCCTACTCAGAGGTTGAACCCGTGGGGAGCCCAGGCCCTCAGGAGTAAAAGTGCTGAGTCCTAACCCCTGGACTGACAGAGAATTCCCAGTTTTCTGTCCTTAACCATGATCTTTAATCCCAGTATAATAAAAAAATTTTTAAGTGAATACTTTCATAGTAAAACATATAAATGTGGAATAGAAAATAGTTTTGATCTACAGATCAAAACTGTGTTTGTTAACTATATTTGGTTGTATGCTCATTAAATTTGCAGACAGTGTACCTATACATAACTTTTTCAACATTCTTAGGTATTTTTAACACTAGGAATTTGTTCTAAAGTTGAGTGTTATGTGGTTTTAAAATATTTAAATGGTCAGGTCGAACACTGCTTGCAGCTAAATTCGAAACCAACCAAATTTCTTAGGTTTGCAAAATTGAACAAGAGAAGTACCACTGAGCTGAATGCATGTCAAGAGCAACGGCTCCACTAGAATTAAACCAATTCAAAGTTGTGCTTGGACCAGGATTTGTATCAGGTCAAAGTAACCAAAACACAGTGCTTTAATAACACAAGCTGTACATGTGTTTTTCCATTAAACTAAATTCACTTTCTTTTTTCAAGCCCAAATGTATCTTCAAAACAAGAGATTAGTGTTTCTGTCCTATCTTTTCTAATACTGGATTGACCTTTCAGTAGCAAGTACATTATTTTATTTAAGCTGTATCACATTACTAACATGATTCTTTTCACTGACCTGCATCTTGTTTTGATCACCAAGTCATAACTTTTGGTTCATGATACCACTGGCCCATGCTTGTCTTTCTCTGTAACCTTCATCCCACTTTTGATTATTTGATTATTTAATTATTTGATTATTATTTCTCAGTGAAGTATAGAAACTCAGAAATTGTTATGATTCCAAATAGTGCTCTCGTAGCTTGGACTAACCATTTTCTTATTATCCTTTGGCTATTATTTTTAACTTGTTTTATAGCTTTGTATTATGTAATGAGATGGAATGGTACACTTTGAAAACTCTTGATATGAGAGCCAACCTGCCATTGGCTATTTTCTAGGGATGTAAAATAGATACCGTGGCAACACTGGGGATCAGTGTCCTCACCTGTACACTGGGAACACACTGCCTGCATGCCCAACTCCATATTAATAGGAATGCCACCCTACCTTAAGACAGATGATCCAGGAAACCAGTTACTGAACGTGAAACATCTATTCATGGGGTGAAATAAAAACACAGTCTATTATCTCTGATAATCCTGAGTATTAAATAAAATTACAGGTGTGGGTATTTTACAGGTAGAGTTTTAGTTTCTAGGACAAAGTCGCGTTAAAGAAGTCATGTTGAACAGTCCTGATTCCTCACCCTCTGCACCAGATGGTCTCCTCTTACTTCCAGTGCTCTGCTCTCATCTTTGTCTCCTTCTTCTTCTCAGTTATTTTTCATGTAAATGTAACATTTGCTGAGGGAAGTTTACAAATCCCATCTTCCTTCCAGCCACTCAAAACACACACTACTTCACAACCCAACCCATTTGACTGTCACACAACAGCTCGAGGTCAAGCTTTTCTGAAGAAAATTGACTGCTGAGGATTCCTTTACCCTCAGTATACATTACAAGTAATGTTACTTTTCAATGCTTACAATGTTCCCTAGGAGTGTGTCAGTTGAGCAGGCCAAAAAAAAAAAAAAAATCTGTAAGTTTATTATTTTTCCACCAATATATTTGACACCACCTTTGGAGAACGAACAAAAGGCATACTGTCAAGCAGACAGACCTGGACAAAATGTTACTGTTTGTTCCACATGAGCACAGAAGTATATTTAAGCAAAGAAAGCCACTCCATGACTCTCCTGGGACTGACTTCCTTTAGCCGAATTATACCAACATGTTCACACCACTTGTTCAGACTGTGTTGGAATTTAAAAATGCAGACTTCTATTTGCCAATTGCTTCAATACCCCAGTGATAAAAATTCACATTAGGATTGAACCTGGCTTTAAAGTATCACAGAACAAATGGAAGTTTATTGCAAAAATGTGTGTATACATGAAATTATAGTCAGAGATGTGAAAATAAGGGGTGCCCTTGTTTGACAGATTCTATACTTCTACAGGACAGCCTCAAAGTCACCAGAAGTCACTTGACTTGGGATTAGGTTTCAAATCCAGGCTCAGTGACATTCATGAAACTTTTGGCAAAACTTGGGCCAAGTTTCGAGCAAGGCTGGATAGAATACTTCTTTCATGTGGAACCTGTGTGAAACCCAGTGGTTTTGGCTACCTTTCTCCTTGAGTTTCACATTCAAACAAGCCAAAGTTTCAAAGTAAAATTAAGAGGCAAAAGAAAACAAAAAAAAAACCCCAACAGAACAGGAAAAAAATGGCTTGCTCAAGAATGGAATGGCCTCTGTCACAATCCAAACACATTTCGGCCATTGGATTCTGCAACTGAACTGCTGCTGCTGCTGCTAAGTCGCCTCAGTCATGTCCGACTCTGTGCAACCCCATAGACGACAGCCCACCAGGCTCCCCCGTCCCTGGGATTCTCCAGGCAAGAACACTGGAGTGGGTTGCCATTTAACTAGCATTGCCTTTTTAGCAGCACATTTCTCCTCAGCAATGCCAAATCAAGAATGCCTAGTATTAAAGGGATGAGTATGCTAGACCCCCACCAAAGGTAGTGAAGGATATGCTCAAAATGACCAGAGGATTTCAAGTTTTGACTATACACACATCACAGAAATGAGATGATTCAAAAGCTCTTATAATGCAGATCTGAAGAGAGAAAGTTAGTAATTAAATGTCCAGCTTTGGGAAATTAAAAAAAAAAAAATTAGACTGAATAGCTCTAGGTTTTCCTACAATGTCAGTCCCAGTTCTAGAGATCATATTGCATCTGCTTCTAATCCAGAGTGACATCTCCCATAACTTACTCCCTAGCTCCACCCTCTGAACCTGAGTCCCGTGGCCACTGGCTTCCTTCCTTGTCAGCACGATGCAGAGCACAGGGTGCGTCCTGTATCAGCTCTGAGGAGCCAGGGCCCCTGCCTGGCACTTACTCTCCGACAGGCTTAGGCTCGTCCTACTGTTCACCTTCACCAGGACGCAAGGCCAGATGGCCAGGAGACGACAAACTCAGGATCTGGCTGAGGACTTTGAAAATACCCTTGTTTGCAGTAGAGAAGAAAAGAGTGACAGACAAATGTGATATACCCACGAATTTTCTCTAAAACAAAGAGAACATCTAAAAGTTGACTGAATGGCTAGAAAGCGCTATACTCTGCCTATTTTAGGAAGTACATTTTTTTCATTCCTTATCCCTCATTCAGCAGAAGTTTCACTAGCATAACAGATTTCTGGCTACAGAGAATTTTTTTTTCTCCTTTCCTTTTTTTCTAGTTTTCCTTTTTAAAATGTTCTTTTATTTCTTTAAAAATTTTTTTTTCTTCTTTTTTGAAAAAAAAATTAACCGGAAGATGTGTGTTTAAAATGCATGCTTTCTTTCGACATATGGTGAGATACCAATAAACTTCTTTGGAAATAAGAATCTCTAAATTCCAAGGATTTCAGTGTCCATGTTAAAAAGCAACAGTAAGGCCCCAAGGCATATGGCAATTTAGAGGCACTTACATGAGGGGTTGATAGTCTGGTCTGTGCACCATTATTTCCTGCTTGATTTTAGACATCTGCTGAGTGGAGCAGAAAGCTGTCATAAACTCTGCGATGGTCAGAGAAACCTGCCATAGGATAGTCTTTGCTTTTCTGCTGAGGGGAGGGGGGTCCCTGTACTAATAAAACCTAACACATATCAGTGAGAGAAAACCAAAACCCAATACATTATTCCATGAAAATGATATAAAAGCCTTAAACAAAAAAGAAGACTTTTTACTGAACATAGTAAATACCCACAATCAAAGTAAATGCCATGTTTGAAGTTAAAGTCCACAGATCAAAGTGCTTTGCAAAATGTCAAGACCAAGCGTAAGGTGGGGGAGGGGGAAAAGCACAGAAAACCCTCCAAACTATTATATTGTCGCAGTAGAGAAAGAAACCTGCTAGCCAAAGACCATCAGCTAGGTAAGGAAACCTCAAAACTGAGTCACTGAATTGTGGTACAATGGTGCAATACAAAAGCAAACAAAAAATGGTTCTAATTCCACAGTAGCAATGAACAAAACAGTGGTGAAAGAAGGTTAATAAGATAAAGCCGTCTCATTGTCCTTAAAGAATAAATCACTAATCTAGCTCCTTTACTCAGGTAGTTGCATCTTTTCCCTTAAAAAAAAAAATGCCCTTAGAAAGTTAAAAATAAGTAAACCCCGTCTAAACAAGAAAATGAGGGTGTCTGAAAGGCTCTGGGACGACCCTGGCAAGGAGGCTTAATTAGCGTTCTGCCGCGGCTCTGGCTCAGTCACAGACAGGTCTGTTCTGCAGGTCAGCATTGTACAGAGCGCGTTCAGCACTGTTTAAAGCTGCAGCCGCAGAAACGCACACAGGCTGCTGCTGGACTCTGGAACTCCGTATCTACCTGGAGGGCGTTCAGCAACCCCAGCACCGTCCCCCACCCCCATCCCCCTGCTTATTTTCACCATTGACAAGTTATTTAAAAAACATTGAGTCCATGTCATAAACCAACAAAATAATTCCAGAATTTAAAAAAAAAAAAATCTTACCTACAGGCAGCCAGGTTCAACAGTTGATCTGAAGAGAGGAAGTAGGAGTCAGTGGCCTTTTACATGTGGAGGTTGTTTATTTAGCCCTTTTTAAAAGGTCTTGAACTCCAGAGGTTTAAGATTAAGTCCAATCAAAGTGTCTGGAAAAAAAAAAAAAAGGTGGGGGGGCAAGAGAGAAGGCAAGTGAGAGAGGGAAAGAATCTCAGCTGCTGGGTGGTGCTACTGTTCTGAGAGCATTTGAGCTATTTTCAGCATTTAACAGCAGCCGGGGTTGTCTGCAAGGGATGAAAAAACCTTGCCTGGATCGCCACATCCCGCCCCCCCCACACATCGGGGGGGGGGGGTGGTGGGGGGCAGGGACACAAACCAGGAAACCCACAACAACTTGCTTCACTGTGCAAATATTCATTTATATTTTGAGGAAAACTGCCAGCATGATTGAAAGTAAAGCACACAGTAACAACAACAAAAACTTAACTGGAATCTTAAAGAAACATAGTACTTTGCCATAATCCTTGCGTTTTCAAAACGATTCACCTGATTCGTCGAAAATCAGATGTTCTATTTATGCCGTATTGAGAGGAAAGACTTTTCTTCTGATAGTTCCTGGCCGGATTATATGAGTCTTAAAAAATATTTTAGATTTCTCTCTGGGAGGAATAACTGTTGTCAGCCTATCCTCCTTAAGACTGAAGACAAATGATTTATTTCTAGCCCACACCCACATTTCCAGTCTCATCAACCATGCTATTTTTGAAAGCTACTGGGTTAAGCTGTTGACATTTCTTATCTCTTGGCAGAGATTGGGGGCCATTCAGTAACAAGATGCAGACAGGCACCCATCCCCTGCTCTCTCCCCACTCCAAAGGCCAGTGAAGAAATACTTCAGACTGGGTCACCAGCAATGACTGGCAAACTCTGAGCTTTCGTTTGTAGAATGATGAATTAAGATCTGGAAATTGTATTCATTCATTCAACAAACATTTTTGTGGCAAGAACTTCTGATATGCCAAGCACTCTGAGAATACAATAGTGGACAAAATTAATTTCTTTGCCTCGAAAGGTTTACAGCACACAAACGCAGCGAGAGTAAGGACAGAATTTGTTACAGACGTTTACAGCTTCTTTTCCACAGGCTATTTAAACCATGGCAACTGGAGATGTGGCGATCTCTTACTCTGACCCAGGGAATATATGCGTCATCAGACGGACTCCTGACTTCCATTGCTTCATTAGGCTTTTTGCAACATCCCGAAAAAGGAAAATTAGTTACTTCCTACCAAGGAAACACTTAAGTATTTGTATAAAAGCCTCTGTTCTAGATGAAATCCCTAAAACCTCTGAACTCCCTATTCTTTGTAACAAAGAAAACACTTATGCAGTCAGGAAGTACTGCTGAGAGATGAAAGAAGATTCCCTGATCTTAGTCCATTATAAAAACCACCTGATATATTTTATAGTTAATATTATGAAGGCTGGCTACCAGAGGCTCACATCAAATTCAGTTCTTTCCTTGTAACTGATTAGAGAAAATACGGAGGAAAGAAGTAGGTGAGGCAGATTGAGGTATGAACTTCCAGTTGCAAAATAAATTGAGTCACAAGGTGTGAAATGGACAGTGTGGGGATTTTATATAGTCCATAATTATGTAATGTCTTTGTATGGTGACAGATGGTGACTAGACTTACTGTAGTGATCGTTTTGAAATGTATAGAAATATCAATCACTATGCCATGTAACAGGAACTAAACTTTTTAACTGCTTTTCCTTTTTCTCCTTATAGTAGTTTTTTTTTTTTAATTTTATTTTATTTTTAAACTTTACATAATTGTATTAGTTTTGCCAAATATCAAAATGAATCCGCCACAGGTATACATGTGGAAAATACATTTGAAAATGGACCTTCCTTGAGAAACCGTTGAAGTTAAGGGAACAGATAAAGATTAACTATTTGAGTACTAAGTCAACTATTATTTTTAAATTACAAACTGGGTGCTTTTCACACCAATACTAAGAGAAGTTCATTGCTTCACATTGAACTATTTTTAGAGTCATTTTATATCAATCTGCACTTGAATGAACAGGTTATGACCCAGCTCCCTGTTCCATTTAGGATGAGTCCTACCCTGCCAAGTAACTCACCCAGGACTCCTTTGTTCCCCAAAGATCTTGACTGTCCAGACAGCCTGTCTATAGGTACTTTTCAACAGATTTGGCATCACAGAAGAGTGCAAATTGAGGCCTATTTTTAAAGGTTAGAGTACTTACCCAACTACTATGTCTTTGTAAGTTATTAATAACGTAACAGTTATATCAACTGTACTGTTAATGGTTTTATTTCTCTGTTTTTTTCCTTTGTGTTTTTTACCAAAAAATTGATTTAAAATCATTTGGAAATGCTTATATTAAAGTGGGCTTCTTATATTGATAAAACATTAAATAGGCGTTTGGCGTAACTCTTCTTCTGTATAAGATGGGGGTAATAACAATGCCAATCCATAGAGTTGTGGTTGGGTTTATATGATTATGCACATAAAATGCTTAACCAAGTAATGCCTGATACACAGAAAGCATAAAAGTTAATGACATTATCACTTGTTGTTGTTGCTGTTGAGTCGCTAAATCATGTCCAACACTTTGCAACCCCATGGTCTGCAGCACTCCAGGCTCCTCTGTTCTTCATGACTCCCACAGTCTGCTCAAATTCACGTCCATTGAGTTGGTGATGCTATCTAATCATCTCATCCTCTGTCGTCCCCTTCTCCTCCTGCCCTCAGTCTTTCCCAGCATCAGGGTCTTTTCTAATGAGCCAGCTCTTCTCATCAGATGGCCAAAGTATTGGAGCTTCAGCTTCAATATCAGTCTTTCCAATGAATATTCAGGACTGATTTTATTTAAGTCTAGAGCCTGTCTATCTAATGTGGTGGATACATGTGGCTGTTGAGCCACATGTGGTTTGTCAGAACTGAGATGTCATGTACATGTAAAATATATACCAGACTTTAAGTATGAAAAACAGATTGTAAGCAGAATTTTTTAAAAATCTTGATCATATGTTGAAATAGTATTGCAGACATATTATGTTAAATGTTTTGTTAAAATTAATTTTACCTCTTTTTATTTTTTAAAATGCCAAAGCCTTTTATATTATAAATGTGACTTGTATTATTGTTTTATCAGGCAGTGCCATCTAGGCCAGTGGTTCTCAAACTGTAGTAAGCATCAGAGTTACCTGGAAGGCTCATCCAAAGACACATTCTTGGGTCCTAGCCCTAGTTTCTGACTTAGTATGTCTGAGGAGGGGCCTGAAATTTTGATCGCTACAAGTCCCCAGGTGATTCTTGACCATACTTTGAGACCACTGCTCTTGATCCTTGCTACTTAAAAGAGTGGTCCACAGATCAATATCTAATGTTTGGAGGAATCAGGACATTTCGCAAGATTCCGGGCAGCAATGCAGGCTCTGAAGAAAAAGATAAGAACCTAATTGCCTGGTGCCCTGGCCACCATGTTCACTGAGATTCTTAAACTCTCCAGAAGGACGGGCTTGGTTTCAGAGGCTAGAGCAGGAATAATCTTTCAGAGATGAAGAGGGAACGGGAGAAATGGAAGGAAATGTTGAAGTCAGTTTAGTGTTTCACTTCTTTTTCTCCCTCCATAGCACACAAGAAATACTGAGACTGTTTTCAGCTAAGTATTGGTCTAATCGAAGCTGTAACTAAGGCACAGTTGATGTAGAACAAACCTAGAAGGTATTTATGTCTCAAGGAAGGATCTTATTAACTCAGGTAACCCTCCAACTGTTCGAAGCACAAGAGATTGGCATTTTGGAGAAGAGAGGCTTCCGCTGTCCTCTGCCCCACCGTTAAGTAAGTGAACACGTTATTTTGAATGCTTTCACCAGTTTGCCAAATGCCTTCTCACCTTTTCAGGTGGAACCAAAGCCTCGTGGGCTCAAAGGGCTTCCTAAAAATGAAATCCTCATTATAAGAGAAAATGTGTACCCACACCAGTCATATTTAAAACTCCCAGTTTTGTATGCAGCGATCATCTGTAGCTTTAGGTCTTACTGGTTGGTTGATTGTTTCAGAAAACTTAAAAAAGTGTGTAATGCTTAAAAGCAGAGAGTCTGGGACAGTGTGTCTGTTTGAATCCACTTTGGTGTGACCTTGGGCCAGTTACTTCACTTCCCTGTGCCTCTGTTTCCTCTTCTTTAAATAAGACTTATCTCAGTAGGCTGTTGTGAGGATTAGAAGAGTTGTCATTTCAAAGGAATGTAGAAAAGTCTGGCATGTTGCAAATGCTATTAATGTTATTGGTTAAATAATTAAAACGTAACTGTGCAGGTTTCTTTTATGGCCAAACATGGTAGTTTGTTTTCAGATACCATGATGATTTCTAGGGACTTTTATGTGCATGGTTTCTTCAATACATGCGTTGTGAGGGCTTCTTTGAGAGTTGTTTAAATTTTTTTCCCCAAGAGAACTCCAAATTCTCATTTGATTCCTCATCGCTTCCTATGATTTGAGAGGATCTCAGTAAGGAAGGAAGTGAATGTAGTTTTCCCATGAATATTGTTTTCTAGGTTACACATTCTCCCCCCGCCCCCACCCCCCGAAGTCCTTTGAAAAGTGAGTTGCACTATAAATGTTTGAAGGCTTTCATGGTCATGTCAGTTGGGTAGCATTGTCTAATTTTCCAGGAGAACAATGCGTCATTCTCTTAGATATTTTAGTACTTAGGGAGAGGCAGCAGGTCTGCCTGAAACACTGGCATGAGTTTCAAAGATGTACTGAAAAGGCAGTCAGATTCTGATCCTATAGAAATGATAGAAATCAGATAACGCTGATGAAAGGAAGGGGCGGACCCCTAAAGCAGGCATGCTGGATGCAAAATGAAGGCTCAGTTAAGTGTACTGACATCTTTTACACTTGTCTGCTTCAACCATATGAAACATAGTGAACCACGTGTGTGTGCGACGAAACTAGTGATGCTTAGAAGCATCACACACTCGGTAAGTGTCAACAGGGTCGTCTCCAAGAAGTTCAGTGTGTTGAACAGTGAATAAATGTACCAAGTGGGGAAACCCAAGCCCATGGGTTGAGTGGTTTCAGACCAGTCATACAAGTCCTCTGAGAGGATACCCTAAAATGGAGGCAGAAACACTGAGCTATGTAAACCCCGTTCCTAACTCGAACATCTGGACGTTTGCTTAGACTGATAAGAGATCACATTTGGCCATTCCCGCTCACCCCCGTGATCTACATCTGCAGGCATAATTATTTTATTTTATTTTATTTTTTTTGTCTTGGAAATGTTATAAAATTTTTAATAGCAAAACATAGGAATAAAAACATATTAACAAAATGTATTCAATCATTTACATTACAAACAAGGAATCTGCAGTTTATTGTTGTGGCCTGACAGGAGAAAATTACTCAATAGGAATCTATGCACAATGTGATTGCAAATATGTACAGTACTTTAAAAAAGCCTACAAGGAGGAAAGTTGGCTAGGTTCTTTGTTAGACCAACCAGACAATCAAAATATTAAAACTCTGTGGACTAGTAGTAATAACTTTATACTTAAAAAAAAGTTTCATTTTGTTTAAGAATATTCCAATTATATTTATATGGTTCCAGTTGATGAAGCCATTCACCATAGTTCCAGTAAATTACCCTTTAATTGATTTGTTTGGGGGAAAAGATTGACATGTTAATAAAAATGAACGAAGGAATTTTCATCACAATGGTTTCCAGTTAAACTATCACAGCTTCACAAATGGACTGAAGCTGTCCATTAAAGTTGTCAGATCATATGTCACTTATTTCTGCTTCCTGGTTTACTGACATGAAACGAAATGTGACTTGCCATCCCATTTGCCATTATCCAATCTGGGACTGGATTTTACCAAATAAGGTGAGTGTCTGAATGAACAATTCAGACTAGAGATTCTATCTATCAGATGCTAGAGATTCTATAGAAATAACTTCTTAAAATCTTTGTTACAACTCACTTTCTAGTGAAAACCTTATTGTTTTTAAACTGACTGTCTGAACTCCATGTGTATTTAGCAAGTGCCTCTGCTGTTTTATATAACTATGACTTAGATCTCGATATTTATATTCAATTGAAATTGAGAATATGCAACAGTTGCTACATATGGTAGAAAAATCAAGATAAGCCTTCAAAGGGGCCTATTTAAGGCTCTGTGCGATCTGCTTCTTCTCATCCCCATGCACATCTCCCTCCCTTCTCTAGCTCCCTTTCTTCCAGTTTCTCTGGCCTCCCCTCAGTTTCTGGGTTGGACCACCGTCGGGGCCTGTGTGTGTGCTTCACTCCCTCTCCCTGCCGCCTGCCCTGCTTGACGTGGATGCCAGGCACCCTTCGGCTGTCAGCTCAAGCGCCTTTTCCTCAGGAAGGGTTTCCCTGCTCTAGCCAAGGTCAAGCATTTTTGTTTTTAACTCTTAAAGAATCGTGTTCCTCACGTTCCCTCCAACATCAAACGTTGCCTTTGTTTGAGTGATCGATTCATGGATTTCTCCTCTGATTCCCATCGAACCCCTGACAGGTGTGTTATATTTGTGCCTGGCACTGAGGGAGGGCTCAGTGTGCATTTATTGAATAAAGAAGCAATTCAGTAAGTTCTGCTCAAGGCATTAAGCAACACACGATGGTATTTTTGTTATATATAAATGAGAGCTTATGAAAGTATCTTATCTTCTAAAAAGCAAAAACTCTGTATTTTGATTAAGCAGCTGTTTCCAACCAAAAGGATTCTCTAAACGGTATTGCTTTTTGGTTACATATTTGATTTAAAAAGTTTTTAAAGAATCAGCACTTGTTTTCCTCCTCGGGATATAATCTATTATCTTAATAACTTGCATTTATCTTCTAAAATAGGCTTGAAATAAATCGATACCTGCATTCTTGCATCATCTCTCCAGATCTTTTTAAAAATCATGTAATACTCCATTAGGATGTATTAATCACTCAACTGGGATCCCTGATCACAATTTCTTTTGATTAGGGTTACTGAGAGAATGAAGTATTTGTGTATTACTAGACGGCAATGGCACCCCACTCGAGTACTCTTGCCTGGAAAATCCCATGGACGGAGGAGCCTGGTGGGCTGCAGTCCATGGGGTCGCCGGGAGTCAGACACGATGGAGCGACTTCACTTTCACTTTTCCCTTTCATGCATTGGAGAAGGAAATGGCAACCCACTCCAGTGTTCTTGCCTGGAGAATCCCAGGGACGGGGAGCCTGGTGGGCTGCCGTCTATGAGGTTACACAGAGTCAGACACTACTGAAGCGACTTAGCAGCAGCAGCAGCAGCAGCAGCAGCAGCTCTGTAAACTGCACCCTCAAATTGGTTTCCTTTTATGCTTTTTATAGATACTTGATGAGCAGACAAACAAATGAAGTATCTCGCCCACAGCACTGCCTGCTCAGGCCATTGTCATTCTAGTGGCATGAAACCCTTTGTCATGTCCATATAGTGCATTAGTTATAAACACACCAGGAATTACTGGCCATCGAAAAACTGGGAGATTTGTGATCTTGTTCTCTGGCAAAGGAGAGGAAAGGGAGTTTTGTGTGGCCTGGAATACAGAGCTGAGTTGGAGACTGGGGGCTGGTCTTTGCTCTGTTGCCTGGGAAGAAGCTGTGAGACACTTTCTTCTACCCTGGGCAAGGACACTGGTTACAGCCTAAGGATGTCTGAAGATGTACTATTTTGTACATATGTACATGCTTTTTGTACACGTGTAAGACACTTTGAAATCATCATGGCAGAGCATGAAAAATATCTTTTCTGAGGCATTCAAAAAACAAACTAATTAACCCAACCATCTATGGCATATTTCCATCGTTACTATGACCACAAAAGTTAATTTTGCAAGGACAGGCATACATAAATAATACACAAAATGTTAGAAAAATGTCCTTGAAACCCACAGAGATGAAATATGAGTGAAGAATAATAAGGAAGAGTGGACCCACATTCAAGGGTTAGAAGGAGCTGTATAGATTTGTTATATCAAGTGCATAAGAAAAATATTTTCCTAAAATGAATGTGGGTTAGAAATGGGAGCTCTTAGATACTGGACATGTTAATATTTTCTGTGTTATCCGCCCAGCAATCCAGACCTTCCTACCTCTTCGAGTGGCCTGTTGGTGTGTCCCAGGTAGGTTACGGATATTGCTGCAATATTGATCCCTTCAGTTGTCACCTCACTAGGTGACACCCAAGGCACCTGGAGCTTTGGGGCCAGTCACCTCTGGCTGTTAGCAACCTCATCTGTTTACCTCAGTGCCTACAGATACGCTCATTTGTCCATGTGCCAGATATAGACACGATTGGGTGGGAACGGTCTAACCAGCAAGGTCAGCCTCCTAAAAACAGCAACAATAGTCTTGTTAACAAAGGAAACACAAGAAATGAGATGGTATGGGAGAGGCATGTGTCAAGAAATGAGTAATGATAGCTCAGTTTTACCAAAAACAGGGGGGAAATCATTGTTTAGACTCTGGGCTGAGCCAGGACTGGCCTGGTCTCCAGAGGAAAGTGCTGGACGGTCTGTCCTGTCTGTGGGTAGTGTGTGCTTAGGTAGAGGGGAGGGAAATGGACGTCTGAGCCAAAGTAAATGCATGCATTTTCACCTTCTCTTGAGTTTCCTCTTTTTCTCAGCCAGGGTTTCTTTAAGGGTCACTTTCGAATGAAGTTTCTCTCTGACACATTTCATTTTACAATCAAGTCACTCACTATATCCAGACTCATGGCTCGAAAAGAAATAAATACTGTAACACAGTCATGGCAGACGCACCTTCCTACCTATGGAGGATCCATCTTTGCTTTCAACGCTGCTACAAATTCCTGGTCACAGGTCTATTCAAAAACGTATCTTCTGGGATTCCCTGGTGGTTTGTTCAGGCTGATAAGCTACAGGCAAGACGTCTCACGGGGGCGATGCTAACACAGAACCTCCTGAGGAGAGGGTATTCTACCCTTCGCCCCATCACCTGCCACTGCTCCTCTGAGCTGATGGAAATGCAGATGCCCTTCTGGGAAGTACCTGCTGAGGCAGTCTTGAACCCACCCCGGGCTCCTTGTTGTTTTGGGGAAACCAGCCCCTCACTTGGTTAATCTGATCACTGGAAACGAAGAGGCATACCGACACAATCATCCAAGAACGAGTTTCTCAGCTCAGGCTGGCTGAAAGATAGCCGGAGACTATTAGGCTGGCTATGAAGATATCATAATGAACCTAGAGCTTGTCATACAGAGCGCAGTTAACTCAGAAAGTGAAAACCAAATATCGTCTATTAACATGTGTATACGGAATCTAGGAAAATGGTACCGATGAACCTATGTGTAGGGCAGGAATAGAGACGCAGACGTGGAGAATGGTGGATGCAGAGGGGCAAGGAGAGGGTGGAATGAATTGAGAGAGTAGCATTGATACATATATACTACCATATGTAAGATATACAGCCAGTGGGAAGCTGCTGTTTAGCAAGGGGAGCTCAGCTGGGTGCTCCGTGATGAACTCTAGAGGTGGGATGGGGTCGGGTGGGAGGGAGGCCCCAGAGGCAGGGCATATATGTAGACATATAGCTGATGCGTGCTGCCGTGCAGCAGAAGCTAACAATATTGTACAGCGAGTATGTTCCAATAAAAAAATAATAAAGATAATCACGTACAAAATAGTTTCAGAAGTTCTGAAAGTACTTCTGGCATCAACAGTTAGCCCTCATCTCTTGTGAGTTGCTGTGTTCAGTCTCAAGCCCATTATCATTTTCTAATGGACTGAAAATTGCCATGAAAAACAGAGTGGATATGTTTGAAGCCCAAGGAGCTGCAGCATTCGAACCTTTTCGGCTTTAAAGAAATATAATCGAGTAGTTGGCTCTTTTTTTTTTTCCCCCTAAAACTAACAATTAGTGATCAGTGATATCAAGAGGAATAAGAACATCATAATAGTCTGCAGGAAATAGAAAACAGGAACCCATTGTTTACCCTGTTCTCAGTGGACATTGCCAGAGCATTGTTCAGAAAACTTTGAGCAGGGTCACTGCAGTGTAGTTTACCAAGGTTTCAAAAGCTAAACTGAATGATGGAATTTGTCCTTGGTACAAAAAAAAAGTGATTTTGAGAAGATGGTGAGGGATGTATTTGAGTACTAAAAGATCTTAAAATTTTCTATTTAGGATTTCTTAAAATGGTAAATGCTCTCAGTCATAACTGAGGCAAAAGCATGTTGGATTAGGAAGCCAATAATTTTTTCAGTTTCAAATAAAACTAAAGATACACATACAATGTGGAAATTATTTTAAGCATTCTTATCTCATGGCTTCTGGTTGTACCATACATTGGAGAAATGAATATAAAGTATAATACATTCCATTTTGTAACCATCAGTCACATATAACCATTTTGTCTTTCTGTCTATATTGGTGAGGAGCTTGATGTTCGACAGGAAGGGTCTGGAGGCTGTCTGCCACCAGTGAATCTGACACCACTGCCTTCAAGTAGCATGGTTACCAAATCTCCTTGAGCTACAGTTCTTTCTTGTGTGAAGAAAGTAAGAATTATTGCAGCACTTAACGCATCTGATTGGTATGAAGATTGAATGAGTTAGTATACGCAAAGGTCTTAAGACACAATACCTTGCATACAGTAGGCATAAGTGTTGGTTGCTGCTCTTGATATGATCATTGTCTCAATAATGCATGACACACACACAGTTAAAAACACACGCTTTGAGGATAAATAGTCCTTAATTAACTTTCTGGTTCTGCCCTTTATTTGCTCCTTGGTTTGGGCATGATCTCTGAGTCTCAGTTCCCTCAGCTGAGTCGCTCAGTTGTATCTTACTCTTTGTGGCCTCATGGACTGTAGCCCACCAGGCTCCTCTACCCATGGAATTTTCCAGGCAAGAATTTTAGAGTGGGTTGCCATTTCCTTCTCCAGGGATCTTCCCAACTCAGTCGTGGAACCTACAGCTCTTACATCTCCTTCATTGGCAAGCAGATTCTTTACCTCTGGTGCCACCTGGGAAGCCCACTTAATTACCATAGAGCATTATTAAGGGGATAGAAGAAGATACTCGGAGAAGGCAATGGCACCCCACTCCAGTACTCTTGCCTGGAAAATCCCATGGGCGAAGGAGCCTGGTGGGCTGCAGTCCATGGGCTCCCTACGCGTCGGACACAACTGAACGACTTCACTTTCACTTTACACTTTCATGCATTGGAGGAGGAAATGGCAACCCACTCCAGTGTTCTTGCCTGGAGAATCCCAGGGCCGGGGGAGCCTGGTGGGCTGCCGTCTATGGGGTAGCACAGGGTCGGACATGACTGAAGCGACTTAGCAGCAGCAGCAGCAGCAGAAGATACTGCAGGAAAAGCCATACCTGGCACAAAGTAATCATCAGTTATTTTAAAAGTCAGGTAGAAAAAAATTATTTGTCAATGTAGTAATTGATCTTTGCAGACGTGTTCTTTTAGTTTGCGAATGGGGGAAAATGAAATGGATAGGACACACTGAGATTCTGAGTTTAATTTCCTTATAATTCATTTCAGAGAGCTCACATTCAGACTTTTATGGGGCTTTAAAAATTTTTTAATTTTAAATAAGAATTCATGAAATTGTCAAACAGATGGATTAAGAAAATTCCCAATCTTTGCTAATGACTTTGATAATGACTTTCTCTATGGTTGATATTTTCCCCTTAAAGCAACAGCATTATCATCATCTTACTTGGTGAGTAACAGGTTGATGAGGAAATTTATTACCATTAAAAGGAATAAACCAGAAGAAGCAAAATTAAAAAAAAGAGTGGACTTTGTAAGTCCCTTTAAGAGTCTGTCGTTCCCTTAGCAAGTGGGAGAAACAGAGTTATAATTCTATCCGTCTTTGCTAAAAACAAATGCACATTAATTATATCCACTGACTACAATTTTGATAAGTGATTAATTGAAGGATGCTGCTGCTGCTGCTAAGTTGCTTCAGTTGTGTCTGACTCTGTGTAACCCCATAGACGGCAACCCACCAGGCTCCCCCAGCCCTGGGATCCTCCAGGCAAGAACACTGGTGTGGGTTGCCATTTCCTCCTCCAAAGCATGAAAGTGAAAAGTGAAAGTGAAGTCACTCAGTCGTGTCCAACTCTTAGCAACCCCATGGACTGCAGCCCACCAGGCTCCTCCGTCCATGGGATTTTCCAGGCAAGAGTACTGGAGTGGGGTGCCATTGCCTTCTCCATAATTGAAGTATAAGTACCCCTATTATAGCAATAAGTACATTGCTGGAAAAAAGATTCAAGGTTTGGAATCAGACTTAGCAAGCCCTGTCACTTTTAGCAAGTTACTTAGTCTGAGCCTTGATTTGCTTTATCTGTAAAACACAAACAATATTCCCTACCTTTTGGGGAGCCTTTTGAGAGGATGATGTGAGACTGTGGGAAAACCAGTTGGTCAAGCACCTGCTGTGGAAGAGTGTTTGATGTGTTGTTGCTGCTGTTTGCTGTCATTTTTCTACTAGAGTGTAGGCTCCTTAAGGACTGGCCTCCCCTTTAGAAACACAAATATCAGGACCTCCCTGGCAATCCAGTGGTTAAGACCTTGCACTGCTAACGCAGGGGCCTTGGGTTTGATCCTTGGTCAGGATCTAAGATCTCACATGCCATGTGTGCCCTGCAGTGTGGCCAAAAGATTTAAAAAAAATTTTTTTTTGAAGCCCCATAAGTATCGCCAGTTCCCAGCACAGTGTCTGGGCCCCAGAATCTTCTGCGTGAATATTTATCTAATGAAAGGGATACCCTGCATGGGGAACTGAAACAATGATGATAATTTCTGGCAAGCTTGACTTGCTTAAGTGAAAGAGGCACTGACCAACTGAACCACTGTTCTAGGGAATAGATTTAAGTAAAAAAGTAAATAGCTTTCCTGATGACTCGGTGGTAAAGAATCGTCTTGCCAAGCAGGGGACATGGGTTCAATCCCTGGGTCAGGAAGATCCCCTGGAGAAGGAAATGGCAATCCACTCCAGTATTCTTGCCTGGAAAATTCCATGAACAGAGGAACCTGGCGGGCTGCAGTCCAAAGACTAGGACACGACTTAGTGACTGAACAACAACAAAGAGTAATTGAAAGACAGCCTCTTCCTTACACATTTAGAAGGGAAAGGCGAGCTGTAAGGGACAGAGAAAGGTTGTTAACACGGATCCCTTTGCTAGCTGAGGGGATTATAAATAACGTTTTTAAGTGAAACTGTCTATGTATCATCTATATTTTCTTTCTTTATTAGTTCATGATTTCTGTGAGTGTTGTCCGATTTCTTTGATTCATAGAAGTTTTTATATAAAACTCAGATCTCCTGATTTCTCTTTGATCCCCAACAGCATTGCTAAACAGCTATACTCCAATATAAAATTTAAAAGTAAAAAAAAAAAAAAAGAACATTGGGGTACAGAGGATCACTTTATAGAAAATCACTGGGGCCAGAGTCTGAGAAACCCTGTCCTTCTGAGGCTGAAAGGTCAAGCATCAACAGCAGATTCGAGACCCGAGTTGGGATGAGCAGCCCCCCTGGGTCCTGTCGGTCTGTACCATGAGCTCCAGGGCTCCTCCATCACTGACTGCTGCTTTCTTTTGCTGGGAGCCACTTTGATCGAAACTTGGATTCAACCCCTCAGTGAACTAAATTAGAGTGAATGCTATCCACAGTAGTAGACTCATTAAAGTATCAAGTGATGGCTTCAACTTCAACCAAAAGAGGTTTTCAGAGAGATAAGAAAACAGACACAAACAGTAGAGAAATAGAATTATTTGCAATAATTCTAATGAGAAGGGATTCAGTGGGGGAAAGAAGTTAATAGACCATCTCATAAAACAGAAGTAAAATTTAGAGCTTCAAAGTTCAATACTATGTCTATTTTAATTGAGGCATAGTCAGACACGCAAGTAGAATAAAGTGATCTTGGAATCAATCATCAAAGGAGAAGAATACCATTTAAGATAATTAGAAAAATGACTCAAAAAATGAGATAATTCTCAACAAGTAATTATTTTTATGAACGCAGGGCTCACTTAGTAAAACTCTTCTGAAAAAACAGAACCCTGAGTTCATTTAATAGCATTACATTAGGGTGCAGTTATTTGCCCAGTTTTACAATTCTACTCTGTAATGAATCCTACCTGCAAAGACAGATAAAGAGGGCTAAAATCAGGTTGCCTTTAGATTTGCATATACAACGTTGAGTAAGAGAAGAAAGAATTGGGAAGGTCTTAACAAACGCTGCCTATCACCTGTGGCCAAACCAAACCTGGGCTATAAATTGCAATGGCTCTAACATTCTGTAACACGAACTCTGTTTTCTTGTTCCTGATTAAGATCTATCCACTTGGCCTCTTTTTAAAGACTTGTGCACATTCGAACACACCTTTGAGACTCCAAACTGGACTTCTGTACCACGTTCTATTTTGGGTAACCACAAAGGTGCTGGAAATTTCAAGTAGTAATAAACACCACAACCTACAAACTGAAGAACGTGATCTGGTGAAAACCTGATCCCCTGGGCTGTGGACTCCAGTTATTCTTTGGAGTGTTTGACTTAGAGATTTAGACCAGGTTAGGTCATCTTTGCTGTGATGATTTTATTCTTCCAGCTAACGTATTATGGCTCTTTCATTCCCCCTATAACCACAATTCAGCTTAACGCTATTTTTAAAGCTTGCTTTTTTGTGCCCCGAGATGGATACTAGGTCCTTTCTCTGTTCATATGAAATGATGCTGTCCACTAACTGTCTCCATCGAGAACTCGTTCCTATTCATAGGCGGAGCTCATCTTATCTGGATTTTAATTGAACACAAGGTTATCAGAGCCTTCATGTTTCATGCATAACTTGTTCAGAATGTAGTCATAATAATTGATTTATCAAAATATAATTTATCAAATCAGTGATAAATTACATTTATAATTTATATATAATATAGTTACATAAGTCGATATATTTATAGAAGGAAACCTTTGTGTGGTGCCTTCAGAATATATTAGTTTCTTATGACAGAATCATTCGAGACAGACATAACATTGAATTCATCTTGATTTTTAATGCAATATTTCATGCATCTCCTTCTTAAATAGTAAAGAATCTTGAACACATACAAGGTGAGGAATGGTTATGTAAGTTTGCTGCTATTCTTGCTTCTCAACTGTCTTCTCACTGTCTTAGTATATTTAGAAGTTTTGAGTTTGAAGTGTCTTCCTACACATGTAAATTCTTGCACAGTTTCCAAATCAAAGTGAGTAGTGCCTCAAGGGCTGTGTTTGCCATTTCTGTTTCAACGAAAAATGATATACGTACAGTCATGAAAAGGCTTATGAACGGTCCTTGCTAACTTCCAGGTTGATGAAACAGGGCTCTAGTTTCACACACTTCAGCAGGCAGGATATGCAGGGTATTGTTTCTTATACTTATCTCCACTGTCTGCTTCAGTGGTTTTGTTAAGTTTGTTCTCAGAGGCACTAGCATTGGGTTAAGATATAAAACACAAGAACAACGAAGTGAGTAAATCAGTCTATTAACACATACCGATTAGTGCCCACGCTTGCACACAAAAACACACTTAAAACTGAAACGTTCCTGATTCTCACTTACATGATAATCTCTGTGGCTCTACAAGTAAAATAAGTGTATCTCTGTCATTTCATCTGTTGGATGTGTACTAATGGTTTCCTCCAAATGGATAAGGGGTATACACTTTGGGAATTATTACAAGATACCTGAGTAGCTGCGTGACTCGAAAATTGGAATGATTTCCACCTTCAAAGAGTTAAGAAATATATGGACTCGTATTTCACTCCATTTATCTGGATAGCCAGTCACAGTCACAGATGGTCTCTTCACATAAAAGAAACTTTAACGTTTTTTAAAACTGAAGTATAGTTGATTTACAATATTGTATTTGTTTAGAGTATACAGCAAAGTGATTCAGTTATATGTATATATAATCTGTACATATTGTTGCTGTTGTTTAGTTGCTAAATTGTGTCCAGCTTCTCCAGGCTCCTCGGTCCTTGGGACTGTCTGTATATATTAATATAGCTATACAGGGCTTCCCCAGTGTTTCAGTGGTAAGGAATCTGCCCGCAATGCAGGAGATGCAGGTTGAATCCCAGAGTAGGGAAGATACCTTGGAGAATGAAATGGCAACCTGCTCCAGTATTCTTGTCTGGGAAATCCCATGGACAGAGGAGCCTGGTGGGCTACTGTCCATGGGTTTGCAAAAGAGTCGGAAACAACTTAGCAACTAAATAACAACAATATATACCTGTGTATGTGTGTGTGTGTTTAAAATCTTTCTACCATAGGTTATTACAAGATTTAAATGTAGTTCCTGTGCTACACAGTAAATCCTGTTGTCTGTTTTGTATACGGTAATGTGTATCTGTTGATCACATACTCCTGATTTATCCTTCCCCGCTCCTTTCACCTTTGGTAACCATAAGTTTGTTTTCTATGTCTGTATCTTGGTTTCTGTTTTGTAAACAAATTAATTTGTATTATTTTTTTAGATTCTACATGTAAGTGGTGTCATATAATATTTGTCTCTGTCTGACTTATTTCACTCAGTGTGATAACCTCTAGGTCCATCCATGTTATTGCAAATGGCTGAGTAGTAGTCCATACCACATCTTCTTTATCAGTTCATCTGCTGATGGACACTTAGTCAGCTTCTGTGTCTTGACTATTGTAATTTGTGTTGCTATGAACACTGGTGTGCGTGTATCTTTTACAATTAGAATTCTCGTCTTTTCCAGATATATGCCCAGGCGTGGGATTGCTGGATCATATGGTAGCTCTATTTTTAGCTTTTAAAGAAAACTCTATACTGAGAAACTTTCACATTTTAATGTCATGAATGTTAACTTCCTTATTCTTATAATAGTCCTTTGGGTGGGTAGAAAGCATCTCTCATTTCACATATAATAACTCTAAAATTTATTTATTACTTAGCAACTGGCTTTATTAATTTAGGGCAGAATTCGAGATTCCCTGGTCACATTTTCCTGAAATGAATGACTTTTGTAACTCAGCACTGATTCTGTATCATTGAAACTGCTTTCCTCTTTCACATCCCATAAATGGAAAGAAGAGCTGATTTTGGTGTTTGGTTATAAATATTCCATATCCTCTGAAAAAGTTTGAACACTGAGTTGGAGACCATGAATGTGGGGAAAAGCAATAAAAGATGTCAGTGTGATTTAAAAGCATAGTAATATACTGTTTTTAATGATGCTTATTAAAATGGCATTTTTAATAAACAACTTTAAAGATTTTCCTAATTCTGAAAAGTATGCTTATTTCAATGCAACTTAAAAATGACATCTATTTAAATTAGAATGAGTACAGTTTGCCAATGCACCATTTAATTACCACTCAATGGGATGCATACATTCACCATCTACATTAGAAAAAAAATTGGGAAATATATTTATGAATATAGTAATTGTTTAAGAGAATTTTCCACACTTCATATCACCATATGTTTTCTGTGTATAGGCTCACACATTCATGAATTAGGCCATTCAGCTTCATATACAAAGTACAAATAAACCTTAAGACTGTAAGCTCCACAGGGACAAGAACTTCTACTTTGTTCACGTTAGTACAGTACTAATATAGTACTCACAGGAATAAGCTTACTTGATCCTGGTGGAAAGTGAATGATGAATAATGGAAGAACCAAAGCAGTGAGACAGGCCATGTGATGTATATTGAACAACGAATGCTTTGGAAATGATCTTTTGAATTTGAAATGATCTTTTTTCCATCTTATTTTTCTTATTTTAAATGTTCTGAATCTATTTCACCTAGTGTGTTAGTGCTTACAGGTTAGGAGTCTTAATGGCTATCTATGGTTCTAGTTCCTATCTTAAAAATGTGAAAGAGATAAGATTGTTTTCCCTCAAAGTATCCATACATGCTCTCAGTGCGGCCACTTCTCCTTTAGATCACAGTGCCCTGGTTAACAAAGGGAAATTGTTCCACGTGTACATAGCCACAAGACTCTTAATTCTTTTCGAACTCCAGTTGAACTGTATTTGATTCCAAAGTAGAACTAATCATTCTTAATCCGGAGGTAAAACCATCACCACCAGTAAACAGGCCCACTGACATTGAGCACAAAAAACTCAAGCTGTGATCAATTTCTAGCGGTACATCTTCCAAATAGTCTCCCAAATAAAGTGGAGGCAAATTGTGGCAATAAAAGGAAATTTATAAAATATGTATAACCAGTGATTCATTTTGTTTTTAATTTCTATTGCTTCACTTTGCAACATCAGGTTGAGATGTCTAAGCGCCTTTGGTGCCCCATAGATTTCCTTCGGCCCTCACCAATATGCATCTCCTTATTTTGAAATTTTCAAAACTCAAGGTTAATTTAGAAAATATAAACAAGCAAAAGAAGAAAAGAAAATTTCATCTGCAATCTCACCACAGAGAGAGAATCCTTATTTGCCTTCTAGATTGATTCCCCCCACTCCTTAATTCTATTGTTTGTTGATTCCCGTCTTTGAGAATAAAGATACTTGGTATAGTCTGGTAAATAAATATTTCTATTGAGTCCACAAAGAAAAAATATAGAGAGGAGGATAACATGGGAATTATAATATTTTGGGGGGAGCTAGTCAGAAGTTTCCACAAAGAATCAATCTAGAAAAATGTTAGAGCACCGGTTTGGAATCTGGCCGGCCCAAGTTTGATTCCTCCCTTCCCCACAAGTGTGACCCTGTACAAGATGTTTAACTTCTCAGACCCTGTTTCCTCTTCCGTAAAATGAGAATAATACCCTCATCAGAGTGTTTTTGTGAATAGTCAGTGAGAGGTATTTGAAGAATTTGGCAAGCTGCCCAACACAGTATGCATTCAGTGAATGGTAGCTAACATTTATAAGAAAACTTACTGTTATTTGACATTCCTAACTAACAGTTGCAGGTCACCAAGCTCAGCACCACGTGACTTGAAGATTAATTTTAGATCAGCTCAAGAAAAACATAATTAAGCAGGTAAATCTATTGGCAAAAGACCCTATAACACATTCTGGAGCAAGTCCTTTGGGATTGTAGGGCTCATTAAAATTCTTCTCTATTAGCTCAGTTAATGGTGGGATGGCTATTTGGAATTGGGATCTTTAAAAATAATGATCTCCCCCATTCTATCCTAACACGGTGTTTTCACTTAATAACTCTGTGAAGTTTGCCTTGGCATGAAATAATTCGGTGATAACCAGAAGATAGAAAAGTATGTGGGTTAGATTATTCTAAAAGCTTCTTTGAGTTTTAAAGGTCAAGTTTAAGAACTATGTGATCACGGAAAGTCTGGTGGGTTTTATACTAAGATGCTTTACATTGTCTATTGTGGAAATTCATGCAGATACTTTTGCAGTAGATAGTTTTTGCCCTGGGCCCAATCCAGGTCTATCATGTCAAGACCTCTCTGCTAGGTCCCCTTTTCTCTTTCATCCCAGAAGACTTCTGATGGCAGAGTTGTCATTTATTGAGAGCCAGTTATGTGCTAGGCACTGTTGTAGGTACTTTTGCATGAATTATTTCATGTACTAGAACTATGACCCAGGCATAATATCCTCATTTACCTGGTTCCAGACCTGTGGTAGAAAGATGTTAAATCACATGCCTGCACTTACATCCCTTGAAGGCCACGCCCATGACTGGACCTTACTCTACCCTGCAGGCTCCTCCCTACCTGCCCCTGCTGCTGCTGCTAAGTCGCTTCAGTCCTGTCCAACCCTGTACGACCCCATAGACCCTATAGACGGCAGCCCACCAGGCTCCCCCGGCCCTGGGATCCTCCAGGCAAGAATACTGGAGTGGGTTGCCATTTCCTTCTCCAATACAGGAAAGTGGAAAGTGAAAGTGAAGTTGCTCAGTTGTGTCAGAGTCTTCATGACCCCATGGGCTGCAGCCCACCAGGCTCCTCCATCCATGGGATTTTCCAGGCAAGAGTCCTGGAGTCGGGTGACATTGCCTTCTCCGACATTATAACATGGGCAGATTTATTACTCATCTGATAATCTTCTTCATGTAATTTAACCAACCAAATAAACACAGTTTAGTATCTCTCTTTGGAATGTTTCAGGGGCCCTCTGAAGCATCCCAATATTAGCTAGAGGTCAAAAGAACTTCAGAAGAATTCTATTTAGGAAGTTTTATCGAAAAGATTGATTAAAAGGGTTTAGAACATTTGGTCAGATTTAGCCAATGTTGATGGGTGTATCATTTAGCTTGTTGATATGTCAGAATAGGGGTAAATACCAAGGCTCAAGGTCTAGTGAACGTCAGCTCCGCCATCTTGGACCTAGTTGACTCTAACCAGTTTTCTTATGGCTGTGTCATTTCTAACAAAATCCATTTATCTAACTAATTGTAATCCAATTTTAGAAAATCCTGATCATGCATAACTCTTTTTAGTATTTTTTCATACCTTTTTCTTTTTTTTACTGAAAACACACTTCCTACTTTCCTTTAGCAACCTAGAACTAACTTTTATATTAGTATTTTATAGATTGGTGAGCATAAATACCAGTGATAATTTCTAAAACTCTTGCTTTCTTAGAACATTTTAGGATGGCACCAAACATTATTCATTTATAGTCCCAAATCTCTTTAGTTTCTCTGTAAAAAGGAAATTAGTGTTTAGTAGTAAATGTTTCAAAATCTTATTTTATTTGGAAATGACCTAACTATTCAATAGACTACCAACACTTAACACACTTACCTCTTTCTTTAAAAAAAACTGCAGGGACTTTGATGCAGAATGAAAGAAAATTTGTCTTTGACAAGGCTCATACAAAGGGAAAAGCAGTTATGGGCTATTGAAACTTACTTAATTCACACTGTTATTTACTGACCTTTAAAAATCAGCTACCAACAATAATGAGCGTAAAATTGTTTACTAAATACAATTAACTGGGACTTCAAACTGTAATTTGGATTTTTACAACAACCCCATGAATAAACGACATCAGACGGAAGGAGAATGGAGACAGATGGAGGAGGAGGAAGGGCAAAGCGGGATCAGGGTAGGGGGTTTTGGGGGGCACACTCACATTCCTGAGTGTCTGGGGCCCTCTTGGCACCTGGTGCTATTCAGTGAGGCAGATCCCTATTCCATTTGTGATGAACTACAGGGAAAGTCTGAAACTGATCAGTATGTTGACACTGTTAGGGTCGAGGACCTTCCATTCACAGAAATCCATAAATACAAAAATCCAAATGCATCTTCAAGCATTGGCCTGGACATAGAACTGCAGGCACACAATCCACCCCAAACTCTCGAGCTGTTTGGCTTATCTGAGAGAGTTCCAGATTATGCTTCCTTGACCCAGTTCCCCTTCCCTCATCCTCTGGGAAGGCTCAATCTTCTCACTTCCATGTTGGAATGCCCTCTTACCACAGGAAAGGAGGGGAGAGAGGATTTTCTAGAAGGTAGAAGAGAAATGAGAAGCTTTCAGATTCCTCCCACTTTGGGAACTTCAAGGGCCCCCTTGACATGATGCAGGGGTCCAGGTGATGATGTTCTGATGACCGAGGTCCTACCATGTGGAGTATGGGAAGGGTATGGCAGGACTCACGCATCCCAAGGGCCCCAGCCTGGGGAGAAGCTGATTTTCCTCCAACCAGGAAAAGTGGCTGCCAGTAGTGGTAGTCAAATTCATTACTCATCAAGTCCATTGAGTTTGATGCACAAAAGGTAAGCGTGTTCACATCTGATGAATAAAAATGCAAGTTGTGTGCAGGGTTGGCTTTATGGACCTGTGGTGCCTCGGAAGTAAAGAACCCACCTGCCAATGAAGGAGATGTGGGTTCAATCCCTGGTCCAGGAAGATCCCGTGGAGAAGGAAATGGCAACCCACTCCACTATTCTTGCCTGGGAAATCCCATGGACAAAGGAGTCTTGGCGGGCTACAGTCCATGGGGTCACAGTGAGTCAGACACAACTTAGCAACTGAACAACAAACAACCACCTGAGCATTTATACCTGGTCCTGTGCTTAGAAAGGGCAGATGCTGGGTTTAATACTTTATGGTCTTCATCTTGAAATTATCAATAATTTTTGAATAAGGAGTCTCATCATTTCATTTTGCATCAGGCTTTGCCTATTACATGGCAATTCCCATTTGTATGAAATTTCAACACAGATAATTAAAGTTTCCTGAAGTTTCTGAAACTCCAATCTTATGTCCCACATCCTTAAGAGGTAACAGATCAAGGTCCGGGGCAGTGTTCTTCCTGTAATTTGCACCATCCTCTGTGAAATCCTTGAATTTAGTCTCACCACCTGCCCCCACCCTGGTTGTACTTTATACCGGAATAAAGGTTTTATAATGGAAATCTTATTACAGTATTTCACCTTCCTGTTTGAACTCTTCCAAAGCCTTCTCATCTACCTGAGCATGACACATGATGCCACCGTCTGGCTCTGGTGTTCTTGTCCGTGTTACCCTCTCTCTGTCCATGTCAAGCACCCTGCATTCCAACCACACCCAACCACTTGACTTTCAGTCCTTAGAACACCTCCTTCTTGCTCCTGTGCTTCAGCACATGCTGTTTGTCAATCACAGAGCTCAGTGTGTTGCAAGGCAAGGGCCCACTTACTCTTTATGCCCCATATGTTTCCTTGTTGATACCTCGGGAGCACCCCCCCACAAGCACAGTAGATCCTGTGCATGCCCTACATTTCTATGAATGCCATACTACTCTGAGTGAGAATCACCTATTTTTAAGACTGTTGAGCAGTCCTTGTTTGAGATGCAGCCCAAACACTTAGAAGAGTTGATCTGAGTGTTCCCTCACCTCTATATTGGTATTTGTGATACTCTTTGATCATCATTAGCATCCTTTCCCTCATCCCTGAAGACTGTGAACAGTTCTCAAGAACTGAGTCTGGCAAGTCACCACTGAACTTGCGGAGCCTGCCCAGCACATGCCTCTCTACTCAACTCGTTTATATATACATGATTGCTAATAATATTGGGTTGGCCAAAAAGTTCATTCAGGTTTGTCTCTAAGATGGTACCGAAAACCTCAACGAACTCTTTGGCCAATGCAATACTGCTAGCACTTCGTAAGCATCTTCTACATGCTGGGCCCCATTCTACACACTTAACCTTTATAATCCAGTTAAGCCTCAAAAACCCTTTGAGATAATTTATTTTTTTTAATCCTTATTTATTTTTCCCAGCAAAATTGAACTAGTAGTGCTCATAACTTCAATAGGAAAAATAACTTTTGCTCAATACCAAACTACACAAAGGCATGTCTTTTGAGGAAATACATAAATGCATGGTTATACTTCTCTTATAGTACTTATTACTCTTCATCTTCTAATTATAAAAATTAGTGTTCCTGTCTTATCTCTATTACTAAACTATAAGCTTTTTAAGTGTCTTTCTGTTTCATTTTCTTATCTTTTTATCCATGCAAAACACATTGTAGGTCCTTGAGGATGCAATAAATGACAAAAATGAATGATATGAAAATTCAAGAATGATTTTTAAATATACACTTAAAACTTTGGTAGCTGTATTTGAGTCTGGTCTCTCCTTACATTGTTCTCGGAACTTAGCATCTCTCTCATCCTCTATTTTCCCTATCAAAGCCTTCTTTTCAGTATCAGATAAAATCAGATGCCAACTAATTGATGTGAACATACCAGCAATTGAGACAACAATCTTCAGAAGTCTGGGAAGAAAAGGGAGTTAGAGACTCTTGTCAGTGTGTGGTCAAGGCCAGCTGCAGGAACAGGGGACTCTAGATATTCTAGTCCACTTAGTTATGGACTCACAGTTCTGATGTGTTTGCTGGGCAAATCTAGTTTGAGGATAGTCTTCAAATTGTCTGTCCCTGACATTATACTTGTCAGATGCAATTCTGATTTTATTTCCCTACAGAACGCACTGACCAACTATATAGTAATCCGACCTTTTGGGAAGTGATGTTTCTTAATGTTAGTCAACAACAAACTATTCTGTTTTGTTGGCCAGATAAAATACTGTCACTCTGTGAGATGCATTACATAAGAGTGTAATTCTTATGTACTGATTTCTCAAAAAATGCTTTACTTTTCTCATAACACAAAATAATATACAGGGAGCCAAACAATAGAATGTTGGTTCTGTATATGAACTGTGCAAGTGTTTCATTAAAGAAGACTGAGTAAGTTGTCATGGAAATTGTTCTAATTTGAGACTTACTGGATACATCAATATTTCATTTCTGTACCTGCCATATCTCCCTGAAATGTAAGACATGGAGCTTCATAGGAACTCAGATTTTGTTGTAAAAGGGAATAGCGTTGGTCTAGGCCTTTTTTCCAGTAGTCATGTACGGATGTGAGAGTTGGACTGTGAAGAAAGCTGAGCGCCGAAGAATTGATGCTTTTGAACTGTGCTGTTGGAGAATACTTCTGAGAGTCCTTTGGACTGCAAGGAGATCCAACCAGTCCATCCTAAAGGAGATCAGTCCTGGGTGTTCATTGGAAGGCCTGATGCTGAAGCTGAAACTCCAATACTTTGGCCACCTCATGCAAAGAGTTGACTCATTGGAAAAGACCCTGATGATGGGAAGGATTCGGGGCAGGAGGAGAAGGGGACGACAGAGGATGAGATGGCTGGATGGCATCACCGACTCGATGGACGTGAGTCTGAGTGAACTCCAGGAGTTGGTGATGGACAGGGAGGCTTGGCGTGCTTCAGTTCATGGGGTCGCAAAGTGTCGGACACGACTGAGCGACTGAACTGAACTGAGGTCTTTGTAATAGTTAGAAGAGGAAAAGAGCATAAACTGAACTGTATTTCGGTTTCTGTCATTAAAATTAGAACTTGAATTTTCAAAAGAAATGCTTTACTTCTGGTTGGAAATCAGAACACGTGACTTTTTCTAATTTCTACTGAACTCCTAGCTCTTTTAGTTGAATGACCTCATCCGATAGCAAATGCCTTGGAGTACTAGGACCCTCCTGGGTCCTCGTTGTTAAGCTCCTGTCCTCTCCTCCCCGCTGGGCTTTCTTTGGACCATGGAAGTCAGCACTTCCTCTCACAGACTGGGTTATAAACAGAATGCAGAGGAGTCTGGGAGCAAGGCAGTTCGTGAATGGAACACTCCCCAGGAAGCTTAATTTTATGATTGTAATCTTTCAGTTCTTGACAGTTGCAAAGTTAAATGTTAGTGCCAGGAGGAGTGAACAAGAGTTTCAGGGGTATGCTTTCCCAGTTCTTCCCAAAGGAAGCAAAAGTTTAGGGTTCAAAATGATTATGATGTGTTAATACATCACATAATAATACATACATCAGGTGCAATTATTTTACCAGAGAACTGTCAATATGAGAGGACATTTGGGACTTTGGGTCAAAAGGAAGGTGGTTTTCAAATTAAATTAGATTATTCATGGCTTTTTCATTTACTTTTATTTATAAAATGAGAATGACGAAATGCCTCTCTGCTGCCAATAAATCTAAAAGTTAATTTAAAATGTATTAAAAGCATGTTGTTCACTTCAGAAGGAAGGTTTCTTAAATTCAAGAAAAAAGTCATATTAATTATATAAATCAGTTATGTTAGTCTTCTAAAATTAAATTTATGTTTGAAAGGAAGTCGAACTACATATAGTAGACTACATATAATATAAAAAGTCATGTTTCTAAGTAAAGTCAGTGTCAAAGAATTCAGAATATATTACCAGCATCTGAAGTTCTGATCTAAGAAAAAAACCCTTTTCCCAAAACAGATTTTCAACAAATGAATAACAGTTTTTCTGGTAAAGGAGATAACGTGCTTTCCCACATTTTTATTGTTTCCTTGATTGTCAGAGATACAAACATATAGTTAACTTGTTCAGGCGATTAAATTCTGGGGGAAAAGTCTAAAGTGGTTTAAGTGAGCAGGAACATTTTTGGTCGTGTCATGATTTCCTCTGTTGAGGAGGTCGCATGTATTAAGAAGACTGGCTCTGACATTTAACTTAGTATGCTTTAAATGAAAAGCATACTAACCAAAAACAAACAGTTAAATCATAGCAAAGAACAACAAACATTTAAAGATATGTAAACTGAATTCATTCTCATGACGGTTACATGGAATCACATACAGTTTTTATTACCTTGATTCCATCTATTTTCCTTGGTGTCAATTTTATTTGTTGAAATTGATTTAGCAGACTACTTGGGCTAATCATCCAAACTCATCTACTCTAGGCCATTCCCATGACAAGTTGATGGAGGTAAAATGGACATAAAATGCCATCACTCCCTCATGGAATTCACTTTCATATGGAAAGATGAGACACATACAGGGAAAACTTCATTAAAATTAGATAAAAATAATATAATTTACAAACTGATATGAGCATCTTAGAAGGAACAAGTAAATGTGCTATTCATTCAGTCCCTCTTTGGGGACTAATTTAAGATCCCATTATGGAAAATTCCAGTTAAAATACGCTTAAAAGCTTCATGAATTCTCAGATCCTTCATTAAAAGTTAATATATGTAAAGTTCTTAGGATAGTAGCTAGCACAGAGTAAACTCCACACACAGTAGCCAGATACAGTAGCAACCTAAATGTCCATCACAAGATGAATGGATAAAGATATGGAATGTGTGTGTGTGTGTATCTATGTACATATATATGTACACATACACACACAGAGTAATATATGGAATATTACTCAGCCCTAAGAAAGAATGGAATGTTGCCATTTGTGACACCTATGAATGGACCTAGAAGGTCTAAGTGAAATAAATCAGACACAGAAAGACTAATAGTATATGACCTCACTTTTATGTGGAATCTAAAAGACAAAACAAGTGAGTAAACATAACAAAGCAGAAACAGACGTCATAGATACAGAGAGCCAACAGGTGGATGCCAGAGGGGAGGAAAAAAAACAAGTGAGGGAGACTAAGTGGTGCAAACTTGCAAAATAAATGAGTCACAGGTATGAAGCGTACAGAGTGGGAAATACAGTCAGTAACTGTGTAAAATCTTTGTATGGTGACAACAACAGCATCAAAAAGCTGATATATGTAAAGCTCTTCAGATAACAGCAGCTGCTGCTGCTGCTGCTGCTGCTAAGTCACTTCAGTCGTGTCCGACTCTGTGCGACCCCATAGGCAGCAGCCCACCAGGCTCCCCTGTCCCTGGGATTCTCCAGGCAAGAACATTGGAGTGGGTTGCCATTTCCTTCTCCAATGCAGGAAAGTGAAAAGGGAAAGTGAAGTCGCTCAGTCGTGTCCGACTCCTAGTGACTCCATGGACTGTAGCCCACCAGGCTCCTCCGTCCATGGGATTTTCAGATAGTAGCTAGCACAGAGTAAAGTCTATGTAATTTTTTATTAGTAGTAGTATCTTTTGGATTGAAAAAAACTGAGCAATTTTTTTCTGCAGTTTATTGAAATCTTGTTATTCAGTTTTCATTGTTTTCTTGAGTTTAATCAGAGTAATTTTCTTTGGCCATGGAAGGTCTCCCAGAATCTCCCAGATGGATGCCTTTTTCTGTCTTGAATTCTCTGTTTAACTATATTCTAAAACCTTAAAATAAACCTCTTAATTTTTGTAACTCTAGGTTTTAACATTTTTATCTTACGCTAAAAAGCACAAGATACTTTTACTCTTTAGTGTTGATCGTATTTTGATGAATGTGATGGTAACCAGAGATTTTAAGAAAGTTAAAAGAATGGAAATCAATTTTTCTTGGTGTCTGAATTATTCACTAAATGATGTGTGTCCTTTGAGTTTTATCTAAGCTTCTGGTTATATTTCTGCTTTATATCATTGTTAAAATATATGAGTCTTCTCATCAGAAAGACTATTTTATTTTTAAAAATAATAGCATTTAAAATTTTTTCCATCTTTTTTTTCTATCTCAAGTTTCATGATTTAAAAAAAAAAAAACAGAAAATCTTGTCAGTGACCTTTTAATCTTTAAATTCAAGCAACATTTCTGATCAACATTTGCCATTAGTACAACATCAAGGGGAGAAGTGTGATCCATTCATTCAGTCCACAAATACTGACTGAATATTTAATAACTTGACTTGTCTGCTACATGCCTACAAGCTTCCAGCTGCCCTTGCAAAGCAAGCTGAGTTGTCCCTGGAACTTTAATTCTGCGCAAGCAATCTGTACCTTTTCCTGTTCTTGCTATAGTCAGCATCTCCCTTTACCTAAACTGGTTCAAGCCGGTGCTCGAGGTGTATCAGCCAACACAAGTCTATTCACTCTGTTCCAGAACAATTAAGTTATAAAATTTTTATCTTCACTACTAGTAATGCTATGCTATTGATATATACATCTCCACATCTGGATATGGAGAGGCAAGTTCTTTCCAAAGTTATTTACCCCCATGGGATATAATAGTATTTATTCTACTGCAATTATATACCTGACAGATTAAGTGTGCTTGTTTCAGAAAGTGCTCAAACAGTTCACCAGATGACATGGTTAGCACAAGAATAGCTGAAACTGTTATCTAATCTCTTTCCCTTTGTTAATTGTAGCACAGAAATTTGAAATCTTTTGATGTGTGAAGACATCTTGATAATCTGTGAAAAAGCTCGCTTGCAAACAACCAAGCGTTGCTTTCTTAAATTTTTTTGGTTAACGTGTCAAGAGTAGGAAAACCTTATTAAACATTAAGATCTGATCGCAAAAGAATCCAATGAGACAGAAGTAGCTGATGTGTCCACAGGTGGAGGATGAGTCCTCACATAGTCAAAAGCTTAAGCATGTTTCTTTCGATCCGCTACCTCCACGCAGGACTAAATGTTTCCGAAGAAGATAATTACCTCTGACTAGAAGTAGTGACAGCGACTTTATAGAAGCAGATAGAATGAACATTTATACTAATACATTTTCTGCAACATGGCCAGTGTTTCCTTAGATTGTCTCATTTGCATATATTTGTGTAGATATATTAAAAAAGTTTCCATTCTTTATACTATTCCCTGCCTGGACTCTTAGGGATTTTTGTAACAAGTGCTCTTGATTAGAAGCCTATTTTTGGTACAGTTTGTTTGGCTTCCTTTTGGCTGATCCTTAAAGCCACATTTGTCTCTAGAAGACACCAAATTCAGTAGACAGTCAGAAGGCTTGGAGCCTGAGAGGTTTATTCTGCCCCTCACGTTCAGCCATTCCTGAAAATTGATCAGGAAAAGAAATCAAAAAAGAACAAGTATTTCTAATTGGTTGGATTAACTTTACTACTTAAAGCAGAGGATAAGATTCATTATAAGAAAGTCTTTTTGGTGTGTAATTTACACCAGCTGTTGAGAAGACATCTCAAAGGAAAGTTAGAAGAATTGAATGTCTAGGTTACTTAAAAAGTCAAGATTTTAAAAAGTAAGCAACAGTGCACATTAAAAACCCAAAATATAACTAAAACTTTCAAATAATGTTCTTATTAGAAAGAAAATTTTCTTAAATTCTAATGTGGATAGAAAAAATTAGGAAATATAGCGAGAGTATGGCTAGATTTTTTTTTTTGAGGTAGGAAATTTTTCTTTGAAAGTGAGACTTTTGCTTAGAGTTAGGAAAAGTGAAAGATTTCTGGATTTGGGCTCAAATAATGCTTTTCAAAGGTGCAAAATTAATCCTGGATCTATATCATACCAGACCTATATGGGGAAGAAGAAACCACTGTCTTTTTGACTAAATTCTTGGTTGACAAAACTTCTGTTTTGAAGAGTAGGGTAAAGTATAATACGGTTTCATACGGATATATCATGTTGCTGAAACTCCAAATAAAACCCTCTTTTTGATGATTCTCTGTCATATATCAAATAAGATCATCTTAAATGAGCTTAATCTGGAATAAGGGTTCTTATCCATCAATATTTAGAACTCAATTAATTATAGATGTGTTCCCTTATAGCTAAATGTATGTATGTCTTAACTTTCTCAGAAATATAGATAAAGACATCTTGAAAATCTCCATATAATTCTTTGCAGTAATAATTTAGAATTTAACAGACACCTATTATTAAATTATTTGAGGAACTTTTAGAAAATTATCTAATACAATTAAATATTACATTACTTCATTATAAAATGCAAGGAGTGCCCTCATTTCATTTGAATGTCAACATACTTATATGTCATACATACATATAATATGTTGACATTCAACTTAGTTACTTAAAAAAGAAAATCTTAAAAATGATACAGAAATACTATGGAATCATGTTTCCTGAAATCTAACTACTATATACAATATAAAATAATTGATTAAGCATGGTTAGTCTTTAAGACAACTAGAACCAATTTCAACTTTAGCTATTATTTAATTAGCATGCTATACATTAATAACAGCTAGAAGATAGTAAAAATAAGCCTTTAAAGGACAGCAAGATACTTAAGAGTTACTATATATCTTATGTTGATTATAAATTCAATGCTGGAAAATAGTGTAAAAAATATGAAATATGAATTTAGGTGGTTTCCTAAATATTTGGCTTAGTAATTACAAACATTTGGATATTTTAAATTCCCTAATCTTTGGTACTTTATGTACAAGAATTCATATTATATTAATTCCAACTTTTTCTTTTTAGGTATCTTAGCGATGAGGGATTATATATTTATTCATTCTTAATGTAACTTTTGATGCATTCTTATTTTTATTACAACACTGTGATTAATTTTCCATAAGAGACCGTAAAAATTTAGGCTTTAAAAAATAATAATCAAGCCATCTAATATAGAAAAAAGAGTGGGACGTCTCTATAACCAAATGCATACCTGTACAAGAGTGTAACAGTTCTCTCCATCACCCAGGAACTCAAGTTATGGAAAATTATAATGTAACTAGTTATTACCTGTAACCTTTCAGGTTTGCATGGAAAATCAAAAGAAATTCTGCTATTGTAGGCATTAATCCTTTGGTTTCTTCCAAGTTCATGGCCTCTACTTTCCTCTGACTTTAGTATGGAAAACAATTCCATAACTAACACTTTTATCATCAACTACTAATCATCATCAATTCAACATTAATTTTAAGTGACCTGATTTTAGAGCATATTTCTTATAGGGATATTTATTGTGCTTATTTTCCCCTGCAAATTCTATAATAGCTACAAGTAGAAAAACAGTATCTTCTAGATATTAAAGCTTTTAAATTGGTTTTATTTAAAACTTACATATTGTAAAATTTTCCTTGAGAAAATTCTGATGTATTACAGGACATGTATTCCTTCTATTAAATTGTGATCTTGAAGCTACAATTTGAAATCAGGGAAATTAAAGGCTCATTGCTGTTTTTAGATGTTTTGAGTTTCTCTGATCAAATGTAGTATAGTCGATAATAGGACTTCCGTTTCGAGATCAAGCCCATATTTATGGTAACTAACAGGAAAACAGTGAAGTCGAGGTTATCAGTACAATGTCAGAATGCCAAGTTCTAGACACTCGACCAAGTAGGTTCAGAGGTCAGTGATACTCTGGAAGCCCTTGAGCAGAGACAAGTGTAACCGGGTGTAGTGGGCAGGACTACGGACGTAAGATCGGATGGAGCTGAAGCAGAAGGTGAGGAAGTGTCAGGAGAGACATTCTAGCTGGATTTTGAAGGGTGCCTGGCAGGTGGCTGCCGCTGTGGGGTGATTTAAAGAAAAAATCTATACAGAGGAGACAGGCTTTGCCAAAGTTTGGAATAGTGCATTTGGGGAATTACAAAGTATTTGCTATTGCTAGCAGGTGAGTTGGGAAGTAGCGGAAAACAGTAAAAGCTGCGGAGTCTTGAAAGATAGGGATTTGCATCTCTGTGCCTGTTTCTCAAAATTGTTGCGTTCGTAACTATGCAGATGTGCTGTGCAGTAGCGGACCTAGACTGCTAATCTTTCAGAGCACATCACCTCACAGGTTATTAACATAGGGGAAGAGAGCACAGGGATAAAGTCTGTGCGTCCCTCTTCCCAGAGTCTGACTCCCGTCACGTATGGTGCCACGCAAAGGCAACGGGAGACGACCTTCGGTACGTCACACCTGGTTCTTCTAAAGAATCCCCCAAGAAAATCTAATACAAGATCCTCTCTTGCTGCAGGGCTTTTCACTGTGTTACTTCTAAAAATTCCTTTTGCCATGCAAAGCTTCAACAGGAATTAAGCTGATGAAAGACTTTCCCCACCTTTCCTTTTGCTATAGTAGACTCACTTTCTTGGCTGATGTTATTTATAAAATTGGACTCAAAACTAAGTCTGTTAGTTCAACTTTGCTTTGAAAGTTAAACGTAAGTGAAGTACAACGCTATCACCTCACTATTTTATCCTATACATTGTCTCACACACACAAACAAACAATATTCCTAGTTAGAGCTCTTATCATTAAATGTTTGGAGATGATTTTCTGGACTGAGATTGCTTATATCTTGAATTTTTTAAAATATTTCTGTATCTTGATTATTGGTGACATTTTTAAAAAAAAGAACAAAAAGAACAGAAGTTTCTATTCTCCTTGTGCTCTATAACTCTCTTATCTGAGGGCATAATGACATTGCTGTATTTGTGAAACAGGTGATGTACACTCATACATAACTATGAAAATTATATTATCATACTTAAAAGGTTTATCCTATGTCATTCACATGTTGGGTAAAAGGATAGCAAATAAAGATATATTTCTTAGAAGTAGATCTCAGATCCTATTTATTTTACACTTCATGGTAGATTTCATCTTTAGCACTTACAGGTTTTTATTCAACATTTTCAACACAATATTTTTCCTTAAATATTTTCTATAGCATTGTAAATGATCTGACATTTTCCAATACACCAACAGAACTGATTTACCTAAAACTGAAATGTTGCTGAAATAGAACTTAATCATTATTTGATCATTTCCTTACCAGGAATTTCGATTTGACTGACCAATTTCAACCCACAGTAACAGCTTTGTTCCTAAGAGATTATACTCAGTAAGGAGCAATTCCTACTGCAATTCAAAATCTGTGCTATTATCATGTAGCAATGGATAGCAAACATCCACTGCAAATATTAGTACATCTGTCAGAGGAGTGTTGTGTTTTTGGTTTCACACTCTCTCTCTCTGAAACCTATCTGCTTGTGAGAAAAGTTGTGCAATAAAAGAAGTTTTACTGTCACATAGTAATGCTGTGCTTGAACTCAATGCAGCGATTCACTTCCTTTCTTTGCCTGGATTCCAAGCTAAGGCGCACAATGAGGGTGTTGTGTTCTGGGCTAGCGTGGCATGCATGATACTCAGGGAGGACGTGTGAGTAGCTTCCAATACCTACACTATTTGCTTTACAACTACCCCCAACTAAATCAAACAGTTCACCAAGACTCTGCTCAGAGTAAGCAGGGGACACGATCCTCTGGCTGTTATGACCTACATAGGGAACAGACTTCCTTAATGTAAATATATATAGAGGTGTGTTAAGAGTTAAATACATCATTTCAGAGGCTTAAAAATAAATGCTTCACGGTTTTCCAGCCCTGATTTTCAATGTAATTGTCTTAATGTATGTCAAAGTGCAGGTTATAAAGCCTCCATTGTTTCTAAAGGAGAAAGGTTGTTGATTATGAAGGTTGTCCAAAAGGACAAGCCATCATGGTGTGTTAGAACAGCAAATTTTTATCTGAAACCCCAAGGCATTAGGCATTTTTTTTTTAAAAATCGCTATGATTTCTAGAACCTGAACTTATACTAAAAAAATTCTGTCTCTGACACTATTTTATGTGTGTGTATGTGTCTGTGTGTGTGTTGCCTTGGTAAAGCCAAAGAACCAACAATGAATGTAAACGTCTAGGTGAAGTTTTCCCAGAGTTATTGTTATGCTGTGTTGGAGAAAGGACAAAAAGGCTTACCTCTGTCAGTCAAGTGGCTACACGGGGACCCTCCTTCTCAGCCTCGGCCTCAGTGTGCAGGCAGATGCTCTCTGAGCCAACAATCTGTTAACAGGAAGCAGGTAAACCCGAGCGCGTCCGCCCGCGTTACAGTCCAGTGCCCATCGGAGCACACACCTGCTTCTTCAGACCTGCCACTCATACGCAACAGCCACGCAGCGGACCGGTGTTTGCAGCCGGAAACACCTCCTGCGGGGTCAGTAGTTTTCAGGGTAAGCAGCTAGAGAGCTGCCGAGATAACACTGCAGGCCAGGCGAGCCTTCCCAAGACAAAAACCTTTCCTGCTGTGTGATAGCAGATAGGCAGTGTTATCTCCTTGCATTCCACGTTCTCAGATCAGCTACTAGGAAAAGCAGTCAACAGCTTGTCCAAACGGCAGCTGGCAGGCATGCCTGGCCGTGCTAATTGTATACTAACATGCCCACCGCTTCTCTCTTCCCTCAAATAGATTTTTTTTTTTTTTAAATGCTCCTTCCAGGGTAAAGCTCGGCAGAATATGCCACCCTGTTTTCCATAAGTAAAATGGCTGGTCCTCCCAGCAACTGCTTGCAGACAGCTCATTGGGTTCCACTGGCTTTTCGTAGCCATAGCAACAACCAACAGACAGACTTAGCAAGCACGGCTGATCACGTGCGGCGCCCCGACACAGCTTGCTAATTTCTTTTCATCGAACTCATCATTTTGGGAGGAGGGTAGCTTCTGTGATCATTCTCAATATTTCACCCATGGTACAAGTGCTCTTGAGTTTTCAGCTTTCAGGAGGAACTTCTGTTATCGGAGTCATGTGAAATTGAGCCAGGAAAGCCCTTCTCAATACATAGATTTGTGTCTATCCAGGTTAATAACATGCAAATCACCGTAGCAACAGTAATTGAAACCATTGTCAAAACGGGGTCTACCTTCCTCATAGCCTCAAGGAGACTGGCAAATATGGGCAGTTATATCAGTACTTTCTGTTTTTCAATGATAATCTTGTAGCCCCTCAGCTGAAACACAGCCCTTTGACTCATTATATGTGGCCAAAATAACCAAACCAGTTAGGATATTTTAATGAGGTGTTACTTATGGATTCCATGTATTTAATTACTTTAATACACTTTTCCGTACTACAAACTTTAAAATAAAATTCTAAAAATTCCTATTGTCTCCTCCTGTGGAAGATGACTCTTTAACTGACTTATGATTTATTTGTAGTATTAAAATACTTTAGAAAATCAAAACCAAATTAAGACTCTTTTGCTTTAAAACTACCTTTGAAGCAGGAATAATTTTACTTCCTCAGTTAGATGGCTCTCATCCCACACTTCCTTAAAATTTCACCTCTTCCCAGGAAGTTCCCATAATACACACCATTAACCATTTATACTTTCTGCAAAATCCCCACCCTTCAATACTGTCACCAGTCATATTCTATTTGACATACTTTCAAGACACCATCCTGTTTCTTTTTGTTTCTAACACTTTGATTGGAATAGTTGTATCGATACTTTGCACTTATAAGCACAGATACTTCCTTCATTTGCTGGTAGTCATGGGTTTACTGTTTTGTAAGTATTGTGTCCCCCCCGCCCCCAACTTTAGGACTCCTGCTTCAGTAGTAATTGCCAACATTACTGTGCATAAGAATCTTGTGCATGCAGATTTGGGGGTCCCATTTTCATTGTCTCCAAGCATATTCACATTCGGTTGGTTTGAGCCTGCTCAAGTTATCACATCTGCTGAAGAAAAGTCGGTGGGTTCAGCCTGCTCTGATCTGAGTTACTCTCCCTTAAGTCGTTTTGAGTTTTCTACTCCTGAACTTGCCCCTGCCTTCCACTTCAGCCTCAGGTTCTGTTCTTCCTCACGTTTCAGCAGTTTTGAATGACATCCCATTTCTTGCTTTCTGGCCTGCAGATGTTCCAAAAGCTTCTCTATCAAGTCCATCCCCCAGCATCTTCTGCCTGCATCCCAGTCTGCTTCCTACTGTATCTTTCCAACCCTTGCTCAAATAGACCCTCTCCCTAAAGACAGTCCTGGGTGGATTTGCAGTGGTCTTCTCTGTGCCCCCACTGTACCTGGAATCTGCCTCTACTGTTACATCCTTGTCATGTGCTCTAGATTATTAGCAGTTTTCCTTTCTTGTCTGACTCTTCTACTGCTCCATCAACACTCTGAGGTCAACCTGGTCCATGTCTTATTCATCATACTTCAGTCAGTTCAGTTCAGTCACTCAGTCGTGTCCAACTCTTTGCAACCCCATGGACTGCAGCACACCAGGCCTCCATGTCCATCACCAACTCCCGGAGTTCACTCAAACTCATGTCAATAGAGTCCATGATGCCATCCAACCATCTCATCCTCTGTCGTCCCCTTCTCTTCCTGCCTTCAATCTTTCCCAGCATCAGGGTCTTTTCAAATGAGTCAGCTCTTCGCATGAGGTGGCCAAAGTATTGGAGTTTCAGCTTCAACATCAGTCCTTCCAATGAACATTTAGGACTGATCTCCTTTAGAATGGACTGGTTGGATCTCTTTGCAGTCCAAGGGACTCTCAAAAGTCTTTTCCAACACCACAGTTTAAAAGCATCAGTTCTCCGGTGCTCAGCTTTCTTTATAGTCCAACTCTCACATCCATACATGACTACTGGAAAAACCATAGTTTTGACTAGATGGACCTTTGTTGACAAAGTAATGTCTCTGCTTTTTAATATGCTGTCTAGGCTGGTCATAACTTTCCTTCCAAGAAGTAAGTGTCTTAATTTCATGGCTGCAATCACCATCTACAGTGATTTTGGAGCCCCCCAAAATAATGTCTGCCACTGTTTCCATTATTTCCCCATCTATTTGCCATGAAGTGATGGAACCTGAAGCCATGATCTTCGTTTTCTGAATGTTGAGCTTTAAGCCAACTTTTTCACTCTCCTCTTTCACTTTCATCAAGAGGCTCTTTAGTTCTTTTTCACTTTCTGCCATAAGGGTGGTGTCATCTGCATATCTGAGGTTATTGATATTTCTCCCTGCAATCTTGAATCCAGTTTGTGCTTCATCCAGCCCAGCATTTCTCATGATGTACTCTGCATATAAGTTAAATAAGCAGGGTGACCATATACAGCCTTGATGTACTCCTTTTCCTGTTTGGAACCAGTCTGTTGTTCCATGTCCAGTTCTAACTGTTGCTTCCTGACCTGCTTATAGGTTTCTCAAGAGGCAGGTCAGGTGGTCGGGTATTCCCATCTCTTTCAGAATTTTCCACAGTTTGTTTTCCTTTCCTGTCTAACTCTTATACTGCTCCTTCAACACCCTGAGGCCAACCTGGTCCACGTCTTATTTATCATACTTAGAATATTCTAATTTTTCAATATACTTTTAGTGACAACATAATATACTTTTAGTGAACAGATCTTGAAAGACTGGCTTGTGTAAAGTCTGGGTTTTAATTCATCTTTTCAATTCCAGGCATTACTGACTTACTATGACTTCAAAAAAATTTAAGTGATTTTGATTAAATGTTGGCATTAAAAAAAAATTATCAAGAAACATCCTGAATTCATCTGGTATTTTAGGGTGGATTCTCACTACTTGTTCAAGAATGTCTTTATTCTACCTTCACATGTGATTGATTGTTTAGCTAAGTTTAAGCATCTTTGACGTCATTTTCCTTTTAAATTATCAAGGTCTTCTTTTGTCTTGTCTTCTTGCCCCAATACACCCCCACTGTACTCCACTGAAGGAGAGAGCTAGAGAATACCTGAAGCTGCACAGGATTAGGAGCTGGGAAGCTAGCAGGAACGGAGATGGATCATTTTGCTCCCATGGTGTCCCTCACGGCCCCTCTGTTGGTTGTTGTAAATCACTCTGTGCAGCAGGGGATGGGGAGGTGGGTGGTGGGGTGCTGTGTTCTTTGCAGAATCAGGCTTCACCACCTGCCCCAAGCCTCTCCTCTCATTGCTCTGACTGCCGGACACATCACTCTGGCCCTCTGGCTCTGCTCTGCCTCATCTGACTTTTATTCTCCCTTCTAACTTGCTCATTGCTAAATACAGAGTCCCAAGAAACAAATAGGATTTTCCCAGCTCATCTTTCTGAGCCAGATGAGATACATCATAAGTTGCTAGTAACTGTATACCTGGCCTGCCCTAAATCAGATTCCAATGCCAGCTAGAGTAGGGACCCTTGGCATCATATGGCTTTCAAAATGTTGCCAATATAATAGGTACAGAGCTGTCACTTATTATTGTCTTAATTAGCATTTCTTTAGTTACTTATGAAATCGAACTTCTCTTTATGTTCAGTGGTCTTTTGAGTCACCTCTTCCATTCATTTCCTGTTCATAGCTCTTGCCTGTTTTCTCTAGTGAGATTTGTTGTCTTAGTGTAGAATTTTAAACAAAATGTCTGTGAAAAGTATTTTTTAAATTTATATATTTAAACATTATAATTTGGAGAAGGAAATGACAACCCACTCCAGTGTTCTTGCCTGGAGAATCCCAGGGACTGTGGAGCCTGGTGGGCTGCCATCTATGGGGTCGCACAGAGTCAGACATGACTGAAGTGACTTAGCAGCAGCAGCAGCAAACATTATAATTAAATTTGGTACCTAATTAACAGCTAATAAGTTATCCTATATAAAGGGAAACCAGTAATTTACTGCCAATTGTTTTGGTTTTTATTATGAAGAATGTGGGTAAAAATCCACATTTCTAATTTTGAAATTTTTTTCAGTATAAGTGTGTATACTGCCACACTACAATATGAAGAATGATTTTCTAAGACAAAATCTAATGTCATATAAATCACATTCCCCTTTTAAAATGTTGTCAGCAAAAGTGCCTTTCAAGATTACTATTACTTTTATCTCTAAAATGGCAAGTATCATTAAAGAAAAAGAAATGGTGAGGAACTGTTGTCCGCAATGAATATATATTGCTTGTAAAATTAGAAAGAAAACAATAAGTGTCTTTAAAAATGAAAAGAAAAGGTCTGAAGAGCTGATGCAGATAAAAGGAAACTTAGGAGACAGACTGAAAGCCACGTGTGATCCTGGACTGGGCACTAGATCAGGAAAAAAGATTCCATAAAGTCTACTCTGGAGACAATTCATCCATTTGAATATGGACTCTGTGATATTTAATAGTGTTGTTCCCATTCTGTATTATAGTGTGTTTTTAAAAATATATGTCTTTGTTCTTAGGAAACATATGTTGAAGTACTTAGGGTAAAGGGCCATAGACTCTACAACGTACTTTCAAATGGTTCAGCAAAAAGAATAATAATGCATAATAGTTAATATATTTGTCTTTTTTTATAACGTATCCGTCTTATGTGTGCATGTTCATGGTACAATTTACCACGTATAAGAATAGATAGGGACATATGTATACATATGGCTGATTAACATTGTTGTATGGCAGAAACCAACATTACATTGTAAAGCAATTATTCTCCAATTAAAAATAAAAATTGGGACTTCCCTAGTGGTCCAGTGGCTAAGACTCTGAGCTCCCAGTGCAGGGGGCCCAGGTTCGAACCCTGGTCGAGGAACTAGATCCTACATGCTGCAACTAAGACCCAGCACAGCCAAATAAAAAAGTAAATATTAAAAATAAAAATTAAAGAAAATAGATGGCGACTAGATTTATGTAAACCTATGTACATGTCTATCCATCCATCTGTCGAAGGCTAACACAGATGTGGCAAAATACTAACACCTAGTGAATCTTAGGTGAAGGGTATTCCAGTTTATTTTATTATTATTTGTACTTTTCTGTAAGTTTGAAGTTATTTGTTTTTAAGATAAAAAGTTTTAAAAAATGAAATAAAACAAGTGTTTAGAGCAAAAACAGATTTGAGGTAAGATTACTTGATGAGAGACAAAGTTAAAACTAAAGTTATTAAGTTCTAGACTAAGATGATAATGATTAGTGTTATGAAGAGGCACTTTGGTAGAGAGTACTAGAAACATTCTGTACTTTCAGAGAAGTTTGTTGTGTCTCTACATTTACTGCTTTCCTCTACCCTGATAGTAAGACACATATCCCTTGTTTCCCATATAGAAATCCTTCTTAATCTGGTTCCTTCACTGCTGTAAAAATTCAGCAAGATCACTGCAGTATTTTGCAGTCACACCAAGCCCCCCAGCCTCTGCAGCTGGGTGACAGTCTTCCAGGGGACCCCATCCCTGTCGTAACAAAGAAGCTCTTTGTACAACTAAGAGAACAGAACTTGAGCATGGTTTGTTTAATGGGATAGTACAGACTGTTATAAAGCTTAGACTGAATTTTCTAATTCCTAGCAACACAGAGAATATGCCAAAGAATCTTACTAAATCTTGCATAATTAGATATGTTAGCAATAACATGAAAAAATGTGCTTTTAAGTGGGACCAAGATGGGAAGTGTGAGAATTACCCTGGATGGGATTAGAAAGAGGCTTGGGGTACCTCTGTTAAGCAAATGGGATTTATTTCTAAACTTCCATCCTCCAAGAAATATATGCTGGGAAGCCAACTGACTCACAGGCTATTAATCAATGCCTTCATACCCTCTGAGGAAGTCTAAGCTTGATAAGGATCCAGAATGACCTTGATAAATCAGAGGTACCTGAAACCAAAACAAACCCAGCAGAGTGAAGGCTTTATAGACATCCACTTACTGACTGAATTACGAATGAGAAAATGATTACAGAAGAACAAAACCTTACTAGAGGGCAAATGATAAGAATATAAATATCAGCTACGTAAAAATGTTTTTAAAAACTGAATATAAAGTGAAATCTGTTAACACAAAAATACCATATGTGTACCACAGAAGTAAATTCATTGGTAGTTCTGAGAACCCACTAGAAATTCTGTATCCCCTCTGGATGAAGAGGAAAGAGGAAACTGTAACAGAAGGTACAGAAAGAAGATTTGGCCAGGCTTAAATACAGAGAACATGGTCTTGACTGGCTAATAATAACAACGTTGTTTGAAGCATTTCAGGTTTCTCAAGCTCTGGGCTTGCAGATACCTTTAACTGTAGGTGCTTTCAAGTGTGACTTTATCTGAAAATGTCCATTAATATGCGTCAGTACCAGGTGGGGGGAAGAAATAGTGTTAGCCAATAGCAAAAAGGAAAAACCTAATCTACAATGAACTTTCCACACCCACCAGCCCCTCAGCCCTGGTAACCCCCACCCCAAGCAAATACATCTTGCTTGCTCCCCCTTCCGGCCTTTCCTCACCCGCAAAGAAAAGCACCCTTGGCTTTTATTAATATTAAGCCCACAGGGTGAGAGATTCGTCCAGCCCTGTATAGCAAAGGCTGCTCTTGCTCCCAAGGAATTTGACTGTTTGTACTTCATAACGATAAGCTTGAAAAGCTACCTAGAAAGAGGTGGCTGGTGGCTTTTGCTCTCCTACAAGGGGCCAGGCTTTGTTCTCTGAGAGACACTCTGACCAGATGAACAGAGTGTCTCTCGAGGGAGCTTTTCCACCTCCCGTTGTTTCCTTGTGGAGACAGCGGCTCCCGGGTACCTACGGGCTACGTGGCACAGCGCCCGACCCCACAGCAAACCATGGGCTCAGGCGTCACCACATTATTGAATTAGTAACGAAGCCCCATCAGCCTGGGCAAACAACTCCCGGAGAGAAGCACTCTAAAACAAATGCCGCTGGTTTCACCTGAGCCACTGAAACAAATCATGAGGCATGAGGTGAAACTTGGCAGGCTCTGCGAGCTCTGAAGAGGCAGTTGCCAAAGCCCTCAGCCACCAAACACACAAATCTCAGAGGAATGCAAATTAGCAGGGGTCGCCCTTTGCCCTTTAGACGTTTTTTTCTGATGTAACTGTTCAGTAAGATTTATTCATCAAAGTGAACAAATAATGAGGTCTGAGTAATACATGATTTAGTACATATTTTAGGATCCAAGTGTTTGATACCAAATGAGAAAAATGTTGAAAACAAACTAAAAACCATAGGGACAAAATGTACTAGACTTAGTAGATGCACAGTTGAAAGCTTCCCAGGGACGGCATACACAGCTAGAAGAAATGAACAACCTGTGTGCCCGTGCAGGGGCTTCCTGGGTGGCTCAGTGATAAAGAATCCACCTGCAATCCAGGAGACATGTGTTCTATCCCTGGGCCGGGAAGATTCCCTGGAGGAGGGCATGGCAACCCACTCCAGTACTCTTGCCTGGAGAATCCCATGGACAGAGGAGCCTGGTGGGCTGCAGTCCATGGAGTTACAAAGAGTTGGACATGACTGAAGTGGCTTAGCAAGCATGCACGCAGAATGCTGGATGGGAGCTCCATCCAGCTTTTTTCAGGGTAGAATTGTAATCCAGAATGGTAATTATTCTACCAAATCTACCCAGAGCAGAATTCATTTCTCATGCTGTCTAAAGTCCTAATTGCCAGATAGTTCCCTTGAAATGATAGTTGGGTAGAATGTTCGCCTTTTAGGCCTTTTCTACATCAAAGGAAGACGATTAACTCTGTAAACAGTCCTTGTGGATTTAAATTAGCACAAAATATCATTTCATATCAACTTTACCAGAGGAGGGATAAAGAGTTGATACCTAAACTATATTTTGAAAGATACGGAGGCCTTGAGGAGGGGGAAAAAAAAATCTATAAACCAAGGGAATGACATGAGCCAAGCGTAAGATATATGAGGGACCTTGGTGGATTTTCTTTCATAAATTGGGTGATGTGACTGTATCCCCTGAGTGTCTCATAGGACTTTGATGAGGATCAAATAAGATAATATGACTCAGCTCAGGGTGGCCCTTTCAGGAAAGAGTCACATTTTCCTTCAAGGCTTCTACGACTGGACTTTTGAAAGTGATGCTGCTCACAGACAGGGCCCTGGGACACCCCAGTTCCTACGGGATTATAAACTTCATCAGAACAGGAATCGTGCCTGTTTCATCATCACCCTGTTTCGGTTGCTTAGCATAGCACCTGGCACCCTGAAACAGACATGATGGCTGAACGAATGAACGGGCTGGGGAAGTCCTGGGTTAATTGTATCTTCCTTCATGGCCGCCCCTCTATGCAACGCAACAAACCTCCCTCTAACCTGTACTACCTGCCAAGAACCTCATCCGGTGTCAGGTTACTAAATTACAGCTCTCCTTCTGAGAGGAAAATTCAAGTGACTCAAGTAGTTACATTACAATGGGACTTGCTCTTAGGTACAATTATGCCCAGGGAGCCAGAGAAAAATGACTATTGGCTGTACTCGACCTGGGCTAAGAGCACTAGGAGGGGGTTTTTCATTCTGGGAACTGGGGGACAGGGCAGCCAGCAGAGCCCATGTGACAGCTCAGGGACAGGAAAGCAAGTGTGAAGTTTGTAGGACCTCAGTTGAGTGTGGCAGAAACACGGGCCGGGGCAGGCATGAGAGGAGATGAGACTGAAAAGGCAGGCGTGGGGCAGTTTGTGAAATACCTTGTTCTACTTGTTAAGGACTTTGGACTTTCAGGAAATGGGAAGCCATAACAGGGTCTTTAAAAGACCAAAGATGTGACCATATTTGTACTTTAGGAAGATAACTCTGGGACACATTTACCGAGGCAATACATTTAGTGGAGCAACTCCTTGAGCTGGGTGTTTTCATGGCTTTTTATTATCAGACCTTTATTGAACATCTTCTTTATGTGAGGTATTAGATCAGGTGCCAAAGACTTGCCAGCAAAATGAAGGACTCACACATCATAAGACATATCCTTATTTTACATTCCTCTAAAGAGAAAAAAAAAAGCTTGCCAATAAACTGGTGACACAATGTTCCATTTTATGTTTGAATACTATTTGCTGGAAGAGTTCTTTTAAATGGATGTGGAGTCAATCTCATCATCTCTCTCTCTGGGCAAACAAAAGAGAAAGAAAGAAAAAGTAGTTAAGATATTCCTAAAATTCCTCACGTTCAGTGTTCAACTCCTTGAATGACATTTAGATGCCCTCTTTCCCCATGACACACACAGAATTGTCACCTGTTTAGTGGTAATTTTAAAAATTTGGCCTTTAACCTTGAGCCTTGCAGGTCCCCACTCGCCCTCTGCCAGGAGCTGGGCTAGGAGAGTCAGTTTAGGAGTGCTGGCTGAGCCCCGCCAGGGAGCCCCTTCTCACCCCCACTGCAGGCTCACCACCTTGCCTCTCTGCCGAGGTAGTTTTCCTTTCTTTTGTGTGTGTTTCTATGTTCTTGGTCCCCAACCCCTCCTGCCACCTTTGTGGATCAAGACCAGGTCCCAACCCCAGTCAGAAAACAACACCGTGTACAGTGGCATGCCTTGACCAGTCACTAATTTTCACTGTGGTGAAATTGATTGGATTTAGAACGAAACAAATGGTTTTACATTAAAAAAAAAAAAATAAGAAGAAGAAGAAAAAAAAAGCTTGGCCAAAAAAACCAAAAAACAAAACTTGGCCAGTTTTAGAATCACTTAGAAACGTGATAAAGACAGAGCCCTAAGTCATGCATCATTCTGAAAAGCCTGGGCTTCCATGTTCTTTGCTGTTATTCCAGGAGATTCTAGGACACCTGACATTTGCAAATCACTGCTCTATGCCACCAGGAGGGCTGTCGGCATAGGAGCACTGCTTGAAGTGGGTGTGCCTCTTGTGTGTTCAGAACACTCCCCGATGTTCGGTGAGTGTCGATGTCCACACACGTGGCGAGAGTGTCAAGACTGCTGCGTCCTGGCTGAGGAGCATATGGTTTTCTGAAATGTTTCAATGGCAGAAAGCGTGCATCTTAGAATTATTGAAAGACGGTTATTTTTTTTTAGAAATAGAATGGGAACTTTACAAAGTAGGCAGGGAATTCATTAAAGATAATGATTACTTGAATTCTGTCATAGGGAAGTGATTAAATCGATTATGGTTCTTCTACACCTAGGGCTTTCCAGGTGGCTCAGTGTTAAAGAATCCACCTGCCAATGGAGACGCAGGTTTGATCTCCCCAGGGGGCTTGGGGAGATCCTCTGGGATGGGGAATGGCAACCCACTCCAGTATTCTTGCCTGGAAAATTCCATGGACAGAGGAGCCTGGTGGGCTACTGTCCATGGGGTCGCAAAAGAGCTGGACATGACTGAGTGACTGAGCACTCTACTCTTTTACACCGCAGGATATGTTTAGTATTTAACAGTAATTATGTAGTGTGATATCTACAGAATGTGTTCTATGAGAGGCTATTCAAAAAGGGCACCACAGGCCAAAAACAGTGTGGGAAACCCTGTGAACTGTGTCTCTTTGGTAGTTTCATGGTGTACTTGAGCATTTTGAAAGGCATGAAAGAGGAATCAAGATTCTATTTGACTTTTAATATAGAATTGTCCTATTTATAGCACAGATGTTCATATTATATTTAAATAAATAGCAACAGCAATAAATCCATAAAAATATGCAGTAGCACAATTTCATTTTTGTAAGTAAAATTTGGAATATATTTTCATGGAAGAAATATAAGATTTATACTAAACATTACCCATATTTAATAATGAATGATTGGATTATATACAAATTTTCTTTATTTGTGTTGAATTGTATACTCTTCAATAAATGGACATATTTTCTGTAAGAAAACAGTTATTAAAATAGTAATAATGAACTGACTATATGAAAACATCAAAGAAAAATTTTGAGTTTTACTGATCTGTTCTCCATGGGAAGCTTTGATGAATATAATTTCAATGAGAAGGTAGAAACCTGTTTTATGAGACTTTTTCAATTCACATCAGACTGGGAGGGGAGTATTAGTAATAAATTATAGTAAAAGGAGAGAGGAACAGAATAAATGTAATTGGGTATGGTTCTTATCTGTCTTTTTCAAGGTCATATATTTATGGAATTGAGATTTTGAAACAAATGAGTCAGACTTTGTCTACGGTTTGGTATAAAGACCAAGTAGAGAATTCAGTGTATTGCATCTCAAAATTTTGTTCAGCTGTTGAAGAGAAGTATCCTGAAATGAACAGTCTACAGATTATGCTGCTGCTGTGTGTGCTCAGTCATGACTGAGCGATTGAGCATGCAGCACATACCTGTTTGGGGAACACAATTCAACCCGTAACAGTTATGGTGTTGTAATTATCATTTCTTTGGAGCAAAAAGTTGTAGCTCTCAATCCAGAGTTGGGGCTGCAAAGAACTGAAACATGGATAATATCAAACAGGATGTTTATTTAGATGCCTTTTTTCCCTCCACTGAATTGCCTAGAAGATTCTTCTACCAGATATAGACTGAATCTACCATGATAAAATTGAAGCAGCAACAACAGAAAGGGATATAACTGGTATGTTGAAGAGATCCTACCAAATCTCTTCCAGACTGAATGCTTTTTTCCAGAAGAATCTTCCAAAGCAAAATTCTCCAAGCCCACATATTCTCACTTCAAAATGTGTCCTCCTCCCATGAGGCTGTGGACAGTCTGATGCTCATGTGTGGATTCTGAGATCCGCCTGTAGGCTTCCATATTCTCTTTAGCCATCAGTTTCTGAGAAAACATGTATGATTTCATTGCATCTTCAAAGGCAAGCGTTGCTTGTGAATCCAGACTCTCTCAGACTTTACATCATTGTCTGGTTATAGGTCAAGTATGGCAGCATCGGACACCAGTCATCTAAAGCAGTTATTGCGCCTTTCAAATGTACCTAAAATCTCAGAGAATTATTAGGCACATGGAGAACATCTTTTTGTTGTTCATTTTGTCCGGTGGGTGTGTTTTTTCACTGTGTGGAAAATCATTTGCAATTTCAGAGCATAGTGTAATGGTCCCATTGCTGTGTCAATGTAATTTATTGAGCAGATTACCATGTGCCAGGCACTATGCTACAAGTTTTATAAATATTAAATCAGTTCCTCATAGAGACCTGCCAAGTAGGAATTATTTTTATGTGAGAGATGAGAAATTAGGCTTCAAAAATCATGATGTCCAAAGTCAGAGAATTACATGATATTTTTGCCATATGAAATTTCTTATTGAAACGCTTTATAAATTAATTTTCTGTAAATGTAGAGACTCCTGTGGTTTGTTTGGATCAGATTACTGGAAGTCAGCTATAAAGAAATGGTGATGTTTTCAGCGATTTTTTTTTTTTGGCCATTTATCTAGGATAAATCATTTTGATTGTTCTCATTATAGTTTCTGCATCATAAAATATAAAGTATTATATTTTTCAATGCTTTAAGGCACTGCACATAGGACTGTGGTGAGGGAGAAAGGGTTATTAGACTTTAAATGCTAAGTTATCTGACTAGCAACAGTTATGACTTTAATATCAAACTACAGAGTTTCTCCTGACATGAATGAAACAATTTCTGCTTCCAGCTGTTCTGTACACAGGGTCTAAGTCCACTGTGAAGAAAGAGGAATAATGGTTTTGATTTTCTCTCAGCTGCAGTGACTTCACTTGCTTAACATTTATTCTCTCTGCTATAGAACATCTTCCTCTAAAACTCCTACAAAGTGAAATAACTTAGGTCACCACAGGGAGTCTTTCTGCAGTTAATGAAACAAGCTAGCCCGAAAGCATTTCAAGTCCATGGCTTAAGAAGCCAAACAAGAACTTAATTCAAGCAGAATCAAAGTAGGGGAGCAACATTTTAGTCAGCAATATTTAAGTCAGTGACACCTCATCAAATGTGGACTCAAATTCCTGTAAATTCTTTCACCACATTCATGCATGTACAATGGGTTTCCCTGGTGGCTCAGAGGGTAAAGAATCTGCCTGCAATGCAGGAGACCTGGATTCCATCCCTGGGTTGGGAAGATCCCCTGGAGAAGGAAATGGCAACCCTCTCCAGAATTCTTGTCTGCAGAATTTCATGCATTCTCCATGTGGTGCTAGAGGACTCTTGAGAGTCCCTTGAACAGCAAGGAGATCAAGCCAGTCAATCCTAAAGAAATAACCCCTGAATATTCATTAGAAGGACTGATGCTGAAGCTGAAGCTCCAATACTTTGACCACCTGATACAAAGAGCTGACTTATCAGAAAAGACTGATGCTGGGAAAGATTGAGGGCAGGATGAAAAGGGCATGACAGAGATGAGATGGTTGGATAGCATCACCAACTCAATGAATATGAGTTTGAGCAAACTCTGGGAGATAGTGAAGGACAGGGAGGCCTGGCGTGATGCAGTCCATGGGGTCGCAAAGAGTCATACACAATTTAGCGACTAAACAACAACAATGCATATATATCCTAAGAAACATCTTTTAGCGCTCAGATGCTCTACAGAACTAGGGGAGTTTTCTCTAATGTTTTCCTTTACATCCAGGACTTGGTAGAAATATTTTTTAATCAGAGTGACCCATAAGATACACTCACCAAGCTGAGGTTTGCACATTTATTGACTATTAATACCTGTTATTCAAGTTATACTGGTTTATGATAGGCATCAGTGCAGAAAAACAGCACACTATGTCAGCATGTTGTGGAAATATTTCTTGAGTTTCCTTTTGAAAATTTTCGTTTTCTTTGCCTTTTACATTATTCTTGCTGCTACTGCTACTGCTAAGTCGCTTCAGTCGTGTCCAACTCTGTGCGACCCCATAGACAGCAGCCCACCAGGCTCCCCCGTCCCTGGGATTCTCCAGGCAAGAACACTGGAGTGGGTTGCCATTTCCTTCTCCAATGCATGAAGGTGAAAAGTAAAAGTGAAGTCGCTCAGTCATGTCTGACTCTGAGCGACCCCATGGACTGCAGCCTACTGGGCTCCTCCATCCATGGGATTTTCCAGGCAAAAGTACTGGAGTGGGGTGCCATCGCCTTCTCTGACAAGTCATATTTTCTGAAAAAAATAAATTGGTTCTCTTAGCTGGTGAGTATAAGCAGATTTATTGAAAACAGAATTCAGAATACTTGAAATTACAATTATCTTGCAAAATCAGATAACATTCTACCTTTCCCTGATTTGCAGGGTCAGTGATAGAAAAGGAAAGATAAAAAGTCAGTGAAATCAGACTAATTTACCCAAAAAATAGTTCCTTGAGTTCTACGAAGTGTCGGGCACTAAAATTAGGTGAAATAACATTAAAATGAGAACCGGAAGACAAGATTTGCTGTAAAATTTATCCCTAATTCTGGGATCTTGGACACATCACTGACTTTATGTTTCTCAGTCTCCTTATTTGTAGATTGGGGATTATTTGGGTTCCTGCCCGTTCCATGTTATTATGAAGATCTGAAGGGTCTTTTTATTTGCTAGTATAAGGGATAATGCAAATGAAATGCAGTTGGTTTCTCTTCTCCACGGCTACCGCTACCTGCCCCGTCCCCCATCAGTACCATCTTTGTCACCATCATCATCACTGGTTCTCTAAAAACAGATGATAAGGAAGGGCTTTACTCAACAAGGTTACTGGGGAGTACCCTTAGTTATAATACATGTAGGAGAGTGGAAGAAGGAAAACTGAACAAAGAGAGAAGAGAACTCTGATGCAGTGTCTGCAGAGGACATAGGAAGCTGTGGTGCTAAGATTACGCTTTCAGTGTGTCCCAAGTAAAGCCAAGGCAGACTGGGCCTTTTTACTCCTTCATCCACTCATTACATGCAGGCCGCCTACATGCATGCATGCTAAGTCACTTCAGTTGTGTCTGACTCTTTGTGACCCCATGGACCATAACCCACCAGGATCCCCTGTCCATGGGATTCTCCAGGCAAGAATACTGGAGTGGGTTGCCAAGCCCTCCTCCAGGGGAGCTTCCTGAGTCAGGGATTGAACCCACATCTCTGATATTTCTTTCATCGGCAAGGGGATTGTTTACCACTGGCGCCTACATGAAGGGGACATAACTTTGGGTAAAAGCATTTGTGGAAGGAGACTCAGTGGTAAGCCTTCAATAATACACACTCCTGGGGTAGGGATGGAGGGCTGAGTGGGTGAGCACTTGGTCCTGAAGGGGAGATAGGAGGGATTTTAGCATCCTCTAAAATTATTGTCATCATCATCTGGAGCTTGAAATGACCTTTAAGAAATCCTTGAGAGGCACTGTCATTTCATTTTTCTTCTATAATCTAACAAGGAAAGAAAAGATAAAGCTGCTCTGATAGCAGTTAAGCACCACAGGATAGCTGAACCGCAAGAGCATCCTAGAACAGCAAGGAATTATGGTCCATCCACAGTCATGGGAAGATCAGGTCCCACATGGCCCAAGAAGCAGACACATAACAGAGTACATCGATTCCATATTAAATATCTCTTGATATTGATATTTATCACCCTTCAATTTCCATTTCTTCCATCAAATGATAGATTCTCAGCATGGGAGAGGGCTCTGCAGGTCAATTGATTGAAGTACCACCTTGTGCTTGAGCTCTGCTTAGAACCCTGACAAACCCTACCAGCCTTTATTGGCTGGACCGATTCCTGTGATGAGGGCTCCCTGCATTCCCGAGCAGCCTCTTCTCTTGTCAGGGACTTCATGTGTGAGTGGGGTCTGCTTTCCCAGTTTCTACCAATGGTCCCATTGCTGTGGTATGAAACAACAGAACAGATCTAATCTATCCACTTTGTGTTCTATAAACACACTCTTTTTGAACTAACTGTGCCTAGTCCCTAAAACTTGTCTCCAGTTTATAATAATTTTAAAATCATTTCAACTGTCCTTTGAATATCTTCTTTTTCCTCTTAAACTGTGAAGATTGCTCTAACTTTTCTCTAACCCATGCAAAGGATGAGACAGCCATAGTTCTTGCTCCTGCCTCTGTTCATGTGGCCTAATATTAACATACTAGATGCTAAGCTCCACACGTGAACTGTGTGTTACAATTGCTAAATACAGCTCTGTTTTAAAGCCATTTGTCTCTTAGCCTTGTACAGTGCAGCTGGGTTTCTTTGAATGTTAGTGTATGACACTGCATAGACCTTGGTAAAACTTAATTTTGCCTCTCATTCCAACTCTTTCAGATCTTGGTGGACTCTAATTTTGTTCAGGCACAATTGTCATTGCATATCCCTTGATTACACATTTATACTGGCAATTTTGCAAATCAAGTTGGATTCTTTTCACTTCTTCACATTTTTTTATTTCCATTTCTCTAATCACTATTATTAATTTGTCATTGTTGTTTTAGTTGCTAAGTAGTGTCTAACTCTTTGCGACCCCCTCCACTGTCCATGGGATTTCCCAGGCAAGAATACTGGAGTGGGTTGCCATTTCCTTCTCCAGGGAATCTTCCTAACCCAGGGATCGAACTCACATTTCCTGCACTGGCAGGCGGATTCTTCACTGCCAAGGACGTCTTTCACTTCTTTTTCACATTTTTGGTTATTTCAATTTCTCTAATTACTATTATTAATTTAGATGTAGAAAATTGAAAGAAAAATAGTGAGGAAATTCACATTCTGATTGGCCATCTAGATGCTCTCAGACCATAGTTTGGAGAATGAGACACTGAGCTATTGGAAGTTTCCTGATTAATGAATCTGCCGGATAATCATATAAAGGCAGGAACTCCAGCATACATGTTGAGGGACTATGAGGTGATAAAGCACATTTTTGCTGAATCGTTCTTTGAATTACCCAGTATCTAATTTTGAGTCTGCAAACAGAAAAGAGTTATGGGAGGAAACAGCTGAACAAACACGATCATAAACATTGAAGAAATAAGAGCATATCTAGTGTGTTGGAAAGATTTCCTTTTGATCTCTGAAAGGCAGTCTCGTCCAGTTTAAGAAGAGTGGCTTCTGTAGTAAAAGTAAAGACCCTGAGGTCCACAGGATAAAGAAAAAAGCTTCTCAGGATGGAGTCTTGCTGGTACTAATGCTTCCTTTTTCAAGGTATAACCTGAATAACTCAGATTACTGCTGTTTGTCTCAGTAACATAGTTAATTATTTACCTTTCTCATCACTGGTTCAGATTCTTTTCTTATCAAATTGCTATGCTCCAACCCCAAACAAACAACCTCCCTAGAACAGTTAGTGATCATGTTAAACTGGGTTGGTGTGACGGTGATGGAACATTCTTCTATTCTTTCTCTCATGGTTTCTCTTGTTTCCCACAACCATTCTGCTAGTGAAGGTCAGGGATAATTTGTGTTCCTAAGTTGAGGGTACTTAGGATTTGTTGTGACTTGGTTCTTTCTGATCTTCTAAATCTGTCCTTTAGACCTCATCCATAATTTTTGAGCTGTTTCAGTTTCTCCATTCATTGCCCCTTGTAGCTCAGAAGATAAAGAAGTCTCCTGGAATGCAGGAGACCTGGGTTCGATCCCTGGATCAGGAACATCCCCTCTCCATTCAGTAGAGTATCTCACATTTCACTAGAGAAAGCCTGTTTTCCTATGCAAGGTTTTTCTGCTGTTTGGACTTTTGATCATATGCTCTAAAATGGACCTAACATGATCATCTAGAATTGGAATGATTTAATGATTGAAAATAATTAGACAGCAAAGCTGCTATTTGGGGACTTTTCTTTTCTCCAAGAATCCTTTCAGGTGCAGAATGCTCTGCCCAAATTGTGGCAGAAGAGCTGGCAGGTGAGGTGATTGCAAGCAGATGCTCCTTTTCTGATGCAACTTTCAGTCTAAATTTCATGCTCAAATGAAGCAGTTATTTTTATCCTTGACTTTAGGTATGATTTTTTCCTACTTAAGGTACATCACTCTTGATCTTTTATCCTTGCTTTAAAGGTCTTATGCAGTTGTATCTTTTATTATGACATTTGAAATCATTTGTGGAAGCAAGGAAAATACAAAATAGGGAAGAAATAAAAAAAGAGGGGAGCCCAAAGCGATTGAACAACTTGGCCAAGATTATACACCACGTTAGTGGCCTGTTCAATCATTTAGTCATTTTAGAATGGCTCATTAAGTATTCATTATGTCATAGATATTGGGAGAGGTGTGGGCATAGAATGGTAACCAAAATAGACGCCTTAGGGAGCTTACAGTCTAGAACAGAATGCAGGTCTCTTGACTCTCAAAGTTCTGCTCTTTCCACTGTACTCTGCTGTGTTATTGGTGCTGAAAAAAAAATTCATTCCCTGTGTGTCTACCCGGGGCTGAACAGAAACAAAACTGTGAAGCTATAAAGACCTCAATTTCCTCATCTCTCGGAGAAGGCAATGGCACCCCACTCCAGTACTCTTGCCTGGAAAATCCCATGGACGGAGGAGCCTGGTAGGCTGCAGTCCATGAGGTCACTAAGAGTCGGACATGACTGAAGCGACTTAGCAGCAGCAGCAGCAGCAGCAGGGCTACGGAGAAGGCAATGGCACCCCACTCCAGTACTCTTGCCTGGAAAATCCCATGGATGGAGGAGCCTGGTAGGCTGCAGTCCATGGGGTCGTGAAGTCAGACACGACTGAGTGACTTCCCTTTCACTTTTCACCTTCATGCATTGGAGAAGGAAATGGCAACCCACTCCAGTGTTCTTGCCTGGAGAATCCCAGGGACAGGGGAGCCTGGTGGGCTTCCGTCTATGGGGTCGCACAGAGTCGGACATGATTAAAATGACTCAGCAACAGCAGGGCTACAGATTAAATGAAATAATTCCTATGAAGGGCTTAGCACAGTGTTTGGAGAAGACTCCTGAGAGTCCCTTGGACTGCAAGGAGATCCAACCAGTCCATCCTAAAGGAAATCAGTCCTGGGTGTTCATTGGAAGGACTGATGTTGAAGCTGAAACTCCAATATTTTGGCCATCTGATGCGAAGTGCTGACTCATTTGAAAAGACCCTGATGTTGGGAAAGATTGAAGGCTGGAGGAGAAGGGAACAACAGAGGATGAGATGGTTAGATGGCATCACCAACTCAATGGACATGAGTTTGGGTAAACTCGGAGTTGGTGATGGACAGGGAGGCCTGGCATGCTGTGGTTCATGGGGTCTCAAAGAGTTGGACACGACAGAGTGACTGAACTCAACTGTGCAATACATGTTAAATATTATTACCACTACTGCTGATGTTCTCTGGCTACTCAGTCTTATCATTGTCTTTACCCATTTTCAAACTCTAAGTTGGAAATCGTTGCTGAACCAAATTAAACTCTTCATCATTAATCATTAGTCAAGTGTAATGGTTGAGGTTTAAATATTTTCTGAAACTTGTCTTCACTTCTTTGAAAAATTCTTTTCTTCTCATAATAGCAGAGTTTAGCAGGTTTGATATTTCTAAGATCTCACCTTTTTAGCTGTAACAGAGTGCTAAAACTGTTACAGTGCAATCTGGAACCTTTTTCTGAATTATGTTGTTCTCATACATGGTCTTAAAATGGCTAATTCCAAAGAACAAAGGCTAAGTTATCCATGGAGAATGAAGTCATAATTTTATTTTTATCTCTCCTGTCTGAGTATAACTACCACAGCACATCATGTCCAAGTAATGCGAACATGTCTGGTTGGCACAGCTACAATAGCAGGACTGATAAGTAACTGATCCGCTTATTTACAGCATTCTTTTCATGGGGAGGTCACTGTCCCCTTTGTTCCTAAAAGTTCCAAGAAAGCTTAAACATTCCAGAAACTGGTCATTGAAATTAATTAAATGGCTTCATGTACACTGCTCCTGGATTATCTGCTTGTAATACGGTAGCTTCTGTGCTTTTAAGTTTGCCTAATTTAATTAAATCCTTTCAAATGTGAGGAGTTAAGCAATTAGCACTACTAAACCACGTAATTAATATATGCCTTAAACACACTTTTAGAAATAAAATGGTTTGGGAAGAACTATTTTGAGTAATAGATCACTACTACATATGAGATACAAAAGAATTATCCATGTCTACAACCATATGACTGTGGAATAGTATCTTAATGTTTCTTCATATAAAAAATGAATTACATTTTTTATAAAATGTAATTATACATTTTATAAAATGTATAAAAAGCCTAATTCACAGGCTTTTATAAGGATTTTCACAGGGCAGTCCATTAAATTAATATTTAATCTTGATGTTTAATTTTCATTTAATATTAATTCTCAACTAATTTTTCTTTCAATTAACACAAAGCTAAAATGTAGTAAAATTCAGTACTATAGTTCTAATGGGAATAACTAGTCTTCAGTTTTGGTTCAGAAGGCACTTGATGTTTTTGTATCACATAGATAATGTCTAACTCCCTTACTGGACCGTAAGCCTGTACCATGTAGCACAGTTCCTGGCACATAACACATGCTCTGCAGATAGTTCTAGAATTAATCAATGGATAATATGAATATAAAGTTATGACATTGAAAATGTCAATTAATAGATATTCAGATGATAAAATAATGAGTAAACCAACTTCTACACTCTAAGCAAACACAAAATATAAAGGTACATACATGAGACCCTAATTAGACAGACATATGTATCTTATAGTGTACTTTTAGCTTATGTCTACTTCAATGAGATGTTTATGAGCAAAATATGCCCCTTTGCTCTTGAAAACTTTATTCATGAAGTGAAGAAAAGTATACACATTATTTTCAAATCAGGCAGCATTCGAGCAACATTAAATGTGTACACCATTCTACTAGGGGTATATGCTACCCCTCTATATGCTACTAGACCCTAAAATGAGAATTACTCTTCATTTTACCAAAATAGTGAATGTAAATATTTCTATATAAAATAATTTCAGTGTTAGGCCTTATAAATTTTAACACCCAAAATGACTTAATTTGGATATTATGGAATATCAGTATACATTTGATTTGTTTTGGACATGATAAAAAGTAATCATTTTTGCTAGCAACTGCACTACTGTTTTTCAAATATACTCCCAAAGTAAAAATGTTTATACGTTATAAGATAGTCTAACCATGGAGGTTATTATAAAACATCAAAAATATCTTCAAAAATAATTGGCAATAACTTTATGGGAAAAAGTGGAATGAAATAAAACATGTAAGTGACTATCAAATGTTGCTAGTACAAGGAAAATAAAAGAATATTTCCATTCCAGTGAAGCTTAAAACTTTATTGACTTGTTTAGTTGGAAAAGGAATAAAACCATGTCACTTTATATTTGGTGACCCATAGACATTTTCCCCTGAGAAATATAGACTACACTAGAAAAAAGAATTTGTCAACAGAACATTAGAATATGCTTACATAAGTAAAAATTTTATATGAGCATTGCTCAAAATAATAAAAACAGAGAGATTTCAAATATGTGTGTGTGCGTGTACATGTGTGCGTTTGCAGTATTCAGCTAACGGGTACTAAGTAATAGAAAAACACTTCCGTCAGTTCTCCTCCACCCAGAAACCAACATAATGGCACAGGATTCAAATTTGAAAGCCCTCACTTGAAGGTAGAAAACTAGCTTTCTTCACAAGACAAGGGATTTTGGAAGAGACTGAGCCTGACCCGTGGCTTTGAAGTTCCATAAACAATCTATTACAGACTCAAGGGAAAATATGAAGCCTCTTGACATTTTCATAGTTGAGGTTTCTAACTATGATAGTGAAATTTAATTCTGGGAAACTTAAGCAAGAATGTAATACACGATGACCTAAAAGGTTCAGGTGAAGGGTTACAGCCACCTACCTGGAACTCTAACACGAATCCATGTCTCACTAAAAAGCATAATCCTAGATCATTTCATTAAAATACTTGGGAAACTAATACATTGAAATCTATACTGAGCCAATGAAACTAACTGAACGATCATGCCCTGTAGGTTTCCCCATTTTACATCCTCTTAGCATCTCCTTCTACACAAGCTTTATTTTCCACTTTGAAGCAGCAACTACACAGCCAGGGTTCTTCCTGATCAGGGCAGATAAAAGTCAACTTAGAGAAGAGGCCATGTGATGTACAGAGGGATTCTAAGGGCAAGTATTTTATAAAATTATCTCACAATTGAAACAATAATAATAATTTTAAAATCAATATTTATTAAGTGCTATGTATGCATCACCGAGTGCTTTCTAGAAGTCACTCATTTAATCTTTACAATGAATCTATGAGGTGGGCATGGTGTATATCCCCATTTTATAGACCAGGACACAAAACCTCAGAAAGTTATAAAACTAGTAAGTGCCAGAGCCTTGATTGAAATGTAGCTCAGAGCCAGACATTAGAATGTCAGTAACACTCAAGGATTAAGCTCTTCTTAGCCAAATAATGCCATGGGGGGAAAGAAAATCTTATTTTGAATCTTAATGTCTGAAAGCACAGAGATAAGGAATTACGTGTATAGTCAGAAGTTTGAAAAGATGCATGTTTGCCTAAAAGTGAGTCTGTGACCTAAGACATTCATTCATTCAGGATCTCTTGACTCCTCTCGACTCTAGTGTACTCGATTTACAAACATGGCTATGCTCCTAATTCTAAGTGTATGGTGTTTATGTCCACACAGCACCTGAAATAAACACCAGTCACCACCTCTTAGTAATGGATATTTGATTATGAGTCTACGTTACCCGCAAGGTGTTAAAAAGAGATCTTAAGTTACTGCTATTATATCTCTTGCTTACGCATATAGAGTTGTTGATGAATTCACATATATATATATATATATGCACACATAAATATGTTAGAAACAAAATTTATAACTCTAAGTAATCCTGCTTATATGCAGAATTTGTTAAATTTACGTGAATTTTTTGAATTTTACATAAAACAGAATTCATCAACTCTTTATGCCCAAAGAAATGCAGGCCCAAACACAGATAAAGGCCAAAATATTCTCTGAAGGTTGCCATGCCATTTACTCCTGAGCCAGGGGATCTCACCCCAAAAAATGTTTTTAAAATTGTTGATTTTTGGCTCTAGTGTTCTCCACATTTTATAAACAGGGACGCTACTGGTTTCAAAGCTCTTATAATAAATACTTTTTTTCCTTAAGCATTTCAAAAACCTCAGAAGAAAAGCCAAGTGTGAGGAAAGTTCTCATACAATCTTTAATCAAACACAACTAGGTTGAAAGAAGATATATACTGCTTTGCTGAAGTAGCTTTCATCCTAATTAAATTGAGGTAGATCATTCTTCTTCAGACTTATGAACATAACCCCTAATATAGTTGTTAACATTCCTGCAGTCAGATTGTTCCATGTAAATATAACTCCTGGAGATATGTTGAGATATTGCTTTTGAAAGCTTATAAATCTCTATGTAGTTAATCATCATAAAAGTATTAAAATATACAATCATAAATATGAAAAAAGATCTAAGAGAAAAATTATCTAAATTACTCAGACTATCCCCAAAATGTACAGCTTTTTTAATTAAAAAAAAAAAAAAAACACTAAACTAAAAACAAAAACCAGCATTGCTTTGAGAAAAGGAAGGATGCTGGATTCTTTTGTGTTCCGTTTGAGCAAGTCATCTAACCTCTTCCGTCTGAAGAGTTTTTTAACGTCTCAACGCCTCAGCTCCTCCACTGATCCCAGTCTAGGAGTCTCTGTCCCTGCTGAAATTCTGCATCTTCCTTTATGATACTTCCCAGTTGATGCTGATTTCTGGCACCCCGGAAGGTGCGCAGGACGCCTCCCATAGTCACCCCGGGTCTGGTTGGCCCCACCCACCCCATCAGCCTCAGTTGTCTTCCTCCTTCCCAGCTGCAGCGGTCCAGCCATCAGTCACGCCATTCCTGTGGATGTAAAACCACAGCCGCGGCCTCTGCCGTCTCATCTCCTAACTCACAGACTGCCTCTGCCCCACCTCCGGCGGCTTAGGCAAAGCTTCCCCCATACCCAGTAGGATGGGTGGTCACAGCAACTCACCACCCAGGTCGGCCCCTACTCAACCACAGACACCGTGGTTTCCCCTGCGGCTCAGGTAGGAGAACCCGAGAGCCTGGAGGGGTTAACACTGACAAAGGGAGAAAAGAGAGAGGGAGGAGCCAGCAGAGATGAGATGCAGCGGCTCACTCCGCATAACCTAACGACCGTGTTTCCTTGAGAAACTGCCCCCCTCAGTAATGTATCACCTCCTATTTGCTTTGCCTCTTTCCCTGCCTCACTTTCAGTTTTCCCTCCATCTTCCGACTTGGGTTTGCTTATCGCTATCCCTTCCCCATAGAGTAATAGCTTAGCACGTAAGCAATGCCGGGCTCTGGGTTCTAGAAAAACTGATTAAGCCCTAGTGATAGAAACCATCCAGACTTCTCTGTCGTCACCTAACATACGCCCGCTTATCGCTTAGAGCTCACCATGAGGACCTGCAGCTCCCGAGGAGGCATCTCTGTATCTGCTCACAGACAGGTCTGCTCAGCTGCCATGGGGCACCTGGGGGTGTTGATTTATATGATAAACATTCGTCCTTCCAGCAGGTCCCACTGTCTTTCTTGGGCCGTCAACTGGGTATCCCTTTCTTGCCCTGGCTTTGAGGCACTAAATCTTTAAGGTCCCAGTGCTAATTGGTGTTATTTTTGCAAGCAAAGAGAAAACATTTGTCTTTTTTATTTTGTGCCATCTGTCTTTAGACAGATCCGATGACAGCAGGGCTCATGCTATGTTGTGAAAAAAAATGTTTTAGGGGGGCTTCCCTAGTGGTCCAGTGGTTAAGACTCCATGCTTCCACTGAAGGGGAGATGGGTTCGATGATCTCTTTCAGGAAGTTAAGATCCTGCATGCCCAAGGCATGGCAAAAAAAAAAAAAAAAAAATTTTTTTTTTTAACTTTCAGAAGGGAACTGAGTCAGAAGATAAATTCAAAAGGCAAATGTCCAGGGTAGCTCAGATACAGCCCTGGGATTCAGTCTCTGTCACTGGCTCCAGGCAGAGAAAGAGGGCGTATAGAAGATGAATAAGATTCTGAGAATTTCCAAATGAGTCTCTAGACAAGGATGGAAGCAGATCTGGGAAAGTCAGGATATTTTACCCAAGATTCATGCCCCTAATGCTCTTCTAGGGATGCTGGCAGTGGCCCCAGGGGTCAGGTTAGGAGAGCTTCAAGAGACTGTTTTTACTTTTATTTTCTGGTGATATTTACAATATCCATGTGTCCTGCAGTCCCTATTCCAAAGAAAAATCTCTAGAGCACTGGGTGTTCCTCAGGGGAGAGGCTAGGAGAAAAATGACATTTCTTCTCACGCATAGCAGTGCTTCAGTGCGCTTTGACTTGTTTACGGTGTTGTCAGGAGTTGTTTTTTGATGGGACTGTCTTCCAAGTCTTGGCCCATGAAGGGTGCACTTCTGAAACTCTTAAGAAGCCAGTGCACCATAAAATAAATACAGTTTGTATAAATTAAAATACTGTGTGCTTTGAGTCTGGGGAGGTGAAACAAAGAATTATTAAGTTACTACCTAGGATCATTAGGCATTTGGCTTGATCACAGAAGGGCCTTCAGAGGGGCACAGTCATAAAGGCAGGGGGCATGGCACCAAAGAGATTGGAGAGCATCAGTGAGCAGGCAGAGAAATGAAGCATCGTGAAACGTGTATATTAGGTAAGGTATAACCTGGTGCTCCCCAGGGAGCACTAGTGGTAAAGAACCCACCTGCCAATGCAGGAGACACGAGACTCAGGTTCCATCCCTGGGTTGGGGAAGATCCCCTGGAGGAGGGCATGGCAACCCACTCCAGTATTCTTGCCTGGAGAATCCCATGGACAGAGGAGCCTGGTGGGCTACAGTCCATGGGGTCGCAGAGTCAGACATGACTGAAGGGATTTAGCACATAACAACCTGGGGCTCACCATGAATCATTTCCCGTGGAAGAAATGAAAAGAGTGGAGAAGAGCAGCGGTGAGCACTTCCTGTAAGTGTGGACGTAGCTGCTGGACACAGCCCAGGAGCACAGGTGTGTTCACCAGTTGTGAAGATCGATAAGGAGGTTCTGTGCTATGTAGCTTATTGGTAGTCAGGGTATTTTGTGGATGAACAGGGCCTACCCGTTTTAAACATATTGTTGAGATAAACAAAGAAAGATCAGATCTTCCTGTATTACAGAAATGCTCTAAGGAGAGGCAACTTCACGTGAATGGGTCAAAAAGAGTATCAAAGTATTAAATGCCTATGTATTTGCAGACCGAAAACACCTCTCATTCAGGCTAGATGGATCTGGCTGGATTTTGCCGTGGTTCTTTTCTAAGCATCTCTCTTGTGTGGCTGAGTGCTTGTGCTCAGAAGAATAGGAATGCTGCTATCTTGCGTATCTGATCGGCAACCTCTGCTATTAATTTCCTCCAAGCATGTCTGTCAGCTCTCCGAGCATACAAAACCCTTTTAGTTCCTTTCCAATCTTCTTTTTCCATCAAATACAAGTAGGCAGGAGGAAAGAAAACATGTTACTCTTGGAAAAGAAATCAGAGATGGTCTTTGAGAAGTATGATGTCCTTGTCCCTTTTATGTGAACTCTATTTCACTTCTCTGAATTCTTTCTTTGCAAATACTCAGTCCTTGAAAATCATTAAAGGGACCAGATGCATGTAGTACTTACACATTCATTCATTCATTCATTCAACCATTCATCAGATGCTTTCTGTGTGCTCTGAATCGTCAGGCAGTCGATGCTGAGACAGGTGGCAGAATCCATCCTTGGAAGATGCTCACTGTCTTGCAGGGAAGACTGATCCATAAACTGACTTGATCATTTGAACAGAGCATCAACAAGGTGCTCCTAACTCAGATGGGGTGTGAATGACAGCAGAGGGGGATGGGAGGGGGGAAGCAAGGCGTCCTGGGGAAGGTGACGCCTCAGCAATGTCTTAAAGGAGAAGCATGCACGAAGTGGAAGAGGTTCGGAAGCACAACCAGACAAAGTGGATGAGATGAAGAAAGGCCAAGAAGTGAAGAAACGGGTGATATGCACAGTGTTGCAGAAGAATGAGGGAGGTCGAAAGACCAGGCCTTCCTCCCCCTGTTATCCAACTTCAGTTTACCTTCTAGGTGATGCCCAGTATCTAAGATGTTTGCTTTCGGAATAATACAGAGCTGTATTTTAGACAGATTAGTTTAAAACAAGGCTGAAGAAAGGAACATCAATTAAGCTGTTGCAAAAGACAGTGAGGGCCTGGAAGGAGGCAAGACACTGAGATATGTGAGGGAAGTGCAGCAGTGGAGTCTCTAGCAGCTTCTGCTGTGTGTTGCAGGTGGTTGAGCTCATGGCTGGATTGTTAGTGTCTTGATGCTGTTCTTCCCTTCTGTTTTCTTCCCCTAGATTGGAGGTGTCAGAGCCCCTACATTTTGGTCACTCTTTGGCCATCGGAGTCTCCTGTTAGGTTTCCACAAATAGTACTCAGAAAAGATCAGAAGGCAGAAGAGAAGGAAAACCTCCTATTATCCCAGCAATGGTGGGTAGGAGCATGCACTTTGGCAGATGAAAGAATGAGGTTTGGATAGTGGTTTCTGGGTCATTTCCTGAGGACCACTCCCTTTGGTGTTGTAGACAGCTGAGATCTTAGGTGGAAGTTCTCTGAGATTCCTGTTATCTATTTTCTTAAAAGCTAGCACTGACTTCTCTGACCTTTGCTTCTGTAGAGCTTCTAATTGATTCTGTAGTTTCCTAGTTTCCAGTATTAAATTCTTTCCTGCTTAAACGATCTAGAGTGCTTTCTGTTTTACTAAGCGAACTTTTATGGATGATACCCAGGTTTCTGTCTTCCATAACCAGGTGGATGGACGACTAGAGAATTCATCCATCCATTTAGTCCTTCAGTTTCATTCCACCCAGGCATTGATATAGATACTACAGATACAGTCACTAAGCCTGCCCTCGTGGAGCTTACCTTTTAGAGGCAGAAACAAAAGAGTGCAGGAAACAAGTAATTAGGCAATGTCATTTCAGATGGTAGTAACTATTAGAAAATAAAAGGATCATAGGAAAGAGAATGTGTAGGCAGTGGAGTGACTAGACTGAATAGAGAAAGATGTCACTAAGGAGGTCACATTTCAGCCTGAATGACCTAAATGACCACAAGCGTTTGTGTTGCAAAGATTTATTTCTGGCATAAGTAACAACAAACTTGACTGGCACAAGGAAGAGAACGGGGGGTCATGTGGCTGAATTGGGCCCTGGTGAAGAGGAGAGTATTAGGAGAAGAAGCCTGAGAATTAGGCAGGAGTCAGGTCACGCAGGGGCTTCCCAGGGGGCACTACTGGTAAAGAACCTACCTGTCAATGCAACAGACATAAGAGATGGAAATTCAGTCCCTGGGTTGGAAAGATCCCCTGGAGGAGGGCATGGCAACCCACTCCAGTATTCTTGCCTGGAGAATCCCATGGACAGAGGAGCCTGGTGGGCTGCAGTCCATAGAGTCACAGAGTCGGACACGACTGAAGCAACTTACCATGCACGCACATGCAGGCCATGTAGGGCCTTCTAAGCCCTTGTGAGTTGTTTGGAACCAGCCTTCAAAAGGTTTAAGCAAAGGAGCAGCACAATCAGATTTGTGTTTAAAAAAAAAAAATACCACTAGAGAAAACAGTTTGTAGAGGCATATGAAGAGAGTAGGATTAATGGAGTAAATATTGGAAATATTAAATATGACATGCCTCTGGGACATGTAATTGGCATGCAATTGGACAAATAAGTGTGCTAGAAAAGGTCTGGTATTGAGTATGGAATTAAGAGTCATCAGTACATAAGGGACACTGGATACTTCAAGAGTATGTGAGGCAACATGGGGAGCGTATGTAGAGAAAACAGAGCACCTGATTAGGCAGACTTTGTGAAATCTCTAAGGATAGCTGGAGGAAAAAGTTCCTACAAAAGAGACAAAGGAAGAAGAGCCAAAAGGTGTAGGGTCACAGATGTCAGGAGTTTCAATAAAGGGAGTGACTGCCTGGTGGTATGGGGTTTCCTTTAGGAGTGGTGAAAATGCTTAGAACTAGATTATAGTGATGGTTGAGTAACACTGTGAGTTTACTAAATGTCCCTGAAATTATATACCTAATGTGGCTAAAATGGTAAGTTTTATATTTTATGTAGGTGCTAGTGGAAAAGAACCAGCCCGCCAGTGCAGGAGCCATAAGAGACGCAAGTTTGATCAATGTATCAGGGAAGATTCCCCTGGAGAAGGAAAGGACAGCCCACTCCAGTATTCTTGCCTGGAGAATCCCATGGACAAAGGAGTCTGGTGGGCTACAGTCCATCGAGTCACAAAGAGACACAAGTCAAGCGACTTGCTGCTGCTGCTACTTCTAAGTCATGTCAGTTGTGTTCGACTCTGTGCAACCCCATAGACGGCAGCCCACCAGGCTCCCATCCCTGGGATTCTCCAGGCAAGAACACTGGAGTGGGTTGCCATTTCCTCCTCCAATGCATGAAAGTGAAAAGTGAAAGTGAAGTCACTCAATCCTGTCCAACTCTTCACGACCCCATGGACTGTAGCCCACCAGGCTCCTCCGTCCATGAGATTTCCCAGGCAAGAGTGCTGGAGTGGGGTGCTATTGCCTTCTCCGGAAGCAACTTAGCACACCACAATTAAAAAAAAAAAATGAAGCTACAGAAGGAAACAAAGGGGGGGAAAAGCTTTGTAGTAATAAATATGCATTAGAGAAAAAATTTCTTAGATAGCACACAATAAACACAAGCCAGAAAAGGAAAATTTTATATACTGAACTTAATAAAAACTATAAGCCTTTGTGTTTTCTACTGCTATGAAAACAAAAAATTCATAGATTAAGAGAACGAATTTGCACAATACATGTATGATAACAGGCTGGTATCTAGAACATATAAAGAACTTTCATAACAGAAAAATTATGAGATAACCTAATTTAAAAAAAAATAAGCAAAAGTTTTGAACAGAAATTTTACCAAAGATGAGCTACACATGGAAAATAAAAGCATGATAATATACTCAATATTAATAGTCATTAGGAAACTATAAATGAAAACAAGGTATCACCCCACACTTTTCAAAATGGCTAAAATTTGTTAAAACACAAAAAATGTAAGACCAAAGGCTGGCATGGATATAGTAGAGCAGTAACTCTCAATCTCTGCTAGTGGGATCCAAAGTGGTACAGCCACTTTGGAAGACAGCTTGGCAGTTTCAGATATAGTGAAACATAAATTTCAGGTAACCCAGCCATTCTACTCCTAGGTATTTACCTAAGAGAAATGAAAACTTTTGTTCACACGAAAACCCATATATAAATGTTTCTAGAAGCTTCATTTATAATCCCACTAAAACCTGGAAATAACACACGTATCCATTAGCTGGAGAATGGATAAATCAACTGTGGTACATCCATACAATAAAATGCTTCTCTGCAATAAAAAAGTAAAAACGACTGGTGTATCCAACAACAGGGACAAGCCTCAAATGCGTGATGCTAGTGAAAGAAGCCAGACACAAAAGGCTCCATATTATATGTTTCCATTAATAGGACATTCTGGAAAAGACAAAACTGTACAGACAGAAAATAGATTAGGAGTTGCCAGGGGCTGGAAGGTGAGAAGACACTGAATACAGAGGAATGCGAGGAACTTTTCTGGAGTGATGGAAAATTTCTGTATCTTGATGTGAAGAGAGTTACGTGACTGCATGCCTTTTTCAAAATTCATATCACTGTGCACCTAAAAGGGTGAAATTATACTTTTATAAGCCTGACTTTGAAAAACGATTGGGAATACCAGTTGGTTAAACCAAATGAAGGGGTACTGGCAGTTCTGTTGAGAGCAGTTTCATTGGTCAAGCCTGAAGCAAGATTGAGATCAGAGCATCCATTTATTCAGCGAGGTAGAGAGCAAGACGTTCTGTGGAGAATGAGAGTGGCCCTCTCCTGAATGCTACATTAATCAGTTAAATTGCCATGTGTCTTTTCCTCTAGGCTTGTAATTCAAAACCAGTAAAGTGTGAGTGGTTGGCAGAAGGAGGGGCACGTGGGGTTATGATTCAGAATCTCCAAGGGCATTTGTGTTTGAAAAAAATCTTATTAATTTGGAGAAAGAACTCTATTCGTCCAATAAAAACTAGGGAAAGTCAAGCTTGACAAAATCTTTTTGTTTGATGAGAATACTCAGAAAACAAACAAAAATGGGGTCATGCCTGCGATGAGGATTCTTCAGTGTGGCTTGAGTGGTGATGGAGATGAGATATTTTATGATACAAGGGAGCAGAGGCTAAGACAACTAGAGAAATTCTGCCTCAGAATAGACACAATACTGATTTTATTTTAGTTCTTCTCACCACCTCATATTTAAGCCTTAACTAACAAGAAACAGCTTGTTTTACAATAAGAAAAAAAAAAAGCGCTAATTTTATTTCTACCTACTGAGTAAATGGTGAAGTAAGTCAGTTTCTTTGGGGTTGGAAGAAATGATCTGATCTGATTTCCCTGTGAAAACCCCGGCCGTATCTTTTGGATCAAGGCACCAAATTCTCACCCTGCCCAGCCATGGAGTTGACTTCTGAGTGCTGAAATGCTGGTACCATAAAATCAACCCCAACAAGTGAGTCATGGTGACCAATTATAGCTCAGGGCCCACCCTCAAAGAATCTGGGGTCCCCGTGTGTGGATCGTCCAATCACTTGTCCCCTCCCCCAACGGCAGCAGGCTCCAGCCAGACCTGGCAAGATGAGTAAGCGACACTTGGCATGTGTGAAATTCCTCCCCGCTCTGTGGCCCTTCCCAGAACTGCTGTAGTGACGGTTATAGTAACCTTGACTCCGTAAGGAATGTGACAACTTAAACCCCGTAGACTACTTAGCAACGTGTTTTTCCGGAGCAGTAAGTTTTTCCTAGGGACCTGGAATGATGACTAAACTGTGGAAACTCACATCTAAGGAGACACGTTCATCAGGCTTAAGAAACAGTGAGTGAAATGTCTAGAACAGGTGGTATCTCTGACACAATGGGAAGGATTTTTTTTACTATCATTTTTGATGGCTAGTCTCATCAAAGCATAGTTGACTTGGCTTTCACATTAGAACTAACTGGTTCTTTGCAGGCTTCTCATATTCATGCTGGGATGCAGGGCTGACCTGGTCTGTACTCTAAGATCTGAGCCATCCAGAAATTTCAGAATGACAGATTTTGCCCCTAAGTCAAGGCTTGGGATTGGGCAGTCTAGAGAATTTGATTAGCCTCAGAGACCCCTGGGTACTATGCTTTGAGCTCTAGCCTCACATACTTCCAAATTATACATGTACGGTAAAATGGAGGTATCTTTAGCAACATAGCAATATAGGGTGTTGCTATGGCAATTTTTCCATAAGGGCTGTAGGATTCAGGTCAAGTTTAATGGTCTCCATGGTGATTCAGGACTTCAAGGGCATTCCTGGGAAGTCATGTGTCATATGGGTAACAGTCAACCTATATTTCAACACAGATCCCCTAATGTCATGAAATGAAAATGGAAGTGAAAGTCAGTGCACTGGGAGGTGAGGGTGAGTGGTTTTTAACCCCATGAAATCCCACTGTGACACACAATCTTAAGTTTTGCTTTAGTAGTTTATATTTTCATATCAGTGACTTCTGTGACTCTGTGATTCTGAAACTGGGAAATCAACCTGAATGCAAAGGGAAATTCAAACAAACACAAATTTATAAGAAGTGAGCTTTTAAAAGTATTAGGGAAATTGTGGCAGAAATGAAGATTCTCACGGCTCATGATTAAACCCTTTTGAATGTCCTTTATATAAGGACATCTATATCTATAACTTTTTACAAGCTTCTCTTGTGCCTCAGATGCTAAAGAGTCTGCCTGCAATGCAGGAGACCTGGGTTCAATCTGTGGGTTGGGAAGATCCCCTGGAGGAGGGCATGGCAACCCACTCCAGTATTCTTGCCTGGAGAATCCCATGGGCCAAGAAGCCTGGTGGACTACAGTCCATGAAGTCGCATAGCGCTGGACATGGCTGAGCAACTAACACCTTTTTACGAGTTTGGGTCTCTCTCCTCTATTAAATCCAGTGGATGCAGTTCCAGGCTTCATTCCTACAGGTAACATATTCTAAACATTTTCAAGTTGTTTGAGATCATTAGATACCCCAGATGAAGCAAAGTGAAATATGTACTGTGGCATTTTTACGATGGTGACTTATCTATACCAAAGAAGCAAATAATAGTGCCACACTCACGTCATAGGCTAGCTGGCCTGGAAAAGTTTTGTTCTCTTGGATAATGCCCTTTGATCAGGAGAGTGGTATCTGAGCCTTAGTACAGTGATCACTGGTGTTCCATTTGTCATCTCTACAGAGCTGTTCCTTTCTACACAGGATCTTATAAAGATCCTTCCCCTTGGCATACACTGGTTGACCCTTTTGCCAGATTCTGGTAGATTCTTGATAGATTCTGGTAGCATTCCCATGATAAAATAAGTCATCTCCAGTGCAAGAATACTTGGAGAAGGCAGTGGCACCCCACTCTAGTACTCTTGCCTGGAAAATCCCACGGATGGAGGAGCCTGGTAGGCTGCAGTCCATGGGATCGCTAAGAGTCAGACACAACTAAGCGACTTCACTTTCACTTTTCACTTTCATGCATTGGAAAAGGGAATGGCAACCCACTCCAGTGTTATTGCCTGGAGAATCCCAGGGATGGGGGAGCCTGGTGGGCTGCCGTCTATGGGGTCGCACAGAGTTGGACACGACTGAAGCAACTTAGCAGCAGCAGCAGTGCGAGGATAATTCTTCATGCATATACTCAGAAATTCCTGTTCCTATATAAGCCCTTTCCTGCCTGCAAGATTACTCTTTTAGATGCAATCTTTGATGCTTCAGCCCCCATGGAAGAGTAAGGCAGTAGCCCAGCACACCGTGCTCTCACAGGGCAGGCCTGGGTCTTTGCCTATAAAAATGGAACATTAGCAGCCCATTGTTTCAATTCCAATGACTGTGGCAGGACTATGCTGCTGCTGCTAAGTCGCTTCAGTCGTGTCCAACTCTGTGCAACCCCATAGACAGCAGCACACTAGGCTCCTCTGTCCCTGGGATTTTCCAGGCAAGAATACTGGAGTGGGTTGCCATTTCCTTCTCCAATGCATGAAAGTGAAAAGTGAAAGTGAAGTCACTCAGTCATGCCCGACTCTTAGCAACCCCCTGGACTGCAGCCCACCAGGCTTCTCCGTCCATGGGATTTTCCAGGCAAGAGTACTGGAGTGGGGTGCCATTGGCAGGACTATAAAAGGTCTTATTTCATCTGGTCCTCTTCACAGGAGACTGAAAGAAGACAGGTAGAATGTTGATGGCCAAAATCATTTAATTTCTATTGAGATGAAAAGACAAAGAACAGATCTAGGTTGCCAGAAACATAAGTTAGGCATACGATTGTTAAAATTACACAAACAACTGGAGGAGAGAAGGCCATCTGCTCTTGTAGCATCAGGGTTTCTACGCTGCCTTTTGATCCACACTTACCCTGGCGACTCCTGCCCTGTATAAGCCTTCAAGTCTTCAAGATTGTGTAGATACTAATTTATACTTGGTCTCTGGTTTGTTATCACGTGAAGCTTGTTCATGGCATAAGAAAAGAATCTGATTTGAAGATGCCTAGGAGACTTTTATTCTCATCCTGACTCTCAGGCATGAGTCACCATTTCCTCCTAAAATAAGGAGAAGGACTAAATTTGGCTTGCATGTGGGTCGTACCACTGGTAATGAGTTGGGAAAAGCGCACAGCTCCCTAACTGTCCATGTGTCGTGGGTTTTCATTGCAATCTTGAGAGATGCTGAGCTGTCACAGGAAGTTTAAGATTCTGCTCCACTGACTTATCCCATATGTCATGTCTAACATCTTTGTGAGAAAGTTGCTGGAGAGAAAGAGGACAGTTTCTTCATGGTTGTCAGAGAAACACAAGCATATGACAATGTGTAGTTCTTTAATATCCTGGAGTCACTGGTTTTAGAAAATTCTTATTCCCAGTCATAGTTGACGATAGTTGCCCAATTCAAAACCAACCCCAAAAAGGAGTTTCAGATAAACATATCAAAATACTACCACCATCCATTTGGCAGGTATTATACAGCTAATTTTATGGGAGAAGAAATCGAAGCTAAAAGAAATAGTATCACTTCTCCAGAGTTTTATAGGATGAAGTATTTATCCTTTCCAAACACATAACGCCCAGCCAGAGATGTTATCCTGGTATTCTTTGAGGCATGATCTTGGCTTCATTTATTCATAGATAGGATTCCTACCACACCCCAAATGTGTGCAGTGGGGTGGGCTTGAGATCACTGTCCAATGGTGACAGATGAAACCAGCTGTATAATTCTTTCTTGTGCATATAATAAGGAGAAGATACAAGGGGTACATTTATGAGGTATGTATCCTGTCCACCTTTGGGGAGAAATATGCAAACATATAATTTTTCAACATGAAATGTAAAGTAGCTGTCAGCATTTTTTCTCTATATTATACTTGTAAAAATTCTCAAACACTCTTCTGGATAAATGCATATGGTACTCTCACATCATCAGATAAGGAATAGAAACAGAGAGTGTGCCAGTAGACTTCTTTTTGGTGGAGTTGAAACCTAGAAACTCTGAATAAGGTCTAGGGAAGAAATGGAAGGAAAATCATGTTTGTATTTTCTCTGCTGAAGGCAAGATTATGGAGCCTTTGGTTTGTGTTTTGGATTTTTTTCATGCTCTCAATGACTTTATTATTTTTTTTAAATTGAGGTATAAATGACATGTATCTAGGACTTTTAGTAAGGCTTTCAGTCAGCACCAAATAGGTAAAAAAAGAGAGAGATGTTATTCTTAAGTTTCTTGTAGAAGTCAGCCATCTGTACTACTGAGGCTTATCTTTACACAAGAGTTTAAGAAAATAGTCTCTGGAATGAAATATTCAACACAGGAATTATCCATTACAGGCTTTAAGTGTGTGTGTGTTAGTCTCTCAGTGGTGTCTGTGTGACCCCATGGAATGTAGCCTACCAGGCTCCTCCATCCATGGGATTCTCCAGGCAAGAATACTGGAGTGGGTTGCCACGCCCTCCTCCAGAGGGTCTTCCCAACCCGGGGATCAAATCTGGGTCTCCTGAATTGTAGGCAGATTCTTTACCATGTGAGCTACCAAGGAAGCCCACATTCTTTAAACAGGTCACTATACTAAAGAGTGTGATAAATGCTTTATTCAAGTATGAACAAGTATGAATGTTACTAAGAGGGAGGAATTGAGGAAGGTGTCCTAAAGACAGCAAAAACCCAAGCTGAGTTTTGAAGGTGAGCAGTAGCTGGTTGGCAAGGGTTGCGGGGTGGGAGAATGGAGGGCAGACCCAGATTCACAGGAAACATGAAAAAGAGTAATGGCAATGATTTCTTGGTTTGAAGTTTACCTATGAAATGCCGTGGTCCCATTTGAATTGAAATCTTAATTATATAAGATCATTGAGATAGGTGTATTGAATTTTCTTTACCTCATCCTCCTTGGTGGTGGGGGAACCTGTTACCCCTCTAAATGCTTATTGTTGTAATAGCAGCACAGCATATTCACCCCACTGTAAACTTGATCACCTGGCTCCAGCTGACTGCTTCAGGGAACAGCAGCTGTCCCAGGCGAGGCAGGAACGCGCTTGTTGCGGTAATTAACATCTGGGATTCTTCAGATTTTAATCACTTGAGGTAAACTTGGCTCCGTCATCAAAATATGACAAGGCACTGTCTTGGTTATCCATTTTGCGGAACAAATCACTGTGTTTTAAAGAAACAAAATGTGTCTGTTGTGAATCTAAATTTGGAGCTGAAAGAATGTGTTCTCAAAATGATTCTCTTGATGAGAGAGAGGCACAACTAGACATTCTTGTGGTGGCCAGAGAACTCCTGCACAGGAAGGAAGAGGAACGAAGAAGCAGCTCACAGAGAAAGAGAGAAGCAGAGATAAGAAAGGGAGAAGGAGAGAGAGAATTTGAGTCTCTAATTCCAAAAACGTCCTTGCTCTTGGGTACCATGAAACTCTTCCCGTAACATTAAAATGCTTTCTGCTGGTTTCAAACTATATAGTACTAGCAGATTTCTCATTCTTAAAAGCATAGCATTTTATAAGCACACATTTGTATGAAGCCATCTTAAAGATTGTGATCTATATATTTATAAGTGTATTTAAATGATGGCAGAATAAAAATGGACACAATAAAGGACAGAAATGGTATGGACCTAACAGAAGCAGAAGATATTAAGAAGAGGTGGCAGGAATACACAGAAGAACTGTACAAAAAAGATCTTCATGACCCAGATAATCACGATGGTGTGATCACTCACCTAGAGCCAGACATCCTGGAAAGCGAAGTCAAGTGTGCCTTAGGAAGCATCACTATGATCAAAGCTAGTGGAAGTAGTGGAATTCCAGTTATTTCAAATCCTAAAAGATGATGTTGTGAAAGTGCTACACTCAATATGCCAGCAAATTTGGAAAAGTCAGCAGTGGCCACAGGACTGGAAAAGGTCAGTTTTCATTCCAATCCAGAAGAAAGGCAATGCCAAAGAATGCTCAAACTACCGTACAATTGCACTCATCTCACATGCTAGCACAGTGATGCTCAAAATTCTCCAAGCCAGGCTTCAACAGTGTGTAAACCATGACTTCCAGATGTTCAAGCTGTATTTAGAAAAGGCAGAGGAACCAGAGATCAAATTACCAACATCTGTTGGAACATCAAAAAAGCAAGAGAGTTCCAGAAAACATCTACTTCTGCTTTACTGACTATGCCAAAGCCTTTGACTGTGTGGATCACAAGAAACTGTGGAAAATTCTTCAAGAGATGGGAATACCAGACCACCTGACCTGCCTCTTGAGAAACCTGTATGCAGGTCAGGAAGCAACAGTTAGAACTGGACATGGAACAACAGACTGTTTCCAAATCGAGAAAGGAGTATGTCAGAGCTGAATATGGTCACCCTGCTTATTTTATGCAAAGTGCATCATGAGAAATGCTGGGCTGGATGAAGCACAAGCTGGATTCAAGATTGCCAGGAGAAATATCAATAATCTCAGATATGCAGATGACACCACCTTTATGGCAGAAAGTGAAGAAGAACTAAAGAGCCTTTTGATGAAAGTGAAAGAGAGTGAAAAAGTTGGCTTAAAGCTCAACATTCAGAAAGCTAAGATCATGGTATCTGGTCCTATTACTTCATGGCAAATAGATGGAGAAACAGTGAAAACAGTGACAGACTTTTATTTTTTGGGGCTCCAAAATCACTGCAGATGGTGACTGCAGCCATGAAATTAAAAGACGCTTGCTCCTTGGAAGAAAAGTTATGACCAACCTGGACAGCATATTTAAAAGCAGAGATATTACTTTGCCAACAAAGGTCTGTCTAGTCAAAGCTATGGTTTTTCCAGTAATCACGTATGGATGTGAGAGTTGGGCCATAAAACTGAGCGACGAAGAATTGATGCTTTTGACCTGTGGTGTTGGAAAAGTCCCTTGAGAGTCCCTTGGATTGCAAGGTGATCCAGCCAGTCCATCCTAAACAAAATCAGTCCTGAATATCCACTGGAAGGACTGATGCTGAAGTTAAAACGCCAATACTTTGGCTACCTGATGCAAGAAACTGACTCATTGGAAAAGACCCTAATGCTGGGAAAGATTGAAGGCAGGAAGAGAAGGGGTCGACAAAGGATGAGGTGGTTGGATGGCATCACTGACTCGATAGACATGCGTTTGAGTAAACTCCTGGAGTTGGAGATGGACAGGGAGGCCTGGTGTGCTGTAGTCCATGGGGTCGCAAAGAGTCGGACACGACTGAGTGACTGAACTGAACTGAACTGAGGATAAAGACCACAGTCTAATAGTTTACTGTTCCCTGCAAAAATGATCATAGGTGATCAGTTTCTCTATAAATTAACTATTTTATTTGGGGCATAGCTTTTCCTCACATTACCTTTTGACATTCTCTCCTCCATTTTAGGAGCTAAAGTGAAAACTTTTTAGTTCTTTTTGGGTTCACTAGGATGGCGTTTCCTCTTGAAGCCCTCAGATTTTGACGAGTTCATTTAGGGATGTGCACATGGTATATTTAGCTTTATCTACACAGTCCAAGTGGAGGATGTCCATAAAGCTTTTGCTTCAGTACTTTTTGTGGACATGCAAATGCATCTATTTTGGGGGCCATCTTTATGCTTGTAGCAACATTTATGAAGTGTACCTCGGAACACTTAAAACAACAATAAGCACTTTACAGAGAAAGCACTAGATTTTATTAACCACTTGACATCCCTGGAGGGAAATGTCATTTCATTAGGAGGCTTCTTGGTGGCTAATCAAGGACTTTTCATTTCCTGAAGCACATTGCTGCTGCTACTGCTGCTAAGTCGATTCAGTCATGTCCGACTCTGTGCAACCCCACAGATGGCAGCCCACCAGGCTCCCCCGTCCCTGGGATTCTCCAGGCAAGAACACTGGAGTGGGTTGCCATTTCCTTCTCCAATGCATGAAAGTGAAAAGTGAAAGTGAAGTCGCTCAGTCGTGTCTGACTCTTAGCGACCCCATGGACTGCAGCCCACCAGGCTCCTCCGTCCATGGGATTTTCCAGGCAAGAGTACTGGAGTGGGGTGCCATTGCCTTCTCCGTTAAGCACATTGATCTGGTAGCAATTTTCCTTCTCTGAAAAACAAACCATTCAGGGAAAGCACTTTCTGAGAGGTCTCTTTGTGTTTGGTAAATATAAAGACTGAAGAACCATCAGGAATCACAGCAGAATAAAAACCCAGCATCCGTGCCCTGATTAGATGTCGGTATTCACACCACATCCTTCCCCAGTCTCACTGCCCGCTGCAGTGCTGCCTGTGACGTGTGCTGTTGTCGTTTATGCCTGGGGTCCTCGTTTGGCATGAAGATGCCACTGTCTCCCAGGCCCGTGACGTAAACGTTGGTCAAAAGCTGATGAGGCACCGCCTTGGTCACTGGGCTTGTGAAAGGAGCCACTTTTTTAAATGAGAAAAACATGCCATTGTGATTGTCAGCACATACTCAGCACTCAATAAATGTAAATATACGTCTCAAATATATACGTATAGACGTATATACTCAAATACACGCCTGCATGATAGATTACAATACTGCCACTCAAATTGCCATTGATTAGAAAGTATAAAAGTCAAACACATGAACACTAGGATACTAATCAGTGCATTTCTTACATTCCTTTCTGTTACTCATTGAGTCCAAAGTCCAGTTTAAATCGTGCGTCCAAACTAGGATGTTCCTCATTTAGAATCAGAAGCAGTGTCATAAGGCAGAAAGATCACAGACTTCTGGATCAAGCTGGATTCCAGTGCCATCTCCCACACTGCTGTGGGACCAGCTCAGGTTACTGACTCCTTGACTTTTATTCATAGCTTCCTTATTGGTAAAATCCCAATCATACCATCAGACTGTGGTTCAAAATCATGGCAAATAATAAAGAGGATTATGAATCAATATGCCCAGGTCACTGCTGACATGAAGAGAACACAGAGCAGAGTTACCTCCTCTTTCCTCCCACCTCCTGCCTTTTAACTAACCTCTTATCTAGCTCAGACCTTTGTGAGGTTCATAATCCTCCAGATTTTTCACTGCTGGCTCCGCTAGCCACTCTTTTCGTCTAGCAGCACAAGTTAAAATACTCTGTTTTTCTTTGCTACTTATTTTCGTATTTCCTATTCTCACCCCTCCTCCACATTCTCCTTACGCAGCAGAAATGAAAAGGCTTTGGTAAAAATAAGGCACTCTGGATTTCTTGGGGGTTGCAGATTGCTATTTGACATATTTTCTTTCCAGCAGGTCCATAAATTGCACGTGTTTTTTTTGCTGAGGTTGCCGTAAGCACTGGTTTCTCTCAGGCAAACCTGCATTTCAGAGCATACTGCTGAAAGGGGAGGCACAGGAAAGCTTTTAAAGGAGCTCACATCACGCACCATGTGTAATAAGATCAAATCTCCCTTTCCGCAGAAAACTGAATACATTTTTATCCAAAGAATTAATTGGATTAATTGGCTTCATGAACTTACTCTATGTAATAATTGTAGAAAATCCAAAATGTATGGGCAACATGTGACAACTTTCCGATTTCTTTCCTTGTGACAATTTCATCTATTTTTACGATAAAGTAAATGAAGCTTGGACCATCAAAAGGAGTCTACCTATTTACAATAGTTTCCAATGATGCCTTGAAATTACTAATTACATATTGATTTCTGTAAAACCTTTAAAATTTTCTCCATATTGGAACTGGTCCATTTATGCATTATAAGGCATGTGTACTAGCTTTGGGCAAATGCAAAAGGCTGGCGGAAAACAAAGAGAGGAGGAAAACTGCAGGAAATTGCAAACCAAACAACCATCACCACCTTGGCTTATTTTGTCGCCTGTAAAGGAGGTTTCTGGGGCTTCCCTGGTGAGGCAGTGGTAAAGAATTGCCTGCCAACGCAGGAGATGCAAGTTCAATCCCTGGGTCAGGAAGATCTCCTGGAGGAGGAAATGGCAACCCACTCCAGGGTTCTTGCCTGGGACATGCCATGAACGAGGAGCCTGGCAGGCTACAGTCCATGGAGTCACAAAGAATTGGACACAAGGAGGTTTCTACCAAGTCTTAAAAAAATACAGCATTGGCCTTAGTAGGACTTACTTTAGTCAAAAAGACTGAGTTAATAGAACTCATTCTGAAAATACACCATGGTTTTCTCAGAATTTCTTGGGGTGGAAAATAAACACCTTTGCTGGCCATGTTTTCCACAGGATAAAGCTCAGATATTTCTGCAGAGCACACCTCGTCTTCCTCACAGCTCTGCGCCTGCCTTCTCTGTCTACCACTCCCATGCCCTCCACTCCAAGTCCTTGCGGTTCCTCCAAGCGCTTACAGCTCCTGCTCTTACTGGCCTGGCTTCCTTGCTGGGAATGCCTATTTCCGCGCTGTGAGGTTGCTCCATGGGCCCCTCGTTGCCATGGAAAACTGGCCTCTCCCTTGTGTTTTGCCCCACTATTTCCCACATATACCTGATTTCTAGACCTTATGACACATACTGCTCTTGCTGCTTTCCATACCATACCAGCCCTCTCTAGTAGACTATAAGCTTCCTGAGCCCGGGCCATTTTAAAGCCACCTTTCTATTCTCAGTGCCTGGTGACCAATAAAAGATGATGAATAAATGTTAAGATAGCATGGGATAAAAACTTGAAGCCAGAGCTATGTGAATAATGAATAAAAACCTAAGGGGCAGTGGCTGTTATTTCCAAGAACAGGTGCCTGGAAAGAATGAACTGGTAAAGAAATCAATACTATGAGTCACTTAGATGAATGACAGCTAAAAATGGCAGAGTCTTTACCATTTTTACTATATGCAAAAGATCCTTCCGTACTTTATGAACTTGTTTTTTTCCTGTTTAACATTGGAAGTGGCTTGAAGGTGGCCCATAAATAAAAGGTCGCTGGTAATTGCACAAGCAGCTGGGGTTCTGGGAAACTTTCCACTAGAGATGAAATAGAATTACACAGAATTATAATGAGCAACTGAAAACAAAGAAGAGTGAGAGAAAGAAGATTTGCTCATTAAATCAGGAAACAGTGGTTAAATCTTTATAAATCACCAGCCTCATAGGCACTGGATAAACAAGACAGTCAAGATAAAGTCAAGGTTCTTTATCTTGACGAGCTTGCATCCCAGTGCAGGGGGAGATGGACAAGTAAACAAATAAATCAGTGGTCAATCATTTCAGATAAGAGGAGTGGCAGGAAGATAATACAGAGCACCATGTGTTAAGAACAGAACTGAAGGACTACATTCATTGGGCCGATTAGAAAAAGGGCTTTCCAAGGAGCTGGCATTTGTGCTGAGACCCCGGTAAACAGAAAAACCCTCAGAACATCTGGGAGAAGAATGTTCCAGGCAGATGGGGTGTGTGTGGGTCCCTGAGATCAGACCAAGTTCAGAGAGCTTGAGAAACCAAGAGAAGGCTTGTGTGGGCAGAGCACAGAGTCGGAGGGAAACAGTGATTCATGTAGCAGGGCTGGAGAAACAGAGAAGGCGGCTCACGCGGTGCCTTAGGGGTCACAGAGAGAAATCTGGGTTTGATTATGGCAGAATTTTAATTAAATAAGTGAAAAGAGCTGTGATTTTTATTAGAAAAATAAAGAACACTCTGCCTGCTGTGGAGAGTCCTGATAATAGGGACGCAATTGGATATGGGGCAGTGACAGCCATAGTCCAGATAAGAGGTTGCAGCTTGAGCAGGGTCGTGATGGCAGAGAGAACACTGAAACCACAGGATTAACTGGGTACCGAGGGTGGAGAGGAGCATGACTGCCAGAAATATTGTACAAATGGAATAGAAAACTGTGTGTGTGTGTGTGTGTGTGTGAGAGAGAGAGACAAAGGAATTAAGATTAAGAACATAATAGGCTCTAGGTTCATCCACCTCATTAGAACGAATTCAAATGTATTCCTTTTTAGAACTCAAACCGGGGCTCTGTAACAGGTTAGAGGGGTAGGATGGGGAGGGAGGTGGTGGGAGGTTCAAGAGAGAGGGAACAGAGTTATGCCTATGGTTGATTCATGCTGATGTTTGGCAGAAACCAACACAATATCATAGAGAAATTGCCCTTCAATTAAAAATCAATAAATGTAAATTTAAAAAGATTAAGTGCCGTTGAAACCTGGAAATGCAGCCGTGGCTGGGCAGTGACTACAGATTAGATCCGCGGAGGCCAGATTATGCAGAGCCTTGAGCCTTACAGGTCGTGGTACAGGGTTTAACACATCTGAGAATAAGTGAAGAATGGCCACATGGTTTTCAGCAGGAGCCTAAAGAGATAAACTTGACTGTGAACAAAGATTGCATTTCTGTGACTCCAGGGCAGACAGGGGTGGGAAGGTCACCAGGCCTGAGCTCAGCACAGAGGTAGGAGAGCTTTTCGAGCTGTTTGCTCCTGAACCTTGAGCCTTGAGTCCCTCACGTGGCAGAGATCACCACCTGCCCTGCTGTGTGATTATTTAGACATGGCCCTCACCTCTCGAACTAAATTCTTTGTGCATTGAGGGTAGCAGCTTATGTGACTCATTCCCAAAGCATTTGACAATAATAGTCAAGAAAACATATTTCTTGAATGAATGTTCCAGTTACAGGGTCCTTCTTGCTCTGAGGTGAAGCTTGGTGACTCCGCCTCTTCTTTCTCTGTCCCTGATTCCCAGGTCCCCCTCGTGTTTCCCTTACTCTGGAAGTGGTGATGGGGGTGTCTTCCCTCCTCACATGCACCTGCCACCTTCTGGACAGGTGGCTAAGTCTGGATGTAATTGCCGTCGAGCAGCTGCTGAAACTCATCTTTGGACCCTCCCAGCCTGTTAGAACCCGTGCACCTTTGCTGCTCAGCAGCCCAGTGGTCCAGTGCTATCCTCTGCATCCTCTCATCCCCACCAGGGTCCATCCCTGCACCCCAGGCCAGTGGAGAGATGGGCCAGGGAGAGGGTGATGGAACCTCTCAAATAGCATCAGTTATCTGTTATTCTAACATGCTCAGTGCTGAGGAGGCTAAATGCATGATCCCCGCCTCCCACATGGCATTTGCATTTTTATAATAGGAGAGGCACGATACTCAAATTTTTTCAGAATTATAGGATCTGCCTTCTTTCACCAATGTCTATAATCTGAACAACAATAAACGTTTATCCAGTGTCTTTATATGCCAGGCAATGTGCTGGATACTTTTTTGTTGAAAACAAAAAAGAGATTAAAGAAAAAAACTATGCAGTCCTATGAGACTACAAAAAAAAACTATTTTCATTTAGTCAGGGAGACAGATAGGTGAATAGACAATTGCAACCCCGTGCAAAGCCCTGTCCTCATTTCATGAGGGAATTTATCACCATTTACCATCCACCATCCTTGCAGCTTTAACTCATCATCAAAAGACCACATGTTAAATGTACCATTATCATATCCATTTGGGATTAAGTCATTTCATAAATTAGTTTATGAATATCAGTGCTACTGCATACAATTATTATAATTATTCAGTCTCTAGGTTTCTTATTTAGTCAGGCACCTTAATTTCATTTATTATTCTTCCTTTTGTTTGGGATTGAAATTCCAAACAGCTTTAATGGTATTCTTATAATTTTTAAACAGAATAGGGTCCCACAGGAAATGTGGAGATAATATGTCATCTTCAAAGGGAAAGAACAGCTTGCCAATTATCACATTTTTATTAACATATCAAATGTTTATGATTATGAATTCAGTGTGACCACTTCATTATAGGATTTATTTGCTCTTCATTTTAGGGTTATTTAGAAAGGACTATATTCAGAAAAACTGTATTCTTTGTTTAATTTTTTGGCTGTGAAATATAGCATAAAAGGAAGATAAAAGTCCCTACAGGAACACAGATTATCATTTACAAAGACTTAACAGCGAGTTCACATGTTTTCCACCCTATTTATTTTGCTCCACGAGATAAGGGGAGGCATGCAATGGCTAACTCTTACGTTATAGTTAATTTTAACTCCCATATCAATAAGCAGATGCCTTTTCAAGTTATAAAAAGTATGTCATTATTATCAACTGGAGAGAATGAGATCATTGTGCTTATCGTACTATAAAAAGCCAGAAGGGCGAAAACATACCTCAGGAAAAAAAAATCTCATCCAACCAACGAAATACCTTTGAGGCAAAGAATATCACACTGAATTTTCCCCACGAGAAAGGGTTCAATTCAAAGAAAGAGATTAAAAGCCCCGAATGAGTCACAGGAGTGTAATGTACAACTTAGGGAATATAGTCAATATTTTATAATAACTTGGTCTGATGTTTAATCTATAAAAGTATAGAATCATCATGTTGTATACCTGAAACTAACTCAACTGTACCTCAGTAAATGAAAAATAAAAATAAATAAAAGCCCCAATGAAAATGATCTCCCAGAAACAAAAGGATTGTTGTATGTAAGCTTATTTCATGATGCTGTATTTGTTTCTTGTATGGTAAGGTTTTCTCCCTATTGATTTACGAACTCTTCTACAAAGCAGAAAGATTAGGATAGAAATATCCAGTTGACAGTTGGATGATTATCCCGTTTGAAGATTGAAATCATCACCCCTATCACTAGATTGGTTCCATTGGATTAAGCTCTACGGATTTGGGAGGGGGAAGCAGGAAGGAAATTATTTAACAATTTACCAAAAGAAAGTAACGCGATGGAGACAAAGCAGACATCCTGTGGAAAGTGGGTTGTATGTAATGAGAGTGGGAGGTAAAGATTAATAGAAGCTGGCACACAGCAGAAGTTCGGGTGGGTGCTTTAGGATAAACCTTCTCCTTGCCTTGCCCAGTCCATGTTCTTGTAGCTCTCCTATCTTCCCAAATAAATGCTTAGTTTAGACATTACCTAAGGCATCTTTCTGGTCTGTATTTTCCTGTCTTTGATGTGGCTGCCAAGGTGGAATAATTTAGAATTGCCTTTCATAGTAAAAGAGAATAATTCACAGAAGTTTAATTATCAACCTCCAACTCAAGTGACTGCAACGTCAGCCACGGAAACAATGGCACAGTGGCCGGGCCCTGCCCAGGGGCAAAGCAGCCCAGGGCCCGCGCGACCCGGGACCTCTGCCGTGTCTTTCCTCTGCCCCTCACTCCCTGCCCTTGGCACCCCTGCCCTCACCAAGGCCCGCTAATTAGCTTAACGATGCTGGAAATAATCCTCTTTGCTGAAGTGCTGTATACAAATCTCAGACCTAAAATCAGATTAACTATTTCCTATTTCTATTTACTCTTTCTAGTTATAGTAAATAGTTAACTATTTACTCTTTCTCCCCAAGACCCAGAAAAAAGTAAAACTCTGAGGGATTTAGAATATACACATACACACACACATAGGCTTTGAAGAATATTTTATATACTTTTATTATGTATTTGTGTATATGTGTGTGCATATATATATGTGTGTGTGTGTGAGTGTGTGTATATATAGATAGATAGGCTTTGAAGGTTATCACAGTCTAGCTAGGCTGTTATTGTTCAGTCGCTCAGTCGTGTCTGATTCTTTGCGACCCTGTGGACTGCATCATGCCAGGCTTCCCTTTCCTTCACTATCTCCTGGAGTTTTCTAAAACTCATGTGCACTAAGTTGATGATGCCATCCAAGCATCTTATCCTCTGTCACCCCCTTCACCTCTTACTTTCAATCTTTCCTAGCATCAGGGTCTTTTCCCATGAGTTAAGTGGAAGGCATTGAAAATCCCACCATACCTTTCCAAGAGTATTCTTACTAAAAGAATTATTCACCAACTCAGAAAATATTCATCTTATTCCTACCTTCACCCTTAAGAGTTTCCTTCCATTTCAAACACTTTGTATTTTGTGTCTAGTTCTCTTTGATGTAAGCTCTGGTTCTAGTCTCAAAGAACCCCAGTCAGGGTGTAGCACCATCAGATTTTAAATTCTGCTCCCAACTTTTATCAGATACCCAATGCAAAAGTTCTAGCTCTTTCTTCTTCTTCTTTGGCCACACAGCATGGGAGGGGGTGGGTCTTGGTTCCATGACCAAGGATCAAACCCGTGCCCCTGCAGTGTAAGCACAGAGTCTCAACCACCGGACTGCCAGGGAAGTCCCTCTAGCTGTTTCTGGATAAACATAACTTAGTTTCTCTTGCCCATGGTGCTGAGATTTTTATTTTAGCAATGAAACAGCTCAGCGCTACAGACTGTCTACAAGCTGGTCTCAAACGGCATGATTTAACTAGGACTTTTGCCAGGTGTCGTCTTGAACTCTCACCCAGGAAATGCAGATCATGATTCGGACAGATTTCTAAGGGAAATTCTAGGTTTAGAAAGTCTCAGAACTGTAGTCATGTCTGGGAGGGTTTTGATCGTTGTTGATCCCTGCGTTGGTTTCTGCAGTTACCAGCCGGTGGGCATCGTAAGACACAGATCTCTATTACTAAAGCGCAGCTGAAGGAAGTTGGTGTTGGGTGGGTACCAGGAGAGACAAAATGGGCCAGTATTTCCAGTTGCACAGCAAACAAAGCAAGTACATCAAACAAGCCAAAAAGGAAGACTTGCTCCAAATCAAATTTCATTTCACTTCTAATTCAATTAATTTGTTAGCAACAACACTTCATTAAAATAAAACATTTTACAATGGAAATGAGATCAAGTTAATTGGATGCACACAGTTAAACTCAAACGCACATACAGTTAAACTCAAACGCACATAGATAACATTTAATACACATTCAGTTTTTAAAAGGCCATGAACTTGATTCTAGAGGCCTAATTTTTCTTCTTCCTGTTTCTTGTCCCATCATATATGTGAAATAATAACAGATTCAGTGGACATTGTTTTATATGCTACCAAATGCATTTAGTTCAAATCACTTAAAAAAAAATTCCGGATGAGGCAGAGTCAGTTTTTTTTTTCTCATTTCCCCTTCTTTCTCCATCTCAAGATTCTTAATTCTAATCTGTGAAACAAATCATATTTTATGACCAATGTATCTGTTTTCCATCCTGATGGCTGGCTAGAAACCTCAATAAAAGACATAGATTTGTAAGATATGCATTTGTAGATCTTTCATTTCCTCTAGAGATGATATAGTGGGTGAGAATCTCTGTCTAAGAAGTCAGGTAAGAAGGAATTGTGGTGACCCAAGGACGAAAGAGCAGATAAAACCCAGGAGGGTCTTGGAATTTGCAGGAGGGGAAAGACCAGACCCTTATTGTCCTTCCCTCCCCCATGTTGTAACTATAAATGGAACAGTACAACCTGTCTCCCCTCCTGCCCCAGAGAGAGAAGGGATTTTCCCTACCCTTCCCCCACCCAGTATAAGTGCCTCATCCAATTAGCAAATGACCCATAAGACCCCATCTCACTCCTTGTACCCTGGGTATAAAAGTGGACTAAGGACCCCTGTTTAATGTCGGTCCTCCCTTGAGCTGGCCTGCTGTTCTAACAGCATCTCCCACTTGAATAAGCTTTATTTCCCTCTCATTCTGTCTCATGTCCGGAAATTCTTTTCCAACCCGCGCCCAGACCACGACAGGAATGTTTGGTTTAAGTCAACTTATACTTGATTTCAACCACTGGTTTGGCAAGAATTAAAACCTTAGTCATTTTGAGAGTTTTTTTTCATTGAGCCCCATCCTCGCCTTGCAAAGATGCTGGTGTCTTTATTTGTTCAACAGGAAGCAGCAAAGTGGGAGAAAAGAGAGTAGCATGGAGTAATAGAGCAGATATAAAATGCTTCCACTTTCTACAGAGCAAAACTTTCAAATCTCAGAAAAAAGAGATTCGTATTGAGGGGAGGCACGTGGAGATAAAAAACAAAGAACACAGACACTTTTAATATTTCAATAAATTACCTCACCACTATTTAAGATCTCGATTGTTGGCTAAGGACCAACCATCTTTTTTGTTCTATCTCCTCTTGTAACTTTTTCCCCTTGACCCCTTTCTATAGAGCCTGATTAGTGGAAGAAAGGAAAAACTAAAAGTATGGGGCAAAATTCTGAGGCAAGGAAACTGTCTTCATGATCAGGAGGATGTCACATGGTATCCGATTCCCACCAAAAAGTATTGCTTCTGAACCAGTATGCCAGATCCCTTGTCTTGGGCAATGGTTGGACAACTTGTCAGATAGAAATCTGATGTTCATTATAGATAGGTCAGAATGTTCTGCTATGAGTACACAGTGATGAAGACAAACAGAGTCTCCTGGAGTTAAATCCAGAGGCGAAACAATGGTGACTTTCTGAAGCATAACATAAATACACAATCACCACAAGGTTCTGAATGCTCAGGAGGTTGGGAAAGAATTTGCCTCTGGAGGTGAATGAGATTTAGAAAACACAGTGGACAAGGATTTGGGGGAAGGATGGGGACCACGGCAAAGATGCCGAGACAGTGCTAGGCAGGCAGTTTTCTATTCTGAGCAGCAAAATCTAAGAACAAAGCTGATATAAATAATTGATAAAAATACTGTTTTTCTAACTTTTTGATTTACTAAAGACTGCATTGGGATATGCTTTCAGTTAGGATAGCCACTCAGTTGATTAAAAAAAAACAACCCTGAAAAGCTACGGCTTGGACAAAGTAAGAGTTTATTTTTTTTCTATCAAAAGTAGTAGGTAGGCAAGTCAAGATTCATATGAAGAATCTGCTACATTATTACTGTTGCAGGCTCCTCTGTTTTTGCGTTTTGCCATCCTCAGTTTTATGGCCTTGTTCTTGGCTCATACAGGATGGCTTCTGCAACCTCACCTATCAAAGCGAGAAGGAGAAACAGGAAGCTAAGGCACAAATTCATGAAACCCAGGCAGTAGCCGCAGCTCCCATTTCATTGACTCAAATTGGCTGCAGTGGATGCTGGGAAATGTAGTTTTCACCCGGTCATGTTTTCTCTTCAAATGCAACTGGGGTTCTCTTAGTAGGAAAGGAGATCGGATATTGAGTAGACAACTTGGGGTACATGCCAGAGTCACCAGGCCCAGAATAAAGTCTCATGGACAGTTTCAGGAACTTGGAGATGGAGCTTCATTTCTGCTTTTGACTCTGCATATTAGCAAATTTCCCAGCTATAAAATGAAGGGTATTTTTTTTCTGGTTCCTGAAAGAATGAGTTTCTTTGAGGAATCATTTAAATGTGACAGTTATTTTAATAATATTTTCTTCAAATAAAAGATAAAGTGAAGTCGCTCAGTCGTGTCTGACTCTTTGCGATCCCATGGACTGTAGTCTACCAGGCTTCTCTGTCCATGGGATTTTCCAGGCAAGAGTACGGGAGTGGGTTGCCATTTCCTTCTCCAGGGGATCTTCCTGACCCAGGGATTGAACCCAGGTCTCCTGCATTGCAGGCAGATGCTTTAACTTCTCAGCCAAAAGATAACCATGATGATAAATAAAGCTATTGAAAAGTATTTAATCATGTGGAAACTGTAGCTACATTATAAGTATAAAATATTCACATCATGGTTTTACTTTTGTGAAGAAATACATATATAAATGCAAAGAGAAAAGAAAAAACAGCTAAAGCCCAAACTATAAATTTTAGTTCTGTATTAAGTGGTAAAACTATGGAGAATCTGTTCATTAGAACATAAGCCTCCTGAGGACAAGGATTTGGGTCAGTTTTTCCCACTATTTCGTTCAACTCCTGGGACAGGGTCTGGTACAGTGTAAAAACCCAATAAATGCATGTTGAGTGACTTCATATTCTGTTCTCCATATTTATATTTTTAATTTTCTATTGCTTATTATAGTTAAAATGCATTTTCAGGAGCCTGCTAATGTTAGGCATAACCTTTAGGGCCACATCATTCCCAAATACCATCTCCCCACATACTTTCAACTCCCTATTGCTATTTTTAGATAGTTTAGATAAAGGACCTAAGGATAAATGAGTTTTGCATATCTTTCAGTATTCTAACAATTGTTTTCAGTTACTTGTTGACCTCAAACTTCCATTAGTTGCCCTTGACTATAATTGTGTGAATGACCTTGCTACGAATACAGGGACAAGGCCATTTACTTGATTCCAAAGTTAGATAGTTATTATCACATTTTACCCTACTTGTGTTTTGCATGTTACAGAATAATATTGTGTTTAGTGTAACACTTCACACGAATGAACATTCATGTATTTTAAACTTCTGGATCTTTTTTATGACTGAATATCTGGTTGAATGGAATCAGATTTCATTATAAAAGGTAGGGGTGATTTAGAGAATGTGCTAGGGAGGCAGTGTTCTGGTGATGCCCTGTAAGTTCTCACACCAGAAGTCAGTGCTGAGTCTCTTGTTTTATAATCTACCCAACTCTGAGGTTAAAACTCTGTTAGATAAAAACCAACCAAACAAACAAAAAACAACAACAAAACAGAAACCTCTCTTGGAGTCTTTGGAGGCTTTGGAAGTCCCTCTGTGGTCAATCCATGTTGCTGAACCTGAGTGATACTTCATGTTAAGAACATTGGTTGATGACCACGGTTAGTAGCTTTCCAAGTGGAGCTAGCGTAAAGAACCCACCTGCCAATGCGGAAGACATAAGAGACGTGGGTTCAATTCCTGGGTGGGGAAGATCCCCTGGAGAAGGGCATGACAGCCCACTCCAGTATTCTTTCCTGGAGAATCCCATGGACACAGGAGCCTGGTGGGCTACAACAGAGTCAGACGTGACTGAAGCAACTTAGCACGTTCACACAGAGTGGCTTTTCTTTATTCTGTGTTTAGTTTTTAAAGATCATACACAATAGATGTGATTCTATTTTCTCTGTTAATATCTCAAACAACATAGCTACAGAAAGAGTAAATATAGACGTCAACTCCTTGGCTTCCGCCTTCCACTCATTTCTCTCTCTAAAGGTCAACGCTGTGAACAGTTGTGCCTGGCTGCTTCCAGGAGTTTATCTGCGAGATGCTTACACATACATATCACGTGTACACACTGACACATGTGTACAGTTGTTGCTTTGTTCATCATAAACATCATTCTAGAATCTATATTGCTTTTTGCTGCCTTGCTTTTTTTTTCCCATTTAATAACATAACTTGCAAGATTTTCTTTTTCTTACCTCAATATATACAAATCTAGTTGTTTATAAAAGTTTCATAGTATGGTATAATATGGAACTTATGTACTTGAAAAACTGCAACCCACCCTCTGATGTTCGTTCATATTCTCAGGTTTTCTTCATGAGAAACGTTCTCTATATTTGTCCCTCTTCTCCATACGCCTTTTGGTCTGAGTCTAAAGTACTTATGTGTAACAGAATCGTAGAAGAATTGCAATAACTTTTATTTTAAGGTTTAAATATTTCATGCATTTTAGACTTTGAGTTTTACTGGTTGAATGCCATAACAAAAGGGGGTTTCCTACTTCATACTTCCACTGAGACTAGAAGGCATTATCTCCCCCTGGCTGCTTATGTACCCCATGCATTTCATCATGGAATGCCCTTCATTCTGTATTTGAAAGGGATTGATTTTAATATGGCGAAGAGTTTTTCTGAAAGACAGAAAGGTTGTCAGTGGTCTGCTTTCAGGTTTAGTCCCATTCTAAATAAATCCTCTTTTTCTGTTAGTATATCTTACACGTGAACAGACCAGACCACGGCCAAACCTGGAAGAATACAGAATATAATAGTAAGTATTAGACTATGGGCTTATTTAAATGAAAATGCTAATAACAAATGTGGTTGCAATGCAAATACTAATGCACTGGGATGTTAACAACAACAACAAAAATAACAATTCTGTTGAAATGAAAATTCCAGGACAAATGCTAAACCAGTTGGGATGCTGGAACAATAGACATACGTTTGTACTAGGTAGACTAGAGTGTTATCAAACTCTTCATGTCTCTCTAAAACCAAACTTTAAGAATCAGAGAAGGTGCTGATGACATTAAAATAACATGGTATCTTTTAAGTCGATTAATACTTTATAGTCATGATTTTGTTTTAGGATTGTTTTCAGTTTTGAAATGCAGTTTCTCTTGGATGATGAGACCATAAGTCAAAGATCTGCTTCAAGAAAAGAATAATTTTTTTGTAATAACCTCTGGATCATGAAGGATAAAAACATAATTACATTTCCTTTAAAAATGGTCTCCCGGGGGCACAAATAAACAGCAGCCATAGTAATGTCATATATATAACTATCCACAAAAGAGCCAGAAAGATAAAACCTATTATTACAATTTGCAATCTGTTAAACCATTAGCTATAAAATTAAAGGCTGGTTTTTTAAAAACTTAAAATTTATTTTTTATAAAAGAGCCAAGATAAGCATAAAAGAGAGATTTGTTTAATAAGTTGCTTTTTAAGGAAATTACTTCAGTTATATAACAATTCAAATGCATTTACAAACCATATTAAACTCTCTAGTAGTGTAACCCAGGAGCCAGCATCACATATATTTGATTTGATAATTTTAAAAGTACAACTCTCTCTCCTAAAAATCATAGAATTTTTAAAATCAGATAATCATTGAAAAGGTAGAATTCAACAGTCAATATTCATTAAAAATAGAAATAAATGGAGACAACCAAATACAGCAACTCTTTACCAAAAATCAAAAATACATATTATCCAAAAAGGCATGATATTAAAATATTTTTAACTAAAATAAAGAACTAGACAGGAATATTTCCTACTTCTATTACAACCTTGAAGGTTTCAGTATATATCATTAAGTTATAATGTGACTGCATAACCATTGCAAAGAAAAAGATCAAACTTCCTCTTATTCCTGGTGATATTATTTTATATCTAGAAAAGCCAAATGATTCTCCCAAAAAGAAAGATATGAACATGTATGTATATCGGATAAATAATAAAAAATAATATTTGCTCTACTTGAGTGATTGTCAAAGTGGGGATGTAAAAAAAAACTATTAATATAATTTGAAAAGCTATAAAATTTTCAGGAAATCCATATGTGAAGATCACTATAACATTTTGTGATGAAACCTAAAAGCAAAGCATTTGCTCCAAGCCCATTCTCTTCCCACCCCACCTTGTCCCTTCCTCCTTTATTCCCTTCCTGGTAAATAACACCTCCTCTACCCAATTTCTTAGGCCAAAAATCCAGGAGCCATACCTGGTTGCTGCCCTTTTTCTCATCCCCACATCCAAGCCCTCAGCCAGTTTTATCGATTTCATCTCTAACTACTTGCTGAATATAACTACTTCCCATCACTCCAATGTCAAGATTTTAACTTAGGCCATTTTGGTCTCTCCAGCATCATGGCACCCACCTCCTAGCGGGTATTTTTGCCAATACTCTTTCCCTTTTGCAGTACATTTTCCACCCAGCAGCCAAAGCAATCTAGAGCTCAAATCTGATTCTATTGCTCCCCAATGAAGACCCCACTGTAATGGAATGAAATTCCAGCTTCTTAGTCCGCACAGTCTAGCCTCTGCTTCCTTCCTTAACATCTTCTCTTGCCCCACCCTCCACTCATTTAAGCCACTGCAGCAGCATCCATGTTTCTGTCCCTTGACCAGGCCAAGTTCATGTCTGTGTCAGGTCTTTCTACAACTGAAGCAGCTACTTTAATACCAACTCTCCAATTTCTTTTTGTTTTCTTCATGAGTACTTACAACCATCTGAAATTATTCATTTATATTGATCTTGGTTAAAATACCTAGCACCAACACAAGAAAGTAAGTACCATAAATGGAGGATGTTCAGGTAGCTGTCTCGTTTCCTGCTTTACCCTGGTGTCTAGATGTACTGTGGCATGTAGTAGGCTTTCAGTGTATACCAGCTGTGTGACTGAAAGAAAGAATAAGCTAAAACTGGAAATGTTCCCATTTTACAGACTGAAAACTCGAGACTTGGCAAGATATGTCAATTGCACATGATTCAGTAGCTAAGATTTGGCCAAGTTCAGACTCAAGATCAGTCCTGTTCAGTTCTAATTATTGTGCAGTTTCCCCTATGCCTGCTACCTCCCCACTCTACCACATTGCCATCTATATCTTGATTTTTCAGATTCAACCCCTCTAGAATCAGACATCTTATTGTTTAGTGAACCCAGTTGCACTTAATGATTTTAGGAGCCAGTTGTATTTGGAATCTTCAAATCAAACATGGAGTATGCTGACTCTGCGTAGTTGGAGAGCATGTGAAGTTTGATATGGTTTTCAAATGCATTTGAATTGTTCTATAATTGCATTGATTTCTCGAGAAAAGCAATCTTATTAAAATAAAACGAGGAATATTATGCCCTGTCAAAACTGATCTATCGTATTATAACAAGAATAAAGTAATGAATGGTGTCTTGAGGAAAAGAACATTGTGTGATTATTGTGGCAGCTGTCCTTAAAGGCAAAGAATGTCTTGAAAACATATTTTTACACAAAGAACTCTAGACTCTGAAAACAAACCTTCTACAAAAATAGCAATTTGTTATTTATAAACAACAAGGATAAATGCAAATTTCTCATTGATGTTTTCTAAAAAACGTTGTGCTTAGGGCCACTTGGCACTTTCTCTTCTTGCCAGACTCTCAAACTACAGGAAACTAAATAGAACACAATTGCCAATTTCAGCTGATAGCCTAGAGGAAAATAGACTTTGGAGACAAGGGCTGATAAGAGGTAACTGGTTTGGAATCTGAAAAGTATTGCCTATGGTCAGCATAAGCATCGTGAGAATTGGGATGATAGCTGTATAAACACAGCACTGAGAACAAGGAGGAGACAGAGGAGGGGGTTAAGAGATAAAAGATGGGAAAGAAAAGGAAAGAAGAAAAAAAGAGAAGAAAGATAATGAATGGGAAAGGAAAGCAAACAAGGAATCAGTGAGTACATGTCTGAATTTAGAAACTAGTAAAATTTAAATGTTACACATAAGACCCCTTTCAAATTCTTAGCACTGTAGAAGGATCTAACATAACTTCAGTAAAACAAAGTTTGCTGCTGCTGCTGCTGCTGCTACTAAGTCGCTTCAGTCGTGTCCGACTCTGTGCGACCCCATAGACGGCAGCCCACTAGGCTCCCCCGTCCCTGGGATTCTCCAGGCAAGAACACTGGAGTGGGTTGCCATTTCCTTCTCCAATGCATGAAAGTGAAAAGTGAAAGTGAAGTCGTTCAGTCATGTCCGACTCCTAGCGACCCCATGGACTGCAGCCTACCAGGCTTCTCCGCCCATGGGATTTTCCAGGCAAGAGTACTGGAGTGGGGTGCCATTGCCTTCTCCAAAACAAAGTTTAGATGGTCATATAACAAAACTATGATATAAAAAGGGATATTGCAAGTTAAGGAAATTGAGAAACCAAATAATAGCCTTCTACAGAACAGTGCGTTAGAGACAGCAATAAACAGATAATGAGCACAGAAGTGCAGGAAAAGAGATTAAAAGCAAATGGAGAGAAGATAATAGGTTTGCAGACTAGGCAACGGTGATCAGAAGAAAGAGTATTGGGTTGGCCAAAAGGTTCGTTTGGGTTTTTCCATAACATGTTTCCAATATTTTGGAAGAAAGAGGCTATCATAGCACCCAACATTTCTTTCTTTTATGTTTTTTGTTTGTTTGTTTGTTTTTGTTTTTCCTTTCTAGAGTTTGTTACACCACCACAAAAATGCTTTTATGTTTTGGTTTTCTGGTTAAGACACATATGCGATCTGAGCTTCCCAATCAGGGATCAAACTTGCTCTCCATGCATTGTAAGTCAAAGTGCTAGCCACTGGACCACCAGGGAAGTCCCTCAACAATTCTTTCTCTAAGAATGCTGTACCAGTACTCTTTACGCTGATCGCCATTGTCTAGAAAATTCTCTGAAATTAGGGACAGAAACTCTGTTCCTGGGAAAATGCATATATAACAACTCATACCAAAATACATTCTTTTAAAATGATTTAACATCAAACCTTTAAAAAAAAAAAAAAGAATTTTTAGACATCCAGATAGGAAAAAAGGAAGTTATCTACAAGTGATGAGAAATTTGGGCAAGTCACAGACCTCTTCAGAATTCAGGGAATATGGAACAAATGAATTCTTCTTGAAAAAAAGTGCCAATGACTTTTGACTATGATATCTGACAAAATATGTTATTAATCAAAGCGAAAATGTCAGGAATAGAAAAACAATTATGAGAGGATGGGTGTGAGGTTGAATTTTTTTCTTACAATAACACTAAGCTTAAATTATTGTGACAATTTTGGTTATTACAGAATTTAATGTGTATTAAATATTTGCAAAATGAATATAATAATATAACCAAAGAGCAGCATGTAAGAAAAGCAAAAGAAGAAGGTATGAAATTGTTAATTTCCTTAGTCTTTCACATGATTGAGTTCATTGATAATATCTAAATTTAAAACACAAGTATGAAAAACTAAATGAACCTAATTGCTTAATGATTTTCAAAATATTTTTTCATCTTGATGTGATCTTTTATACAATAATATTTCATGTGACAAAGAAATATTTACCTGCATTTCTACAATTCATTCAGCTTTATGTAATTTCTTGCTTCCATTAGTGCAAAGTAACTTTTAGTACCTTTTGAAAGTTAAACTGGTGAAAAAGAAATGAAAATCATACTGATTGGAAAGGAAGAAAAAACTGTCTTTATTCAAAGACAAATACGATTGCATGCATAAAAATTCCAGAGTAATCTACCAGAAATGACTATATTCATGGATAACAAGACTCAATATTGTTAAGATATCAGGTCTTCCCAAACTCATCTGGAGATTGAATGCAATCTCAACAAAAATTCTTTAATATATATATATATATATATTATAAAGAACTTTCAGAATTCACTAAGAAAACAAGTTAAAAAAAAAAAAAACCAAGAAAACTCAATTTGAAAAATGGATAAAAGCTTTGAATAGATTCTTCACCAAAAAAGGCATATTCATAATAAATGAAGCATGCCTAATGTAAGTCATCAGGAAAATGCAAATTAAAGCCATCAGGAGATACGAGTACACACCCATTAGATGGCTCAAATTACTTTACAGCTTCACAGTACCAGTGCTGATGGGAATGCAGGGAACTTCAGCACTCGTACATTGCTAGTGAGATTGCAAAATGGTTCAGCCTCTTTGGGAAACAGTTTGCCAGTTTCTCATGGCATTGAACATCTACTTACAAGAGCAATTCCACTTCTAGGTTTTTGCCCAAGAGAAATTAAAATATTTAACCAAAGTCCTGAGTACAAATGTTCAAAGAAGCTGTATTTATAGTAGCCCAAACTCAAATGTCCTTTGACTGGACCTTTGAGTTTGAACAGATAAACAAAATGTGCTACATTGATACAATTCAGCAATAAAAATTAAGATACAAGCTATTATTCATCAGTCTTGAGGTAGAATGTCAGAAGCACTATGCTAAGTGAAAGAAATCAGACACAGAAAACTGCATACTGTGTGATCCCATTTAAAAGACTTCCTGGAAAAGCAAAACTGTAGTGTCAGAAATCTGATTAGCTTTTCCAGGATCTGGGGGAGGGAGAAGGTGATTGACTAGAAAGAGGCATGAGGGAATTTATGGGGTGACTGTGGTATTCTATATTTTGATTGTGGTGCAGCTTACAGGACTGAATTTGCCAGAACTCATAAAATTGTACATTTAAAAAGAGTGAATTTTATTGAATGTAATTATTCCTCAGTAAACCTGACTGTAAAAACTAATTTGACATGTTTGTAGCTCCTGTATATGGAAATTGTTCCCATTTATCTTTTCTATCTGGATGTCCTTATAGAGAGATAAATATTAATAGTAACACTAATGATGATTATATATCAAGCTGACGGGACTTCGGGTGACATTTTGCATTCTTTATACACTTCTGTACTGCTTGATTTTTAATATGAATATATATTATTTTTAGTAAAACAATAGTCATCTGTCTTTTGTTAAAAGTTCAAAATAAAGGCTCAAAAAATAGAAAGGATCAATAAGATCTGAACAAAGGGAATCCAGACCATCACTGAGGTTCCTGAGAAAGAAGATATATTTTCACTGGGGGATGAAGTCACTCTTTTTTCTGGGTTTCAGGTCATGAGATGGGCAGGTATTTTGTAGATGAGTCATCATATAGATTGTTACCTCTTCACAAGATGACCTGCTTCCTCTGCTATCTCTCAACATTCTTTAGTTCTAAACATACTCCCGACTCATAAGTTTCTAAAATTTAGTCTTTTTTGAAGTCAGTGTATTCCTGGAATGCTCATATAATGGAGAGTTTCTTTAGTATTTTTATGTTGTCTACACAATCTTTTCTCAGTCTTTGGGAGAGATAATTATACATTATACATATATATTAAAAATTAACAATAAATAAATATATATACAGTTATATGTACAATTGTACTTGTACTTAATGTTAGTCAGTCAAGTGACTTCGGGTCAACTCCATGGACTGTAGCCCACCAGGCTCCTCTGTCCATGGAATTTTCCAGGCAAGAATATTGGAGTGGGTTGCCATTCCCTTCTCCAGGGAAGCTTCTTGACCCACATAGCGAACCCAGGTCTCCCACATTGCAGGTCAGTTCTTTACCATCTGAGCCATCTGGGAAGTCAATAATTATGTAATAAAGCTATAGTCATGCTACTGATTCCCCTACAGAAAAGCCAGCAACTAACCTAGTAGCACTGAATAAATTCATATATCATATCCACCATCTGATCTCAACCTGTGCATCAGCTCTTCCACACCTGTCCTACAGTTATCTTGGGAATGATATCAATAGGAAGAAAAAGAAAAACCAAAATGTTCAAGTAATGTTGCTAGAAACGATGGTACCAGTTAGTAAAACTGAACATCGCAATCACTGGAACCAGTTCACAGGTTTCTCCTTAAAGCTCTCACGACTTGAGCTAGAAGTAAAGATTCATAGTTCTTGTTCGTGGCCTTCTGATGGCATGCTGCGGATGTGTAAGATGCTCTTGTGTGAATTACATAATCTGAGAGCGAGGCCAAAGTCCACTCCTGCCTTTCACGTTCCTGCCTCCGAAATAAGACGCAGCCCCCTGGGGCACTTGCTGCTTTGCCTTATGCAAGCCTTTCAGAGTGGTCAAGACCATAATGAAGGCTTAGTTCAGAGTACTGGAGTGTTCTATGGCCACCCACTGAGGTTCAGGGGCCAAATCTTACCCCAGATCCCTTCTAGTCTCATGGATCCCATTCAGCTTATGAGATTATCTTCATTGCCAAATACACTTCAAAAGGCTAGCATTTCATAGTTTACTTTTCAAGTTCTTTAGGCCTACCATCTACGTTACCATATATAAACTCAAAAAAGAACTAACCAGTTATTTTTATCACTTCTCATCACGCGCTTCAAAATTTTTAGGAAAGGATAAAACGTGGAATAATGTAGGCATGAACTTGAATACTTGGCTCTTTGTTTAGAATTTCTCTAGAATATCCTTGGCATCTCTGTAGAGAAAAAAAAGGGTAGGGTGGTGAGTGCCAAATCGTGCTTCACACACACCCACTCCATTTTCCATTACACTTTTTGGGGATATCTTTTTTGGAGGAAAATAATTTGGCCTTATTCATATAAGTTTCCATAAAGATGCTTAACCTTAAAACTTTATATTTTGTAATTGCAGTATAGTTGATTTACAATATTGCGTTAGTGTCAGCTGTGCAGCAAAGTGATTCATCTGTGTATATATTTTTCATCTTCTTTACCATTATGGTTTATTACAAGATATTGAGAGTTCCCTGTACTTGTATGTTCAGTCACTCAGTTCTGTCCAACTCTTTATGACCCCATGGACTGTAACCCACTAGGCTCCTCTGTCTATGGGATTTTCCAGGGAATAATACTGAAGTCCGTTTCCATTTCCTCCTCCAGAGATCTTCCCCACCCAGGGATCAAACCCACATCTCCTGCATTAGCAGGAGGATTCTTTACTACTGAGCCACCAGGGAAGCCCGATAGTTCCCTGTACTATACAGTAAATCCTTGTTGTTTATCATCTATTTTATATATCTGTTCATCCCATACTCCTAATTTATCCCTCCTACTCTCCCCTTTTGTAGCCATAAGTTTGTTTCCTATGTCTGTGAGCCTGTTTCTGTTTTGTAAATAAATTCACTAGTGTTATTTTTTAGATTCCACACTAATTATATCATATGATATTTGTCTTTCTCTGTCTGACTTACTTCATTTAGTATGATCATCTCTAGGTATATCCATGTTCCTGCAAATGGCATGATTTTATTCTTTTTTATGGCTGAGTACTATTCCATTGTATATGTATCCCACATCTTCTTTATCCATTCATTTGTCAATGTAAATTTAGGTTGCTTCCATATCTTACCTATTGTAAATAGTGCTGCTGTGAACATTGGGGTGTGTGTATCTTTTCAAATTAGAGTTTTCCTCTTTTATGAATATATGTCTAGGAGTGGGATTGCTGGGTCATATGGTAGGTTTATTTTTGTTTTTTAAGGAAGTTCCATATTGTTTCCCATGGCAGTCTAATTTATATTCCCACCAACAGTATAGAAGGGTTCCCTTTTCTCTACACCCTCTCCAGCCTTTACTATTTGTAGACATTTTGATGATGGCCATTCCGACCAATGTGAGGGGGTTTTGATTTGCATTTCTCTAATAATTAGTGATGTTGAGCATCTTTTCATGTGCCTCTTGGGTATCTGTATGTATTTTTTGGCGAAATGTCTATTTGGGCCTTCTGCCCATGGTTTTGATTGAGTTGCCTTTTTTTTTTTATATATTGAGTTGTATAAGTTGTTTGTATATTTTTTAAATTAACCCCTTGTTGTTGCATCATTTGCAAATATTTTCTCCAAATCCATAGGCTGTCTTTTCATTTTGGTGACAGTTTCCTTTTCTTTGTAAAAGATTTAAGTTTGATTGGGTCCCATTTGTTTTCCTTTTATTTCTTTTACCTTGGGAGACTGATCTAAGAAAATATTGCTACAGTTGATGTCAGACAAGACTTTTTATTTTAATATAAAAGGACAAAAGGGTGGCTCTCTCAACTTAGCATTCCTATTTAAAAGTTCTGAGTCAATCCATGGCACTTAACATTCCTTTTCTTATAAGTAACTGTTGTCCTTGGTAAGCCATCTGACAAGCTGGTAAACACAAGTGTTTTCAAGCAAATGCAATGTGTTACAAGTGGACCCAGCAAGTCCATAGGCAAAGATGGAAAATTATGAACTGAGAAAGCATTTAGGCTGACTGATGATTTGCTCCCTGACTATGCCTAAAGAGTTTTAAACCCCGCTAGAAACTCTTTTGAAAGAAAAAATGAGGTGGACAGCAAAAAGGTAGGGTATTTTAGGCTGTACTGAGAGATGTATACTATTAATGTGGTGCCGTCTGGTTCTGCCCCACCAGCCACTGCTCAGGCCAAATCTGGGACGTGGGATTCGGTGCAGGGAAGCACACACTCAAAGGGACTTAGAACCTGTAACAAGGAAAGGAAACATCATGATGAGAGGACTGGGACTCATGAGGCATAAAGGATGCTCAGCGCAATCTGGGTCACTTAGCCTGGAACAAACTCAGCATGCCAGGACGGGACATTGTCAGCAGCTTCAAGCATCCGATGAACTGTGGTTTGATGGGAGGTGCATATTGTTCAGTGTGCCCCATATGGTATAACTTAGACCAAAGGGTTGAAAACTGCAGAGAAACAGATTTCAACTCAAGAACAACCGAGGATAGAGGAAGAACCTTCCAGCCAGTCTCAAGACAGAAAGAACTGCTTGGGAGGTGCGAGCTCCCAAGGTTTTGTACCTCCCAGGGTTTGTAGGTACCCTGGGTCACTTGAGCAAAGACAGGCTAGCCATGCAGTGGGAGCAGTAGGCAGCATTAGTGGAGCAAGGAGATAGAGTCCACGGAACAAAGTGAGATTGTGGAGTGAGAGCGTGGGTGTACTCACGTGCTTAAAGACTCACAGTTCAAATGATAAAAAAGAAAACACAAAAACATTTCTTTCTGCTAGTAGAACGCTGTATGGGCTGGAAAGAAAAGGTGCTGTGTGTACTGAGGAAGTCTTTGAGCAAACCAAATCACAGTATTGGAAGAAACACACTTCCCTCTTTCACACAGTTCTGAGGCTGTTATAAAGATTTGATTGTTTGAAGAGCTGAAAAACTACTGCTTAATGAACAGCCACAGTCTGGTTTCAGGAAGGGGAAATCACAACTTAGGGGCCATCCTAGACTGTGAGTTTTGCTATTTAAGAGTTTGACACTGTAAACTCATGCCAGGCGGTGTGCACATTTATGGACTAGAAACATTGTGGTTTGTTCAAAAATATTTTTCTTGCAAGTGATTTGACAAAATGTTATTTTTGATGTTTTAGCAAAATGAGCTACTATAACCTAAGTAAAACAGGTTAGCATTCTTAACACAGGGAACTGTAACCTAACAAGTTTTGGAAAGCCTGAGGAGTGGCAAGATCCTTCTAATTTAGGAAAACATTCTTCGGGTATTTTTATTATTGTTGCTAGCATCATTTTCACCTTCTACAGAGTTACCAATAAGATGTGATTACTGACCTTAATAACAAATAATCCACTATGTATCTGTGATTTTTTTCCCTCAAAAATTTTATCCATAAGGATAAACAACAGTTGGGTAGAAAGAGTTACTTTTTTGTTTTTTGTTTTACTGAATTATCATGGTTAAATCACACACTATATATATATATATATATACATACACATACACACAGACTTTGCATTGTTCTAAGTTTTCACTATAATTTTGATAAGCACAAATTTTACGAAACCTACCATTCTAGATTTTTTTGTCCTCCAGCATCCAACATGTTGTTTGTCCAGATTTCTTAATTCTGAATTCTTATTGTGTTAATCTTACTCTGTAAAATGTTTTGCTGAGTGTCAGTGACTTGCAAAGATAAGTCTTTGTACAGAGTCCCAGAATCTGCAACTGTTAATTTATTTGGAAAAAGAGCATTTGCAGATGTGATTCTCTGGGTGGATCCCAATGCAATTGTATGTATCCTTATGAGAGAGGCAGAGGGAGTTTTGAAAAAGACACAGAAAGGAGAAGGTGATGAAAATAAAGGCAGAGGTTAGAGTGATGCAGTCACCAACCAAGGAATGGTGGCAGTCACCAGGAGCTGGAGGAGGAAGGAGCTGATTCTCCCCTATACCTTCCAGAGGGAGTGTGCCCTACTGACACCTTGACTTTGGACTTCTGGCTCCCCAAACTGGGAGAGAACACGTTTCCTATGCTTTACTGCCTTTCCATGAGATATACTGAAGTTTTCATTACTCACTTGTCACCTGGGCTATCACAATTACTGCCTAACACACATTCTACCTCCTGCTTTCCTTCTTTTCCACCCCTAACCCTGGCAGATTAATTTTTTTTAACAATGTGTTTATTAGCATAGCATTCATTTATACAAAATCCACTAATGGCTATCCATTTTCTTTTGGATTCAGTGTATTCAATTCACTTTACTTCAACTGACATTGAAATGCTCTTTGCAGTCCAAAAGTCATCACCGTGGCTCGCGTTTACAGAGTGTCCCTGTGTTCCAGGCACCATGAAGCCCTCCACAGAGCCTGCCTCCTTGTCTCCTTTGATCTCCACAACCACCCAGTGTGGCAGGAACCATTAACATTTGATGGTTCTAAATAAGGATCCCGAGGGTGAGGCAGGATTAGACCTGATCCTTCTAGCTCTGCAGCCTAAGGAGAGAGTCCAGCAAAGAGACTCCTCTACATACGCTCCCTTCCTGAGTCTGCCCGTCCCAGGCCCCAGAAGCCTCCCTGTTTCCTGACTTCCTGTCCTGATCACGTCCTCAGCTTTCTCATCTCTGCCTATCCAGCTCATCCACATCCTCTGAAGTCTGTGATGGATACTAACTCTCTCAGAAATGGTACTGATGAGCCTGTTTGCAGGGCAGAAATAGAGATGCAGATGCGGGGGCGGGGGGCAGACTTGTGAACATGGGGGTGGTGGGGAAGGAGAGGGTGGGATGAACTGAGAGTGGCATTGATGTGTATACAACTATCATGTAAAATAACTGGCAGGAAGCCGCCGCCGTCTAGCCCAGGGAGCTCAGCTCAGGGCTCTGTGATGACCTAGAGGGCAGAATAGGGGACTGAGCTGGGAAGGAAGTCCAAGAAGGAGGGGCTGTATCTATTGTTGCTGCTGTTCAGTCACCCAGTCGTGTCCGACTCTGCGACCCCATGCACAGCAGCGTGCCAAGCCTCCCTGTTCCTTACCATCTCCCAAAGTTTGCCCAAGTTCATCTCCATCGTATCAGATATATCCTTGCATATAGCTGACTCAAGTTGTACAGCAGAAAACTAATACAACATTGTAAAGCAATTATACTCCAATTAAAAATAATAATAATAAATAAAAAACTTTTTTTTAAGGTCACTTATTTTCCCCTAGTGTATTCCCACCTCCTTCAAGTCCTCATGTGCCCCAAGGCCTCACCTGGCCCTTTCTAACAGTCCAGAGTTTGTGTACCTTGTCTCACTGTTGGCTTCCACGCTCACTGACTCTGGCTCTGCATTGTTATATCTTCTTCAGTACAGGGCACACTGGACATAATAGTGACTCTGTATTTGTTGAACTTCAATGCCTAGCATGTCTGTCCTGCTAGAGGTAAGACTCTTTAAGGATAGGAACAAAACTATAAGCACTTTGGTATGTTTTATGGTCTTAGAGACAGTGCATCATATATAGTTGACTCTCAAATATTGAATGAATGATGAATAAAAGAACAGAGTGAAAAAAGGAATCACATAAGCTCTCTGGGTTTGGTCAACTATGAAATAAGGGAATTGAGATAGACTGTCTCCAAAATTCCTTCAGATCTCAAATGTTATGAGTTGAAGATTCTGTCTATTCTAGTATTTCTCTTTTGCAGCAGGCAACAAAAAAATTAAGTGAAAATACCTCCCAGAATTTTATCTAAGAAACCATTTTAAACAAACCTATTTTCATACTTTATATTAAATTTGATACCAAGTTAATTTCTTTACTCTCGTTTATACCAGAAATCCTTAAGCATCAAAGTGAACTAGAACATTTCAATTGTCTTAGAAGATTATCCTGAGTGTACAGAAGGATAATGATTAAAATCTTTATTACAAGAAAATATACATCTATGAAAGAACTGTGAAGTTGCTACTGTTTTAGAATCAAGTCATGTATCCTTAAGGGGCAAAGGTTGGACATAATGTAAAATATCCACTCAGGAAGTTCTACGGAATTTCCTTTTCACAAACGCCAAGCAATCGGTGTCAGTTATTCCTCAGAGCAGTGGCAGATTTCCAAAATTTTTGTTTTATTAATGAGGACTCAGATTGTAGACCTGTGTTCATAGGATCAGTATACATAATAGCCAAAATGTGGAAGCAACCCAAATGTCCATGACTAGGTAAGGAAAGTATAGTGTATTCGTACAATAGAATATCATTCAGCCTTAAAAAGGAGATTCTGATGTACGCCACAAGGCGGATGAGCCTTGAAGACACTGTGCTGAGTGAAAGAAGTCAGTCGCAAGGGATGAATATTGTATGATTATATGAGATATCTAGACTAGTTGCATTCACAGAGACAGACAATAGAATGGTGGTTCTGGGGGTGGGGTAGGGAAGAAGAGTTAATATTTTGTTGGGGGCAGACTCTCAGTTTTGGAAGAGGAAAGAGAGCTGGAGATGGATGGCGGTGATGGTTTGCACAATAATGTGAATGTTCTTAATGCCGCTGAAGAACTATATATTTAAAAATCGCTAAAATGGTAAATATAGTATTATTTACCACACACACACACACAAGGGAACAGTGATTTTGAGCAGGGAAAAGGGCAACTATATCAAGACACAAGAACGAGGGAAGTATAGAATGTATCTCTCTGGTCCATATACTCTGACCAGATGTCATCTAGATCAGTGAAGAGACTCATCTTGGGTTTGCTCAGGTTGCTGTATGTGAAAGGCAGGAATAAAGAGACAATTCCGCATGAAATGAGGGAAAGTATTCAATACAATTATTTCTGTTGCATCGTGAGGAAGAAGGATAAGAGGCAGGTCCCATTAGCCTTCAGCAATGGGCTGTCTCGTGCTGTCCTCGACTATTACGGGCTGCAGTGTATACCTCCGGAGAAGGCAATGGCACCCCACTCCAGTACTCTTGCCTGGAAAATCCCAGGAATGGGGGACCCTGGTGGGCTGCCATCTATGGGGTCGCACAGAGTCGGACACGACTGAAGTGACTTAGCAGCAGCAGTGTATACCTCCGCCACCTCCACCACTCATAGGCTGAGGCTTTACACAGCGATGAAATGGTGTTTTGAGATGAGGCCTTTGGGAGGCGATCAGGGCTAGGTTAGAGTGTAGGGATGGAGCCCTCCTGATGGGATTCACTAAGTCTGTTCTCCTTCCTCACCCCATCCCTGAGTGCACACACCAAAGAAAGACCACGTGAGGAAATAGCCAGAAGTGACCTTCCATAAGCTAGAAGAGCCAGCACCTTGATTCTGGATGTCTAACCTGTAGAATTGTCAGAGAGAGGTTCTATTGTTCAGACAGCCACTCTCTGGTATTTTGTTCTGGCAACTCGAGCTGATTCATGCATGTACTAGAGACACGTGTGCGGTACGGAGGTTTGATGTAGGGTGCTGACATTTGCACCCTCGAGCCTGGTTGAAGCAGGTTGTTATTGCTGTTTTTATTGTTTAGCTGCTAAGTCATGTCTGACTTTTTGGCAACCCAGGGAGTAGTCCTCCAAGCTCTTGGGTCCATGGGATTTCCCAGATAAGGATACTGAAACAGGATGCCATTTCCTTCTCCAAGGGATCTTCCCAACCCAGGGATCAAACCAGTGTCTCCTGCACTGGCAGGCAGATTCTTTACCCCTGAGCCACTAGGGTTGAAGCAGGGTGGACAGGTTTAAATACAGCAAACACCACACCCTTTGCCACATCCAAGGTGACGTGCCGGGGACTGAAGGCTGGTGCTGAAACACACCCAATAGAAGGGCTTGTGTTTGTAAAACTTCATCCTTTGCTGTGATCCTGAGACATCTGGGCCCCTCGGCACCTCATTTATGGATATTATGAAAGTCTGCAAGGGAGGGAATATATGTGTGCATATTTCTAAAGAGTGAAAATAGTGTGGGAACACATTAAAGGAGGAAAGATGAAAAAGAATAGAGCAGAAGGATCAAACATGGAAGAAAATGTTGGCAGGGCATGTGGGGTGTGCAAAGTGGGAGTACGATCTCCCAAATGCTTCATGGCCCCTGGCATAGTCACATAACATTAAAATTAGATTTTGACTAATTTTCCAACATACGACTTGGCTGCAGAAGTAAGAAACATAAAGAGATAGTCATTTCTGTTATTAGAAGTCTGCAAAAATAAAAATAGATTTGAAAATCTTACCGCATCTTTCCAGTTCCCCAGACATTGTCTCCAGCCCCTTTGAGATTGATCTTAACCCAGGGCAGCTCCATCCTTTCCAATTAAGCCACACGTTCCCCTGGAGACTCGGTCAAGGGTATCAGAGGCACACAGATGTCTTATCCACAAGGCACCAATTTCCCCCTTTAATTGTTTGCCTGTCAGAATCAATATCTCTCTGGGGTCTGCTTTTGGGGCCCAGCCAATCCGCTCCATGCTGCTGATACAGCTCAGCTTATGCCAAATGGAGCTGCCGCCTCAGTCCCCATTAAAGGGACAAAGCACACCATCATCCCAGACGTCACACCCCATGGCTACGGCAGACACTGTGACTTGAAAATCATAGACTGTCAGAGAAGGAAGGGGGTCTGGAGACTGTCTCATCCCAGCCTGGCATCTTCCTGAAAAAGAGACCGAGGGGAGCCCTCACACACACCGTGAGTTCCTGCCAGAGCCTGGCCCACACATACCTCTGATTCTCAGGCCGGTTCTGTTTCTACCCTGCCTAGTACCTCCAGAGCATCAGGTTTTAAATGATCTCTCCCTCTGATCACATGGCGCATTTACCTTTGGTTTTAGACCTAATAAGATATGATTGGGCTTCCCTGATGGCTCAGATGGTAAAGAATTCACCTGCAATGCAGGAGACCCAGGTTCGATCACTGGCTTGGGAAGATCCCCTGGAGGAGGGCATGGCTACTCACTCCAGTATTCTTGCCTGGAGATTCCCCACGGACAGAGGAGTCTGGCGGGTGGCAGTCCACGGGGTTGCAAAGAGTCAAACATGACTGAAGTGACTTAGCACAGGCACACCACAAAATATGATTTACCAGTTGCGTGCTTCCAAGAACCCAAGACATAGAAAAGAAAGGAGAGTGGATTAGGGCACACTGGAGACCAAAATTCTGACCATGATCCAACCCCTTATGAGTGACAGGACAAAGAGGTGATGTCACTGAAGCAAAGGCAGCTGATTATATTAAGGTCAAGATGTAGAGGACATTGTTTTGACCACACAGCATCTTCTGAACTCAGTGCCTGATCAAGCAATTTCCTACTGTCGGAACACCTAACTCTACTAAACCATTCCCATAAAGGTTTTGAAAAAGAAACATAGGGGACTTCCTTGGTGGTTTAGAGGTTAAGAATCCACCCTGCCAATGTAGGGGACATGGGTTCGATCCCTGGTCCAGGAAGACCCCATAAGCCATGGAGCAACTAAGCCCATGTACCACAGCTACTGAGCCCGCACATCCTAGAAACTGTGCTCTGCAACAAGAGAAGCCACCACCATGAGAAGCCCACGCATCACAAGTAGAGAGTAGGTCCTGTGCAGCAACGAAGACCCAGTGAAGCCAAAAATAATTAATTAAAAAAAAAGAATTGAATAAAAGCCAGGTTCACACTTGCCCTGGCCCCGTGTCCCAGCTCAGCCTATGCTGCAGCCTCAGACATGAAGTAGGGGGCAGATAACCAGAGAGGTGAGATCTGTGGAGGACAAGGCAGTAATGGGCATCTGTGCCCCAGGCTGCAGGGGTCCTGGGGCCAGGGGTGGCATCATGGTGATGGCTCCACACCAGTCAGGAACCCTGACAATGTCATCCCAGCGCCTGGCAGCCTTCTTGCTCAGTGTCCGGGTCTCAGTGTTCTTGGCCCCAGACAGCACTTTGTGACTGGCCCAGACAAGGCAGCTGAGAGGGAAGGACTAGGGGTCTTCTCTGAGAACTTGGCCGTAACAATAAGAAATCTGAATATTGTGACTTCAGCACACTGTAACATTAATAATTTTTTTCAGAGAAGTCAAATGGAGGCAGACTATAGTTTTTCTTTTCCTTTCAAAAGTATTCTTAATGAAAAAGTTTGATCACTAATTTGTAGCACAAACCTTCACCTGGATTGTAAATAGTAAGAGTTGATGAAAAGACTGTATTGGAGTGATTTGAAATCCCAACAAAATGTATGGCCATAATTATTCACCTCTGAAGAAGGATCAAATGATCATTAGCTCTCCCCCCTCAAAGTTTTGAATTAGTCAGAGTGATCTCATTTAATGAAATTGGGTAAAACAAAGACTCTAATGGGTTCCATAGTGATTTTCTTGTGAAATTTGTTATGGGAAGCAGGTGGAAAAGAAAGATTCCCCTGAACTCATGCATAAGGAAATACACTTAAAGAAAATGGGTAATTTTATGCATCAGTGGGTTCTGAGTTCAATACAAACTCTGAGAAGCGATTTAGTCACCTTTGCAGCTATTAGTATATTCAGCAGGTGTCAAGAATAAACAGGCTGTTGGATTAAAGGGAATAATAGTAGTTAATGATGACTGTATGAACACCTTCCCACGCAGCAAGGAGTGCGTCTTGAAGTGGTTTTCACAGGAAGAACAGGCTGTGATGGGGGCTGACCTCCGAGAGGCTGGAGACAAAGCTCAGGTAAAGGAAATTCCAGTGGTGTTCTGTTTTAATTTAATCATGGACATTAACATCACAAGTTAATTTGGAAAGCAAGGGGAAAGTTCTGACAATGGGCTTTGTACCTTCTCAATTACAAGAATGAGAACTCTAAAAAGGGAAGAATACCAGAGTAATAGAAATATTTGAGGGATTATTTATACTGAGATTAACTAGACCCTTAATATGCTGATAAGGTAAAACCTGCAACAGTGGAATTTTCCTGAGCTAGCTTCTTTCAGAAATACAAGTAAAGTTTAACTTGGAGGATAATATTTATGTCAGTTGCACTGAAGTTACACATTATAGAATAATTTTCTTTGAACAGTTAATAACTGATTTTTGAGATATGAAAATTCCTTAGTTCTGACTTCAATTTACTGCTCTTTCCGTAAACACAGAACTACCATGTGGTGTAATAAAATGATGGATAAAGGGTGTTGTGTGACCCCCTCTGGGTGTTTTTGTACACCTTTGCTAGGCACACGTGCCTGCAATGTGTGTGCACTTACAGAGTCATGTCTTCTGCAGATGCTGCAGCCAGGAGGTTCTTATTTGAAGGATGACTTCATGGGAAAGTAGTATCAGTGTGTTGATGAATTTCATTCAACAGTTTCCAGCTACTCTGATGATACCTGTCCTCTATTACATGAACACTTGGGGGAAAAGTTACCACATGCCACTGATTAGTATGTATTACTGAACCACTGGAAAAGGTGTAGTCATCAGTAGCAACCATAAACATTAATGATTGAAAAGGATATGCCTCACAACCTCCTCCATGTAGCCATGAATAAAAAAAAAAATTCATGGAACACCAATGGATATGGTTTCAAGCCAAGAAATAAAGAGAATTCAAAAGTTTAAAGGGTTTGACACTTCCATAGCTGAGGTTAACATTCTACCTAAGCACAATGACTATAATACTATGACTTTTTGACATATAAATAGACTCTGTATCTTTAATGAATATTTTCTTATTAACACACTTTCTGCAAGAAGACAGAACAAAGATTCTGATAATACATCTAGTTGTGTGATATCCAGGAAACTCATAAATATCCTATGCCATCGAAAGTTTTAAAATTTATATTGTACATAGATCATTCTGGCAATGACAGAGAGGGAATATAAGAAGGGAGATTGGAAAGGAAAATATTTCAGTAGTCTGTGTCAAAGAGTCTTGGAGAAGACTCTTGAGAGTCCCTTGGACTGCAAGGAGATCCAACTGGTCCATCCTAAAGGAAATCAGTCCTGAATATTCACTGGACTGATGCTGAAGCTGAAACTCCAATACTTTGCCCACCTGATGCGAAGAACTGACTCACTAGAAAAGATTCTGATGCTGGAAAAGATTGAAGGCGGGAGGAGAAGGGGACGACAGAGGATGAGATGGTTGGATGGCCTCATGGACATGAGTTTGAGCAAACTCTGGGAGCTGGTGATGGACAGGGAGGCCTGGCATGCTGTAGTCCATGGGGTCTCAAAGAGTCAGACATGACAGAGTGAATGAACTTAACTGAACTGTGTCAAACATAAGAAAAGTCTAAACAAATACCGTGTGCATAAGGAAGGAGAGACAGGGAGTTGTTGTTTTAATTTAGAAGTTAAATCTGTCATACTCAGTGATTCATTGAATGATGGGCTGGATGAAAGAAATAGAAGAATCAAGAATAATTCCTGGGTATTTCAAAGACAGTATTGCTTAGGCTTAGTCAGAGACTTGTGGTAAAATAAATATAAAATAAAGGCTACAAAAAAAATCATTAAACTAACTTGTGGCTTCATCAATTGGCATGTTGGCCTTATTGCATAATCATTATCCCTGGGACAAAAATCAAAGATGAAGTAGGAATAAAATGAGCAGTGACATGGAAAAGGTGTCAGTTCCAAGTCTTCAGGAAAAGCAAAGCAGATTGTTTGAATGCTGTGAGCTTCAGTACAGAGGCCAAGGCATCCTGTGATTTAATTAAGGTGCGTTGATCATAAATCTGAAACCCAATTGTCTACGATGTTCCACGCATTGTTGTGCTGATATGATCAGAGAGTAATATCCTGAGAGACTCTTGCCTAGGGATTTGTTTCATTTTTAATTTGTGTTGTTTAATGGAGACATGCAGAATGCCAGGCTTTGGGTCAGTTTGGTACGATATTCTGTATGTGTGTGTATGTGTGTGTGTGTGCGCATGTATGCTGAGAGAGACAGAGAGAAGAAACATTGCAATTGTTCAGACTAAGCATCTGCTTCAGTAACTAAAAGCAAGGACTAAGTTTAATCCAGAGCCCAAGGATAGTCCAATGAAAGCAGTGCAATGACCAAGTTGTCTAACACCATTTATAGACATCTATTTTTTTCTGGGTCAAGGCTGACCTCATTTGGTACAAATCCAACATCTGCAATTGCAACCAAATGAAACAAGATAGAAAAATTAGGTTTGCATTTATTTCCTAAATAATTAGCCCTGGAATTCCCTTATTCAGTCTAAAATGATGAAGCCATTTATAAAATGAAATGCCTAGCCATCTTTTCAGAATACATGTATTATGCAGAATGGTTCCAAAACCAGATTTTTCCCCTTGCTTTACCCAAAAATTTGAAGAGAAAAATTTCAGTGAAATCATTTATGGCAGAAATGTTTTTAAAATATTAAGGGGCTATTTGGGGGTAATTATATATTCTTATTACTCACATCCTCATATATAGAGAGTTTTCTAGCAATGGTTATAGGGTTTTTGGTTAACATGCAAAGATAAATTTCTGTTTGCAAATTATTCTTATTAAGGCAAATGTTGAAATATTTAATAGGTTTCAAATAATGAGTTAAAAGCTCCTTAGCGTGGAAAGAAATATGTCTTTACTGGACAGTTCTTATGAGGCAGGCATTGAAACAAAGTCTCAAGGTTAAAGTTTAATTGTTCAGAAAATACATGTAACCAAACCATTGGAAACCTGAATTTTGTGATTAAAAGACCATCCTGCTTTCTTGTTATTTTAACTTCTAAGTCTTCAGTTTTACAGAATGTGAAACAGTCACCTCTTAATAAAAGTGTAAGTATGATAAGAAAGATCTATTGTGAAAAGGGCTGTCATGTGGATTGACTGTCAATCAGAATTATTATGAGTAGTTTGCCCTATTCTTTGTAAATTCTATCAGGAAGTAATCTTTTTCCTGGAAATAATATTTTCAATGAGCATATTAGATATTTTTCTATCTGTTCCTCAAAATCTGGGTTAAGAATATTACTTGAGATAGCAGTGTTGAATAAGATGCCACTTTGCAATAATATTACTTTTTCAAAGCTCAATTTTCTGAGTGTCTCTTTGAGAAATACAAAAAGATAAATTATTTTTAAATCCCTTATTTACATATTTTCTACTATATTAAGGTAACAATGGTAATATTAGAGGCTGCTGCTGCTGCTGCTGCTAAGTCGCTTCAGTCATGTCCGACTCTGTGCGACCCCATAGATGGCAGTCCACCAGGCTCCCCGATCCCTGGGATTCTCCAGGCAAGAATACTGGAGTGGGTTGCCATTTCCTTCTTCAGTGCATAAAAGTGAAAAGTGAAAGTGAAGTCGCTCAGTCGTGTCCGACTCTTAGTGACCCCATGGACTGCAGCCTACCAGGCTCCTCCGTCCATGGGATTTTCCAGGCAAGAGTGCTGGAGTGGGGTGCCCATTGCCTTCTACAGGGTCTCAAACAGTTATTAAAGACAATATAAAAAGACCATCTTTGGTAAGGCTGAGATTAAAAAGAAATTCTAACTTGATAGTTGGAATTATCAATATATAATTAATATATAAACAGCCTATACATTAATATTATATAATGATTTATGTCTATAAATCAGTTATACATATGCACCATGTGTGTCCAATCCTAATTGCTTTCTGTATCTTACTAAAGATGCTGTAGTAAAGCGCCTCCTAAGGTGCTGGTTTTGTATTCTCTAAATTACTTCAGTTCACCTCTATTGAGAGCAAATGGTTTAGCTGTTCTGGGCTTTATGCGTCATTCCCAAATGGGATATTAATTCTGTGGCAAAGTAATTAAAAGTTCCTGCTCTGAAACTGGCTTTACCATTAACGAGCTGCGCACTTTCAGAGAGGCTACTTAACCTCGCTAAGCCTCAGGTTCCTCATCTGTGACTTGCGAATAACAATAGCACTGATTCCATGGGCTGTTTTGAGCTTTACATCCATGGAAGCTTTCTGTGTGATGACTGCCTGGCGCAGAGTAGGCATGGGATAAATATCAGCCATCATCACCATTATTACTAAGAACCAAAGAGAATACAGAGAAGCCTATGGTCCGTGGGGCCACAAAAGAGTCAGACTTGACTGAGCAACTAAACAATAACAATTGTATCAATTAACTATGAACATGACTTCTCAGGGGAAAAGACCTGCTTAAATATCTACTTCCCTTACCATAAAAGAATAGCAGGGTCTCTGTTTATATACACAGAGAAGGCAATGGTACCCCACTCCAGTGCTCTTGCCTGGAAAATCTCATGGACGGAGGAGCCTGGTAGGCTGCAATCCATGGAGTTGCGAAGAGTCAGACACAAGAAGGAACGCTACGACACTGGGAGACTGTATTTTTGTGCTTCAGAAGTAGAGACAGAGATTGAGAGGGCTGTCGAAGCTTGTAGGCACTGATGAAGTAAGTGTGTCCCACCTCCCTGCAGACTTGCTAGATGGAATCCAGAGGGGGCTGAAGGAAGAGGCTTCTTGCTAACAGTGGTTTCCTCAGCCTCAGAACTGTGTGGAGAAGCTATCTCTGAAGAAGTAAAAAGCCTTCCCTTGGATGACTGTATGTAATAACCAGAGGCAGGTAGGAATGAAAAAGAATGTTCCAGGGACTTCCCTGGTGGTCCAGTGGTTAAGACTTTGCCTTCCAAGGCAGGGGGTACAGGTTTGATTTCCTGGACGGGAAGCTAAGACCCCACAGGCATGCATGTGTGCTAAGTCACTTCAGTCGTGTCTGACTCTTTGCAGCTGCATGGACTGTAGCCTGTCAGGCTCCTCTGTCCATGGGATCTTCCAGGCAACAATACTGGAGTGGGTTTCCATGCCTGCCTCCAGGGGATCTTCCCCACCCAGGGATCGAACCTGTACCTCTTACATCTCACGCATTGGCAGGCAGGTTCTTTACCACTAGCGCCACCTGGGAAGCCCAAGAGCCCACGTGCCCTGCCGCCAAAAAACATGAAACAGAAGCAATATTGTAACAAATTTATTAAAGACTTTTTAAATGGTCCACATTAAAAAAAAAAAAAAAACCTTAAAAAATATTTTTTTTAAAGAGATCGTTCCTCTGACTCGGTATTTCTCTGAAATTTCTCATTAAACAGATAACAGTACACACAGCCCAAAGACAGAAGCAATTTGTCAACATCTCATGCTGACATGTGTGAGATAATCTCAAATCCAATTTTGATATTGTGGAGTGAACTTGATGTTTCATTGGACCAAGAAGAGGAAAAGCACAAAACCATGCAGTTTCCCAGGGAGTTATGGCAAAGCTCAGGCCTCTAAACAGAGACATAACCACCTGAGACAACCCAGCATCATGTAGGGGCAAAGCAATAACGCCAGCTTGCTGGGTGATCCAACAGTGACTGTGTCATGCCCATAAATCAGCTGTCCCCAGTCCGTAAGCTTCAAGCCCCTGGGGATAAAGGGTAATTTCAAGGAGTTCGTAAAACAATCTAAATTGAGCTTGTTGATAAATGATATATACGTATGTATACCTATACATACACAAAACATACATAATACAAATGCATATACATAATACTTCTATTGTGTGTAGCAGCTACATAAATATACTGTCAATGTTAGCGTTTTATTTTCTCCATCAAGAGATACTAAAAATTTTTCATTACAGAGATCTGTAGAATGTTTTGGCTCAGAAAAATGACTCTCGTGTGAAAATGCTGGAATACACAGCAAAACAAGATTCCATTCCTAAGACATGACATCTCTGAAGCATGATGACACACCTGTGAGAATGGTTAAACACTTGAGTTTGCATTTGGTTTTAATTGTCCTCTCTATCTTTTTGTAAGTGTTTGCATATACTAAGTCATGACCTCATATGTATGTATGTGTTTATGTGCTCAGTCTGACTCTTTGTGACCCCACGGACGGTAGCCCACCAGGCTCCTCTGTCCATGGGATCTTCCAGGCAAGAATGCTAGAGCTGGTTTCCATTTCCTTCTCCAGAGGATCTTCCCAGCCCAGGGACTGAATCCACATTTCCTGCAGTTCTTGTATCGCGGGTGGATTCTGCATCCACTGAGCCATCAGGGAAACCTGACCTCATATGAATCACCAAGTCCAAGACCACAAGGGCAAGACGAATAGCATAGTCAGGGTTCGTTAAACAAAAGTCAATGTTCTCTGCTGTCAGAAGAATAAAACACAAGCTCATTTGGGCCCAGCAGAGGGAGAACGACCCTCTGCCTCAGCTGCATATTCGTCCTGAGCCCAAGGTAATAGTCCAAGTGATTTCAGGACAAGGCTAATTTGGAACAAGACTCACTGTCCTCACCACATTCACTCTGTTTTACTCTCAGGTAAGAACAGAAGAACAGCAAAGTAAATATCAAAGTTATTCCAGGAGAAAGCTGGGAGACTTGATTGAAAATGCTCAGACATCTCAAGGTCAAGAGCATGTGTGGAAACTGGAGTGAAGCTGTATTGTCTGCACTGTGATGGCTGAGTGTGGACCATGGCCGTTATCCTCAAACAAATGCTTTGGCGGCAGGACTGCTGAAGGGGAGACAGGAATATGTCAGCTTAGTTTATGGCCAGTGTCCACACGCAGAATATAAAAGCTACGTCATCTATATAGATGCAAGAAATTATTGCTGTTTGCTCTCACAAGCAATGATTTGTTTTATACATCTCCAGAATTATTCAATACTATTGAATTGGAACTCCATCCAAAATTGAAACAACTTTTGTTATTTATTTATTGATGCTTATTTGAACCAACCCCTTTAAAGACATTGGAAAGTTACTTATAAATATTTGTGAAGATATTTGAGTCCGAACCAGAAAATTTTAAATCACTTTTGGCAAGGCTATTTTTTGGTCTGAAATAAATATTGCAGTTATTTATAAAGTTGTCATTCATAAAGCATTGCTTAAGAATATGCCTACTATAGCATGCTATAAATAAATAACCATCAATGAATCAATGAATGAAATATGCCCATTCTTCATATGATTCTACACATATCTGGGATTATATGCAGAACTATGATTCATATGAATATGATAATATTATATCTGTATTGATATGAAAAGGCAAAGATCTTTCTTCTAATAAATATTTTTTTATTATTATTACACCCCAAATCCCCACTTGAGAGGAAAAATTTACATAGAATTATGGAATATGTAGAATTTATGTGGAGGATTTGTGGTTCATCCATTCCTTCAGACACTCACTCGTCATTGTTGGTTGAAGCCAGACCATGGGATAGTGGAGGTTCAGATCAAATTTCCTTCGTAGTCTGTTTCCCAGCATTGCCTTTTGGTGTTATAATGTTAATTTTTGTGCTGAGAAACTATAAGAAGTAGCCATCTCAAATCCAGTATATGTGCACATACATAGTTTTGGAAGTTTCTAAACTTCATATGTAAAGATATACACTATATGACTATATATAAGTATATAAAATTATATATAGAGATCTCCACCAGTGTATGCCAATGCCAGTATATACCTACTCTTTCATTGAGAGCCCTGTGATCTAAAATTCCATATAAGAAAAAATTTTTACTCAATTAATGAAAGAGTAAAATATTGAGTGACATCACACACCAGATTTTACTTGTTATGAAATGCTTAGAGTGTGGCTGTGTGATACAGCCTAATTGAGTAGAGTCCATATGTCTCAGCACTTAGTTGAGCTGGGAAGAGATTTAACAGTCTTTAGTGGAAGTTGGGGTGACTAAAATCCACTAATACCACACTGTTTAATTTATTGTTGCTCTAGAACACATTTTAAAATCTGGGCTAATCCTCTTTCATTTTGTTCTTTATTTCTTTCAAAATATTTTTTCCTATCATTTTATCTCACCCTTTAAGTTCACTCATGGCTGAAATGATCTGTTCTATTATCTCTGTGTATGGTTTCTTTAAGTCTGCTTTGCCCAAGGAAGTCCAGTTTTTGCCTGTTTTCCCAGCATATTATTTCATTCTCAGAAGTGTCCAGATTCAGATGATAAAGTATATACAGTAAGTCCCCTACATACGAACCTTCAAGTTGGGAACTTTCAAAGATGTGACTGTGTGGCCAGCCCCTGTGTGCCAGCCATTGAACTGTGCTGCTAAGTCGCTTCAGTCATGCCCAACTCTGTGAGACCCCATAGACGGCAGCCCACCAGGCTCCCCGTCCCTGGGATCCTCCAGGCAAGAACACTGGAGTGGGTTGCCATTTCCTTCTCCAATGCATGAAAGTGAAAAGTGAAAGTGACGTCTCTCAGTTGTGTCTGACTCTTAGTGACCCCATGGACTGCAGCCTTCCAGGCTCCTCCGTCCATGGTATTTTCCAGGCAAGAGTACTGGAGTGGGGTGCCATTGCCTTCTCCATTGAACTGCACTACTGTACTTTTCAAGGTACTGTACTATAAGATTAAACATGCTTATTTTTTGTGTTTTTATGTATTATTATTTGTGTCAAAAGTATTATAAACCTATTACAGTACTATATACCTGTAATATATATGAACTAGGTCTACTCTGAGTGTGTTCATAAATCCAACTTGTAAGTTCAACAAACTTAGCTAGGTACCCAGATAACACAGTACCTAGTTCGTATGAAGGGAACTTACTGTAGTTCCCAGTCCTGTCTGTTTTGTTCTTGCCCACAGCGCTCGCCATCCCCTGACTTTCCTGCCTCCCGGGTGTCCATCCAGCTTCATCGCCTATTCTGTTCCATCCTCCTGTATCTGTTCTTCCTCTGCTTTGCACCGTCTCTACTTTGCAGTCCTAGTGAATGTCCCCCTTCTGCTTTAAATGGCCTAAAACATGTACTAAATAATGAATAAATTAGCTAATCAATTCTCATGTTTCCCCCAAAATGGTTTACATTTATTTTGTCAAAATTCAAGAAACATCTCTATTGAAATTTTCTGCTTCGTTGGTCTGGATATTAGTATTATTGTTGGTTTTGATCCAATAATAAAAATGTCTATAGTAGAACTTTTGTCTTGATTTCTAGTCCTATTAATGTCTTTGTGAGGCAAAATAAATTAATAAAGAACTAAAATTTGACATAATTAATGATATAAATTATCTGTTTAATTCTCAGAAAGTCTTTTTTTTAAAACTGATTTTGTTTCTACTTGGAGATCAAGTATATCAGTTTAGAAAAATTGGTAGTAATATGGTCATAAAAACATTTTGTATATTTTATCTTTTCTCAATTGAAGTAAAGAAAAGTTTGGTTTAAGTGGGACAAACCCTTTAGGTTATGCAGAGTGTTAAAATATCACTCCTATCCATGTGTCTTAATAGTCTGGAAAGCTATTTATTTGATATAATTTATAATCATCTAAAGGCAGCCACTTTCCATCTTTAAGCGTTTCTACTTAGTCAAAGTAGGAGAGGATGGAGTGTATCCAAAATGAGAAGCTGAACCTAGATGGAAGAAACCATGATTACCACTGAGATCCTAGCAGCTGCTTTTTTTTTTAAAGCCCTCCATTTCACCATGTTGATTTTAAAGAAAAATAAACTTCGGGCTTTTTTTGCCCTGGAGAACAGCAAGAAAAAAAACTTGACCACTGACTAAGTGCTTGATAGCACGAACACTTTGAAATGTTAGCTGACACATAAAAGCATCAAGCACTAACCTTGCAGGATTGAATGTTACCAAATAAACAGCCGGATACTGCTGGCATTAACACCTACTATTGTGTTGCATTAGTTTTATGGATACAATAAACCCTCCTGGATGATGAACATTTTGTAATTCAAAGAATGACTCATGCAAAAATATAGTTTTCATTTACTAAAGTGCTGTAGGATTGAATTTAGAAATGTCTTGCTGTGTTGAAATTGATTCAATTTGAATGGCAATCCGAAAACTACAATAAATGTTAAAAATGTATGAGTATGTTTTGCTTCTTTTGTCTATTTGGGAAAACAAAAGCAAACAAATATAATAATGTTCCTGGGACCCACTGCACAGTTATATCTTATTACATAAGCAAGCATTATCTAAAACAGTCATGATATCGCTTCTGTTTGTGCAACAAATTAAACATAAATGAAATAAAGTCAGTTTCTGAAAGGTGTTAGATGGCATCCAATAAAGCATCACAACTAAAGTTCATTCTGTCAAAAACTCTTTTGAATATTTGTATATCTTGATTTGGGTTTCCCTGGTGGCTCAGTGATAAAGAATCCACCTGCCGATGTGAAAAATGCAGATTTGATCCCTGGGTTGGGAAGATCCGCTGGAAAAGGAAATGGCAATCTGCTCCACTATTCTTGCTTGGGAAATCCAATAGACAGAGGAGCCTGGTGGGTTATGGTCCATGGGTTTACGAAGCGTTGGACACGACTTAGCAACTAAACAACACCAATACCTTGATTTAGACTGACCTAATGGGACAACATCTGGATTTTTTGTTGTCGTTTAGTCACTAAGTCATGTCCGACTCTTTGTGACCCCATGGACTGTAGCACACCAGGCTCCTCTGTCCTTCACCATCTCCTGGAGCTTGCTCAAACTCCATGTCCATTGAGTCAGTGATGCCATCCAACCATCTCATTTTCTGTCACCCCCTTCTCCTCCTGCCTCAATCTTTCCCAGCATCAGGATCTTTATCTCCTTGCTATCCAGGGGACTCTCAAGAGTTGTCTTCAGCACCACAGTTTCAAAGCATCAATTCTTCAGCACGCCTTCTTTATGGTCCAGCTCTCACATCTGCACATGACTTCTGGAAAAACCATAGAGATCTTTGTTGGCAAAGTGATGTCTCTGCTTTTTAATATGCTGTCTAGGTTTGTCCACCGCAGATGGTGACTGCAGCCATGAAATTAAAAGATGCTTGCTCCTTGGAAGAAAAGCTATGACCAACCTAGACAGCATGTATGGATGTGAGAGTTGGACTATAAAGAAAGCTGAGGGCCAAAGAATTGATGCTTTTGCACTGTGATGTTGGAGAAGATTCTTGGACTGCAAGGAGATCAAACCAGTCAATCCTAAAAGAAATCAGTCCTAAATATTCATTGGAAGGATTGATGCTGAAGCTGAAACTCCAATATTGAGGCCACCTGATGTGAAAGACTGACTCCTTGGAAAAGACCCTGATGCTGGGAAAGATTGAAGGCAGGAGGGGAAAGGGATGACAGAGGATGAGATGATGGCATTACTGACTCGATGGACATGCATTTGAGCAAACTCTGGGGGTTGGTAGTGGACAGGGAAACTTGGTGTGCTTCAGTCCATGGGGTTGCAAAGAGTTAGACCCGACTGAGCAACTGAACTGACTTATAGGTTTGTCATTGCTTTCTTCCAAGGAGCAAGCATCTTTTAATTTTGTAGATGCAGTCACCATCCACAATGATTTTGGAGCCCAAGAAAATAAAATCTGCCACTATTTCCACTTTCCCCCCATCTATTTGCCATGAAGTAATAGGACTGTTGGGCTTCCCTTGTGGCTCAGCTGGTAAAGAATCTGCCTGCACTGTGGAAGACCTGGGTTCGATCCTTGGGTTGGGAAGATCCCCTGGAGAAGAGAAAGGTTACCCACTCCAGTGTTCTGGCCTAGAGTATTCCAGGGTCACAAAGAGTCAGACACAACTGAGTGACTTTCATTTCACCTCAATGGAACTGCATGCCATGATCTTAGTTTTCTGAATGTTGAGTTTCAAGCCACCTTTTTAACTCTCCTCTTTCACCCTCATCAAAAGGCTCTTTAGTTTCTCTTCACTGTCTGCTGTTAGAGGAGTTCTTTAAAGTACCTGATAAAGTCATATCTAAGGATTCACCAAGTGATTCTTTGAAGATAAGTCTAAAGCAACACAGTTAGACAGAATCAGTTTAAACTCAGAATCTGTACTTTGCTTTTATCTGATCTCAAGAATTAAAAGCCTTAAGCAATCACCTACCACTAATGATTATCTTATTTCTTCCTGAGGATTTGTTTAATTAGATCAGACTCTAAGGAGCATAAAGACTTGTTGGTCATCCCAGCAAGGGAGCAGTTAGAGGAAATGATTTCTTAACACCAAGAAATGTCTTTCTTTGGGATCTTAAAACTAGAGTAGATTCTCATCATTCTGGATTTTAGGATGCATGAATGACTTTTCAAAGACTCATTCATTGCAATGGTTTACTTTGAACGCATTCCCAGAAAAATATTTTTTTGAGTTCTGAAGGTTAAATTTTTTAAAAGTTCGAACAGCAAACATAACTTAATCTTCCCCTATGGGAGAGGGTTAACTCTAAATCACACTGAATTTAATTGCAGCAGGTCCTCATAAAACCATACACCTTTTTCAAGGTTTTCAACATACATACCTTCCAATATGTATAACTGTTTATATACAGAAATTAACAAAGAAAGAAAGAAAGCAAAAGAAAATTTGGAGTGCCAAAATAGATACGTCTTCAAGTATTCTCTTTCTGGTCTGAAATTCCATGATCCTGGGACTGGGTTGTTTTTATAACAACCTTGATCTTTTTACAACAACCTTGATCTAATCTTTGCCAAAGTTGCAACATCCAGCTATAAGCAAAGAAACACAAGAAACACAAAGATTAGAAAACCGGACTACAGTGTCCCTTTTTCTCTGGGCAACTTAAAAAATCAGTACATTTTCTCTCCTTTTAACTTTGGGAAAAGAAAAATAATACTGTATCATTGCATTTGGTTGCTTCACTAAATCTCAGTTGGAAAAAAAAAGTTGGGCAGTACCATTTTCCCATTCCAGTGGAATTTCTATATACAGATCATCTTCAATATTCCACTCTTTCTTGAAAGTATGCTTTGATAATCCAGTCAACAGAGTTGCCATTCTAATATGTTACCTTAGAGAAGCCACAGGTAACTTTGCTGTATAACAAGTTACATAGTCACTCAGTGGAATGTTATTCAGCAGCTGGTTCAGAGTTTGATGGTTTATAAATCGTGCAAATATCTGAGATTTGGAGATGAAAGGTACTATTATGTTATTACCATGAAGGTACGATTATTTAAAATACTGTGGTGTAACCCAGGCCTGCAAGAATCTATTAAGTTAACATTATGCGTTCTTTGGGTTTTGAGGTTTCTGAAACTCATCCATCATTCAGTGCCAATTGACATTTATAAATACCACAAAGGCTAACGATCAGGCAGCTTTGTTTCATTTCTTTGCCGCTCCCTCTCCCTCTTCCTGTTCCACAGTCTTCTTGACCTCTGTAACCAATCATGACTTCTTTATAGTCATTTGAAAAACAGTGTTGAAATGTGTATACACAATCGATTTGTAATTAATTGGAAATGACTTTATGGGCTGTCTGATGCCCGCTGGTAAAGGAAAGCCTGGGTTATGTCTAATGGGTTTCTTTCCACCTCGTTCAGCTATAACGTGTGACGAAAAGACTGTAAATGAAGATGGACTGTGTAATGAATTATGGCTCTCCAGATTGACATGAAGGACAGGGGAACAAAAGGCTTTTGTCTGAAAGGATGCTCCGTAGAACAAAGTCACAGGTTCCTCTTTTCAATTCTTCACATTATTTTGAAAGGTTCTTTGGCCTTTATACCACTTTTAACAAAAATTTTATGTAATCAAGAGAACCAAATGAATGGCAGCTTTAAGAGAGATCTGAATGGAGCGTTTATTTTCCAAGCAACTTTAGCTGTGTTCAGTTTCATCTCCCGTGAGTCTGCTTCTAAGGGCATTCACATGTGCTCCATACGTGTTTTATCTAACACCTTGCAAAGCATTTTCTTAAAATGTAAGTCTTGGCAATATTTTGCATATTGACTCAAAGCCTAAAGTGATAATTAACTCAAAAGACCATTATGATGTATGGAAAAATCATTGTGCGTTGGAAAAAAGCCATCTATTTAGTGAAACAGTGTAGAACCAGGAGAGTACAGATAGACGGGTTGGATTACAATCTCACACTGACATTTGATATCTATTTATTTATTTGCTTTTCATTTTTACATTTCTTTCCTTGCCCTTCCTTCCTGCCTCCCTCCCTTTTGCTCCTTCTTTTAGAAATATTTATTAAGAATTTCCTATGTGCTAGACTTATACCGGAGAGAAAAAATTAATAGGTCCTGATGAACAGGCTTTAGGGTCTACTGGAGAGAGAAATTAATCAAATAATTGTTTCACTGAAAATGTATAATTGCAGAGCAAAATATATATTCCAAATGAAAGGAACATAGCTCTATAATAGGGTTAAAAAAACAAACAAACAAATTTAACAGTGAGAGCTTAGAATGTTTGACATCTGGAAGTCGTGTATGAGGAGCAGCATTTGAGTTAGAATATGAAATATGCGGAATTAGCTCAATGAAAGGAGGATGGAGGAAGAAGTAGCATATGCAAAGATCCTGTGATGGGAGGTTTATATGAATTGTGTACCAGAGAGCAGAGTGAATTGGTCAGTGGTTTAAAATGAGACTGGATAAGGAGTGTGAAAAGGTGCTCAATATAGTCGTAAAGAAAATGCAGACAGTGAAATATAACCTCCTGCCTGTTATGATGGCTGTTATAACAAAATTAGGTAAGTTTTGGTGAGGATGTAGAGAAATTGCGGCAGTTGTACACTGTTGGTAGGAAGGTAGAATGGTAGAGGCACTCTGGAAAGGAGTACAGGAGTTCCTCAAAAATTAAAAATTGAACTATCATATGATCCAGCAATCCCACTTCTGCATGTAAATCCAAAAGGGTTAAAATCAAGATACCAAAGAGATATCTACATACCTATGTCATTTGGAGCACTATTCACAACAGCCAAGATATGGAAACAATCTCAATGTTGATAAAGATGATGAAGAAAAGATAGTATGTATATATAATGGAATGCATGCATGCTCAGTTGCTCAGTCATGTCTGACTCTTTGTGACCCCATGGACTGTAGCCGGCCAGAGCTTCTCTGTCCATGGAATGTATTCAGTCTTAACAAAGAAGGAAATCCTACCATTTGCAACAGCATGGATGAACCTAGAGTTCATTATGCTAGATGAAATAAGCTAGTCAAAGAAGGACAAATGTTGCCTGATTTTACTTATATATCTAACATAGAGAATGGAATGGTAGTTACCAGGGACCTGGGGGGATGGGAAGAGAAATGGGGAATAGTTGCTCAATGGGTATAAAGCTTCTCATATGCAAGATGAATATGGTCTAAAGACCTGCTGTGCAGCACAGCGCCTATAGTTAATATTGCACTGTGCACGTTAAAACATAGTAAGGGGGCACTTCCCCGGCAGTCCAGTTGTTAGCACGCCATGCTTCCACTAAAGGGTGCAACAGGTCCAATCCCTGGTTGGGGAACTAAGATCACACCAGCTGTGCAGTGCAGCCAAAAAATAAATAAATAAATAAATAAAATATATTGAGGCTAGAACTCTTGTTAAATGTTCTTACTACAATGAACACAGAAGAACACACATTTTTGGAGGTGATACATGTATTTAGTATCTTGATTGGGCGATGGTGTCACAGATGTAGACATATGTCCAAACTCACCAAAATGTATACATTAAATATGTGCAGATTTGCGTTTATCAATTTATATCTCAATAAAGCTTAAAAAGTTAATTAAATGAGGCTGGATAAATAAGGAGAGATCAGATCTCATAGGGTCTAAAGGGTTATCAAACTGCTGAAGGGTTTCGAATTAGAGAATGCCAAGACTCAATTTTTTCACTGAAAAAGGGCCATTAAGTTGCAATATGAAGAGTGGATGAGATGGAAACAAGAGTGAATGCAGAATAACTAAATGCAGAGGTTATTTCCGAGTCTAAGCAGAACAAGATGGACTCCTATCCCTAATTATTGAAACTAAATTAGAAAAATAGGGTCATCACAATGGTCTTTGGTCTGTTTCCATCTAGGAAATGTTTGCATAGATGTGGCTTCCCCTCTAGGAACTGACCAGAAATCATAGCAGGGAGAATGACTGGAAGAGTTATACTGAACACATCAGGCTTAGTGCCTCTCATACCCAACATCACTTTCAAGTTAAAGCCACCCAGTCACCTGCTCAGAGAAGTCATAGTCGTAAGTTGCTCAGTCGTGTCCAACTCTTTGCGATCCCATGGGCTGTAACCTACCAGGCTCCTCCGTCAGTGGGATTTTCCAGGCAAGAATACTGGAGTGGGTTGCCATTTCCTTCTCCAGGAGATCTTCCCAACCCAGGGATTGAACCCGGCTCTCCTGCGTTGTAGGCAGATGCTTTACCATCTGAGCCACCAGGGAAGTCATTGCTCAGAGAAGTACAGGGAGGCAATTCTTTAATAATGACTATCAGAGTTGATCAGATTAACCTCCCAATTAAAGGTAGTTCTGTTTATGGGCTGATTCTTGAAGTAATCTGCTATGTGAATAGAGTGTTTGATGCCCAAGATATGACACTCCAAGTACATCTTCCTTCGAATAGTGATTCTTGATGGGAGCAACTGTACTTTTCAGGAGATATTTTCAGTATCTGGAGACATTCTTTTTAGTCCTAGGCTAGAGGTATCGGGTACGTAAAGGACAGTTGTTCAGTCGCCCAGTCCTTGTGACCCCATGGACTGAAGCATGGACAGGGATACTAGTAAACACCCTCCAAAATGCAGGACAGCCCCACAGCAAAGAATTTTCTGGCCCCAAATATTAATAGTATGGAGGCTGAGAAATGCTGACTTCCAAAAACTGATGGAGAGACCCATATACCAGGAATGTGTTCATGCATGCTTAGTCATGTCCGACTCTTTGCAACTCCACCAGGCTTCTCTGTCCACGGGATTTTCCAGGCAAGGATACTGGAGTGGGTTGCCATTTCCTTATCCAAGGGATCTTCCTGCCCCAAGGATTGAACCCACGTCTCTTGAATCTCCCGCACTGGCAGGCAGGTTCTTTACCACTGGTGCCACCTGAGAGTAACAGATCATGAATAAGGAAGACAAAAAACAACTCCTCATTTAGCCATGGAAACTACATGAGAAATGTGATGATTAAGGAAAACAGTCTAGACATGATCTAACAGGGTAGCAGTTATCCGCAGCACCATGGGTATTTATCCAGCCTTGTAACTGATGCGTGAGTGGTATGGATAGCCTGTCCAAATAAGTCAGAATGAACCCACAGAAGCAGCGTCTCATCCACAAGCCTCTAAACGAAATCAAAGCAGAAGCCGGAAGAAAACCTTTGTAGCTCTTAAGATGGTTCCAGGTGCCAGCAGAGCATTTGTGTTGTTTGCTGAGAACAAGGGATGTTGGGGGAATCATGAAGAATGAATTCTTCCATGAACTTATTCAGCAACATCAAGTCCTTCCTCTTATGGCCCAACATAGTCAACCGATCTCCTAAAGCAGAAGCTTATTATTATTTAGTTCAAGCTCCAACTTCCTTGGGAGATTGAAAACTATCTCTCAGATATTTTAGTACAAGAGCATTCTGCCTAGAAGTCTGTCTCGAGTCTTCCTTTCTCCACTGTCCTGTCGTGCTGAAAGCAGACGCTGGCCAGGTCCCTAAAGTGAGATGGGCACAGGTTCTGCATCCAGACAAAATTTTGTTCAAATCCCAGCTCAGCCACTAGTTAGATCTGTGGCTGTGAACATACTCCTTAATCTTTCTGAGCCTTAGTTTCACGGTCTGTGCAATGTAGTTAATATTCCATCCTAAGCAGTTGATAATTAAATGAGATAATAGAAAAATGCATGGGCCTTTTGCCTGTATAATTAAAAAAAATTTTTAATCCTAATTTCTGATTTGGAAAAGCAGTCAAGGTGAGAAAAGTAAAAAACATACGGTACTAGAAGCAATTGGACACACACAGGCTATTTAACCACTTCACAGAGACATGACATTAAATTGAGATAACTTGAAAGACATGATACAGCGATCTAGCTTCACTGCTCATTGGCAGTCTTTTTATCCTCTTTTTCATTTTTATTTCAAAGATGTCTTATTCCCTTCCTGTCCTCTTTCCATATCATGCATCTCTGGGAAACCCAGCCCAAGGTGACACATATCTGATGCTCAAAATTGCATGTTGAATTACATAAGTAAAGTGTCCTCTCTGCTTTTCCTATGACTTACCTTTCTTATATAATCACAGCAACATCAACTACTTCTGTCATAATGCTCCTAGGGTCATTCCCAATGGCTTTCACATACATTATTTCCTCAGAAATAGGGTAAATAATTTCTGGCCGTATGAATATATATTTCAGATTCTACCAACAAGCAAAAAAACTGACTACTATTCTGAACTATTATTCAAAGAAATGAATAACTTTAGCTGTCCTCATTAATGTCCTTCCTCATTAATCTTCCTCAATAATATGAATATTATTAGCATTTCCACTTAAGGAAATGCAGGCTGTATGTCATTAGCATTGGATTAAAAGCAATTCTAAGAAAAATATTATAAAATCAGATAAAAATCGTGATGTTGTATGTCACATTGTTTTAAATATTAAAGTAGCAAAATCTTCCTAGTTCTAAATTCAGGATGTTCGGGATATTTAAATTGGTCTTCATAGTTTCTGTAAAAGAAAACTTTTAAATTCACTCCTTTTATAGATCTTGAATGGCCAGATAAAAATCAGAACTCAAACCAATTCCCACCATCTCTGATGTAAGCTCCCATTCTGCGAGCTGGATGACTTAATGGAAGGCTGGGGCAGATCAGTTTACTGGAGCACAAGATGTCTCTGTCCTATGATTTTTGTCCCTGCCTTCGCAGCAAGTCCAGTCATATATCACACGCCTACTTTGGCTGTAACTGGAGACAGCTGATGTACAATAGGGCTGAAAGAAAGGTGCTTTTTCAGCCAGGGAACTTTGTAACGATTCTGCTGCGTCTAGTGTTACCACACAAAGTACCCCTATTCCATCCTTCCTAAAAGGGCTTGAGTGATTGAAAAGGAAAAAAACAGAGCAGAATAGAGTGGGTATGTCTGAGAGAGTCTGGCCACTCAACATTCCAAGTGTGATGCAGCTTAAATCTTGGAATATTCTAATTTTATTTTTTAACTGGCAAAAGAAATTTACAAGAAAATAGTGTGTGTGTGTGTGTGTGTGTGTGTGTGTGTGTGTGTGTGTGAATTTTCACTAGTTTCCCTCAAGAAGCTAGGATGTTTCAAAGACCCAAGATGTTAAAACTGGGAACTTAATACAATTAATTTTGAATTTTGAATCAGTTCAAAATGTTGACTTATGAATCAAGGCAACATTTGGAATATTGAATCTTGATTAAAATGAAAAGAAAGAATGTTGCTCTTCTTTTTCTGGTAAGAAAAGTATAAGAAAAGTCATCTGCACAAATTCACAAAATACGTTAGTGCTAAAGATGGGTCATCAAAATGCTTTTGAATGACCTATTTAATGAGACTTGCTGTCATGGCGGTTTGAATATTGAATATGAAAGAAAGCTAGGAGACTTCTACTTTTGTTGAGAGTCCCTCAGCCCATGGAAAGCAGACTTGGATGAAAATGCCGACACGTTCCTTGGCAATTATATCTGACTTCCTCTTCACTGAGGATACAGAAGATCAGAGAGGCAGAAAGCAGGTAAACCAGATAGCTCTTGGCTTAAGTAGTACTTTCGTGATATTTGTGGGTTTCAATTTTCTGTGGCTCTCTTTCTCAGAGACATTAGACAGCTACCCTTTAATCTTTTCCTGGGCAGCTTTAATCTTTCTCCACTTAGCCATTTCTAAATTGGGGATAACACCAATACCATGAGGATTAGCTAAGCATATTTGTAGGTACTTAACAATCAGTGTAGGATTTTTTTTTTTTAACTTTTCAAAATGTCCCTTAAACATTTAATCTCATCTCTTATGGAGCTGATCAAGTTAACTATCTCCTAAGAGTGAATTGTTCATGAAGTGAAGATGAAAAACTCAAATACTTCAGAATGGTGGCTTTGAAAAAAGATTTCATTACATGGCTCCCTGTTATCCTGGGAGACTATGTCTAACAACAAAGTTTGGAGAGAGGGAAAGAAAAAAAGAATGGGATCTATTTTAACTGGCACAGTAAGAAATAGTGAGACTGTCCATGGGAAGTCACAGATCTATAAGATCCTGAGCTCATAGGCTACCACAAAGAAATTGACATTTATTCTTTTATCAGCCTGCCACTAAGCTGGTTGCTATTTTTAGCCAATTCTTTAATGCAGGATGCTTACAAGCCTGCTAGGATTTCACAGGGACACTGGGGGTCTTCTTGAAAATAAGTAGTCCTGCATTCCTCAGCATTGCGAGTATCAACAGTCTCCAGAAGCCCTCACTCCTAGATATTAGTTTATTCAAATACTCTACTATAGGATCCACTTGTTACAGGAACATCACTGATTGCATTAAGCCACTCTATGGCCCCAAACACTAGTTAACATGGGGAAAATAGGAGTCTTTCACATCATGTAAAGCATTCTTCATCTTATGAACAGATTCAGTTAGCAACATGGCCCCTTAATAAGTGAGCTCTTGGTTCAGTTACCAGTCACCACAGCCCTAATCAGGCACATGATGGCTACATATCATGAAGTTTCCCTACAGGTTTGACCTCTCTGGAGGTCATAGACTTAGCATTAAAGATCATGGTTAGCTCACCACATGATCCTGCATTCCCTCTCCTGGCAATATATCTGGAGTAAAGCATGATCTGAAAGGATACATGCACTCCAGTGTTCACTGCAGCGCTGTTTATAATACCCAAGACATGGAAGCAACTGAAATATTAGCCCATAGACAGAGGAATGGATAAAGAAGATGTAATACATATATACAATGGAATATTACTCAGCCAATAAAAAGAATGTAAGAATTCTGTGATGGAAAAAATAGCAATGATCTGCATAAGAAGTTTTGTAAATTTCTGCCTCTCTCTTCATTAATTAATTCATGAATGCAACATATTTTTATAAAAGTTCAAGTGCCTGCAAAGTGTATGTCTCTAAAAACTCAATGCATTAATACATCCACCCTACTGAAACATAATTTCTTAGTAGCTAAGTTAGAGACACACTGATTAAATGAAGAATAACACATAAATATATTTAAATTGATAAATCATGTACAATTTTATGATATAATTAAGTGAAGACTTCTATGTAAAATTGCACAATCATATTAAAGACAGTATTATGATATTTCATTCTTATTCAGAATAGAGAAGGAAAAAAGAAGAAGGAGGGAATGAGGAAAGTGGGAAAAGAGAAAAGAATCAATCTAGCAATAAATGTTAGTTGAGCAACTACTATATACACGATACTATTTCAGGAGCTAAGGAGAACGTTTTTGTCCTGAAAAAGTTTATAGTCTGATTATGGTTAAAAAAAAAAAAGTATTAGACAAAAAATAAAGGAAAGAAAGAAGAGAGCGACAGAGGGAGAGAAGAAAATCATAAATAACAAGGATATGTAAACAAATGGTCTGGTCTCAGTATATAGGTGTTCAGAGTACAGGAATAAAAATGGGAGAAAAACAATTCCTTTATGAGCTTTCTCCAAGGTACCTCTTAGGGAGGAAACTTATTTCATACTAAAACCTCGACAAAACACCTTAGGAAGCCATTTGGACTTTGAGGGCCCCAACGTCAAGAGGCAAAGAGATTACTTAGAAACAGCTGCACGACTCTGCTTATGGGATGACATGGAATCTGTGTGAGGGAGAGCAGAGAAGGCAGTGGATACAGGGGAAGAAGGGGATTGATCCCCTAAAATCTGGAGAAATCATGCTGAGGACATCAGAGGGTTCAGGAGGTGGTGCTCGGTCATCCTGTCGTAACCCACGCCTGGTTTTACAGTGCGGGTGGCTACGGCCAGCAAAAAGGAAGGGCTGTGAGTCTAGGCTCCTCTAAACTCTGTAGGTGAGGATGATGACATATATACGTCGGCCAGTGACTCCTGTTGCCATGAAAAAGAAGATCCTCTCACATTGTGTTAGGTCACCTAAATATAGCCCTATAAACCTTTGCCAGACCAATGCCATTAAGGATCTAAGCCAACTGCATGGCTTGTTCTCTTTATCCAAAGCCAAGTTTTTATTAGAAAATGTGAAAAGAACAGACAGTCTCCCCAAAGCATTTTTCTTGCGTTGCAGGGCTGCGTTCCCTGGGAGCGTCTGAGACCAGCGTCTGTGCAGACTCCCTGGAACAGACGGGCCACCCTGTATTCAGGTCTCGCCATTTCTGGCCTATCCTCTGAAGGGAACATGCCCTTTCCCAGCCGCTCATGAAGAGTTTTGCCGTCCATTTTCGATGCAGATGTTTAGGAGTCACTTGTCAATTATCCCTCTGTGATGTGTTCAGCTCTCTGTAATCAATACCTTAGCACTCATGGGGAAAGCAGAATTCTTCTTAAGCCTTCTGCTTTAAAATGCTCCTCCTGAAAATGCCTTCCTCTGCTAATTCAGTGTGTGTGTGTGATTACAGCATGGAGGAAGCATGTAGATTCCATGCACTCAATGCTCTGACGGCTGTTTTTAGCCACTCCGTCAGAAAGACGAGATGGTGAAACATCATGGTAACTAATAATGGCCAATTTCCTAAAGGAATGTCTGCACCCATACTGCCTTCAAAGGCAGCACAGAGCGCGTGGATAATTACATTTTCATGTTGGTAGAAGCACCATCCACCCAGTGATTTTATGTCTCCTTCAGCGTGACAGCGCTTTTACAGGGTTATTGCAGACTCACTGTGAAGTGTGGTGTTTAGCAGTAACCATTGAAGTAGCAGGCAGGGCTGCGGTTGAATGATCTCTATGGGTCTATGAGCTTCCCAGAGCTGCTCTAACAAATTCTATGACTCAAACAATAGGAATTTATTCCCTCTGAGTTCGGGAAGCTGGAAGTCCAAGATCAAGGTGTCAGTGGTGTTAGCTGTGGTTGTTCCCTTCTGAGAGTTGGCAGGGAGACTGTCCCAGGCCTCTCCCCTGGTGTCCAGTGGTTTGCTAGCCATCCTTGGCATCCCTTGGCTTCTTGATGAGTCACCCGCTCTTTGCCTTCATCTTCACATGGTGCTTTCCATATGCGTGTGGGTCTGTGTCCAGATTTCCCCTTTTTATAAGGACAGCTGATGTGAACAGCAAATAGTCGACTCATTGGAAAAGAACCTGATGCTGGGAAAGACTGAAGGCAGAAGGACAGCAGAGGATGAGATGTTTGGATGGCATCACTGCCTCAGTGGACATGAGTTTGAGCAAACCCCAGGAGATAGTGAGGGACAGGGAGGCCTGGCATGCTGCAGTCCATGGGGTCACAAAGAGTTGTACATGAATTGGCGACCCAACAATAACAACGTAAGGACACCAGTCGTATTGGATTAAGTGTCCACCCTCTTCCTAGCATGACCTCATCTTAACTAAGTTAACAACAACCTATTTCCAAATAAGGTCACATTCTGAGTCCTGGGAGTTAGAACTTCAAAATATGAACTTGGTGTGGGGAACACAATTTAACCGAGAACAGTGGTATTATGGTAAAAGTAGGCCACCTGAAATTGGAATCCTTCTTGAAAAGATCATAAAGCTTAGGTATAGGAGTTCACCTCTGACTGGCTGTTCACTCTCTCTAGCCTGCTGCGCTACATGCTTTCCAAAGATTCCAGTTTTATTCTACATCGAAGAGTTCTTCTTCAAAGCATTTTTCTCCAGAGGTTAAAAAAAAATTAAGTCTTTAGGTAAGATATGTCCTCAAACTTTGCCCAGTAAGTTTCACTGGAGGCCTTCTCTCCAGCTGGCAATTTTGCTGGTTTTTCCTTTAACCCTCACACCCTCGTTGGATAATTTGCTGTTGTTGTTGTTCAGCTGCTAAGTCGTGTCACTCTTTGAGACTCCATGGACTGTAGCCCACTAGGCTCCTCTGTTCATGGGATCCTCCAGACAAGAATACTGGAGTGGGTTGTCATTTCCTTCTCCAGGGGATCTTCCCAGATCAGGGGCCAAACCCGTGTCTCCTACATTGGCAGGTGGATTCTTTAACACTGAGCTACCAGGGAAGCCCCATTGGCTAATATCGTAACTCAAAAACTGTTTGAATAAGCATCTAGAGGATGAAGGGACTTTCCTTCCTTTCTTCATGTATTCATTCCACAAATGGCTCTGAGGACCTCTCTTGATGATATGACCTCTTCAGACCCTCAAGGATAAAAACATAAATAAGAGACTCTCCTCGCTATGGGGACTTATACTCTAGACTTATACTCTAGTAGTAAAGCCACTAGAGCCCTACGTTCTTCTCATTCAAGAGCCCATCAAGTGGTGCCTATTTAAAACCATGAGACATAAGCCACCACTTCACTTAAGTAAGAAAAGGAAGAGGTGGCAGGGAGGGGAAGCGTGGAATACAGTGTGATGTGAAAACACGATGCTGCCCGTGTGTCACTGGAAGTCAGTCCCAGACAGGGGTTCCTACAGTCAGCTCCCACGCCTCCCGCTTTCCGTGCAGTGTTAATGGAGACTTGCTCATCTCTTCTTCCATACAACATCTCCTATTCTCTCTACCCTTTCAAACTCAGCCCCATTTTTTTTTTTCTGAATAGCATATTCATTATCTTACTCCTGCTCAGATGCTTTCAGTGGTTTCCCACTTCTTAGAGTCTAGACAAGTAGTTATTAACATTTTGCAGTTCAGATATGGTTTGGATCATCTGAGAGAACCTGGGATCCTAAATGCACACACGCACACACCCTTATTCTGACTCAGTGCTCATCGGTCCATCAACTCTAAGTAAAACCATTTGCTTAAGAAGATAAGAGCCCATACTTCTTGCCCCAAAAGTCAAAGCTCTCTCTCACCTACCATTCATTTCCAATGACTTGGCCATTGCTGAAATTTCAGTGGTAATTCTCCACTCTGATAATTATCTCCTTTCATGTTAGATGACTTATTCTACTACTGCCACTCCAAGAATTATTTATTTCCTTGAGAATTCCAGGGCATTGGCTCTACTAAGTTCTCACTGTCCTTCAGCTCTGCTTCCCATGTGCTCCTTTTCTTTCTTTTATAATTTATTTAAACTTTTTATTTTATGTTGGAGTATAGGTGATTAACAATGTTGTGATAGTTTCAGATGCACAACGAAGCAACTCAGCCACAGGTACATATACATGTACATATACATATACATGTACACGTACATGTACATACACATGTACACATACGTGTACATATACATATACATGTAAATATACATGTACATATACACGTACATATACACGTACATGTACATATACATGTACATATACATGTACATGTATCCATTCTCTCTCAAGCCCCTCTCCCGCCCAGATTGCCACCCATGTACTACTTTTCAACAGCATGGTTGCCATTTCTTGTTTATGCAATCACCCCCTTGTATTCTCCCTTAATTCCTTTGTCCTTCAGTTTTCCCTTTGTATACTTATCTGACAATATACCAGTCTGGTTAAGCCCAACTCTCTAACTACTTTATATCTGATTCAAATAAGAAATGCAACTAAGGAAATATACATAAGCATGCTTATGGGTCTTACTTTAAGAATATGACTACACATTTCAACATAGGTCTTTCAACATAGGTCAACTACACACTGACATAGGTCTTAATATTGCCTGGCAATTGTAACAAATTTCCCAATCAATATTCTTGTTCACAATCCCAGAGAACTTTTTACTAATATCTTCTTTTTAAATTTTCAACCTGTACCCTCCAGCCACACGGTATCAGCTGAACATCTTACTTTATGCTTTTTTGAGAAAGCAGAAGTATTCTGACGAGAATTGCTTCATTTTCTACCCCCAGTACACCACTTGACCTAGATTTCTCTCCTCTTCCATTTTGCTGTGGAGAAGGAAATGGCAACCCACTCCAGTATTCTTCCCTGGAGAATTCCATGGACAGAGGAGCCTGGCAGGCTACCATCCATGTGGTCGCAAAGAGTCGGACACGACTGAGCGACTGTCACTAACACTCTCTCCCTTGTATTGAACAGTCTCTCCTTCCGTCTGTAGAAGACAAGCCATTCCACTGCATCCTGGAAGTTCTCTCTCTTTCACTACTCAGTACATTCTGCCATGCGATTATTTCTAATGGCTCTCGGGATCACTCATTTCTTCCTCTTCACTGTAATGGTTCCACCAGTGTTCGGATATGCTGTATCATTTCCCATCTTCACAAGAGAGTGCCTCTCCTAGCCCACATTCTCCATAACTGCTGCCCCGTCTCTTTATTCCCCTTCCCAGCAGCAGTACCTGCACTGTGTCTCACTTTTCCAACCTCCCATTCTCTTCATTATCCTCTCCACCCTTTCTTCCTCATTATGTCAACAAAACCATTCCCGTCATAGTCACCAAATCCCTCCATCTTGTCAAATCCAAATGGAAAGTCAATGCCATCTTCTTCCTTGACCTTGCAGTAGCATTTGACCCAGATGACATTTTTTTAACTTTTAATTTTATATTGGAGTGTAACCAACTAACAACATTGTGATAGTTTCAGGTGGACAGCAAAGTGACTCAGCCATACATATACATGTATCCATCCTCTCCCAAACTTCCTCCCATCCAGGCTGCCACATAGCATTGAGCAGAATTCCATTTTTTATACACTAGGTCCTTGCTGGTTATCCATTTTAAATAGAGTAGTGTGTACACGGATGACAGTTTTTTTCTTGAAGCATTTCTTATCTTCCAGGACACCCCACTCCCTGGGTTTTTCTCCTGTGTCACTGATGGCTCCTGCATCCTCTACCTCTACACGTAGGAATGCTTCAGAACTTGGGCCTTGGTTTCCCACCTTTTCCTCTCCTTTGGTGATCCCACATGGTCCTGAGGTTCAAATGTCACTAAACGTGGATGACTCCTAAACATATATCTCCAGCCCCAGCCTCTAGTTTTATCTCCATTAGAGTCAACAGCCCAGTTGCCACCAGCATGACTAATGGGAGCTCAAACTTTATAAAGCCGGAACAATTGATTTATTAAACTCCTTCCCTACACACCTGCTCCCTGCTGATCTGCCCTTTAATCCTCAAACACTTGACCCACTCTATAGGCTCTTCCACCAGAACATATCAGCGTCCTGTTACATTTTGCTGTGTCTACAACCAGGTCCTGTAACTACCCCATCCAGTCCCCTCCCTTCTCACTGGACCCTGCCTTCATCTCATCGCTGTTTTCCCTGCTTCCACGGCTGCCCTCTTGCCGTCCAAGAATAAGCTTAGGCATCAATTCATATTATTCATCTGCTTAAAATCCTCTAATGTCTTCTCAGCACTTATAGAATAAAATCCAAATTTATTACCACGGTCTTTGTTGACTTTTATACTCTGACCCAACCTACTTCTCTGACATTTTCTGTACCCCTTTCCAGCCAAGCTCGCCCCACCAGCTTGTTCCTACCTGAGGCCTTTATCCTGCAGAGTTTTCTATTGGGACACTCTCCCCTGCGGTTTTACTTCTTTCTTTCCCATCATTTGGGATTCTGTTCTTACTCCTCTGCAAATAACTATTCTACATCACCTTTTCTGAAAACACTGCACCTGGTTTATTCTCTAGTCTGGTAGTTCTCAACCAGGGGTGATCTTGCCTGCCAGGGGACCTTTAAAAATGGCTAAAGACAGATTTGACTGATGCTACTAGGTGGGTGCTCCTCACATCTAGTGGGTAGAAACCAAGGATGCTGCTAAACATCCTCAAATGCACAGGACTGCCCCCTACAAAAAGAATTATCTGGCTCCAAATGTCAATCATGATGAAGTTGAAAACCTAAGCCATTGCTCTGCTTCATTATTACCACAGCACTTACCGGTGTAATAGTAATAGCCTCCATGGGTTTCAGATTTACCCTGTGCCAGGCACTGTCTGTACATACAATAAAAACTCTAAAGCTTTTCGTGTATTTTTCTCATTGATCCTCACACCAAACCTACGAGGCAGGTACTTTTATTATCTTCATTATATAGATAAGACACCGAGGCATGGAAAGCGTGAATATCTTGCTCAAGGTCAAACTGGGGAACTGGAATTTGAGTCCAGACCGTCTGGCTCCAAAGCCTAGTACTTTCGCCATTACATTACAGGGCTGTGAGCTTAAGTTTTTGACTATGTGTCTATTATCTGTCTTCTCCTTCTGGTGTATAATCTCTACGAGAACGGAGGCCTTGTCTCTCTTATCTCTGGACCCTATCTAGACATGTAGTAGGCACTCAAAAATCTTGACTGAGTAGTCAAGTAGTCTTCTAGCATTATTTCTCATGATTTTCTGGAACAAAGTCAATTTCCCAGGTAAGGACACCCTTCCTCTCTATCCTGGAGGCATTCCACTTTCTTTCCTTCTCTGTGGCTCAGCCCACACTCTCTCCCAGGTCTGGTTCATCTTCCTTACCTCTTTCCTCAGTCCTTGCACAGTGTGGACCCTTTTCTCCAGCCTCACCTCAAACCTTACATAACACACTCCTAGATCCATATTGTCTTCTGGTGGAAAGAACTTTAGAGATCGTAAACAACCCAAATTATTTTGCATTTGGGAAGAATAAAACTCAGAAAAAGCTAAATATGATACCAACACAAAGCCTCCTTTCTCTTTCTTCTCTTTGGAATCAGCATGTAACTGACTGAACTGCTGGTGGCAGGAGGTAATTTGTAGAAGCTTCTGGGAGAGTATGTCCCCTATAACTTAGTAAAGTACTTTTCTCTTCCTCAAGTCAAGAACTGCATTTACTTAGCTGACTACACTTCCCCGGTTTCAAATTTTCTTTACTCCTAACCTTCTGGACAATGTGTCTTCATGTTCTTCTTTAAAATAATTTCCACCTGTGCCCCTGCTTTATTTTTTTTTTAATAAGAATTATGGTTCTTGCCTTTAGGGAGTTTAGAATAGACAGCAAGAGACAATATATGTTCTCATCTGAGATCTTCCTTTGTGATTCATGCTGGTTCATAATCTGAGGGAATTACTGGAAGAACAGGTCATGACACTCCAAATTGTTCTGATTATTTCTGGGAGTGTAACAGAAGAAATGTGGCTTTGATTTGCACCTAGATGATGAACAGATGGCATACTTAATACGTAGGACAAGAGAAAAGAAATTCCACAGTTAACCTGTGTAATATCATCAATATATCCTACGACACACATGGTTCAATTCAACAATAATTTATAGGAGACCTTGGCACTTCCTCTAATGGAATGGAATTGGATAAATGGTGTTTCTAGAGAAATACTCTCTTCTTAGGTTACGACACACATTCAGGAAAGATGTACCCAGAAAAGCTTTCTAAGTTGTTTAAGGGCATTTCAGCGTGGACAAACCTGGTAGTTATTTAGGAAACAAGACAGTCCACATGGGACAAATAACTATCCTTCGGACTACCTAAGGAATCAAAGAGGAAAACCTTTCTTTAGAGTAGGAAGATCTGGCAGTCACCACCTTAACCAAAAGATCAAATGCAGCACGGCTGAAATTTGACTTCATTAGAGTGTGACGCCATATAAAGCATCATTCAGGACTCTACCTTCCCCCAAACTGACAGACAGGATCTGCTCAAGCTGAAAGAACCAACTTCCAACTTAGGGGAGACAAAAAGAATGAACAATAACGTGAGCATCATTGCAAAGCGGCACCCACACCAATCCTGATAGGGGGACATTTCACAAGACAGCTGGTTTGCTCTCTTCAAAAGTCAGTGTCACGGGGAAAAGCAGTGGAGGGCAGTATACTTGATTAATGGAGACTAAATGCATAAGCCTCCAATATAACCTGGTTGAAGAACAAAAGAATAAAATCATTAATAAGGAATAAAGAAGTTTGAAAATGAAATAAGATATTACAGGGTATTAGGGAAATACTAATTTTCTTGGTTGTATGTTAATATTAAGGCTAGGTAGATAATGTCCTTATTCTCAGGGTATCCATATCTAGGAAAGAAGGGTGTCATAATGTCCGCAGCTGAATTTCAAATACTTCTTCCAGACACACATGTGGGGATGTAGCAATATGACAAATACAATTGCGTTACAATGCTGTATTAGTTCCTGCTGTACAACAGCATGAATCAGCTATATATATATATATATATATATATATATATATATGTATGTATATCCTCTCCCTCTTGAGCATCCCTCCCACCCCACCCCATCCCACCCCACCCCACCCCATCCCACCACTCCAGATCATTACAGAGCACCGAGCTGAGCTTCCTGTGCTTTACTGCAGCTTCCCACTAGCTAGCTATTTTATACATGATAGTGTATGATACATGTTAATGATTGCATCTAGGTGGTGGATATCTCTTAAGCTCTTCTGTTTGTTTGAATATTGAGTACAAAAATGCTGAAACAAAGCTAATGGTGGGTTCTGGAAAATTGCCTGCCATCTATTAGTTTGCTTTATTTCTTAGAAAGCATTTTATGAAAATTCTCTATCCTGTGAAATTACTTAAATAGCTATCTACTTTCCTTCTCTAAATCTGCTGCAAATTCTAATTAGCAGTTGGCAAAAAAGTATCACAGGGCTCCAAGCAGAGGTATTAGGTACAAGATTAGAACCATTATATAGATGCTGGCTGGGGAGTATCAAGATCTGGATTCCAACACTTCCACTTCCATTTGTTGGCCAAACCACTTAAATACCTGCATAGATTGAGCCCCAATTTCATTTTATTTCATGGTCTTCCATTCCTAACAGATGATTCCAGGCTGTGAACTTGTTTATTAATACAGTAAAATTAGATACTAGAAAGACATAGCGTGTCTAGAATTCGGATCTGCAACGCATAGTGCAGAAGTCTCATGGCCCTTTGATGCATTTACACTTTTCACACTGTGGAAAATTTAAATATGGCACAGAGTCATAAATATTTAACAAGGGAAACCTGGCATACAAAAAGCATTCGGCAACACGTGTGTGTGAAGCTTTGCTGAAAGTGGTCATTGGGCAGGCAGAGCAAGTGGCCTCACGTCCTGGAAAATGAAGAGAATATAAAGGAGTATGAGTGTGAATTTTATAAAAGTCATTGGTAGGCCGATAAATATTATGGTGTGTCCAGCAATTACTAAACGTGTTTTCCCTTTAATCCTATGGCACAGGTAAATATAGGACTAGAAGTGCCATCGACAGCAGAGACGTTTAGTATCAAATATCTGTTACAAATCCCCTTCCTACTGAATTCCTCAAATATAGCAATTAATAGTTCATGACTTCCCTCATAGCTCAGTCAATAAAGAATCTGCCTGCAATGCAGGAGACCTGGGTTCGATTCCTGGGTCGGGAAGATCCTCTGGAGAAGGAAATGGCAACCCACTCCAGTATCCTTGCCTGGAGAATCCCATGGACAGAGAGGCCTGGCGGGATACAGTCCATGGGGTGGCAAAAGAGTTGGACACGACTGAGCCCAAGCACAACTAAAACTAACTAGGGCTCTGGGGACCTTGGGGCTTATGAATCACATTAAACTAAATAGTTATACATGTCGCTGTGTTCCACACTGTACTCAGAAGTTAGTGTTGATTTGGGAAGGGGCCTTAGCATTAAATAGAATATTGAGGGAATTCCCTGGCAAGCCAGTGGTTAGGACGCTGTGCTTTCATTGCCAAAGGCCCGGGTTTGACCCTAGTCAGGGCACAGAGTCAGACACGACTGAAGCGACTTAGCAGCAGCAGCAGCAGCAGGGATCTAAAATCCCATAAGATACACAGTGCAGTCAAAAAAAACAAGAATATTGACCTGTAGCAATTATTAAAATAAACATCAGAGCAGCACTTCTCAGATTGCTTGGAAGCTTATTTCACCTATTTGATTCTGTCCACTAGTTAATACAGTGACAGTTACAATGAGAGGTTGACCATTTACCAAGCATTTATGCAGTGGCTGCTAAGTCGCTTCAGTCGTGTCTGACTCTGTGTGACCCCATAGACGGCAGCCCACCAGGCTCCCCCGTCCCTGGGATTCTCCAGGCAAGAACACTGGAGTGGGTTGCCATTGCCTTCTCCAATGCATGAAAGTGAAAAGTGAAAGTGAAGTCGCTCAGTCGTGTCTGACTCTTTCTCGACCCCATGGACTGCAGCCTACCAGGCTCCTCTGTCCATGGGATTTTCCAGGCAAGAGTACTGGAGTGGGGTGCCATCGCCTTCTCCTAAGCATTTATGAGCTCTCTGCAAACAGAATCATGCTGCATAAATGAGGAGGCCAAACCAAATGTACAGAGAGAACTATCAACATGTAAAAGAGTGCCATGTTAATTAGCAACAGTTTAAACTATCCCCTCAAAACTTGTGATTCAAGTCAAAAGGAAGCACATTGAATGGGCCGCATTTTACATCACAAATGAAAAATGAAGATAAATCCCAAGCTATATCCTGATCGTTGCACAATTCTGGTGAATCTTTGAGAAGGATATTTGATTTCACGTACAGCATCTCTTACGGCATTCCACTTATCACATTTTTATAGGAAAAGTGCTTTTCATCGCCACTTTCATTACATAGTATTCTTGTTTTTCTCATCAGTTATTTATTTATTCATTCAGCAGTTATGGAGAAGCAGGAAAGCATAAGTAAACATGGTCCATGTGTTAGAAATATGAACAGGGGGCTAAATGAGATTGAAGAAGGACATGTAATCCATGCTGGGTATGTGTGTAAGCTGTGGACAGAGTGAACGGGGATTGCTGTAGGATCTGACAGCAAGATCCTAGGTGTTAGGGGTGCCAAGACCGAGGTGTTAGGGGTAGAAGTAAGGAAGTGATTGGATGGAGGAGATGCAGGACAGTGAACCAGGTAGAAGCAGCAGCGCTCAGAAAAGCTGGAGGAGCTGTAACAACAAGATATGTTTGGCAGCCTACAAGTAGTTCAAAATGAGTGAAATATAGAGGGCGGGCACAGAGGCAATTAGAGAATCTCACATATTGAGAGATGAACAGGAAAGACGCAGTCTACAAGGGAGCTGGACTTCATTCTGAGAACACAGAGCTATCTAGGATGTTACTAATACTAACATGAGTAAAATGGGTTTTAGAATGAGAATGCTGGCTTTTATGTACAGGTTGAATGGGGTGGGCCTAGGGATCTGTCCAAGGTGATTGCTGTAATCTGAACAAAGCAATCTGAAAAATGTGAATTAAAACAGTTGTGAAGATGAAGGGGGAAAGAGGTGGTTTGTAAAGAGCAATAAATGCACAACGATGTTTTTAAGTTTAGCTCTCCGAAAAAATCCACAGAGTGTGAAGCATAAAAGTCATGATGAGAGTTAGCTGTGGATATGAATTCCAGAAAAATCAATGCATGACATTTATTGAGCAGTCATGTTTCAAAATATTTTCCCTTGGTAGACAATGTTCTAATCAAAATGTCAGCAAAGGGAATACAAACCAAACCAAACCAAATGAAAAACAAAACAAACTTCCATCTCCTCGTCTACCATATTTTCTCTCCTAAATAACAGATTCATTCTTTTAAAAATATATCAATGGAAGAAGTTCAACACGATGTCCATCTGAGCCTGGTTTGTGGACAGCGTGTATTTTATAGCATACATCTTTAAAATGTGAAATGTAAAGGACTGAATAAGATGATAAAACCTTCTCCAAAATGTCAGTTAGCTTTTTATTTTATCAAACAGATAAAAGATAATTCAACAGAAAATGAAAAATTATGACCCACTGGACTGCTCCCTGACTCCAGAACTTATCCTTCGTCCATGTATCAGGGTGATAAAACCAGACACCTCTCCCTGGGCAGTAACCCTAAGCTGGGTCCCTGGGCTAGACACTGTCACCCCCCAGTTTCTACCCCATCCTCCAACAGCCAGACACCCATGGCAAGGATGGGATCAAAGGAGAAAGGAGAACGCTTGCCTCCACAATTCACGCTCCCAGCGCCTACAGCTCTTCCCCTCCCAGTTTTCTTGAATTCTCTCTCCATCCTCTCCCTGCTCCCTCAGCAGAGAGGTACAGTCCACATATATGGTCAGTCTCCAGTGTACACAGTCATGGGACTTTTAGGGCATGTGCTCTATAGATGGAGAAATTTTGCAGCCCTCAGTTAGTTTAGCCTGGAATGAAAACTTTTGTCTCCTCTAAGTCCCCTTTGCTTTCAATTTCATGATTTCCCTCCAGTTCCAAGCCTTGGGAATGAGTTTATGTTTCTTCTTCCAAAGTAATTCACCTTTCCTCTGGCCTGAGCCATCTCCCACCATTTAAGAGCCAAAACAGCAGAGTGAGAAAGGGTGTGAGCTCTAGAGTTAGAGAAACAGGTTCCAACTCAAGCCTCCTCATTTCAGGCTCTACAATCTTAGACAAGTCTGACCACCACTCTGTTCTCTCATCTATAAAATAGAGGTTGCAAAATCCTTTCTCCCTTGGGGTTTTTAAAGTACATTTAAATGAATCAGTTCATGTAATATACTTAACATATGGTCCAGCACCAAGGGAATGCTAATCTGAATACATTATATTAATTCTGGAAGCAATTGCTTCTTTTTCTGTCTATCTAGACCTCTCTGGTTAGTTTCTTTGGGGGTCAGGAACTCACATTAATGCAGTCCGAGACTCCTTCCTGATCTAGCTTCTCCGCTGTTCTCATTTTTAATGTTGTGTATGAGACCAGCTCTACTTACCTGAACCTCTCCAATCTCAATCAGTCCATTCTGGTTTAAGTTTGTTTTGTTTTGTTTTTTATTTATTCACATAGGATCTTCTCTGAAACCTCTGGGCTTCATTATCATTTTCTCCCTAAATTTAGGCCCATCTCAGGGAAGAGTTTCACATCTTATAACACACATCTGTGTTCCCTTCCTCTTCTGCCCATCTGTCTTGCTGTTCATTCATTCATGCAAACGATGATAATCATTTTTTCCTACATTCAAGGAGTTCAAAGTGTAATGGGAAGATGGATGATATATTGTGATGAGTAGAATGATGAATTTCAACTTTAATGAGATAGCATGTGTAACATACTTACCTAAGAGAGCACCCGGCACATAGTAAAGATCACCAAGGATTAGCTATCTTATTATAAGGCATAAAGAATATCCCTGAAAAGAAGCACGTAACTCTTGAGTTACATGTTCAGTGATGAACAGGAGATTTCTTGGAAATCAGAGGAGGAGGAAATTCTGCCTTCCTTGTCAAGGAAACAAGACGTATAAAGGCAAACATGGGGGAACACAGACTAAAACAGCATTTAGTGTTTGCAAATTTCAAGTATTTCTAGAGGATAAAGGGAGAAGCGGGTAAAGGATTGGTGGAGAGTTGAGGCTGCTAAGGCAGGCAGATGTCGGATAGTAGAAGTTCCTTTTCACTTTGCCAGGTATCGTGTTTGAACTGGAGTCTGGAGCAGAAAGAATTGTTCCAAATTATTAAATGCCTACTCTGCGGCAGATGGCATCATAGATATTTGACATTCATTATCCTATTTAAACTTCCTGTGAAATGGAAGGTAGATAGATAATCAGTCTGGTTTCATTGATATGGAAATCAAAGGTCAATTGAAAAAAATAGTACAGACGGGATTTGAATGAAGGTCACTGGATTGAAAGTTCATATTCTAATATACCACATTTTGGAAGAGACTGGACTAAGTTAGTGGGAAGTGAGGAGCTGTATTAAGAAAATGAATAATGTGAATACATTTGCTTTTTAAAATTGTAACTTTGCAGCAGTGGAGAATAGAGAAGGGAGAACCTAGAAACAGAAAAACCAATTAAAACCGGAAGCAGTAAGTTGGTGAGAGGTACAGGAGTCTAAACAAAAATGGAGGCAAATTCAAAGAAAATGTCAAATCTGAGATCTACTGGGGAAAAATAACTGACAACGTCTCATTCTCAAAATATTCACTGACATTTTATCACACGAGGCCCATCTTATGGAGGGTCAACCATCCCACCATGGTGATCAGAGAACAAAAAGAGGGGAAGGAAAGGACAAAGAGTTTTTGCTATAACTGGTAACTGGTTCCATAAAGAATCTTTTGGGCTGGGACTTCCCTGGTGGTCTAAATGTTAAGACTCCATGCTTCCATTGCAGGGGGCATGAGTTCAATCCCTAGTCGAGGAAATAAGATCCCACATGCCACGTGGCCAAAAAAAGAGAATATTTTGGAAGCCCCCTGGTGGCCTAGTGTTTGGGCTTTGGGGCTTTCACTGCCATGGCCCAGGTTCAATCCCTGGAGGTGTGCATCACAGCAAAAATAATAATAATAATTAAGAATAAAGTTTTCAACATCAGGCTACAGCTCAAAATTCAACCTATTTTTTTTAATAACAAATAAGGACATACTCCCAGATCTGATGAATAAAATGAAATTATAGGCAGATGAAGGATCAATTCTTAGAGAGACTCTAACCAAGGGAAAAAGTTACAATTTTGCTACAGTTAGTAAAAGGGAGACCAATGTGGGTTGTAGAAACTCTGTATTGATGTGCAGGCTGAGAGTTTTGAGGCAGTTTTTATGAGTTATTTACAGAGATTCTTTATTCAACTCAAATGTTAATATTTACCTGGTGCTTCTGTGTGCCCAGCAGTGTGACTGGGCAGTGGTAAGTGTCCCTGCCAGGATCCCAGTGATGGGTTTTTTAAATGCATATTTGGAATCTTAAGAAATACAAGACCATGCAAGGAATAACATTTTTAATTTTTAATACACATTTTGACATGTTGAGAATTTCTTATGTGTGTGTGTGTGTGTGTGTGTGTGTGTGTTTTAATTAGCATTGCATGTTTTTCCACTATGAACAAGCAGAGTGTGCTTTTAGAGAGAGACTCTTGAGGAGTTGTCCAGGGACCTTTACAAGGGGTGATCGGATCTTACAATGATGACTGTAGGGAGCTCAAAAGTCCCCGTGAATGAATTATGAATGGATCAGAGTCCCAGATAGTTCAAGAAGAATCTGCATGTCCACCAAAGGAACATACAAATGTTTCCCTATAACTGCCAGGAGGAAGGTGTCTAATGGTACAGTTTAAAGAGAGTAAGGAAGGATGGACAGTGCCTTAGAATGACTGATCTGCAGGTCATAAATCCAGACTCCCCCTTCAAATAAGCCCAAAGCATCACACTAGAAAAGAACAAGACTACATTTTTGGGTAGCGCTCCAGCAGACTCACTCCCTTGTTCTCCAGGACCTATTATCAGAGGGATTTGATATTATAGTAACAGTGCTAGTTGTTCACAGGCAGGCCCCATCACATCACCACTCAGGCATAGTATGGAAAACTTACACTTGGCTTCCTTTCTCGGTCCGTGAAAAGGATTTTGAAAAGCCCTGAGAAGGGTTTACAACATCATGAAGGATGAAACTGGACTGTTCATACAATGCCTGAACCTGGCTTTCTGTGTTTCTAATGACGAGTGGGTGGATCACCCAGGCTCATTCCAGACGTCTTCATCTGACTTGAGAAGCCCAGTTCACTGCCTGGCTGGTGTCCTGAGGTCTCTGCCTTTTACCCCTCTTCTGGAAGCCAACCTCACCTCCTGGCTGGTGTCTTTTTATGACTCTTCCCACCAGCCCTCCCTGACATGGAACATTCTAGACTTGGCTCCTCCACTAATGAGAGCAACCTCTTATGGAACACTTTATCAGAGCAGACTTATCAGATCTGCTTGGGCAGTTCCCAGGTATCAGCCATACCATGAGTATGCCAGAACACATTGACCTGAGGCTTCTGAGAGATGCCGAACAAAAGTAAATTCTTCCTAATTCACAGATTTTATTGCAAGGGCCAGTTGAGGCTATGAATTCAACCACTTTACTCTTCATGTAACTTAGGTAGCTTGGTAGTTCCACATACATACATTGAGGAGCTTCTTGGGAAATGGAGTGTGTTAATAAGTTGAACAAACACTTATGTAATATTTTCTACGAAACAGGCCTTTTGCCAGGCAATGGTAAATTTGAAGTCAGCCTCTGTCCTTTCCCTGGAAGAACTCCAATCTGGGTAAGGAAACAAACAAACATCTCCAAAGGTCTAAAAAGAAGGCAGAGAATTGAAAGTGGTAGAAGAGAAAAGTTAAAACAGCTTTTCATAGTGTCACTTTATTGGGAGTGGTATTAAAGGTAGAATTTAAGACACTAGGCAGTGGGTGGGGTTGACCTTGGAACCACCAGGACCCTCCTGTCAGCAAACCACCTGGTCAGTGCCCTGAAGTTTCAAGTAGCCGGCAGGCTCCTCTCTGCATTCCCTAACAGGTCGGGGCGGAGCAGTGAATGGGAGTTAATTTTAAGAAAATCAAGGAGGTGCAGTTGAGTTACCACAAATGGGAAGAGTTTTGAGGGTTTCACAAATGTGAAGACCATTCCTTTTCAGAGGCTGTACTGACGTTCTAAGACCTGTTTAAGTCTAAGTTGAGTGTGCCTACAAGCCAGCGTTAGTTTTCAACAAAGCTACATGTCACATTATCTCCTCACGTGCGTCCTGGCAAAAATAGTTGTCATAAAAAAAGTAAACAATTTGCTCTTTCCCTTAGATTTTATTTTCTGTCCCCTTGTTTATTCCCCTTCAAGGCAGTAAATAAGTTCTTCCCAAGAACAGCATGAGGTCACTGCCTGCAAGCAAGCATTTTCCTAGGTGACCGAGGAAAACAAAGTGTGCGTGTATCACGTTTTCTCAGCACATTGCTAACTACCGAGGCTTTCTCCTTTACTTAGGACCCACAGCCCAATTTTATGTTCCCAGTTAACCCACTGTCTCTGTGTTTATTAAGTTATCCTGGTGTGGTAAGATGTGTCCCAGCCTTCAGTGGGTGCTTCTTCTCTCAACAGCATCCCCTTTCGCCTGCACTCTCCACCTCCCCACTACTCAGCATTATCCCATCAGCATCTGCTCCCAGGTGCTGCCCAAAGACCAAGGTGTAACACTATCTTCAGGTAGTCTTGCCAAGGCTATTTGCACTTAAATAGGATTCAGAGTATTACACTGAAGGCATTGCTGTCACAAGGCAGAAATTTAGACATTACTGGGGAGATGGAAGAGAATGGAAGGGGTGGAGGACAGTGATGAGCTAACAAGGGCCCTTCTGCTTCTACTGTAGTCAATCCCCTCTTCTAAGTGTAAAGAATAATCACGTCTATGCCCAGTCAACCCCAGGGAGGTCAGACTTGACTTCGATATCATATCTTCTTAATTACACCCTTCTCCTATTTACATAAACTCCCAATAATTATGTGGATTCCTCTAACTCTGACAAGCCAGCCAGGAAGGGCTAATCTACCTATGTTTACAGGTAGCTGGCAACGCCAGGACTTAAGCCAGGTCTGTCTGGAGCCAAAAGCCAGTCTCCATTCATTATTTTATCCCCGCATAGCTTCAGGGGAAAATGCTCCTTTTTTTACTTTAATTCAATCCCTTTAAGCTGTCTCTTGCTGACTTAAAATGCTTTATTGACTCCAACCTTATTTTTTTAAATTACATTTTGCCTGTTCCTTTTATTCTTCCTTTAGTAGAAATCCATGTTACATCATCTCAGGTATAAGGACACTTCTTACAGTTCAAGTACAAGAGATCACCTTTCCATATTCTTTACTGCAAAACAACACTGATTCCTGTATTTCCATTACCATTCATCAAAGTTGCTAATGAATTCTCTATGGTCATCCAGTTAAGTGGCTAATTTTATGTTCTCCAAAGCCATGTCTTTTAAACAGAGAAAAAAAAAAGCAATAATTTCATATATATGAAAAATATTTTATTGTATAGTTGATTTTTAAATTTTAAAACTTAAAATTATAACTTTTATTTTATGATGAATGTATTGTATTACATATAACTAGTGAGTTTTTAAGTTTAAATAGTGGTTTTGAAACATTAGCTATACATAATTACCTTTATTTTTTATATGCTATTCTATAAATAAAATCATACATCTTATAAATATTTATAGAGCCTGAAAGTCACAAAGTGTGTCACAATACATAATTGATGATGTTACAGAGGCAAAGTGTATTTAGCTCCACAGACCATAATGAATAAATAAATGAATAAAAACAAGGATAAGAAAATACCGCAGGCCTTGAAATTCAGAAACTATAATCAATGCCTTAATATCCCCTCTCTTTTAAAAGATACACAAAGAATCTGTATTACTTAAGAGAGCTTGCAGATATATAATATGAAAATGTTAGTCCTGACAATTAGCTATGGAGATTAAAATGTTAATGGGCCATGCTTTTCCAAGATAAGAAAATGAAGCAAAGCACTTCTTGTATTCATTTCTGCTCCCTAAGACAACAGTTTATCTCAACTTCATTCGGGCCACCATTGATAATCCACCAATGTGTAATTTCAAATGTCCCACAGAGGATAATGGACCACTTGCCATATGACTAACAATTTAATGTCTCAGCCATAAATTAAATCTTGCTTAATGTATGGTACATGATGGAAAGCCTCTGTTCTATCCGTTTCTTCCAACAGATAATTGATGCAGAGGAGAAACAAAAGAAGGGGCTCCCTCTAAAAAATAAACGCTCCACAAAGCAACTGCCTGCCTCACCTAATGCAATACGTTTCTCATGGGTCTTTTGTTACCCTGTAACATATTAAATTATCCTGCCAATTACCTTGGCAACTAAAACAAGAGCTTCTAATATGCTGATGACTTTTGGACGATTACACCAGCTGTCAGTAAGAAATGATAATTAAGGTATCTTAATTATTAAGCATGATGAGAATATGCAAAATGTGTGTGTGTGTTTTAATAAAACTTGTGTCTAAAGCACAGAGGAATCCTCATACTGACAAAATTCTCTTTCTCTGCCTGAGATCATCTACGTGGCCCCTTTTCTCTCTGAGACTAGCAGACAGCTGGATAAATTTCAACAACCTTTGAGATATGTACTCTTGCCCTCACCTCAGCCTCCCAGTTATTTCCCTGGGTCTCTTTTAGTTATAAATGTAGCAGACTGTGATGGTTTTAAAGCTACGTTTTTGGCCAGCTTACCTTCAGAACAATAGCAACAATAACAAAAGAGTCAGTCCTAATAAAGGGTCTTTGAACAGTCAGGTTAAAGCAACTAAAAGTGTTCTTTTATGCTGCTTATTACTGTCTCCCCCGAAGGTTAACCGTCTTAAAAGGCTGGCGTTTAGACTGAGACTAGGAACAAAGCATCACTAGAAAGCAGAGAGCTCTTCCTCTGGCTCCAGCATCTGTACTTCCCGAAATTCTCAAGAAATAATAACGACTCAACGAAAAAGAACCGATACCTTTGAGTGAGAACATTCCAGCACAGGGATACCGTCTTGCTGGCTGCTGTGTAGAATGAGCTGCTTGGGCATGTATCTCTCTCTTCTTAGCTACGGTGTCTGCTTGGTGGCCGCTGCCAACATAGGCAGCGTTACAACATGTATGTGGTGTTCGTCCGCAATAAAAGCAGACTAACCAGCCCAGCTTGGTGCGGCTTGCCGGAGGCATCAGATCTTTAGACCCTCGCCATCTGATTGGCTGCTTCCTAGTCTCACTGTACTCGGCTGCCTTAACCTTCCACTGTGTTCAATATATTTTCCCCGGGGATACAGTCCGAGAATTGCTGGTTACGGAATCAGAGGCAGGTTAAACTGAGTTGGTTTCAAAAAAGCAGTGACGTGATTTTCTGTGAACACGTCTAATGTTTAATTCTCCAAAGTTCTACACAGCCTATCCTGGAGAAACCTAATAAGATGGATATAATTTAACCATCGCAATTTTATGTTTCCTCTCTGAAAATACCTCTGGTTTAATGCACGAATAACACAGCACTGAAGTGATCAGGTGGCCTCTTGCGATGTGGCATGTCTGTATAATCAACATTAAATCAAAACAGATGGGGATGACAGAATATATTAAGAGGGTTATTAGAAATGCCAGACGATGCTGTTGAATAAGGCTGTTGAGGCCATCTAAAGAAAGTGTTATAAATCACTTACACAAAACACTCTTACAATATTTATGGTTGACTTTATATAGCTATGATAATGAAAACCTAAAGATCAATGACAAACAATAAATGCTTTGTTACCACCTCCAGAAGAAAAGTGCCAGGAAGAAATATCAAATCTGGTATTCTATGAAAACAGGCCGAACTAGAAAAGAGTAAAAAAGTACACTCTTACCATCTCCTGTCCACGTATTAGGTTCAATTTTATACATGACTTTGGCCAAATACTTAGAGTATTTAAAAGTAACCACTGGTATTATACTACTTTTAAAAATTAATCAAATTATTTATATCTTCAAATTAAAGACAGTGCATTGATTGCATATATTTAATCTTCTCTCCTTCACGAGACCTCACTAAAATAACAGTAGTTTTTATTTTAAAAGCCATAAACCCATAAAGACAAAGAAATAGGTAAAGTTTGCAACCAAATTTAGAGAACGAGACAGCAGATAGACTGGTGGTAAGTGAACAGGGAAAGCTGAATCCCAAACTAACAACGTACATAGTCAAGAAATGACAAAATTTGCAACACACCAACCTGAATAATCTCTGGAATTGGTGACATAATGAATATTTGGAAGCGGAAATAAAGTGGGGCTAAAAACGGCAGGTGCTCTGACCACCCATGCTTCATCTTAGCAGAACACTGGAGGTTTATTCTCTGGAGATACTAAAAGGATCTCTCTGTTTTTTGTTTTTGTTTTTTTTTAAGATAGTATAATGAAAATATGAGAATTAATGAGAAATGGGTCTCCTTTCCTGCACTTTTCTCCTGTGAGACAAGTAGCAGTATGTAGACTCTTCAAAAAGGACATCTAGTGCTCTCTGGGGACTCGATCTTCCCAAATCTTCTTCAAGGCACTAAAATTGGACCTTGTTGTTCAGTCACTCAGTTGTGTCTGACTTGTTGCGACCCCATGGACTGTAGCCTGTCAGCCTCCTCTGTCCATGGGATTCTCCAGGGGAGAATACTGGAGTGGGTTGCCATTCCCTACTCCAGGGGATCTTCCCAACCCAGGGATCAAACCTGAGTCTCTTGTGTCTCTCGGATTGGCTGGCAGATTCTTTACCACTTGTATCACCGGGCGCCCTCTATTTCCGAGTTTGCTCAGATTCAAAATTCCTGTCCATTCAATCGGTGATGCCACCCAGCCATCTCATCCTCTGTTGTCGCCTTCTCCTTTTTCCTTCAATCTTCCCCAGCATCAGGGTCTTTTCCAGTGAGTCAGCTCTTTGCATCAGGTATTGCCAAAGTATTGGAGCTTCAGCTTCAGCATCAATCCTTCCAAAGAATATTCAGGGTTGATTTCCTTTAGGATTAACTGGTTTGATCTCCCTACAATCCAGGGGACTCTCAAGACACTCCCTCACAAATTACGCAACCAGATGACCCAGCAATGAAACCACATTGATAAGCTCTACATGTGAGATTTGTTCATTTGTTTATTCATTTATTGATTGATTGATTGATTGGCCATGGAACTTGTGGATTGAATCTATGCCCTCCACAACGAGAGTACCAAGTCCTAACAGCAGGGAATTCCCTACACATGAGATTTAGTGCCCCACTCTTCTGTATGTGTGCATGCATGCTAAGTTGCTTCAGTCACATCTGACTCTTGTGACCCCATGGACTATAGTCCGCCAGGCTCCTCTCTCCATGGGGATTCTCTAGGCAAGAATACTGGAGTGGGGTGCCAGGCCCTCCTCCAGGGGATCATCCCAACCCAGGGCTTGAACCTGCGACTCCTTCACTGCAGGGAAATTCTTTACTGATGAGCCACCAGGGAAGCCCCACTCTTAAGTATAACAATTATCTAATATCAAAGCAGAGACCAGACCAAAAGAAACAGGCAATAAACAGGCAGACAAATAAATATGGAAAAAGTAAACCGGAGGAAACAATGGGTATATAAATGCTGTCATTAACGCCCTTGTCGAAATGAAAGATCTGCAAGCAGCCTTCACTCTGCATGGCCCCAACGAGCGTGACTATCAGTTAACAGTGCAGTTCATAGCGCAGTCCCCTGGTAACGCAGCTCAGATTTCAGTTACCATGGCATATTAACTAACGGTAATTGCACAGTGTACAAACTTTTCGGTTGGCTCTTCTGCCCTGACTGTGGAGTCTCTCGTAGTAATAGGGGCACATCGTGCTCAGGAACCAATCACATCACTTCCTTCAGCCACTCTTGGCAATTGGGCACTGCCCATCTGTTAGTTCACTCCCAGACAGCAGAGTGTGTAGTCATGTCACCATGTTGGTCCCAATGATAAACCGATGTGACATTTTCCAGAATCGATAATGGAAAGAGGAAATCGGCCAACAGAGACGAAAGCACAGCAGTGAAATGAAAAAATGGTCATGGTGATATTGCCCTGCACTTTTCATTGTTGTGTGATGTCCTTGTCTGCATTTGGTATCAGGGTGATGGTGGCCCTGTGGAATGAGTTTGGGAATGTTCCCCTCTCTGTAATTTTTTGGATGAATCCGAGGATAGGTATTAGCTCTTCTCTAAACATCTGATAGAGTTTGACTGTGAAGCCATCTGGCCCTGGGTTTTGTTTGTTGAAAGATTTTTAATCACAGTTTCAGTTTCAGTGCTTGTGATTGGTCTGTTCATATTTTCTATTTCTTTCTGGTTCCCACCTTTCTCAAACTGTGGTTCTCTCATGCATTTCTTTTTAAATCTCAAGCAAATGTGATAGTTGGTTACATAATATCTATTTTGGGTACAATACATGAGAAGTATGATCACCATCCCAAACTCAAAGAATGGACTTGGAGACAGACGTCCAGCAGGAAGCGAGGCTTTCATGACGGTCTTGCAAGATTGGGTGTCTGGTGGGCACACAACCAGACTTGTTACACGGAGCAAGTTATCCCTCAAATGCAAGCCCCTCCCCCAGTTCCCCATTGATTATGGGGTGAACAGCCTTCCTGGACATCACCTAGGTTTGTTCCCTCCCTCTTTGTGGGCTGGCCCCTCCCTGACATCTTGTTTCCTCCTTTCCTGTGCACCTATTCCCGTTCTTATGCTTTGAATTCATCAATAGAATGAACCCGTGCAAAAATCCTAGGCGTCCCTCCCTCACTTTGTTTGCCCACCTTTCCAGTTTTGTAAACCTTATGGTTATCACACACACTAGCAATGTCATGCTCAAAATTCTCCAAGCCAGGCTTCAACCTTATGTGAACCATGAACTTCTAGATGTTCAAGATGGATTTAGAAAAGGCAGAGGAACCAGAGGTCAAATTGCCAACATCCATTAGATCATAGAAAAAGCAAGAGAATTCCAGAAAAACATCTACTTCTGCTTCATTGAATGCACTAAAGCCTTTTACTGTGGGGATCACAACAAACTGTGCAAAATTCTTTAAGAGATGGGAATACCAGAGCACCTTACCTGCCTCCTGAGAAATCTATATGCAGGTCAAGAAGCAATGGTTAGAACCAGACATGGAACAATGGACTGGTTCAAACTTGGGAAAGGAGTGCATCAAGGCTGTATATTGTCACCCTGCTTATTTAACTTCTATGCAGAGTACATCATGTGACATGCTGGGCTGGATGATACATAAGCTGGAATCAAGATTGCCAGGAGGAATATCAATAACCTCAGATATGCAGATGACACCACCCTTATGGCAGAAAGTGAAGAGGAACTCAAGAACCTCTTGATAAAAGTGAAAGAGGAGAGTGAAAAAGCTGGCTTAAAACTCAACAGTCCAAAAACTAAGATCATGGCATCTGGTCTCATCACTTCATGGCAAGTAGATGGGGAAACAATGGAAACAGTGACAGACTTTATTTTCTTGGGCTCCAAAATCACTGCAGATGGTGACTGCAGCCATGAAATTAAAAGATGCTTGCTCCTTGGAAGAAAAACTATGACCAAAATAGACAGCATATTAAAACGCAGAGACATTACTTTGCCAACCGTGGTCCACATAGTCAAAGCTACGGTTTTTCCAGCAGTCAAGTATGGATATGAGAGGTGGACCATAAAGAAGGCTGAGCACTGAAAAATTGATGCTTTTGAACTGTGGTGCTGGAGAAGATTCTTGAGAGTCCCTTGGACTGCAAGGAGATCAAACCTGTCAATCCTAAAGGAAATCAGTCCTGAATATTCATTGGAAGGACTGATGCTGGAGCTGAAGCTTCAATACTTTGGCCACCTGATGCGAAGAACTAACTCACTGGAAAAGAACCTGATGCTGGGAAAGATTGAAGGCAGGAGGAGAAGGGGACGACAGAGGATGAGATGGTTGGATGGCATCACTGACTCGATGGACATGAGTTTAAGCAAGCTCCAGGAGTTGGTGGTGGACACGGAAGCCTGGCGTGCTGCAGTCCATGGGGTTCGCTAAGAGTCAGACACAACTAAGGAACTGAACTAACTGAACTGAACTATGGCTATTTCATCAGCAAGCTGTCACTCAAAGTTAGCTGTTCTTGAACATGGACCACTCTAAGTTTTTTATTTCTTAAAGATACTTTGCTTGATATTGCAAATTATGGAAACTAATATAGATGCTCAATATCTAAGCACTTTATTACTCAGTTCCTGCTTAATTTCCAAGATTATCTCTGTCTTTGTGGCAAAAAATGTGAATTCTGCTTGGAATCCTCCACCAAATATAATGTTTTTTGGCAGCACTCTCTGTTTCAGATACGTCAATTTCAGTGACTTTCTTGTTAAGGGAATTTCAGAAAAAATAACACATCTTAAAATCAATATTAGGACATGCAGATGGCATGTTCAAAATTCTGAAGTGATGAAAAAGTGAAATAAAAGTAAACAGCATTTGAGAGAAACATACAAATATGTTCAGGCTATTTTTCTCCAAAATATTTATAATTATTCTAAAATAAATGAAAAACTAATTTACAAATGAGAATCTATAAAATAAGTTATACTACTGCTTTAACATGAGGTGAATTTTATGAAATGATACACATAATTTCAGTTACAAATTTTACCTCTTAATGATTTTTAAGCAAATGAAAGCAAAGTTAGTAAAAAATTTTAAATACCTATTTGATGATTATTAATGATTATTGAGGAATTATTGAGAAGCTCAATGATTATTGAGAAGGTCAAGGATACTTGCTCCAATTGCAAAGGATTTGGCCACCACAGAAGATACCTGTTTAAATCAACCTTTTTTGGTTAGAAATAAAATAAGCATTCCTTTAGTTTTACATAAAACTAAAAGTTTACCTAAAACTTTTTTTTACCATTACCTTCAGAATATAATCTGTAAGACTAACTTATTATAAAAGATGGCTTTTCACAGCTGACATTTCATGCAATCATATATTCATTTAGTTATTCATCAAACATTGTATGCCTCCTTCATGTTGGCACCAGGATTTGTGTGGAACTGTGGATTTCAAGGTAAAGAAAGAGAAGAAAACTGGAGGAAATAGTACTGGAAGGAACAGACCGATCCATCCTATACTGCCATCCATCTGGTCCACCCTATGCCCTCTACGTCATGTGTAGGATGTTGCATGCTCAGAGATGCCCTTTAAATTCACTTTTCCTATGCCTGTGTAGTTCATACAAGCAGATACTTTTCATGTCTTTCCAGGTTTCATGAGTGATGACAGACTTCCTCTGCAGATGTAGAAAAAGGACTTGTGGACACTACAGAAGAAGGAGAGGGTAGGACGAGCTGAGGGAGTACCGTTGACATATATACACTCCCATGTGTAAAATGGTAAAATAAAAAATGTGTAAAATAGATAGCCAGTGGGAAGCTGCCGTATAGCACCGGAGACTCAGCTCGGTGCTCTGTGACAACCTAGATGGGTGGGATAGCAGGTAGGGTGGGAGAGAGGCTCAGGAAGAAGGGGAGATGCATTGCACAACAGAAACCAACCCAACATTGTAAAGCAATTACACTATAATTTAAAAAAAATAAGATGTGGCCTATAAAAAAGAGAGAATTGAATAATAAAGTAGCTTCTACCGTATGGAAGTGAAATGACTACCTTAAAATGGCAGACTGCCTATTTCACTGATTGAATTTGTATTAATACATGTTTAACAGAAGCTTTACCATAACCTATGGGAGTCTCTAAAGTTTTGAAATATAAATGTTAACTGCCAGTTCCAAATCTCAAAACAAGGCTACAGAACAGACTTTTGGTAATTAACCCAGGGTACCAAAAAGCGGCCCCTTTCCTTTCTCCACACACACCCTCTGTTTGCAGTAGTTTAGTTCTTTCAAGCCTATCACTGCTTTTGTCTGCTCACTTCAAAGCCATATTCAGCTGCAGGTCTCAAACACAATGCAGAAGGCTGGTGTCTGCTTACGAGAGCCGCAATGCTTTGCTTCAGAATTGCCTTAACATCTAAACTTATTGGTCTAGATTTACCACCTTGACCTACTTCATTCATTTATTTTCATGAAAATGGAGACTTCTGATGCTGATTCTTTCACATGAAAGGCATCCTTTAGACGAGTGCGCAGATAAAACTAATTATTCTTCTGATAAATTGCTCCACTCACATTAGCTCTTCTGGGCAATAAGCAGCGGAAATAAAATACTTACATCTCTATAAGCAATTCTGGGGGACACTGAGGTTTCTACTTAAAACATGTTTAAAAGCATCAATTTAGTCCCTGATAAAAATAAATCATCCCTCAGCTAAACTCCTTACTGACTCCATCCCCTTCGGATCCATTTACATCCTAACCATGTCCACTACAGCCCTTGCCTTCTACTTCTACAAAGAGCAAATCATGTGCGGCTGCAGCTGCTGGTTTTCAACACCCTCTGAAAGGAGTTCAGGGTGGACACGGCAGAAATGAGGCACTCTCTGCTCGGGGCGGGGGGGGGGGAGGGGGAGGGGATGGGCGAGCCGGCAGGACAGGTCTTCAGAGAGTTAGATACTTTCAGGAGCCGATTTTAAGAGTCCGATTCTTGTATCTCCGCATATCTAGAAAAGCACTTAAATTGTTCATGGTGACAACTGTTCCTTGTGACTAGCAAAAGTTTCAGGAGACTGGCAGAAACCTTCTGGAAAAATATGTGTCTGATTGCACGTAATCCCCCTTTACCAAAATCACATATACACTGACCTCTCTACTCTGCGTCTTTGGAACAGTTTCTCAGAGCTACCTGAGGTGCTGTCTCCTGGGCTGCAGTCCTCATTTTGCTCCCAGTAAAACTTAACTCACAACTCTCATGTTGTGCATTTTTTTTAAGTCAGCAACCACCTGCTGTGAACACTTGACCTCCCATGAAAACAAAGGAAGATGAGGATAAGAGAGGATTTTTTAGACATAGTGGAAGACATGATTACTTATATAGAAGGCACATTGAATTCCGAGCAGGATGAATATATGCATACCTACATTCACATTAAAACTACATAAAGTCAAAAATAAAATTGTAAAGATAGAAAGGACAGTTTACCTACCCAGGTAAAGCAATTGGGTAAACAGCATCAGTTCAGTCCCTCAGTCGTGTTCGACTCTTTGTGACCCCATGGACTGCAGCATGCCAGGCTTCCCTGTCCATCACCAACTCCTGGAGTTTGCTCAAACTCATGTCCATCAAGTCAGTGATGCCATCCAACCATCTCATCCTCTGTCATCCCCTTCTTCTCCTGCCCTCAATCTTTCCCAGCATCAGGGTCTTTTTCCAAGGAGTCGGTTCTTCGCATCAGGTGGCCAATGTATTGGAGTTTCAGCGTCAGCATCAGCCCTTCCAGTGAATATTCAGGACTGATTTCCTTTAGGATGGACTGGTTTGATCTCCTTGCAGTCCAAGGGACTCTCAAGAGTCTTTTCCAACAGCACAGTTCAAAATTTCCAAATGGGTTCCAAAATGAGTAAACAGCATACTTCTCATTAATAAAAAGAAATGTGGAAATATAATAGAATAACATCTTCAAACTGATGAGAAGGGAAAAAACACCTCTCAGAGTTAAAATTCTAAATACTGCTGAAATATTAATTAAAATAGAGGGGAGTAAACAGAAGTGAGGATTAACACCAAAAAGGACACCGAGAGCTCAAAGTAGAAATTCATGGCCATGGTGCTAATTGTTGAACACCTACCAAATTCCATGATCTATATCATTAAAGGCAGTTAAGCATTTGAGAAGCTTCGAATTTAACAATCTTTCGATTTGTATGTGTGACTCTATGTCCAGAAATAGTCTTTGAAAAATGTGGTATTCTAATTATACTTCATGCTCATACCAGCTATTCATTATTTGAATTATGATTTTATTATAAAACCCCATAAGGGAAGAGACCAGGGCTGTCTTAGTCATCATTTTATTCCCAGCTGCTAACACATTGCTTGGTACCTTGTAGGAATTCAGCAGTTATGGGCTAAATACATGAATTCTTTGTCTAAATCTACCTCTAAAACTTTTCACCCTCCCCGTCAATATTCTTCCTGAAGGTTAGAAAAAAAATATTCTCTTTTTCTTAATCTGCTACTCTTTTGCATATGGTATGGAATCTGTTTTTTCTTAAATAATACAAGAAGTGACCTTTTTTTTTTTTTTTCCTGGAAAGAAGGATAAGAAATTAAGAAACTGTAGAGATGGAATTAAGAATTCCAGAATATATTTAAATAAGACACAAATTTATTACTCACCCTCTCATTGAAAGCAAGAGTCTTGAAGTCAAATTTCTTAAAGGGCTAGACAGATAATAGCTATAAATGTTTAGGACTTCCCTGGTGGTCCAAGTGCTTAAGACTGCAGTTCCACTGTAGGGAGTCACAGATTCCAGCCTTGGTAGGGGAACTAAGATCCTGCATGCTATTTGGCATAGCCAAAAAAAAAAAAAAAGTTATAAATGTTTAAAAAGAACAGATAGAAAGCAATAGAGAGGGCTGTGACCCATGAAAATACAATGAAAACATACTGAAATTTACTTCCCCAAATACTATGGATTAGGTATTCTGGAATGCACCTCTTAAAAATCTTTTTAAATAGCAGAAAAAAAAGCAATAAATATTTAAATCCTCCATTGAACTTTAGCTGAAGGAGCTGATTCTATTTCTAGGTGTTTAAATAAGGGCTAATATATTGAGGCTCTGGAATTGCTTGCTGACACCAGGGGGCAAGGGGTTAGAGGTGAAGCTTTGTTTAGGTCAGCACATGGTGGAGTGCCAGAACTGAGATTTCTTCATAAATCTAAAGTCCATAAGATACTAGACCTTTCATGGTAAAAGAATGGGTTAGGAAAAAATCCTCGTGTCAAAGGGAAAGATGCGTCTTTCTCAGTTTCAGATCTGAGTGAGGAAAAAATACATATTGTAATTTTAGGCATGGCCATATGAGTTTGTACTTCCCCTATGACTTTTCAAACCTCCAAATGAGAAATTGGAATATTGGTTCAGGACTGAGGATGCCCTCAGGGATACGGTAGAAGCAAGTTCTTTCTGGAGTCATGGTCCTTCAACCCAGGTCTCCTAGAGACTCACTAGATTTCAGTTAGTCAAGTAAACCAGCCTGTTGTGTTGGTACCAAAAGACTGATGTATAGATAGATCTTTCTAGGTGTGAGCAAGAATAAAAGTACATTTTAAAAAGCAGATTCAACTCATACATGGTTTGAATTAATGTATGTAGGATTAATGTTAAATTATTTTCAAAGTGAATGGTAAAATGACAAAGAATGTAACCATTGCAGTAAAGGCTTTGCACGTGGTTTTGACTCCATGAGAGGAAAGGTAGATATTCGGCTACAAAGAGCAGTTTATGACTTTACCAGAGGACATATACAAATGCCTCAGAAATTACAGCTTTGTATCATTTCCAATAGCCTTTCAGAGGGTATTACTTACAAGCTATACAGTGGACTCATTCATTCTTACAATATTTACTTAATAAAGAAAATTTAATCTCAAAAAAAGAAATAGTCAAGTGGGCTAAAAATGGTTCTCTTTCTCTTAAAACCTTCTGGAGAGTCCGACTCTATCAAACGAAGTTGTAGGACTGAAATGTCACTTCCAACTAGGGCTTTCTGTCTGTCCAGTGTGGCTTGTACCAGAAATCTAAGGTTTTTGTAAGCTGATGTCATAGTAATTTCAAGTCATTGGAAAACACTTAAGTGAATTTTCCAATGTCTGTTTTCCTATAATGTTGCAAATTATTTTGGTGCTTGATAACACTGAAATTAACGTGATAGAAAAAAAGTATTTATTTGATAAATTTCAAACTATAAGCAACCCTTGTCCATATTATTAGAAATCTTACTCTATTAACAAGACAGGCAACAGCTTATCTAAAGAATTAGCAACCAAATCAGCAGGAAATTTTACTTGAAGCATTTTATGTAAGCAATCTGGTTCTCAATTCTGCATAAAATGAAAGCAAACATGTTTTGGAGGTTGTTTTGAACTGAATAGAATGGCGTTCACACCTATATATAGCAAGCCTCGCCAAGCTGTGGAAACCACTCTAGTTAATGTGATTGAAAACCTCAGTAGTGGAATTCTTTTTGCTTCAGTTTCACTAGAGCTTTACAGGAAGAAAAATATTTCCAAATGGGTGGAAATTTCATTTAGCACTGACTACTTTTGGCCCTATTTTCCTAGAAAATCCATATCGAATTGTCTAAGGCATTTCTGGCACAGGCAAACTGCGAGCAAGTCATTTATGTCCCCAAAACGAACTTTGAAAGTGAAGCTGGGCTGAAAATAGGCAAAAGGAACCATAGATTTTTTTTTAAATGAAAAACACACAAAACTCAACCCGTTTTTAGAAATTCAAGTTTAAAGAGGAAGAATCAGCAGAGAGATAGCGATTGTTTGCATCTATTCTAGGAAAGACTGGAACATAATTCTTCACTAATTGCTTACAACAGGACAGGTCACTCACTCCCATGATTCATTAAAAAAAAAAAAAAAACATAAAACTTTACAGTTCATTCCTGCTGGTCTGTAAAGGCATGTTGCTTTGCACTTAAATCATTCTCTGAGTTCTAATTAGGTTGTGAAATGAACTCAGGTCTAAAGCTTATTGGGCCTTGGGAAGCTGGGAGCGGGGCATGAATGTTTAGGGCACCAAGAAGAATCATTTCTTTCTAATATATACAATTCTCAAAGAAGTTTTGTTAGGTTTGAGTTGAATATCACAGAGTTGAGTCAAGCTGAATTCAATCTAAGTGAATCAATCATAGATCACACTGTTGATTTTTAGAGTAAAATTATTTTTTTTTTCTAAAAGTGTCCTTGAAGCCTGTCCTTCGACAAGAGCCAAGAATGCCTATTGTAAGTTTTTTCTGAGAACAGTTAACCGATTTGACTTAGGAATAGGTGGCTTCCTCTTACTATAAAGAAAATTTAAAATTGAAATCAACAAATCAGGGTAAAAAAGGAATGATTTCATCAATATCTTTATTATGCAATATTAGTTATCTTTCACAATCATTTCTTTTTCCAGTTAGAACCACGAATAAAATGTTTCTTGCTGTGTTTCTCGTTAGCATCTGACTCTGTGCTGTGCTGTGCTTAGTCGCTCAGTTGTGTCCGACTCTGTACAGCTAGACTGTTAAGATCTGGGAGGATAGGGACTGTGTCTGTTTTGTTCATCCTTCCATCCCAGGACTGGTTTAGTGCCTGGCATACAATAGCTACGTCATAACTACACAGTAATGGACACTTCGTTGGATTCTGACCCCTCCAATTCCCACTTTCCCACCTTCCTAGATGGGGTCCCAGGATTCACCATATAAACTATTTGCATTTAAACTACTTGTCTGGTTATGGCTAAGGGGAACCCAATTCAGACAGGACATGTCTTCATAGACTGCCTGTCGCTTCTCTCCTAGCAGGTCCAAACTTCTCTTCACAGTAATATCACCGCTTCCTGTGTCCTAAGGTGGTACCACTGCTTTGGGAGAAAGTACCTTGCAAGTTATGCTTGGACCATAGTACAGCCTCCATTGGAAACTTACATCACCATTTCTGAACACTTACCCAATTACCATCCATCCCTGTATCAATAGATTTTTGCTCTGTGAATCATATGCTCCCTGCTGCTTCTCTTTGGGTCTTGCTGTCACTTTTCATGTTCTCACTGCCTTGTTCTTGTGGCTCTCACCCCTGCCTAGAGATGCCAAACTGAATGCCATCTGAAGTCAGGCAGTAGCTCAGAGGGTATTCAAGGAAGCCAGGAAACCTTGTACCAAGCAGCCCTCCAGATTATTTTTTTTTAATTTTATTTTATTTTTAAATTTTCCAATATTGTATTGGTTTTGCCAAATATCGAAATGAATCCGCCACAGGTAGTACATGTGTTCCCCATCCTGAACCCTCCTCTCTCCTCCCTCCCCATACCATCCCTCTGGGTCGTCCCAGTGCACCAGCCCCAAGCATCCAGTATCGTGCATCGAACCTGGACTGGCGACTTGTTCCATGATATTATATGGAACGAGTTCCATGATATTATATATATCATATGATATTATACGTATTTCAATGCCATTCTCCCAAATCATCACACCCTCTCCCTCTCCCACAGAGTCCAAAAGACTGTTCTATACATCAGTGTCTCTTTTGCTGTCTCGTATACAGGGGTATTGTTACCATCTTTCTAAATTCCATATATATGCGTTAGTATACTGTATTGGTGTTTTTCTTTCTGGCTTACTTCACTCTGTATAATAGGCTCCAGTTTCATCCACCTCATTAGAACTGATTCAAATGTATTCTTTTTAATGGCTGAGTAATACTCCATTGTGTATATGTACCACTGCTTTCTTATCCATTCATCTGCTGATGGGCATCTAGGTTGCTTCCATGTCCTGGCTATTGTAAACAGTGCTGCGATGAACATTGGGGTACACGTGTCTCTTTCCCTTCTGGTTTCCTCACTGTGTATGCCCAGCAGTGGGATTGCTGGATCATAAGGCAGTTCTATTTCCAGTTTTTAAAGGAATCTCCACACTGTTCTCCATAGTGGCTGTACTAGTTTGCATTCCCACCAACAGTGTAAGAGGGTTCCCTTTTCTCCACACCCTCTCCAGCATTTATTGCTTGTAGACTTTTGGATAGCAGCTATTCTGACTGGCATGAAACGGTACCTCATAGTGGTTTTGATTTGCATTTCTCTGATAATGAGTGATGTTGAGCATCTTTTCATGTGTTTGTTAGCCATCTGTATGTCTTCTTTGGAGAAATGTCTATTTAGTTCTTTGGCCCATTTTTTGATTGGGTCATTTATTTTTCTGGAATTGACCTATAGGAGTTGCTTGTATATTTTTGAGATTAGTTGTTTGTCAGTTGCTTCATTTGCTATTATTTTCTCCCATTCTGAAGGCTGTGTTTTCACCTTGCTTATAGTTTCCTTTGTTGTGCAGAAGCTTTTAAGTTTAATTAGGTCCCATTTGTTTATTTTTGCTTTTATTTCCAGTATTCTGGGAGGTGGGTCATAGAGGATCCTGCTGTGATGTATGTCAGAGAGTGTTTTGCCTATGTTCTCCTCTAGGAGTTTTATAGTTTCTGGTCTTACATCTAGATCTTTAATCCATTTTGAGTTTATTTTTGTGTATGGTGTTAGAAAGTGTTCTAGTTTCATTCTTTTACAAGTGATTGACCAGTTTTCCCAGCACCACTTGTTAAAGAGATTGTCTTTAATCCATTGTATATTCTTGCCTCCTTTGTCAAAGATAAGGTGTCCATACGTGCGTGGATTTATCTCTGGGCTTTCTTTTTTGTTCCATTGATATATATTTCTGTCTTTGTGCCAGTACCATACTGTCTTGATGACTGTGGCTTTGTAATAGAGCCTGAAGTCAGGCAGGTTGATTCCTCCAGTTCCATTCTTCTTTCTCAAGATAGCTTTGGCTATTCGAGGTTTTTTGTATTTGCATACAAATTGTGAAATTATTTGTTCTAGTTCTGTGAAGAATACCGTTGGTAGCTTGATAGGGATTGCATTGAATCTATAAATTGCTTTGGGTAGTATACTCATTTTCACTATATTGATTCTTCCAATTCATGAACATGGTATATTTCTCCATCTATTAGTGTCCTCTTTGATTTCTTTCACCAGTGTTTTATAGTTTTCTATATATAGGTCTTTAGTTTCTTTAGGTAGATATATTCCTAAGTATTTTATTCTTTTCATTGCAATGGTGAATGGAATTGTTTCCTTAATTTCTCTTTCTGTTTTCTCATTATTAGTGTATAGGAATGCAAGGGATTTCTGTGTGTTGATTTTATATCCTGCAACTTTACTATAATCATTGATTAGTTCTAGTAATTTTCTGGTGGAGTCTTTAGGGTTTTCTATGTAGAGGATCATGTCATCTGCAAACAGTGAGAGTTTTGCTTCTTCTTTTCTAATTTGGATTCCTTTTATTTCTTTTTCTGCTCTGATTGCTGTGGCCAAAACTTCCAAAACTATGTTGAATAGTAGTGGTGAAAGTGGGCACCCTTGTCTTGTTCCTGACTTTAGAGGAAATGCTTTCAATTTTTCACCATTGAGGATAATGTTTGCTGTGGGTTTGTTATATATAGCTTTTATTATGTTGAGGTATGTTTCTTCTATTCCTGCTTTCTGGAGAGTTTTTATCATAAATGGATGTTGAATTTTGTCAAAGGCTTTCTCTGCATCTATTGAGATAATCATATGGTTTTTATTTTTCAATTTGTTAGTGTGGTGTATTACATTGATTGATTTGCAGATATTGAAGAATCCTTGCATCCCTGGGATAAAGCCCACTTGGTCATGGTGTATGATCTTTTTAATGTGTTGTTGGATTCTGATTGCTAAAATTTTGATTAAAAAACCCTCATGGAAAACTCAGACCATAGATACACCATGGAGAGAAGCACCAGACAACTGGAGAGAAGCACCAAAAGCACCAGACTGCCTGGCAGGCAAGTCCAGAAGGCACCAAGAACCAGGCTGGACACAGGCGGGATCACATTTTAGACAAAATGAGGATCTAGAGACTTTCCCAGACTTCCCTAGTGGCTCAGACAGTAAAGAATCTGCCTACAGTCAGGAGATCCAGGTTCAATCACTGGGTCAGGAAGATCCTCTGGAGAAGGGAATGGCAACCCACTCCTGTATTCTTGCCTGGAAAACCCCATGGAAAGAGGAGCTTGGTGGGCTACAGTACATGGGGTCACAAAGAGTTGGACAGGACTGAGTGACTAACACACACACATACACACAGGAACTTTCCTGGGGGTCCAGTTGTTAAGAACCTGTCTGCAGGGGACATGGATTCAATCCCCAGTCTAGAAAGATTCCACATGCCTCGGAGCAGCTGAGCCTGTGCTCCACAGCTACTGAGGCTGAGCTTCAGAGCCCACAAGCCACAACGACTGAGCCCTTGTGCCCTAGAGGCCATGCTCTGCAGCAAGTGAAGCCACCACAATGAGAAGCCAGTGTGCTGCAACTGGAGAGGAGCCCCTGCTCACCACAACGGAAGGAAAGCCCTCGAAGCCAAGAATAAATAAATTTGTAAAAAACAAGGATCTAAGGGAGTGATTTCCCTAACTTCCCTTATGACAGTGAGAATTTCAAAAAAGAGGCATCTATTTCCTTGCATAGCTTATTCAGTATTACTTACAAAGACACCCATGACCCTAAAAGATAAAATAAGAACCAACATTAACCAATACTAATTATAAAAAGCGATCTAATCTTCTGACTAGCACAATGCCAATATAAAGAAAACCACCTTTTCCAGCTTTTTCCCTCCATAGAGAAATTACAAGCATATATAGTAAGATTTTAGGTAACCAGGTGGATTTTAGCAAGATGAATCAAAGAATATGCCTTCTGAAGTATATATTTCTAAAGTATATATTTCTAAAGTTATTCATGGCTATTTCCTTTCAAAGCTTAACGTGTGCCAAGATATGAAATGATACCTTCGCCCAGTATTCCTTGCAGTCATGGAATCTTAGAGTTCTAATACCCTTGACTAAAATATTGCTTTAGTAAAAATTCAATTACAACCTGATGTATATGGAAAAATCCCAGAATATAAGCATATGAATTTAGATTGGCATTGGGTATTCTGTGCTTTTACTAATTTATATCAAAAAGTCACATTATCAAAATGTTGGCAAATAATTTTAACATCCAGTAAGGAAGGCAAAATAAACATATCTGTTATTTTTTTTAAAGAAAGTTACATTCCTGAGAGATTTTAGTATGCTTAAAAATTAAGCATAAAAATATGTTGTTGTGCAGTCGCTCAGTCTCATTCGACTCTTTGTGACCCTGTGGACTGCAGAAAGCCAGGCTTCCCTGTCCTTCACCACCTCCCAGAGTTTGCTCAAACTCATGTCCATTGAGTCAGTGATGCCATCCAACCATCTCATCCTCTGTCATCCCCTTCTCCTCCTGCTTTCTATCTTTCCCAGCATTAAGGTCTTTTCCAATGAGTCAGCTCTTCACATCACATGGCCAAAGTATTGAAGCTTCAGCATCAGTCCTTCCAATGAACATTCAGGACTGATTCCCTTTAGAATTGACTGGTTTGATCTCCTTACAATCCGAGGGACTTTCAAGAGTCTTCTTCAACACCACAGCTCAAAAGCATCAATTCTTTGGCACTCAGCTTTCCTTATGGTCCAACTCCTACATTCATACATGACTACTAGAAAAACCATAGCTTTGACTAGACAGGCCTTTGTCGGCAAAGTGATGTCTCTGCTTTTTAATATGCGGTCTAGGTCGGTCATAGCTTTTCTTCCAAGGAGCAAGCATCTTTTAATTTCATCCAGCAAGGTTCTAAGTCGTTTTATTTCTTCCCATCAGTCCCAGGCTCCAGTCACCATCCACAAACCCTTTTCTGCACATAGTTCTTAGGCCAGCTTTATTTCCTGGCTTCTGGGATATAGAGGCACCTATTATGATGGCATTTGAAACAGCCAGTTTATATGTAAAGGCAACACTCTTAATCTGATCTCTTTTTTTACTTTGGCTTAATGGTAAGTCTTTGAGAAAGGTTCTGAGAAACAAGAGCTATGAATCTACTGTTGTTTGAAGTAGAGACATGGGAGGTATTTTCAACCCCATCTGCTCTGTTTCATCTCTGCTTTTCAACTTAATTCTTGCCTGTGTTTATTTCATTCTTGTGATACCTTGCTAAATGCAGCAAGGACTAACCAACACAAGTTAACATTCTAGCACTCTGCCTGCAGCTTTGATAGGTACACGTGGTCGGTCTTTTAAGTTGTCACATGCGTGAGTGCATGCTAAATTGCTTCACTTGTGTCCAACCCTTTGTGACCCCATGGACTATAGACCGCCTGGCTGCTCTGTCCATGGGATTCTCCAGGCAAGAATACTTGGAGTGGGTTGCCATGCCCTCCTCCAGGGGATATTCCCCACCCAGGGATCGAACCCACATCTCTTACATCTCCTGCATTGGCAGGCAGATTCTTTACCTCAAGTACCACCTGGGAAGCTCTAGGTTGTCATAAATTTTATCAAATATTTTACCAGTCTCCTAACTTGGTGTGTACATGCCCTCGCTTCCCACCACATGGCTGTGAATCACAACTATTATGTTAGCATCCAATTCCAGGTGCCAGTTTCTATGTAGAGAAGCTGAGCTACTATATAAAGATGTAGCCTGAAACACTGATTTAAAACAGGGTTACCATGTAATTTATTTTGACATCATGAAAGAGAACGCCATTTATCATTATGCCAAAACAACACACATAAGGGGCTTCCCAGGTGGCTCAGTGGTAAAGAATCTGCCTGCCAATGCAGGAGACATGGGTTCAAACCCTGGGTTGGGATGGTCCCTTGGAGAAGGACATGGCAACCCACTGCAGTATTCTTGCCTGGAGAATCCCATGGACAGAGAAGCCTGGTGGGCTACAGTCCATGGGGTTTCAGAGTCTGACACAAATGAGTGACTGAGCACACACACGCACACATAAGGCAGGACTGTCCTAAACAAATTTGGGCCGTGTTCACCCTGTGTCAAATTTAAATGAAGTTGAAAAGTTTGTTTTCACCTCTTGTGATGGGACTAAGGTGTGTGGTCTGGATGGGCCGTGACCCTCTCCTCTGAACAGGCCTCCAGGGAGCCAGGTTCCTTCCATTTTCTTTTACCTCCCTTCTCTAGAAGCCATTGTCATGAGTTTAGCTCAAGAGAAGGAAAAGTATGGAAGTGTGCTTGCCCAGTATTTTAAGACAAAGAACAAGTGACCAACGTCACTTCATCCACGTTGTACTGAGAACTGAGCTCCACGGTCACACCACATGCCAGGAAGACTTGGAAATGTGCTGTCTGATTGGGCAGTTCCGAATCCAGCAAAAACTCTGGTGTGAAGGGAAAATGAGATTTTGTGCTATGGACAAATGGAAGAGAGATTTTGGTGGATTTTCAGCAACCTCCACCTAAACAACAGTCTTCCTTCTAAGGAATTATTTCCTCATTTGCCATTTAAAGGTAAAATTCCCAACATTCCTGGGCTTTTGTGAGTTGTCTTGGATGAAATCTACTTGTGTTTATCACCTCCAGTTCATTTACTAAATTATCCTGGTTTGGAAGCAACTGAGACCAAAGCTTTAACCAAATGTATTGTTTTATGTATATGGTCTTTCAGTATTATTTTTCACACTTACACTTAGTTTTGTGATATTCTGATAGTATGCTATCTTTCTAGGTGATCTATCTTTGATAGAATAGTCTATCTTTAATCTCCCCTTTTCTGGGAGAGTTGACGTTACTCTCAGTTATTAAATACCGAAATCTTCATTGTTACATTAGTCAGAGAATCCTGGCTTTTCCTGCTGAAGGAAAAATCGTGTTTTTAATCCTCTTTTCCCTAATACCTTAAACATATTTTGTGTTTTATAGTGCATAAGAGCAGAGGGACTGCTTAGGAGGAATAAACATCCAGTGTCCTTTGCTGGCTTTTATTACTTTCAAAAAGTTACTGAAACTTATCTAATGGTAATAATCATTAAATTGTCTTTATTCCATTTTAGTAGGAGAACAAGTATTTCTTTCTCTGATGGATTCTCATCCCTCTATCTACCCAGTGGGGCTAATGGTTGATCTGATACTTCCTTTTCCCAGGAATGAGGGTTTTCCAGTACTTTTCATTATCCACATAATTAACTTTGGGGCTCAGGGATTTACTAATTGGAGCCTTGACAGTCTTGTGCTGGTAGAGAGATTTGTTTTGGCAAAACCACTTAGAGGCAGTTTTCGCTGGATTGGGATGACTTACGATTTCACCATATCTTGAGGGTACTGAGGCTCAGTTCTTAGGACTTGTTAATCCTTCAACATTCCCTACTTCAATTCTACTGTGCAGAGCAAAAGAAGCTCCAAATGCCTCCTAAAATCTTCATGGGAGTAGAATACTAAGTGTGGAGTAATCGAGTTGGGCAAGATGCTTTTTCTGCTTTAGCTTCTCTGGGGTGCATTATCCAGCCTTGAAGTCAATGAACTCTTCAAGTGAGCCAGCCAGTGCCACCCTCAGACTAGGTCACTGCTGCAATAGCCTGAAAGAGCCTGTGTACTTTGCAAAAGTTAGGACTTCTTTTTGAGGTAGAAACAGCCGAAGGAGCCTGACTCACTGTGGTGCTGAGATAAAATCACTTTGCCTAAAAACACCTTAAAGGTGAAAATGCCAACTTATTAATGTATTATGCAAACATGAATTTATGAAATCACCATGTGAAATGAATGATTAATGAATAAAAGCTGAAAGGCTCACACTTACACATAGATTTTAGTTATGGTAAAGGTGACTTCTGAGGGCACCCTTCTGATCCTGCTGTTTTATTTCCATAAAATATTATCTGAAGCATGATGGTGCCTTTTTTCTTTTTTTCCTTTTTGGATTTCCCTAATACAGTATAGAAAAATAAAGCCTTTCATGGGAATTAAAATGAAAGAGTCCTTTCAGAGTTCCAAAAATATTACCCCAACTCTGCCAAGATTAATATGGTCAAAGTTTCCATGAAAAGCATAATTTCATGGGAGTTATGCCTGTTCAGATGTGTACAAAAAACACCGACTTAGTACTCCTTTCTGATCAATATGTACTTGAAGGAATGATTAATTTGTTTTATCCTACTGTTCATATTGCCATGCGGACTGTTACTATAGGTTTTTGTCATTAGATGGTTGAAGTTTATGTTTTGGGTTTTAACATAGCAGAAACTTGCACTTTGTAAGTCTTAATTGTTTATATGTTTATGTTGTATTCCTACACGTTGAAGGTAATTTTGGCAGGTAGGATTATTATTTCTTTTCCAATTTTTAACAACCAAGAAAGTAAAACACAGGGGACTTCAGAGACTTAAGCAAAACCATATAGGAAGTAAATGGTAAATTAAAATTCAGCTCTCCAAGTTCAATATTTCAGTAGACAGAAAACTTCTGTCTACTGAAATACCTCTACAATATACCCAAATTCTAATAAACTGAATAATATTAAACAGTGGGTTGCACTTAACATAGTTTGAGTCAGGTACCTTCACTTTTTTCTAAAGTCATGTCTTAATTTGCAGAACCTTCCCTGGCCACGTCAAAAGGTAAAGAAAACAAACCTCATGAAAAACAAGGTTAAGTTCTAGAACTGGAGTCTCTGGGTCTGCCCAGGAGAGCTTGAAGAGGATGAGAAGATGATTGGAGCCTTTATAGTAACTGTGCTGCCTTTGAGAGATAAGATAGCATCATTGTAACCAATACCATGCTCTCATTAGCGCAAAGTCTAATCTGGCTTTGTGTGAGATTTTCCATTCTGTCCTTGGTTATTGTCCTTTGGTGGAGAGGTCTGGCAAACAGTCTTTGAGTGACCTCACTCCACTGAATTGTGGGTTTGAGCCAGAAATTGAATTCTGCAAAATGGACATGGCTTAGAGGAAAGAGAATAAGAAGACGGTGCTATAAACAAGAGGCTGTAGAGTGAACAAACGAAAACCATCGCAGCATTAAATCTGGCATCCCTTTTTAGGATCAATTAATAGGTGATGCAGTTCCAGGTGGACTGGTTAGAGAAAGAATTTACCAAATAGAGGAGAGTTAGGCTTGGTCAGCTGTATACCAGATTACCTCTAACGACCATCAAGTTTCCTATAAAATTGTTATTTAAATGTGGCAGAACATAGTAAGACTTCCGTCATATTCTCCTAGAATATATTTGCAATAAATTACCAATAATACCTGTAGGTCTTATAAACTTCAAAAATAATCACCAGTATATTGACAATTAAAAGGCAAGAGCAAATTGTATCTTGAAATATCCTAGAATTATGATGCTTAAAGTGTAATAGGACTTACCGTGTGATGTCTTCTGGAGAATTAGAAAGTGAAAAAATGGAAGTGTTAGTTGCTCAGTCATGTCCAACTCTTCTAAGCCCATACAGCCCATAGACTGTAGCCCACCAGGCTCCTCTGTCCATGGGATTCTCCAGGTAAGAATACTGGAGTGGGTTGCCATGCCCTCCTCCAGGGGATCTTCCCAACCCAGGGATCAAACCCAGGTCTCTTTCATTGCAGGCAGATTTTTTACCATCTGAGTCACCACGGAAGCCCCTGAATTAGATCAGAATGCTAAAGACAGACACATACACACATACTCATACCAAAAGATGTTAACAAATGATTCTAAAGTATTTATGGAAATACAGATGTGAAAAAAGTAGCAAATCTGGAGTAAATGTGTTCAGTAATATATGTGAGCACACAGAAACTGGGTTTTCTCTTTGTAAAGAACAGCAAAAAGGTGGTTCTCAGTGCACCTTGATGTGACTTTGTGTGGCCAAAAGTCCAGACTTTGTCCAGCCTGGTGACCCAGCTGGGCCTCTGCTCATATCTCAGGTAGGTAAATTTTTGTATGACTTTAGACAGAATTCTTAATCTTTCTGACCCTCGATTTGCTCATCTGTGTAATGGGGTTGGTAATACAATGAGATAAGAAGTACTTGACGTTCAGCAGGCACCTTCCCTTTCTTACTCTTGGTATAGTTGTTGCATATGGTGAATAAGTTTTGGCACCTAATACCTGGTTTTTTAGCAGGGTAGAACTTTCTAAGTCCAACACCATACATTAGTGTCCTGCAGTATCTTTAAGAACCATCGTTTTTGCAATATGAACATTTTTGTGGAATGTAAATTTACATTTTAATTGTATATAACATTCTACTGTATGTTCACAGATCGACTTATCTCAAACTTCTGAATTTTCATGAGTCAGAAATTTAACATAGCTCTGCAAATAATTTTTTTCAATGCTATTTACAAAAGATATTGCTTGTCCCCTAAATTTTCAGTACTTTCAACCAATTCTCTTCTGTGTTCAGGTCATAAACCAACCCTCTATTCACGTATCAAAGATGGACAAGAGGAATGAATGAACACTAGATTATAACCTAGCAGAGTAACTAACATGCTCTTGTTTGGTAAAACTGAGACTGTGACTATTGCTGATTTTAGGACGTTAGGAGCCATATTCTCTGTGAGGGCTTCCCTTGTGGCTCAGCTGGTAAAGAATCCACCTGCAAAGTGGGAGACCTGGGTTTGATCCCTGGGTTGGGAAGATCTCCTGGAGAAGGGAATGCCTACCTACTCCAGTATTCTGGCCTGGAGAATTCCATGGACTGTATAGTCCATGAGCAAAATTGCTTAGAATCTGGAAAACAAGGATTCAGATAAAACAGATCACTCACAAACACAGAGTTTCGTGCTCTGGATTTTTTCCTCAGTTATGATAATATTGTGGGAGCTGCTGGGTTTCAGATCTGAGTCACTGGAAACTTTAAGGCTGAGTTACATTTAGTGTCAAGCACTGGGGGCATGTGTTCTAATGTCTAAGGTTCCTTGGGATGGTTTGTGTTTAACATTTACAAAGCTATTTCATTTGTACTGACATGTAAAACTCTACGAGCCATTTCTCTTTTTAATTTTATTATATTATTTGTTTATTTTGGCTGTGCTGGGTCTTCGTTGCTGCTCGGGCTTCTCTCTAATTGTGGCGAGGAGGGGCTACTCCTTTACTTGTACTCGGGCTTCGCATTGCATTGGCCTCTCTTGTTGCGAGTACGTGCTCTAGGGCGTACGGGCTTCAGCAGTTGCAGAACATGGGCCCCGTGGTCGTGGATCCCAGGTTCAGCAGCACAGGCTCAGTCGTCGTGGTGCACGGACTTAGTTGCTCCATGGCATGTGGGATTGTCCTGCACCAGGGTTCGAACCTGTGACTCCTGCCTTGGCAGCCAGATTCTTTACCAATAAGCCACCAGGGAAGCCCAAGGAGCTACTTCTTTATGACCATAAAAACCTAACTATTTTCCTTTATTTTCTACGTCAGTTAATTTGTTCATATTTTCAACTAAATATAGTGACTTTCAAGTTTTATTATTTACAGCATTATACTATTGCCTGTGGGCATAAATCTATGCTTTATGTAAAACTGTAGAAGACAAAATGTTATTCAGTAATTTATGGGACAATTGGGTTTTCCATTAAGTTTATAGTAGCAAATTAGTATGATTAATTGTGGGTGAAGTGAGCCTAAATTTCCAAACACCCTAAACAGAACAACCCCCTAGTGATTGAAAAGAAGATTCAAGTTGGCTTGAAAAGATCTATTGTTTTTGCTGCTCATTCAGTCATCTGCCTTTGATGACAGCATCCTGATTTTCTTTTGGCAAGCCATGGCTTTCCTCTTTACTCTCAGCCTTGTAGACTGGGGGGTTCCCAAGCTCCAGGTGTGAGGGTTAATCCTGCTCTGGACCCTGGGTGTACCCCATCCTTTGGCTACTACAGTTAAGGATGGTCCCATGACCTAAGCTGTTCCAAGAAAGTTGACCTCAGGTTTGTTACTGAACTATTAAGGAACATGGAGCTCTCTTTCCTGTGGGGCTATCGAACTACTGTCATATAAGCCTGGGGAAGTGAGAGACATCTTGACATCATGTTGACAGAATTTGCCCTAGAATGAAGACCCCGTCTTAAAAACCAGAGCTGAGATGTAAAGACAGGCTCTTAAAAACCAGAGCTAAGACAAAAAGACAGGCTTCTTGCAACAGGATTAATTCTGGGTTTGCCTGAAAGGATAAGACAACATTTCTCCTGAAGCCCCCCCACCCCAATCCATCGATTTATTTTTGACATGTTAAAATGATCCCATAATAATGAGACACAAGTATAAAAGTTAGAAGCTTTGAACCATCCTGACTGCAATCTCATTTTAACAATGTGATTGGATAAGCACTGTTGCTTGTCAATTTCCCAGTCTATAAAAAGTGGGAAGCATGTTAAGATGTGTGCATAATAAGAAGCCTATTTATCTGTGCTGAATGACAGAGGTAAGTGGTGGCTTTCATACCTCCACTATAGATGAGCCCACAGACTTTCCTGACAAATCGTTTTATGCCTAAACTATTCCAGCACTTACCTATATGCGTCCCTCACTCTTTGGCATCCCGTCCCTTCCTCACAACATAGTTCTCCTGTCACTTGTAAGATACTCATGATGTAAGAGCCTGCTTCCGAGCGTTTCTTACAAAGTCTTCGTAAAAACGGCAGCTACTTTGCAGGTGACATCTCCGCTTAATTCTTCTCCAAGTATTCTGAAGGGGTTTCTTCAAATAATTTAAAAGTGTCTATATTTAGGAATAAAAAGTCTAAAGATGACCTCTGCAGATTTCTCCCTTCTATTAAGCACAATTTTATTAAAGATATATGTTCATTCTCATACTGGATGCTCCCCAACTTCCAGGACCATTTGATCTCAAGTTTTGAGGCCTGATAATACTTTTACCATCCACAAAGTTTTTACGGACTCCACACAGACTTGTCAATGCCTTCGTTGTTTTTCCTTTCAGAGGTTACATGTGAATATTCCATGCAAATCTAACAGACTAGTAAAATCCAAGAACTTGATGTTCTTGGATTTTTGTTTTGTTTTCCACAGATTCATCCTTTTGAGAAACTAGGGACATAGAATATACTAGTTTGGATGGCTGTGGATTAGCTTAATCCAAAAGTTTAAAGTGGGGGGAAAAAATCATCTTTTACCTTCTTGTCTTTTATACACACACACACACACACACACACACAGACAAAATATGTACACACTTTCAGCTCCATTTTTTTCTTGTACATAAAGATATAAGGAATAGACCAAGTGATATCTAGATCCCTGAGACTAAGTCTATAATTTTATAAAATGTATTACTCATTGCTGATCATGATCAGATGTACAATTCTGTCCTTACTGGGAATACAGAGGTAGAACTCTGTAATCATTAAAATATAATGTAACCGAGACTACATTATTAAATTTACCAAGTACCTAGAATCTTTGCTTTTCATTTATTTACTCTAAAAAATCATGATGGTCAAATGAAAAGAGGGATTTTTAAATATATGTTTTAAATCCATGGTTTCCTGAGTCTTTGATTTGATCATCATGTAAAAACCCTTTCCTCTCACCTATTCTGTATCTGAACTATGTGGAATAATAGCCCATTACAGTCCAACAACTCTCAGGTCATTTAGTCCCCTCCCCTTGGTGGTGGTGGTTTAGTCGCTAAGTCATGTCTGACTCCTTTGTGACCCCATGGACTGAAGCCCACCAGTCTCCTCTGTCCATGGGATTTCCCAGGCAAGAATACTGGAGTGGGCTGCCATTTCCCTCTCCAGGGGATCTTCCCGACCCAGGGATTGAACCTGCATCTCTCGCATCTCCTGCATTGCAGATGGATTCTTTACCATTGGGCCACCTGCGAAGCCCTATACCATTATTGAGAGGCAAAACAGTAAAGTCTAAAATAATGTGGCTTAGTAAAGGTCACTCTCGGCTGGATCAGGTCAAATGAGGATAGAAAATAGAACTTCAAGATAAAGCTCTTTCTCCAATATTACATTACCTCAGCTCAGTTAAGCTTCAGGTTAATGCTAATGAAATACTACCATATTATCCAAATACAAGTTAATCGTACTCAGCATATTATGTTATTAAGGAAAGAAGTCTATTTAAATACCTTAAAACTATTTTCAACAAGGGACTCATTAAAAAGGATTTTCTGGCAAGCGTGTGTTAAGTAGAGAAATCAATTCATCTGAATGTTTGCCTCCAAAGTATTCTTATTATTCAGAATTTGATTCATCACAGGCAAGACCATAGGTATTACCCAAGTATGTCAAATTCATGGGTGTTTCAGATAAGCAAACAGCTGGAAGCAGACTGCTTTTCATCTGCTTCTGTGTCTGCCTAGCTCTTCAGCTTGGTGCTACTGCTGCTGCTGCTAAGTCGCTTCAGTCATGTCCGACTCTGTGTGACCCCATAGATGGCAGCCCACCAGGCTTCCCCATCCCTGGGATTCTCCAGGCAAGAACACTGGAGTGGGTTGCCATTTCCTTCTCCAATGCATGAAAGTGAAGTCACTCAGTTGTGTCCGACTCTAGCGACCCCATGGACTGCAGCCTACCAGGCTCCTCCATCCATGGGATTTTCTAGGCAAAAGTACTGGAGTGGGGTGCCATTGCCTTCTCCAGCTCTTCAGCTTACCTGAATGTAATAAACATCACACACACCTGCTAAGTGTTATCCCCATTCCTCTAATTGAGAATCACCCTAAGTACTTTGGGCCCATGGAGCCAGAAAATGGCCAAGACAGGGAACCCTACGATGCACTATCTCTGCCCCATCTCCTCCTCCATCCTCTTGGGAGATCACACATATTTCTACCTATCTCAACCCTTGATTGGAAACAGCTCTGTGAATTCCACACTAGCATGTTCTTTCTCATAGATACTCCTTCAGTAGGGCTTATTGAGCCTCTGCTGGGTGCCAAGCACTGCTCTGCTCTGGTGTTACAGCAGCGAATCATTAGACAGGGGTCCTGGCCCCCTAGCACTCCCATTCCAGAGAGAGGGACAGAAAAACACACAGAACTGACCGTATAAAAGTGATGAGGACCATGGAGATAAAGAGAACAGGGCATAGGGGACGCGAAGAAAAGGGACGCTTGCCAAGAAAAGAAATGTAACCTCAGGACGTGATTATTTCTGCAGTAAATCAAAGCTGCAGAATCAGGACCATGTACACAGTGTTGAAAGAAAGTGGAAGCATTAGTTGCTCAGTCATGTCTGACTCTTTGGGACCGCACGGACTGTAGCCCGCCAGGCTCCTCTGTCCATGGGTTTCTCCTAGCTAGAATACTGCAGTGGGTTGCCATTCCCTTCTCCAGGGGATCTTCCCCACCTCGTGATCAAACCCACATCTCCTGCATTGGCAAGCACATTCTTTACCACTGGGTCACCTGGGAAGCCCCTGTTTTAAGATACAGGTTTTATAATTATTGAGGTATGGCAAGACCAAAGCATCAGGAAATGATTACCAGTGAAAGATAGTTTGTTACTCACAGGCCCCAAGAAGAGGGGCCACACCACACCACAGCAGGTACCTAGGGGGCATTCAGGAGGCAGGGAGAACAAAGGAGAAATGTGGGCAAGAACCTTTCTCCTGGCTTCTCTAGGAAGGAGCACGCAACGCTGTGTGAGCAGTCTTAGGGATCACTAGTTTGAATGATTTTTCACAGGCTCCAGAGCATAGAGGCTGTGCTGACTTCTGTGATAATTACTGCAGGAACTCGCCCTGAGTCTAAGAAACCAATAGAGGAGGCAGTCAGGGTTGTGGGCTCCAGGATAACTGGTTTTCTTTTTGAAAGGTGAAGCTTTCGAAAGGCCAAGGAAGAGATGTGTTTTATTATCTCCAGCAATTGGTTCATCCTGGAAGAGGAAGTCCCTCCTCGGTCAGCAAGGACACCCAGATGCAAAGCATCAAAATACAGATAATGCGAAAGATAAAAACTTCCGATTATAGGATAAAAAGTGCTGGGGATCCAGTGAAGAGCACAGTGACTATAGTTAACAACACCGAATTGCATACTTGAAAGTTTCTAGGAGACTAGATCTTAAATATTCTCGTGGCCAAAACCAGAACCAAGAAATAGTAATTCTGTGACCTGAGAGGTGTGTTAACCAGCCTGGATACGGTATTGTTTTTTTCATACATACACACGTCTAATCACCACATTGTACACCCTAAACTTTATAAAGTTATATGTCAGTTATATCCCAATAAGGGCTTCCCTGGTGGCTCAGACAGTAAAGAATCTGCCTGCAATGTGGGAGACCTGGGTTGAATTCCTGGGTGGGGAAGATCCCCTGGAGGAGGGCATGGCAACCCATTCCAGTATTCTTGCCTGGAGAATCCCAAGGACAGAGGAGCCTGGTGGGCTACATCCTGTTCAAGCTGAAAAAAAAAAAAAGACATGGGTAGTACACCTATATTCTCAGTGTCAAATAACACTTGGGGCAATGGGATAGTCATATCTACTCTCCCCCACTAGGAAGGAAAAAGGGAAATATTAGTAAGAGTTAGTATTGAAAAGTATTAATTACCCCCAGTGAATACTCTCCACATTCTGTAACACAGAGCCTTGCTAATCAAGACAAGATCGTCATGTTATGGATGCATAACATGGAGTTTCTCTCATATGTTTCCCTGCATTTGTACAGTATGAATGCTTTACACTACATAAATGGTTTTTGAATGCTTGATTCCATTAAAGAGTCCTGCTGTACAAATTGGTTTGAAACCCCTGAACTGATCATCCTAGAAGCCAAGCTAGTTCCAGGGCCTTCCGTGATTCCAGTCCCAAAGTCTTCATGTCAAAGCATCCTTTGCTTATTTTGCTACCAAAAAAAAAAAAAAAAAAGGCATTTAAACTGTTTCTGGAGATTTTTAACAGGTGGCAAGCTTGCACAGGCTCTTCTGGCCCCATGTATAAGGGACCCTTGATCTTCCACTTCCCTGAACCGATGAAAACATAACTGTATTAACACAGATAAATGAGTATTTCTTAACTGCCCACTGTGGGGAAATGCTGTGTTAAAAGCTTGATTTACTGATTTATTCAACACATGTTTATTGAGTGTTGATTATGTGTGAGACACTTTTGGGGGCACTGAGGCTACAGGAGTGAACAAAATAGACAAAAGCTCCTTTATGGAACTGATTTCTTAGGGAGGGGGGTCTGGCAGTAAAAATTGATGGGGTGTCAGAGGTGATAAGTGCCACAGAATGAAGCAGAGGAGAGGAAGCTTCGGGAGAAAAGTTCTCTGTGGAGGTGACATTCCTGTTGGAAAGGATTGTTGGAGAGGGAGACAGAGAGGAAGAGGAGCTGGAAATATGAGAGGAGCAGTTAGAACTTGGGATCCTTACAATGGAGGTTATGGGGTGAGTATATCACAGCAATAAGACCCATTCCCTGACCTGGAGAACTGCATGACCACTGGAGAGATAAGGTTAAGATGAAATCACTAGAAATCAATCAAAGATGGATTCTGCTGTATGGTCCATGCAAACAAGTGAATTCAGTGTTAAAACTCTAAAGGATGCTTATGTTAGTGCCTGCCAGTATAGTCATTAGCCAGATTGGTAACCCCTAAAATTAGGGCACATGCCCACACTTGTCCTGACGACTCTCTGCAAATCATCAGTGTTTACTCCAGACAGTTTACTAAGGACTGAGAACTGGCAAAGTCATACCTGTGAACTTACTGACGGATGGTATCTTTTGTGATCTGTTTCTGTGGGGAGGCTGTGGTGGGATTGAGAGGTGTCTGAGATGAAGGGGGGACAGAAATCTGTGACTGAAGAGAAAGAGCCAGGGGTTGTCACAGATTGTCATTGTTGTTATACAATTACTAAGTCGTGTCTGACTCTTTGCAACCCCAGGGACTGCAGCACACCAGGCTCGCTTGTCCTCCACTGTCTCCCAGAGTTTGCTCAAGTTCATGTCCACTGACTCAGTGATGCTATTCTAATCATCTCATCCTCTGCTGCCTCCTCCTCCTCCTGCCTTCAGTCTTTCCCAGCATCAGGGTCTTTTCCAATGAGTCAGTTCTTCAGATCAGGTGACCAAAGTATTGGAACTTCAGCTTCAGCCTCAGTCCCTCCAATGAATATTGGGTTGATCTCCATTAGGATTGTCTGGCTTGATCTCCTTGCAGCCCAAGGGACTCTCAAGAGGCATAGACACGTGGTGATGAAAAGAGAGGAGGAGAGTTTAGCTTTGATTGGTTGATCCCTCAACCTGGATGTACAGGGACAGACGGTGAGAAAGGACTGTCCTGGTCTACTGAAGACCCCGAGGGGGGTCAGCAGCTCGGGCTCCCTGGGACACACTCCCTCGGGACTTCCCTCTTCTGTAACATGGGCAGCAGCCCTAGAAGGAAGCCTGGCTCTCGTGGGGCTTTGAGGAAAACAGACGAGAACAAGGGCAGGTGTATGAGGCAGAACCTGGGAGGGTGTCGGTGAGACCGCTCCAGGATTCCCTGAGATAGCAGAGGGAAGCTGGGCATCGCCAAGAGGGGCTGCCTGGAGAGCGTGTGTCTGCAGGAAGCACGACCAGCAAAACAGATCACTGGTGTCAAAGGGCTGCCCAAGAACTCAAAGCTTGGTTAGCTGTGTAGAAGCCAGCCTCTTACATCAAGACACTTAGTTCAGAGCTCAGCGCCTGTGCTGTAAGACATTTGTAGACAGTTCTTATGAATTGAAATGAATTTTTAATCTAGTCTCCCTGGAAATTGCTTAATACACAAGGTGGTAGAAGGTAAGTGCCAGATGGACACAGATACTCAGTTCAGAGGAAGGAGACCTTGAAACTCCAAATATGAGTGAAGACTTAACCTGTTAATAAGATGTGGTGTTCCAGTATTCTTGCCTGGAGAATTCCATAGACAGAGGAGCCTGGTGGGCTACCGTCTATGGTGTCACAAAGCATTGGACACGACTGAGGGACGGCGCACGCACAGACATGGCTTCATCTCGTTGCAGAAATTTCGCAGACCCATAGTTAATATCTGCTGTCAGCGTTGTAACCAGCACCAGCCATTCTGGCCCTGAAGCCAGTCAAAGTTAGGGATCATTTCTTTCCACAGTAAAAAGTTTTACAGGCTACTTTTATATCCTCCTAGAAACACTCAGTTGTAGCGCAGTCATGAGAAACATCTCTCCCCCTACACACCCACAGAGGCATTTTAAGCATCAGGAGAAGTAGGTTATACTTAAGGTACGGCAATATATTTTTTATGTAGTGGTTTTTATATAGTATTTTTATGTCATAGTTAATCACAGGAGCAGAGAATTATTTAACTCTCCTCCTCTCCTACCCCTTATAAATTTTTTTTTTTTTTGATGCCTAATAATGTGATCAGAGCAATACATTCACTGTTCTCTCTAGGAAATGAATCAGGCTAAAAATCTTTGAGCCTATGGTGACAATTACTCATTGATAGCTTAACACTTAGGAAGAGGACTCAAGGTTTTCAAGACTTAGTTAGAGCCCCCACGTGGAAACTGGTGAGTGAAAAGAGACACTGTCTCCTTCCCTCCTCCCAAACCACACCACGTGGTATAGAGGCCAGTCATCCGCTAGTGCTTGGGGCTGGCAAATGAGACATTGTCTAGAACTGGGGATTCAAAGCCATGTCCCTAACACTGACTGCGCCAGTGCACCCTGTGAGGCAGTGGTATAGATTGATTGCAGGACTCCAGTCTTTTCTCTTAGAGTTCAGTTCATTCGCTCAGTCTTGTCTGACTCTTTGCGAGCCTGTGGACTGCAGCACGCCAGGCCTCCCTGTCCATTGCCAACTTCCAGAGTTTACTCAAACTCATGTCCATTGAGTCGGTGACGCCATCCAACCATCTCATCCTCTGTCGTCCCCTTCTCCTGCCTTCAATCTTTCCCAGCATCAGGGTCTTTTCCAACGAGTTAATTCTTCGCATCAGAGTGGAGACTGGTTAAGATGTGCAGAGAGCAACACTGCACTCTAGTGGTCACAGTGAGAATTGGATGTCGAGGCGCTTGTTTTTCTCTAGCTGCCTGATGCTGCCAGTAACTTCCAGAGCAATCTGCTGCCACCAAAGTGAAGGAAACAATGGATACAATTTACAGGATAAAATCCAGGCCCAAATAACCCTGGTCTTGTCTGACTTGTCTGGGTAATGACTGCCTGATCTGATGCAGCCTTTGGGGAAGTGAGTCATGTGTCCATTTTATTCATAATTCAGCTTTTCTAACGACAAATCCAAGATGCCTCTGTCTCTATCAGTTATGTATGTAGTTTTTCATCAAATGAGGCACTGATGTCTGCTGTCCATCCCCATGGCACTATGATGAGGATCAAGTGAAAGTATATGAAAACAGTTTAAAAGTATAAAGCTCTTACCAACTGTTGTTATTGAGGAAAATGCGTGTTTATCTATTTTCAGTGAAAAGAATTTGCTAATTCAACCCTATATTTTAGGATTTTTACCTACAGACAAACCATAATAATGAAAAATTTATGTATACACACACATACATACACACACAAACAATTAATGGAAACAATCTATATTCTATGCAATATTCTGCCTTCTAGACCTACTAATGAAAAGTCTTGCCAGGTAGAAAATGTTTAATTGATGATTTTAAACTTTGAGAGATATACATCCTTACCCTTTTGTGATTCACCAAAAGAGATTTTCTTTAAGGATTGTATAACCCTTATTTTCAGAGGAATTTTTTTTTTTTAATATCTTTAAGTTTCAGGAGTTACAACTTGTTCATTGTGTCATCTAACTTCTCATTTTATAGAAGAGGATGCTGAGGTCCAAAGTGAGATTCATGGCAATAGCTTTAAGTGGCTTTGCCAGGTGGAAGTCAAAATGAAAATAAAATTGGTTATTTCAGTAGAATAAGGCCAAAAACCATCTAGTGAACACTGGTTATCCAAAGAAAATTAAGAAAGTGTGTCAATTATAAGATCTTCATAGCAATCTTCTCTACTAATTTCTTCCCATTTCCGTAAATTTTAAACCCATATTTTTATTACTATTAAAGTAGGCAACAAGTCGACAAAGGAATAATGCCCCAGTGTGGTGCCACCATTATTATAAGCACACATACGCTCAGTGTGGAAGGACACAGACAGCAGAGGGAGTTGCCCCAGGTCGGTAACAGTAGCTTCCTGCTAAGTGTCACCACCAGACAAGCTTGTTTTAAATCACTTCCAGGTCATTAAAATACGAGGAAGAGCATGATCATAAATAATAGCTTGGATTGATGAATTTCCCCCTACATTAGGGTTAAAAATTGGGTGGTGACACTTACATTCAAAGTATGTAATATAATGGTCTTTTGTTTTTTATTTTTTTCTGCCTTCACTGGAAAAATATTCTCAGTAAAATCTCAGATTCAGAAGCAAAACAAGAGGACACACTCTCGTCTGCTGGGCTGGGGAAGATAGAATATGAAAGAACGTTTCCAAGCAGGAAAACAATTGCTCAATGTAATTTGGGGGGTGTATGGAGGTCTTTTATAATGACTTCAAGATATTGAAGGTCATGTTAGGCAAAAGTTGACAGCTATCTTACTTCCTGCTTATTTGAAAGTTCAAGGTAACAGCATGCATGTGTTCTTAGTCTCCTTAGTCGTGTCCGAGTCTTTGCAACCCCATGGACTTTAGTCCACCAGGCTCCTCTGTCCATGGGATTTCCCTAATACTGGAGTAGGCTGCCGTTTCCTCCTCCAAAATAACAGCAAAAGAGATCAAAGCAATGCTGAAACAACCAAGAACCAACCAGCTGTTTAATTTGCATGTGGAATTAACTTTCTCTCTGCAGGGCTCAGCACCTCCACCCCTGCCCAAGTGGAACCTTAAATACCAAGGCATGAGGACATGGAGGTGCCAGCCTACACAATGCCACGCTGTAGGATTTTCTACAACATCCATTTCTCATCCTCTTCTATAGTCTGATTCTCTCTTCACCAGCTTGTTTCTTTAGTCAATGGTTAAAGAAAAGGAAAATTTTTCAAATGCTAAAATATTTCTATTTTATAGAATTACAAGGCTTGAGCCTTTACTGTAAATTGTATCCATAGTTCAAATGTTACTTTTCAGAAGGTATTGTCATCAGGTTGAATGTTTTAAGGCACATCCTGTGGCTTCCCAAGTACACAGATTCATGCAGTCCGCTGGACTTGACTTGCTCTGTCTTGTTCTGGTTCGGAACGTGTGGCCCGTGTGTTTTTGTGTGTCTGTTGAGCACGGTTCTTAGGAATGATAGGCAAATGCTGACGGAGACGAGGCAAACCGGGCTGAGTCTGTGATCTCCAGACAGATTCCACCAACCACTCACCCACCTGATGAGACCCCAGGGGCAGCCTAGCCTCCCGTCCTGCCTTCTGTCCCGTCCTTGTCTGCGTCACCAGCTTCTGCTCTTGGGTTTGTCCACAGACTGACGCGTTGCTGTGCTTCCATGCCTGGTAATTGACATCCTCTGCCCTGCGAATATTCTGTTTACTGTTGGCCCGTGTCCTGTGCCCTCACCTGGGCATCTCACTCTGGCCAGTCCCTATTTGGCTCCGATAGTCCTGTCTTGGCACTGACACATCGGACTGGGCTGAAAGGGACCCCAAAAAGAGAGCCTTGGCCACCGCATGGCATCCCTTTTCTTTTCCGAGCCAGGCTGCCATCTCCTTCCCGTGGTCCGGATCGAGCAATAGCCAGACATCCATGCACTTGTGTGCGTGCTAAGTTGTTTCATCCGTGTCTGACTCTTTGCAACCTCACGCACTGTAGCTGGCCAATCTCCTCTGTCCATGGGATTTTCCAGGCAAGAATACTGGAGTGGGTTGCCATTTCCTTTTCCAGGCAATCTTCCCAACCCAGAGATCAAACCCATATTGCATCTCTTACGTCTCCTGCATTGGCAGGATTCTTTATCACTCAGTTCAGTCAGTTCAGTAGCTCAGTCGTGTCTGACTCTTTGCAACCCCACGGACTGCAGCACGCCAGCCAGGCTTCCCTGTCCATCACCGAGTCCCGGAGCCTGCTCAAACTCATGCCCATTGAGCTGGTGGTGCCACCTGTGGTCTTTATCACTGGAGCCACCTGTACTTGGGGTACAACAGGTTACATAAAAGTGTGCCTTCCATTCCTTGTTCACGAATAAGGAACTGAAATTCTGACTCTTATTTCAGAGTTAGCCTGGATCTGAATTCTCTTCTTGAGGTCTAGCAGGAAAAACCCATCTTAGCCACAGTCAGCTCTGAGCCCTCCAGGTGAACTCAGCCTTTCTGTAAGATGAGCAGGTTCTAGGTCAACCAGACTAACTATAGGTGATGCCATCTGTAGTCTTTATCTCTAGCGCCACCTGTACTTGGGCTACAACAAGTCTAGAGGTTCCAAAAAAAAATGAAAGGATATGAAAATATCCTTTCATAAAATATGAAAAGGATAGTGTGAATGACAGCATCCTAGATATTAGTTTTCAAACTTCTGTTTTAAGAAAAACATACTGATTTTAATCAAATACCCTCTACTAGATTCCCTGTTATTAGAGCTGACTGTGGCTAAGATGGGGTTGACCTACTAGACCTCAAAAAGAGAATTCTGATCCAGCTAACCCTGTAATAAGAATAAAAGACAGAATTCCAGTTCCTTATTTGTGAATGAGGAATGGAAGGCATACTTCTATGTAAATGCTTTTATTTACATAAAACACTTTTGTGTAAATTCTTCATAAATGCCCTTCACCCTTTCTGAGTGGAAAACTCTTGCCCAAAATTTCAGAAATAACTCAGAAAATTACACATCCTCGGTGCCCTGTGTCCTGTTTCCTCAGGCCAGTGTTCCCTCTGTGCCTGCTTCCACTCCTATTATGGCTTCATCACTCAGCTTCATCACGCTTGTTTATGTCCATTGCTGTCCCTGGGTTGTGAGTAACTGCAGGGCAAAGACTGTGCCTTATTCATCTTTGTGTCCTCAACTCTTTACATGGTGATGTGCAAATAGCAGAAGCTTCATAAATGCTCCGTGAAGTAACAAACGATTCACATCGGAAGCTTTTAGTAGCGCAGGTGCTATGATCTCTGATCAGGGAGAGAATCACACTCCAGACACCCCCCCGCCCCTCAAAGAGATCTCTGCCTCTGCTTCCGCTTGGATGTGGACAGCTTGGAGGAGATGTCACCGCCCCCTCCCCCGCCCCCTTCGGCATCCTTCAGCAAGGAGAAAAGGCCAGCTAACTTACAGAATCATAAACATTTTTTGAGCACATCAGAAAGCAATCAACTCTATTCTGAGAAGTTGACAAGCCGGTGGAGGGGAAGTGGGTGGCAAGACTCACTTTGACAGAGCGCGGGGGTAGGGGGTGGGGGAGGATGGAGCTGCCAAAGCGGGTGGGAGAAAACAGCTAAAACTTTCACAGATGCTGAGAGGCCGATGGCAGGCCAGTGAGACGACTGGTAATGTCCGGGAGCCCGAGACGCAGGGAGCAGGTGCCCTGGTGTCTTTTCCGCACGGCCCTCCGCTGTGGGCGCGGGAGAAGGGTGGAGGGTGGAGCAGGAAACTCGCCTGGCCCCCCGCTCCGCTTCGGAGGGAGGAGCAGAGGGAGATCCCTGCCCTTGGGGAGGGGCAGAAAGTGCTGGGCCTGCCCCGGGCACAAGGAAGCCATGGTCTTTTGGGGCTGAGTAGTATTCCACATTGGAGAAGGAAATGGCAACCCACTCCAGTGTTCTTGCCTGGAGAATCCCAGGGACGGGGGAGCCTGGTGGGCTGCCATCTATGGGGTCGCACAGAGTCGGACACGACTGAAGTGACTTAGCAGCAGCAGCAGCATTCCACATAAGGACTTCCCTGGTGGCTCAGACCGTAAAGCGTCTGTCTACAGTGCGGGAGACCTGGGTTCGATCCCTGGGTCGGGAAGATCTGCTGGAGAAGGAAATGGCAATCCATTTCAGTACTGTTGCCTGGAAAATCCCATAGATAGAGGAGCCTGGTAGGTCCATGCGGTCGCAAAGAGTCGGACAGGACTGAGGGACTTCCCTTCAGTATTCCACATAATACCAGACCACCTGACCTGCCTTTTGAGAAACCTATATGCAGGTCAGGAAGCAACAGTTAGAACTGGACATGGAACAACGGACTGGTTCCAAATAGGAAAAGGAGTACGTCAAGGCTGTATAGTGTCACTCTGCTTATTTAACTTATATGCAGAATACATCATGAGAAACGCTGGGCTGGAAGAAGCACAAGCTGGAATCAAGATTGCCAGGAGACACATCAATAACCTCAGATATGCAGATGACACCACCCTTATGGCAGAAAGTGAAGAGGAACTAAAAAGCCTCTTGATGAAAGTGAAAGAGGAGAGTGAAAAGTTGGCTTAAAGCTCAACATTCAGAAAACGAAGATCATGGCATCTGGTCCCATCACTTCATGGTAAATAGATGGAGAAACAGTGGAAACAGTGTCAGACTTTATTTTGGGGGCTCCAAAATCACTGTAGATAGTGATTGCAGCCATGAAATTAAAAGACGCTTACTCCTTGAAAGGAAAGTCATGACCAACCTAGATAGCATATTCAAAAGCAGAGACATTACTTTGCCAACAAAGGTCTGTCTAGTCAAGGCTATGGTTTTTCCAGTGGTCATGTGTGGATATGAGAGTTGGACTGTGAAGAAGGCTGAGCGCCAAAGAATTGATGCTTTTGAACTGTGATGTTGGAGAAGACTCTTGAGAGTCCCTTGGACTGCAAGGATATCCAACCAGTCCATTCTAAAGGAGATCAGTCCTGGGTGTTCATTGGAAGGATTGATGCTAAAGCTGAAACTCCAGTACTTTGGCCACCTCATGCGAAGAGTTGACTCATTGGAAAAGACTCTGATGCTGGGAGGGATTGGGGGCGGGAGGAGAAGGGGATGACAGAGGATGAGATGGCTGGATGGTATCACCGACTTGATGGACATGAATTTAAGTGAACTCCGGGAGTTGGTGATGGACAGGGAGGCGTGGCCTGCTGTGATTCATAGGGTCGCAAAAGTCGGACACAACTGAGCGACTGAACTGAACTGAACTGACTGAGTATTCCACATCGTCTTTATCCATTCATCTGATGATGAGCTCTTGGGTTGGTTCTTATCTCGGCTATTTTAAATAGTGCTGCAGGGAACACTGGGGGGCGTGTATCTCTTCCAGTTAGGGTTTTTGTTGTCTTCAGGTGAATACCCAGGAGTGGAGTTGCCAGATCATATGGTAGCTCGATTTTTAGTTTTTTGAGGTACCTCCATACCTTCTGTGGGGACTGCAGCTGGTTCCATTCCTACCAACAGCACACAAGTGTTCCCTTTTCTGTGCGTCCTCACCAACGCTTGTTAGTATCTTTTCTTTCTTTATTTTTGGCTGTGCTGGGTCTTTTGCTGGGCTCGGGCTTCCTCCAGTTGCGGTTGGCTGGCCTCTCACAGTGACGGCTTCTCTCATTGCGAAGCACAGGCTCTAGGCCCATGGGCTTCAGTGGTTGCGCCCCTGGGCTCTAGAGCGCAGGCTCCATAGTTGTGGCACGCGGACTTAGCTGTTCCACCACGCGTGGGATCTTCCCGAATCAGGGATCGGACCCATGCCTCCTGCATTGGCAGGTGAATTCTTTACCACTGAGCCACCAGGGAAGCCCTTGTTATTATCTTTTTGATGATAGCCATTCTGACTATGGTCTGAGGTGGTATCTCATTGTGATTTTCATTTGCATCTCCCTGATGATCAGTAATACTGAGCACCTTCTCACGCACCTGTCGGCCATCTGTATCTCGTCTTTGGAAAAATGTCTGTTCATGTCCTCTACCTGTTTTTTGGTTGTTTTGACATTGAGTTGTAAAACCTTGCCATTTGCAGCCACATGAATGGACTCAGAGGGTGTTATGCTAAGTGAACTAAGTCAGATAGAGAAAAATAAATGATATATGATTTCACTTACATGCGGGATCAGAAATACAAACACACAAAACGAAACAGAAGCAGACCCGTAGATATAGAGAACAAATGGGTAGCTGCCAGAGGGGAGGGTGTAGGTGAGGGGGATGGACGAAATAGTGCAGGGGATTAACAGGTACAAACTTCCAGCTATAAAATAATGAAGCCATGAGGATGTCATGACAGCACAGGGAATATAGTCTAGAACATTGGAACAGCCTTGCATGGTGACAGATGGTACCTAGAATCATTGTGGTGATCACTTCATAATGTTATAAAACTATCAAATCACTATGTTGTACACCTAAAACTAATATGATATTGTGTTGTTATTGTTGTTCAGTCGCCCAGTCATGTCCAACTCTTTGCCACCCTGTGGACTTCAGCACTCCAGGCCTCCCCGTCCCTCACCATCTCCCGAAGTTTGCTTTATAACTTAATTTAAAAAAAGAAAGGAATCACCTCGGGGTCATTATCTCGATGTAGTTCTTGTGCTTATGCTCAGTCATGCCTGACTCTCTGTGACCCCATGGACTGTAGCCCGCCAGGCTCCTCTGTCCATGGGCTTCTCCAGGCAAGAGTACTGGAGTGGGTTGCTGTTTCCTCCTCTAAGGGATCTTCGCGGCCCGGGGATCAAACTCGAGTCTCTGGAAGTCTCCTGCACTGACAGGTGGATTCCTTACCACTCCACCACCTAGGGTAGTTACCCTGGGGAGAGAGGCAGGGATTGCCCTTGAGCCAGGGCTGCCGGGAGCTTTGTGGTCAGGGGCAGCAGCTGGGAGGGGCGACATGGCACCGATGTGTCCCTTGTCGGTGTCACTGCCGCCAGCTGCCACTCGGCATCTACAACGTGGAGATCAGGAGAGAGTTTCTGGGCGAGTAATCTGGATGAATCTAACAGACTGGCAACTGAGTCCAGCTCTTCACTGCCTGGCACTGCTCATCGCCTCCTTGAGACCACAGTCAGCCCTTCGCTACAAGGGAGCCTGGGGAGTGCCTTTTGAATTTTTTATTTTTTGGCTTTTCTGCTGCTGCAGTTCAATATAGCGTTGTAGCTAGACTTCAGGAAGGGATTCTGTAAGTGTGTTGGAATAGGAGTCATAAAAGCCAATCCATAATATTTACTGCTCCTACCACCAGACTAGATGCATGTCCATTACCCTATTGATTTCCTTCTAGTGCCAGGGCCCTCAGAACAAAATAAAATACATGTGGTTGTTTGTTGAGTTTTATTTGCTCAATGCGTCCTCCTACCTCATTCATTTGTAAGTTCTACTTGCTAGTGGTAAAGAACCTGCCTGCCAACGCAGGAGACCTATGAGACTTGGATTCAGTCCCTGGGTTGAGAAGATCCCCTGGAGGAGGACATGGCAACCCACTCCTATATTCTTGCCTGGAGAATCCCATGGACAGAGGAACCTGGCGAGCTATAGTCCATGGGATGTCAAAGAGTTGGACATGACTGAAACGGCTTAGCGCACACACACACACTCATGCAGGGACACTGTCCCCCCTGTCCTCAGCTGTAGGCTCACTATAAACCACAGCGCCCAGCATACAGCTGGCCCTCAGGAAATATTGGAGAAAAGTCAGCAGACCCTTTGAGAATTAAACAAAAGCAAATGATGGCCCTTTCCATGGAAAAATACTTCGAGTTGCAGGCACAGCATTTCCATCCCACTTTCTGAGATTCCTCAGGAAGAAACCAAAGTGAGGAGACGGAGACGACATGTGTGCCTTCATCACTTGGCTGTAAATGCAGCAATTTTGCTCATAGAGTGACTACAATGTATGGGACACCCTCTCCCCTCGACTAGTAAAAAGCCCAGATTAGAAATGCGTTGGCCCTCTGTGCAGGTGGGAGAGCACACGGGTCCCTGGCTGGTCACTGCCCTAAAAGTGCAGGCCAGCAGCTCACACCATTTTTGGAAACGCCTGGCTGCTGCAGAAACGGCAGTAGATCTCTATCCGGCATTTACACAAATTCCTGGAACCTGTGCCAGCTCGCCTTTCAGAGGGATTCGCTGGCAACACAAAAGGAAGAAAAAGAAATCCTAGGTCTTAGGGTGCATTTTTTTCATTCTCTTTCTACAGCTTAAAAAGCCTAAGAGCCTGAGAAGGGATTCATTCGCAGTCCTTGAATAATAGCCAGAAAGGGAGATTAATAAGAAAAGAAGGTATGTGAGTTTCAGAGCACAGGGGGAACTTGTCTGGGTTTTAGTATGAGAAGAATTTAGGGCACTGCCTGTGCGTTCAGCTTCCTGGTCCTGTTGGTATCTCTCAGCGCTTAGCTTCGGGGGTCCCACTTGCCTTTTCTGTCAGCAGGAAGGGACCGAAGTCAAGGTCAGTCCCAAGGTCACAGTGAGGTGGTCTCCCAGCCTCTGGCCCAGGCTCTCTCCTCTGGCTGCTGGTGGAGAATAAACAAGACTCCTGCTTTGCTCCATCCAGTGCTCATGGGCACAAGGAAAAGTTCTGCAGCCTCCAAGAAATCTGGCCTTGAGACATGCTCCTTTCAAGTGATGACTCTGCCCCCGACTTCCATATTTCAAAGGAGAGTCAGCCATGAAGAAGCAAACAAGTGTGCAGCCGGTTAATCAGATGGGGCTCCGAACTTCTAGATAGCGATCAGCTTTCTGCGTTAGTTCTTTTTCCAATGGGAATTCGTCCTTCACGATCTTCCTCCCCCGCCAAAAATATGTCATTTGGCACATTTAACAACCTGATGGACTCATTTTTTCCCCCATATGAAACATGGCAATATTTGTGAAAAGAAAGTTCCTTATCTCCCTTTATATGAGGGATGGTTCGTAATAAGCACAACGGTTTTTGAAATGTATTTTCTGACCTAATTCCTTTCAAACATGATTTCCATTTTGGGTAAATCTCAATGGCCAGCCATCCCAGCCTTGAGGAAGTTTGTTTCAGTGCTTTGGGGAAACATGGAGTCCTGCTTGCGGCAACAATGGAATTGGAATCGTGTTGCTGTGTGCAGTGTGCAAGAGAGAGACCAAAGGCTGGACTTTGGAGAGAAGAGGATGAGAAAGAAAAAAGAGTGAGCCGGAGGGAGTGAGAGACATGGAGCTGGAGAGAGATGAAGAGAGAGGGGAAAAAAGAAAGAATTATATGCATCTCTTAAGCGTATAAAGGTGCTGGGATCCCAGAGCTTCTGCCCTGATGGTAGAGAAGAGACCTTGTGGGGAGCAAGGCTGGTCAGGAGACCCTACCTGCTGTGCTAGGAGGATGTGGTGAATGCGGGGAGTTTTTGAGGGGGGAGAGCGAACCGTTGTGTCTGTTCCCTTGGTGTTGGGAGAGGGTGGGAAGAAGCTGAGAGGGGCCACCTGAGCATCTAATGAAGGAGGATTTTAAATTAAAAAATCAGGTTGAACTAAATCTGGATTCACCATCCTACTTCGTCTTCATCACCAACCCCAGCAGGTCAAAACTCCTGACTGGGATGTGATTGGTTATAGAGAAATTGAGAAGCTACATTTTCTTTACCCACCCGAGTGCAGTGTGGACAGTTTTGCTGCCCACTCAGTTCAAGTTAGCCAGTAGTTATCGCGTCTACTTTGTTGACGAATAGTCCTGCGGGAGGCAAAAGGAAACGGAGAAATGACACCTAAAGTCATCTTGATGACCAAGTCCTTTCTTTTTACTACAAGGTACTGAGTCACAAGGCTTTTTTTTTTTTTTTTTAAAGAAATGGAAATTGGGCACATCAATTTCTCTCTAACCTATAATCGCCCACAGAGAAGCAGAGTTTTCATCCATCTGAACTCCACTCAAGCCCAAGTCAGTTTAACAAACATCCTGAGTTATTTTCAGCCGGGATCGGTGCTGAAATTAATTTCCAGGCCCAGATGCACTCTCTCCTGCTTGGACATGACATCAGCAAGCCAAGGCATAGATGATTTTTCTATCCCATTCATCTTATCACAAGTAGTATTAAGTTGTTATGAAACACTTTATAGTGTGAAAAAAAACCTTATTTTTACACATATTAACTTTTTGATAAATACTTCTAAATATATAATTACCTATCAAAATCCCAGCCATTCTTAGTTTTAAATATAAAGAAGTGAATGTGCTTTTGTACATGAAAAGTAGTGTTAGTCACTTAGTCATAGCCAACTCTTTGCGACCCTGCTGACTGTAGCTGGCCGGGCTCCTCTGTCCATGGGATTCTCCAGGCAAGAATAGTGCAGTTGGTTGCCATTCTCTTCTCCAGGGGATCTTTCTGACCCAGAAATTGAACCCGGGTCTTGTGCATTGCAGGCAGATTCTTTACCATCTGAGTCACCAGGAAAGTTTTGTACATACTCCATGGCTCTTTAAACGGACTGTGCAAATTGGGAGAAACTTTGCTCCCAACATTTAATATAAATAATGAGAAACAGTAGAGAAATAATTGGCAGAACACCAGTTATCTGTTGGTAAAGGCTGAGAATTGCCCAGATGGAGGTGAACAGCAGGCCCAGTCTGTCATTTTTATTTGCCTCTAAGACTGTTTACCCGTGGACTGTCTTCTGAAGAATTAAAGCTAACTCATTTTATATGTTTACCTGATACTCCCCAATGATCCAACTTACCAGCTCAGTTTTATTTTTACAATCTTATAGTCAGATTCCGATTTCATTTGCAAGCTGAGATGAGTCCAAGTCTGCCACTTCAATAAATATCTCAGTTAATCCATTTTAATGAGCAGAGACCTAATGCACGTAAGCCAGAGACAAATGTGCAAAACAAAATACCAAAACAGCAGCAATTAAAATGACACAGCAGGGAAGCAATAGGAGAGCACAGGCAAGATTACACGAATGAACTGACTTGAAAGGGAGGAATCTGAGCAAGGGCCCTGCATTCAGTCACTGGCAAAGGACAGTTAAACGATCAGGACAAGTAAGTAGAAGGGGAGGTAGGAGGTCGGGTGGGAGGAAACAGGAAAGTCAGTGTTAGAGATGGACGAGGTCAAGGGAACTAGCCTTTCTTCCACTTAGCCATCCCTTCATTGACTGAACCAGGGCTTACTTAGAATAAACGTTGTAGAAGGCTGTGCGTGAGATGAAACACAGGAAAGAGAAGGGAAGAAGAACAAAGGGATAGAACTGATCTCGACCAAGAATTATGAGCTCTTTAAATTGGGGAGGTGACAGCAGAATTATACAGTCTGATTCAATTCATCTGTTACACACGGGAGGGGACTGATGAAAAGTTGGGCTTTTCCAGGCAGGGATGTAGATAAGAGAAATGAAGCTGTAGAAAAAAGGGAGCGATGTAAAGGGAAGGCTGGATGAGGGGGGTAAGGAGAGACTCCTATGATCCAGACAGCAGCTCACTGTTGACCTGGACCCAGTGACGGGGAGGGGAAGGATGCTGAAGAAAGGGGTAGGCCGTAGGCACAATTTAGCAGCCCTACAGACTTAGAAGACAGGCAGCAAAACATATGCGTGTAAAGCAGACGTGGACATCAGTCTCCTGAGTTTCCACGGACATAGGAAAACTCTCCCTGTACCTCTTATGCTTACTCCTGAACAATCACGGTAAAACCCTCTGCTTTTTCTACCACTGCCAGGGAACCCAAATCTCAAGGCTGCTGCAGGTCCAAACAAGGAGAATGAGTAAACAGAGAAGAAAGGAAGGAACAAAGAGCAGACTCAAGTGTCTAATGACTCTAATCTCTGGGTAGCCTATCCGGTCACTGAATTTTAAAATGAAATTTAATTTTTCCAGCATTTAGAATTTTCACGTTAAAAAAAAAAACAACAAAAAAACCGATTTCTTTGCTCCATCTAGTGTTGTATGTTGAAATGACATGCTCCTTGACACCTCTCACAACCCAGAGGAATAGCAGTGTTACCCAACCACAGAAAGTTGAATGAGGGACCAGACAAGATGAGCCTCTTCTGTTGAAAAACCCTGAGAAGTGCTCTGAAGCAGAAGATCAGGCATTCCAAGCACCAGTTGAATTTCTTCCATTGTAGCCAAGGAAATCCCCAAACCTAAGGTGAGACAGTGATTGTGATCCCCTTACTGACTTGGAAGTTCAGATGTGAGACATGACCCTAGCTGCCAAAACAATGAGAACGAACGTAGCCTAGAATATAACCTTACAGATTAACTTGAGCATCAGCAGATACATCATACACTATAGAGACTTAAGTGTATTCTAGAAGCAAAGAAGAGAGCATGTCATATTTGTATAACCATATCTGATTTTAAAAAAGAACATGTTAAGTAAAACAGAGTCTTAAGGCTATTTAATTGTAATTGCTAAAAAGTATTAAATAGGTAAGTAAAATTACCACTGAAAGATACTAATAATAGTAATGACCATTCATTGAATATTTACTATATGCCAGACATGTGCATACACTATTTCATTTAATCCTCACAATAGTCCTCTAAAGTGGGTACCACTAAAGCCGTTATTCAGATGTAGAAGTTAAGGCCACTCAAGGTCATTCATAGTCATTAACCGACAGAACTGTGATGCGAACATCAATCTTTCTGATTACAAAGCTCTGGTTTTCCCTGCTGTGCCTCTTTCTGTCAGAACTGTTTTAAATTCATGACTATAGGTGTAAAAGTTCAACTTCCTATCTGTTTCCTATTTCTTCAATCTGTTTCCTCTCGTTTTCACTCAGTTCAGTTCAGTTCAGTCACCCAGTCGTGTCCGACTCTCTGTGACCCCATGGACTGCAGCACGCCAGGCCTCCCTGTCCGTCATTTTCCTTAGACTAGTTTAAAATGATACCCAGAAGTGATCATCTCATGTTGCAAAAGTGCAGCACAACTGAAATGATCACTTGAAACTTGGAACGCACGCAAACTGTGAGGCAAAGGAAGAGGAATTTCATAACTGTGCATCTCATTTCCAAATGCCAAGGAGCACGTCCCCCCACCTGAGGGGCTGGTGGTACCAGGCACTGACATTATCGACACGTCGATCATGTGAGAAGCAGGTGCGTTGCAAATGAGTGGCTTCTCCAGAAACCTTGGCTCATTAACTTAATGAAGCAAAGGCGGTTCTGCAGTCTCAACACAAAATGGAGGATGGTCAAATTCTCTACTTGCTTAGCAGATTAGCCAGTTCCTCAAAGTCCTATGCCTTTTGCTAGGCCTTGTCAGGAACTTTCCAAAAACATAAACCAAAAAAGATGGGAGAAATGTTCTCTCAAATTGCATTTGATTGGTTCATGAGCACTCTTTAAACTATCTTAAGTTAATTATGTTCCTGTTGAGAAGAATTTTGTTTTCTATACAAGGACCAATCATTCCATGATGCTGGGTCATTAAACTTCCCAAGTTTGGAACAAAAATTTCCTCTGTGAATGGATGTAAAGGTGTGTTGGACCAAAGTAACATATTTTAGGTCTTCAAAGCATCTTAGAATAGTTTGGTTTAGTACTAAAGTGTGTTTATTGCTAAAGTGGTCAAGCTTGATGGCAGCAAAATGTTAAAAGATCTCATCTTCCTCTTTTAGAACTTTATAGTTGTTTATTTTTTTCATATTTTAAGGATAAGGACATTGGTATATTCAAGTCAGCAAGAAAACAAAAAGAGATTTGTTTCTTTAACATTTCTGGGTTTATATGAGGGGGAATTTTAGAGATCTGGCTAAATGTAAACTTCCACATCCAAAAGCTGAACGTTTACTTAGATTTGCCAAATGCCATATACCTCTAATTTCTTCTGTGTGGATGCTGGTATGATGCTGCTGATAGCTTCTACTTACCCTCCGATACTTTGCCAACTAGTTTTGCTTGTGATGCAGTCCATGGGTCTGAGGTTTTGCTATCCAATTGCTCAATCTACTTTAAATCTGCTCTTATCTGCTGCCACTGCCATATCTTCAGAGCCTGTACATCTCAGTGTTCATTCTTTTTATTATGATTCATTCATTCATTCTTTTTATTATCTTTCTTTATTTTATATGAATTATTATCATTCATTCTTTATTATGTTAATAAGAACAGAGTATAGGCATGATAAAAGCTTAAACAACATGCAAGAGTTTACTATGAAAATTAAATCCTTTTTCCTTCACACATATACCTAGAGTTCTCCCTTCTCTGGGAGTAACTACTACTCACACTGTCTTACATAATTTTCTAGAGCTTTTCTAAGACTATAAAAGAATATTCTTTAGAGATATAGGTACTTTTTTCTCTTTTTATAGAAATGGAGTATACCATATATTGTTTTGCAATTTGGCTGTATCAGTTAACAACATAAATTGAAAACCTTTCTAAAATGGTAAATATATACCTACCCCATTTTAACTCCCCTGCAAGTATTCTGTTTATTGAGTTAGCAAATGTTATGGACCAATCCTATATTAGCACAGTGAAAGTTTGTGAACATAATGTTTTAATCATTCTGGAGAGTATATTGAGGAGTTAAACTCCCAGAATGAAATGGAAGAGCATAGAGTTGAAAAACTTTTCTAAGCAAGAAACAAAATTCAGATGCTGTGAGCAGATGGATAAATATGATTACACTAAACTTTTTCATGGCCTAAAACAACCCTGAAAAAAATTTAAAGACAGGGACTTCCCTGGTGGTTCAGTGGTTAAGACTCCATGCTTCCACTGCAGGGGGCCCAGGGTCGATCTTTAGTGGGAGAACTACGATCCCATAAGCAGTGTGGCCAAAACAATTAAAAGGCAATTAACAAACCAGGGAAAATGACAGGGTATATAATAAAAAGTTTCATTTTCTTAGTATTAAAAAACTTCTTATAAATACTAAAGAAAATTACAAAAACAGTAGAAAAACCAGAAAATAACATAATCAGAAATGTTAGTGAGAAACAAATAAAGATGAAAAAATTATCAGCTTCGCTCAGTTACCAAGGGCCAAAAAGAAGGGGAGGGAAAATTGGGAGATTGGGATTGATATATACACACTTCTAGAAGTAAAATGACTAATAAGAACTTACTGTATAGTACAGGAACTCTACTCAATACTCTGTAATGACCCATATGGGAATAGAATCTAAAAAAAGAGTAGCTATATGTAAATGTATAATTGATTCACTTTGCTGTACAGCAGAAACTAACACAATGCTGTGAATCAACCATATTCCAATAAAAATTAATTTTAAATAAGTAAATGAATGAATAAATTAAAAAAATTAAATTTCCTGATGGCTCAGTGGTAGAGAATCCACCTACAATACAGGACACGCAGGTTTGATCCTTGGGGCCAGGAAAATCCCCTGCAGGAGGAAATGGCAACCCAGTCCAATATTCTTCATTGGGAAATCCCATGGACGGAGGAGCCTGGCAGGCTGCAGTCCATGGGGTTACAAAGAGTCGAACATGACTGGGTGTACATACACACACACCAAAGATGCTATTTTTCATTTATCAAACTGTCGAAGTTTAAGTATCCTTGAAACTATATGAAAGAAGGAACTCTCAAGATCTGTTTGGCAGGAATATAATTTGAGGATTTGTATAACGTTTTGGATGAAGATAGAACAATAACTACCAATGTTAATAGCATATTCTTATTTTTAAAACATACACTTTTAAGTCTCCTAATATCTTCAGGTCCTTGTCAATGACATCTCCTTAACCAGTCTCCCCTTTGATGTGCTGGTGGTGTGCCCTGCGACATGTGGGCACCTGGCTGTAACAGTATCTGAATGCCCCCAGGTGGTGATTTGACAGATAAAATCAGGTCCTGTTTTCCTAGACTATCTATGGGTACTCCTCAAGAAATACAAAATTGTTAATCTGATTAAATGCCGTTTATGTGCTCACAAGCTTTTGCACACAATTAGCTTATTTGTTTTGAGTGTTCAGAACTCAGAGGTACTGCCTATCTAGCTTTCTTATAAGAATTACTTGATTGATATTAGTAGAAAAAAACAATCAATAGCTATAATTTATTGAGTACACTCTATATGCCAAACATTGAGTTGAATCATCCCTGATCTTCACAGTAATTCTGTTAATTGGTTACTCTGTCCCCAATTGACTGAGAAGGAAATTCATGCTTAGATGAGGAAAACTGCCAAAGATCATAAAGCTAGTAAGTGACCGAGTTATGATTTGAACTTGGGCTTGATAAGCTCCAAAATCACAGTATTTGCCTTTCTCAGTAGTTGGGAATCATATTTAGAAATCACATGAGGTAAGATACCTACTTGTTGATGCTGCTTACTGTTAATGAAATTCTTTTCTTCCTTCTTTTTTTCTCTTTTTGGCCATGTGGCTCCAGGAATTTTAGTTCCCCAACCAGGGCCTGAACCCCTGCCCTCAACAGTAAAAGTGAGGAGTCCTAACAACTGGACTGCCAGGGAATTCCCATGAGATTGTTCTGTTCATTTCTTTTCAGATTTACTTATTGTTAGTGCATAGAAACACAGCTGATTTTTGTGTGTTGACATTGTATCCTGCAACTCTGCTGAATTTATTGGTTCTATTTGTGTGTGTGTGTGTGTGTGTATGTGTGTGTGTGTGTGTGATACTGTGTGTGTTATCCTTGGAGTTTTCTATATATAAGATCATGTCATACCTGTTCAGAGGTCATTTCACTTCTTTCTTCCTAACTTGAGTGTCTTTTGTTTATTTTTCTTACCTACTTTTCCTCCTGAGAACTTCCAATACTATGTTGAATCGAAGTGGCAAAAGCGAGCATCCATGTCTTCTTCCAGATATTAGGGGAAAGGTTTTTAGTCTTTCATCACTGAGTATGATATTAGTTGTGGGGTTTTCATAATAGCTCTTATTTTGTTGAGGAAGTTTCCTCTGTTCCTAGTTTGTTGATCTCATATAATTTTGGTTTGTTTTGTGTTTTCTAACATTGTCTAGTAAAGTAATGCTCAAAATTCTTCAAGCCAGGCTTCAACAGTACATGAACCGAGAACTTATATATGTTCAAGCTGGATTTAGAAAAGGCAGAGATTTCAGAGATCAAATTGCCAACATCTGTTGGATTATTGAATAAGCAAAAGAGTTCCAGAAAAACATCTACTTCTTCTTTATTGACTATGCCAAAGCCTTTGAATATGTGGATCACAACAAACTGTGGAAAATTCTTCATGAGTTGGGAATACAAGACCACCTGACCTGCCTCTTGAGAAACCTGTATGCAGATCAGGAAGCAACAGTTAGAACTGGACATGGAACAACAGACTGGTTCCAAATCGAGAAAGGAGTATGTCAGGGCTGTATATTGTCACCCTGCTTATTTACCTTATATGCAGAGTACATTATGAGAAACACTGGGCTGGATGAAGCACAAGCTGGAATCAAGATTGCCAGGAGACATATCAATAACCTCAGATATGCAGATGACACCACCCTTATGACAGAAAGCAAAGAAGAACTAAAGAGCCTCTTGATGAAAGTGAAAGAAGAGAGTGAAACAGTTGGCTTAAAGCTCAACATTCAGAAAACTAAGATCATGGCATCTGGCCCCATCACTTCATGGCAAATAGATGGGGAAACAATGGAAATGGTGACAGACTTTATTTGGGGGGGGGGCCTCCAAAATCACTGTAGATGGTGACTGCAGCCATGAAATTAAAAGATGTTTACTTCTTGGAAGAAAAGTTATGACCAACCTAGACAGCATGTTAAAAAGCAGAAATACTATTTTGCCTTTGCCAAGAAAGGTCCTTCTAGTCAAGGCTATGGTTTTTCTAGTAGTCATGTATGGATGTGAGAGTTGGACCACAAGAAGGCTGAGCACTGAAGAATTGATGCTTTTGAACTGTGGTGTTGGAGAAGACTCTTGAGAGTCCCTTAGACAGCAAGGAGATCCAACCAGTCCATCCTAAAGGAAATCAGTCCTGAATATTCATTGGAAGGACTGATGTTGAAGCTGAAACTCCAATACTTAAAGGTCACCTGATGCGAAGAACTGACTCATTTGAAAAGACCCTGACACTGGGAAAGATTGAGGGCAGGACGAGAAGGGGATGACAGAGGATGAGATGGTTGGATGACATCACCGACTCAATGGACATGAGTTTGAGTAAACTCCAGGAGTTGGTGATGGACAGGGAGGCCTGGTGTGCTGCAATCCAAGGTATCGCAAAGAGTCGGACACGACTGAGCGACTGAACTGAACTGACTGAACCTTGTCTTGACTCTGTTTTGAGGTCCTGGCTTGAAGCTGGCAAATTGTCCTTGAGCAGTTAATCCACACCCCACAGCTTGAACAATTAAGTCCACACCACAACCACTTTCCTTACAGGACGTTCTCACAAAGGCCAGTGTACAATTACCCCAGTTGCCCTCGAATTCGGTACTAGACCAGTAGGGACAGCCCCTCGGCCCCAGATTCTGCTGAAATTATTCAAATTGTTCAATCCACAGGAAGCCACAAGAACTAGCTAAGCTCCCCACAGCCCAGCTTACTACTACGATGATGCAAACTGCTACACCCTGCATGGGCCTGCCTGGCAGCCTTCTCTGGTTTGGAGCTGCCTTTCGACTGAATGCCATTGTGTCCTGCTTCACCATCAAAAGAATCTTTAAATCGTATAAAACAGGTGATTTTATTCTGTGAGCAGAATGCTGTGCATGGACTCGAGCAGCTCTGTGAACAGGACTGTGCTTGTCTTCCTGATTGGTTCCGAGCCCCCATGAGAGCCACTTAAGATGAAATCTGTGCCTCTGATGAACTTGCCACATCCCTCCTTACGCTAATGTCCCAGATCGGGGAACATTCAAAATGCGTAGTCCTCACTAGCTAAATCGGACTTCTAGATACTACCCCAGGTGGGCCCACCATAGGGCATGCTGGGCATGCTCCTGGGTTTCGGGTCACAGCCTGTGTTTGGCAGAGACTCGTTCCAGGGCCCTTCACATCTCAGTGTTTCTTTATTATTATTTGGAGCAGAACCCTTGTTCTTCCCTGTGTTTCCTGGGTACCCTGTGGAGGAAGGTGTTGGGTGGCTCCCCCAGGGCAGAGGGTCAGCACCCCAGTCTCGATGTTGACGTTGCTCAGATGAGCTCTGGCCCCTGCCTGTCCTCTTCCCACTGTGGGCCTCATCTTTCTCCAACCAATATGCTCCCCACACTCTAGGGGGATCGTTATCATCCCTGGGGACCAGTAGCCCAATGTTTAATCCAAAGGGGGTTCTTGGCACAAGAACACCAATATCTTACTCCCATACAGGACTCCCCCTCTCCAGAATGCCTACCTGAGTTACCCGATTGCTTGAATAAGGCAAAAACCCCTGAGCCTCTGTGCTCAGACTTCAGTAATGCTGCCAGTATCAACATGCAGACGGGCTGATACCCAGGACAAGGGGACTAACTGCACTGTCCAAGGTCAGGCTGCCTGCCATAGCCTCAGAGTGCACACCCCAGCCCCTGGGAGGTAGCCTGGGAACCCTGGGAAAGACAGACAGCAGCCTGCTAGGTAGGTCCTAGCCCTTCCCCTGCTTTTCCTGCATTCGTTTGGAAGGTTCTCCAGTGGATTATCAGACAGAGATAGAAAATAAGAACTGAGGCTTTAAGCAGCTAGGAGCAACCTCACTGGAAACAATACAGAGGAATGAAATGTTTATTTATGTACTTTATTATATAAATTCTATATATTACTTAAGTATATAAATTTCAAACAAAGGTCCATAATTTGACCCATTGGCAATCCAAAATTTACTTTGAAAATGTGTATAACAAAAAGATAAATTGATGCTGGTTGACTCTTGTGCCTCTGCTGCATAGGTTCTAAATTAACTTAAATATTTGCTAAAATATACCGATTGAACAAAGCTTTGTGGACTTAATCAATATGGGAGCTCAAGTCATAATTGTTGGCCAATATCTGGGATGTGGTAAATTTAAGAATGGTGGCCTTTTTAATCTCAGGGAAATAATCAAATATAAAAGAGAAAAAAAATAATTATGCCTTGCCTAAATTTCCCATGGTCATAGCACCCTTTGCCTTAAAATATCTTGCAGTGACTCAGCACAAAGAGTAATACGCTTCAGGGTTCCAGACATGACTGATCATGACCAAAGCACACATTTCACTTCTCAAAACAAATACCGTTGGTCTCCTGTAAAAGGTACTGAGCAGAATTTACAGCCTCCAAGAGGTCCCTCCTAACAGGTTAAATTGAGAAAATTAATGCACTCCTCAAGAGCTTCTGTTCAAGTTACAAAATTACCAATAACCTGTTAAAGAGGTCTCTGCCTTTTGCTGGGCCTTATGGCAGCCCACTCCAGTGTTCTTGCCTGGAGAATCCCAGGGACAGGGGAGCCTGGTGGGCTTCCGTCTATGGGGTCACACAGAGTCGGACACGACTGAAGTGACATAGCAGCAGCAGCAGCAGCAATCTCTCTTAATTCAAGGTCCCTTGGTTGACTCATATTTTACACAAACTTTAAAAAACTTTCCCATCACCCTTTCCTGTATTTAAAGGATAAAGTGTCTCTCCTCCAGGTATACAGACTTATATGGCCCTTTAAGATTGTCTCTGTCCTTTACTATGCAAAGATGGGCATAATAAAGGACAGAAATGGTATGGACCTAACAGAAGCAGAAGATATTAAGAAAAGTGGCAAGAATACACAGATGAACTATACAAAAAAGATCTTAATGACCCAGATAACCATGATGGTATGATCACTCACCTAGAGTCAGGCATCCTGGAGTCCAAAGTCAAATGGGCCTTAGGAAGCATCACTACAAACAAAGCTAGTGGAGGTGATGGAATTCCAACTGAGCTATTTCAAGTCCTAAATGATGATGCTGCCCTCAGTATGCCAGCAAATTTGGAAAACTCAGCAGTGGTCACATTACTGGAAAAGGTCAGTTTTCATTTCAATCCCAAAGAAAGGCAATTGCCAAAGAATATTCAAACTACTACACAATTGCACTCATCTCACACACTAGCAAGTGAAGTGAAGTGAAGTGAAGTCGCTCAGTCCTGTCCGACTCTTTGCAACCCCATAGACTGTAGCCTACCAGACTCCATGGTCCATGGGATTTTCCAGGCAAGAGTACTGGAATGAGTTGCCATTTCCTCCAAGTCAGGCTTCAATAGTATGTGAACCAAGAACTTCCAGATGTTCAAGCTGGATTTAGAAAAGGCAGAGGAACCAGAGGTTAGATTGCTAACATTTGTTGGATCGTAGACAAAGCAAGAGAGTTCCAGAAAAACATCTACTTCTGCTTTGTTGACTACCCCAAAGCCTTTGACTGTGTGGATCACAACAAACTGTGGAAAATTCTTCAAGAGATGGGAATACCAGACCACCTGACCTGCCTCTTGAGAAATCTGTATGCAGGTCAGAAACAACAGTTAGAACCAGACATGGAACAACGGACTGATTCCAAATAGGAAAAGGAGTACGTAAAGGCTGTATATTGTCACCCTGCTTATTTAACTTATATGCAGAGTACATCATGAGAAATGCTGGGCTGGATGAAGCACAAGCTGGAATCAAGATTGCCAGGAGAAATGTCAATAACCTCAGATATGCAGATGACACCACCCTTATGGCAGAAAGTGAAGAAGAACTAAAGAGCCTCTTGATAAAAGTGAAAGAGGAGGGTGGCTTAAATGGCTTAAAAAACAACATTCAAAAAACTAAGATCATGGCATCTGGTCCCATCACTTCATGGGAAATAGATGGGGAAACAGTGGAAACAGTGTCAGACTTTATATTTTAGGGCTCCAAAATCACTGCAGATGGTGACTGCAGCCATGAAATTAAAAGATGCTTGCTCCTTGGAAGAAAAGCTATTACCAACCTAGACAGCATATTAAAAAGCAGAAATATTACTTTGCCAACAAAGGTCCATCTAGTCAAAGCTATGGTTTTTCCAGTAGTCATGTATGGATGTGAGAGTTGGACCATAAAGAAAGCTGAGCACCAAAGAATTGATGCTTTTGAACTGTGGTGTTGGAGAAGACTCTTGAGAGTCCCTTGGACAGCAAGGATATCAAACCAGTCAGTCCTAAAGGAAATCAGTCCTGAATATTCATTGGACAGACTGATGTTGAAGCTGAAGCTTTGGCCACCTGATGCAAAGAACTGACTCATTGGAAAAGACCCTGATTGCTGGGAAAGATTGAAGGCAGGAGGAGAAGGGGATGACAGAGGATGAGATGGTTGGATGGCATCACTGACTTGACAGACATGAGTTTGAGCAGACTCTGGGAGTTGGTTATGGACAGGGAGGCCTGGCATGCTGCAGTCCATGGGGTCACGAAGAGTCAGACACGACTGAGAGACTGAACCGAACTGAAATGAAGATTGTCTCACCCTTTTTATAGATTTTCTATCCTGCTCTCATCCCATATGGCCTGAGGCCAGATCCAGAGAGCACACTCTACTGAGATCCGTTGGATCCAGATTGTTCCCTGAGCCACACACCTGCCCATTGGATATAAGAGCCCCTGTAGCATAAACTTCCAGTGCCCCAGATTTTCTTCTCTATTCAGGTTATCAGGGGTAGATCATCAATCTTGCTTCCCATCTGATCCTCCCTAGGGAGTTAAAATAATTTTTCCAGGGCCAGTGCCTCTATATAGTGAAAGATCCAGAGGAGAGATAGAAAACTCCGCTTAGTAAATGCAAATCACTTTCAGGGATAATAATGGAATCAACATCATATCATCATCATAGAAAACCTCTCTTTGATAAAAATACATGGGGGAGGGGTGCGCAGACCTCTGCCTTAGGCAATGAAACTGTCAAGTGAAGCTGCACACCATCCAGTCTATTGGTCATGAAGTTTTCATTAATTTGTGTTCTGGAGGCTTAAGCCTTTCAAATAAGCCCTTGTTTCAACCAAACATGATGTATTCCGAAGCCCACTTGCCATCCAATTTCGGCCAAAGACCTCACTAGCTTGCCTATCACCAACAAAACTGGCAAGCTATGACCAACTTGGACAGCATATTAAAAAGCAGAGATGTTATTTTGCCAACAAAGGACCATCTAGTCAGAGCTTTGGTTTTTCCAGTAGTTGTGTACGGATGTGAGAGTTGGACCATAAAGAAGGCTGAGCACTGAAGAATTGATCATTTGGAACTGTGGTGTCGGAGAAGACTCTTGAGGGTCCCTTGGATAGCACGGAGATCAAACAAGTCAGTCCTAAAGGAAATCAACCCTGAATATTCATTGGAAGAACTAGTGCTGAGGCTCCAATACTTTGGCCACCTGATGTGAAGAACCAACTAGGGAAAGACCCTGATGCTGGGAAAGATGGAGGGCAGGAGGAGAAGGGGGTGACACAGGATGAGATGGTTGGATGGCATCACCAACTCAACGTGGACATGAGTTTGAGCAAACTCTGGGAGACAGTGATGGACAGGGAAGCCTGGAGTGCTGCAGTCCATGGGGTCACAAAGTGAGTCAGTCCCCACTTAGTGACTGAACAACAATATACCCTCCAGCAATGTAGCCAGACCCCTCACCTTGACTCATATTTTAATACACTGTTTAACTCTAACCAGAATGTTTTTAGAGACCCCAGAAATTTCAGGTCTCTTTTCTTGGCTGTGTTCAGTTGTGTCCAAGTCTTGGCTGATACTGTATAAATGGGGAACTTGGGGCTCTTTGTACTTCTTTTCCTCCTTTCTACTCTCACGATTAATTGTTTTCTATTAAGTTTATGGCAAATTATGCCCAATCTCTAAAAGTCTCCTCTATTATTTAGGGGTCATCAAATATACCCCAAAAATGGAACTCAAAACTAATATCCGAACATCAAAGAGTCGATTATAATAGAGTTTTTTTTTAAATGCTCTCTTTTTTTTTTTTTTACATAAGGTAGAAGACTTTATTGGTGATCAGTCTTTTACATTAGATAGATTTTGTCACATATTTGGCAACTTGGGGACCCAGTTTGAGACCCTGATCAGGGGTTGGTCAGCTCCTCTTCTTAAAGAATTCACTCACTTCCTTTGAGGGCCTTTCACAGTCCAAGGCACTTTATAACAGGTAGTGTAAGCGGAAGGAAACAGTACCATTTCTTTTGGTGATGTTAAAAATGTACATTTAACTCTTATATAGGCCTATTTCTAGGTAAAGAATAAGATTAACATTTTATACAGACTGTAGACTCTAGATTACAGCTTTCTGAGTTGCATTAGGTTTTTGTACTTTTTCTCCAAATCTTTAGCCTAATAAACCTGCCTTTCCCCCGCCTTTCTTCCGCTTTTACTTCTCATTTTTTAAGGACCGGTTCTCTTATTATAAATTATCCCAGAAACAGTGTAGCTTCCTCTTAGGGGAAAGGCAAGAAGCATGTTCAAAAGCAAATACCAATCCTTTCAACCCTGGACAACCTCTTTAATTTTCTGTGTTTACCTTGCCTGGGAAATGCCATGGACAGAGGAGCCTGGGGAGCTACAGTCCATGGGTTCCCAAAAGAGCCGGACATGACTTAAGAGACTAAACAATAACAAATTCAAAATTTGCTTTATAAAGTGGAAATCAACCTGCAGGAGCATTCAGCTCTCACCAATGACCATTTCGATTTGATTCCAGTAAATTATTAGTTGCTTTTGATACTTTGAACTTCCTTGTGTTAAGTGTGATTGTTTAATGGCTTTGTCTAATATTTATAACTCCATTCATTGGAAACCCAGTAGGCATCAATTCATTCAGATTTAATTAGGATATTTAAAGTGTGGTTGTTGTTGCTTGCTAAGTTGTGTCTGACTGTTTGCAACCCCATGGACTGCAGCACATCAGGCTCCTCTGTCCTCCACTATCTCCTGGAGTTTGCTCAAATTCATGTCCATTTAAAGTGTAGGATGATGTAATATTGCATATCAACTATACTCCAGTTCAAAAGAAAGGGGAAAAGTAAGAATAATAAGGACAAATGCTCTTATCAGCAGATTTTGATTTGAAATTAAGCTGTTCCTCATATAGACAGAGGTAGCACCCCTAGGGTTATTTATTCAATCATAACTCTGTAGAACAATTCCAGGAGGCCAGTTTACTCATAATAATTACTGAGAAAATGTCCACGTTGAAAATAAATAAATAGTGTAGGATGATAGTGAAGTGGAATTTTTTTTTTTTTTTATTTTGCTATCCCACATGGTATGCAGGATCTTAATTCCCCAACCAGGGATAGCACCTGTTCCCCCTGCAGTGGGAGTGAGCAGTGTTAACCACTGGAGCTGGGATTTTATTTTTTAAATTAATAAATGAATACCAAATTTGAAGCAAAGAGTTTGAAGCACCCTTCACCATATCCTGAGACTGTCAGTGAAGAAGCGCAAGACTCATTCACAGGAACCCACCTCCCTAGATTTACAAGAGAGAGAAGGTCTAACCTCTTTCAACCACCCTGTAAAATTACCAAGAAATAACAAAATAAAGTTCAAAGTAAGTAGATGCTCTGTGTGACAAATGTTGTGCGTATGTGTTCTTTTTTCTTTCGGAGGGGAAGTTCAGGTTCACTCTTGCTTAGTAGACATGAATGAACGTAACGGGAGGGGCACAGTGTTACTTCCTCTCATTAAAATTCTTGCTGAGTTTGTTGTCTGGCCAACAACAAACTTAATTTAAACCGTCACTTCAGTAAGCAGAAATGGAAATGACACTGGCAAGAGGAATTGCGTCTTTCAGTTTATTATTTTTGTGTTTTTTAAATTTATTTTATTTGCTTTATTATTTTTGGCTGCACAGGGTCTTCACTGGTGCACTAGGCTTTCTCTAGTTGCAGTGAGTCAGGGCTACTCTGCAGTTGCAGTGCTTGGGCTTCTCATTGTGATGGCTTTTCCTGTTGTGGAGTGCAGGCTCTAGACTCAGGAGTTGTGGTGCACAGGCTTAGTCGCCCCATGGCATGTGGGATCTTCCTGGACCAGGGATTAAACCCATGTGCCCTGCATTGCAAGGTGGCTCGTAACCACTGGCCCACCAGGGAAGCTGCATGTGCCTGTACTTTAGAGGAAGAGTTCACAAAGAAAAAGCAATGCCTTCTGGAATTTCAGACAACTCAGAGCAGAGTTAATGTCCTTTCTGAACAGTGGTTGTGAAAGGAGACCAGTGAGCACAGTTCAAACTGACTGTCATCTGATGCTTTGAGGGAAATATAACTGTTTATCTAGGTCCATAATATACTGATCACATAATAAACTGATGGGAAGTTTTTTGTTTTGGAATCAACATTGACATACAATATTATATTAATTTCAGGTATACAGCATGTGATTCAGTATCTTTATGCATTTTGATCACAATAAGTCAAGTTATAATCTGTCACCATGCAACCTTGTTCTCAGATTATTGACTCTATCCGTTACATACTGGTGACTTACTTACTCTGTAGCTGGAAGTTTGTATCTGTTCTCCCGCCCACCCACTCTGGTAACCACCAGTTTGTTCACTGTATCTGTGAGTCTGTTTCTGTTTTGTTTGATTTGGTTGTTTCAAGTCCATGTATGGACATATATCACAGTTTTAATTCCTTAAAAAGGGGAAAATAAAGTTTTTCACTGTAGCACCTACCGCCATAATAGATAAATAAGTTAATGCATAATTAAGAAACATACACTGGAGAGAAACTAACCTGTGTTGTTTTTAGAAGCCAGCATGAACTGAGGACTAATCATATCTCAATGGGAACTGGTATTATGCCTAAACTGATAATTGCATTATGAGATCACCATAAAAATTATTTTGGGGAGCCATTCATTAGTTCAGCCAACATTATGGAAAGCCTGATATGTACAAGAAGTTATAAGGCATAAGAGATGGGTGTGTTGGATTATGGAAGAAATGAATTTTATGTAATGATGTCTAACACATCACTCCAAAATTTTTTGATTTAGTACATCATGTTATTTATGTTTGTTCTTCTGGAATTGTTGGGGCAGGACTTGTGGGCACAACTCGTCTCTGCTCACTGGGGCATCAGCTGGAGTGACTCAACTGGGATTGGAAGAGCCGGTCCCAATGTGGCATACTCAGTGGCCATCTTCTGGCTGCTCCGTTGGAGATACCGGCCAGACCCTTGGTTCTCCTCCCTGTTGCCTTGCACAAGGCTAGGCTGGGCTTCTCGCCACATGGCCACTGGGTTCTGAAAGGAAGCGGGAAAGTCCTGACATGCCAATGCTTATCCAGCCTTGGCTAGCTGCCTGCTTACTAATATCCCGTTGGCCAAAGCTAGTCATGTGGTCAAATCCAGGGTCAATGTGGAGACCACTCAAGGGTCTGAATACTGAAGGGCAGCCTGGTCCGTTGGAGCCAGCAGTGTTAACCTACCATGGAAGAGTGACCGGAGAGTCACACACAAGTACATCCTGCCCTGCCTTTGGGGGCTCACAGAGGAGAAGCCTTCTGGATACTGGGAATGTTTTATTGCACATCCCAATGCGTAGATGTAGTGGATAAATCGTTTACTCAGGACAGCTACCTGCTTATGCTTATAGCATAGATGTGACAACAGAGGCTCAGAAAAATGTAGCCACAAGGTGGTAAGCCCAAAGCTGGGGCCCAGGAAAGGGCATTTTGCATCTGAAACAAATGTATTTCTTGCTCTCATTTCTGCAGTCAAGTCAAGCTAGTGACAGGTTTCACCTGTTCCAGGCTCTTTTCTTCCCTTGTTTGTATAAAGCATTGCAGCAGCTTGCAGTATGTCTTCAGGCAAAGCCCTCTTCTCGCTGTGTTTCATTTTCCTTCTTTCTCAAACAAAGAAGCTGGATTCAGTGATCTCTACAGTTCCTGCCAATTGTTATATTTTACTACATAACATGATAGTGAGAAATGGAAAATTTCCTGCCATATCAGTAAACAAGGATGTCATAGTTATCAGCGATTGCAGCCCTCCAACCTGAGCTGTTCAGCCCTGAAGGAACTCAGGAAGGAAAGAATACCTGCCATTTAGCAGCCATCAGACTGTAGCCACTCCCCATGGTGAGCCCTGAGGAAACTCAAGATGTGAAAACATAGGATTCTGGCCCCAGATACCTAAGGTGTACATCAAAGGAATGATTTCAGTGGAACCAGACTCTTGCATCTTCCTATACATAAAAAGGTGCTAAATTCCTTGAAAAGTGTTAGACACTCAGTCCTGTCTGACTCTTTGTGACCCCATGGGCTGTAGCCCACCAGGCTCCTCTCCCACGGAGTTCTCCAGGCAAGAATACTGGAGTGGGTTGCCATTCCCTTCTCCAGGGGATCTTCCCAACCCAGGAGTCTCCTGCATTGCAAGTGGATTCTTTACCATCTGAGCCACCAGGGAAGTCCTGAGAAACCAGGAAGTCTGGTTTCTTTAATTAATGGTGGTTTCTTTAATTAGTGATTGAATTGATACTCCTGACTACCTGCACTTGGTTGGAAAACTCCCATATATCCTAGTTCCTCCTCTTGCCTCCTCTGAATAGTTTCTCAGAGCTATCTAAAATGCTATCTCCCGGGCTGCATTTCTCATTTTACCCCCAAGCGAACTTACCTCCCAACTCTAAAAAAAAATTGAGTAATTAAAAAAAAATTAATCGTATCATGTTACATTAACAATGAAAAAGATGTGTTCATTTTTTTGACAAGCATATTCCTTACACTAGTTGAAGTCAGTAAAGCTAATTGATAACTAAATAGCGAATCTGAATTTTCTTTTGATGTGTCTATTTGTTCCCTAACAGAGTCTGACCATGTAAAGTGGAACAGAATGAGTTAGGACTGGCTCGTGGCTTTGCCAAAGCCAGGTTTTCCTCTACTGTGAAACTTGGTCTCTTTCATCAAAAGGTTAATTTCTACATTATTTGCCTTCCAAGGTTGCTGAAAAGATAAAGTGAGATAAGAGAAGTGAAAGTACTTAGCTTTAATTAGGGACTGAGGGTTTTTTCTGTTCCTCTAATCACATTCTACTAGATTTCTGACAGCCATGCATCAGACTTCAGTTTGAAAAAAAAAAAAAAGAGGAATTCACTCTCAGTCAGATATTCATCAACCTCTAGAGTATTAGCTCTGCTCATATCAAAGGGTGAAGTCTTAATTCTTTCAACATTCTCTGTCATTGTGTCTGTGACCCTTTTAATAAAACCGAAGGGACTGTACATGGAAAAGGAAAAAGAAGACATTTTTAAGAAGCAATAGAAAACACTTCTGAGACTGTGATGTTTTTCTTTTGAATGTACCAAGTAGAAAAGCTTTTTTTTTTTTTTTTAACTTTAGTTTCACTTTCAAAACTGCAGCACATTCCCCAGATGAAAACGAACTGGATTTGGACTAATGAAAAAAGGAACGGTCAGCTGTCGTCACAGTAAGTGAAGGTACATTTTTTACATTCTTACTGGGATAGGAGCTCTCATGTTGGGTAAAGCTAGAATTACATTGGTTTGAACATTCTTTGGTCTTTATTTGATCTGGTGCTTGAAGTGGATTCAGAATCATTCAACAAGGAGAACAGAGGAAAGGGGAGAGGGTGAAGGAGTGGGGAGAAGTGTATGGTAATACAGAGAACAAGTGACAGCAGCAATTTCTAATTAACGTGATGAAACATTTTGTGTGGTATTCTTTTTCTTTGTGATGTTCTGTAGTGGGAAAGCACACTGAGGAAGTGATAGAAATCATTTTGCACCCGCCTTCTTAAAACAAACAAAAAATCATATCTTTTCTTAAAGATACAAAGCCTTCTGAGCTTTAAAGAACTTACCTCCTTTTCTCAGTTTTGTTGGCTGGAGAGGAGATAGGGGCTGACATTCAATAGTGAATCTGACTATGAGAAAACATTCAGGCTTTCCTAGGAGTGAGTAAACAGCTTTCTTCGGCCTAAAAAGGAAAACGGAAGAAGATGAGACATGGAACAATGTCCAGACGTGTAGAAAGGTCAGAAATGAGTAAATGTGGGTTGATCAGCCTCGGGCAGTACTGGTTTGGGGAAGTTGGCTCCAAATTTTCAAGTAGGATTACATGTTAGTGTGTGTCTGTGTAAATTTAGGGGAAAATGTTGTGAATTTACAAACCAAACTGGACAAGCCAAACTATAAATAAGGATTAAGCAGCCTGGCTCCAGAAGCCATGTCCCAAACATTATTGTCTTTCACTTGGAAAAAGAAATGTATAATCCTAGGTTTTCCAAAATTGCAAGGCTCAGTGAATCTACTTTTCATCTCTTTCAGCCTTTCTTTGTTTCTATTACATCTCATGAAACATCAGCTCTTCACTCTCATCTCATTCTCTCGCTGTGTTTTTGTTTGTTTTACCGAAGTACATTCTAGAATTAAAGTCCTTTATGTAGGTTGCTTAGTTATAAACTTATGGAGTCTGTGCATATCTCAAAATGCTTTTTCCCCTTATCTTTAATTGTTCAGCCTGACATGAAATTTGAGGTTCAAAATTATTCCCCATGAATGTTTTGAAAGCTTATCACTATTGTTTTCTAGTGACTTATGTTGCTGGTGAAAAGCTTTGTAGCCATCAGGATCTCTTTCCTGTGGAAGTAATGGATCATATATGTTCTCCTTAGAGAGTTTTAGGATGTTTTTGGTGAGTGATCACAATTCTGAAGTTTCATAAGAGTATGTGTATTTTTCCTTTTTCACTCACCCTGCCTGGCATTTGGAGAGTCTTTTCTAGCAGATGAAGTGTTATCTCCAGATCTGGGAATGTTTTTCAGTCCTTACATGTTTTATAAATGGCTTAATCCTTCTCAGTAATTCTGATCTCTAGCTGTTGCCCTTCTGGAAGCAGTAAATGTCACCTAGACAAGGAGGGGAGTGTATTTCGGGGACTGTGCCTGCTGCTGCTGCTGCTGCTGCTAAGTCGCTTCAGTCGTGTCCGACTCTGAGTGACCCCATAGACGGCAGCCCACCAGGCTCCCCCATCCCCGGGATTCTCCAGGCAAGAACACTGGAGTGGGTCGCCATTTCCTTCTCCAATGCATGAAAGTGAAAAGTGAAAGTGAAGTCGCTGAGTCTTGTCTAACTCTTAGCTACCCCATGGACTGCAGCCTACCAGCCTCCTCCGTCCATGGGATTTTCCAGGCAAGAGTGCTGGAGTGGGGTGCCATTGCCTTCTCCAAGGACTGTGCCTATGAACTGGTAAATAGAGGTCCTACCCTTATGGTACTAGGAGAAGAGTTTTAGGAATAGGTTTTAAAATGAGAAATGTAACAATAGATTAAATGAAATAAAAATAACTAATGAGAAATGTGAAGAGGATGAGGAAAGAATATAATTAAGTTCCCTATTTTTGGGGGTGTGGGAAGAAACTACTTAACGTCTGGAAATAAAGAAATGGAAACATAAGGATATCATTCAGGTTTGTGTAAGTGACCATGAGAATTAAAAGTAGAAGCTGTTAAGAGGTTCACCTTGGAAGTTTGCAACTGTGCCGTGTGCTTCGCTTAGTCGCTCAGCTGTGTCTGACTCCTTGTGACCCCATGGACTGTATCCTGCCAGGCTCCTCTGTCCATGGGGATTCTCCAGGCAAGAATACTGGAGTGGGTTGCCATGCCCTCCTCCAGGAGATCTTCCTGACCGAGGTATCAAACCCAGGTCTCTCATATTGGAGGCAGGTTCTTCACCACTGAGTCACCAGGGAAGGGGAGAGTTTGTGGGTTCCATTTGTGAGTTTTTTGTGCTGATTCAGTCCACTTGATGTATTATTTGTATAAAACATACTTGTTTATCGTAAATGTTATGAGTATCAAGAGGACACATAGTCACGTTTGGTTGCATATTATTACAAGGAATAAACCAATGAATATGAAAGCGTATGTTATTAATGCTGTCCATTATGTCTATGCTTTTCTTTATAAGGCAAAAGCATGAGCAGGCCTTTGCCTTATCATATCCACTTCTTTTCGGGACTGTTGACCTGTTGGATACTGTGTACATCTTCTGCCCACAAATGTACTGTTAGACATGAAGTAGCTGATTGCAGTCATCTGAAGTTGACGCAAATACCTGATGACCTCCCAACAAACATAACTGTGTTGAATCTCACCCATAATCAACTCAGAAGATTGCCACCTGCCAATTTTACGAGATACAGCCAACTTACTATCTTGGATGGGGGATTTAACTCCATCTCAAAGCTGGAGCCAGAACTGTGTCAAAGTCTCCCTTGGTTGGAAATTTTGAACCTCCAACACAATGAGATATCTCAGCTTTCTGATAAAACCTTTATCTTCTGCATGAATTTGACTGAACTCCATCTAATGTCCAACTCAATCCAAAAAATTAAAAACGATCCCTTTAAAAACCTGAAGGTAAGAAGGAAATGAACATTTTCATGTAAGAAATGAAAAATATATTATCAAATACTGTTTTCAAGTCGTTTATGCATCATTAGACTTTGTAGCTATCGAGGTGAAGAATGAGAAGTCTGATCTACATAAATGGGAAGAGGGGTACCCCACACTCAAATATGGCCATTATGATTGGAAATATTTTCAAAAGAGCAAATACTGTCTTAAGTCAGTTTCAACCTTAATTATAAAGAACTCTCCTCTCTTGCATCCTTCCACTTGAAACAGAACTTAGATATAAGATGTGGAGACGAATCAGAATATCCCATGATGAAAGGCAAATAAACTCTCAGTACTGCTGATTTAGCACCTGCAGGGATGAAAAAGTGTCGAGTCCAAAATCTGATTTAAATAAAGTTAACAAATTGACCCATTATAAAGCAAATTGTTCAACTAAAAATTATCTCCTTTTAATGTATGAAATCTTCTACAGTATTGCTTATCCAATGGCTACCACCTTTTTCTTGTCAGCACTTTGCTTGAATTGTAAATCCATGCAAAATGTATGCTAAATCTGAGGCAATTATTAAGTGCTTTTTTATATCAAGGTTATTTTCAGAACTCTTTGTTTTCTTCATTTTGTGGGCTAACAAAAAAACTGAGCATCCCTTGGCCTTAGATACCAAGAATAATGAACACATTTAATACTCTTAGACATATTTATAAAATGATTCATTGGATAGCTGGAGACTTGAAATGCTTTCTTGTCATGCCTGATGTTGATGTGGAAGAAATGTCTTTGGACTCAAAGACCTCAAAATCTGGTTAATTGCTTGCAAGATGTTATTTTTATTTTTAAAACATAAATTGAAGGCTTATGCTATTAATAGACATTACATAAGACTTTGCCCTAACATGTATCAGCTTTTCCTTATGTTTTACCTGAGTGGAAGTTTACATATTCAAAAGTAGCACGAAATGGTAAAACATCCCAAAGCACAGACGAAACAAATAAAAATTAGTATTCTGTACTAGTCAGGATGCAAAATTTACACAACCACCAATATTTCTCAATATAAAAATCCTTTTAAAATTTCGTGGCCAGTAACATTCTCTTCATGCCTCTTAAGACGCTGTTTCTTCAACTTTTTTTCTGTTGTTTAGATTCAAGACTAATGCATGACTATTTATTTGATAAGCGACATGAATATTTCCTACATCATAAATGAAAGCTTATTATAAATAAGTAAAATGCTTATTATGAATATTCTTTACATCATGACAAATAAAACTTGTCCTTATATTTTGGAAGAGAAGTAAATTCTTTGAATTAAGAAATTCATCTTTGTAGCAATGGTGTTTTCAGTAACAATCAGGATTTCTTACTACTCCTACAGTTTTCTAGAGAATAATTGAGATGTGCTATTTTGCTGTCCAGTTATTTCTAAGATGCATGTACATTTAGAAGAACCATTTTTGATGCCAAGACTATAACTTACATACATATTTTTTTTCCTCCTCAGAATTTAATCAAATTAGACCTCTCTCATAATGGCTTATCATCTACTAAATTAGGAACTCAGCTCCAACTGGAGAACCTCCAAGAGCTTCTATTATCAAATAATAAAATTTCTTCACTAACACCAGAAGAATTTGATTTCCTTGGCAATTCTTCTTTAAAAAGATTAGAGTTGTCATCAAATCAAATCAAAGAGGTAAGGTAAAAATTCCTTTGTACTTTTCAGTGTGGGCAGACCCTAACTGTTTCATATGGATGAGAATCTAAAGCTAGAGATGAGGAAGGGATGATAACCTTTGTCGTGTTTTCCAGAAATCCTTCACACATACTGCTTTGGGCCATTGCCATCAGCCTCACAAGAAAGTGAGTTTGGTGGCTATTAGAATCCAGAATCTGGGGCTGTGCTGTCAAAAAAGAAGTGGAGGGTCCACTACAGACCAGAACTTTGGCCTTGGGGAACTTACATACTTTTCTCGGTCTAGTTTCCTTGCCTATAAAGTGGAAATAATGCTACCTCTTGTACAGAAGTCCTGGAAAAGTTAATAATAGTATGATGGTTAAGAGCACAGACTTTAGAGTTGGGTTAGCTGACTCCCTGTCTGGGCTTTATCTGTTAACAATTATGTAATTGGGCAAATGATTCAAGTTCCGTCTACTTCAGTTCCCTAAATCTAAAATGGATATAGTAATTACACTTCCCCATAGGGTTGTGTGGGGAAGAATTTAGCAGTTTCTGGCATGTAGGAAGTTCTCGATAAATGATACCTTGCATTATATTTTTACAAACATCTTCCTATAACGGAGTAAACCTAACCTTTTTTGGGGGTCTATGACCATCAATTTGCTAATGATTTTTGCATACAGGTATGTCTGTATTTTATTCCTTTACAAACCAAGAAGAAGAGTATCGGGAATTCTAAGCAAAACCAAATTTTTTTAAAGCTATGTTGATTTTTCAGATAAAAAAAGAGACTGTGAATGAAATTATCCTGAGATAATAATTAAATATCTTACTCAAGCTATTCGTGTTTGTTTTGAACAGCATTTTTTTGTTTAGAACATTTATTGTAGAAATATGTAAATAAATAAATGTAAAAGATGTTAAGTAATGAGGGAAAAAATCATCCAAATCCCCACGATCCAAGGCAACCAGTGTTAGAATTTGGATATGTTTGTATCCAGCTTTTCTCCATGTAATAAAAGAAATAACAACAGAGCAACTGAAATTCATACAGTATTTATGTGTCAGGCATTGTGACAAGTTCTTTTTTTATTAACTTTATTTTGTATTGGGATATAGCCGATTAACAATGTTGTGATAGTTTCAGGTGATTAGCAAAGGAATACAGCCTAATTTTACACAGTTCTGTAACTAACTTATGCTTATCGTGGTTTTACACAGGAGTAAATTGAGGGACTTCCCCGGCGATCTAGTGGCTAAGACGCAACACTCTCAGTGCAAGGGGCCCAGATTCAATCTTTGGTCAAGGAACTAGATTCCACGTGATGCAACTAAGAGTTTGCATGCCACAACTAAGTCCTGGCACAGCCAAATAAATAAATAACTTAAAAAAAAAAAAAAAGAGTAAATTGAGATGAGGAAAAGTTAAGGAACTTACCCAGAATCTCAGGTGATGGGCTGGTAACAGAGCTGAGTTTCTGCAAGTGTTAGACTAGGGCATGTACTCTTCCCAGCTGTGCTGTATTGCTTCTCTGAGGATGATGGTGCATCCTGCCTTTTAAAATTAATATCATGTCATGAGTATCCTCCATGTCATTAAGAGTTATTCAAAAATTTCATTTTAGTGACAGAAAAATAACCCTATCATATAGATTTACCTTAATTAATCTGACTCTTAATTAATTAAAGACCCTGATGCTGGGAAAGATTGAGGGCAGGAGGAGAGGGGAGTGACAGAGGATGAGATGGTTGGATGGCATCACCGACTCAATGGACATGGGTTTGGGTGGACTCCAGCAGTTGGTGATGGACAGGGAGGCCTGGTGTGCTGCGGTTCATTGGGTCGCAACGAGTCGGACACGACTGAGCGACTAAACTGAATCTAATCATTTTCCTGTTTTGTATTTTGACTCACTTATGATAAAGCACACTTTCTTCCATGTCTTTGTTATTTCTTCCATTAGCCCTAAGGTCACAGAAGTGACGCTAGAAACCAGAGCCTCTTTGCTCTCCCGGTAGACTTGATCTATCCTCTCTGGATTCCTTCTCTCCTGCCTTCTGCCCTCTTGTTCCAGCACTGAGTCCCAGGGCAGCCAAGGCTTCCGGTGAGGGACTGGGGGGCAGAGCAGAAGGCAGATGGAAACAGAATAATGAAATAGTCAGGAGAAAACTTGTTGGAAAAACAGAGAGTGTCACTGGAGCTCAGAGTCACAGAAGGGAAAGTGCCTGTCAGTGAACACTTCGGTCAATGGGTGGTAATAAAGTCCGCTCATTCATTCCGGGGTGTCCACTGAGAGCAGTGATCACCAAGACAGAAACAGCATCTGCCCCAGAGCTTACTTTGCAAAGAGTTTACTAATTACAGTTATACTCAGTGTGGTGAAATAAAAGGGCTAAGTGTGTATGTTAGCCACTCAGTCGTGTCCAACTATTTGTAACACCTTGGACTGTAGCCCACCAGGCTCCTCTGTCCATGGGATTCTCCAGGAATACTGGAGTGGGTTGCCATTCTCTTCTCCAGGGGATATTGCCCACCCAGGGATCAAACCCAGGTCTCTCGCATTGCAGGCAGATTCTTTACTGTCTGAACCACCAGGGATGCCACTTAACCTAGTCTGAGAGATCAGGGAAGACCCTCTGAAGAAGTGGCAGGGAGGCCAAGATGTGGGTGCTGAGTAGTGGCCAGTGACCATGGAAGTACAGGCTGGAGCAGGAGGCGGTGACCCAGGCACAGAGGAAGGAGCTGGGGGAGAGAGGGATGGAGTGAAAACCCGGAGGAGGTGGTGAGAGAGGAAAGGAAATTGAGTAAAGAACTGTGCCTGTTTTCCAAAGGTCATACAGGCTGCTGTGTTTTCAATATTAACCTCTTCTTCCATCCCGCTCTTAGTTCTCTCCTGGGTGTTTTCATGCCATTGGAAAATTATCTGGCCTCTCTCTGAACAATGCCAAGCTGAGCCCCAGTCTCACAGAGAAGCTCTGCTTGGAACTGTCAAACACAAGCATTGAGAATCTGTCCCTGAGCAGCAACCAGCTGGACACAATCAGCCACACGACCTTCGATGGACTGAAGCAGACGAATCTCACCACGCTGGACCTTTCCCGTAACTCCTTACGTGTGATGGGTAATGACTCCTTTGCCTGGCTTCCACATCTCGAATACCTCTCTCTGGAGTATAATAACATAGAGCATTTGTCTTCTCGCTCTTTTTATGGGCTTTCCAACTTGAGACGCCTGGACTTGAGACGGTCTTTTACTAGACAAAGCATTTCACTGACTTCGCTCCCCAAGATTGACGATTTTTCCTTTCAGTGGCTAAAATGTTTGGAGTACCTCAACATGGACGATAACAACTTTCCAGGCATAAAAAGAGATACTTTCACGGGATTGGTGAGGCTGAAATTTTTAAGTCTCTCCAACTCCTTCTCAAGTTTGCGGACTTTAACAAATGAGACATTTCTATCGCTCGCTGGTTGTCCTCTGCTCCTACTCAACCTAACCAAAAATAAAATCTCAAAAATTCAGAGTGGTGCTTTTTCTTGGTTGGGGCACCTGGAGGTCCTTGACCTCGGCCTTAATGAGATTGGGCAAGAACTCACAGGCCAGGAATGGAGAGGCCTAGACAATATTGTCGAAATCTACCTTTCCTACAACAAATACCTAGAGCTGACCACCAACTCTTTCACCTCAGTTCCAAGCCTTCAAAGACTGATGCTCCGAAGGGTGGCCCTGAAAAATGTGGACTGCTCCCCTTCGCCTTTTCGCCCTCTTCCGAACCTGGTCATTCTGGATCTAAGCAACAACAACATAGCCAACATAAATGACGAGTTGCTGAAGGGTCTTGAGAAACTAGAAATTCTGGACTTGCAGCATAACAACTTAGCTCGGCTCTGGAAGCATGCCAACCCTGGCGGCCCTGTTCAGTTTCTGAAGGGCCTTTTTCACCTCCACATCCTTAACTTAGGGTCTAATGGCTTTGATGAGATCCCAGTGGAAGCCTTCAAGGACTTACGTGAATTGAAGAGTATTGATTTAGGAATGAATAATTTAAATATCCTTCCACAATCTGTCTTTGATAATCAAGTGTCACTGAAGTCATTAAGCCTTCAGAAGAACCTCATAACATCTGTTCAAAAGACTGTTTTTGGGCCAGCGTTCAGAAACCTGAGTTATTTAGATATGCGTTTTAATCCATTTGATTGTACCTGTGAAAGCATTGCCTGGTTTGTTAATTGGATTAATATTACCCACACCAACATCTCTGAACTGTCGAACCATTACCTCTGCAACACTCCGCCCCAATACCATGGTTACCCAGTAATGCTTTTCGATGTATCACCCTGCAAAGACAGCGCCCCATTTGAACTCCTTTTCATGATTAACATCAATATCCTTTTGATTTTTATCTTTATTGTACTGCTCATCCATTTTGAAGGCTGGAGGATATCTTTTTATTGGAATGTTTCAGTGCATCGAGTTCTCGGTTTCAAAGAAATAGACAGAGCAGAGCAGTTTGAATATGCAGCATATATAATTCATGCCTATAAAGATAGGGATTGGGTCTGGAAGCACTTCTCCCCAATGGAGGAAGAAGATCATACTCTCAGATTTTGTCTGGAAGAAAGGGACTTTGAGGCAGGTGTCCTTGAACTTGAAGCAATTGTGAACAGCATCAGAAGGAGCAGAAAAATTATTTTCGTTGTAACACAGAATCTATTGAAAGATCCACTATGCAAAAGGTAGGTGAACACTATGACATTTGAAATGTATTCTTATCTTTAAACTGAGCTTTTATTTTGTTTTAATTTTATTTTATTGATTTGGCTGTGTCCAGTTTTAGTTGCAGCAGTCGGGACTGTTCATGCATTAAAGGGGTGCATGGGCTCTCAAGGTGGCCCATGGGCTCAGCAATTGGTGGCATGTGGGCCTAGTTTCTCTGCAGCAAGTGGGATCCTAGCTCCCCCGTGCATGCTTGCTCAGTCACTTCAGGCATGTCCGACTCTTTAGTTCCCCCACCAGGGATCAAACCCATGTCCACTGCACTGGCAGGTGGAGTCTTTACCACTGAGCCGCCAGGGAAGCCTCTGAACTACCAGAAGGAAAGTGAAAGTCGCTCAGTCCTATCCGACCATTTGCGACCCCATGGACTCTACAGTCCATGGAATTCTCCAGGCAAGAATTCTGGAGTGGGTAGCCATTCCCTTCTCCAGGGGATTTTCCCAACCCAGGGATCAAACTGCCCGTCCCATATTACAGGCGGCTGAGTCCTTAAGGAAGTCCCTGAACCACCAGGAAAACCCCTGAATTGAGCTTTTAAATATTACTAACATTATTACTCCGGAGAAGGCAATGGCACCCCACTCCAGTACTCTTGCCTGGAAAATCCCATGGACAGAGGAGCCTGGTGGGCTGCAGTCCATGGGGTCGCTAAGAGTCGGACATGACTGAGCGACTTCACTTTCACTTCCCACTTTCATACATTGAAGAAGGAAATGGCAACCCACTCCAGTGTTCTTGCCTGGAGAATCCCAGGGACGGGGAGCCTGGTGGGCTACTGTCTATGGGGTCGCACAGAGTTGGACACGACTGAAGCAACTTAGCAGCAGCAGCAACGTTATTACTCACAACTCAAAGTATTTTAAAAATAAAATTAAGAAGAAACATAACCTGGGTTTTAGTGACAAGACTAAAGTTAATTACAAGGAGAATGTTAGATTTTAGAGCATTGGGCTGTTAAAAACTGTGTATTGATGTATGACTTAATAATGTTTTTAACTTAGATTCAAGGTTCACCATGCAGTTCAGCAAGCTATTGAACAAAATCTGGATTCCATTATATTGATCTTTCTTGAGGAGATTCCGGATTATAAACTGAACCATGCACTCTGTTTGCGAAGAGGGATGTTTAAATCTCATTGCATCTTGAATTGGCCGGTTCAGAAAGAACGGGTAAATGCTTTTCATCATAAATTGAAAGTAGCACTTGGGTCCAGAAATTCAGCACATTAAATTTATTTAAAGACTGAATTAAAGGAGTAAGTTTCCTAATTTAAAAAAGTTCCATGGTAAATTTACATTTTCCTTGACAATAACATAAATCTGTTCATTCATATTCATAAGTAAGAATATCACCACTATGTCTCTTCTATGGAAATATGTCTCCCTATTTCAGGCCTTTTGTTACCAATTGACATAATCTGACCCAAAATAAACATATAAGAATATCTTTTACTAATGAACACACAGGTTACTGAGGCCTATGAAAACAGTTTTGAAATAGTCCTCAATTTAAAGAAAAGTTAGAGGTATATGAGGGTTTGTGATAAATATATCTGTTATTTTTTTTCTGGATGCACTCAGAATAAAATATGACTTTAAAGAAAAGTTAGAGGTATATAAGGGTTTGTGATAAATATATTTATTTTTTTTCTGGATGCACTCAGAATAAAATATGACTTTTAATGGGTACAATGCTATTTCAGTTGTGAAAGGGTAAAACGTAAAACGTACACCTATATTTTTAAAAGTTTAATTACAGCAATTTTTTAATTGCAAACTTTGTGTTTTAGTGGTGCCTGTTGCAGTGTTGATTTTATTAAATATTAAATTACATTTTAGTATACACATGTGTGTGTGCTCAGTTGCTGAGTTGGGTGTCTGACTCTTTTTGACCTCGTGGCTGGGATCTTCAGTCCATGGGATTTCCCAGGCAAGAATACTGGAGTGAGTTGCCATTTCCTTCTCCAGGGGATCTTCCTGACTCAGGGAGCAAACCCGTGTCTCTTGTACCTCCTGACTTGGCAGGCGGATTCTTTACTACTGTGCCACCTGGGAATCCCATATACTCAGGACAAAAAACATTTATTCTTCATTTTGATTACTTAATACAATGAATCTTTTAATGAATACTTATGTTTCCTGATATTTGGATTTCTGAGGCATTAGAAGAAACAATTCTTTTGCTTACAAGTGTTTCAGGAAGGCTTACTTCCCAAAGGTTAATTAGTAGACTGGCTTTGTGGAAACAAAATACTGTCTTATCCTGGTCACAGACTCAGGAGATGGCCCTGGCTAATTCACTTGGTTCCACTGGGATTTTCTGCCTGCCAATCTTGAAAATTATAGTGATTAACAAAATGTTAACTATTCCTACCTGACTCATTTGAAAAGACCCTGATGCTGGGAAAGATTGAAGGCAGGAGGAGAAGGGGATGACAGAGGATGAGATGGTTGGATGGCATCACGGACTCAATAGACACGAATTTGAGCAAGCTCTGGGAGTTGGTGATGGACAGGGAGGCCTGGCGCACTGCAATCCATGGGGTTGCAAAGAGTTGGACACAGCTGATCTACTGAACTGAACTGAACTATTCATATATCATTAGTGATGATGATTGTGGTATAATATATTCATGTAGACTATATTATTATAACCATTTAAAAAGTATCCTGTGTACAAGTTACTCTTATGATTGTTCTGTTTTACTTTCATTTTACAATTTAAAAAGGGTCTAATTATTGGAAATTGACGTGAATAGCTTTTTTAAACCTTTATAGTTCTGGTATTCAAATATAAGGGAGAGTTGAAATGATCATGCTGAGATACTTTCTGTATCTGAAGCACTCATTTGTCTGCTGAATTTAGGAAGCATGTGAGATGTCACATTTTGGAGATTTGATTTAAATATTCTATATTTCATATTAATATGTATATATACACACAGAGAACTATTAAATAGTACAGGGTAGGTTCATGTAATCCTAAATAAAGTACACTCGCTGTACTGCTGGTTCTGAAGAACTCTATAACAACATGAGTATATGGAGAATTCATTTTCACTCTCACATTTATATGCCACACTTATGCTTGAGATGTTAGTTTTATTGTTTTTTGTAAAGATTTGTTTTCTAATGGTGAAAAGTGAAAGTGAAAGTCACTCAGTCATGTCCGACTCTTGCGACTCCATGGACTGTATAGTCCATGGAATTTTCCAGGCCAGAACACTGGAGTGGATAGCCTTTCCCTTCTCCAGGGGATCTTCCAACCCAGGGGTTGAACCCAGGTCTCCCAAATAGCAGGCAGATTCTTCACCAGCTGAGCCACAAGGGAAGCCCATCTGTGAAAGAACCCTGTTTTATTTTGGCATCATAAAATAAAAATCACAACTGCTTTTTTCTTGATGCACTTTGTATGTTATCAATACTCCCAACCTCATTGAAACATTTTGAGGTCTGGCTGCTGGAGCTGGACAAAGTTATATTCACAAACTTTTACAAAATGTAACAACTTCAAAACACTTTTAAATACTTCAATTTAGTGATTTTTCAGGCTACCAAAATTTTTTCTCTTTTAAATGACTCTAAAGTAAGTTCCCGGAGAAGGCAGTGGCACCCCACTCCAGTACTCTTGCCTGGAAAATCCCATGGATGGAGGAGCCTGGTGGGCTGCAGTCCATGGGGTCGCAAAGAGTCAGACACGACTGAGTGACTTCACTTTCACTTTCACTATTATGAATTTATCAATATATTATCAGTTTGTGAAAAGCAAAGCAGGAAGTAATATTGCGTTTTCTCTCTTCCTTGTTTATGAAGTCATTGATCACAGGGGCACAATTTAAATTGAGTTCAAATGTCATTTTTTAGAAGTTGCTTAATATTTATGAGGTTAGGCTGTACAAGGGATGACCAGTTTAACTGAATATAAATATAACTAATAAAAGGTATAAGCCTTGACTTGTGTTTGACCTACACAGGAAGCAGCAGCCGGTTCTTCTGCAGATTGACCTTTCTAATTGTTCTCGGGGGAGTCCATCCCCCTTGGGTTTAAGACAAAGGGAGTACAGAAAAGAATGTTTGTCTGACCTAATTTCCACAGTTGAACTGACTTGTCTGAATGTGCTCAGGATGTCATCATGTAAGCCATTCACCCCAACTCCTTCCCATTTTCACTTTCAGAACAGAATCCAGCTGAATCAACAACATGGAGTTTGAAATAAACCTAGGTATTGAGATTTAAAAATGACACCTTTTAGGTTGCAGTAAGAAGTAGGCGCAATCCATTTGTGAGAACGAGAGGTTTTCAACACCATTTACTTAACAATGTTTACTTTTTAAAATACTACCTTGGATTATTTGTAAAAGGGTCTCAGTAGTAACTGATGGCCCTCCTGAGAAAATGTAAAGATGTTTCAAATGAAGAGCTCAAAATAAGTTTCTTGCCAACCCTAGAGACAGTGGGCATCAGAGATCTTTTGTGGGTGGTGAAAATGTCCTGAAATTGGATTGAGGTTAATGATTGCACAACACTGTAAATTTACTAAAAATCACTGAATCATACACTTAAAACAGGTAAATTTTGGGTATGAAAATTAAACATTAATATAGCTATTTAAAAATCATATTCACTGAAGAGCTAGCTACACATGCCTGTAATTAGTCACTAAGTCATGTCCGACTCTTTGGGACCCCATGGAGTGTAGGCTTCTCTGTCCATGGGATTCTCCAGGCAAGAATGCTGGAGTGGATTGACATTTCCTTCTCCAATATGTGCCTAACCCCATGCTAAGCACTGTGGGGGTACAGTTGGGTCTGAGATGCACTGTAGGAAATGGGGCAATAGGAGTTGAGGTGGGAAGGGATGCTCAGAGATGGACCTGGCCAAGGAAGGATTTTGGCGAGTGACAAGGAAGATGGCAGAATGAATTGTAAGATGGAAGGGAAGGAGGGAGACATGGCTTGGTGCTGGAAGATAGTCAGGGTATGCAGAGGATGGAACCATATTGCAGAGGGCATAGCAGAAGAGCTTTGATTTAAGGGGTTAGGTATTTTGTGTTTGTTTTGGTTTTGCTTGTCTCTTATATTTATTTTTATGTAGCTGTGCCTGGTCTAAGTTGCAGCACGCAGGGTCTTTTGTTGTGGCATTCGGGCATCTGGTTCCCTGAGCAGGGATGGAACCTGGGTCCCCTGCATGGGGTACTCAGTGTCTTAGCCACTGAACCACCAGGGAAGTGCTTACAGTATTTTGAAGTTGTAACTTGGTGGATTTCTATAGACAAATGAGAAATTATCATAAAATTCCCTCTTGGGGTCTGTGACTTCGATTTACATGACACCTCGTTGAACAGAGGAGAATAACTTATAACTTCACAGTCCACACAAGCCAGACTTACTCTCACATAACACAAGGGGATTTGAAGCGTTTATTTTTTCCGATAAATATATAAATCTGTATTAAAATAGCAAAGCATGATAATCAATTGATCACTAGGCACTAAGTACACCAGGTGATACATCAGCCATTCTTAGCTCTTGCAACCAAGTTTCAATCCAAATTATTGTTCAGGTGAATAACTGGTTCTGTGACTTTCTCCCACCAGCTTAACAAACAGTCAAGAGGGAGGGGTCATGGCACTTTTCAGTGATGGAAAAACGTTTCCAGTTCTGTGTGAGAATTCCTGGGAAACCTGTTCTGAATTCTTAGCTCACTTTTATCTTAAGTCAGTTCCCCAGAAAACAGACTCCTGGATGGAGATTAACTGAAGCAGGTGTCGAGTTAAAAAATATTCACAACCTATAAGTTGAGTCGTGTTTTATTCGGCGGGAATTTTTAGAACTTCAAGCCTGGGAAGCAGCACCTTGAATAACCCCGAGAGAACTGCTCTGAGGAGGTGAAGGGAGGAGCCGGGTTTCAGAGAAGTTTTACAACAAAGACAGGATAGTCTGAACGTCAAAAGATACTTGTTAATTAAAGAAAATCAGATATCTCAAGTTAAGAAATGTAGGGCTTTTCCGTCTATGGGCTTCCCAGGTGGCTCAGCAGTAAAGAATCTCCCTGCCAATCAGGAGACCAGGGTTCAATCCCTGGGTTGGGAAGGTCCCCTGGGGAAGGAAATGGCAATCCACAATAGTTATCTTGCTGGGAAATCTCGTGGACAGAGGAGCTTGGAGGGCGACAGTCCGTGTGGTTGCAGAGTCAGACACGACAGAACGATTGAACAGTATGCATGGGAAGATGCAAGAGTCTGGGATCACTGAAATCATTCCTTTGATGTGCACCTCGGCTATCTGGGGCCAGTATCTCCTCTGAAGAGACCTAACCCTTGAAACTTACAAGCTTCCTAAACATGCCTCCTCCGTAGGATGAGTTATAGAACTTTGTCTTAGATCAAGTACTCTTGGACAGAACGGGCTCAGGCTCCTAAACACCAGGAATGCCTGGGAGGAGTCACAGGAGGGGCAACCTTAGGACCCACTGTTACTGATGCAGGCATCTGTACAAACCCAAAGCCCTGGTCAAAAAAAGGGCTTTGTCTTGTCTGTGGCCTCAGAGGGGACTCTCAGATCAGAGACTCTTCTCCACTCATTTGCTGAAGATAACCCTTCGGTGCAGGGGGATTTAAAGAGCTGTTCTGCTGGAGCTGTTTTGGTGTGAAGCAGCCTTGACTGGGATAAACACTGGGTCAAATGAGATCGTCCTTACTCAGAGAGAGCCAGTTACCTAAGCAGTGGTAAGAAACAGAGGATCCCTCTAGACTTCCTGATAACAGTGATTCTGCAGCCTCTCCTGATGTAACTTATCTCTGGCGGCTCACAACATTCCCTGGCCTTAAAGGGCGTGTGCTCCCAAGATCAACCCTCGCCCAGAAGAGAGAGGAACACCCCTGCCTACCACCAGATCCACACTCCCTAAGGGACACCAGGCGAGTTCTGGACAGGATAGCAGAGTCTACAGAGGGAAGGTAGTATTTCAGGGATGGTCCAGGACTGAGGTTAGGAAACAGAAGTTCTGGTTAATCTCTCAAATAGGTTCTTTTTATCATTCATTTTTGTTTATTTATGTATTTGGGGCTGGGTCATCATTGCTTCCTCTAGTTGTGGCGAGCAGGGGCTACTCTCTAGTTCCAGCGTGCAGGTTTCTCTTTGCAGTGGCTTCCCACAGGCTCCAGTAGTTGGGGTCCACAGGTTATTTGCCCACGGCATGCGGGATCTTCCTGGACCAGGGATTGAACCTGTGTCCCCTGCACTGGCTGGCAGATTCTCAATCACTAGCCCACCTGGGAAGTCCTTTTTTTTTTTTTTTTTGCTATTGAATTGTAGTTCCTTATATATTTGAGAAATTAATTTCCAAAAGTTTCTAAAACCAGTTTTAATGTGTGGTGGTGTGGGTGAGTTCTCCCACAATCAAGCAGTCCTCTGACACAAGCTGGGTGTCCTGTAACTCAACTCAATTCTGACACTATCTACCTGGAGAGAGCGTCAGACCCCAAAGGTTGAGGGCTCAGTCCTACAAGACTGCCCCTGCCCCCCAACTTCAGACAAAATCACACCAAAGTCATCACCTAATTGGATCTGAGTTCCCAGTACCAACTCCTTGGGTTCCATTAATTTGCTAGAGTGGCTTGCAGAACTCAGAGAAATATTTTACTTACTAGATTACCTGTTTATTATAAAAGGATATAACTCAGGAACAGGCAGATGGAAAAGATGCTCAGGGCAAGGTATGGGGAAAGGGTGTGGAGTTTCCATGCCCTCCTGGAGTTCAGCCATTCTCCCTGAATCTACAGGTGTTTGCCAACCCAGAAGCCCTCTAACCCTCGTACTTTGGGGGTTTTATGGAGGTTTCATTACATGGGCAAGATTGATTAAATCGTTGGCCACTGGTGACTGAATTCAGTGTCAGTCGCCTCCTACCCAGAATGTGGAGGTGCGACTGAAATTTCCAAACCTCTAATCACATGCTCAGCTCTGCTGGCACCCAGCCCCCATCCTTAGGTTTTTTCCACATCATCTCATTAAGTTAAAGCCAGTTGTGGTGAAAAGTGAAGACACCAAGCTTCACTTTTATGGCTCTGAGTGTTTCAGGAACTGAGATCAAGAAACCAAATATTACAACAAAAGCTGCTCCCATTGCTCTTCTCACTGAAAGAATTTCGAGGGCTTTAGCTCTGTGCCAGAAACGAACAAAGGCCAACACATATGATAAATCACAATATCACAACCCGTTATCAGATATACGGCTTACAAATGTTTTCTCCCATTCTGTAGGTTGCTCTTTACTCTCTCCATTGTATTCATTGCCGTGCAGAAGCTGTTCCGTTTGGTGTAGTCCCACTCGTCCATTTTCGCTTTTGTTGCTTGTGCTTTGCGGGTCCTATCTGTGAAATCATTGCCAATACCAAGGTCTTGAAGGGTTTCCCCTGTATTCTCGTCTAGTAGGTTTACAGTTTCAGGTCTTAAATGTTTACGTTTTCCATCCATTTGAATTGATTATTGCATATGGTGTGAGATGAGGCCGACAGGTGTATGGGTAGATGCTCAGCATCAGGGAATTGCAGATCAAAGCCACAATGTGATATCATCTCACATCTGTTGAAATGGATTTTATTGAAAAAACCAAAAGACAGCACGTGTTGGTGAGGTTGTGGAGACACTGGAACCCTTGCACACTGGTGCAGTTGCTATGGAAAATAATATGGAGATTCCTCAAAAAACTGCAAGTATCAAATGATCCTGCAATCCCACCTGTGGGTATTTATCCCGTAAAACATTAATAAACAGAGACCAGAAGAGGGCGCTGTCATACCCTTGAGGATCGCTGAGCCAAACAGGAAGAAGAAAGACTCTCTTTTCTGGCAAGGACTCAGCCAATGAAAAGTCAGGGACTCTGTTTACTACAGCTCTCCTTAATTCGCTGGGTTTTTTTTCCTCCCTAGAAAGATGGTCTTCTTCTCTTGCTGTGTGGGAACTTGCACGTGGCTCACCCTGGTTATGGACCCCAATTGCAATTCTGTGCTGATCCCAAATTAGCTCATTTTTGCTGAAGAAATATCTGGCATTTGTTTCAGGTCAGCAATCCAAAAGAGTTACTGTTCAGGATCTCAAAGAGATATTAGCAGATTCATTACATCACAACAGTCAAAGGTACAAAAGTACAAACAACCCAATTGTATGTTATTATAGTCTATTATTATCTAATATATGCACGCATCCATACTCAGTCACTTCAGTCCTGTCTGACTCTTTGCAACTCTATGGACTATAGCCTGTTGAGCCCCTCTGAACATGAGGTTCTCCAGGCAAGAATACTGGAATGGGTTGCCATGCCCTCCTCTAGGGGATCTTCCTGACCCAGGGATCAAACCCTCATCTCCTGTGTCTCGTGCATTGCAGGACAATTCTTTACCAGAGTGACCTGGGAAGCCCTAATCTAATGTGTGTGTGTGTGTGTGTGTGTGTGTAATTATTTTTTATAATATTTATAAGCCCCTTAAAGGCAGATTTATTAATATACAGCTTGGACAGTAATTAACACACTAGGACATTTTGTCCATGCTATATGAGAAATTATCTTTAAAAAAAAAAGGAGATATTGGAACTCCCCTGGTGGTCCAATGGTTAAGACTCCAAGCTTCCAATGCAGAGCCCTCAGATTCCATCCCTGGTTGGGGAACTACGATCCCACATGCCATGTAACATTGCCAAATTAAAAACGAAATCAATAAAATATTCAAAACTGTGCTTGAACTCACCTTTCTGTGACACCCGTCTTAATCTTCCGCTTTTCCTTGTGTGCTCATTGGCCACAGGGCTTTAAGTAACCAGGGAAAGCTTATGGCCAGTTACCATAACAACAAAGAAATGACCACTGGAGGAGTCCAAAGAGAGAGGGTCCTTGACTGTATTCCTGGAAAATTGATGAGTCAGTTCCCCAAAAGTGCTGTCGTTTTTGAAAACTGTTTAAATTTATCATATGAATTATCTCTGTGCTTTTTAAAACCAGTTTTCCTCACAGTGGCCTTTTCTTGCTGTACTTTAAAAGTCAGAACTATAAGCATCGTGTCCTTTATAATCTACTGAACTTTAAACATTTAAAGTGTTATAAGTCAAAGGTAAGAATATTTTATGCCCGTCATGCTTTGTATACCACTCCAAAATGTGTGACACTGGCATAAGGGTCATTTTGAGCTGACAGCAATTGAGAAAAAGGACAACCAGGATGAGCAATCTGCATCCCTATCCCCACCACCACCATCTGCCTGAAAGCAGAACAGAAATCCCCATGTGAAGGCGAACCCCCACCACAAACCACCTCCCCCGCGAAAAAACCTCCCGAACCAGGAACCGGGAAGAGATAAGATGGCACCATGAAAAGGTCAACAGTAACAAACCTCACTAGCAGCCGATCTTCCATTACTCTCCCCATGTTCTTACTGTCCCACACTTGGCTGCCCCTAGAAACGCGAAGTCCTTTTCCCTTGTCTTCTAAATCTCAAGTCACTCCAGCCTGCAGCGGCTTGAAGCACCATTTTGATTCTTGACCAGAGATGGAATGAGGTCTCAGAGTGAGAGCGCTGACCCGGGGGCCAGTGACAAGGCCCCTGGCCCGTCAGCTTTGTGGAAATGAATTCCCACAATGTAACGGAAAGCAGTGAAAAAAGTCAAGTGTTTATTAGGAGGAACAAGAGTCCCTGTGAGCAGGCACACGGGGCAGAGGCAGGGAGTCATGCCCTCGTGGTAGTTTGAATCTCTTACATGGGGCGTTTCTTCTGGGTTTCCTCTGACCAGTCACCTTGCTTGGCCTTGTTCTGAGTCTGTTTGGTTTAGCTCAGGGTCCTCCCACCTGGGCGTGCATCTCTTAGACAAGATGGATTCCAGGGAAGAGGCCCATGGGTAGGTTGGCATCAGCACACTCTTTTTGACCTCCACCGAGCCTTTCTGTACAAGTGTAGGCAGGAAGCTCCCCTTGACCTTGAGAATGAAGAATATGTCGTCTCTATCTCATCTGGGCAGGGCTCAGCCTCTCCTCTTATCCTCCTACTACCGTCTTCATCTTGGAGTGTCTGTCCACAGAGGACAAACTCTAGCTGAAAACCTCTGCTACGGGTGACTTTCCTCCTCTGGATCAGTATGTGCTTTGTAATCCCAGCCAGTGGTTCGATCTGTTCCGGTGTCAACTGCCATATGCTCTGCTTCAAGTGGAGAGCTAGGCTTTTGTGAATTCTTTGTACATAAGTATTTGTTATCAATATTTTATCAGACACTTTCAATTTCTCTTGCTGATGCATTATCTTAGCTGGTGTTACAGAAAAATAGTACAAATATTATTTCCTTACTGGGAAGCTTCTTAACTTTACTCTTGTTAATCTTTCTTTTCTCAGTCTTTTATTTAGGGCCCAGTCAATGAACCTAAGTTGTAGAGAGAAAAATAATTTTCTTCCTCTTCTACAGTTGCAAACTTTTTTTAGAGAACTGTTAACTAGTTCTTTAGTTTCCTCTCTATTCCTCTTCTGGAGCGTCTTGGTTTGTGAAATGTTTTTCATGAAGATTCAGGGATTTTTCCTCCCCCTCTCACCCCCCAGCAATTACCTTGGTTCTGAAAATGTTTTAAGATTTCAATTTATCAGTCTTTTGCAAGACTGACAAGTGTCATGGAACAGAAGTTCACATGCTCAATGCACAATGAGGCCAAAGAATCTGAAAGGGCAGAGTTTGGAGCAGAAAGAGGTTTACTGAATGGCCAAGCAAGGAGAATGAGTGGCTTGTGTTCAAAAAATCTCAAACCCCTCAATGGTTTTCAGCGAAATGTTTTTATAGGCTTTGGGTGAGGGCTACAGGATGTGTGACTTTCTTCTCTTTGGTTGATTGCAAGATAAAAGAGATGTTCCGGGACTCAGCTGGAAGTTACCATCCTCCACATGGGTGGAGACCTTAGTTCTTTCAGAAGAACTCAAAGGTATTGGTCTGTGTGTCCTTTGATGAGGACCCTGGACCCTGCTTTAATTGCTGCACCATTGTTTCTTGATTGTTCCTCCTTTGTTTCCAAATTCCTTCACTTCCTTGATTCAGTTCAGTTCAGTTCAGTCTGTCTGACTCTTTGGGACCCCATGGACTGCAGCACGCCTGGCCTCCCTGTCCACCACCAACTCCTGGAGCTAGCTCAAACTCACGTCCATTGAGTCAGTGATGCCATCCAACCATCTCATCCCCTGTCGTCCCCTTCTCCCACCTTCAATCTTTCCCAGCATCAGGGTCTTTTCAGATGAGTCAACTCTTTGCATCAGGTGGCCAAAGTATTGGGGTTTCAGCTTCAGCATCAGTCCTTCCAATGAATATTTGGGACTCATTTCCTTTAGGATGGACTGGTTGGATATCCTTGCTATCCAAGGGACTCTCAAGAGCCTTTTCCCAACACCACAGTTCAAAAGCATCAATTCTTCAGCGCTCAGCTTTCTTCACAGTCCAACTCTCACATCCATACATGACTACTGGAAAAAACATAGCCTTGACCAAACGGACTTTTGTTGGCAAAGTAATGTCTCTGCTTTTAAATATGCTATCTAGGTTGGTCATAGCTTTTCTTCCAAGGAGCAAGCGTCTTTTAATTTCATGGCTACAGTCACCATCTGCAGTGATTTTGGAGCCCAGAAAAATAAACTCTGTCACTGTTTCCACTGTCTCCCCATCTACTTCCTTGATTAGCAGGGGCTTGAATTTGCCTTTTGGAACTCTGGGAAGTTCTAGGAGGCTGAAGAAACCTTTCCCTACTAACACAGAAAGGATTTATACCCAGGAGGACTCCATAGGTTCTTGCTCCCTTTCATTAGTCTTGCACACAGTTATTATGTGCTAAAACTGAGGCTTTATAACAAATCAAACTCTCAGGCACAGGGCTGCTGTGTACCTCCCAGTTCACTTTAAGCACAAACTTGTACGTGCAGGCCCTTGAAGTGGACAGAGACCTGCTGGTGAGACCTAAAGCCCTTGAGCCCGGCAGCCCCACCGCATAGCACGGATTTCCTGTGCTCCGCCGGAGGGCGATGCAGCTGCAGGCGCTGCTGCCTGAGCCCTGGGCTTCATCTGTGCTGAGATAAAGAGGATCCTCTCAGTGTAACTTGGTATCACATGTGATGAAAAACCAACATCTACTGAGAGCTTATGCTGTGGGATCATATCACATTCCAAGCATGTGTCCATTAATGTAACTCTCCAAGTCCCATTATTTCAGATAGAAACCATTATCACCCTGGGATTACAGATAAGGAAACTAAGGAACAGAGAGCCATGGGTATTGGCCAGTAAAAGAGACAGTGTGAACTAGGAAGTCTAGCCCCAAAGGCTTCCATACTGTACTGTCTCCACCCAGGTGCTAAGCTAAATGTTTGTCAAATCAACAAATGCCTTTCCTTGCCTGGAAGTTTAGTTGTTTCTTTTATAAAATCAGATTTGATAGTATTTTTCTTTATAGAATCTTGACCGTGGTGTCATACTGAGACAATATAAATCCCTAAACAGATTAATTCCTCAGGTTGTTTTAACTTTCAGGTTTCCAAAACATAATATCTCTACATAGCAACATGGTCATCACTTCCTAATACTTTCTCAGTGATGTAGCCAAGCATCATTATACACATTAGAAAACCAATTAATTAAACAACTTAAACAGGAGAAGTTTATCACATAAAACACAACTTTGACATTTCAAATAAAGTCTCTCCAAAATCAACACTGTCAAAATTAGAAAGGATGATTTGCTGCATTTACCCTCACTTCTCTACTCTGCTGAGCCAGGCCATCATGGCACATCACCCGGGGCTCATGTTTTAAGAATGACATGCTACTGGTAATTAACAGAAAAGCCGGGTAGCCTCTAACGTCTGTCTGAAAGACTGTTGACAGATGAACAATGGGTATAAAAGACCTAGCGTCTTCTGTAGAATTGTTTATCATGTTTGCAATTATCCGTCGTTTTCAAAGGACCTTCAAACAAAAGGATCAATCATTTATCCATTGTGCCTTCTTCATGAAGCGGGCTGACCAGAAGGTTCTTACATCCACTGTTTAAACCACCATGGTATTTTTTTTTCTGTCCTTTTTATATATTCTGTCATCCTCCCTGTCGATTTTTTTAGACAATTATGATAATTATCTTAATTTGTAGCTAGCTTTTTAGAGCCAATACACCCACTGAGGAGAATAAAATGGCAACCCACTCCAGTATTCTTGCCTGGAGAATCCCGCGGACAGAGGAGCCTGGAGGGCTGCTATCCATAGAGTCGTACAGAGTCGGACACGACTGAAGAGACTTAGCATGCCTGCATGCAATGGAGAAGGAAATGGCAACCCTCACCAGTATTCTTGCCTGGAGAATCCCAGGGACAGAGGAGCCTGGTGGGCTGCTGTCTATGGGGTCGCAGAGTCAGACCCGACTGCAGCGACTTAGCACAGCAGCAGCACACCCACTGAAGACTTTCATAGAGGTACCAGAAAGATCCTATGATCATGAAGCATCCCAAATATTAATTACTACCCCAATAGTGTATTTGTTCCCTAGGGCTGTTATCAGAGAAGGCAATGGCACCCCACTCCAGTACTCTTGCCTGGAAAATCCCATGGACTGAGGAGCCTGGTAGGCTACAGTCCATGGGGTCGAGAAGAGTCGGACACAACGGAATGACTTCGCTTTCACTTTTCACTTTCATGCATTGGAGAAGGAAATGGCAACCCACTCCAGTGTTCTTGCCTGGAGAATCCCAGGGATGGGGGAGCCTGGTGGGCTGCCCTCTATGGGGTTGCTGAGGGTCGGACACAACTGAGCGACTTCACTTTCACTTTTCACTTTCATGCATTGGAGAAGGAAATGGCAACCCACTCCAGTGTTCTTACCTGAAGAATCCCAGGGACAGAGAAGCCTAGTGGGCTGCCGTCTATGGGGTCGCACAGAGTTGGACACGACTGAAGCGACTTAGCAGCAGCAGCAACAGGGCTGTTATAACAAAGTGTCACAAACTGGGTGATTTTTTTTTTTAATTTTTAATATTTATTTATGTATTTTGGCTGTGTCAGGTCTTAGTTGCAGTGTGTGGGATCTTTTCATTGCAATGCATGGATTCTCTAGTTGTGGTGCATGGGCTCAGTAGTTGCATGGGCTCCAGAGCACGTGGGCTTCAGTAGTTGTGGCACATGGGCTTAGTTGCTCTACGGCATGCAGTATCCTAACTCCCCAACCAAGGACTGAACCCACGTACCCTGGTGGCTCAGCTGATAAAGAATTTGCCTGCAATGTGGGAGACCTGGGTTCAATCCCTGGGTTAGAAAGATCCCCTGGAGAAGGGAATGGCTCCCCACCCCAGTATTCTGGCCTGGAGAATTCCATGGATTGCATAGCCCATGAGGTTGCAAAGAGCAGGACACAACTGAGCGACTTTCACTTTCACCCTTCATTGCAAGGTGGACCACCAGGGAAGTCCTGCAAACTGGGTGATTTAAAACAATAGAAATGTTTCCTATCACAGTTCCGGAAACTAGAAGTCTGATAACAGATGCCAGTGGAGCCAAGCCCCCTCTGAAACCTGTAGGGAAGGATCTTCCTTGCCTCTTCCTAACTTTCGGGCGCTGGCCTTCAAAGCTTGACGCCCCTGGGCTTACAGCTGCCTCACACCAGCCTCTGCCTCTGTTATTACATGATGTTCTCCTTGTGTGTTTGTGTTCAGAGATCTCTCTTCTTAAGGGTATTGGATTAGAGCCCATGCTAATGACCTTGTTTTATGTTGATTTTATCGTAAAGATCCTATTAATATCTCCAGATAAGGTTACATACACACACAGAGTTAGGACTACATCATATCTTTGGGGGGAACACAGTTCAGCCCGTAACAGAGAGGATACCTGCAAACACACCTCAGAGACAAACTACCTTCAAGGCTGGGACTTGAAAGAGTAGGAACTTTTCTGTTGGCCTTATTGACAGTATCTTTGTATTTAAAGTGGTCTTCCCAGGTGGCTCAGAGGTAAAGAATCTGCCTGCCAATGCAGGAGACGCAAATTCAATCCCTGGGTGGGAAAGATCCTTTGAAAAGAAAACGGCAACCCACTGCAGTATTATTGCCTGGGAAATCCTATGGACAGAGGAGCCTGGAGGGCTACATCCATGAGATCGCAAAAGAGGTGGACACGACTTCACAGCTATACAACAATAATAGCATGTATGTAAAAAAAAGGCGTGTGCAATAATGGAAGTGGTTAGTAATGAAAGCATAGAAATAACTGAAGACAGGTGGATGAATTCCCTGCTGTTCATGGAGAAGGGTGATTTGCTCCCTTATATTACTGCCCTCTGTATATGAAATATATATCATATATATGACTCACTCCCCCTTGCTTTGATTCTGTGCTCAACTTAATTTGACCTCAACAGAAATTCCTCTCTTAGAGAAAGAGCAGACAACACTGCAGCTGTTATTACTTAACACATCTGAGTTGGATTTACACATCAGTATTTTATGAGTTAAGTTACTGGGGCTCCATCCTAAGAGGTTGCTCAGCTATGAAGGTCTTGGGCCTGTAAAATCAGAAACCCAGAGAGGTGGCCGCAGACAAGGGCAGCTCCCAAGGAACTGGGTGAGTTCAATCAAGCTTCACTCAGCAATGAACCTTTGTGCTGACTCTCCCTTCAAGTTACATTACTTGTGTTCAGAATCAATCCGATGATTAAGGGCTTAAACCCTGAAAGCTCATACTCTAGAAATGATCTGAATACAGCTTCTTATTAACCTTCCCTCCTATCAGAGACTGGCCATGTTTCATTTTGGCCTTCGGCTAAGTCCCAGATCTTTTGGAATCAGGGTTATGGTTCCCAGGTTTGTGTTCAAACTTCGTATCATTTTGCCCAGAGTTCTGCAAATCTGGTGAAGTTCTAAGGGTGATAAATTGGAGAGTGTTCCTTTAAGGCGAGGTTCAAGGAGGAGACCCAGGTGTCTATTGTAGACGCAGCCGGAGGCTGCAGTCTGGGGCCCAATTAGCAGTGAGCTAATCCGGGTTTTTGTTTAGCTTAGCAACCGCCTGCGCCGTCCCGGGGGCCCGTCGGGGTCTCTTCGGGGGCCGGAGGCCCGGGTCTGAGTCCTCCGCCCGCGGTGGCACCGGCGGCTGCAGGAGTCGCCCCCCGTGGGCACCGGGACCCCTGCCCTTGGGGTCTCGCAGCAGCGCTAAGGCAAAGAAGGATCTGCTCACCGCAGAGGGCGGCCAACCCGGCGTCGGGGAAGGTCCGGCCGAGGAGTAGCGGGGCCGAGCGCCCGCAGGATTTCCTTCACTAGGAGAGAGCATCAGAGGCCCCCCGGGGGTGCGCGACTAGAGGGGACTCCACGGGCCCCGCCGCGCCCCGCCCCGGCCCAGGGCCGCCTCATCCCGAGCCCTGCGGGCGGCGGTGGATGGAGCCCTGCAGCCCGGCTCCGCGTGGACTTGAGGTTCGGGCCACAGCCAGGACGGCGTTTCTAGGGCCAGGACATGAAGGTCGCGGTGTTGGACCTTGGGTCTCTCTTTGCCAAAATCTTCAAGACCTCGACGGCGCCCCCTGCGGCCCCCTCGCCGGTGTCCTCCTCCAGCCCCTCGCGAGGCGCTGCTGCCGCGGGGGCCGCGGGTTCCCGCCCGGGCACCTCGCTCAGCGCGGCCCGGACTTTGACCGTCCTCCCGGCCCTGGCCCCCGACTCCCCGTCTAGCTCTCGGGGGCCCTCGGTCCTGCTGCAGCCGACGCCCGCCGCGCTCCATCCCCTGCTCGCCGCCCCCCACGTCCGAGTCTCCGTCGCCGGCCGCCCGGCAGAGGCTGTGGAGACTCCCGCTTCGCTGCCCAGTAGCCCTGGAGCAGCCAAAGTCCGGTCCTCGCCCCTGCCCCTGCCCTTGGCTCTGCCGCCCGCCCCCTCCAGCGGCGGCCGCAGCTCGGCGGGCTCCCCCGCCCACCTGGTGGTCGTGGCGCGGCAGCCCCCGGGCCCGGGCGCGGTCTGGGCGGCGTATCCGTCCATCGGGGGCTCGGTGGGCAGCAGCATCAGCAGCAGTGTGACCGCGAGCCCGCGGAACCCTCGCCCCCCCTGCCCTGGGGAGAAAGAACCCAGCGCTCGGGTGCCCCCCGGGCCTGGCCCCAAGACCCTGTTCTTCACTTTGCCGGACATCGGCGAGGAGTGGGCCTCGGACAGCGACTCGGAGGACGGCCGGCTAGGGTGAGTAGCCCCGCTGGGGCCAGGCAGGTCCTTCTGGGGACCCCACCCCTCCACCTGCCACAGCCACCTTGCCGGGCGCCCGGTTACAGAACGGCGCCATTTGCCATTACTTCCACTAACTCCCCTGGATCACCCTCCTTGCACTTTTCTTGGGTCCTGATTCCTTGGCTTTCTGTTCTTTTAAAATACAGGCTGTGACAGGCTTGCGCTTAGCTTTCTGGGAAATAATCCTCTGGTGTTTACCATCAGTGAAGGAGAGACGATGAAACAGGGCTTGCATGAAAGAGGGGCAACATTTTGTTTCTTTTCTCGCTGAAGCCTTCCCTTTTAGATCATTTGAGAGTCTGGTTTCCTTAAGGATTTAGAAAGGAGCTTTTGAGTCCTTCTCTCTGATGCAGGATTAACAGATGTGCAGGTAACCCAATTACTACACTCGCAGCTCTCATTTTAAGAAATGGTGAGACTCATGCCTCCCCCCTTTTTCAAGGATCAGCCTCAATTCCCATCCCTTTAAGTGGGGTCTTTTTTTTTTTTTTTTTTTTTGGTATCAGACATGGAGTTAATTTACGTATGCATAACATCATCTGACACAAATGGATTTGTTGTATCTTGTATCCTAGAGCTCCTGCGTTCTTGCCATGGGGCCTTGAGATACTCCACAAACAGTGACTGACTTCATGGGGACCATCTCAATGGGAATTGGGAGACACTTCCCTCAACACACAAACTCACACACATTCCTCTTGGAAAATGTGGATGTCAGAAGTCAGGCAAATTTTATTTTATTAATGAGCACAGGATATAGCTATTCTTAAGTGGGTATAAAGATGTTCAGCCTTCTGAATTTCACAAAAGGATACAGTCAAGGGCAAATGTAGTGAAATGGTCAAGCACAAATCAGGAAGTCCCATTCCTGGATGCAGATTTCTTCATTGTAGTCTAGTGAAGGAAGAACGGTTAGGCCTGCTAGCAGAAAAGCTCTCCTCTGCCCACAAAAATGGACTGGAAAACTTTGGCATTAAGACTGATTCTAAGTCATTCAAAATTCAAATAACTATTTTCACAAAGCCATGTGACACTCATCTCAGTGTTAAAATAAGCAGTTAAGTAGTAAGTTGTTTCTTTTCACTTAAATTATTGTATTATGAAATAGATGAATTAACTGATTTTTCCCCCTAAAGGAAAATCAGTTGCATTTGGATGAGTGGCTAGAATCCCTGGAGGAGGGCATGGCAACCCACTCCAATAGTCTTGCCTGGAGAATCCTCACAAAATCTTCACAAAAGAAGAGCCTGCCAGGCTATAGTCCATAGGGTCTCAAAGATTTGGACAGAAGCGACTGAGCATGCATGCCTGCAAGTGGCTAAAATATGTATGCCTAAGGACTTAGACCTTTGTTATTGGCTACTGGTCCTTCACATTTATGCAATTAATGTTTTATGAGCAAACAGATATACACACTGATCTTGAACTCTAATCTTAGTCCTTTTTCCAGCAGGCACTGAAACATTCAGTAGGGCCCGTGAAAGCACTAGTGCGGTTTTCTTTCTTGAACATTTTAGTCTATGTTGCTGCTGCTGCTGCTGGTAAGTCGCTTCAATCGTGTCCGACTCTGTGCGACCCCATAGACGGCAGTCCACCAGGCTCCCCCATTCCTGGGATTCTCCAGGCAAGAACACTGGAGTGGCTTGCCATAGTGTATGTTAGCATTGTCCAAAAATGCTCAATGGATACTTTTTTGAATAACACTGTATTTGGCCCTGTTTACAGTATGCTAATCTGCATTGGCAGAGATATCCAACTGTCCTGAAAGGGCAGACACTGAATTTTATAAAATTGCTTTGAGGAATAATAGGCACAGATACGTGTGTTCAAGGATCTTCTTATTTATGCTTGTTTGTTCTCTCTGTGGAACACCCTACAGCACTTTTGAGTACATTAGTTATTTTTTTTTCTTTTGCATATACAAATAGTCATATTCCCTTCCTTTCATACCTCATTTCTTTTTTTAATCATGAAATGTACAAAGGGACAAGGGGGAAGAAAAAAAGAAAGAAATCTTTCTTTTGTTCTTACAGACCTTTTGCATCTTAAAATGTATTTTTTCCCTCCTGGACATCTGGGTTGACTATGACACTGAATAAGAAAGAATCCTTCAACAATGGATTTAAATTGCACAACAATTTTCACCTTATCTATTTGTTTTCAGATAGCTGCTGTTAATCATTAGCCCGCTTAACTAATAATAAAACCATATATTTGGTTTTCTCAAGCCAGATATGTGAAGAGTGAAAGGTAGTTAAAGTAGGAATAAGAGAGGGAAGAGGGGGAAAAGCATAGCTAAAGAGAATGTAGATACATGTCAAACAAAGGTAAGAAAATCTTGAGAAACAGTTAATCTAATTTTAAGACCACCACTCATTTTAAAAAAAAGTCCTCATTCACAATTTATATTTTTTGGAAGATCTATGCATCTTACCTTTGACCTGATTCTGTTCTTGGCCTTTACTAAAATTAAAAATACTGAAATTTCAGTGGGGATATATGCAAACTTTCTTTCAGTTCAGAGCCTTTTTCTTTTTCATTAAGGTGCTGTGTAATAGCATGAGTTTTGATCTCTGATTCATAGATTAAATGAATGACTAGCCCACAGAAGAGGGGTTCGCTCTTTCCAGTGACACGTTTAAACCAGAGGCAGAGATACTGAGTTGCCTCCTTTACCCCATTCTCCCACACCCCCGGATGTGTGAGCTAGCACTTGTCAACTTCACCTTCATTTCCCTGTGTCTTTGATATACACATTGTCCCTCCTTCACACTGGTTTCCCGTCTCCCCATCCCTCATCATACCTCCTTTTGCATTTCTGGTTTGATCTATACATTGTATAGATATACATTGTATATCACCTTGTAAATGGACTTATTCTTTCTTTGCGAATAGAAGAACTTCTATCAGTAGATAAGATAGGCAGATAGGCACTGTTGTTTGTGAAGATTGGTAGATTTAAACTTCATGTTGTTGGAAAGTATTTCTATCTTTTTAAGTTATTGCTGATAGTATATAGTCATTGCTTTTGTGAGTGGTTGAGTTCCCTTGTTAAAGTCTTGTAAGTATGGAAATATCACAATAGCTGCATGCAGGACTTGTGAACTTGACTGCCAATGAAAAAGAATGCAGGGACTTGTTGAGTCCAGAGCTGGGGTGACTCTTCAGGATTCAGGCAAGAATCGAATGAGTTGAATTCCAATCTCAAACCATTTGCTTGCTGTGTAATTCTGGGCAAGCTCTTCAGTTTCCACCTTGATAAAATGGAGATAATAATGACGCTTTTCTCACACAGATGTTCCAAAAATTCATTGAAATAATATTTTAAGTGCCTAACATAGAGAAATGTGTATAACCCTGGTGGCTCAGATAGTAAAGAATCCACCTGCAATGTGGGAGACCTGGGTTCGATCCCTGGGTTGGGAAGATCCCCTGGATGGCATGGCAACCCACTCCAGTATTCTTTCCTGGAGAATCCCATGGACAGAGGAGCCTGGTGGGCTACATCCTATTAAAGCTGAAAAAAATAAGACATGGGTAGTACACCTATATTCTCAGTGTCAAATAACACTTGAGGCAATGGGATAGTCATATCTAATCTCTTCCACTAGGAAGGAAAAAGGGAAATATTAGTAAGAGTTAGTATTGAAAATGGAATCTTTTAGTGCAGTTATTAGGCAGAACAAATAAGAGTACACTCTAATCTTTCATCATTTTCCCTGTGAAACTTACAGAAGATAAAGGCTACTTTAATTAGTATTACTACTGTTTGCTGTACAGTATCTAGAAGAAAATGTATTTGCCACCCAGAGATCAAACTTTTAATTTTTAGAGACACTGCGGAGTAACCAGTAGCCTCACAAATCAAATCGTTCATGGCCAATACTTCATATAGCCCTTGCCATTCCTACTCAGTGATGTGTTCTTTATATGTACATATCTTTTTTAAACTGTAAACTCTTTGTCCTGTGACATTTAAGACAGCACACATCCACAAAAGGCATTTAATAAATATTTATTAAATGAAGAAATGAAAATATTTCCATTATAATATCCACTTGCATATGTTCCTAATCTTGTAAAAATCCAGAGGAAATTTAAATGTACGTATGTCCTTTTTTAATATGTATTTATTTATGGCTGTGCTGGGTCTTTGTTGCTGCTCAGGCTTTTCTCTAGGTGCGGGGAGCACAGGCTTCTCATTGCAGTGGCTTCTCTTGTTGCGGAGCAGGGGGCTCTAGGCACACAGGCTTCAGAGCAGAGCGACAATATACAGCCTTGATATACTCCTTTGGAGAAGGCGATGGCACCCCACTCCAGTACTCTTGCCTGGAGAACCCCATGGACGGAGGAGCCTGGTGGGCTGCAGTCCATGGGGTCGCTGAGGGTCAGACACGACTGAGCGACTTCACTTTCACTTTTCAGTTTCATGCATTGGAGAAGGAAATGGCAACCCACTCCAGTGATCTGGCCTAGAGAATCCCAGGGATGGCGGAGCCTGGTGGGCTGCCGACTGTGGGGTCGCACAGAGTCGGACACGACTGAAGCGACTTAGCAGCAGCATACTCCTTTACCAATTTTGAACCAGTCCATATTCCATGTCCAGTTCTAACTGTTGCTTCTTGACCTGCATACAGATTTCTCAGGAGGCAGGTAAGGTGGTCTGGTATTCCCATCTCTTTCAGAATTTTCCACAGTTTGTTGTGAGCCACATAGTCAAAGGCTTCAGCATAGTCAGTGAAGCAGAAGTAGATATCCTTCTGGAATTCTCTTGCTTTTTCTATGATCCAATGGATGTTGTCAATTTGATCTTTGACTCCTCTACTTTTTCTAAATCCAGCTTGTACGTCTGGAAGTTCTCAATTCACATACTGTTGAAGGCTAGCTTGAAGGATTTTGAGCATTACTTTGCTGCTGCTGCTAAGTCGCTTCAATTGTGTCCGACTCTGTGCAACCCCATAGAGGGCAGCCCACCAGGCTCCCCCATCCCTGGGATTCTCCAGGCAAGAACACTGGAGTGGGTTGCCATTTCCTTCTCCAATGCATGAAAGTGATAAGTGAAGTGAAGTCGCTCCTTCGTGTCTGACTCTTAGCAACCCCATGGACTGCAGCCTACCAGGTTCCTCTGTCCATGGGGTTCTCCAGGCAAGAGTACTGGAGTGGGGTGCCATTGCCTTCTCCTATTACTTTGCTAGCATGTGAAATGAGTGCAGTTGTGCAATAGTTTGAACATGCTAGGCCTTGCCCTTCTTTGGGACTGGAATGAAAACTGACTTTTTCCAGTTCTGTGGCCACTGCTGAGTTTCCAAATTTGCTGGCATATTATGTGTAGCACTTTAACAGCATCATTTTTTAGGATTTGAAATAGCTCAGCTGGAATTCCACCACTTCCACTAGCTTTGTTCGTAGTGATTTTTCCTAAGGCCCACTTGACTTCGCACTGCAGAGTGTCTTGGCTCCAGGTGCGTGATCACACCATCATGGTTATTTGAGTCATGAAGATCTTTTGTGTATAGTTCTTCTGTGTATTTTTGCAACCTCTTCTTAATCTCTTCTGCTTCTTTTTGGTCTGTACTGTTTCTGTCTTTTACTTTGCCCATCTTGTATGAAATGTTCCCTTGGTATCTCTAATTTTCTTGAAGAGATCTCTAGTCTTTCCCTTTCTATTGTTTTCCTCATTTTCTTATGCAAAACATAATAGAATTAAAATGTAATTGGGCATGGTTTTCAAAGTGCAAAAAGAGTGCCGTCTAGTGCTTATGTGGCAGTATTGCATGCAAACAACTCAGTTTTAAGGACTTTGCTCCCATAATTGTGGAGGTGGTGGTAAATCCCATACCTGCAGGGCAGATCAGAGGGCTAAAGACCCAGGGGAGAATTTTAGTTGTAGTTCAAATCCAAAGGCAGTCTGCTGGCAGAGCTGTTTCTTGGTCTTCAGAGCCAGAGGACATGCTCCCAAGGAGGAGGCTCCTCATCCTCACTTGGCCAGGACTGGGGTGATGACATTTTAGGGGATTCTTGAGAGGCCTGAGTGTACTGGGCATGTGGGAGGGATAGAGACTCAAAGAGGATGTTGGCAGGGTAAAGAAGTCTGCAGATTCTTTTACCCCTTTCCCACTGAGAGAGGCATTCTATCTTCCAGCAGGAGGAATAGATGGGCTTCTTTATACCTGCTCAGGGTTAGAAGGCCTCGTATCTCACAGGAGGATGGAGGCCAGGGCAGGCCGCGTCCCCGTTATTCATTGTGATTATTAAGAACTTCTTAGTGGGAGAGGGCACATCCCAGGTAGTACCCACCTTTGGACATCTTACTTTGACAATTTATCTTACTTCAGCCAACTCACTGTTTTAGTGAGTTGTTTCTTTTAGTTTATGAAAAGAGTGGCTTGGCCACTTGGCTGTCTCACAGCATAGCCTCTGGTGACTCTCATCTTGGTGTAATTGTATGAGTTCAAGACTGAAACAAGCATATATTCATAAACCAAAACAAGGTGTATGAGAGAAAGCATCTGAAGATGGAGACACAAGACCGCACAGGAAGTGAATCTGGGTGCCTAATGAGACCTAGTGCTGTGTGTGTGTATGTGTGTGAAAGAGTGTGTGTGTGTACGCGCGCGTGCTCGCACTGCAGGATCTTGCCACTCCAAGGAGTGTAGCCCGCTAGGCTCCTCTATTCATGGGATTCTCCAGACAAGGATACTGGAATGGGTTGCCATTTCCTACTCTAGGGGATCTTCCCCACCCGGGGATCAAACCCCCCTCTCCTGCTGTTTCCTGCATTGGCAGGCAGATTCTTCACCACTGAGCCACCTGGGAAGCCCAATGAGATCTAGAGTCCCTGTTAATCAGATTAGCATCTTGCCTTTACCAGGCTGAGACTTCACTTTTTATTAAACCTCCCTCTACTTACCCTCATCCCCACTAGGAATCCTTTGACGCGAGGAGGGGGGTTGGTGAAATGGTTCCGTATTCCTCCTGTTGATTAACTTTCTATTTTTAAAGGTTAAGGATGGCAGACACATGTCTGGGCAGACCCCGGGGAAGGGGGTGCGAAGGCCAGATCGGTGCGCACTGGAGGCGCAGAGAGGGCAGTGGAGCGGTAGACGCCTGCGGTCAAAGCTCAGGGCACTGGATTGTGAAAGGTGGCCCCTGGCAGCGGGAAGGGGGCACGCGTGCTCTTCCAGGGAGAGGGGGCGCGACCGAGGCCCTGGGCGGCTGGTGGGAGCAGGGAGCGCTGCGAGTCTCTGGAAGACGGGGGACGCAGCCAGGGAACCAGCCTCCGGTGCTGCCCGACCTCCTCGAGGGGCGCGGCAGCCACGGAGGCGGAGGGGAGGGCGGGCGCGGGCCTGGAGGCGTCGCCCTGCCGCACTGGAATCTGGCTGGAGGAGTCGGAGGGGGAGCAGCGCCAGGCGCCCGGCGATCGCAGTGCCCATGGACCTTGCTGCCTGGGCCCGGAGCGCCCCTGGCCGCACCCCTAGAGACTCGCGGTTCCCGGCGGTGCTGCGGAGGCACATGCAGGGCTAGCGGGCCGGTGCGCAGAGCTGGGCGGCCGGGGACCCCCCGCCCCCGGGGCGCGGGGGCGCCGCCTGCAGGGCGCGGGCGCGGGTTGGCAGCGCCCAGCGGTGCCCAGGCCTCTGGGCTCCGGGCCCGGCCCACAGGACGCAAGCCCAGGCCTGGGGCTGATGGTGATTGGGTAAGTCCTGATCTGGGAAGGTAGGAGGCATGAACTTGCCTCCGTATAGATAGCATTTTTGTGCCATGCTCTTGATTTTTTTTATTTTTCCCACTGCTTGCAAAGCCAGAATCCATCTGGTCTGTTCCCCGGCATCCATTCATGAAATCTCGTGCTGACATCATCCGGCCTCCTGGAGCCAAGATGCTCGCTTGGTCTGACGAGCATTCGTGGTGTCTGAGATAACTTTTCATCAGTCCCGAGGGCAGAGAGCCTCAGTTGCTTCTAGGATGTGCTTGTGTAAATCAGGGTTTACCATCCTGCATTCCAGCCCATTCACGTTTCAGACAGTCTTTTAAAGCAGAAATATACATTTTGAAAGCTGCGGTTACTGATTACTAATTGAATTTCTGTAGAGCAAAGTGACAGAGGTTTGTGGGCTATCGAGGGCTTTTTTTTTTTTTTCCTTTCTGCTGTGGGGCGCTTGTAGGATATCCCCCTCGCCAACCCAGGACGGAACCCCGGCCAGGCAGTGAAAGTCCAGTTAACTGGACTGCCAGGTAACTCCCAAGAGGCAACTTTAAAAAAATAAAAGTCGATTATCTAGTCGTTTCCTTGACCTGGAATAGAGTGACTCAAGGAGATAGAGTGCATGTGCATGCTAAGTCACTGAAGTCGTGTTTGACTCTTTGCAACCCCTTGGACTATAGCCGTCCAGGCTCCTCTGTCCATGAGATTCTCCAGGCAAGAATCCTGGAGTGGGTTTCCATGCCCTTCTCCGAGGGATCTTCCCAAACCTTAGCCTTAATTTAACTTTCATGTAGCAACCAATTAGTGCAATAGAGTTCAGTGGTTGCCGTTCAGTCTGCCCTAAGACCCAGATCCTGTGCCCAGATCAACAGCCTTAAATGTAGCGACTAGTGGCATTTTATTATTTCTAAAATTTAAACAGAATGGACAGGAAATAGTATAAAATGCTTATATGTCTGTGTATCACATAATACAAGCTTACTAGACATGTCACCACTTTAAAGTTTTAAGATATTTATAAGACATACTTTAAGTTGTGTATACTTTCCTAGACTCTCTAGATGACGGAGGAGTTGACAGTTTACAGGATATTAAAGATACTCAATATTATGTCTGATGTAACTACAGTACATGGTTAGAGGCCAGAGAAACCACAAGGTTCAAAATAAACTGTAAAAAGAAACATGGCCAGTTTTATGTGTTTTATCCTTTATTCACCACATCAGTAACTTGTGGTTCCTGGAGAGACATGCAGATTAGATGGCCTGGGTCCCAAGACCAGCTCCAACCCTCTCTTCTTCATGACTTTGAGCAGGCACGGAGTTTGTTGGGCTCAAATTCCTCTTTAGAATTCCTTTGAACTTTGTGGTCAAATGTATTTGCTGTTCAGCTGAACTCTGATGTTGGACTCTGATGTATTTCCCACAGAAATACAGGGGTTTCAGAGAAGATGAGGCAGGGAAGAGGTGAGGAGAGAAGAGTTGTAGAAATGGTATGGAGGTTGCTAGCATTTTCAGGCATCTGCTTTTCCAGCTATCTGCCCCCTCCCAGCATCTGTGCATCTTTCAGTCCTCCTGTCCTCAACTACACTTTGACGTGAGTAGGAATGCTGATCTGAGCAAGAATATGGTGTGATATGAAGAGAGGGGTTCCTTCTTCAATTTGTAAACAGCTTTCTTCTTAGTTTGAAAAGATATCCCCTTGCTCCCTTAGAAAAAGGGTGAGTTTTTTGAAAGAAGAAATTACTGTTCATTGAAAACAAAGCAGACTGGCATGAGTCTGATTAATGACTTTAACTTTCAATTGCAGAAAAGGCAGAGGAAGAGCTCAAAATGAGAAAGGTGGACTTGAGTGGATTAGGTGCTCCATAAATAGTCATTTTTGGAGATAGTAGCTATGCTAAGAACTATAAATCTTCTTTCTTTATAAAGGATAAAGAATTCTCCAGCAATATCTTGGATGTGGAGGATACTTTCATTTTGCATTAAACAGAAACATTCAGAGTGATTAGAGGGCCAAAGTATGCTCTTTGTTTGAGGTACTAATTTAATATCTCACTAGGGATCCTTTCAGCAAACCGAGAGCATCTCTAAGTGAAAGGAAGTATTTTGGGTACTCTAGATGGAAAATATTAATAAGGTATCAGGATCATCCCAATAAAAAACTTAAGTAGGGGCTTCCCTGGTGGTCCAGTGGCTAAGACTCCACACTCCGAGTGCGAGGGGCTGGGTTCGATCCCTGGTTGGGGAATTAGATCCCACATGCCTCAACTTAAGAGTTCGCATGCCACAACTAAAGATCCCACGTGCCACAACTAAGGCCGGGTGCAGCCAAATAAATAAATATAAATATTTTTTAAAAACTAAAGTACCAAGACAGATGTATAATCGGAAATGCTGGGAAAAATGAAATAAAATAAGAACATGATGTTTTCATCGAGTGGCATATGCCAACAAAGTAGTGATTTATCTGGCCTGATTATGTAGACACTTGACATACTCATCTAGTTTAAGTCTCACAACAACTGGAGAAATAACTTGGTCAAGCACACAGCCTTGTCAGTGCCTGGGCAAGATTCTAATCCATGCTATTTTATTCTATAGATATTACCAAAGAATAATATTTTATCTAATTTACCACCCTGGTGCTTAAAATTCTTTCTCAATAACAAGCAAATTAACTTATATATATATATATTATAATACTCAAAGCAGATGTATTTGATACAATTTTTTATTGTCTCTTATGTCATAAGTATTTTTATGTTTATCTAGAGTTATAGAGTCATGTGGACATGACTGGATAGGGTTAGAGGTAAGGCAGTGTGTTAGTATAAAAGCTTGTCTATATTCTTTTCTCCATTACTCTTTCTTTAACAGCTTTATTCTTAAGATTGTTTGCTTGTACTTATGACTATTAAACAAGAAAGGGAGGGAAAAAATCCTATAGTTCTGTTATTCTCCCTTGTAAATATATATATGATTGCTCACTTTTGTGTAGTAATAACTATACAAAGTAATAGTTGCTGCTGCTAAGTCGCTTCAGTCGTGTCCGACTCTGTGCAACCCCATAGACGGCAGCCCACCAGACTCCTCTGTCCCTGGGATTCTCTAGGCAAGAATACTGGAGTGGGTTGCCATTTCCTTCAGTAATAGTAATTAAAAGTAATAGTAAGTAACTTGTTAAAAGTTCTCCTTGTTGTAGAGTTCTCTAGTATATAACAAAGGGTAAAACTGATCCTCATATTAATAGTTTTTAAAACTCCATTTACATTCAGAAACACAAGTGTTGAAAATTACATACCATTTATTTGAAAAGCAAATTTTTAAATGAATGCTAGAGTGGCGTCCCTGTTAGAAAATTGACTGTTTTCCTCAAATAACTACCATATCTAAAGTTAATATAAAACATGTGGGAAAATATGACTTTGATAAAAGAACAGAAGTAGTTTACTGTTAGAAAGGTATTTTGATTAAAGGGAAGTAAATGTTTTAAGAGGTTCATTGAAAGGACATTTTAATGATTAACACTAACTGGACTACACCAGCCAGGTTTAATGCCATATTTAAAATTGAGAGATTTCTTCTGTTTTAGTTTTCCATTACTTTTAATATTTTAAAACTGTCTTTTTTTTTTTTTTTGGTACAAAGCTGGTTGGCTTTTGCAAGTGCAAGGGCGCCTGGGGTCAAGGAATACCTGGGACCTGAAATCCAGTTCACGGTTCCATCACCAAGTTTTGGAGTGAGGCTGTGTTCACGTAGGTTTGGGGCAACCTTTAGACCAATCTGGTTGAGTCACAAGAAGTTGCTTTTCCCTAGTTTATGTAACAGTGCATATAGGTTAATAACAACCTTGATTTTTTTAAATTAATTAATTTATTTTCAGTTTCGTTCAGTCGCTCAGTCGTGTCCAACTCTTTGCGACCCCATGAATTGCAGCACGCCAGGCCTCCCTGTCCATCACCAACTCCCAGAGTTCACTCAGACTCACGTCCATGGAGTCAGTGATGCCATCCAGCCATCTCATCCTCTGTCCTCCCCTTTTCCTCCTGCCCCCCATCCCTCCCAGCATCAGAGTCTTTTCCAATGAGTCAACTCTTCGCATGAGGTGGCCAAAGTACTGGAGTTTCAGCTTTAGCATCATTTGGAGGCTAATTACTTTACAAAATAATGGTGGTTTTTGCATACATCAACATGAATCAGCCACGGGTGCATGTGTCCCTCCATCCTGAACCTCCCTTCTACCTCCCTCCCCACCCTACAACCTTGATTTTAAGAAAAATAAAAATGGTAGGGAACTAAGCCTCAGTGTCTTGAGGTGTGTGTGGGGTGTGTGTGCTCATACATGTGTGTGTTTAGGGAGACATAATGGGAAGAGAGAGGCAACTTTCTGTGAAAGGAAAGTTTAAATATCCTAATGAATGGACTTATCTTACAGTTACTTTTCATATTTTATTTTTTCAGAAGAGGACTGTCAGAAGGATCTGGAAAGCAGAGTTTCACTGTGAAAAGCAAAGATCCTTTACCTACCCATTTTACAAAAAATGTACAGAAAGCAATTGCTAAATACAGTCGGTAAGAATTAGCCTTTAAATGCTTCTGATCACAAAATCAAAACTTGCCTGAATGAATACGGGAAACAGAATCACTGATGGGCCATGGATTTCTCCAAGGTGAAAAAAAATAAAACGCTTTATTTTTAGCCAAGTGAAATGTTATACTGCATAAATCTTTGAAAATCAGTGTACTGTGAAAATTAACCAGTATATATAAAGAAAAAAGAGGAAGTAAGCTCAGAGAGGTGAAGCTGCTTCCCAGTAAAACCTGTTTCCAGTAACTGTCGTTTATGTTACTTATATTTCTTCCTGCAGGGAATCTGTGTCATCATTTTCATCAAGTGGGAGCCCCACGCCTACAGAAGCCCCCAACTCCTGGTCTGGGTCTGGAACACAGAGTTCAACAACTGGTTTATCTACAGAGAGGAGCTCCATTTACTCCTGGAGAGATGATGTATGTCACAAAATTTTGTATAATCTCATGGTTGCAATTCATAACGATGATCTGCTTTATTATTTTTTTTAAGTTTTTACCAAATTAAAACCTCTACCTGGTCCACTTGTACATACACATAAATATAAAAGCACTGACATGTCACACATAAAACTGAAAATACTCTTAAAAAAGATGAAAAAGCTCCCATAACCACACAATCCAGCATCTTAGCTGTTGATAGTTCTGTTTTTCCCACTTCCAAACCCCTATCAGGTTGTTATACATGATTTCTTGCATAAATATCTGTGGTTGGAAATTCAGGAGAGATTCTGACAATTAGGAACGTGAACAAGAGAAAAATTGGGGAAAAATAAAAGCTGTTTAAAAAAAAAAAAATCACAATTAGGGAATTTCCCCTGAATATTCTAAGTCAGATATTTTACATCTAATCCCAGCAGAAGATGTTAACCCTATAGTGAGACTGAGCCGGTGGGACTTTAGTCTGCAGTGCAAGCTTACCATTCAAATCTGTGTGATTGCACAGTTTCTGACCTCTTCATCCCCTCAAGAGTCTGAGAATTCTGGAACACAGGCTTTTGTGACGCCCCTGTGGCCATGGAAGAGTCCGGACTAGCTCCTTGGATGGTCTCATTCCTGCTGTTTTCTTGTTTGTGTTCTGGTTTTCTTTGCTTTCTTTAAAAGCAGCTCTCCGCCCTGGACTGTGCATGTGGGTCCACTCCCCGGGGAGGATGGTTTTACATGGTTTTATAGGAGCGGGTCTCCAGAGGGGCCAGAGGGAGAGGGTTGTGGGGTGCAGGGTGGGGGTTGGGGGGCGGCTGAAAGGGAGTCAGCCCTGAATCACTCGGGCACTTTTCAGAGGAGATGTAAGTCTGTCTCTGGGATAAACACCGCCCACCCCCACCCACACTCTTTGGTCAAAAGAGTGCAGATGGGAAGAAGGCTGAGAACCATTGCTTTATGAAGCATTACCGTCCAAATGCTGGGTTCCTTTCCTGCAAAAGTTCAAGTAATTATCCAAAGAGAGTCTTATGACTTCCACTTGTAGAGTTTAAATTACTCCAGTCCCTAAACATTGTTTTGCTTTGAATTTAAAAGCATTTTTTTTACTGTTCGATAGGTAATATTTGTAAAATGCAAAAAAATACAAAACAGAGAAAAATGAAAATAAGCCCTCTTCACACCCCAGCCAAATATTCTTCTGAGTTTTCTCCTTATTTGTATTTTAAAAGAGGTAATTCAGCTACCCTGCAGTCTGGGAATCTAGTTTTTTATCAACTAAGGGGAAGAAGTATCATGGAAAATATGGAATAGCAGTCTGTGAAAATCAGCCTGAATTGACCATTTTGGATCAGGTATGTCAGGCTGAATTTATGGGTTAGATTTCACACACCCGCCCTGGGAGAAAACGGACTGAACTAAAGCCCTTGCCCTGTAAGCCAATAATTGGTTCTTCCAATTGTAAGCCAATAATTGGTTCTTCCAATTGTACTTCTGTTCATGTTTTTCTAACTGACTGTAAGGGCTCTAGGTCTGTTACTTCTCAGTCATTTTCAATATACAGAAAAACTGAAGGGTTTTCTCACTGACACTTCACTGCGCCCACAGCCCAAGAATCTCTTAAGACCAGACAGGAAAAATGAATATTCTGGTCTCATCCTAATAACCACATCTTTTAGGATACCTAAGGTGGTTTTTCGTTTGTTTGTTTTTCTGTTTTCCTTAATTAAAAGAAAGTGATTATTTCCCTTTCCATGAAATAATATTCCATTTCATTAGAAAAAGATTATAATTTGCAAATGTAGTTAGGTGTCTAATGCACAATTATATGAGGGACACATGTCTGTGTACACACATATATGTGTGTGTGTATGTGCTTGGCTATATGGTGTGTGTCTGTCATTATCAATGTCTATATTAATATGTATATTCATAGCTGTAACTATGTTTATGTAAAATCTTGGATTATGAGACTTTCTCGTAGTAGAGATTATCTCTATTTAACAGTTAAGGAAACTAAGTCTCAGTTGGGATGTAATTTTTCAGAAGAGTAAAAATTGGAGCCCTGGTATGTCTGGTTTCGATCGAGTCACACTCCCTCCTATTATATAAATTTGTGTCATTGATTCTGAAGCCTTTATTGACAACTTCTAGTCCTGTAACTAAATGTGCATTTCTATATTTTAGGAGTTTGACAAAGCCAGTGCACAGAAAGTACAGCAGTTATTCTGGGAGGTCGAGGAAATGTTGTTTGAAGGGAAAGTAAGCCCTCAGACCCAGAATCTCCAGGCTGAGTGCCGTGAATGGGCGGGCCGGTCCCTGCATCTGAGGTGAGGAGGTTGTTCACGAAAATTCTCCGGAAGGGGGTTGGGAACTGCTCCCTGTTGACCTGTTCAATATGTCGGTATATTTTGAGTGAAAGTGCTTGTCAAAATATGTACCCAGAACACATGTGCTTTACTGAGAAATCACTCCCTTTGAAATGGTGTCTGAGGAAATCTGGAGACCTTCCAAGTGTACTTTAATTTGTGAGAAGCAAATGGAGCTCATGCCTGGAAAGGCATTGTGTGTATCACAGGTGCAAGAATGGAAGAAGGGAGGGAGTTATCCATGCCTTCCCACTCCCTAGTCTGAGCAGCTGTGTCTGTCTGCCCTTGAAGAGCAACGCATGGGGCAAGATCTGGGCAGGAACAGAGAGATTATTTGCTGGATGATGGCGTGGATGAATCTGACCATCTCATCAAGATCCCTTATGTAGGAGAAGCTCATCTATTTCTTCTTAAGATCAAAGATGAAGTATATAGATTGAGTATAAAGGGAAGATTGTCTTCCTTCAATTACTCAGCCAAACCTACTTAGAGGGTTAAAAAAAAAAATCCATGTCAGTTATCTGAAGTTTCTCTGGGTTATATCTGGGGAGACTACATTAGAACTTCCATACACATGTTGATAAATCTTTTGGTTAATTAAGTAAGATTTTTAAAAATCTTTATTCAGTAGGTTTAATTTTTTGTCTCCAGGCCATTGTAAGCCCCTGTCTTAGAATCCACTAGACATTAACGATGCAATGTGGACTTTCCTAGGCATCATGGTGCACTTGCCTAAACCCAGGAGCTCAGATCTGTTTCTTTCAGTGTTGTCTTATATACTTAAGATAAAAATGAAGGAAGAGAGAGAGTAGAGAAAAGAAAAGATGGCAAGGACTGTAAACCAAGTATATATATTCACATTATTTTCCTTTGTTGCGAATGTATCAGTTAACATAGGGAGCTTCTGTGTGCCTAGCATTACCCTAGTTGTCTGAATGTGATTATACTGTCTCTAAGCTACTTGTTAGTCCTACAAGGGAACTGTTATTCTACTTTGGATACAAAATGGAACAGATGGAATCAGTGGCTCAGGGAGCCTGCAAACTTTGGCTAAAGGCTCTGCATCAATGGCAAGAGCAGTGTAGTATGTCCCCCCCTCAAAGCCCGTACGTTTCCTGTGATCCCGTTACACTGCCCATGTACCAGTATTTACCTTATCACTTCATACTTTCCAAACTGCTTCAAAACATCTTCCCCTTTCCAATAAAAAAATGTTAGTTTCCTTTTTTTCCCCCCCACTTTCAGAGTATTAGGAAGACAGCTCATCCCGCCTGCTGATGAAGGAGTTGAGCATTTCCAGAGCAGCCGGCCTGCTTCTGCCATCCAAAGACCCTTCCTTGATGACTGTGGACACAGCAGCAATATCAGAGAGTATGTTGCTAGAAGTTACTTTCGAAAAGTGTGAAAGTGTTAGTCGCTCAGTCGTGTCTGACTCTTTGCAATCCAATGGACCATAGCCCGCCAGGCTCCTCTGTCCATGGAATTCTCCAATACTGGAGTGGGTTGCCATTTCCTTTTCCAAGGGATCTTCCTGACCCAGGTATCAAACCCGGGTCTCCTGCATTGCAGGCAGATTGTTTACCAACTGAACCACCTGGGAAGCATATTTTAAATTATATATTTAAATGAATAAGTAATAGCCAGAGTGTGCATGTGCTAAGTTGCTTCAGTTGTGTCTGACTCTTTGCAACCCTATGAACTGTCCATGGCTCCTCTGTCCATGGGATTCTCCAGGCAAGAATAGTGGAGTGTAGCCATGCCCTCCTCCAGGGGATCTTCCTGACCCAGGGCCTGAACCCACATCTCCTGTGGCTCCTGCATTGCAGGTGGCTTTTTCACTGCTAAGCCACTGGGGAACCCCAGTAGCCACGACTGAAGCAACTTAGCACACACACACACATCCATCCACTGTTACGAGCAGATGTGCTCATGCTCAGTCATGTCCGACTCTTTGCGACTCTGTGGACTGTAGCCTGCCAGGCTCCTCTGTCCATGGAATTCTCCAGGCAAGAATACTGGAGAGAGTTGTCATGCCGTCCTTCAGGGGATCTTCCTGATCCAGGGATGGAACCCAAGTCTCCTGTGTCTCCTGCGTTGGCAGGTAGATTCTTTGCCACTGTGCCACGTAGGGAGCCCTAAAAAGTATTTTCAAATGCATTTTAGTTATACTTTTTCATGTCTATCTCAGCCGCGATCCTTGGCTTCACCAACTTAGAAATTTAGATTTTAATAAAGGGCAAATACAGAGCAATTTTTTTTTTTTTTACCCAAGATACTTCCGATTCTAAACTGATGGTGCTGTGTGCATGTAATACAAGTATCAAGACAGTTAACTTTTAAACTGTTGTTTCAAATACTCTGAGAGGCGGAGGCTAATGCCAAATCAAGAACTGCCTCATGGTGATGGATTCTAAGCCTCAAGACAGTAGCAGAAGAAATAAAGCTCTATTCTGTGTTCTTTTGCTCATGAACAGATTTTGGTAAATCCCTTATGCCATTCACACATCTTAGGAACGGACTATGCCATGATGCTCCTTCATCATAGCAAAGAAGACACAAACTCGTAGAATAATTTAGACTTTTAAGAAGCCCTTAAAAATTTAAATGATGCCTGGGTTAAAATGTTGCTTTTAAGCATATGCCTTTTGTCAAATGTAATGTTTAGTGCTTTTTAAAATTTGGAAATCTGTGGCTTTATAACTAATTGAAGGGCCCACCCTGATCATGTAAACATTGTATTGCTGACCCTCATGGAGAATCTGCTTTTCCCCGTAGGCTGTGCATCTCTGGCTCTCAGATAGTCCCAGCCGTTCTCCCAGCCCCCTCCCTGCCGGGTCCTGATGGCACCAGGGTTGTGGACCTCATGGCACATTCATCTCTGGAAGAAGAGATTTTTGATGTGGATGGAAAGATTGAAGAGTATTTTGCTTTTGACAGAAAACAAGAGTAAATAGAATTTTATTCGACATTGACTTAGTACAATAATATTTATTGGGCGTGTATGTTGATTATAGGCTCATTTAGTGTTTTGTGCATTTTTCACTTATGCGAAAGATTTTCCACTCTTTTCAGAGTCCTGTGCTCCCCGAAGTTTTTCAGTTCCTGGCAGAATATAGATATGTTAGAGCAGTGTTTCCCTTTCTTTCTGACAAAGTGGCACCGACAGAAAATAAGAATCGCGTTTAGCGCATTGGTAAAAGTGGAAAAAGGCTCCTAGTGGCCTTTGTCCCCCAGGGTTTCAGAATCTGGCTGCCCAGGAGAGCAAAGGGGAAAAGGTCCAGGTCCAGTCTCTGCTCTAAATGCGTATCTGATTCTTAGACAAGAGCTATTGGTATTGTATAATGAAAATTTGCCTCCTGATTAAAAATTGGTACTAAAAAAATGCTGTTTGTCTATATACATACAGTATACAAATATGCATGTGTGTTGGACAGAGGAGTAGCATTCTTTTAACCTCAACCATTGATAGCTTAGTAATGAGAATGGGTTTTGTCCTTAGTGGCGAGGACTGTCTTGAACAAAAACCAGCTCATCGTCGCAGGACGTGGCGTAAGCACGGACTTCCTCCCGTGTCGCCACACGACTGTATCAGAGATGCGGTGGCTGCGGAAGTGTTTGATCACGTCTGGATGAATGTGGTGGAGGTGTTGGAAAAGCTGACCAGAAAACACTGGGAACTTACAGGTACTTAATTTGTAGAATGTGACGTATTGAAAAGAAAAAGTAACCCATGCTCCTCAGCTTTCTGTCCCACGTGCTTGACTTGGCCAAATCTAGGACATGACTGGAGTGAGAAGGGAAGTGGGTTTCTGCCTTTATTCACAAGTAACCTTTAATCACCTCAGAAATGACATTCTCACGTTTTGAGCTATAAAAAAAAGATTGAGGTATTCCTGAAAAAATACAGAAATACATTAGAGAGAAGCTCGAAGTCACTTTTTAAATTCTGATTTAAAAAAATTACATAACTAATCTCTAGTAATGGGATATTGTTTTTTTAATTCTAGATGACATTATTTATAAAATAAAAGGTAAACAAAGCTAATTTATTAATCACTTCATTTACCTGTATAAAATGTTCTCTACTCGAAACCGAGCAGAAACATGATAGAAATGTCAGTGGTGGACAGTAATGACTCCTGTTAACCAATTTTCACAATAGTATAATAATATATCATATATATATATTATATTATTATAATATAATATATATTAATAATATAGTAATAATTAATAACAGTATAGTATATATTATAATAATATATATTATATTATATATAATTAATAATATATTAATTAAATATTACTTTTTGCAATCAAAGGGATTAATTGGGATATTATAAAATACCAAGAATCATTCTTGCTCCAGTGTATAATTCTGATTTTTTTTTCTTACGTACCACTGAAAGGATAGGCATTTCATTAGATGCTCTTGGAAAAGTGTCAAAGCCCATTACTCTGTAGGGTCTGTTCTCTTTAAGGTTCAGTGGCCACTGCAGACTCAAGGATCTCAAGAAGAAATGCTCTCTCTGAACAGTGAATTTTAAGTACATATACAGTATTAGATAATGTTTTGTAATAATATTGGTTTTTCTTTGGCACAGAAGGAAAAAAACAGAAAGAAAAATTGAAAGTAGCTGAGAATAAATCTCCACCCACAGTCATTTCCCGCATTAACGCTGATGTGTCCAGTGTTCCGCCATCCAGAAGCTCTGAAACTCGAAGTGTATCCCTGGCTTCTCATCTTAACCCACAGCAGGTAGGTGCTTTCTTGCTGTCTCTTTCTTTCAGTCTTTATGTATCTGGCCTCAGGTTGTCCAGAGTGCCAGTGTCCAGTGTTAAATTGTTATCAAGATATTTGGGTCTGTTGGCCAATAAGACCAAAATTTTAAAATATTTTATGAAGTTTAATAGAATTTCCAGATTTCCTGATAGAACAGGGACACTCAGATGAAGTTTAATAGAATCACCAGATTGGTTGACAGAGCAGGGACACTCAGATTTGTGACTTTCCAGCTGTTTGGAGTGGTAGAACTGATTCCACAATTTTTGAAAAGAAAACATGTTTTCCCCAGTATTTCTAGACAAGTTGAAGGTTTCAGATGTTCTCCTTCCCTCCCACCAAAGCAATAAAAGACTCAATCAATGAGTATGCATTGAGTTCATTCAGCATTTATTGAGTTTGTATTAAGTGAACTGTATTGGGGCTTCTTAGGTGGTTCAGTGGTAAAGAATCTGCCTACCAATGCAGGAGACGCAGATTCGATCCCTGGGTCAGGAAGATCCCCTGGCATAGGAAATGGCAACCCCCTCCAGTATTCTTGGCTGAGAAATTCCATGGAGGAGCCTGGTGGGCTATAGTCCATGGGGTTGCAAAGAGTCAGACACAACTGAGCACCCACACACCAACTATATTAGGTGTTTTAAGGACATACAGAGATGATCACAGCATATTCTCTGAAATAGTCGAGTGAAAAGTATTATACAGGTCAGATGCAGTGTCTTCTCTAAGTGATGTGCAAAAGAAGGGCTGTAAGAGAATGCGGACGAGGATGATTTACCCTGCCTGAAGCGAGGCTTCATCTTTTAGGTTGGAGATGAAATTTGAGCCAAACATGAAGAAACAGGTAGTTTTCCTGGGTGGGAAGACTGTGTGGGTCAATTCAGACAGTTCTCACGTGGAGGCGTGAGGGAGGGCAGCAGTGACCGACTGAGGGCTGGAGAACGGGGCGCCGGGACCAGCAGAGTCTCTGTGGCAGGACGTGGCATTGGGAATTGAGACCCGTAAGGAGGATTATCTTGGACCTGTTGTTCAACTTTTCTAAACTTCAGTTTCTTTATCTGTAGAATGAGGGCAATCATATGTTGTGCAAGGGGTTGTTGTGAGCACAGAATCATACAAACATGTACTGGGAACTCAATACGGATTTCTTGAATTACATCCCTATGCAAAGAAAGATCTAGTGGAAAGTAGGCTGGAAAGGATGCACTTGCTCATGGGAGACCTTCCGGAGGGCTAAGGAGTTTGGACTCTATGTTTGCACAGCCTATCTGGTGTGGGGAAGTAGACAAAAGAGAAGACGAAATTCCTGGTTCTTACAAGTTAGTTGGAGGGAGTCAAGCCATGACAAAGAGTACAGTACATGCGTGTATGCGCGCGAGCGCACACACACACACACACACACACACACACACAGAGGCAATCTAGTAGATATGCTTAGAATAGATGACAGCTGTAGCTTTAGATATAGACTACAACGTTGGAGGATGACAAAGCGGAGGGAGAAATAGGCACCCAGAATAGGAGCAATAGGGCGTGAGGTTCAGGGAGCAGTGGATTAAAACAGAAATAACTAAAAGAATTTACTCACTAGTGCCAGGGCTTTCCACTTAGTCTTTGCTTGTGCTGTTCAAAAGAAACTTTTGAAATTGCTACCAGCTTAATGTACTTTTTGGTCTCTTTAAATTGCTGACAGGCTCAATAATATTTCCCACTTTTCATATTAAAATATGAAATGTGAATCACATACAAATGAACAGTGATGACAACATAGAAGAAAAGCTTTAACTATCAGGCAACATAAGTATAGGGCTTCCCTGGTGGCTCAGAGGTTAAAGCGTCTGCCTGCAATGCAGGAGACCTGGGTTCGATCCCTGGGTGGGGAAGATCCCCTGGAGAAGGAAATGGCAACCCACTCCAGTACTCTTGCCTGGAGAATCCCATGGAGGGAGAAGCCTGGTAGGCTACAGTCCACAGGGTTGCAAAGAGTCGGACACAACTGAGCTACTTCACTTCACTTCAACATAAATATACTTGAGAAATATGGAAATTTTCAAATCTAAGGAAATTTTTCAACAGATATTTTGTTGTACTTATGGCTTTTCATGGTTTTTAAAAATGTTTTTGATAGCTATTTGGTTTTAATTTGGATAAATGTAAAAGAAAGTGAATGGGCAACAAAGTTAAAAGTAAAAATAAAATACTAGTAGAGTTTATTTTGAAATAGACAAAGCATTTGGTGGTAATCACACTAGGTCTTAATTTATGCCTCTGACATTTTTATATGTATTCAATATGAGGAAAATGGGATTAGGGTTGCCACATTTTTCTGGAATTAGAATTCTAGTTTCAGAAACCCTGTTTGCCTGAAACTAAATATTATTTTAAATCTACTTGGTCGTATTACAGGCCAGATATTAGATTAGTAATAATTTAGTCTTTATTTCACGCTTTCACCAAGGTTATCAAATTGAATTCTCCTAATAACTCTACAAAGTTGCAGGAGGATTCTTTACTGCTGAGCGACTGGAGAAGCCCATTTGGAAATCTGATCATTCTTTATTAATTTCTCTTCACATATTTTTAGAAAATAGAGTCCCTTTATTAAATTCACCTCCCATTAGCCAGTTTGAAGGTGTCCTTTAACAGTAATTGCAGTGACCCTGGATGCTTTTTAATTTTTATTGTGTTTACTTTCCTCAGATACATCGCTTCTCCAACAATTTTTATAGTGACTTGAATGGTGTGATGACAATTCAAGCAAAACCACTTCAGCAGAGACCTACCTGTTTTGCAGATAGAACACAGTGCGTATAAAAAATAGTGATCCACCCTCTTCCCCGGGCTGGATGTGTTCTAGCCCTAAAGACCACATGCAGTCAATGTGTAAAGTAAAAGGACAATAGTCAGGTATCAGCCACAAAACAATTTCTGTTAGGTTGGGGCTGATAAGAAAAGGGGACTGTAGCTATGAATTCTGCCTCTTGTGGACTATATGGTTTGATGCAAACAAGAAGAAATTTAGATCTTTTTTCCCTGTTGATGATCCTTCATTGAAATTAAAATTGAGCTGGGCATGTTAGTCTGTTCATTCATTGAACAAATGGGACTATGTTCTGTATGCCAGGCTCTAGACAGAGTCTGCTAAAGGATAAATATGTAAGTGCCCTGTTCTCGCAGAGCTTACCCCTGAACAATTAAGTTGCTTTCTCTCCCCCAGGAATGAGCAGGAGGACAAACCATTGGGTGTAGGATCCGCTGTTCTTTCCTCAGCCCAGAACCGTCTGGCCCGGATCACGGATGCTCGTGGACCACAGACGTCCGCAAAGAAAACACTCGCGCACAGGAGGCTGCCTTCTCTTACCTCGGACTCCCAGAGGCTGAAAATCCCCAGTGTGTACAGTGATGAAGTTCTTAGGGGGACAAAACTGTAAGTCTTGTTTCTGGTGGTAAAGCAAAGATCACAGAGGACAGAGATGCTTGTCACTTAGTTTGTGGTTTATTCCAGACAAAGCATCCGCTGTCAAATTTTATATGAACATTTTTCTAAGTGGTTCATTCCTCTGGATATTTAACATGAATTGAAGTAGTATACTTAGTTGGATACTAGAATATAAAGTCAGGCCATGTACCTATAGCACAGGCAGCCAAACAAAAGCAAGTTCTTTGAGGGAGAGGGTCTTGGATGGGTTTCAGTGACCAAGTCTGTAAAACTAATAATTAGCAAATTATTAGCCTTTAAAAAACATAATTGATACTTTCATTGTGATGTGTAAAAATTTATATACATAGCTATTAGAGTAAATAGCTCCAGTAAATAGTTCTTTACTGGCTCAGCAGTAAAGAACCTTACCTGCGATGCAGGAGATGTGGCAGGAGCTGTTCGATTCTTGGACTGGGAAGATCCCCTGGAGAAAGAAATGGCAACCCACTCCAGTATTCTTGCCTGGGAAATCCCATGGACAGCCCATGAGGTCACAGAAGAGTCGGACACAACTTAAAGACTCAACAACATACCTATTAGTTTTATCTATCTCTAAGGACAAGTTTCACTCTGTGTAGGGAATTTCAGAAAATCTATTGGCCTTGGGGAATCAACATCAAATCATTGCCTATTAAAAAGACATTTGTCGCTTCCTTTAATTGTAGAATTATAAAGAAGCAGTTTTCTCAGTCACCCAAGTGTCAGGCAATATTTAGGTTAATAGTAGTGTCTTGTTGATTGCTTTGACAGTCTAAGAACAGCTTTTTTAAATGTATTTTTGGCTGCTTTGGCTCCTAGTCACTGCACACAAGATGTTACATTGTGGCACATGGGATCTTATCAGTAGTTCCCCAACCAAAGATGGAACCTGCATCTGCAAGCAGATTCTTAACCACTGGACCACAGGGAAGTCCTGTAATGTACCACTTTTTCATACACTTTTTCACTTTAACATTACTCATATTTTCCATGTTATTGCATATTTTTGAAAGCATGATTTTAATGACTAAAATATAATTATGTGGGTATATGTGTTGCCCTGTTACTGGAAAATTTCATATCTTTTATATTTTCACTATTATAATGTGCAGTGAATATTATCTGACATAAATCTTAGTTGCTATGCTATGCTATGCTATGCTAAGTTGCTTCAGTCATGTCCGACTCTGTGTGACCCCATAGACGGCAGCCCACCAGGCTCCCCCGTCCCTGGGATTCTCCAGGCAAGAACACTGGAGTGGGTTGCCATTTCCTTCTCCAGTGCATGAAAGTGAAAAGAGAAAGTGAAGTCTCCCAGTTGTGTCCGACTCTTAGCGACCCCATGGACTGCAGCCTACCAGGCCCCTCTCTCTGTCCATGGGATTTTCCAGGCAAGAGTACTGGAGTGGGGTGCCATTGCCTTCTGCAAATCTTAGTTAGGGTGTCTTAAAATTGTTTCCTGGTAGTAAGTCCTAGAAGTAAAGCTACTGGGTCAAAGATTATGGATATTTTTAAGGCTCTTGAAATATTTTTTCAAAGTTCTTCTAAGAATGGTTCTACCAATTTTTATAGATCCCCTGGAAACAGACAAGACTCTTTCCTTACAGCCTGTAAACTTTAGGTAGTATGTGTATTTTAAAACCTGATGGATCAAAACCTGTCATATTTTAATTTTCATAAGTTTATGATTAGCGAATAAATGAAAAATGAATTAGAATTCATTTCTAGAGTATCCATCTCTATTCTTGTGCATGAGTTGGATCATTTAATTTTTCAGTGTTATTATCTGGTAAGGAAGGTGTCTTATCATCCTTACTCTTCTTTTATTAAAATTTCTAACCCATCCTGATAAATTTTACAATCTGGTTGTCAAATTTTAAAAAAAGTATCACATTGGACCTCATAGCTTTAAATCTATTTAAGATTTAGGAATAATTGACATTTTCACAATATTTAGTTTTCCCATCAAAGAGCATTATCTTACCTCTTGATTTTATGACCTTACATAAAATTTTGTGGTTTTCCTCACCTAAGCCCTGCAGAGTAGAATTAATTTTATCCTGCATTGATTGCTGTATTCCCTAAATTTCTACAGCAGTTGTAATAAGAACCAGATACTGTACATAGCACTATATCAACTGCATTGCCTTGTAATCTAATTATTTATGTGTCTTCATCTTGTTTTCAATAACTTGTAATCTCCCTTAGGGCTTCCCTGGTGGCTCAGTGGTAAAGAATCCTTCTGCCAACGCTGGAGAGGCAGGAGACACAGGTTCGATCCATGAGTCCAAAAGATCCCCTGGAGGAGGAAATGGCAACCCACTCCAGTATTCTTGCCTGGGAAATCCCATGGACAGAGGAGCCTGGTGGGCTACAGTTCACAGGGTCGCAAAAGGTTGGACACAACTTAGAGACTAAACAACAACAAATCTCCATAAGGGGAGGAACTAGACCTTCAGAAACTTGTGTGTTCTGCGCATAGCTGAGCACTTATTAAACACAGGCTCATAGTCCTTGCTAAACATGGGAGTGACTGGAGCTGGGGCTCAGTCCCCCGCCCGCATTCATCTTCAGGAAACTCAGCTCATTCTGCTAGGCGCTGGAGGCAGGCTGTGATCAATAGCTCAGGTGAGGAGCTTTGCAGAAAAGTCTTTCGTCTCTCTGCACCTGGGTGCTCAGGTCACACTGTTGTGTTTACAGGCAAACTGGTGTGGACCGTATGGGCTCCCCACCGACTCAAACCCCACGGAGCCGGCTGCCCCCAATAGGCTCCGAGACTGGAGAGCACCACGTGGCAGGTCCCGGATCACGCCCTGTTTCCGTAAGACAATTGTCTTAATACTTAAGTGCACCATTTTCACTGTTTGTTGGAAAGCAAGCATACATAACTGTAACACTTTCACAAGAGCTCAGTAGCATAAAACATCTCCCTGATGCTTCCTGAAAGTCAGTAGCTTGTGAGAATTTACAGGAGGCTGGACGGTTGATTCAATATTTTGTGAAATACAAACATGCCTGAATTAAATCAGAGGGTCCAGGTGTCAAGGAAATATCTGATGGTCAGGATGGTGTAGTAAGGAAAAGTGTGAAGGTTAGGTCAGGAGGGGCTTCCCTGGGGGCTCAGATGGTAAAGAATCTGCCTGCGATGCAGGAGACCTGAGTTCAATCCCTGGGTTGGGAAAATCCCCTGGAGAAGGAAATGGTAACCCACTCCAGTATTCTTGCCTGGAGAATCCCATGGACAGGTAGATCTGTGTTTGAAGCCTGTCACACAAACTCTCTGTATGATTTGGTACAAATTAATCTCCCTTAATTTTATTTATAAAAGGGCAATAATGATTCCCACCTCAAAGAATTGCTATAAGGATTAAATGAATTTATAGATGTTAAATAATGCCTGGCATAGATTAAAAGCACAGTAAAATACTCTGCCATTTTTACTAGTTCTCTCTTTTTTTTTTTGGCCCTGCCACATGGCATCAGGGATCTTAGTTCCCTGACCAGGGATTGAACCCTGGCCATAGCAATGAAAATGCCGAGTCCCTAACCATGGACTACCGGCGAAGCCCTAAACTCTCATCTTTATAGCTAGTCTGTACCATGTTCACTGCAGTGTAGAGGCACTGTCTTCTTCACCCAAGCTCAGTTCAGCCAAGCAATTACAGAAAGCCTGAGGAAGCTATGCTGCTGGTAGGAAGCATAATCAGATTTCCCCCAGATTTATACAGACTTCTCACTGCTGCTGCTGCTAAGTCACTTCAGTCGTGTCCAACTCTGTGCGACCCCATAGACGGCAGCCCACCAGGCTCCCCTGTCCCTGGGATTCTCCAGGCAAGGACACTGGAGTGGATTGCCATTTCCTTCTCCAATGCATGAAAGTGAAAAGTGAAACTGAAGTCGCTCAGTCGTGTCCGACTCTTAGCGACCTCATGGACTGCATGCAGCCTACCAGGCTCCTCCATCCATGGGATTCTCCAGGCAAGAGTACTGGAGTGGGGTGCCATTGCCTTCTCCGAGACTCCAATATAAGCAACTATTTATTTTAATTTTTGGCCATGTAGCATATAGAATCTTAGTTCCCTGACAAGGCATTAAACCCCCACCCTCTGCATTGGAAGTGTGGAGCCTTAACCATTGGAGAGCCAAAGAAGCCTAACTTGTGTCTCTTTGATAAAATATAGAAGAATGCCAACCGTAGGAACATAAAGTCTAGAGAGAGAAAAACCAACTGAGGCAGTGCTTTCTCTCTCATTCCTTCTGCCTCCTTGGGCACAGCAATAAAAATCATTCCCAGAAGGCAAGAGTTGCAAAGCTTTAATATTTAACCTTAGAATATTGTGGCTTAGAGTGGAATCATAAAAGCAGTCAAACATCACATTTAAAAAAATTCAGATGCCTCACAAATGCACCCATGCTGCATTCACAAATGCAGAATAACATTTCTATCATAATTTAATATTAAGAATTTTATGTGGTTAATGTTTTAATCCATATTTACTTATTAGGGCTTTATCAGATTAAAAGATACAGTTAGTTACACAAAGTATATTTTGATACTTGTGTTAGTAGACTGTATACTTAGCAACATCTAAATAAAAGTTTTTCAAATAAGCGAAAGAATGAATAGACGAGAGACTGATCGAAACATATACAGATTTTCTTTTGTCTTTTTAAGAATTGCATTTGTTTTAACAAGAATATATTATCCTTTATTTAGCTCAGAGGAAGACATCTACAAAATCATGGGTTGAGTGCATTACCTGATAGTGTAGAACGGTCACCTCTTCGAGAAAGATCTCTAACCATGGAACAGTTTTCAAGGCCCAGCACTACCCATACATTTCGGGTAGGTTCTCTGTTAACCGTTAACTGTGATTCTTAAAAATATTCAAAACAATAAAACTCACCCTTCATTTTATTTTTCTTCTAACAGTCAGATACACCTCGAAAAGGTTCATTAACACTGATGGAATTTGCTGGGCACATGTGGACAGGTCAAGGTTTTTTAACAGGTCAGTGTTTTCCATATACAAACAAAACGATGTCATATGTGAAGTTTCAAGTTTTCAAGATTATCTACCTTGAGAGGATAATTTTGACCAAGTGTTTGTAGTCTTTGGTTGTATCTCAGGAATTTTTATGAAGAGCAAAATACAAAGACAAGCACTTCTCTACTGTTGGTTAAAAAACAAAAATCTTCTGAGTACATTTGAAGATATAACTTGTTTTTTTTTTAAACAGTTCATGAATCCAGTAGCATCTCATCTGGCAAACAGATACTCTGAGGAGTTGCAGGGCATGGACAGCTTTTATAAAAGGAAGGCAGGCCAAGGAAAGGAAGTCATAAGCAAAGGAAAAAGGAAAGTTCATTGGAGGAAAGGAAAGGTTTAAGTAATGATGGCTTCTCATTGGCTGATCTGCTGGGTTTCCCATTGGCTGGGCTTGTTGCTAGGCAACAAGGAAGTCTTCCCTCTTCCTGCTGGGGTAGGATGTGGCTGGGCTGCTTGTTTGGAAGACCAAGATAGTTTCTTTCTGTTGTGCTGAGCTTAGTCACTCAGTCGTGTCTGACACTTTGCGACTCCAAGGACTGTAGCCCACCAGGCTCCTCTGTCTGTGGGGTTCTCCAGGAGTGGATTGCCATGACCTTCTCCCAGGGATCTTCCCAACTCAGGGAAAAAACTCAGGTCTCCCGCATTGCAGGCAGATTCTTTATTGTCTGAGGCACCAGGGAAGCCCAAGAATACTGGAGTGGGTAGCTTATCCCTTCTCCAGGGGATCTTCCCAACTCAGGAATTGAACTGGGTCTCTTGCATTGCAGGCATTCTTTACCAGCTGTCTTACTATTGGGATTTTTGAAGGTGAGTGGTAAGCAGGCCAGAGAGCACCCTCTACTGGCCTTCTGCCCCCAACTTTGGCTGAGGTTTCCTTTTATTAATTTTCATAATCTTAAAAGAGAAAATGCCCCAAGGTTCTGAATAACCTAGGGCCTCACCCACGTAAAAAAGAAAATGCTGTCTTATGAGTCTTAAGAGAAATCAAGGTCTTTCTCTGTTGTAGAGTTTCTACACTTTTCTTCTAAATGAAACTCAATACTTTTAGATTCTCTTTGAAGATCTAATTATAAAAATGCTTCACAAAAGTAATAATACAAATGTTCCAGTTATTTTATGATTTAGAGTTTTACAGATAAATACTTATTCTCAGCTAGCATGCCATTTAATCCAGTATTCTTGTCTGGAGAATCCCATGGACGGGGGAGCCTGGTGGACTGCCATCTATGGGGTCACACAAAGTCTGACACAACTGAAGTGACTTAGCAGCAGCAGCAGCATGCCACTTAAAGAATGACGTTTCTAGCCTGAACTCAGGCCAATGATATTTTAATTTTCAAAACCATTACCAGCATTTTTATTTAAGGAGGTAACATAGCATCGTCCCCCGGAAAAGGGATATGGCAACCCACTCCAGTACCCTTGCCTGGAAAGTCGCATGGACAGAGGAGCCTGGTGGGCTCACGCAGTATCTGTCATGACTCAGTGACTAAACCACCACCACCACATAGCGTTGTCGTGAGGTGTGTCACTATGGAATCAAATGCCTAACTCTAGTACCTATTGGCTGAGCACTTTAAGAGAGCCTCGGCCTCTCCTGAGGGGCTTCCTTGGTGGCTCAGTGGTAAAGAATCTACCTGCCAATGCAGGAGATGCAAGAGAGGCAGGTTCGATTCCGCATGGAAAGATCCCCGCGAGGAGGAAATGGCAACCCACTCCAGTACTCTTACCTGGGAAAATCCCATAAACAGAAGAACCTAGTGGGCTACAGTCCCTGGGGTCACAAAAGAGTCAGACACAATTTAGCAGCTAAACAAAGACAATAACAACCTCTCTGGATCTTAGTTCTTTTATAATAGACTAGATAGAATAATTATTGGAAAAACGTATGGAAAGGACCTAGCCAGATGTCAGGGATACATTGTTCGCTCAAAAATTATGAACCATTTTTATTATAAATAATCTGAAACATAGAGGACAATTTGCTGTTTTAAGGGAAATACTTAATATAGTATCATTTTAAAATAAATCTAGTATAATTCAAGCATTGGGACATTCTAGGCTTATCACTGTTTACATCAGCCCAGCATAGTGATGTCAAAGATTTCTGTATTCGTTTGAAATTTCCCTTGCTGTGCTCATAGCTCTAAGCTGCCAGGCCTTTTTGTTGCTGTTTTCCTTATACATTCCCCAGCAGTGTTTGCTTTCGTCTTCAGTGACAATAGTTCTTTCTGTTAAAGGAAGCCATGGTACTTGAGAGACAGGAGAGTGAGGGTTGATGAATGTGATCTCTGCAGATAGCTGCAGATGGTACTGAGGAGTTTAGATGAGTTTGGTTTTGGAAATGTTGACCAAAGTGTGCTAAGTGGAAAAGTAGAATAGCACACAGGAAGAGAATTTAGGAAGGGGAAACCGAACTCTGAATTTGTTTAAAATCTACACTCTTACTTTTTCACCAAACACTAAGTTACTGTATTCTCTTACCAATAACTTTCTGACAACTATTATTATTGCTGGCTGGAGCCCTCTTTCATGTCTGTAGAAGTAATGGAAGGGAGACTTCCCTGGTGGTCCATTGGCTAAGTTCCATGCTCCCAATGCAAGGGGCCCAGGTTCGATCCCTGGTCAGGGAACTAGATCCCACATGCTGCAACTGAGACAAGGCACAGCCAAAATAAAATTAAAGTAAAATAAAGTAGTAATATGATTTTTTTAAAGCAATGAAAGGTACATAAAAGAGATGATCCTGTATTTCTAATGATGTGTTTTCTCTCTGATGAGCAGGCATGTGGTTTCTGCTTAGCTTTGTTCCCAGATCCAAAAGCAGCAGGGATATAAACTTAACCAACATTTGCTCTGTAGCAGGAAAAAAGAAAAAAAAGAAATGAGAGGCAAATAGTGGGAAGGACTTCTTAAGGTAGCTGACAGTTATCTGGGACAACTCACAGCCAGGATCCAGGCCCAGTTAAGGGGAGCACCCCTCCTTCTTCTCAGCACCCCAAATGGCAGTTTCTCCATATGACTGTTCCCTGATTTGTGTAAAAATGACATTACAATTTTTTTAATTAAAAAAATATATATCATCTGCATGGAACATACAAACATGACCCTTTTGAGAGCTGGGATTTGTAAAAACATTTGAATGAGAATTTTGCTTGGTATTTCAGGCTCACAGTATCCACCTAAATCTTTCCAGAGGACAACACTGACTTTAAGAAAGAGATTCCAAGTGGCCTCCTGATGTGACGTCATCAGAACTACAACCCTTCTGGAGCACTGAAAGCCTCAGCACACCATTTATCACTTGAAAAGTGGAAGAAGTATTATGTTATGTATCTGACAGTCTGAGATGTTAGACTGCCCGAGAGAAATGCAAACAAATAAACAATTTAATTTTGAACACTTTGCATTGTTAAGAGAATATGAGTCAAAATTACCAACCTCCTCCTTTATCGGAAGCATTCCTATACAGATTCTTTAGGTTTTACTCAGACGAATCTAGTATGTGTTTATAATCCATCCTTTTATCAATTATACACAGACATCCACGTGCTTAATGTGTGTATTCACACACTAACATATGGAAGTATATTATTTAGGAAAAAAGCATTTTTATCTAGCAGTATATAACTATGTCTTGACATTTTTGTCTCATTCTGTTATTAATGCCATCAAAATCATAGTCACTAATAGATATTACTCCCTCTTTAGAAGATAGAAAAGTTGGTACAGTATGCTAGGTTGACTCATATTCAGATTGTTCTAGTCATTGTCCTGACTTAGAGGAAAGTCAATGGCTAAGTGTCTCAAGCCAGTTTTGTTTTTACTAGTTTTCATGCTCAAATTCAGGCAGTCTATTTCAAATACAATAAAAGTATCCCAAATTGATTGCTTGTGTAAAAGCTGAATATAAATGTACTTAAACCATATTGCATATGGTTTCCTCTTTACTATTAACGACAGAAGTGCTCATCTACTGGTGGGAAGTGTTTGCAGCAGCATCTTCCTCATTTTAACACAATCTGATCTCTGCTTAAATGGTCACTTCTGCAGAAAACCTTCCCAGACCCCTCTGTCTCAACAGCAGCTCTATCCACCCTCTGTCCTCTAGACTTGCCGTATTTTTCTTCAGAGCACATGTCCTGACCTGATATTAACATAGAAAATTGAACAGAGACAGTGCAGGAGCAGTATCAGTTGGAGGCAAGCCTCTAGGGTCCTTTATCTTTTGCTTCCTTTTCCCCCTACCTACCGTTGTTTTCCTTTAATAGTGACTGAAATCCTTGGATTCAGATATTCTCAGATCTCAAATGGCCATGTCTTCTTTTCTATCAGAGCAGTATAGTCTATGCATATAAAGTGCCTGTAAAAAAAGGTAAAAGAAAGCACAATGACTCGAACAATGTGATTATTAGTCAACCTGGCAGATTGTACCAACTTTTCTAAAGGAGGGAGTAATATCTATTAATGACTAGGATTTTAATGGCATTAATAATAGAATGAGACAAAAGTCAAGACAGTTATATACTGCTAGATTAAAAAGGCATATTCCTAAATAATATACTTTCATATATTAGTGTGAATACATGCACTAAGCATGTGTGTGACTGTGTGACCGTCATCCTGGATTTATTACTTCATCAAATATTTATCAAGCACCTTCTTCATGTAAGATTCTGGAACATTGGGCTGAACAAGACAAAGACTTTGCCCTAACAGAACTTATATTCTCATGGAGGACAAAAAGTATAAACAAATCAATAGAAATATAAGGTCAGATAATAATAAATGTGATGAAGAAACATAACATATGGCCATGTGACAGGATGGAAAGAGTTGCAAGTTTAGACAATAATCAGGAAAGGCTTTATTGCAAAGAGTATTTGAGCAAAGACTCAAAGAAAATGAGAAGTCATATAGAGATGAAAAAAAAAATTCTAGACAGGGGAAAACACACAGCCTAAAACAGGAGCATACCTGGAGATCTAGAGAGCAGTAAAAAGGCTGGTGGGACACGGGATGGACTTAGCAAGGGGGTAAATAATAAGAGATGAGATCAGTAAAGTAACAGGGGCAAGGGATTAAGATTCTTTTTTGGCGGTGGGAGTTATAAGTTACCTGAAACCAGAAGCCACTGGAGAATTTTGAGGACAGAGTGATGTAATCTGATGTGAGATGATATTTCAGATTAGATGACAGAGGGGCAGCTGGTGACAAGTCAGGGACTTTGGGTGTGTTCTCAAATTTGAACCAATAGGATTTGCTGTTGGATTGGATGAGGAGGGTAACAACAGCAAAAAAAAAGAATCCAGGTTGACCCCAAGGCTCTGGTTTAATACTTGGAAAGATGATGTTGACATTTACCAAAATCAGAAAGAATTCAAGAGCAGCAGATTTGGAAGCATGTTGGGATGTGTGTGTTTGATGCGTATTAGATGTCTAAGTGGAGATAAAGAGGAGGTTCAGACTGGGGGAATATATATACATACAGATACATATAGATACAGATATGTATATAAAATACACAAATTAAGTACTGAAATGGATGAGCTAAACAAGAGAGTGGAGAATGGAAAAGCAGAGAAAAAGAGTTCAAGCTCTAGGTATTTTAACATCTAGTGGTATGTTGTGCGAAGAGAAACGAGCAAAGCAGAAAGAATGACCGGTGAGGGAGAAAACAGTCCAGAGAATATGGAATCCTCAAAGTTAAACGAGGCAGGGGTTCAAGAAAGTAATAAGCACTCACATATGTTGAATGCTGTTGATAAGTCAATTTAGATAGGGTCTGAGAAATGACTTAAAGGTTTAGCTACATGGAAGATAGGGCTTCCCTCATAGCTCAGTTTGTAAGACCCCAGTTCAGTTCCTGGGTCGGGAAGATCCCCTGGAGAAGGGATAGGCTACCCACTCCAGTATTCTTCCCTTGTGGCTTCCCTTTTGACTCAGCGAAAAGAGTCGCCAGTCCAGGTCCAAAGCACGATACTGGATGCTTGGGGCTGGTGCACTGGGACGACCCAGAGGGATGGTATGGGGAGGGAGGAGGGAGGAGGGTTCAGGATGGGGAACACGTGTATACCTGTGGCGGATTCATGTTGATATATGGCAAAACCAATACAATATTGTAAAGTTAAAAAAATTAAAAAAAAAAAAAGACCCACAGCTTGAAAAAAAAATCAACAACAGCAAAAAAAAAAAAAGAATCTGCCTGCAATGTGAGAGACCTGGGTTCCATCCCTAGTTTGGGAAGATCCCCTGGAGAAGGAAAGGCTACCCACTCCAGTATTCTGGCCTAGAGAATTCCATGGACTGTATAGCCCATGGGTTGCAAAGAGTCAGACACACCTGAGTGACTTAAAAAAAAAAAACAAACAAACATGGAAGATATTGGTGATCTTGACAAGATCTGTGCTAGGAGAATGGTCAAGGCAAAACTGTGACTGCAGAGGCTTCAGGAGAGAATACAGGGAGAGGAATTGAAGATGATAGGAATTTACACTGATGGTTTCATGTGTGTGAGTATATAGATACCATAGTTCTGTATCCAGTCAGAATTTGTTTTTCAGTCTAAAATACCTTTTTCATATTGGGAACCATTCCAAGTGACAGAAAATTTAAGTAAATCCAAGTGTCAATGTTTACAAAGCCCTTCTGTAGTTTATAACATATTCTGGCCTACCACTTTAACTGTCAAAAGCACTTGCTGGAGAGAGTGGCAAAGACCTTCCAAGTGAGAAGGAATTCAACCTTTACTCTAGAATGAATCTTCAGGAGGGAAGGTTCACACCTTCCCAAGCAGTCAGATTCATTCCGCAAGGCTGACAATCAACATGGTTACAAAGGCTGATAGTCTTGACCTTGGCAGAGCACTGTTCCCTACACAGAGGATCCTTCCACTTTATGGTGGACTCACTGTGCACTCTGTCACCCGGAGAGAAAGGATGGTGCTGTACATTTCTTGCAGGCCTGGCCATTTGACTGGTTTCATCTGAAATTTCAATATTCCAAGGCAGCATGAGAAGGTCCCATCTGGTAACAAGGAAACCATAGGAAAGATGAAAGGGAACAAAATAGAAGGCTTTTATTGTGTTGCCCCTTTAAAAAAAAAAAAAAAACTTCAGTGCCTCTTCCTCACTCACCATTGTCTTCAAAATAGAAATAAAAGTTTAAGCCTGGCAGTCAAGCTCTATTTCAGCTTGCTCCATGCCGCCAGTCAAATTACCTTGCTCTTGTCACTATGAGTTGATCTGTGTGCAAACAGGAGCCCCTCCACTGCCTTTTGAATCCCTCATATCCTCCCCTGAGTGGGGGCATTTCTTGGCTCACATTTGCTGCTCCTGGGATCACCCTGTTTCTCCACTTCCGAGGGCAGCGCTTGTATGTTACAGTTCTTGTTTTGTCCACAGAGATTAGCAGAGAGTCAGATATATACAAACCCTGTACTTTTATATGTATAACTGACCTTGTAGTTCAGCCTTGATCCATTTTTTGGAGAGATGTTAGTCATGTGGCATCTTAGTTCCCGACCAAGTAGAAGTGTAGAGTCTTAGTCACAGGGCCACCAGCAAGTTCTATCCTTGATCCTTTAGAGAGGAGGAAATCGAAGTCCAGGAAGATATACTAACAGATGTTGCACAGATACACTTTTTTAAAGTCTTAAAGTAAACAATATAGACATGAATCACATAAAAGTTCAAGTTTCTTCTCCATTCCCAAATGATCAAGTTGCTCAGTATTTTTCTTTCCAGATATCAGTCTAGCGGTAGAGAGAAAGAAAAACAAAGGGCTGGTGTACTGGGATGACCCAGAGGGATGGTATGGGGAGGGAGGTGGGAGTGGGGTTCAGGATTGGGAACACATGTACACCCGTGGCGGATTCATGTTGATGTATGGCAAAACCAATACAATATTGTAAAGTAATTAGCCTCTAATTAAAATAAATAAATTTTAAATTAAAGAAAAAAGGTCTCCCAAAGAGGGCATTTAGGTTAAATACTTGGTTCTGCGACTTGCTTATTTTTTTCACTTAATATTTCACAAACATTGTTCTATGTCAGTATATGTTGATGACTTGAAATCCAGTTAGAGAAAAGTCTTAGGTTTCCTCTGCAGGTGGCTGTGAGCAAACTATACAATAGCTGCTGGAAAAACTAATCCAATTATGCAAAGTAAAAATGCAGGATATTCTCTTTGCATCCTGCTGTTGTGTGAAAATTGTATAAATCTTAATTATGTTGAACTGGTTCATAGTGCTTTTCAGGTCTACTATATCCTTCTACTTTTCAGCCTATTCTATTAATTTTTAGAGTTTGATATTGAAATTCCAACTAAAAATCTTTTTTTTTCCAACTAAAAATCTTTTTTTTTCCAACTAAAAATCTTAATTCGTCTAATTTTTGATATTGAAACTCCAAGTAAAAATCTTAATTTATCTACTTTAAGAGTAATTTTAATATATAGTGGAACTGAATGTAACTGTTCTTTATTTCTCACGTCTCCTGTAAATGTGTTATCATACTTTCATAATTTAAAAAAGAAAAAAATGCAGGGTATTCTCAATACTTCATCTTCCTTGGTTCTACAATTTAGGGACCTTCTGCTAGGAGAGGAACACTCCCCTCTCAGCCCCTTTTCGAGGAAGTATCAAGAGTAGAAAAGGAAAGGAAAATCAGGACTGGGCACCTGGAGAAAAGGGAGGAATTGAGAGTCAGAGAACTCAGGCCCTGGGCAGAACCGGAGGGTCCTTCTCACTGTCCTTACTTTTTCCCTGTGCGGGCTCCGCGGTGTGTCGTCTTTCCCTTTTCAGCGTGCTCCCCAACTGCTGTCTCCTTATCAAACCCTCCTCTCCCAGCATCTCTTACCTTCACCGCTTTCAGAGACCCCCACCTCCATCCTCACCCCACCCCCGCCCTTGTCTTGTTCTCTTGGGGTGCTAACTTTTCTTGGTCCCGAAAAATATTCTGAAAAATACTTGGATCACAGCTTGGATTACTCAACCCACCTGTGTCGCAATCAGCAGCCCAATGCAGCCTGATAACTGGTGCCCCGAAGGTCGTGCCCCTAAGGCTACTCAGCGTCAAAGTAGGTAGCTGCCCGGGTGACCCTAACGTGGAAGCCAAGAAGCAACCCATCTCCATCCGGGCTGGCAGCCGGTCCTAGCGGAGTGCAAAGGAGCGAGGTTAGATACGCAGCCGGGAGCGAAAAATTAGCTCCAGAGGTTGAGCTTCAAACCAGATGCTTTTTTTTTTTTTTCCATTTTAAAACATCCAGCTCGCTGTACCCTGAAGTTGTCCGGGACCCAGCAGCTGCTGGGTATAACCCACGCAGCCCCCAGCCCCTGGACGCCTCTCCATCACTAAACCGCTTGCTTCCACTCCACCTTCATTATCCTCCAGTCTCCACCCACTAACGTGCCTCCGTTTACACCCGCGCAGCCTATTGAGCGCTCAAGCCGCTTTCCGAACTTTCGTTTTCCGCTAGAAGCACAACAGAGGCCGGTGCGCGTTACGAAGGCTTTGACCCGTCGTAACAAGCCCGGCCGGGCGTCGTCGGCTCGGAGACCAGAGTGGGAGCGAGGCGGGTGCTCACCCCCTCCACCGGCCAGAGGGGGAAGTGACCTGGCCCGGCGCGCCCCTTCCTGCGGCTCGGCTCCGACCGCCCGCAGGCCAGGAACTCCTCCCAGCGCCCGCGCACTTGACCTCGGGGGGCTGGACAGCGCCGGCCGCCCGCAGCATCCCGCCCTGCGGTCCCCACGGTCTCGGCCCCGGTGCACAGCGGCCCCGCGGGTGCGATGCTGGCGCCGTGGTTGCTGAGCGTCGGGCCGAAGCTGCTGCTCTGGAGCGGGCTGTGCGCCGTCTCCCTGGCAGGCGCCACCCTCACCCTGAACCTCCTGAAGATGGTGGCGAGCTATGCGCGGAAATGGCGTCAGATGCGTCCCGTCCCGACCATTGGGGACCCCTACCCCTTGGTGGGACACGCGCTGATGATGAAGCCGGACGCAAGAGGTAAGGGCGCCGGCCGCGACCCCATCCGAGGGCCCGGGCTTCCAGCACGCGCCGCCTGGCGGCCCTCGTGCATGTAGTCTGGACACCGAAGTGCCCGGCCTGCCGACGCCGGGAGAGAGAGAATTTGTCACCCACTCATTAGAAGACGGGTTCCCAATTCTATCCAGGTTCCCTATGACACCTGGCAACATTGCGGTTGCATCTGGTCCAAATGAACTTTTTCTGCCTGTGCAGCACAGATCGCAAGCTTATTTCTAAGCTCTTGTCCTGCTTTTCTGCTGCTGCTTTTTCCACCTCGTAGCTGCTCCTGCACCTCAAAACACTGCTGCCTTTGCTTCTGTCTGGGCTTTTAAAGCCTTTAAGGGCAGAAACTTCCCTGTGCCTGCGTGCTAAGTAGCTTCAGAGGTGTTCCACTCTTTGTGGCCCCATGGGCGGTAGCCTTCTGTCCATGGGATTCTCCAAGCAAGAATACTGGAGTGGGTGGCCATGCCCTTCTCCAGGGGATCTTCCCAACCCAGGAATGGAACCGAGGTCCCTTACATCTCCTGCATTAGCAGGTGGGTTCTTTACCACTGGCACCACCTGGAACAAGATAAATCCCTTAGAACACAAAAATCTCTGTCTCTCTCTCTCAAAAGGCACTTGAGGTTCTTCCCTATCCAGACATCACAAGACTTGACCACAACTTCGATTCCTTCTTGACTTTAATATTTTAGCCCTTTTAAGGAGGTTATGTAATAACAAAACTTAAGGCCAGGCCTTCTTGAAAACTCACGCAGGAAGTTTCAAAATTCTTAAAGAGTTAATTTATTTTTATTGAGATCGTCTTTTTGAAGAGAGAGATTTATATTGTTTTGTTGATGGAAAAGATCGCTTTAAAAAGCTAGAAAAGTCTCAGAAGTATCTGAGATTTGGAGTCCTCCATTAGGGAGGATGAATTATTAACAGATATGAGCACTTTATTTTCAGGGCTTCCCAGGTGGCGCCAGTAGTAAAGAATCTGCCTGCCAATGCAGGAGACCCAAGAAACGGGTTCAAAGGGACTGGGGTTTGATCCCTGGGTTGGGAAGATCCCCTGGAGGAGGAAATGGCAACCCACTCTAGTATGCTTGCCTGAAAGAAAATCCCATGGACAGATGAGCCTAGTGGGCTACAGTCCATGGGGTCGCAAAGAGTCAAACACAACTGAGAACACACGTACTTTATTTCATAGGGGTATAAATTGAATTACCCAGAGCTGAAAAGATTTGCTCAATATGACATGCTTTAAAATAAGTCAGGGACCAGAACCCAATTCCCCCTCCAATTAATTGTAAATGCTAGTGGTTTTACAGGCTGAAGATTAACTGCAATGCTTGAAGGATTATTTTCCTTTGTTTTCCCAAGGAAAACAGTACTGTCATCTTAAACTCACAAGAATACCACGAGGCCTTGTGGGAGAGTGTTTACCAAAATACTGAACATATTTTAGGGCAGAAGAAATCCAAGTAGACTTTTCACCACCCAAACATCAAAGTGACTAACGTCACAAGTGATCCAACAACACATTTATTTATATCAAAACCACATTTGTAAAGTCATCTTGAAGGTGTTAGTTGCTCAGTCGTGTCTGACTCTTTGTGACCCCATGGACTGTAGCCCACCAGGCTCCTCTGTCGTTGGGATTCTCTAGGCAAGAATACTGGAGTGGGTAGCCCTTCCCTTCTCCAGGGTATCTTTCCCACCCAGGATTGAACCCAAGTCTCCTGCATTGCAAACAGATTCTTTACCATCTAAGCTACGAGAAAAGTCCCTAATACTTAAAAGCTGAGCTGACTTCCCTTTCTATCCTAAGGCTTTATAATATTAAACAAAAAAGTTATGTTAAAATATAAGTACATGCTTAAGAAAAAAAAGAAACCACTCTAACTTAGAGTTTTAAACAACTTCCCAAAATCAAACAACTTGGTTCCAGAGCTGGAAATTGAGCCAAGGTTTGCCTGATGCCAAAATCCAGTATTTATATGGCAGATTAAAATGGTCCTTTATAAAAGGCAGTACACTGTCATTCTCTTCACTCAGAAAGTAATTCCAAAGACAGCTCGCAGTTTGTTTTAAAATAGGTCTTATTCAGTGGAGATTTCAATTAGAAAAATTCTCAAAAAGAACATGAGACTCCTTAAGCATACTGTTTCTTTAGTGGGGATGGGAAGGTCTATATTTTTACATAACTTTTTTGTTTAATATTATAAACTCGCTGTATCATGGGCTTCCTTGGTGGTGGCTCAGATGGTAAAGCGTCTGCCTACAATTTGGGAGACCCGGGTTCAATCCCTGGGTTGGGAAGATCTCCTGGAGAAGGAAATGGCAACCCACTCCAGTATTCTTGCCTGGAAAATCCCATGGATGGAGGAACCTGGTGGTCTATAGTCCATGGGGTCCCAAAGAGTCGGACATGACTGAGCGACTTCATTTTCACTTTGTAGTATTACAGAGTAATTTTAAGGATTAAATTTAATGCATGTGGTTTCTATTGCACTGTCCAAACTTGGTTCGAATAAGTTCTTTAAGATTGTCAATCATCCATTTATCCAGGCCCTGCTTTGTGCCCAGTGTTGAGCTCAACAAAACTGGGGATTTCAGAATATTCTGCGAAATAGTTCCTGTCCTCGGCATCTCATCTCACATGGAGGCTGTGCCTTACATTTTGTGGCTGTCTTCCCACGAGCCTCTTGAACTCTAGTAGCCTCTTGCTTTTGCTTCTGTGTCTGCACTTGTCTTCCTCAGCGGCTACCTGCTATTGGACCTGATACCTTCAAACCACAGATTCAGACTTCCCTGTCTCCTCTGTCAGATCAGACTGAGGCAGGCGGTGCATCAGCATGAAGCAACCCAAGCGTCCATCCCTGGATGCTTGGATAAAGACAATGTGACACACACACACACACACACAGCAATATTACTCAGTCATAAAAAGAAGGAAATATTGCCATTTGTAAAAACATGGATGAAACTTGAGGCCGTGAATGCTAAATGAAATGTCCGACAAAGAAGATAAGTGTGGTGTGATCTCACTTCTCTGTGGAATCTAAAATAACCTAAGGAACTTATTACAAAATTCTTGTCTTTTTTTAAAAAAAGTATTGGAGTAGAGTTGATTCACAATGTTACATTAGTTTCAGGTATACAACAAAGTGAATCAGTTATACATATATATATATGTGTGTGTGTGTGTATATATATTTTTTAGATTCTTTTCTCATACAGGTCATTACAGAGTTTTAAGTAGAGTTTCCTGCGCTGTACAGTAGATCCTTATTTGACAGAATTCTTGTCTTGATTGATTTTAAGGTTAAATATTTCTCCTAGATTTTTTTCAGCAGATAATTGGTTTCACTGAAGAATGCCGACACCCGCCACTGCTGAAACTCTGGCTCGGGCCTGTGCCTCTCGTGGCCCTTTATAACGCAGAAACTGTGGAAGTGAGTACGTGGCAAATATGGTCCGTATTCCACTGTCTGTTTGATGGTGTGGGAATCTCATTAGATGTGGTCATTCTCCACATTCACCTGCCTCCCCCCATCTCCCTCAGTCAATTCTCTATTCAGTTCCTAGTTGGTGGCAGAAACCAGGAATCATCTTGGGTGTTTTCTTTCAATTCCACTTAGTCCTCAAGACTGAATGACAGTTATATGTTCAAAACTCTTAATTGAATTTCTTTGAGGCACAGGAATAAAAATGAATCACAGAGAAATAACAATTATGAAATCTTGTTTTAAAAAGTAGTTGTGTTCTAGCCAGATGTTCTTGTAATTGATATCGTTTTGATGTCTATATCTCTCTTTTTTTTTTTCTCTTTTTGAGGTAATTTTAAGCAGTTCAAAGCACATTGAAAAATCCTATATGTACAAGTTCTTAGAACCGTGGCTTGGACTAGGACTTCTTACAAGGTATGTCAGTGGAAATTTGTAAAGCTGTCTTATAGAAACAGTTTCTTCTCTGGGTAACTTGTTATTTCAGGAACTGACCCAAAGTATTCTTCCAATAACAAGACTGAGCTCTCGAGAATTATGGGAGCAGGCACAAGGAAGAGTCTAGTTAACAATCGGCCTTTGATTGACAGGAGTCCTGGGTATATGGTAATATCCAGGCACTGTATTCAATATTGATAATCACTAGTGTTCCAAGAACAATGAATGGAGTAAAGCAAAGGATAGTTTGGAGGAGGGAAATCTTGAAAATATAATGAAAAAGCAGTCACATCCCCCCCCAGAGAAGTATATCAAACATAGGGACCTCAATTCTTGATTCAGAAACAGGACTCCAGAAAGACAGGACCCTTGTAGGGACTTTAGATAATTCAAAGATAATAGAGATTAAAGTAAATCATGGAACAGTGGATCACCTGAGGACCATGGTATTGACAAAAGGGAGAAAAGTTCTAATCTTTAGAACCTCAGAACTTAGAAATATAGGAAAAATTTTAATTGTTTCCATTTTTAATAAATACCCTTGTAAATATTAGTAATATAGAACAATATCCAAAATATTCACATTCTGTAGCTATACATGAGTCTTTGTCATTCTGATCAAAGCAATCGAGAATCTACAGAATAAGAGAACTTGGTGACTTGACTATATTTATATTTTATCTGTTTCAGATGTTGCTTCTTTTTTCTTTGTAACCATGTATTGTATTTCTAGTACTGGAAACAAATGGCGATCTAGGAGAAAAATGTTAACACCCACTTTCCATTTTACAATTCTGGAGGATTTCTTAGATGTCATGAATGAACAAGCAAATATATTGGTTACTAAGCTTGAAAAGCATGTTAACCAAGAAGCGTTTAACTGCTTTCTTTACGTCACTCTTTGTACCTTAGATATAATCTGTGGTAAGTCTCACTGATTTATTTTTAAAGTTAGGCTGTAAAGAAAATGGCCCAAATAGAAAATAACAGTTCATGGTGTATGTGGAGGGGGGCCATTTAGAAGGGATTTGGGGTTCATCTGGATAGTCCTAGTCCTAAATTAGCCTCCTGAGAAGCAGTAGCCATTCACAGGACTTCAAACCCAGCAGTTACGGAGCCAACACGACCAGAAGGTCAGAGGGAAGGAAGGATAGGAGCTGGGAGGAAGAGAAGCAGAAGATTCGAGAGAAAAGGGAAAAGAAGAATTCTACAATATATCAGAACAGGACATAATGTCTTTTTTAAAAATGTCTGACACTGGAAAATGTACCCAAGATGTGTGCGTGAATTGAATGGTTACTTCTCACTCTATTTTACAGAAACAGCTATGGGAAAGAACATTGGTGCTCAAAGAAATGATGATTCCGAGTATGTTCGAGCCGTTTATAGGTAAATGAAATCCTTTCTAAAACTGTTATTGATTAGGGCTTTAAAAATTATTGCTAATCACTTCTGTCTATATTGTATCTTTTTCTTCATTTCAAAATGAAACATTATACTAAAAATCAACCTAATCATTAAAGCATGTATTTCAATAGTAGAGGAAGAGTTGTGTAAATTATAGCACATTCAGATTACACAGTAATTTTAAATGACTATTTTATATACTGAGAGATTATATTATGATGCTAAGTTGAATAGAAAGACATTTTCATGGAAAAATGAGAAGATACTACATCAAAATGTTAGCTGTGTTTATTGTTGTATGTGTGCTTCTTTTTCTTATTGTGCTTTATTTTTGTTGTGGTTCATTCTCCTTTCCTATATTTTCTACCCTTGAGTATTATTTCTTAATAGAAATAATCAACTTTACTTTTAAAATTTCTCATGATTATTAAGAGGCAGCACCAGAATCTGATTCAACATATCCTATGTTTAATCCATGGCTCCTTTCACTTAATCTTATTAATTGTTGAGCATCTAACCTGCCATTCACTGCACAAGGTACTGACTAGTTTTATACAGGCTCATGAAACAGTAACAGGGGAGACAGGCATTGAAGCAGGTGACTATAAACTTATAAATTATGATAATGACTTGGAAAGAAAAGATCAAGTTGATGCGAGAGGGGACACAGGGATAAATTTTACAGATTGAGTGGCCGTGAAAGGTCCTTTCGTGGAATTGGCATCTAAGCTGGTCACAAAGGAGGAGGCTGTGTAGGTCTTTCTGCTTTTCACTGGAAATGCTGAGGGTGGGGCTCGTGACAGCTCTGTGACAGATGGGGATTGATGAGCACTTTTCCGTGGAAGAGGGAAGTCATTTGTTTTGTTAGCACTGCAGAGGAGTGAGCAAGTGAATGAGTGGTCATTAAAAAGAGGCAGATTTCATATGATCTTGTGGTGCAAGAGCCATGCTTGGCCTGGGGAGAGTAAGAACTCTCCCTGGAGAAGAAGCAGCAGAGATCAGATGGCTATCTGGTCAGAATGTTTTATAATGGATTCTTCATTCCTCTCAAGAACGCATTCAATGTTTAAGCTTCCCTGGATAGTCCATGCCTTCATGTTGATGGTAAAGCTTGGAGTTCTCAATAGCCTCTAAGACGAATAATCGCCATTCCCCAAATCACCCATGCTGAGATGGGGCATCACATCAGGGCTCAAGAAATACACATTCTCAGTACGTCAGCTGATGTGTTTTTATCCTGTTTATAGGATGAGTGATTTGATACATCAAAGAATGAAGATGCCCTGGCTCTGGCTTGACCTTATATTCTATATGTTTAAAAATGGACGAGAACACAGAAGGAGCCTAAAGATTGTACATGATTTTACCAACAATGTAAGCCCTCGATTTTTTTTTTTTACTTGTGATAAAACATACTCAACATAAAACGTACCATTAAGTGCATTCACGATGTTGTGAACCATCGCCACTCTCCACTTCCAGATCTTTACAAGTCCAAGATTTTTATGTTGTATTACCATAGTCTGGAACCTGTGTCTCATAAAAGGTGAATACTAATGGAAAAAAGTAGACAGCACGATTGCATCTTAACTGTGTATTAGCATTATGTGTGTGGTTACTGGCAGGAGACATTGGATGAATGAAGTTTTACATCAAGGTGCCTACAGTGGAAGACAGAGTAATCTCCATTACTGGGTGGTGGGAGAATGACCAACAGTTTGTATCTTTTAACTATAGTTAATTATTTCCTCAAATTACATGCATTACTATCAATGCCAATAATTAATGAACTGCAAATTGGATGAACGATACTATTTACTTAATAAACATTGAAAATTGCATACTGAGTGCCAGGCACTAGGGGTTTCCCCAAGGATGAAGAGAAATATGGTGTTTTGTCACCAAAGAACTTAGGATCCATTCATTCAGACCACTTAGCAGCAGGTTTGGTCAATTGCTTGATAGGAGGAGAAAGTTGAAATACATGACCAAATTAAATTTATGGGCTTTAGTTCTTTTATTCACTCAGAAAAGATCTAATGAACGTCCTTAAATGCCAGGCAGTGCTCTGAAAGTTAAAGTGAAAGTCACTCAGTTATGTCCAACTCTTTGCAACCCCATGGACTACACAGTCCATGGAATTCTCCAGGCCAGAATACTGGAATGGGTAGCCTTTCCCTTCTCCAGGGGATCTTCCCAACCCAGGGATCAAACCCAGGTCTCCCACATTTCAGGTGGATTCTTTACCAAATGAGCTATCAGGGAAGGGTTGCAATTAACATCAGTGAACAAAGATTTGCTGCCATGGGGATGCTATATTTGAGGTGTGCATTATATTATACAGCAAGTATAATATAATGTCAGGGAGGTGAGTGAAATGGAGAAAAATAGAGTTGGGAAGATAGTGCTGGAGACCAGGGTAGCAGTGATCTGGGAAGGTCTTTCTGATGGTGTGCAGAGGGGACAGACCTTAAAGAAGGAGGGAGCCAGCCGCACTGGTGTCTGAAGAGAGAGACTTCCAGGCAACAGGAACAGCAAGCACATCAGGTGATGTCACCTATGAACTAGCTGTTTCTTTTCTCCAATCCAACCAGTAATGAGAGCGATCCATAATTAGCCTCTTATATAATGACTGCATTCTCTTCACCACCCAAGCTTTTTCTCATTAGCTCATTCAAATCTCTAGGGCACCATTTAGGGGATTACCAGGTCTATTCCGTGTTAGAAGGATGGCACTTGAATATGCTGAATTTGTCTGATGTTAAATTTGTTTTTAAAAGTCTTATCAAATAATGTCCTAAAATGTTAACAGGAAGCTTTATCTATATTTTCCACAACAGTCTAAGTTATTCTTGAGTCAGAATAGGAAAGGTTTAGGAAAAAAAAAAAAATCCATGAAAGAAACTAGTATATTTTCATGGGAAAATGTATTATGGGGCTATATCAAACTCCACACAAGAGCATATTATTTAAATCATACAGGTCATCACTGAACGGGCCAATGAAATGAAGAGACATGAAGAAGGTACGAGTAACGACAAGGAGAAGGACTTTCCTCCACGCAAAACTAAATGCAGGGCTTTTCTTGACTTGCTTTTAAATGTGACTGATGACCAAGGGAACAAGCTGAGTCATGAAGATATAAGAGAAGAAGTCGACACCTTTATGTTTGAGGTATTTTATCTTGTCACATCATTTTTGGGTATCATTTTAAAAATTCCAAAAAAAAATTTTGAATCTTTAGCATTATTTTTAAAAGTTTATTCGTTTTAAAATAGCCTCATATAACTGAAGATGAGTCACCAAATTACAACTAGAAATTACAAAAGAACCTGATTAAGTTATCAGATCAACTTTCTTCTTCAGAAAAAAGCCTTTGACTTGTGGTGAGTAAAGCAGTTTTCTCAGGATAACCTAAAACCCATCAGACTTTTCCAAGTAGAAAAGCAGCCAGAAATTTCTCAGTTCCCTGTATTGCTTCATGCTTAAAAAAAACAAAAACTCTGAAACCCCCAAGTCTGTCTTTTCACTACCTCCTTTTTGAAGTTCTAGCAAATGAACTCCTGCTATGAGCTGCCCAAACTAAAGAAGATTAGCAAGAGCCCTCTGATAGCGAATTTAACTAGTTTGTGGATTCTAAAGGGATTTCTGGGCTTCACATCATTAAAAGAAAGTTGCGGTTTTTACAAAAGGTAATTCTAGTGTTATTAAATATTACAAAGAATGAACCGTTCAGTGGATGGATAGCCAAATACAGATGAAGAAATGTTTTAAAAAGCACCACGTGGTAATATCCTGGAACTGGAGGAAGCGCATGGGTGATTTAGCATGGCTCAGTGCAGGCCGCCCCTGGGTGGAACGAGCCGCCCTGCCTGCAGGCGTCTGGGGAGGGCGCCAGAACACACGTGCTCCTGAGGGCGCAGTGTAGGAAAGCAGGCTGAGTGTTCCTAGACCTGAGTTCTCCTTCTGGCTCTCTCCTGATTAGCCTTATGAGATGCTGCCTGTCACCCCAGATCCTTGTCACAGCTTCCTTATGCTCAGCAGGCATCTCTTGTTTGGATCAGGCTTCCACTTACAAATTCAAGAGCAGTTATTAAGAATTATTTAGCAAGAGCACTTCCTTCTGTGGCTTTGGTAAACAGCTGAGTGAAAGGGGCCAGATCTTGTCTGGAGTTCAGGGTGGCGTCTGTGAAGGCACTGAAGGCTGCAGAAGAGGCCAGGACACCAATATCAGAGACTCCAAAAATACACGTTTTATAAAATTGCAGAATAAGCCTCAAACAATTCAACTTAGAGGCTTCCCTGGTGGCTCCATGGTAGAGAATCTTCCTGCCAATGCAGGAGACACAGGTTCGATCCCTGGGTTGGAAAGGCGCTCTAGGAAAGAAGTGGCAACACACTCAGTGTTCTTGCCTGGGAAATCCATCGACAGAGGAACTTGATGGGCTACAGTCCATGGGGTCACAAAGAGTCAGACACAACTGAGCGACTAAACAACAGCAACAACAAATTCAACTGAGAAGCTGTTTTAGGAAGCAGGTGCTTTGGAGATTTCTGCCCAGAGAAAGAAAAATGACAATTATCACTTGTGTTGCATAGCAAAAATGGAATAGTAAGAACTTCCACAGAGGAATAATTTTGTCTTTAGTGCCCCCTGAAAGTCTTATTCATAGAGCTATACTATTATTATTGATTTTCCAAATAATTTTTTTTTTCTGAAGAACTCAGGTAAACAATTTTAGGATCTGTTTTTAATTTCTAAAATGTAAATAGTGGTATCAAGTGTTTCACAGAGTTTTTCTGAAGAATAAGTTAGTTTCTGCAAAGTACTTAGTATTTTGCCTCAAGCTCAGCCAGTATTACAGGAGGGGACGTATCAACTTCTGGACGTGGAGGATGTTACTCAGAACCACATATAGACTCCTGGCCTCCAAGGTCCACAGGTAAAGCACCTTACAAAGGCTAGGAGGTGGAGCAGTACAGGTCTGGCAGTTTGGCTCATGAAAGTCAGATATTTCCCCCTTAAAAACAGTCTAGAGCACCTTGTCCCCTTCTCACCACATATGCAACCTCGTGTGGCGTTGAAACGCCTCTCTAAGCATGAATCCCCCCTTTGAAGGGACGATTTTGTTTCTTATCGAGGGGAAATGCTGCACCCTTAATTTATTATGTCTGGAGTCACGGTGCAGCTGTCAGATCCAGACAGTTCAAAATGGAGTTCTCTCTTCTAATCTTCACCATACGACTCTGCTAAGCTATTTTTTCCTTGCATTTGTAGGGCCACGATACAACTGCAGCTGCAATAAACTGGTCCTTGTATCTATTGGGTTGGTATCCAGAAGTCCAGCAGAAAGTGGACAGTGAGCTGGAAGAAGTGTTTGGTATGTTCAGCCCCTTCGCTGGTTACCCCGTGGGCACCATGGCCACCGAAGCAAGAGTTGTTCTCGCTCAGGAAGGGTATGCAGTAGGATCTGTTCTAAAGGTACCACACTGAGCAGGAAGGCTCCCATGTGGGGTCCCTTCCAATGCCAGTTTTCTTAGCAAGGCCTGGTTAAGAATATAGGCATTTGCTAAGTGTTTGGCATGTGATGCACAGATAAATGTTACAATCCTCAGGCATCTCACTGCTTAATAGATGAAGCAGGTGTACATGCAACAGCACTGAGTCATGGGCTCAAGACAACCTGTTTCATCCCGCCTCGCATCTGGCCATGAATGAGAGAAAAGACACATTAAGCTGCTAGGATGTACATTTCTATTACACAGCCAGCAATCTACAGGCTGACCCAGCAGTGATGTCCTCAGATTCCCAGCACCACAAAAGCAAACCCTGTCTCATTACTTGGCCACTCTCCTCTCTTCCCTCAGCCCCTGGAATTCTCTAATTTACAGTCTGTTTCTAATGGGACTTACTACCTGTTCTGGGTACTTCCTGGGCTTCTCAGGTGGCTCAGTGGTAAAGAATCCACCTGCCAATGCAGGAGATGTGGGTTGGATCCCTGGGTCAGGAAGATCCCCGAAGAAGGAAATAGCCACCCCTTCCAGTATTCTTGCCTGGGAAATCCTACAGACAGAGGAGCCTGGTGGGCTACAGTGCATCGGGTCGCAAAAGAGTCATACATGACTTAGCAACTCAACAACAGAATACTTCCTATAAATAGAATCCTACAAATATGTGATTGTTGGTGTCTGGTTTCTTTCACTGAATAGATCTCATTTTATTTTGATTATGGGTGATATTAGAGATTCTACTTTAGCTGTAGATATTTAACATTCAGTGTTTTGATGTGTACTCTTCATCAATGTCCCATCTCCCAGGCTCAATAATTCTTTGATTGTTATTCTGTGTATTCTGTTAAAACCAGGGAAGTCTGACCGTCCTGTTACCCTAGAAGACCTGAAGAAACTTAAATATCTGGACTGTGTTATTAAGGAGAGCCTTCGCCTTTTCCCATCTGTTCCTTTCTTTGCCCGTAATCTTACCGAAGACTGTGAAGTTGGTAAAGATTGTATAATTTGAATAGCAGGGAGAGTGGGTTATTTTTATGGTCTGTCTTGCTCCATCCTCATGGCCTATTGACTACTTCTTGACAGCGGGTCACAAAATCGTGCAAGGCTGTCAAGTAATCATCGTGCCCTACGCACTGCATAGAGATCCAAAGTACTTCCCAGATCCTGAGGAATTCAAGCCAGAACGGTTCTTTCCCGAGAATTTGAAAGGACGTCATACATACGCATATGTGCCCTTCTCTGCAGGCCCCCGAAACTGTATAGGTCTGTATCCACCACAACTGGTTTCACCTTTCAGGTTGGCAGAGCGGTAGTGGTTTTCTTACAAAAATTTCTTGAGATATAGCATCCCATAGGCAACTGTCTTTTAACAAAACTGACTTCCTTTTCCTTCCCCTTTGCTACACATTATTGTTTTAAAATGTGACTGTCACAAAGTTTATTAGTTTTCTGGTGCAGCCGTAACAAAGTAACCTACACTGGGTGCTTAAACCACAGGAATTTATTTTCTCCCAATTCTGGAGGCTAGAAGTCCAAGATCAAGGTGACAACAGAATTGATAATAAGCCTCTCCTTAGCTTACTGGATCCATGCTGCTCTTCTCCCTGCAACCCTACATGGCCTCTGTGCGTGTGTTCTAATCTTTCCTTTCCATAAGGATACCAGTCAGATTGGATTAGTATTCACCCATCTGACCGTTTTAATTTAATTACTTCTTTAAACGTCCTATCTCCAAACACAGTCATATTCTGAGATACTGAGTTTTAAGATTTATTAATCTTTAAAAAAAAAAAGCTATGAATTTGGGGGATCAGGGCACAATTTAGCCCATAACATAAAGCATAATTCTTTCCTTGGTAGAAGTTGACAATATTGTAGCTTTTAGATGAAAAAAGAATATACTTCATATGGTAGAAAACTTATGTATAATGATTCGTTATATTTAATTTCTGTTTGTTGCTTTTAAGAACTTCATTTTGGAAAACGAAAACACAAAACAGCCTAAGGCCAGCTGAAGTGCTTAAACAAAGTGAATGCACATCACCGAGCATTATAAACATGTTCAGCTTCAGAATCTCTAGCATTTTATCATTTATGCAAATACAGGCATTCATATAATAAGACCAGATTTAAATGGGTGAGTCTGAAGCTTATTTGGTGACTCTGTAGTAAATTAAATTAAAGGCTCAATAAGAAAGTAATCTAGAGTAATGATTCTCAGGCTTGAATGAGCCCAGGATTTGTTTAGGCTTTTGCTAAAATATAAATTCCTGTTCCATCCCAGCCGTTCAGATGTACTGGTGGGAGAAGGAAAGGGCACTCAAGAATCTTCATTTTTAACAAGCATCCCAAGTGATTCTGATTCTCCCAGGGCCCATTGCAAAAACATAAAATTGTTTGCTTCCTCTGATTGGACTTCTGATTTCTCACATTTAAGTTATATCTATTTAATGATGTTGGTATTTACTTTAATTTGAAGGTCAAAAGTTTGCCATAATGGAAGAAAAGACCATTCTTTCCTGCATCCTGAGGCACTTTTGGGTAGAATCCAACCAAAAAAGAGAAGAACTTGGTCTAGCAGGAGAGCTCATTCTTCGTCCAAGTAACGGCATCTGGATCAAGTTGAAGAGGAGAAACACAGATGAATCCTAACTGTATTACTGGGTTATGCTCTTATCATAAAAAGGTCTTTCTTTAAAGGGAACTTTTCATTTACAGTTTGTAGATCATGGATTCAGTATTCTTAATCCCTCAATTTAATTTTTTTCTTGTCCCACTTAGCTTGGATCAAGTCTACCAAAGCAAGAGTTTCCATATCTTCATCACCATCATAGCTTTGACTCCTGGTCTTGATCCCAAGATAAATTAACTGATGACCATATGCAAATGAATATACAAAAACTTCTCCACAGAAGGATTCACAGGCCAATTCCATTCCAATCAACAGACCCAGAAGATACAATTTAAATGAAGTTCTAGAATATTTTTAAGATGTTCTTATTGACTCAGGAATAAATATTTGCATGTACACACATACATTTGTTCAAAAAGGCTGTGTAATTAAGTACTATGACTTAAGGAGCTTAAATTTCAAGAATTGTATCAGTGGTATCAGTTTTGAGGAGAATAATCCTTATGATAGTTTTCAAAGATTTAATCATGTACAGTGGATCATTTATAAGTTCACTCACAGGTTCTGTTCCTCTTTCCCCTTGGAGTGTGTACTTATAGCTTTCCTTTCATTTTTCAGAGCATCATAATTACCTTTCTATATTGTATATTATTGGAAGAGATTCCTCCTGGTAATCTCCTGTCCCTCCCCATGCCTCAGGGAATTGATTGGGAGCGCTAAGGCTTTGGAAGGTCTAAGGACCTTAGAGATTTTCTAGTTATGCAGTGACCTCTCCCTGTCTACAGGTTCTGAATCCATGGATTCAACCAAGGACTGATAGAAATTATTTGAAAAAACAATTCCAGAAAGTTCCAGAAAGCCAAACTATTTACAAAGCATTTACGTTGTATTCACAACTATTTATATAGCAGTTACATTGTATTCTGGTGGCTCAGAGGTTAAAGCGTCTTCCTGCAATGCAGGAGACCTGGGTTCGATCCCTGGCTCGGGAAGATCCCCTGGAGAAGGAAATGGCAAGCCACTCCAGTATTCTTGCCTGGAGAATCCCATGGACAGAGGAGCCCGGTGGGCTACAGTCCATGGGGTCACAAAGAGTCGGACACGACTGAGCGACTTCACTCACTTCACTACATTGTATTAGGTATTGTAAGTATTCTAGAGATGATTTAAAGTACAGAGTTGGATGTGCAGATCCATGTGCAAATGCTACACTATTTTGTGTAAGGGACTTGAGCATCCATAGATTAGTGTCTGTGGGGGTCCTGGGACCAATCCCTCGTGGATACCAAGGGGTACTCCCTCTTAATAGAACAGGCTGAGTTCAGGGGAAAGTAAGTCCCAAAGCCACGCTGCTAGTGGGTGATGATAAAGCTGGCAATGGAGATCTTTAAATCTCTCCACTCCCAATATGGTGACACTTCCATAATAGGATCTTGCTTCATGGCACCCATGTCTAGATATGTTATTAGAATGTAGATGTTCTGCCTCTGATTTTGGCATATTTCCTCTTCCATTATTAAAGAAAAAGAGAAGCCATTCATCTATATTAAGTATATGAATCACATCTCACTTAGTATAGGGTTAGACTTGTAGTAAATTGAATCCTCCAGGACATACCTGTCAAGCTGATAACAGACACCTGTTCCCCAAATTTTAATGCCATAGACAACATCTCTAGTCCCTCACTCAGCGACTTTCAGAAACTTCTTTTAAGAAATAATTTTAATAAAAATTGTTTCTTCAATTTTCCAAGACAATAAGGGATAGAAACAACAAGAAGATGCATGATGTATTCTTCAATGGATATCAAAGAAAGAGGTTACAAAACCAAAGCCACTTGGGAAGCATCACAGGCTGTGGTACTAAGGACAGGGTCAGCAGATCTACCCACTTTCATATCCCCAGTGTGGACCACCCAGCCCCTAAGCTGAGCAGAAAAAGTCAAGAACATATACGATATAAAGAAAAGATTTCCATCTTATGGTTAACCTTCTTACTTAAAAACTGGGTATGTAGAAATCTTGCTCCCCAATGACCCTGGATAATAGGAATTTTATTTGTGGAAATTGGCCTTATCTCTGAATTTCATGCACTTACGTGTAAACCTTTGTATGTGTTTAAGTGACCCCGCAATATGATGTAAAGTTAAATGTAAAATATTACTACATGTTGTCTTTAGGTCTAAAATCTTCATTTAGCCTCAGAATAATTTGTTGATTTTATTTTTTTTTAACCTGGAAATTCTCTGAAACTGTGTCAGAGTTGTAACTGAGAAATATGTCATCTTTTGTAATATGGAAATGTAGATGCTGATTTTTTTAAATAAAAGGATGATCAAATATCTATATCCCTATTACCTGTCTTCTACTCAAAAGGGGTAACTCAAGAAAAATACATTACATTTTAAACATGGGTGCTACATTTTATCCTAAGAGTTGACATTAGTTGGAAATACGGATAACTTTAAAGGATAATTTAGTGGATGACTGATTCATAATGTAATAAAAGTATTAGTACTTTTGAGTTGATATCATTAGTGTCATTCACACTTTCTAACAAAATGACCCTTCCGCTGCTATCATAGACTGATTTCAAGTTTCCTATACTTTGAAGCATAAACTAGAGGAGAAGCAGAAATCCCAGAACGTTTTGTTCATCTGATAGCAAAAAGTAAAATCCCTCTTAAGGGCTCCCTGGGAGTAAGCAAAAACCATAGCATCACTGGGTCCCAGGGGTTTACAGCCTAGAAACCTCTCCAGGACAGGGCCTATTGAACTGACACTCGACTCTCCGTCACAGACAACCGAGGAATGTCAATTTCTGAACCACCTGACCTGTCTCACAAAGAGATGCTGGTCATAAAAAGGTCAGTTTTTACCCTGGAATGTATTTGGATCAATCAAATGTATTTATTTCCAACATCTAATGAGATGCTGATAGATACATTTAACTTTGTTTACTCTGCCCAGAGACTCCCTCTTTGCAGGAACAGCACCTTCTTTATTTGTAGAATTATCCTGTGATACCCCACTTTCTCTTCTCCTTTTGCTTCTTCAAACCACACCCACTGTAAACATGTGGTTCCAGAGCCAGCCATGGAGAGCTCCCCTCCTGCCCAAAGGCTCTCACACTTTGAATCTCTAGGACTTTTATGCTGACAGCAGAAGCAAGCTCTCTTTTTAAAGGGCTCAGTGGTAAGATTAGGCACAGCCAGATAATCCCCATTTGATTAGTTACTAAAACAGTTTAGTAACCTTAATTATTGATACATCTGCAAAATTGCTTTTGTCCTGTAACATAAAGTAATCGTGGACAAATGTGGTACCCCATTTTCTTCAATGTCTGGGATGATAGAAGGAAGCCTTGGGGAACATTTTAGAATTCCGCCTATCATTGCCTCTTTCATCTTCTTTCTGATTTGCTCCTTCTGAATCCACAAGCAAATCTTAAGTTTTATTATATTATGAGAACATATGTTCCACTATGAGAAAAATTCAGAAGAAACACAGGAGAATATTTACATAGATTTAAACCGGTACTCGCACCATTTAGGGAAACAACCTCTGAGGGTTTCTGCTGTGATCTGGAGACAGGGCAGTTTTTTTCCCATCACCTTTTTTTTCCTGATGAGGCCAGTAGCAAAGGAAATCACCAATTTAGATTCTTTAATATTGCACAAGTCAGAGGATTCCCTTTCATTGTTTGCTGGTATGTCAGTTGATACCCTGAATTTAAATGGATATTTAAATATGCAGTCTGAATATTTGAAATATGCTACTTCATTACAGCCAGAAAAAAACGTTTTACTGGCAACATTTTCCTACATTCTTAATAAACATAGTTCTGCACTGCAGTAACATGCATTAAATATTTATTTAAGAACTCCCTAAAAATCTAATTTATTTGCCAGAAAGATGTACTGCATCTTTGAAGAACAGTTAGAAAACAAAGGAGATTTAGTGGGCAAGGGATTGTAGTCTTTACATATTTTTAAAAGTAGAGGAAAGAGAGTAAATCATTTCGTATAGATTTAATAGGTCAATCTAGAATGATGGATAGAAGTGGCAAGGAGATATATTTCAGTATATAGGGAGATTTTTTTCTTTAAAATAAAATTCCCTGAACAAGAATAGGCTCCTAGGAAAACCAGCATGTTTCTTTCCAGTCTGCTGCTGCTGCTGCTGCTAAGTCGCTTCAGTCGTGTCCGACTCTGTGCGACCCCATAGACGGCAGCCCACCAGGCTCCCCCATCCCTGGGATTCTCCAGGCAAGAACACTGGAGTGGGTTGCCATTTGGTCTAGGCGTCCTGAAAGAGAAGTCTACATTCTAGGCTAGGAGTGCTAACTCTATCTGAAAAGGGGCAGATGGTAAATCTTTTCAGCTTTGCAGGCCATACTGTCTCTATCACAACTACTTAACTGTATAGGGTAAAAGCAACTATGGATAATACAGGAGTGAATGAGCATGAGTGTTCCAATAAAACTTCATTTATAAAAACAGGCACTGGACCAGATTTGGTCTGTGAACAAATTGTCAAACCCTGCTACGTTCTAATTCCTGAACTGGATGGGAGGAAGTCCTAAATATTGGTCAATTCCATTCCATCCTACAAACCTCACTGTTACAGGATTCCTTCACAAAGTAAGGCACGGATACCATTTGCTAAAAGGCTCATCATGACTTCCAGGAGGATGGATCCCTTTCCACCCCCTTATTCATATGTATCCAGGTCATTATACTGGAAATGTCTAGTTAGATACATTATGAGCCCCAAATAACTAGGAATTTTGGGGACATTTTTAAAAATGGAAACGTGTACATGAATTATGTGGTCCTATTATGAAATAGTTAATGTATTAAATAGTTGAACACAGAAATGGGATGTTCATAGAATATGTTGACAGGACAAAAAGTTGAAACTCTTGGCAGAACACCAAAGTCAATATCGGAGCCAAGCAAATACTGCGTGCAGAGCCCTGTCGGGAAAGCTTGAAGACCGGCCATTTTTCAATGGCAAGAGACACCCTCAGCTCCAGAACCACGGAAGCAATTGTGCTTTCAGGTAGAGGATTTCTATTATTCTGATTGCTTCCAAATAGGTGTTTTTTTTTTTTTTCCATTAAGCATTGTTTTTACTTTATAAAGCCACTATTAGTTGACATTCTAATTTCCTATGTATTTAGAGAATGTAGAAGAAACTGATGCTCTTATATGTGGAAACATAAGAGTAAGATATTTTTCAATCAAAGAGAACATTGATTAAAAAGTTTAAAACGGGCTTGAATATTTGGAATATCTATCCTTAGGGATTTTGGACAGATACCATTACCATGGTTTACAGTAATTTTCCTTTTGCTCAAATCAAGAGGTTTCACAAATGTTTAATTTCCCTCTACCAATTCCCTTCGCATAATTGCTAAGAACGTAGGTGCCAAATGGACAATAAACACAAGAGTAATCTAGAGGTCTCAATTTGTATCTCATGCCAAGTCCTTGAGCGTAAAATGTTCAGAAAACCATTGCCTTCTATACTGATAATTGTGTGTTTAGATTTGCTATCCAGACATTTACAAGAAAATCTGTATTACCTTAAATTAAGATTCGTGTTAAATATGATCTATAAACAGTAGAGTTATGTGCCTGTTGCTTTCTCTTTTAGGATGATTGCACTCAGGCAAGCAGCTTACTTTATTTGCCTGTTTGCTACAGTTTCCTGTGGTGAGTGGATTATCTCTAAGATGCAAAGTTAAGGGTGAGGGGGAGAGTAATCAAGCAAGACATCCGACCCTCAGGACACATATCCTTTTAAGGTTCAGCACCAACTACCACTTGGCAGATATATCATCCTAGACACACCAGGAGGAGGGGCCCATAAATGAGAATGTCTTGGCAGGTGTCGACAGAAACTTCTGTTTGGAAAAGACTCTCCACAAAGCAGATCTTAAAACAGGCAGCCCTCTATTTTTATTATCAACATTAAAAAATCAACTTTATCTGAATGTTCAGAAGAGTGCTAGGTATTTTATAGCATCTGGGTCCAACCCGAGTACCATAATATGTACTCAGTACATATTTTTACTCTTTTAGACTTCTGGAGAATCATTTCAGAAAAGGAAGTACCTAATTTATATTTAATTTATGAAGTCATCTATTTGAATAGTTTGAGTTTCACCATCAGGTTTTGATCTTATTTCTCTTTCTATTCATTAAAATTTCACAGAATAGGAATGATTTTAGACACTGTTTTTCATTAATTATTGTAGAATGGAGTTTTTACTATGCCACCATTATGGGTGGTTTCTGAGTCTTTGTTGACTTAAGAAGACCACATCACAATGATGTTTATGGCTAAGACAAACACTTCTAAGTGTCTAGGGTGAGGGTTACATTTGGCAAAAAATAAATTTTTAAGGAAGAAGCTTTTATCCCCTAAACCAAACTCCCCTCCATCTGTCCCCTCATTCCAAATTGCTCTTCTAAGCCATAATCATTACCACATACAAATACACTGAATGCTGAAGAGTAGAAGCCAGAGATGCTGTGAACCATGGTCACTTCAATTTTATTATTTTTGAAAATAATTATGATCATGCTAGGGAAATTAGAGGTGCAAATTAGCAGAAAATGAGAAGATACCTGTCATCTGTAGTCTTATAATACAGAGATGGGCTTTGTTAAAAATATCTTTTTCAGATATTTTTCTGCATGTGTCTTTATACACTCTGTTATTAGATACTTTTTTGTAACTTATGTTTCCCATTTATAGTGATCTTTCAAACAGATAAATATATATCATGTTTTTGGAGCTTAATATTCTTCTCTATCAGAGAAGGCAATGGCAACCCACTCCAGTACTCTTGCCTGGAAAATCCCATGGATGGAGGAGCCTGGTAGGCTGCAGTCCATGGGGTCGTGAAGCGTCAGACACGACTGAGTGACTTCACTTTCACTTTTCACTTTCATGCATTGGAGAAGGAAATGGCAACCCACTCCAGTGTTCTTGCCTGGAGAATCCCAGGGACGGGGAGCCTGGTGGGCTGCCATCTATGGGGTCGCATAGAGTCGGACACGACTGAAGTGACTTAGCAGCAGCAGCATTCTTCTCTATTCATGATATTTTTGTATGCACATTCTTATATACATGTTTATTTCTGTAGAAAAAACTTTGGAAATTAAAACACCAGATATAGTAAAGTGTGCATATTTTTGAAGGTTTTATGATATATATCATCAAATTATCTTCCAGAAAAGTTGTTCCCATGTTAGAAGATAGGGAGAAACCAAGCTAAGATGGCATTTGAGGGAAAATAATTTATGTACAAATTATTATGGTTGAGCATTATAAATGAAAATCAACCAAGTATTTTTATGCATAGGTACCCAAAAACTAATTTTAATATCATGCATCAAGCCCTAATATAACACTATTTCAGGAATTCCTTGGCTGTCCAGTGGTTAGGACTCTGTGCTTCCACTACAGACATGGGTTCGAGCCCTGGTCAGGGAACTAAGATCCCACATATTGTACAGCAGGTATATTTCATCCTACTTCTGCATTTAGTCATGTCATAAGATCTCTGGGTATTCCATGGACCAATTAGGAAGGTTTAGAATGCAGATACATTTCTTTTAAAATTATTATTTCTTCCACATTAATGTGTCTTTTTTCAATGATTCTGTCATAGGATGCTTGACTCAACTATATCACAACACCTTCTTCAGAGGTGGGGATGTATCAGCCATGTACACCCCAGATGCCCAATACTGTCAGCTGATGTGCACCTTCCACCCTAGGTGCTTGCTCTTTAGTTTTCTTCCTGAAAATTCAACCAGTGATGCAGACAAAAGGTAAACGCTGATATTTCTTTATTGGGGAAGCCATTTTTCAAAATGGAATCAGTTGTGTGCACCATATAGCAAGATTATGTTTCTAAATGGCCAGCTTCATTGGAATCACCCTGAGGAGCTCTTATCTAAGCAGATTCTTAGGCTCAAGCTCAGATCTATCAAACCGAAGTCTCTTGGGCCTGGAAATCTGCATTTTAAACAATGACTTAGAGCCATAGAAAGTAGTCTTTTCCTATCCAAGACCTCAAGGAAAACATTTGAAAATCATTGAGTTAAGAGATTATCTCGAGAAACGGTCTAACGCTGCTGCTGCTAAGTCACTCACTCGTGTCTGACTCTTAGCGACCCCGTGGGCTGCAGCCCACCAGGCTCCTCTGTCCATGGGATTTTCCAAGCAAGAGCACTGGAGTGCCATTGCCTTCTCCTGAAAGGGTCTAATAATAGGTGAATATTTCACCTGAACAAGAAAGGTACTTGCTGTCTGATGCATGATCACACTTATGGATAGCATAGTTCTTAAGATACTATAGAAGGCAAGCATTTTGTTGAGAAAATAATTAAAATCCATCTTGTAACCTTGGGAGAAGGGAGGTCTGAATGATGCCTATAATGAGCCAGTTTGGCCACCTACAGTATTCATGGCATGTGTATGCCTACATGTGCATGCATGTGTGTGTGTGCACGCGTGTGTGTGTGTGCACACATGTGTGGACATGAACATATATTGTTAACTGGTAATTTGAAAAAGTAAGAGCATTTGAAAAGTAGTTGGTAATGAAAAGTCTTACTCAGTCATAAAGTTGCTCAAGTACAACCACAGTTTTATTATAATTTTCTTTACTTTTGATCAATATCCAGAATGAATGTTTCTTCCTTGTTCCCATTTCCATATCCATAATTATTTTCCTTTATCTTTATTCTATTTGAATTAAAAACTAGGAGTTAGACTATCATTCCATAATTCTACAAGGAAAATGAAAATGAAAAGGTTAGCCGTGTAATCATGTCCGACTCTTTGTGACCCCATGGACTGTAGCCTACCAGGCTCCTCTGTCCATGGAATTATCCCAGACAAGAATACTGGAGTGGGTAGCCATTCCTTTCTCCAGGTAATTTTTCCCAACCTAGAGACCAAACCCAGGTCTCCTGCATTGCAAGCAGATTCTTTACCATCTGAGCCACCAGGGAAGCCCTCTACAAGGGAAAACTTGTATAGCAAACCTAGACTGTATGTTAGAGGCAGCAACTTTTCATTTAAAAAGTTGAATTGGGTTGTAGAATCCTTTTAAATAAGGAAAGTACATAAAAGTTGACATTAAAGACAGAATGAAGTTTTTTAGTAGGTGTGGACTGTAAGGAGTTAGTAGTCAGGATGAATACCAAATATAGATGCAACTCTCATGATTGATTTAATTTCTTAAATGAAAATATTTATAACAACAATCACCAGGTGGGAACATAATTCCCACCCTCTTTTATATGATTGACTTTCTCTACTTGAAATGTGAATATAAAGGAAAACAATGCTAAAGGTAGGTATTACAAAGATTGTTAGGTAAATTAAGGAATTGCCTCTAAGGATGTTTTTTTTCCCAGCAGGTCTCAGGCATGCTGTAGTATTTTCCTTATTTCCAGCTGTATTTATAAGTGCATAGAAATGCTAGACATTTCCTCAATGTGTGTTTATCATTCTATTTCTTATTAAACTACTTTTAAAAAACAGGTTTGGTTGCTTCTTGAAGGACAGTGTTACAGGAACCCTGCCGAGAGTGTCACGGACAGGTGCAATTTCGGGACATTCTTTAAAGCGATGTGGTCATCAAATTAGTGGTAAGGCGTGATTTCTGAGCTCAGTTTGAATGGACAGTGGGTCTACCTTAGAACAGCTTCTGCTCAAACTCTGTAGCACCATGCGCTTTTGGAACGGAGCACTTAGAAAGATAACAGAGATGGGGTTGTATTCTGGATGCACGCTCTTATCTTCAGCAGTCCTCTCACACTTGAGGAGCCTCTATCATTTATGAGGCTGGCACTTTGGTGTCAGATGTACAGAAAGTAAATACACAACCAAATAATAGTCTCCCCTTGACTCCCAAACAGAAACAGACCGACAGAGAACAAACTTAATGGTTACTAACAGAGAAGGGTGGGGGGAGGGATAGATTGGGAATTTGGGATGGACATGTACATACTGCTATATTTAAATAGATAACCAACAAGGACCTACTGTATACCACAGGGAACTCTGCTCAGTACTCTATAATAAGCTATATGGGAAAAGAATCTGAAAGAGAATGGATATATGTATATGTATAACTGAATCAATTTGCTGTTCCTGAAACCAACACATTTGAAATCAACTATAGTCCACTAGAAAATTTAAAAAAAAAGCTACCCAGCCCAAATTGATGATTCACTTCCAGAAGGGAAACTGATTGAATTTGTTCCGTGTGTTTTATTTGGACAGCTTGCCACCGAAGCATTTATAAAGGAATCGATATGAGAGGAGTCAATTTCAATGTATCTAAGGTGAGAAGTGCCAAAGAATGCCAAGAAAGGTGCACCAACAACATTCACTGCCAGTTCTTCACATATGCCACGAAAACCTTCTTCAGTGCAGAGTACCGGTGGGTAACATTCAGTGTCTGTTCTTTCTGATGGTGTTTTCAGAAGCATAACCTTTTTTCCTTCATAACCATTTCTTCTCCCAACTGAAAATCAGAGAGAGTTTTTAGGTTTAATCAGTTTTCTTAGTCTTAGAGAGAATAAGAATATTTTTAAAGAGATGGAAATACCAGACCACCTGACCTACCTCCTGAGAAACCTGCATGCAGGTCAAGAAGCAACAGTTAGAACTGGACATGGAACAACAGACTGGTTTCAAATAGGAAAAGGAGTACATCAAGGCTGTATACTGTCACCCTGCTTATTTAACTTATATGCAGAGTACATCAGGCAAAATGCCAGGCTGGATGAATCACAAGCTGGAATTAAGATTGCCAGCAGAAATAGCAACAACTTCAGATATGCAGATGGTACCGCTTTAATGGCAGAAAGTGAAGCGGAACTAAACAGCCTCTTGATGAAGGTGAAAGAGAAGAGTGAAAAAGCTGAGTTAAAACTCAACATTCAAAAAACAGATCATGGTATCTGGTCCTATCACTTCATGGCAAATAGATGGGGAAAATGTGGAAACAGTGTCAGATTTCATTTTCTTGGGCTCCAAAATCAATGTGGACAGTGACTACAGCCATGAAATTAAGACACTTGATCCTTGGAAGAATAGCTATGTCAAACCTAGGCAGTGTTTTAAAAAGCAGACATCACTTTGACAACAAAGGTCCATATAGTCAAACCTATGGTTTTTGCAGTAGTCAAGTATGGATGTGAGAGTCGGACCATAAAGAAGGCTGAGCACCAAAGAATTGACACTTTTGAACTGAGGTGCTGGAGAAGACTCTTGAGAGTCACGTGGACTGCAAGGAGATCAAACCATTCAATCCTAGAGGAAATCAACCCTGAATATTCATTGGAAGGACTGATACTGAAGCCAAAGCTCCAATATTTTGGCCATCTGATTTAAAGAGCTGACTCACTGGAAAAGCCCCTGATGCTGGGAGAAAGTGAGGGCAAGAGGAGAAGGGGGCAACAGAGGATAAGATGGTTGGATGGTACCACTGACTCAATGGACATGAGTCTGAGCAAACTCAGAGAGATAGTGATGGACAGAGAAGCCTGGCATGCTGCAGTTCATGGGGTCGCAGAGTTGGACATGACTTAAGACACTGAACAACAGTCTTATTATTTTGTTCAATTTTGGCATCATTTTTCCTGAAGAGAAAAATTTCCATTTGGTCTGCAAATACCCTGTGCTTGTGGAGTGAGATTTCAGTAGAATAATGTCCTGTAGAAGAATAGTTCCTACTGCACCCTCACCCTAACCCTCCCTTTATAGAGGGGGACATGTCTGTTTGATGAATAACACAATTTCTAACTCGCTCATCACGGAGGTCACTGTTCTGATTGCTTTGTTTATTTCCCACTGACCATGGATCATTTTCAACAGGGAATGGACTTCTGCAGGCACCTTGAAATTTAGGAAGCAAAGTAACCTCTGTTTTTCACATTCAGGAACACCTGCCTATTAAAACGGAGCCCACAGGGGACACCCACGCGTATAAAGGTGCTGAGTGATGTGGAGTCTGGATTCTCACTGAAGGCCTGTGGAAACTCGAAAATTGGTAATTGTATGGCTCCTACTTCACTGTGTGGGCTTCTTTCCCAGTGGCTCAGTGGTAAAGAATCTGCCTGCAATACAGGAGATGCATGAAACACAGGCTCGATCCCTGGGTCGTGAAGATCCCCTGGAGAAGGGAATGCAACTCACACCAGTATTTTTGCCTGGAGAATTCCACGGACTGAGGAGCCTGGTGGACTACAGTCCATGGGGTTGCAAGAGAGTCAGAGACAACTTAGTGACTGAACAACAAACAGGGGAATACTAGTCATTATGCTAAGAGCCTTGGCTTTGTAGAATAATGCACATTTGAGCAGTCTTCACATCAGTCAGTGAAACACTGTACCACAAGGAAGGTAACCAACCAGAAAGTCAGTGAGGGCGGATATTTATATAGTCCTTCCTTTGATTTGCACCATGGAGAATTAAGGGTTTCCCTGGTAGTTCAGACGGTAAAGAATCTGCTTGTAATGCAGGAGATGCAGGAGACACAGGTTCAATCCCTGGGTCGGGAAGATCCCCTGGAGGAGGAAATGGCAACTCACTTCAGTATTCTTGCCTGGAAAATCCCATGCAGGCTACAGCCCGTGGGGTTGCAAAGAGTCAGACATGACTGAGTGTGCACACACACACACACACACATTTCACTGTGTGATTGTACTAGGCAGAAAAAGAGCCTCCCCAAAACATCCACATCCTCATCTCTGGAATCTGTAAATATGTTACCTTACAGGGCAAAAAAGGCTTGATTAAACATGTGATTATGTTAAAAAAAACTTTGAGATTATTCTGGATTATGTGGATAGACCCAATGTAGTCACAAGGGTTCTGATAAAAGAAAGAGAAAGCAGAATGATCAGAGAGTCAGACAGAGAGATCAGAAGAGGGTACACTTCTGGCTTTGAAATGGAGGAAGGGTCCCTAAGTCAAGGAATTCAGGCCTCTAGAATCTGAAAAAGGTAAGGAAAAAAGTTCTACAGAAATTCCCAAAGGAACAAAGCCATGCCGGCATCTTGATTTAAAGCCCAGTAAGACCCATTTCTAGAGAAGGAAATGGCAACCCACTCCAGTATCTTTGCCTGGAAAAGTCCCATGGACAGAGGAGCCAGGTGAGCTACAGTCTATGGGGTTACAAATAGTTAGACACGACTGATGACTAAGCACTACACGTTATTCCCATCATGAAAGAACTAAGGACAAAGATCCATTTCAGACTTCTCGACTTCTGATCTTCAGAACCATGAGATAATAAATCTGTGTTGTTTTAAGCCACTAAGTTTGGGATAATTTTTTAAGCAGCCCTAGGAAACTAGTACAGTGACATTGTAGAGAAAATTATATGGTCATTTCTTAGTGGTGTCTATTATCTAGTGAAAGGACTCTGGCATAATAAATCAATGAAATCCTATGTTTCAGACATAGGGGTAATTTTAATTGAAAGAGCCAGAAAATTTGCTAAGATAGTCCATCTTATTTAGCATATCAGCATGTCAATGATAACATGTTACTGAAACCAAATTATCAATAGCCACTTCTATACAGTATCAAGTGCTGACTCTGCGCCAAGCCCTGAATGGGGAGCTGGGCTAGGCTCCTGCCTTAGAAGACTGGGAAGTTGGCAGCAATGCCTCTCTTTTCCCATTGGTTCCCAGCCTCCCCCAGCACACCTCCTCCATGCTGTGCTCCAGATTTATTGCTTCAAGTTAAGTATTATTTAATTTTTTACTATTCAGATTGGGTTCTTTTCTGTAATTTAATTTCTGGCTATTGGTATTATCTGGTGAGACATTGTTTTCATACTTCAGTCCTTTCTTGAAGATTTTTTTTTTGGTGTGTGGACCATTTTTAGAGTCTTTATTGAATTTGTCACAATATTGCTTCTATTTTATGCTTTGGGGCTTTTTTTTTTTTTTTGCCCATGAGGCATGTGGGATCTTAGCTCCCCTACCAGGGATCAAACCCATATCCCCTGCACTCAAAGGCAGGGAAGTCTTAACCACTGGGCCAACAGGGAAGTTCCCTCTCCAGTTCTTTGGACATGGTTTCCTTTAGTTCTTTTACTCATATTTAAAATAGCTGATGTAAAGTCTTGGTATAGTAAATCCAATGTTCTTGCTTCCTTAGTGATGGTTTATATTGACCTTTACTTCTGTGTATGGGCCATATTTCCTTGTTTCTTGGCAAGTCTCATGATTTTTTTGTAAAAAAAAATCAGACTTTTTAATACAAGCATGTGACAAGCTCGGGACATCAAATGCCCTCCTTCCTCAGAGTTTGTTGTTGCTGTTGTTGTTACTATTTTGTGTTGCTGTTGCTGTTTGAGGACTTTTCTGAGCCAATTGTGCACAGTGTTTAGCCTCTGTTCTGACATGACCACGGATGTCTGTGCTCAGCTTCCCCCACAGTTTTCTAATGACAGGACAGAAGTTTGTTTGGGTGCCTAGAAGTAGTGAGTTTGCCAGCCTTGGACAAGGGGCTTTTTGTGAGACTTAGGGCATGCGTTTCACTGCCCTGCCCTTTACAACTTTGCCCTGGCCTCCACTTTCTGCTGACACGGAGTTCACAGAGGTCAAAGTCAGTCCTCGGTGAGGGCTCGGGGCTTTCCCAGCACGGGAAATGTGCAGAGCCTCTGTCAGGCACACAGTCAGCTCTATACAAGAATATGGCTTTCCAGATTCCCAGGAATATCTCAGAGATTTTCAAACTCTCGGTTTTCCTTCTAAGATTCTCATTGGCTTGTGGTATGCCCCTGTTATTACTACTGACTTAGGCAGCTACAATGTTGTGTAATAGTCACAATATTTTTTTTTTTTGACAAACACTTTCAAGGAAAAGGCTGTTGACACTGAGGAAGTTCTGAATCAGGTCGAAGAAACTCAGTCCTTGGGAATGGGGTTTTCCTGAGAACCTCCAGTCAAATGATGACAGTTATCTGGGGACAGGGCTTGGGAGTAGCTCCAACTCTGTTCTGCCCCTTCCTGAGGCCCATTAGGCTGCTGGTTTTCCCCACGATTGTGGGTATTTTCAAGGCTTCCATGGAGCTGTGGAGAGGGGATGAGAGGGCAAGTTAAAAACCTCACAGAACTCAGGGCTCTTGCTGAGACTTGGCTGTTGTTCTTGGATAAAAACTCCCTGGGCTGTTATAAGCCTTTGGTTTGCTTTTGGACTTATGAAACAACATTAATTTTGACATTCTGGCCAGTGCTCTTGTTTCTTTCTTTTTTTCTTTTTTAATGGAGGAAAGGGTTTTGGAAGGTCTTTACTCTGTCGTTCCTACTGACATCTTGTAGCACTTTTGAGAAACAAAACAAATGAAAACGAAACTAGCTTTAAAAAACAACATGGTCTTTGGAACATAGTTAGCCCCTGTCCTTTTGTCATCTGGACGGGTCAGACTGTGACTGCACGTTATATTCAGCAAATGTGTTCCGTATTTTGTTTGGAGCAACAGACACGTCAAAAGAGAGTAACCAAGATCCTGAGATATCTAGAAACATAGGAAAATAAGATACCATTAAAGAAACAGATTAGACATTTAACCCTAAAAAGTCAGGATGACTGTTTTAAATTTTTGTTTTTGAAGAATGGTCATTAGGAAAAGGATTGGACTAATCTGTCTGGTTTCATAAAATAGATACTGCTATGACGAAAATAAGAAGAAATTCTGACTCCTAGAGTGGTCCAGAAGTGAACCTTGTCATGAGGTAGTCAGCTCCTTGTCATTATAAATGTCTGAAATAAAGGTTGAACTACTTGAGAGGATGTAGTTGAAGGTAGACATGGAATCCCATAAATTCTCTTCCAGCTTAAAGTCTGATTTTTTTAAAAAAAGATTTAAGTAGTTGAGATCTAATTTCCTCAACTTCCCATCTGAAGATATTATGTGTGGCAGGCACACTCTCTTGATCCAACTATGTTCATTTAAATTTGAATTCTTGTTGTCTTTCTCATAATTGCTACCATTATTCTTTAAGCTTACCTAATTTTAATATAATTTGTTTTTGTTGTTCAGTGGATAAATCATGTCCAATTCTTTGCAATCCCATGACTGCAGCACATCAGGCTTCCTTGTCTTTCACTATCTCCTGGAGTTTGCTCAAATTCATGTCCATTGAGTCGATGATGCTATACAATCATCTCATCCTCTACCACCCTCCTCTCCTTTTGCCTTCAAACTTCCCTAGCATCAGGGCCTTTTCCAACAAGTCAGCTCTTTGTATCAAGTGGCCAAAGTATTGGAGTTTCAGTTTCAGCATCAGTCCTTCCAATGAATATTCAGGGTTGATTTCCTTTAATCTCCTTGCAATCAAAGGGACTCCCAAGAGTCTGCTCCAGCACCACAGTTCAAAAGCATCAATTTTTCAGCACTCAGCCTTCTTTTTGGCCCACCTCTCACATACATACATGACTAATGAAAAAACCATAGCTTTGACTATACAGACCTTTGCTGGCAAACTGATGTCTTTGCTTTTTAATAGGCTGTCTAGGTTTGTCGTAACTTTCTTTCCAAATGTCCAACTCTGTGACCCCATGGACTGTAGCCTGCCAGGCTCCTCTGTCCATGTGATTTCCCAGGCAAGACTACTGGAGTGGGTTGCCATTTCTTCCTCCAGGGGATCTTCCTGACTCAGGGATCAAACCTGTGGCTCTTGCTGTGTCTCCTGCATTGCAGGCAGATTCTTTACCGCTTAACCCACCTGAGAGGCCCTAATAGACTTTTAAAGTGATAGTTGCTCAGTTGTGTCTGACTCTTTGCGACCCCATGGACTATACAGTCCATGGAATTCTCTAGGCCAGAATACCAGAGTGAGTAGCCTTTCCCTTCTCCAGGGGATCTTCCCAACCCAAGGTTCAAACCCAGGTCTCCCACATTGCAGGCAGATTCTTTACCAGCTGGGCCACAAGGGAAGCCCAAGAATACTGGAGTGGGTAGCCTATTCCTTCTCCAGTGGCTTTTCCTGACCCAGGAAATGAAACACTTTATGCGTTATCAAACTGAGTAAATAATAAGAACATAAGTAAAAGTATAATTGAGATATAATTATATTATGGAAAATAAAAGTGGATTTCCTCTTGTTCTAATGGGTACACGGCATTTTTGTTAGAAATTTAGGTTTTTGTTGATGTCTTTATTAAAACATTTTTCAAAATATTCAGGAAAACATAATACAAAAGCCCATGTGCCTAAGGCCTGAATTTCAGGGTGAGGGTAATATAAAGAAAATATACACAAAAGCTGAGTAGCTTAGGTATTTCAGACCAAGCAGGATAGAGCACAGGTTAAGACATTTTATTTCTCTGACATAGGTATCTGTCTTTTATCAGATTGAGACCAGATTTTTCTTCTCCCAAATGGCAAACAACAGGCTTGGGGACATTTCAACAGACATTTTTTTCACTAAGGATGTGTGATTCTATGAACAAACAGCAGTCATAGTTTCCTTAGTTATGATGACGAAGTACAAGCATATGCAGCATATGACATGTGCATCTCCCCCGTGGGTTCACAGGCTGCCGCGTGGACGTTTTCCAACACAGTGCGTTTTCAGATGTGGATGTTGCCAGAATTATCGCACCAGATGCTTTTGTGTGTCGAACCATCTGCACCTATCACCCCAGCTGTCTTTTCTTCACATTCTATACAAATGCATGGAAGACGGACTCACAGAGGTCAGTAGGCGTGTGTCACGCTTGCTACTGTCCTGGCATCATTTTCATTTTATACTTTGAGTTTTTCCCAAGTGTTTCCATTTCCCTCAAAACACTTGAACTCATAGAATGAACTTATGGTGACCAGAGGGGAAAGTGGCGGGGGAGAGGGATAGTTTGGGACTTTGGGGTGGACATGTACACACTGCTATATTTAAAGTGGATAACCAACAAGGACTGTATAGCACAGGGAACTCTGCTCAACGCTATATGGCAGCCTGGTTGGCAGGGGAGTTCGGGGAAGAAGCATATATGTGTATGTATGGCGGAGTCCCTTTGCTATCCACCTGAATCCATCACGACATTGTTAATTGGCTATACTCTGATATAAAATAAAATTTTTTAATTGAAAAAATAAACACACTTGAACTCATAGTTTAAATAGGTGCTCTTCTGCCAGGTGCTGATTAGTTAAGAGATTAGCAGACTTTCCTACCCATCTTCTCTTACTTAAACAGACCATCCAATCAATGAAATAATAGCCATGGATACCTTTTCTACTAATCTTAATGTTTTGTATTAGCTTGAAGTAAACCACTCACTGGGAGCATATCTTTAAGCTCCTTTGTTCTGACCCCAGTGTTTCAGAAACTAGAGCCCTGTTTATCCTGATCAAGGTTCCGGTTCCATCTCTTGACCCATAGATAACCTGTCCTTTTCTTTACACACAAGATGGAGCTAAGAGAAGGGTATCAAGTTATAATAGCATCAGCAACATAAATCCCCAGAATCTGTTCTTTCTTCTTTTTTTTAAATTAGAAGGTAGAACTTTACCATTCTCCTCTTTTCGGGCTATCTGTGCCTATAAGTTTTCTTCAGAGGGAGATGTGGCTTGATTTACATTTAATCTCTGTAATTCACTAGAGTCCTGTAGTCTGATGTTCTTTGGAGGGAATTTCTCAGAAGAATAAAACTTGCAGGGGGTGTTTTTTTGATATTAGGTGTTCTTGTATTTGCCTTTAATGGGGTTTTCTTTCTTTCTCTTGCTTTTTTTTGACAATAGAAATGTTTGTTTCCTTAAGACTTCCCAAAGTGGGAGCCCGAGTTCCCCTACTCCTCAGGAAAATGCCATCTCTGGATACAGCCTTCTAACCTGCAAACAAACTCTGCCTGGTAATGCGATTTGATAAAAAAATAGTACACAAAATGTGATACATTCTATGATCTTCTAACAAGCCTCAGTGTTCCAGAAACTTGTGTATGTGTGGCTTATCATTTGCATTTTCTATCGTTTTTACATTTGTCATAGGCACAGAGCCCTGCCACTCCAAAATTTACCCGCAAGTTGCTTTCGAAGGAGAAGAGCTGCATGTGACCTTCGTGAAAGGAGTGGATGGTTGCCAAGAGACCTGTACAAAGATGATTCGCTGTCAGTTTTTTACTTATTCTTTATTCCCAGAAGACTGTAGAGGAGAGAAGTTAGTGAATGCTTATTTTTCAAAAACAGTTGGCAGATAACTTCCTGGGCTTTCATCCTCTGAGGTTTAATCTCATGCTGATCATCTTGTCTAGGTGTAAATGTTCCTTACGCTTGTCTTTGGATGGCTCCCCAACTAACATTACTTATGGGACGCAAGCAAGCTCTGGTTATTCCTTGAGGTTGTGTAAACGTGGGGACAGCCGTGGTGAGTAAATCTCACTTTGTAGAGGGATGTCTGAGTTGTTTAGATAGCTTTTTTAAATCTTTTATAATGGAACTATGTGTCTTGTTTTCCTTAATTGAAGGGGACTGTGATTCACCCTCTGATCCCAACCATTAACTTCAATGCTCTCTTTTTAGTCTGTACAACAAAAAGGACACGCATTGTTGGAGGAACAAATGCTTCTTGGGGAGAGTGGCCCTGGCAGGTCAGCCTGCAAGTGAAGCAGAGAGCTCAGAGCCACCTGTGCGGAGGGTCAATTATTGGACGCCAGTGGGTCTTAACTGCTGCCCATTGCTTCGATGGGTAAGGTTTGGCTGCATCATATCTGGAGTTGTATCTTGCCTCTTCATTTTGAAGACTCTATAATCAATGTCTCCATCATCATGTCAGTTTATTAATATCCATCCCTCCACAAAGTTACAATAGCTTTTGGTGGTAATAACTTTGAAGATTTTCTCTCTCAGCAACTTTCCCAGGTAACTCAGGGATAAAGAATCCGCCTGCCTCCAGGGAAGTTCAATCCCTGGGTTGGAAAGACTCCCTGGAGGAGTAAATGGTAACCTGTTCCAGTATTTGTGGCTGGAAAATTCCATGGACAGAGGAGCCTGGTGGGCTCCATAGGGTCAGAGTTGGACATGACTGAGCACCCATGCACGCCATTGTTAACTGTAGTCACCATGCTATCTGTTATATCCCCAGAACTTATTTATCCTATAACTTTGCTCTAGATAGTAATTTTAGACTTATTTTGCATATATCCATATTTAAAGAGTTAATTTAAATGTTCACACTTCCCAAAATATAGATATAATTTAAATAGTGTTGAGGTTCCTCTCATTTGCCCTATTAGAGGTGTTACATAAAAACTGGGTTTTCCTCTTGGTTGGATGTCAAGTCAAAAGACACAACCAAGCCAAAAATTGGGAGAAGGAAGGATTTATTATTGCAGTGAGTAAGGAGAACACTGGGGATCTTTCCCAAAGCAGTTGTGTCCCTAAACAGCAGAACTGGAGAAGTTTTAAGCTAAGGGTACATGCATATTCTTGAAGGCCTTGGCCTGAGTCCAGGCCTTAGTTGATTGAAGTCATGAGGGTCAGAAAAGGTCACCATCATCATGCCTTAGATTCCAGTTGATCTGGTGGTTGAGAGCTTCTGGCTAATCTTTGCCATTGGAAGACAACTAGGAGTCTTTACAGCTGACCCATAATCTTTGCTATTGTTACTTCTCTTACCTGTAATAGTCCTTCATCTCTGCATTCTTTTATTCCCTTTAAGATCATTAATTACTGAGACCTATTCAAGGACAGGGCTTCCTGTGGTTTAGTCATAAAGAATCTATCTGCAATGCAAAAGACATAGGTTTGATCCCTGGATGGGGAGAATCCCCTGGAGGAGGTCATGGCAACCCACTCCAGTATTCTTGCCAGGAAAACCCTATGGACTAGTGGGCTATAGTCCATGGGGTTGCAAAAAGTCCAACACGATCGAAGCTACTGAGCACATTCAAGGACTAGTGTTGTGGCCCCACTTAAGTCACAAAACGGCTTAAGCTAAAAATGGTTTCTTTTATATCAAGAAAACCATGACTGGATCTCTTTCTCTGGGGACCCCCTACCCTATCTGATTACAGGGAGACTTGTGTACAGTCATTCTTTCTTGCCAGTTCTGAATTTCATGGAAGTGATTGCTTTCAACTTGGTGAATGATTTTCCATGATAAACTGCGAGACATCTCCCGAACACAGTTTCTCTCAGAAAGGGACAGCAACATTCTTGTATATTCACTTACAGAAAACATGACATAATTATACACTTTCCAATATTTTTAACTAAATCTTCAGAGTTCAGCACTGCTGCTGTTGGTGCTAAATTGCAAGGAGGAGAAATTAGGTATGTAAACATACATTATATGTAGTATTTTCTTCCCAGTTCTTTTTTGAAAGGTAAAGTGAAAGGAGAAAAGAGCAATATCAAAGGCCAGTCTTTCTGATTTCAAATCAGTTCTTATTTTTCCCTCCTAGGCTTCTCTTGTCAAATATTTGGCGCATTTATGGTGGCATTTTAAATCTGTCAGAGATAACGACAGAGACGTCTTTCTCACAAATCAAAGAGATTATTGTCCACCCAAATTATAAAATCTCAGAAGGCAGTCATGACATTGCCTTAATAAAACTTGAGGCTCCTTTGAATTTTACTGGTACGTAGCATGTTTAAGGAGACATGTATAGCTGAATTGTGTTGGTTTAAATTTTCACATCAGTTTCAAGGAGGGGTCAGAATCTAAGGAGACTGTCTTTATTTTCTGGCTAATGAAGTTGCAGGAAAGATGAGTATTGCCAGGAAAAATAATTTGAGACTTGACATAAAATGTCTTCTACTTAAGGGCCAAGATGTGTTACTTAGTTCTTTCAGGAAGGAATACAGCTGCATATTATACTATTGAAATAATAACAGACATGGAAGGGAGCATGACTTCCTTTGACAAGAGTAGCCGGATTTGCATTGCCTTGAGCATAGGCATATTAGGAGTATCTGAGGGCAAGCATATTCAAATATTAATTTCCAGGTGAAACCTGAGTAGGGAAGAGACTGCTGGACAAGGCAGTTCTGGGAGACAGTAGCTTTGTGGTTGGACGGGGTGCATTTGGAGGTACAAAAAGCTCCACAGTTGCTAAATGCCTGCTGGGTCTGCTAAAGATTCTGTGTCCTCCGGCAGGATGTCCTTGCCTCCAGTTACCCCACCATGGGATTCTTATTAAAATCAGTTAATAAGTTAAAGTGCCTAAAAGTCATGCTTAAAACAGTGTAGACCCCTCTGCTATTACTATTGAGGGAATCATACACAAGAACTTGTAAAGGCTCTTGACAGTAAATTTGGGTTCGGAGCTTTAAAATTTAACACCCAAAATGACTGTGATTGGTGAGACATTTTCTTGAGTCACTGACCTTAGAAACTGAGTGGAAAGTAAAAGGTATATTCTACTCGGTGCTACTCTAGAGAAAGAGAATATAGGGGCAGGGAGAGTATGTATTTTTAAAGTCAATGTCCATAACTAAATCTAGCCAAACTCTAATGTAAAAATTACCTTTCAGATTTGCAAAAAGCAATATGCCTACCTTCCAAAGATGATACAAAACCAGTTTACACTGACTGTTGGATAACTGGATGGGGCTTCACAGAGGAAAAAGGTACCACATGGCATTTTATATGTTAAAACACATGGAGTAGATTTGTTTAATTGGCCTCTAAAGTTATATCCAGATTTGTGATTTTTTTCCTAACTATTCATTTCCAGATATGTATTCAGTAATTCTTGAGAAGACAGTTTTGCTTGGTCCTGGAAAAATTCATAGGGTAATCTCTTAAGCATCTTTGTTTGACTTCTCCTAAAGGATTGGTCCCATACAGGACTAACAACTTCCCCAAGCTCATCCTGTCCTCAGAATTAATAGAGTTCCCATCTCCCAAGGCCACTGTTATCCCTTGGATTAATAACCCGGAGTACAGGCAGACATGTCATCTCTCTTTCTGGAAGGTTTTTAAATCTTTTTTTAAAACACATCCTTCCTGCAACCTGGTAAAGCCTGCGAACCTCTTCTCTAATGATGCTTTTACACCCATAAATAAAATACACAGGATTACAATGAAAACCAATGAAACTGCAACTTATCAGAATACTTTGAAAATGACAGTGTTAATAGCCCAGTCGTGTCAGACTCTTTGAGACCCCTTGGACTGTAGCCTGCCAGGCTCCTCTCTGTCCATGGGATTCTCCAGGCAAGAATACTAGACTTGATTGCCATGTTCTCCTCCAGGGGATCTTCCTGACCCAGGGATCACACCTGGGTCTCCTGCACTGCAGGTGTACTTTTTACCATCTGAGCCACCAGGGAAGCCCTTATTTCTTAACAGTTAATGTAAATCAACTTTATTATAAATTGTATAGTTCATTCCTGCCAAATTGAAAACTATAGATTTTTAAAAACTGTTTAAAATTGCAGTATAGTTATTTACAATGTCGTGTGACTTGCTGTTGTATAGCAAAGTGAATCAGTTGTACATATATCCACTCTTTCTTAGATTCTTTGCTCATAAAGGTCATTGCAGAGTATTGAGTAGCATTGCTCATACCATATAGTAGGTCCTTATTGGTTATCTATTTTATGTATAGTAGTGTGTATATGTAGATAACCAATAAGGACCTATTATATATGTTGAAGGGCTTCCCAGGTGGCATTAGGGGCAAAGAACCTGTCTGCCCAGGCAGGAGACTTAAGAGACTAGAGTTGGATCCCTGGGTCGGCAAGATCCCCTGGAGGAGGACGTGGCAACCCACTCCAGAATTCTTGCCTGGAGAATCCCACGGACAGAGGAGCCTGGCGGGCTACAGTCCATGGGGTCACAAAGAGTAGGACTCAACTGAGCGACTGAGCACACATATGTATACTCTTTCCAGTTTTACTGAGATATAATTGACATACATGAGTGCATAAGTCTATGCTATACAGAATAATGTTTGACTTATGTATGTTGTGAAATGATCACTATTATAAATTTGGTTAGCACTCATCACCTACTACAGATGCATGTGTGCTAAGTCACTTCAGTCGTCTCTGACTCTTTGTGACCCCATGGACCGTAGCCCACCAGGCTCCTCGTCCATGGGATTCTCCAGGCAAGAATAGTGGAGTAGGTTGCAATGTCCTCCTCCAGGGGATCTTCCTGACCCAGGGATCGAACCTGCATCTCTTTTGTCTGCTACACTGGCAGGCAGGTTCTTCACCACTAGTACTACCTGTGAAGCCCCTATCACAGACACAGACATACAAAAATTTTTATATGAAGAAATGACCTTCATGGAAACTTCAGCATTCTCATTTAAGACTGTAGTCTTACTTCTATATTTATTTTATTGCCTTCTTCTGATGTTGCCTCACAGGTAAAATCCAAAATACCCTACAAAAGGCAAATATTCCTTTGATATCAAATGAAGAATGCCAAAAAAGTTACAGAGATTATAAAATAACCAAACAGATGATCTGTGCTGGCTATAAAGAAGGAGGAAAAGATGCTTGCAAGGTAATGCATTACAGTATGAAAAACACACAATAGGCCACTTGAGAAAAATCATTTCAAAATATGTTTTTCCAAGAGCAGTTCTCTATAGCTTTCTAAATGACTTGGAACCAAATAACCTGATAATTTCATATAAAATCTTTTAAAAATTGAATATACACCTATAATTTTTATATCTATCTCACAGCAGGAGTATGCCATCTTTAAGGGAAGACAATTGTGCAGACAGATCATTGTGCTAAAACACAAGCACTTTAAGTTTATCTCACCTTGGGATGTGATGATGCCAAATTTTCTGTGTTGGAATGAACAGAAAACACCAACTATATACTGTTGAATTAGGTCACTTTTACTATGTCCAACAGCTCATGGGACACATGAAATATCTGAAGAGCTACGAGAAATTGTTTGCGTGGTGTGTGTGGTATGACTACAGAATTTTAAAGGCACATCCATCATAACCTTCTCTCATTTTGCTTTTTCCTCTTACTGTGACACAGGGTGATTCAGGCGGTCCCTTGGTTTGTCAACATGAAGAAACATGGCATTTGGTGGGCATCACTAGTTGGGGTGAAGGCTGTGCCCGCAGGGAACAACCAGGAGTCTACACCAAAGTTGCTGAGTACGTGGACTGGATTTTAGAGAAAACCCAGGACAGCCATGGTCAGCCTTTGAGGAAGTAGCCAGCTTGAGAAGCTTCATAGACATGGGGAAGAGCCCCCCTTGGAGTATTCGATTAACACCCTGTGTCCAATTCACGTGCTGAACCTTGGGGTTTCTCATTTGCAAAAACCCCAGAGGACAAGAGGATTGGTGTCTACCTCTCATCCCTGTCATAAAAGGAACAATGCATAACGCTTTCAGCATTCAGTAATAACACCGTAATGGGAGAGAAAAACAACTGAGTATCTCTACAATTGTTTGTTATAAAATAAAAATGGCAAAAGAGTGTGATTCACGTGTTTTATTCTGACAGTGAAACAGAACGGAAGATAAGTGACTCCAGGTTGTAGCACATTGCCTGAGATCATTCTAACCTTACCACTGCCTCCGGAACTCAGTCTATCCCAGGGATGATAAATTCTTCTCTCAGCCTCACCTGCACAGTCATTCATACCTACTACTGCCTGCCTCACTTGGGGTGAAGAGCCATTGATCTTGGATTTTGTTCTGCCAAGTGGAATGGAAGAAACCTGTGAAATGTGCACTTTTGCAAGGAAGAGATGGGTTATCTGAACCTGGAAGATTAGCAGCGCAGCTTTCCATGTCGGCCTCTTACCTTGGTTCCCTGGGCGTTGCCACAGGGCTCCAGGCTGGCCGTGCAGGGGAGACCTGCGGGGCTGCAACTGTCTGGGTGCAACTTCTGCTGTAAGATCCTCACGTAGCCTTCGTGGAAGGCAGGGGTCTGATTTGCTGGGGGTTCAGTGGGCTTCCCAGGTGGCGCTAGTAGTGAAGAATGTGCCTGCCAATGCAGGAGACATAGGAGACACAGGTTTGATCCATGGGTTGGGAAGATCCCCTGGAGGAGGGCTTGGAAACCCCCTGCAGTATTCTTGCCTGGAGAATCCCATGGACAGAGGAGCAGTCCATAGGGTTGCAAAGAGTTGGACACGATTGACTTGGCACACACAGTGGATCCTGGGTTCTGCAGTAGTAACCCAGAGGCAGTAATAAGTAAATTCCTGGTGGTAGGAAACAGTCCTGGAATGAATGATATTAATTCTTATGTAACACAAATTCCAAACTTGTCAGTGACCAACCACCACAACTGATATCAGGTAGTTATATTCCATGCCACTGAACTGACTTGACATTGACACAGAATTTGACCATTCACAAAATACTGGGTAGGTAGAAAGAACTAAAGATGGAGGGGACTGACTGAAAGAAAACCACAAGGTCTGAGTCATTCATAAACCACACAGTAAGAAACTGAAGAGTTAAGGGCTTACTCCACAAATAAATTCCCCAGATTTTGTAATATCCGGCTGGATTCCCTGAAATGATTTAAAAAAAGCAAAACCCCACAACTTCAACTTTTACTTTAGTGTGCAACACAGATACTGTGGGTGTTGTTTTATATTTAAAAAGAAAAAAAGTGGTTTGCAGTGAAAATCTTTTATCTTCACCAATAGTGTCCTAAAGGATGTTTGAATAGGACTTGAAGGGCTTGCAGTGTAATCCTTGGGCTTTTTTTATTTTTATTTTTTATGCTTGGGCTCTTGCTGGTCAGGGAATGACCTCCTTTGGGCAAAAGAGGACAGCTTTAAATGTGAAGCTCCTCCGGGATATGCTAATCATTTTCAAGTTGCCAACTAGAACCAGCGGTGCTGGACTGGTCTCTTTATTACCCATCATGTGTTCAATACAAGGGGAAACAGAAAGAGCACTTCACCCAGTCAGAGCGTCAACAAACAGATGTGTGTAAGAGGCTAAGAGGGCCAGAGGCTGGCCTGACTTCACTTTCATGAGGGCGAATGGACAGAGAGGCGTGGGGCAGCACCGAGCCTGAAAGTCAGCACTGTGCCACCAGCATAGCAAGCTGCAGAAAGCCGAGCACATGTACACATGTGATACGAGGTTAGCCAAGGGCTCCCGCATCTGTCTCATTCCTCACCGAGGTGTGGGAAACATCTAAGGTATACTTAAAATTTATTAAAGTGGGAGCCACTTTCATTCACATCTTGTAGATTATGAATGGGCATTCACGTCTAATGAATGAGTATGTCTTTAGGCTCAAGATGAAGCAATGGTGGCTCAAAGAGGTAAAGAGATTAGTTCAAGGTCACCTGCAAGGACAGAGTCAGGAATAGGACTTGATATTCATATCCCAGGTGAAAGTTATGAGCAACGTAGACAGCATATTAAAAAGTAGAGACATTACTTTGCCAACAAAGGTCCAGGCTATGGTTTTTCCAGTAGTCATTCCAGTAGTCATGATGCTTTTGAACTGTGGTGTTGGAGAAGACTCTTGAGAGTCCCTTGGACAGCAAGCAGATCCAACCAGTCCATCCTAAAGGAGATCAGTCCTGGGTGTTCATTGGAAAGACTGATGTTGAAGCTGAAACTCCAATACTTTGGCCACCTGATACAGACAGCTGACCAATTGAAAAGACCCTGATGCTGGGAAAGATTGAGGGCAGGAGGAGAAGGGGACAATACAGGATGAGATGGTTGGATGGCATCACCGACACAATGGACATAGGTTTGGGAGGTCTCCAGGAGTTGGTGATGGACAGGGAGGCCTGGCGTGCTGCAGTCCACGGGGTTGCAAAGGGTCAGACATGACTGAGCGACTGAACTGAACTGAACTGATGTATCCTAGGTCCATGTCATGTTGTATTATGAGGAAGATAAAAAATGACAGGAGCACGTATAGCAGTCATTCGCAATTCTCATTATCATCTAAAGCAGTGGTTCTCAACTGGACACAGTCCTGGCCAGGGGACTTTTGGCAATATCTAGAGACATTTGATTGCCACACCTGGATGACGCGGGTACTAGTGGGTAGAAGCCAGAGATGTTGGTAAACATCCTACTATGAACAGAACAGCCCCTCAGAACAAATAATTATCTAATTATTAGTAATTAGTAAATTACTAATATTACAAATATTAGTAATGCCAGGGTTGAAAGGTCAGTATTAAAAGAGAATGAAAAGGGGATATTTCAGGGACAGCAAGGAAGAGGTTTCAGGACTTGGGAGTCTGTGCTTTTCTTCAAAGCAAGTCTTAATAAGAAAGGAACTCCAAGAGGAAGCTGATGTTGGCTGTGACTGAGAAAGTGCAGCTGTGCGCTTTTTCCTGTCCCAGACAGAGAATTTTAGGCCACCAAGGATCCCAGCTTCTAACTTATTCTTGGGTCTCTATAGACCAAGTTCTGGATTTTTCCTGAGATTTTGTCCAGTAATTCCCTATTTTCATTAAGCTTCAAAAGCATTCTACTTCACTGAGGGGGGTGGGGGTGGGGGGAGAAAGCTTTAAGAGAAAAGTATTTAACATTAGAATTCTAATCTGCAAAACATTAGTCGAAGAGAATTCTTAGAATACTTGGTGTCAATTTGAAAAGAAGCTCTGTTTAATATGGAAGAGTTCCTACACAGGTAAGACTCTTATTCTATTTTCATTTGAATAGACAAGAATATTTCGGAATCCTTATATTATTTCGAAGGCTTTAGAAATTTCACTAATTTAGCGAGATCAAATTTAGGAAAATATTATTTGGTTTCCCAATGATGTATATCGCTTGTCAGAGTCTTTCTGTTTCTCTCAATAGAGTTGGAGGCTTATCATTATAATCTTTGTACTAAGGCTTTAGGATAGAGATGGGGTTTCATGAAGTTAACAGTACAGGGAAATAAGGACCTTACATAATTTCATGTATCAGTTTTCCACAAAAAGCTTTCCTGGCATAAATTCGTTATTCTATGTTTGAACTGCATAAAGAACAGTGCATTATAGACATATGCTTTTTGTGTAGCTGAAATGTACTTTTATTTTTATTTATTTATTTTTGGCCGCATGGGATCTAGTTCCCTAAAGTGAAAGTGTTAGTCAGTCAGTTGAGTCCTACTCTTTGTAGACCCCATGGACTGTAGCCCCCCAGGCTCCTCTGACCATGGGATTCCCCAGGCAAGAACAGTGGAGTGGGTTGCATTTGTTCCTCCAGGGGATCTTCCCAACCCAGGGACTGAACCCACACCTCCTGGGTCTCCTGCATTGCAGCCGGATGCTTTACCACTGAGCTACTAGTGCTCATTACAACTAATCCTCTCTTTCCAGGTCTCCGAGGAGGTAACACTGTCTAAAGGGAAATGGGCTTGCAGAAGAGCAGGGATCTACAATTGGCCCCACCTGCTCCACAATCCTGGAAGAGCTGAGTTTCAGTTCTCTACTGTTCCAAACATCAGTTAGTCCATCAGACCTCCCTTGTTTTCTTTTCAGATGGTGAGACTCCAGTTAACCTGGAATTAATGATTAACAGTTGCTATTTGAAAATGTGGTTAAGGGCAGCTTTGGCCAGAGGGCATCCTCATTTTGAGTTTGCCCAATGGTTAGGAAGTGAAGAAGTGAAAGTGAAGTTGCTCAGTCATGTCTGAGTGTTTGCAACCACATGGACTGTAGTCTACCAGGCTCCTCTGTCCATGGGATTTTCCAGGCAAGCAAGCTTCTCTCTGGTCACTTGTTTGAATACACAGTAAAACGAGAGAGAAAAAAAAAATCAGTGTATTGAAAAAGCAAGCACCTCTACCAGAGTACATGTTTGATATGCAAAGATTTTAAGTACTTTCACAGGCATTCTGCACAAGGAAACGATGTTACATCACACTGGGAATCAGTAAAAGTAAATATTAAAGTTAAGTGAACAGTACCTGCAAAAACTCCTTTAGAAGAGGATGGCCATTTTGGAAGACAAAAAACATTCTTATTAAGAATTGCAACAAACAAGGTTTTTCAGGTATGATTTCAAAAATTATTATTTAAGACGTCTCTCAAACAATTATTCCCTGATGTGCCTTTTTCTGTGGAGTTAAAATTTTTTTACAATAGAGAATAAAATGTGTCTGATTTAATATTTTGGAAGTTCTTAGTTAATATCCATAAGCAATGTGGGAGGAGATTGCAGAATGGAAGAAGAGTGATAGTTTTTACTCAGTAGCAAGTATTTTAGAAATTGAAAAGATATTCAAGAGTAATATGAACACATCAGAAGACAATCTGTCTCATAGATTTCCCTTGAGACAGGAAAACTGTCTAAAGTTTTCCATAGAGATGTCAATTCAGGGCTCTGTGAAGATAAGTATGTGTGTAGAAGACCAAGACAATCTAGGAATATATTTGCAACCTCATTTTAAAAATAGAAAATTTTAGAAGTAGAAAATCAGTTATAGCTTCTTTGATAGATTTAGAAAAGAAACTTCAACAATGGAAAGAAAGGAAATGAATTGGAAGAGAAGATAAATATGGAAAAATGGAGATGGAGAGAGGGTCAGATGATCATGAGAAATGTCTGATTAATAGTGAGCTGGAGGCAAAAGAGAGGGAGGGAAGGAAGGAAAGGGGACGACCTTTCTCTCTAAGTCCTTGGTTCCTCTCAACCGTGAACGTGCTGACCACTGCACAACCAACCATGCTGAGGAACATTCTAGGATTGGGGGGAAGATAAAATTCACCATTATGATAAAGAGCTCTGCGACTACTATCGAATTATTTACTCCTCTCCCTCCAAATTTCTTGTAAACTCTGACATCAGTAAATTAATTATAAATTCATGTCTTATGTTCTAAACATATGCACATTTTTCATTTTTTGTAGGATGACTTTATTATATCAAATGGTACATTTCGCTTTATTTGCCTCCGTTGCTGGTGGTAAGTAGAATTTTATCTTTAGTGTGGACTGGAAATAGCTTGGTTCCCTGACTTATGGATTAGAAAACAGGAGGGCATAAACCCAAAAGGGAAAATCACACATTGTCTTCTTAATATTTTATTTAAGAAGGTCTAGTCGTGGGTCTAAACCTGCATGGTAATTACCATCAAACTAGTAATGAGTGATAATGATATTTTGAGATATCTGAAACTGTAGTGTTTTCAAATCTGCTATTTTTATTATGACAAAGGCACAGGTCCTGTGGACACTAATGCATTTTGCTCTTACATTAGTCATAGAAAGATAAGCCATATTTTAGTTAGAAGTTAGTGAAAATAAAGTTGAAATTTCTCCCCATTTAAGTCCATGGACTACATAATCCTCTAAGCCTCTAGTGATAATTTCTACTGTTTTTTTACCTATATACTTTTCTACATACTTACTGGCATGTTGATTATTACTGAGATAAAATTACTAATTTTTAGTTTTACTTATTTTTTTGTTGCTACAATAAGTTTGAGTTATATTTTGTTCTGCCCAAATATTTTAATTTTTGTTATATATATTTATATATTTAATAAGACCAAGGGTTATATCTTAGTATTTGTCAAGGAAAATATGCCAAGATTAAAAACTCCAATACATTTATTCAGTGATTAAAATAGTAATGACCTAAAAATCCACAATCTGGAATATTAGATGTTTCTTTCTAGAAATAGAAGAAAATTTCAATTTTATGTAATTTAGTTTTGTTTGTTTGTTTGTTTTCATTTTCTGAATGTTGAGTTTTTTTTTTTATTTTATTTTTAAACTTTACATAATTGTATTAGTTTTGCCAAATATCAAAATGAATCCGCCACAGGTATACATGTTTGTATTTTTAACTTATTTATGGTTTCAGTGGAAGGGGCTTCCATAATTTTTCTAAGAGTCTAAAGTTTTTGTTACTAAAATGACCTATTTGTTCGGCTTTGTTTTATTAAAATATAATTGATGTACCACACTGTATATGTTTAAGGTCTACACCACAATGATTTTACTTACATACACCATGAAATGACGGCCACAATATGGCCATCATCTCATATAGATACATTAAAGAAACAGAAAAAAATGTGTTCCTTATGATGCTATCTTGTAGGATTTACTCTCCTAACTTTCACATATAATGTACTGCTACTGCTAAGTCACTTCAGTCGTGTCCGACTCTGTGCGACCCCATAGACGGCAGCCCACCAGACTCCCCCGTCCCTGGGATTCTCCAGGCAAGAACACTGGAGTGGGGTGCCATTGCCTTCTCTGATATATATATATAACGTATAGCAGTGTTAATTACATTTATCATGTTGTACATTACATTTCTGGTACTTATTTATCTTATAACTTGAAGTTTGTACCTTTTGACTTTTTTTTTTTTTTTTTGGCCATGCCATGCGGCATGCAGGGTCCTAGCTCCCCAGTCAGGAATTGAACCCATGCCCTCTGCATTTGGAGCACAAAGTCTTAACCACTGGACTGCCAGGAAATCCCCCTTTTGACTATCCATATCCAATACCCTTTTCCTCCAGTGACTTTCTCTGGTATACACAAATCTGATCTCTTTTAAAAAAATGTTTATTTTAAAAATATAATTGATGCACGATGCTATGTTAATTCCTAAAAACAAAACAAATGAACGAACATAATGAAACAGAAATAGAGTCATAGAAACACAGAACCAACAGGTGTTTGCCAGAGAGGAGGTGGTAAGGTGAAGAGAGAAATAGGTGAGGGTGATTAAGACGTCCAGACTTCCAGCTGCAAAATAAATGATTCATAGTAATAGACTGTACAGTGTGGGGAACATAGTCAATAATTATGTACTATCTTTGTATGGTGACCGATGGTAACTAGATTTGTCATGATGATAAACTGAAATGTACAGAAATATCCAATCACTGTGTTGTGCAACAGGAACTACCATAGTGTTGTAGGTCAATTGAACTGGTCCATTTAAAAGACTGAAGTGATATGATACCTTATCCCATCAAGGGTCATCAAACGCTACCCAAAGCAGTAGGTACCCAAAGCAGTAGGTACCCAAAGTTGGGTGGCTACCCAAAGGCTACACGGAGCCTTTGTTTCACACAAGCATGGTGTTTAGACATAGAGAAGCAATGGGGAAAGGAAAAACAGAGACCATTCTAGACCTGGATGGGGTCCTAGAAGGCATTTTTGCCAGAAAAGATCTGAGAAACAAATCAATTACTCGCAAAGCACCCACATCTCCAATCACTCAGAAGCGCCGTTCTATTGAGACACACATGCCGTTTTATAGTTTTCTTTTCTATCTATGGCTGCTCATCCAATAAACTAAAAGTGTTGATGGACCTGGTTTCTAAGTTCTGGCACATTTCCCGTTAAGTAGACCTATTTCACTTGCTTTTGTGAGATTATTACCTGATTGGACATGTGCCCCATGAAATCCAAAATCACATGCGTCATGTATTACAACCTAGAGTGTGTGACCACGCTGTTCCAAGATGCCTGCTTTAAAGGAGGAGACATCACTGTGGCTTTCGCGCCAAATGCCAAGCACTGCCAAATCATCTGCACCCACCATCCAAGGTGCTTGCTCTTCACTTTTATGACTGAATCATCATCAGAAGATCCTACCAAGTGGTAAATGTTCGCTTTTCTATGTAGAGGAAATAGATTGTATATGACAGACAGTTACCAGCAATGAACTGTCATCTACCATTTTATAAAACTTAATGTTAACATTGGAAGATGTATCTTCCTTCAACTGAAATATTAAATATTTACAGAAGAAAGAGCAGCATTTAGGCAGTTCAGGAGGAACAGATGTGCCCCTCAGTGTGGACTTTCCAACTTCTCTGGTGGTCTCAATATTAGTGATACTCTCTGTCTGATTTTTTTCTACTTTAAAGCCAGTTCCTCATTTTGTTCTTTGCCTTTCAATTGATTATTTATATTTTATATTATTCAAATTAGAACATTTCCCTCAATGATGTTATTAGAAAAAAATTTCATTGTTTGTAAAGCTAATTTGAAAGAATAGTACAATGATTTCATATCATCCCAAAACTTTTTGCCATTTTTGTCTTCTCTATTATGTATGTGTAGATGTCAAAGCATGTGAAATAATTTGAAGCCATCGTAATATTTCACCCTTAAATATTTCAGCATACATTATCACACACAAAAGACATTAAAAATTAACAAGAATCCCTTTATATCATCTCAGTTGTCCTTCCAATGTAATTTACAGCAATTAACCAGAATCTTATCAAGGTTCACAAATTACATTTGGTGGTTTTGTCTCTATAGTCATATTCTTAAAAATCTTGGGACATTCCACTTACCATTTTTGTTTTCATATTGAGTTTAACATTTAATAATAAAGCTTTACTGCAGAATGACATCATCAACATCTTTATGCACTATTGCTGCACTCAGTATTTACATAGTTCCCTGAACTTAAAAAATTTAGTATTCTAGAATTTACCTCTGAGGTTGGCAAAGTTTTTCTTAATAGGCAGAAAGTAAATATCTTAGGCTTTGTGGATCCAATAGCAAAATCAAAGATATTATATAACTACTTATATAATGATTCAAAATATAATCATTGAAAACTGTAGAAACCATTCTCAGCTCATGAACTATATACTAAAACAGGCAGAGAGCTGCATTTAACCAAAAGTCCACAGTTCACCCACTCCTATTTTGTGTTTGGAAGGAACATTTTATGTCCTCTTTTCAATGTCAGGATGTTGGAATGAAAACCAAATTCACAGTCTCTTAAGAAAATATTTGTTTTGGCATGAGATAGAGGAACTTGTTTCCTTCTCTTTGACTCTCTGTGGGCTGACTTTTAAGATCCGTTATTTTAAAATATACATTTTTACCCAGTAATGGTATTTCTTTAAAAAAAACAGGTATACTTGCATCCTGAAAGACAGTGTTACAGAAACACTGCCAATGGTGAATATGACAGGAGCAATTTCTGGATATTCTTCCAAGCAATGCTTGCACCACATAAGTGGTAAGACGTCTTGCTAGAATTGATATTCATTAGTTACTGTGATGTATACATGTAGTTACACCAGCTATGGTTTTCTGGATATAAAATAAAATCCTGCAATATGGAAACAAACCCTCTCAGTGAAGTACTCGTCACATAGAGTAAACACTAGCACACACGCGTGTCTCCCCCCACCACTCCATATGTTGTGCTTGTGCTTAACCACTCAGTTGCGTCTGACATTTTGTGGCCCCATGGACATAGCCCGCCACGCTCCTCTGTCCATGGAATTTTCCAGGCAAGAATATTGGAGGAGGGTGCCATTTCCTCCTCCACATGATTTTTCCGACCCAGGGATAGAACCCCTGTCTCTTGTGTCTCCTGCATTGGCAGGTAGATTCTTTACCACTAATGCCACCTGGGAAGCCCCACCCTATTACAGTCCATTAATATTTATCTCATCGGACACATCCAACTACATCAGGTCATCATTCATTTTTCCCCCCTCTCCTTTCCAGCTTAAAGTTTTATATGAAAGTCCTTATTAAATATATTAATTCAAATCAAGGAAAGCAGCTCTAAAGGTTGAGATGACACTTGCCTTAATAGTGAAATAGATACTAGTATAGGTTAGTGAGTGAATCAGTCCATTAGTGGAGTGAAGGAGACGAGAGGCCAGTTCATAAAGCTGAAGCAGAAATGTACAAGTCTCATGTTGCTGCAGTGTAAGAAGGACACTGGCATCCTCTTACTGTTTCCATGGAAGAGTAGGAATTAAGCAGATTAAAACAGAACTAGAGGATTTCTGAGAAAAAGTCAGTGAAAGAGTAAGTCTGGAGGAACAGTGGCTGAGATTGAATTATCGGCCTTGACCCCAGAGACTGGAAAATAACCATATATTCTGATTTCACTTCCAGCTTGCAGCAAAGACATGTATGTGGACCTAAACATGAAGGGGATGAACTATAACAGCTCCCTTGCCCAGAGCGCTCGGGAATGCCAACAGAGGTGTACAGATGACACGCACTGCCATTTTTTTACATTCGCCACAAGGCACTTTCCAAGCATAAAGGATCGGTGAGCGAGCTGTGGGCTGATGGAAAACAAAACGGAAAACGGAATTCTTTTTTTCCCTATCAACTTGATGTCAAATTTTATTTTTAACCCATGCAAGACAATTCTAAAAATACTAATACTATAGATTTTTTGGTGAAAAATGTATTTAAAGTCCAACGTGGATGCACTTCCTTTTATAATACAAAATCTGTCTTTCAGTGACACTTATCAAAAATGTTAAATCCACCTCCTAGCTAATTTATTGTTGTTGCTGTTTAGGCTCTTTAAGTTATGTCCAACTCTTTTGTGACCCCATGGACTATAGTCCACGAGGCTCCTCTGTCCACGGGATTTCCCAGGCAAGAATACTGGAGTGGGTTGCCATTTCCTTCTCCAGGAGATCTTCCTGACCCAGGGACTGAACCGGTGTCTGCTGCTAATTTATAGAGTGCTACATTTCTTAATTGGCGATTTTAAAACAGTTGCAATGGTCAGTCAGTCCCCTTCTCAGCCTAAAGGATGCTACAGCCTGAACTTGTAGAATCAAAAAGAAAAACCTACTCAGATATCCTCCCAAATAACAGTTCCCCACCTGAGACAAAGTAACGGAAACCTGTGTGAAATACTTTAAAACTTGTCCCGCTACTAGATTTTGAAATATTCCAGGGGTAAATATATTCTGTAAAAATATAAAAGGATCTGATTTGCAATTTATTAACTTTTTTCTCTTACATATTTTTAGGGAAAATATCATTAACTTTTAAATTTAGAAATATTTGAGATATTTTGGATTTGTATAGGGAGCTACAATTATCTGGAGCTTCCCTGGTGATTCAAGGGTAAAGAATCTGCCTGCAATGTAGGAGCCATTGGAGGTGTGAGTTCAGTCCCTGGGTTGGGAAGATCCCCTGGAGAAGGAAGGGGCAAACCTTTCCACTATTCTTTCCTGGGAGATTCCATAGACAGAGGAGCCTGGCAATCTACAGTCCATGGGTTTGCAGAGAGTCGGACATGACCGAAGTGATTTAGCACACACACGTGCTACACTTATCTGAAATCCAACGATGAAAGAAGAACTCAAAATGACTAGTATTTGGATTTTAACATTCTGGTCTACACATTCACAAAAAGGAGATGAGCGGAAATAAAGTGTCAAAGATTTACTTGAAGAAAAGCAATGAATGATAACACAAGATGAAGTTCTCAAATCAATAATTAAGGTTTTGTGGTTTATCTTTAGCTCAGCTCAAATCCACCTTTCTACATATTTTATGTGTAAGATTCAATGCAAAGTGAACAGCAAGCCAGGACATCAGGAGTTGCTAGGTATTATTTGAAAAGTAAAAATGGTAAAATTGAGACAAGCTTGAGATGTCTTTAATTCCTACATCTCCACTCTTCATGTTACTACTCATCTAAAGCTGTCATTTTACTGATGAAAAAATAAAACTGACAAAGTTCACAGAACCACCAACTCCCAGCAGAGATGGGACTCAAGAGCAGCTGTCTAGTCTCTCAGATCAGTTTTCAGAGCAATTCTTTAGCTTTCATGCCCAGGCCACCTCTAAATGTGAATTTTTTATCATCTTATATTTTTCCTTACTTGCGTTTGGAGGGATAAAATAATTTTCCATTTTGGTCTTTATTTAGTAACACTTGTCTGTTGAAGAACACCCAAACAGGGACACCAACCAGCATAACGAAGCTCCACGAAGTGGTATCTGGATTTTCTTTGAAGTCCTGTGGCCTTTCTAACCTGGGTAACTATTATTTTCTTAATGAGGTAGTTTAGCCATTCAGTGCTAATGATATGTACAATGGGCCTCACTTAGGATACCAATTTGTGCTCACTAATGAAGTGGACCCATTGACCTTTTATTTTCCTCATGAGAAAAATCCATAATGGTCTATATGACTAAAATTTACATTGGAATTTAAAGCTTACAGCAATCACTTCAGTTATCCTAATTTTAAAAGTGTAAAAGATCTTGGGATAAACAAATCTTTTAAAGTTACTAGTAAGACCTTGTTTCTTTAGAGCCATTTTAGGTTCACAGCAAAATTGAGAGCAAAGGATAAAGATTTCCCTTTACCTCCTGCCCAGACATGTAGTCAGCCTTGCCTGTTACCAGCATCCCTCACCAGATGGTACATTTGTTACAACTGATGAGCCAACATCATAATCACCCGAAGTTCACAGTTTACATTACGAGCCACTCTTGGAGTCATACATTGTATGGGTCTGAACAAATATATAGAGGCATGTTTCCATCACCAGAGTACCATTCAGAATATTTTCACTGCCTTAAAATTTCTCTGTGCTCTGCCTGTTCATCCCTCCCTCATCGCCCAGCAAATTTTTTATATGGAATTTACGAATACCGTGAGTGGGGTTTTACTTTTACTGACGCTACCAATGAACTGACCCTCTGAATATGATGTCTTCTGCTGTGCAGCTTGTATTAGGGACATTTTCCCCAGAACGGCGTTTGTGGACATCACCATTGACACTGTCGTGGCCCCAGATCCCTTTGTCTGTCGCAGCATCTGTACTCACCATCCCAGTTGTCTGTTTTTTACCTTCTTGTCTGAAGAATGGCCAACAGCATCTGAAAGGTAAAGAGTTAAGATTAAGGGTCATGTGTTATCTTTTAAAACAATTGATCAAAACCCACCCTTGAAAATTCTGAGCAACTACAAATTTTATCTAAATGTCTCTCTAGAATAGATAAAAACTGCAAGGAAGAAATCCTAGCTCCTCTCTTTCCATTTCCCACTTACTGACCGCAGGACTTTTGCTTTTTTTTAGGTTAGGGAGGTCTTTGCCTTCAGCAAAAGGAGAGCAACAGAGGATTAGATGATTAGATACTATCAGCGACTCAATGGGCATGAATTTGAACAAATTCCGGGAGATAGTGAAGGACAGGGAAGCCTGGTGTGCTGCAGTCCATGGGGTCCCAAAGAGTCAGACACAACTTAGTGACTGAACAATGACAACGAGAGAGTTGCTAGTTCCGAATAGAAGGAAGAAAATAACGATAGTCACTGAGAGGTATCGTAGCCCAATGCCTGGTTTAAGATCATTGATCCAGGAGTACAAAGAGCTGGAAATAGCAGTGACCTGTCAAATTCAAAATGGAGAGGGGGAGAAACAGTGGCCTTCATCAAAAGAATTGGGGATAATGGTGGAGGACGCTTTGAGAATTTAGGCCATTTCCCTACTGATGCATATTAACACAGGAAACTGTAATAAAAGCACAGGAAATTGCTATGATCATCAAAAGGATGTTTGTTGCCCCCATTAACAAAATTCACTAAAAAAAAAAGGAGAAGTCATCTTAAGACTATTTGCTTAAAAATCTAGATTCTGAATTCTTAAGAGTCCTTGGCATTTGCTCGACACGGCTGTTCATTCCTGCGGGGAGTGTCCCCCAGAGGAATTCAGCCAAAATAAGCCCTTGAGCTCCTGTCCATCAAGCAAGACTGGTTTTTTATTGGGGGAGGATATAACTACAGAAGTATCAATACTAGCTGTGTCACATGAGAATATGTTACTTTCATTTTCTCAATATGGTTCTAAACATGGGGATGCGATAAGCACACTCGATAGATTAAAAACCCTGTACTACTTGGGCCAGAGTGGAAGTAAAACAGAAGTGATCAGATTGGGATATATTGTTAATGTAGAGCCAGTAAGATTTGCTGATGGATTGAATACCAGCATGAAGGAAAAAGTCAGTGATGGCTGCAAAATTTTTTGGCTCAAGAAAGTTGCAAGGTTGGAAACACCAATGAAGAAATGAGGGAGGATTTCGTATAGAGTTGATTTCAAGAGGGAAGAGGTGTCTGGTAGTCAATGAGAAAGAAATATCGAATTGGCAGTTAAAAAGAGAGATTTAAGGCAGTGATTAGGTATCCCCAGCTGGTAATTAATGCTGCTGAAACTGATGAGATCATCAAAAAATTGAACAGAGAGAAGGAGGGCAAAGACTGAACCTTAAGGCACTAAAAATTTCAGAACTTAGATGCCTTTGTAAGGTGTTATTTTGTCTTAATCACGGTTCTCTTTCTTTCATATTCCATTTGTAAAATTCCCAGTCAATACCTATAAGAGGAAGTATTTGATCATCATTACAGGGTGAGAGAAGAACCTGGGTGCTACAAGCCAAGGCTTGGCCTCTTAAATTTGAATTAATGAATATTAAATAAAACTAAATCTTCATTTCCTCAGCTGTATTAGCCGCATTTCAAGAACTCATGAAATGGCTGGCTAGGAGAAGGAAATGGCAACCCACTCCAGTGTTCTCGCCTGGAGAATCCCAGGGACGGGGGAGCCTGGTGGGCTGCCATCTATGGGGTCGCACAGAGTCGGACACGACTGAAGCAACTTAGCAGCAGCAGCAGTGGCTGTTGTAGTGACTAGCATAGATGCAGAGTGTTTACGTCATTGCAAAAAACTGTTGGACATCACTGCCCTGGATTGTGATTTTGTACTAGTTAGGAAAGGTTACTTCCTCCCAGAGAAATGCCACCTGGGTGTGGAGCCTGCATTTATCTCTGTCTAAGCCTACAGCAGATTTCTAGGCAGCATGAACATTCCTGGATGGTTGAGATAGTCTAGGAAAGTTGAGAGAAAGGAAATGAAAAAGAAAGGTGCTAGGAACAGTGATGTTGAACAGAGCAAGCTCAGAAGATTTAGAGGCAGTTTGGAAAATTTGTCTGCAACCTATGCAACCTACAGTCTGACTCAGTGTACTTTCAAAATGGGAACTCCTTCCCTATTAAATACCAACAGGAACTGATTTCTATATGCGCTATGAAAATGTCTTCTTCTTTGATATGGTTTACATGGTGCCTCTTGACGTTTCTTTTTCACTCTTAGAAATCTGTGTCTCCTTAAAACATCTTCAAGTGGATTGCCAAGCGCACGCTTTAGAAAGAACAGAGCTTTTTCTGGTTTTAGTCTACAACACTGCCAGCACAGTGTCCCAGGTAATCAGTGCAAGCCCTTTCTTCTGATCAAGGTCAACAAATGGGCGGGAGGGTTTTGCCTTTCACATCTCAATATGTGCTTCTGCTGTGCAGTGTTCTGCCATTCTTCATTCTATCGCAACACTGATTTCTTGGGAGAAGAACTGGACATCGTAGACGCGGACAGCCACGAAGCCTGCCAGAAAACGTGTACCAACAGCATCCGCTGCCAGTTCTTTACCTATTCTCCATCTCAAGAATCGTGCAACGGAGGGAAGTAAGACATGTGTCAAGTCCCATAGACGCTCCTGTCCCAGCTTGTTGAGAGATGAGTTATGTTTATACCATTTTGCTTCCAACCTGCAGGGGTAAATGCTACTTAAAACTTTCTGCAAATGGATCTCCAACTAAAATACTTCATGGGACAGGAAGCATCTCTGGATACACGTTAAGGTTATGTAAAATGGATAATGGTGAGTTTAACGTCACTTGAAAAAAGTAATAGCCTGAAGGAGTTTTTTATACTGAGTATGTCGTGACTAAGAGAATCAGTAATAGCCACAGAGGGGAGAAAATTAGTACAACAATGAATGCAGTTGCAATTTTCTGTTATTTTCACTGCTGTCAATCAGGCTGACCTGTTTTAAAGGTAAATATTGGGCTTTAACTAAACTCTGCATTGCCTGGCATTAATTAAATATATGTTATAATCCCTGAGTCAAGAAGATCCCCTGGAGAAGGGAATGGCAACCCACCCCAGTATTCTCACCTAGAGAATCCCATAGACAGAGGAGCCTGGTGGGCTATAGTCCATGGGTTTGCTAAGAGTCAGACACCACTGAGTAGCTAACATTTTTTGCTTAAACATTTTATAATTTGATACATTTATATAACTAGTATTGCCTGCTGGGGCTCAGGTTTAGTCAACATTTTTATGTCTGTTTGTTGATATCACGGTCAAATGATCTTTCTTATTATCCTTTATAATAGAAATATCAACCAGCATCTTAATTAGTCATCTTCTTTCTACTGGTTGTTACTTGATCTTTAATTGAAATATAAATAATCATCTTATGTTGGGAAAACTATGTTATATATACAAGAAATATTCAGTAACTCCTTCTCCAGGGCCTTCAGATTTCCTGCGAGTGTTTGGAGTATTTATGAATATTAGCAAAAGTTACAGTAAAACCTTATTAACTTGTAACAATGAGTATGAGAGAGTGGAAATAAAAAGATTATCTATATTAAGCACAACCTATAATAATATAAAAATGATAATACCATATCAGCAGTACTTCCATTCCAGTGGCCAATTTCTGAGCCTAGTAACAAAAGATGGTTTGTAGCCAAACAACAGTAAGGGAAAGAATAGGAACATTCTCCCTACACGCATTCCTCCCTAAATTATCGTAATAACCTACGACGACATTAGTGTTCATTGATTTACATACACTGCATGTTTCTAGACTTTTATTGCTTACTGCCCAATATTATAATGCAATATAAATTAAGTTGCAGCTGAGATTTAATGAGTGAAATGGAAGTGATAATTATGCTTTGTAGTAGATTTCAAAATATGAAAATCTGTCAGAAATACTGGCTCTACTGAGAGATGAAGAAATAAATCCTGAGGTTCTGAGAACTTGTTTTGTAGAACACACAATGTTACATTGTGTCCAATATTACCCTCCTAGCTGGGAAATTCTGCCACTTTTGCCTAGAAAATCCCATGGATGGAGGAGCCTGGTAGGCTGCAGTCCATGGGGTTGCTAGAGTCGGACAAGACTGAGCGACTTCACTTTCACTTTTCACTTTCCTGCATTGGAGAAGGAAATGGCAACCCACTCCATCGTTCTTGCCTGGAGAATCCCAGGGACGGGGGAGCCTAGTGGGCTGCTGTCTATGGGGTCGCACAGAGTCGGACACGACTGAAGTGACTTAGCAGCAGCAGATGGGACTCTGGATGGTTCTAGCTTCTTTACAAAGACAGTCAGTTGAGTTGTATCTCATACCTTCTCTGTTTTTCTTGCAATAAATTTACCTAAGACAAAAAGGAGTATTTACGATCTTTCCATTGTGCTGGTGCTACCAAGCAATAGAAAGGATGCAGCCGATTTTATCGCCAGCAATGGTGACATCATTTTAAAAGGGGAGCCACCACTTACACCTTAAATTGCAGAATCCATTCTCTACCCTCCTTCCTTTCTAATGCTTCTTATGTTTCTAATGTTCCTCCTTATGTTCCTTTCTAATGAATCTGTGGACTCTGGTCTCTAAAGGTTGCAGATTATATCAGGTGTAGACTGACAGCTAAACAGAAACTATAAGATAAAGGAAACTAAAATCTTATGTCTTTAATGCACCTTCTGATAGAAGTGAAATGAGTTGATTAGGCTTTGCTGCATTAGATTAAAAATGTGCTAATATGCAAGGGAACATCTGACTGAGATGTTTATACCTTTCACTGTCATTGGTTTATACTATAACTTAACTTTCTGAAGACACAGAGCAATTGCCATCCAAAGAAACATCTATTAGTTCAAAATGCAAGGCCAAGCATGGGTATTTTCAGCACTTTGTTTGAACTGAGAAACGAACACCGAGATCTAAAACTCATCTTAACAAGGTCTTTATTTACATGTTCTTAATATATTTTAGTTACTGCTGACATATTAATTTTCCAAGTCAAGAAAGAACTGAGGGGTGAGTTTGAATCAAAGTCCTCGGAAATATCAAGGGTCGAGCATAAAAGCCCAATCTGTCAACAAGACCAAAGGGCAGAAGCAGTTCACAAACAGAAGACAAGCCGGGTTGGGGTGTGGGTGGAGCTGGAGTGAGCGGCCAAAGGGCAGCTGGGGTGGGAGGGCAGTAGGAGGAACTGGACAAAGGCTGCAAATGGAGTTCAAGGTGTTCACCTCTAACCAGAGTTCTCAAACGTCAGTGAGGCTGATCAAAACTTAGGTGGTCAGGGTCCACTGTTAGAGTTTCTGATTAACGACGTCTAAGGTGGGGCCCATGAATGATCATCTCTCACAAATTCCCAGGTCATGCCTGGGAGGTCCGTCTGGGGGCCACACTTGACAACCATTGCTTTAAAAGAACCGCTGCGGTTGTCATTTGAGGGAAGGTAAGCCTCGAAGTCCCAGATGAGACATTATTTTATTGTTGTTGTTCAATGGCTTGGTCATGTCCAACTGTTTGCGACCCCATGGACTACAGCATGCCAGGCTGCCCTGTCCTTCTCTATTATTTGGGGCATTATTTGGGAATGTGCAATTACAAGGTGACCCACTCATTCAGGTTTTATGTTCATATTATGCTTTGCCAACTTGAGTCTAAAGTATCTTCAAGTGAAGGTCACGGTACATTATTGAACCCAGGGCAGGGCGTTCTTCCCTGTGTGCCTGAAGGAATGTAACTACTGATGGAAAATGAAGATTTAGGAAGCTACTCACTGCAATCCTTCTGTCGTAGTGTGTACAACCAAAATCAAGACCAGAATTGTAGGAGGAACCCGGTCTGTTCATGGAGAGTGGCCATGGCAGATAACTCTGCACGTGACATCACCCACCCAGAGACACCTGTGTGGAGGCGCCATCATCGGAAACCAGTGGATATTAACAGCTGCTCACTGTTTCAACGAGTTCAGTACCATTGCTGGTTTTACTCGTTCACCATGCTCATGCATATATTAATATTAAATCTACTCTAGTATTTTATCTCAAAGATGTCAGTTTTCCTATTTGCTAAATTAATTTTCTGTCTTTAGTGGGGGAAAAGCAAAAAGGAAGAGCTGTTCATATTCTATACCAGCATCAGAAGAGGTGCGGGAACATGGCTGTTTGACTCCATAATATTCCACTTTTCTGGTTAAATGTATACACATCCCCAGGGGACTTCTGCTTACCTCCTGTTGAGTATATCACCTTCTGTGCACTGTCCTGGGCTTTGGGTTTAGGACTAAACTCAAAGAGAATTTCCCGCTTCCTGAATGTAATTTCCCACTTATTCTCCCTCTCCCCTCTGACTCTGTCTCCTCCTCCTCCTCCTCCTCCTTCTCTCTCTCTCTCCCTTCCTCTCTCCCCACCCCTCACTCTATTTCCAGACACAGAAAGAAGTGTTTATTATACATCATCATATTGGATTCCCTACTTCAGTCATTTTCATTACCGGCCAGATATAAAAGCTCCATCAAGAGCATACAGACTGTGTGTATCCCAGGGAATTTTAGTTGACCAGATTTCCTCTTTGCAATGCAGTATCTTCTGGGTTGTTTTTAGACTCAGATTTGTGGTTTTGTCGGTTTATTTTTATCATTATGCAGCTTACTCATAACTCAAAGATTTGAGGTCAATAGTCTCTTTTAGCTTTAACATATGGGACAGTGGGGTGCCAGAAAGTATGAGTGAATTTCTCAGGGTCACAGCCAATCAACAGCAGCACTGAAAGTAAAACCCAGAAATGTGTGTGTGTGTGTGTGTGTGTGTGTGTGTGTTGAAGGGTGGAAAAAGTATTCATTGATGTTTTTGTGTTTAATATAAGGTAAATGATAGCCCGGGACCTTCCATAAAAGAGGACTATGTGACTGAAAAATCTTAGCAGAAAATCACTTCTTTCCACCTAAAAGCCCCCCACTGGCTAGGAATAGTTAGTTAAATAGCACTGTATCTCAAAAGGTTGGGAATTACTTGCTAACGGAATTCTCTTTTCCTCTCTTGCTTACTCCTTAGGGTCAAGTCACCTAATGTGTTGCGTGTCTATAGCGGCATTTTGAATCAATCAGAAATAAAAGAGGATACATCTTTCTTTGGGGTTCAAGAAATAATAATTCATGATCAGTATGAAAAGGCAGAAAGTGGATACGACATTGCCTTGTTGAAACTAGAAACGGCAATGAATTATACAGGTATGGGAAATTTTAAACAGAACGTTGTCTACAGCGATGCCGGGCTTCACACTCCCAGGTTCCTGGCCTGACCTGGCAGTCCCTCCATGTATTACTGTCATTAAAAAGGGAGAAGGGCTGCAAAGCTCCCCTTTCAGTCCATTAAGACTGAGTGCTGGGATCTTCCCTGGTGGTCCAGCGGTTGAGATTTTGCCTTTCAATACAGGGGGTGCAGGTTTGATCCTCGGTCTGGGAGTTAAGATCCCACATGCCACATCCCACAGGCAAAACAAATTAGAGCATAAACAACAGAAGCAATATTGTAACAAACTCAATAAAGGCTTTAAAAATGGTTCATATTAAAATATATATATATATTCATATAAAAGACTGACATGCTGTCCTGATGATTGAATCTATTTTTTTGTGGGGAGGGGTTAAAATGGCAAGTTTTCTTCAGATTCACAGAATGACATGACTTCATAATATATTGGAATGTTAAAGATGGCTTATATCTCCTTTTTAAGGAAGAAAGGATGGCAAGTCAGAATGAGGAAGCAGTTTCTATAGCATCACAGACCTCGTGAGAGTGACAGTTAGTGGAGGAGGCTGTCTCTTGTTCCCTCCTCCTTGATGTGTGATAGATAACTCTGAACATGAGGAATGAAAATGTATGACAAAGAGGGGGGAAAAAAAAAAACCCGAATATAATAAACTGAGAACACACCCTAATCATAGAAAGTGAAGGAAGAGAGTTTTCCTGGGAAATGTGATGTATTCTGTTTCTGATAACTAAACTGTGATTTTTAAAATTTAGACTCTCAATGGCCCATATGCCTACCTTCCAAAGGAGATAGAAATGTGATGTATACTGAATGCTGGGTGACCGGATGGGGATACAGAAAATTAAGAGGTAAGAAACCACATTTCTCTGTCTGCTACAGCGGAAGATACAGAGCACAGTTTAATCACAACATTTTCTGCTACCTCAAGTCACACAGCTAAAATGAGAGTAAAATAATAACATTATTCAATTGCAGAAAGTGTATTCATAAAGATGGAAAGGCAAAAATCACCCAAATGAAGATGATACCTCACCTATTTGGGAATTTTAAATATGACAATCTCTTTAAAGACTCATTACTTTTAATGAAGTTTAATTCAAAACCTAGCACTTTTCAGTAAATGTCTTAGCCTGTTATCCAATTATTTTCTCTGGGAAGTAATTCCAGTTAGAGCCATAATTAATTTTGAGCTAAATTAACATGAAAAAAATGGTACAATAATGAGAATAACATCTTCTCTACACGCTGTAATTACAAAAAGTCTGTGAACTAAACCTGATTGTTTTTCCTTATAGATTTTTAAAATAGGTGCAATTTTTATTTTAAATATATGTACTTATATTTAAATTTATATTATATGTATGCGGTTATTCCACTTATAAACCAAAATTTTGTTTTAGACAAAATACAGAATACTCTCCAGAAAGCCAAGGTACCCTTGATGACCAATGAAGAATGCCAGGCAGGTTACAGAGAGCACAGAATAACCAGCAAGATGGTCTGTGCAGGCTACAGAGAAGGAGGGAAGGACGCCTGTAAGGTAACCCTGTCTTCAGCCAATTGAATAAACTCGAATTAGAATGTTTAGTGCATTAAACTTTTTTTAATTTTTAAGTTAAATTTTTTCACTAATTTATTTATATTTGGCTGCATTGGGTCTTTCCTGCTGCACAGGGGTTTCTCTAGTTGCAGGGCCCGGGGACTACTCCCGAGTTGCTCAGGCTCAGTAATGTGACACATGGGCTCAGTGGCTTCACAGTATGTGGGATCTTAGTTCGCAGACCAGGGATCGAACCCACCCCCGCCCCCACCTCTGCATAGGCAGGTGGATTCTTAAATCACTGGACCACCAGGGAAGTCCTCTGTTTGGTGTATTTTTTGAAAAACAGTTTTCTGCCAATGAGCAGGGAACACAGTGGGTTTGTTTTTTCCTTACCCTAGAATCTGACGTGGATAGATTGGTGTGCGGGACAGGTAATCTGCGTCTTTGAAGTTTATTAAAGGGCCAAGACAGAATTTCAGGTGAAATCATTCCCGGGGCAAGGTATTTAAGAAGCGAAGTCTGAACTGATCTGCGTGCCCTTTTCTTTTCTCTGTTTGTCACAGGGGGATTCGGGGGGGCCCCTGTCCTGTAAGCACAACGAGGTGTGGCACCTGGTAGGCATCACGAGCTGGGGTGAAGGCTGCGGCCAAAGGCAGCGGCCAGGTGTTTACAGCAACGTGGTCGAGTACTTGGACTGGATTCTGGAGAAAACGCAAGGCCCTTGAAAGGGTCCTCAGAGACCGCTCGACTTCCTGAAGGGTAAATCAGATCACTCCCTGAAAAGGGCTTGGATTTCACTGAAGAAGACACTGCACCTTCATTTTCCTCCACAGGCTACAATTCTGAGCCTGTAACAGACTGGAAGGGTTGGGTATTAGTAAGAAAAAGCAAACTGTCATGCTCCCCAAGCTCCCAGGGTTCCGTGATGATCCGAGTCTGACTTGAGTATCCAGGCTCTGTTTTGTTGGCTATACCTCTCCTAAACCAAGGATACACAATCAAGATTAAGATATTTAAAGATGAAAGCACAGCCAGATAAACCAGAAAAGAATCAAGTGGCGGCACCAAAGGATCAGGTAGAACTGCTCAAAGAAACCACTGTAAAAAGGTGTGGTGAATGAAACATGGGAAGCGGAGAAGATAGGAACTGGGACAGTCAGCATCCAATCGCAAGATTCTGTGCTCTGCGTACGGGGAACTCTTTTGGGAAGAAAGAACTTAACTGAATTTGATGGCAGGTTTCAGAATAATCAAGAATTCTTGTTGTTAATTTTTAAATGGGTTTGGGTAGAGACAAGCTATGAATAAGTGAGTGTGAATGTGGACTCCAGAATTTCTGTAAGGGAAAGGATTAAAAGCAGCTATCCACCTGGAAGTGGGTCCTCTGTTTGTGCATGGATTTCATATGCATTTGGCATAGTTTTGGGTACAGGAGGGCTGGTGAAGATGAAGGGGGTAAGCTAAAGACTAAGACAACCTGCCTCTGTGAGTGTGGGTTCACAAATCTACATTTATAGACAATAAATGTATTGGACAGAAATCAATGTAACATACACCAATCCTACAGGTGAAAATGATTTGGGAACACATGGATGGGGGTACAGCAGTGTCTTCAGCATTTTCAAGGCACCACCTGTATTCTCAGTACTGGGATGTTCCCTGTGATGCAAATATTTACATGGGTATTGTTTTAGATATGGTCTAATAATATAAATTTTGCACTATCTCCACCTGTTTTCAATCCATGCCAACAACCTGTGTCAAGATTCTATCTAATATGCACAGTATTGATTGAGCAGACTGAACTGGGGGGAATGCGGTGGTGAGCCAATCAATATATCTCTACCTTCATGAAGCTTCCAGTCTGGTTAGCAGGAGCCACAAAAGGAAACTAATTACACGTGTATAAAATACAGAGTTTTAAATGGAAATGAGGAGGCAGCATAGGGTTCTACGAGAAGGGAAGGGAAAGGAGAATTTGGAGCAGGTTCAAAGATTGGGATAAAAAGGAATTTTCCGAGGAAGACACAGTAAAAGCAAAAGTAAAAAAAAAAAAAAAATCAAAAAAGACCAGAATGGCTTTAAAACCTTGGCTACTGTCCTGCCTCATTAAAGACTCAGAGAAACTTTGCTCCATTTTGACGAAGAGGCTTGTCCCAGCTGATCCTCCCTTCACCCCCTGGGTCCTCCTCATCCTCTCATCTTCTGCTCTTATGGGCTTTCCCCACGGCCTACATCAGACTGGGGCAGAACAGGCCTGTCCCTGTCCTTGTGCAAGAGACTTTCCCACATTCTGGTTAAGGTCTTCAGAGTTCACATGTAGAGACTTCACTACTGCCCTAAGCTCCAGCAGCCATGAAGGGAGGTGCCGTGCTGTGGCAGAGGGTTCCCCTCTCAGCCCGCCCCTCCCCCAGATGGCCTGAAGCTGCCTGGTACCCTGGGGGGGTGGGGGGTGGGGCGCGCTTCTGGGGGCCTCTCCCGACATCCATCCCATTTCCCTCCAGGAGTGTGTATGCAGTGTTCATCCATCAGAGCAGGCAAGCTTCTCTTTCCTTCTGTCCTTCCCAAGGCCATCTACAGACTGAAACTAACTCTTCTAAGCAATTTTTCAACTAGGAGTGTGCCTCTGCGTGTGTGCACGCACGCTCATGCCTGGGGTGGGGGGTGGGAATGAATGAAAAGGAATATTTCTGATAACCACAACACTTAACACTCACTCAGCTTCACTGCTTGTCTGGGTCTTGATGATCCCTCATCTTCAGATACAGATTTAGTCTCCTAGGGCTTGGGTAACACATTGCCACAAACTGAACGCTTTAAAACAACAGAAACTCTTTCTCTCACAATTCTAAAGGCTGGAAACCTGAAATCAAGGTTCAGCAGGGTCATGCTTCCTCCAAGGCCCCCAGGGTAGGTCTTTTCTGGTCTCTAAATTTTAAATTATGGCCTTCTTAGATCTCTGGGGAGCTTCCCTGATAGCTCAGTTGGTAAAGAATTCACCTGCAATGCAGGAGACCCCAGTCCAATTCCTGGGTCGGGAAGATCCACTGGAGAAGGGATAGGCTACCCACTCTGGTGTTCTTGGGCTTCCCTTGTGGCTCAGATGGTAAAGAATCCGCCTGCAATGTGGGAGACCTAGGATCGATCCCTGTGTTGGGAAGATTCCTTGGAAAAGGGAAAGGCTACCCACTCCAGTATTCTGGCCTGGAGAATTCCATGTATGGTCCATGGGGTCGCAAACAGTTGAAGACGACTGAGCGACTTTCACTTTCACTTAGATTCCCCAGGGCACTCAGATGTGAAAGCAGGGTCCTGACCACTGCCCCACCCGGGATTCTTCAATTAGGAGCTTCTGGAGCAGCCATTTAAGCAATCCTTTAAGGATATCATTTCTATCATTTCATTCGATCCAAATGAGTTAAAATGGACATCCTAGAGTTAACAGGTTGTTAAGTGGATATCCTAGGCTTAAAATTTAGTCGGCCAACCAGTCAGCGATTAGTGTTGTTAATAATAATAGGAGCATCATTTTTGGCTAACAAGAGTAAGGGAAAGTGTTAGTCGCTCAGTCGTGTCTGGCTCTTTGAGACCCCACGGAAGCCTGCCAGGCTTCTCTGTCCGTGGAATTCTCCAGGCAAGAATACTGGAGTGGGTTTCCATTGTCTTCTCCAGGGAATCGTCCCAACCCAGAGATCAAACACGCGTCTCCTGCATTTGCAGGCAGAGTCTCTACCATCTGAGATACCAGGGAAGGCCAACAAGAGAAGAAAAGAACGCAACTAAGAATATTACAATCTGTCCGTCTTGCGGAATGCCTGCTGTGGGCTTTACGTCTTGTTATACCCTGTACTCCTCGTCACCGTCATCCAAGACAAGGTATTATTATCCCCATTATAGCATAATAACATGTTGATGCTTTTACAGGGGGAAAAAAAAAGACAAAATACCTTGCAAGTATTTTCCTCTCATTCTCCACTTCCCCTCTAGATGGCACTTTGGTACCTCCTTTGGCCTCATTTTAAACCCTAGGATCTGACAGAATGCACTTAATTTATGATGTATGTAAACAAATTCTGTGTATTGATATATATCTGGAAACACTAAATCAAATCAACTGCTTCAATTCAAATTCACATGACTTTTCAAATATAATGGTTGTAAATATCTAGTTCCTAGACAGTAACTTGTCCTTTAAACCACGGCTCCAGAGTCCCCCAGCTTTGGGGACTTCACTTCCCCTAAGTGACCAACTACAGGAGCCCCCAGCAGTGGGCGACCCTGGGCCTGGGTACCAAGGTGTGCTCCCACAGACTTCTAGTGCTGCAGACTGAGTGCTTTGTCTTCTAAAAAGTCATCCCCTGTCACTTGCCATCTGGTTGAATCCCATGGCTTGGGACTTCTTTTTTAAACAATATTTATGTATTTATTTGGCTGCACTGGGTCTTAGCTGTGGTAGGCGGGATCTTTAGCTGTGGCATGCGAACTCTTAGTTGCAGCATTTGGGACCTACATGCCTGACCGGGGATCGAACCCAGGCACCCTGCATTGGGAGTATGGAGTCTTAGCCACTGGACCACCACGTATGTCCCTCGGGACTTCTTCTTTCCGTCTCTCTGTGACTTCCTTTAAGCTGTTGCAATCCTTTCTCCCAACCCTCAGCTGTCTATGCGTCCCCCTTTCCCCCAGCCTGGCTTGGTCCATATGTGAACACAATCCCCCTCCCTTGATTATTCAGAGTATTTAAAAGATCACACTGCAATATTGAAACAAACAAACAAGCAGAAACCTTTGAATTCTGAAGGCTTGGTGAGATTTAAAAAAGAAAAGAAAAATATACCTCCCCTCAAAATACACACACACACACACATACGCACACCCCACATTTGGAAGTAAACAGTGGAAACAGTGTCAGACTTTATTTTTCTGGGCTCCAAAATCACTGAAGATGGTGACTGCAGCCATCAAATTAAAAGACGCTTGCTCCTTGGAAGGAAAGTTATGACCAACCTAGTCAGCATATTAAAAAGCAGAGACATTACTTTGCCAACAAAGGTCCATCTAGTCAAGGCTATGGTTTTTCCAGTGGTCATGTATGGATGTGAGAGTTGGACTATAAAGAAAGATGAGCGCTGAAGAATTGATGCTTTTGAACTGTGGTGTTGGAGAAGACTCTTGAGAGTCCCTTGAACTGCAAGGAGATCCAACCAGTCCATCCTAAAGGAGATCAGTCCTGAATGTTCATTGGAAGGACTGATATTGAAACTGAAACTCCAATCCTTTGGCCACCTGAGGCAAAGAACTGACTCATTTGAAAAGACCCTGATGCTGGGAAAGATTGAAGGCGGAAGGAGAAGGGGATGACAGAGGATGAGATGTTTGGATGGCATCACCGACTCAACAGACATGAGTTTGAGTAAACTCCAGGAGTTGGTGATGGAGAAGGAGGCCTGGCATGCTGCAGTCCATGGGTCGCAAAGAGTTGGACAGGACTGAGCGACTAAACTGAGCTGAACTGAAGGATACAGTTACTCCAAGATTCCGTGAGTCCAATTGTTCCACTGAGGTTTCCCTACTGGCTGTGTGTCTCCCAGACCCCCCAGCTTGCAGAGACCAGTGATCTTGGGGCCGAAGCTCATACTGTTTTGTAGCTTTGACGAAAAAAAACCTCTTAGGGAGTCTTAGCATTTGGGTTTGTCCACTACATGGGACAGAGAGACGGCCTGGGGTACAAACCCGCCCTGAGTCATGGACAGTATTTAACAAGCCCGCCAGCTGACTTAGGGACTTGAAAAATTTTTAAAAACCGGTGGGAGGAAAGTCTAGGGAAGTAGGCGCAAGTCTCCCAAAGGGCAGTGTGAAACCGTCAGAGCTTCCAGGTGTGGCCACCAGAGGGCGCAGTTATTCTGTGAACAGAAGACTAATCTAGAATTCAGAATCCAGAACTGAGACATTTTTGAAGCCTCCTGTCACTCCCCTCTCAGCTCTACCTTAGCCTGTCTTCAATTTGTAGGGCTCGAGTTTTCAAAAAATTACTGGAGTCCAGTCTTAGCGTGGGCATCCCATAACAAAATCGCAATTCCTACTAATCAGAGATACTTAGGTGCTGTGGAGGGCACGTTGTGCAGAGCCCCTGAACAGTTACAGGTAGTACCTTCTGGGCTTTTTTGGGCTCCCACAAATCTGTCTCTGGCTGCCACCAAGCTCTTTAGAAACTTCTGTCCCCCAAGATGTGTCTGAACATCGCAGGAATGGACCCGAAACACCTGCCCAGTTCAGCCACTATATCACTAAACTAGAATCGCCTTCTGTGGAAGGAAAAAAAAAATAGGGCCTTTTAGAAATTGAGTTCAGATGACCGACCCCTGATAAGAGGGGCCTGTTCATCAGATATTTCAGTGCCCACACTCTGGGGGGAAAATAAGGCCTCCAGAAGTCATTATTTATTCCAACATAAGCCATTAAATTGTTTATTTGGCATAATTTGGCCTGAGATTCACTTTTTCATGCCATCTTATTGGGAGCTAGTGGGAACAGTGAGCATAAAGCAAGCTATGAGGATTGTTGTTCAGTTGCTACATCATGTATGACTCTTTGCAACCCCATGGACTGCAGCACACCAGGCTCGTCTGTCCTCCACTATCTCTCAGTGTTTGTTAAATTCATGTCCGCTGAGTCAGTGAAGCTACCTAACCATCTCAGCCTCCGCCACCCCCTTCTCCTTTCGCCCTCAAGCTTTCCTAGCATCCGGGTCTTTTCCAGTGAGTTGGCTCTTTGCATCAGGTGGTCAAAGTATTGAAGCTTCAGCTTCAGAACCAGTCCTTCCAATGAATATTCAGGCTTATTTCCTTTAGGACTGACGACTTTGATCAACTTGCTGTCCAAGGGACTCTCAAGAGTCTTATCCAACACCACAATTTGAAGCCGTAGATTCTTTGGTGCTCAGCCTTCTTTACGGTCTCTCACATCCATACATGACTCCTGGAAAAACCGCAGCTTCGACTACACGGAACTTTGTTGGACTGTTTATCAAAAGAACCTGACATTTACATCTAACAGTATGATTTATCGCAATTTTTAATCCAAATCTGGATTCCATGTGCTTGTGTTTCATGTCGAATTTTCCCATCTGTTTTCAAATTTGACATTGCTCTGAAGTTTCCCTTTTAAGCTATGTTAATTGGGTTCTAGAAATATAAAGATGACTGGAAAGAATTGGGATTGTGGAGGGGATTTTTATTCATCTCTCTCTGTATTTTGATGTATTTTACAAGTTTCCTCAAGAAATATGTCTTGTATTTATATTCAGAAAATACCATTAAAATTCCTAAATATTTAAGACTGTTAAATTTTTATTCTTGATCATTTGAACATGAACAGAAGCCAAAGCTTCCCCCAGTTAAGAACAGAAAGCTTTTAGCACTGAAACACATAATGAAGTATTTAATGGGCATTTTATATGACTGGATCCACGGATAGCAAAATAACCACGTTTTTAGACAAACATCAAAAAATTTTTTTAAAGACATTGACATTATTTTAAAGTTCATGCATTAGTTGTATTTTAGATTTATTCCACTTTTGATCATAGGGATGAGTCACTACCATTGTTCTGCTGTTCTCTCGTTTGGGGCCTCATTTGGATACCACTTGCCTCTTTGATCATTAGAACATACAAGGAATGTCTGTAGAAGCAGTAGATGCTTCTCACAGAAAGAGAAGTGAAGTGAAAGTTGCTTAGTCGTGTCCGACTCTTTGCAACCCCACGGACTATACAGGCCATGGAATTCTCCAGGCCAGAATACTGGAGTGGGTAGACTTTCCCTTCTCCAGGGGATCTTCCCATCCCAGAGATCGAACCCAGGTCTCCCACACTGCAGGCGGATTCTTTACCAGCTGAGCCACCAGGGAAGCCCAAGAACACTGGAGTGGGTAGCCTATCCCTTCTCCAGTGGATCTTCCTGAACCAGGAATCGAACTGGGGCTTCCTGCATTGCAGGCGGATTCTTTACCAACTGAGCTATCAGGGAAGCCCCCGCTTCTCACGAGAGACAGGCTGTTTTCCTTTGGCTGCTAAGGATGATATAATGATCCACACTGTGAGCAGAAGAGGCCAATTTCCAGAGAGCGAGGCTGGTTTTTGGCAGTGCCGATGCCCTGATCAGAATGAGATGATGCCGTGAATTCCCATCCCGATGAAGGAAATTAAAAAATCCAATTTGAAACCAGCTTTGACTAGACTTTGCTGCAAAATGAAAAAATGATATGAGTTGAATAATTCAAGGCTTTATTTAGAGCCACAGACTCTGTGTGGGACATTGCCTCTCCGCTGGCAAGAGCCTGGCCTAGGAATTCAGCTGCTTCATCCTCGCTGCGTTCTAGCCTCCACCTGCCACCCCAGAAAACTGCCAGCACCTGCAGATCCCCGAGAGCTCACCTTCTGGAGCCAAAACTCCTCTTCCCACAGCCTTACTTTTGGTTCATCAAAAACAGAACACTAGAGAAGATTCTCAATACTATTCATAATGGAATAAAACTTGATTCTTTTCTATTGGGAAAAAAGAAAAGGTTATCCAACTCCGGTGAGGTTGTCAGAGAAGCACAGGAGGGAATTTCTGTGCAGAGGTTACATCTTTGCATTTGACTTCCCTTATAGCTTAGTCAGTAAACAATCTGCCTGCAATGCAGGAGACCAGGGTTCTATCTCTGGGTCGGGAAGATTTCCTAGAGAAGGAAATGGCAACCCACTCCAGCATTCTTGCCTGGAGAATCCCATAGACAGAGGAGTCTGGCAGGCCACAGTCCATGGAGTTGCAAGAGCTGGATACGACTTAGCAACTAAACCACCACCACCATCCATCGTGGAGTTCCCTCCGGGCTCTCCCATTCAGTCACCTGGCCCTGCCCTACATACACAGAACCTCTTGTGCTCCAGGGCCGGTGGTGCTAGTCACACAAGTCTCTCTCCAGCTGACCTGGAATCCTGGTGGCTAGTCAGCTACATCCTTCTCCCAATAATTGATCTAATGCAGAAGTAGAAATTGGCTTCCCAGGTGGCGCTAGTAGTAAAGACCCCACCTGCCAAAGCAGGAGACATAAGAGATGCAGGTTCGATCCCTAGGTTAGGAAGATCCCCTGGAGCAGGGCATGGCAACCCACTCCAGTATTCTTGCCTGGAGAATCCCATGGACTGAGGAGCCTGGCATCCACTGGACTCAACTGAAGCGACTTAGCACAGCGAAGTCCTGGATCTTCGTCGCTGCATGTGGGCTTTTCTCTAGTTGCGTGTGTGTGAGTCTAGTTCTCTGCTCTCTATTGTGTTCCTCTTCTTGGTTTGTTGATTTTAGTACCAGCATCACATTTGCTTAATTGACCATTGCTTTGCAGTATGTCTTCCTCTCTGGTGGGAAATGATTTCTCAAACTGTCCTTCTTTAGCATCTTGTCTATTCTTATGTGTTTGCTACTGCATGTTATTTAGAACCATATTGTCAAGTTTCTTTAAAAAAAAAAAAAAAAGAGCCTAATGGCACCCCACTCCAGTACTTCTGCCTGGAAAATCCCATGGATGGAGGAGCCTGGTAGGCTGCAGTCCATGGGGTCGCTCAGAGTCGGACACAACTGAGCGACTTCACTTTCACTTTTCACTTTCATGCATTGGAGAAGGAAATGGCAACCCACTCCAGTGTTCTTGCCTGGAGAATCCTGGGGACGGCGGAGCCTGGTGGGCTGCCGTCTATGGGGTCGCACAGAGTCGGACACGACTGAAGCAACTTAGCAGCAGCATAGGTGTGACTAGAATTGGGTTGACTCTAGATTAATTTGGAGAGGGAATAGTACTGTGTATTCTGTCTGGAGTTTTATGATATTGGGTTTTCCTACCTAGAAACACAGAATTTTTCAATGCTTTTGTCTTTATTATTGTCTTTTGGTACAGTTTTTAGTGTTCTCCATGCTATCCTAAACATGTCTTGCTAGATGTATTTCTGAGCATCTGGCTTTTGTGGTAGGTTTTACTTGTAAAGCCCTCTGGGCCTGTTAATTTCTCTGTGCAAAGAATTTTGATTATGGATTCAATCATTTTAATGCAAAAATATTTGGTTAAATTTAATATTTGAAGAGCCTGAGTGGCTGCAATGTTTTTCTCTAGAGAGGAAGGGCATTTTCTTCTGCCTGCAGCCACAGAGCCCTTCTGACTCAGAACCCCTTCAGCTTCAGGGAGGTGAGGCTGAGAAGGGAGTGTGGTCCGGGGGCTCCGTCCACTTTCCTGCAAGTTCTGCCGGCCCTGATTTGTCTATTGGCAGCTGGACTCCAGAGGAACCTTGCTTTTATGTGAATAACACTTAGTATGTGTGCTTCTGAAAGATGTTTAGGGCAGGCTGTAGGTGTTTTGACCCCCCCGTGAAAGGGTCCCTGAGAATATCCAGTCTGACATTCTGCCAAAAGTAAACATCTCAAGGCTAAGTCTTAGGAAGCCACTTACTATCACTCATGGCTCCCAGTTGCTACAAAAAGTAATAATATAGGGAAGTGTTGATGCTGATGGAAGGCAGCTGAAGGGCGTCCTTCTTTCTGTAGGGGGTTGGCTTATTTGAGGCGGCACTGACGAAGGCTGACACTGACGCTGTCCTTCCTGGTTTTCCACTCATCTACTAACTGGGGAGTGGTGAAACGAGGCTATTTCAACCTGACAGCGATGCTTTGGGGACTGCTCAATGCAAGGAGGCCTCATGTAGTGTTTCTAGTATGCTTATGCACTTGCTTTGCTGAAAGAATAACCTTGTACATGGTTCCTGAGCTCCAGCGAGGTCCGCACAGGACAGACAGCCATGACCTTGGAACGAGCCGCAGTGCTACTCACTCGTGATCACGCTCTGGTCTTTCCTCTGCTCTCCTTTGCTTACGTGGACCTGCACTTGGGCATTGCTCTCAGACTTTTTTCTGAGAGTTCCTATCACCCACCACCCGCGAAATGAAACACCGTGCCCTATTCACCTCTATGTCAACTACTCAGCCTGGCAAATGTATGGTGTATGGAACTCATCAAAGATAAGGAAAGTAAAGAGGACAGTTTGTTTCCTTTCTACATGGTTTGAATATATATATTTTTCAAAATCAGAAATATGATCTTATCGGTTCATTTGTAACTTGGTTTATATATAACCTTTTATTGAATACAACAAATAAATTGAAGCACAAATATCTTTGGGAGCATCACCCACAAGAATATGTAAAATTGGCAAGTAGGCGAATTGCAGCTCATTCTAAAGGCCAGAGGCATATCTGGAAATTACTCACTGGCCTCGTTAGAGAGGCCAGCTCCACTTCCACAAGGCAGCCTAATTAGCACTCATGATTGCTTTCTATCTGATTCTACACTGCATGCATACACAGTTTGGATTCTATCTTACCTCATTTGTGAAATAGTTTTTACCTTTTATTCTTTCAAATAATAAATGCTGGTTGTGATTTTCCTGAGTGTACACGACGCTAGGTATTAGGAGTACAATAAAGTGAACGATTACCCTATGGGATTTCAGAGTCTCAGGAATTGACAGTTGGAGGAGTGTAAAAAGTACTTTGAAAGAGGTATGCATATACAAAATTCTCAGGACAATAACTGAGAGTAATGAAATCTGCCTGACAGTCAAGAAAGACTCAGTAGAAGAAATTATATTTGAGTCAGATAACAAATACGTAGGAATTTTCCAGGGTAAGCACACGAGAAACTTCTCGGGCAGAAGGACCATTAGATGCTGTGGCTATGATGACAGTGGGTTGGAATGGGAAGAACACGAGCTCACATTCTGGCCTGTCGCTTCTTGGATCTTGATTGACAATCATTTTCCTCTGAGAGAATAATTTCTTCTTTGCAAATTAGACATAAATTACCTATCACACAAAGCTGTTGTAGGTGTGATTAAGATAAAAAGTGCCTAGCACAGCACACTGGCTCATAAAAATCAGTCTAAAAGTGGTAGCTTTAACTCTCAGAGACAAATAAGTCATGATAAGTCAATGTCGGGAAATGAATTGCAGGTCAATAATTGTTTTTAATATCTTCCAATGAAGTCCAAAGTGTTTAGAGACCTATCTCTCATTGCTTATTTCCACTGCTTTTTATTCTGATTCTAAAAAGAAGGGCAGAAGAAAGTTTTACTTCCTCCACACTTAAATTTAGCTTAGTTTTGATTCACTGTGATATCAAACAATGGCGATTTTTATGCTCTGCTGCATTCAGGTTAAAATAGAACTTAAATGGTTGACCCTCCATAGCACTTGATGTTCTGATGAGACTAACAGCTGGCTGCTCTGTATTTCAAATGTCTTTAGCATTCCACTGACTTCTCTCTGCTCTAAGAAGCAAAGGGCTATTAAGAGGTTTGTAAACAGTTTCTCCGTCCTTATGAACACCAGAAGCAAACCTGGCCATGAGCAGAAACCCCTGCAAACATCAACTGTTAAAGTGGGGTCTCTCAGGGTCGCCATATACTAATTACTCATCTGTTGCCGTTCAGTTGCTCAGTCGTACCCGACTCTTTGCGATCCCGTGGACTATACAGTCCATGGAATTCTCCAGGCCAGAATACTGGAGTGGATAGCCTTTCCCATCTCCAAGGGATCTTCCCAACCCAGGGATTGAACCCAGGGATTGAACCCAGGTCTCCCACATTGCAGGCAGATTCTTTCCCAGCTTAGCCACAAGGGAAGCCCCCACATCCATACATGACTGGAAAAACCATAGTTCTGACTAGATGGACCTTTATCAGCAAAGTGATGTCTCTGCTTTTTAATACACTGTCTAGGTTTATCATAGCTTTTCTTCTAAAGGAGAAAGTGTCTTGTCATTTCATGGCTGCAGTCACTGTCTGCAGCAATTTTGGAGCCCAAGAAAATAAAATCTGTCACTGTTTCCACTTTTTCGTCTTCTATTTGCCATGGAATGATGGGACATGACGCCATGATCTTAATTTCTTGAATGTTGAGTTTAAAGCCAGCTTTTTCACTCTCCTCTTTCACCCTCATCAAGAGGCTCTTTAGTTCCTCTTTGCTTTCTGCCTTTAAAGTGGTATCATCTGCATCTAGAAAAGCTTTTAACAAGGTACTCCTTGTCTGTCTAGAACAGATCACTTACTGTCAATAAACTTGCCACGTGTGGACTGCAGCTGTGTTGAAGAATAAATGCTGGGACCAGATAAAGCTACATGATATGGAAGATAAATAAGCTGAAAGACCCTTAAACTCAGTGGCAGGTTTGTACTAATCTATCCCCCTACAAGGCTCTCTTTCAGAAACCAAACCTCATTCTGGCAGGAAAGGGGACTGGGTAGCTCTGTGTTATGGATTCAGGCAGTCCTGGGTACTGATTTGTTGAGCATGCTATTATTTTTATTGTATATTTTATTTATCATCAATAACAGTCTTGCTGGCTATGAAATGTGTTTTGTATGCGTCTGATTGACAATTAAGGCCTTTGTGTTCATTCAATTTAAAAATCATAGAGAAATTCAACCTGAAATTGTCTTCACAAGAAGGAAGGACTCCAACTGCCCATCAGTCTGAAAAAAATGTAACGTTCATTTAATATACTTTTGTAGTTGTTTGGACCCAGAAGTCCTGGAGCTGCCTCTCTCTGCTCAGCTGTTTCCCGGTTATTAAGCATATGAGAAGTTCTAGAGGAACAAATACTTTACTTTTACTAGTAAAGATATCTGCTCAGGCTAGAACTTTTCTGACAACGGTAATGATCCCATTAGTTATTTTAATAGTTTAAATGGTGCCTTAGAGAGTAAGAAGATCTGCCATTAAGGGGAAAAAAAGCACAGCTGAGTTGGCTCATTAATGAATTGAGCTGCTCATTAACTAATCTTTTCCAAAATCTCTAAATGATGTCCTGGTTAACGGCCACTAGAAATACAGAAGCATTTTAATAGAGGTTCTCAGTCCAAAACCTTGGCAGTTGTAACACTGATGATTTTGTACATAATAATAATAACAACATACATAAGAGCTGCCAACTTTTACTGAGAGCTTACTATTTGCCAGCCACTCATGGGAATAGGGAATCCCAGAAAAGACAAGCTGAATTAGTTCATCTGGCTAGCCGCTGGATGTCTAACTCAAGTTACATGTACATTTATTAAGTTAGGTCAATGACATAATTGGCCAACTGTTCAAAATCGTACAGATGGCGAGTACAGGCGGGTCCCAGAAGTTCATGATTTATGAGAAGCTGCATCGCATATTGCCTCTCCGGAGAAGAAAACTCCTTTCTCCCAAGCAGCATACCTCTTCATCATGGGGAAACAGAGGAGAAAGTTTTGCTGTGGCTATTGCTGTTTTTATCCTTAATTTTTCTGACTTCCAAACCATCCAAAATGAACAAGGAATTGTCGCGGACTGCATACAATGAACTATGGTTGGGTGGTGGCCATGAGTTTGAGCAAACTCTGGGAAATAGTGAAGGCTAGGGAAGCCTGGTATGTGGCAGTTCACGGGGTTGCAAAGACTTCATGACTTAGCGACTGAAGAACAACATGGAAAAAAGAGAATATTTCAGTCCTTTAATAAAATCTTCAACAACTCCGGCAGTTGATTCAGGTCACTGGATTCTCATCAAATTCTAAGCAGGACAGAGTTTGTCAGAGAATTTGCTCCCCAGTGGTATCTCATGCAGCCAAGAGGATGAGTGTGGGAAGTCAGAAAGCCTGGCTCCAATCCCACTTCTGCTTGTTACTAAGCTGTGTGACTTTGCCCAATTTACTACATCTTCTAATATTTCACTTTACTCATCTCTAAAAGCAGAGACACTAGTAACTATCTCATTGTGCTGTGCTTAATCACTCAGTCGTGTCCGACTCTTTGGGACCCCATGAAACGGTAGCCCACCGGGCTCCTCTGTCCATGGGTTTCTCCAGGCAAGAATACTGGAATGGGTCACTGTGCCCTCTTCCTTGGGATCTTCCCAACCCAGGGATTGAACCCAGGTCTCCTGCACTGCAGGTGGATTCTTTACCATCCGTACCACCAGGCAAGCCCAACTACCTCATTGGGTTGTTGTAAAAATTGAATTCAAATGAAATGATACAAGATAATGCTCCAGTAATATACCAAACCATCCACTAGATGGCAGTTGTTCTTATTTTTATGGTTACTGTTAATGGGAGGACCGCTTGGACCAGTTCATCTCAGTGGTATTAGGCTTCAATTTCCTCCACCCAAGATTTCAGTACCACTCCTGCCAACTATGACTTGAACCCTGCCCCAAACTCCATTCATCTGCCCTAAGGTTCCATACCAGACCCTGTTTCCTATATACCCTTCCAACCAATACTGTGGCCTCCTCCCTACTCCCCATGGGTTGTATTTCTACCATGAAATAAAATCAAAATCATGCCAGTGCTCACTTGGTTTTCTAGTATGCGCTGATGCAATAACTTTCTTACAGATGATATAATAAGTTGCCTCCATGGTTTTTCAAGGCTTCACAGATCATTTCTTTTTGCTGCTGAATAGTATTCCACTGTCTGCATATACAACAGTTTATTTATTCATTCCCCTCTGACTCTTTGCAACCCCATGGACTGCAGCCCTCCAGGCTCCTCTGTCCATGGGATTCTCCAGGCAAGAATGCTGGAGTGGGTTGCTGTGCCCTCCTCCAGGGAATCATCCCAACCCAGGGATCGAACCTGCAACTCCTATGCTTCCTGCATTGGCAGGTGGGTTCTTTACCACTAGCACCACCAGGGAAGCCCTATTGAGGCTTAGATTTAATCTAATAATGTTAAGATGTTGTGCTGGGACAGACACAGGCATGAATTAGGCAATGCTTTACTGTATAAACTCTGAGAGCTGTGTGTGGCTGTTTCTGCTTCCAAAATATCCTATGTAAAACCACTAATACTTGTAAAAGTCCGCTGTGAAGAATTTCCTCCCCTGAGTGTATAATTTTGACCACCGTGGGATGAGGGAACTTTCTGAAGTAATTGCTGACATGGAAATTCACAAAAAGGCTTTGTGCCCCAGCGACCAAGAAGAAGGATGCAAACAACTTGACTGGAGAGATGCAGTGGCTTCCCGGTTGCAGGGACACTGAGCACATGTCCTATCAACTATTGGCACGTTTTGCTTTGGGGAACAGAAAGCTTCTTTATATAATACGGGTAATTAGTCTCATGCTCAGCTGGGGGTTCTGCTCGGCTTCTGTCTCAGTAAACAGAACCAGAGAGAGGGGTTAGCTCTGCGGCGGGATGCCTGCCAAATGCTAATCCCAATTGGACGGATGAAAATAAAACCTTATTAAAACCTCTTGTTCTGGCCTTAAACATTTCCCTACATTTCTGCTGTATGGCCAGAGCTAACACATGTGGCTCCTTGAAACTGCGTTATCCTATGGGGTGCCTTTCTTGTGGGATAACCTTGTTTTCCACACTGTAAAATGTGTAGGTGGGGAGTGTTTTGGTTGTTAAGTGTACTTAGTTATTCCTGGATGATCTTTTTATAAAGAAAACCTGAATATGCAATCCCTCTGCTTAAAACCCTTTAAATGCTCCTTGGTGGTCGTGGGATGAAGATCCCAATTCCTCCCATAGCCTCCGGAGCCTAGCATCACCTGGCCTCTGACGGTCCCTGCAGTCTCCTCTCACACGCGAGCTCCCCGCCCCTTGCCGTCTGTTCTCAGCACACGCCTCCTTCTGTGACCTCTCTCCACAGCCCTCTATCACCTTTCCCAGGAAGCGTTTCTTCTTGCAGTTGTAGCTCAACTGTTACTTCCCTGGGAAGCCCTTCTGACTATTCAGCAAACAAACATGAAAATTCCTGGTGTGTGCTTTCTTGGGAAGGCACCACTTCTCAGCACTTCTTTCCAGCATCACATTCCCTATGTGCACGAGTCACCTAGAGATACAGGTCACATCCAGACACCTGGCACAGGAGGTAGTGACTATGGTGGTGGGTGACGTTTTTCCCAGATAGTTCTCTGAAAAACACAGTGGATTTGTGACAATGACCATTGTTAGCTTCTGGTCTACAGAGATTTTGTAACTCTTTGGAAAGTTCAGCCTTCCCTGGTGGCTCGATGGTAAAGAATCTGTCTGCCAAGGCAGGAGATACAGGCTTGATCCCTGGTGGATGAAATTAAAAGATGCTTGCTCTTTGGAAGAAAAGCTATGACCAACCTGCTGCTGCTGCTGCTGCTAAGTCGCTTCAGTCGTGTCTGACTCTCTGCAGCCCCATTGACAGCAGCCCACCAGGCTCTGCCGTCCCTGGGATTCTCCAGGCAAGAACACTGGAGTGGGTTGCCATTTCCTTCTCCACTGCGTGAAAGTGAAAGTGAAGTCGCTCAGCCGCGACCGACTCATGGCGACCCCATGGACTGTAGCCCACCAGGCTCCTCCATCCATGGGATTTTCCAGGCAACAGCACTGGAGTGGCTTGCCATTGCCTTCTGCATGACCAACCTAGATAGCATATTGAAAAGCAGAGACATTACTTTGCCAACAAAGGTCCATCTAGTCAGAGCTATGGTTTTCCCAGTAGTCATGTATGGATGTGAGAGTTGGACTATAAAGAAAGCTGAGCACCAAAGAATTGATGCTTTTGAAATGTGGTGTTGGAGAAGACTCTTGAGAGTCCCTTGAACTGCAAGGAGATCCCACCAGTCCATCCTAAAGGAAATCAGTCCTGAATATTCCTTGGAAGGACTGATGCTGAAGCTGAAACTCCAATCCTTTGGCCACCTGATGCAAAGAACTGACTCATTTGAAAAGACCCTGGTAATGGGAAAGATTGAGGGCAGGAGGAGAAGGGGATGGCTGAGGATGAGATGGTTGGATGGCATCACTGACTCAATGGACATGAGTTTGGGTAAACTCTGGGAGTTGGTGATGGACAGGGAGGCCTGGCGTGCTGCAGTCCATGGGGTCACAAAGAGTTGGACACGACTGAGTGACTGAACTGAACTGAATGGAGTAACTAAGCCCGCGAGCCATAACTACTGAGCGAGAGCCCTAGAGCCCAGCAGCTGCAATGAGAGTGGTTCCCTGTCTCTGCAAATAGAGAAAAGCCCTCGTAGCAACAAAGACCCAGCACAACCAAAAATAAACTATTTTTTTTTAAAAAGAGGTCAAGAGAGAGCATGGTCATTTCAGTCAGCACCTCCCAGGTCAGGCTCTAGTGGGCTAGTTCCACAGCTTCCTGCAGCTGTGCCCTGCCATTGGATGCCCTCATTTTTTCCAGCCAATTTTGCTTGCATCTGTCCCGCTTCTATTCATTATCCTGCCTGGTGATCTCCAAGTCATTGATTCCGTCATTCAGCCTGGCTCTAGTCTAGGTCATCTTCTGTACATGCCAAGCTTGATACTCCAGATTTCATATTGTTACCAGGAAGCCCCAATGAAGCTGTTCACAAACCCAAGTGATGGCAGAGGCAAGGTGGATCATCTTATAAACACTCCTCACACCTTGGTTGCATCATCTCAGCGAGCTTTATGCCTTCAGATCTTTGCTTCAGATAGTGATTCACCTCTTTCACAGCATTACCTGTACGGGCTACTCTGACACTATTTCTTTGCATGCTTAAAAAAAGAAAAAAGGACTCAGATTTGCTGAGAAAAGGAAACCCATAAGCTTCAGAGGGATTCGGATGGCTCAGAGATGTCAACTGCTTTCCTAAAGCTCCGACATGCAAATATATGATAGTATTTATATACAGACAGATTCTTTGGTAAGGTCAAGAGTGCATGCGTGCACGCTAAGCTGCTTCAGTCATGTTTGACTCTGTGTGACTCCATGGACTGTAGCCTGCCAGGCTCCTCTGTCCCCGGGATTCTCCAGGTAAGAATATTGGAGTGGGTTGCCATGCCCTCTTCCAGAGGATCTTCCTGACCCAGGCAACTAACCCACGGCTCCTGCACTGCAGGTGGATTCTTTACCGCTGAGCCATGGGGGAAGCCCAAGAGTATATCATTTCGAACTAAATGTTCTAAGATGTTAACTGCCTTTTTTGCTTGTTTGTTTAACCCACAGCACCATAGGACCCACCACTGAGGCCCAAATGTATTTATAGAGATGTGTTAGTAAGAATAGTCCTGGTTTATTAAAGAACGATTCAAATACATTCTGAACTTAAATCCTGCACCCTCTGTATAACAATCCATCTGCCTTTGGGAGTGAGGGGAATGGCCAGTCCTAGGTCACTCAAGTCACTCGGTTGTTATGAGAGCTGCTCACAGCCAGGTCAACAAGCTGGTCAAGTTGCCATCGCTACGACTACCTCAGAAGAAAGTTAGATCACCCCACTGTTTTTGAGATTCATCTCAATCAACATCTGAACTCTAAAGTTTAATTATAATTCAAAATAAAGTTCTTGAAGTAAAAACAAGACTGAAATCTATGAAGCTGAACCACATGAAGTTGCTAATATTCAAAATTATGTACGTTTATCAATGGCAACTTCATTTTATTCAATGTAATACTCATTTAAAGAGCCCACCATGAGCTGGGCAAAAAGAACCCATGATTCTCAACCCTGAAACATGCCAGTAAAACTACTAATGTTTACAGATCAAGAAAAAACGTATTTCTGAGCCTCTAAAAAGCAAACAAAGCTGTTTACAGAGGAGAGAAATCTTGATTCACCTTAGATTTCTCAATAGCATACGTAAAGCAAAAGAATAAGGTAACACTTTCAAGAAACTCAAGGAAAGTACGACTCAATTACTTTCTATCCAGCCAAGTTTTCTTTTTTTTTCAACTTCCAAGGCTTTGGAAAATAGTTTAAAACATACAGACACATTTGGAATGCTGCAATCACAATTTGTCCCTGAGAAATCAACTACAAGACAAGCTTCATCGGGACATGTGGCTATGGGAGAAATTTTGAACAAAGCACTGAGCATTAAATATATTTACATGTAAATCTAAGATTAAAACAAGATTAGGATAAAGATGGAAGGATGGTGTGCAGATGTTAAACACTCCAAGAAAGTAAAAACAATTCCATTTTAAAAATGAGAGGAAGGGGGAGAAAACAGACCAAACTCACTGACTGCTGTATGGAGGACAGATGACAATAGAAGATAAGGAACCAAAGAGTAAACACCTAAGTCAGAGAAAAGGAAGCTAAGGACCTTGTAAGAGATATTAACATGAAAGTTACCACAGGGGGGGTGGGGGGGGGTGGGGGGGGGCAAAAAAAGGCAAACCTTTCTAAAATTCCAAAGAATTACAAAACACAGTGTAGTTGAATTTTTTTTAAATAAACGCAAAGGAGTGGTTGCCAAAGGTTATGGATGAGATGAGAATTTAAATATAAAGGGCTAGCACAAAGGCAGCTTTGGGGCTGATGGAATTGTTATGCATCTCAACTGTGGTGGTTGTCACACAAATCAGTGCATGTGCTAAGATTTACAGAACTGTCCAGCAAAAGAAAATATCCATGTCACTGTTTAATTAATTGATGATTGAAAAAATATTATTTAAAAATATAGCAAAAGCAGGTTTGTCAACTTACTGGATAAATAAATGAATGGACACCTTCCCCAAATCCCCCCTCCCCAAAATGAGCAAAGAAAAGAGATGGCATGATGAAAGACATACTGCAAACCAAACATGATTCCTACACAGTGTAAAACTTAAAACAATGACATAGAAAACAAAAGCTATCAAAATAGTACCCTTGATACTACAAAGACAGCCTCCTCACTCACCAACACAACTCTAACATGGGTACCTCAGCACCAAAAAACTTGCTTTTAACTGAGTTGCTCTAAATAAACGGTCCCTGATCATATGTAATGCCAACTCTCCTCGTGTTCAGGGCTCATCCCTGCTCCCCACCGAAAGACCCACTCCAGCAGCTGTACCCTTCTCCACCATCTTGACTTCAAGATCCACTGAGTCATCCCATCAACGTACAACATACTGTTACTTCTCCCACTTAAAATGCCTTCTCTTGTTCTCACTTCCACCAACTTTACCACCCCATTTTTCTGGGCCCCAGGCATGGTTAATATTAATGACTATTGTCACAAGCATAACAACAGCTACAGGAGTAAAAGAAAAGGCTACTGTTTTTCTCAGCAGAAAGGAGTACTACTGGAAAAAAGATCTAATTTCTAGGAAGTGAATCGTTACAATGATTTTCACTAACCAACTTTAATGAGTTTATTGATGTGCTAACAAACTCATTCTTAATTTCCTACTGTTTCCAAGACATTTTTAATCCCCAAAAAATGTTCAGAGATTAGTATGCAAAGACATGCATAAATATGAATCAACACAACACAGAATTTCTTTAAAAATTATTGTGGGGCAGCTGACAGTCAAGACAGCCCATGAGGCCAAGTCTTACTCTGGTCAGGAGTCTGATACCTGGGGCTCCCCAACAACCCAGGTCTGTTGCCTCCGTATTTTTCCTTCTGGAATCACAGTAGGACTGGTAATGATATCCAAATAGGAAGAAATTGTAAACATTTTCACGTCCAACTTTTTAAAAAACTGAAGGTTACCGTGAAATGATGACTTTGTATACTAAGGCCCGGGGATCGAATATGCATCTCCCACATCTCCTGCAGCACAGACAGATTCTTTACCAGTGAGCCACCGAGGAAGCCCATATACTAAGGCCAAGACTGAGTATATGTTTTTTAAATGTATTGAAATTGTGTTACTTATCTTGTGCATTTTTTGTTGTTACTTTATACGGATTGACATAACAAGCAGAAAATTGGACTGATCATGTCCATGAATAAGTGATGTGGACATTAGCAGTTAAATTCCATTGTGTTGGAGAATGAAGTCCCCCCAGCCGCCCCCAGGCCTGCAGGGAAGCACAGGGATGATGGTGGCAGGTCACTGTGGTTGATTCAGTCAATCAGTTTAACAAATACCAGCTACTGCAAACCTTCCCTCCACTGTGTGAAGAGCACTTAGTTCTTATCCAGAGTCAACAAACCCAAGTCACTGTCAGCTTCACCCTAGAACAGCTTATAACATGCTAAGGTGCTAAGTACCATATGAATAATAAAAGTCCACAAATTAGCAACTTCCCTCATTGTCCTAATGGAGATCGGTCCTGGGTATTCATTGGAAGGACTGATGTTGAATCTGAAACTCCAATCCTTTGGCCACCTGGTGTGAAGAACTGACTCATTGAAAAAGACCCTGATGCTGGGAAAGATTGAGGGCAGGAGGAGAAGGGGACAATAGAGGATGAGATGGTTGGATGGCATCACCGACTCAATGGACATGAGTTTGGGTAGGCTCCGGGAGTTGGTGATGGACAGGGAGGCCTGGCATGCTGTGGTTCATGGAGTCGCAAAGAGTTGGACACAACTGAGCGACTGAAGTGAACTGAACTGGTCATCCAGTCTCCAGTATTCTTGCCTGGAGAATCCCATGGACAGAGGGGCCTGGAAGGCTATGGTCCACAGGATTGCCAAGAGTTGGACATGACTGAAACGACTTAGTACTGGCAGTCCAGTGGTTAACAATCTGCCTTGCAATACAAGGGACACCAGTTTGATCCCTGGACCAGGAAGATCCCACATTCCAACAGGCAGCTAAGCCCACGTAACACAAATCCTGAGTCCATGTGCTGCAACTGCTGATGCCCACACACCCTAGTGCTTGTGCTTAAAACAAGAGAAGCCACTGCAAGGAGTAGCCTGTGTATTACAATGAAAAGCAGCCCCTGCTCACTGCAACTGCAGCAACGAAGACCCACTGCAACCAAAAAAATTTAAGTAAATAAATCTTTTTTAAAAAAGTGCACAAATTAAAACAAATTTCTATCATGCGTGTCTTTTAAAATTAATCCATTTGATTAGGAGAGTGCATTTAGCTAGATTTGAGAAAGCTTGAAATCAAAATTGATTAGGACCGAAACAAAAGTATTCTGAATCACCTTAGATAGCTCCTGGGAGAAGGAAAGTAATTTTTTTTCTGTTCCTCCAGGTTTTAAGCTATCCTTGGAAATTTCATAACTCCTGGCTCCTCTCTTCACAAGATAAATTACATGCTTCATTTTGTTTATCACAAATTGATAAGGGCTTAAAAACTTTATGGATCACCACCTTGTCATGTTGAAGGGGCTTGTGTAACTCAATGAAGCTATGAGCCATACCATGCAGGGCCACCCAAGATGGACGGGTCATAGTGGGGAGTGCTGACAAAACGTGATCCACTGGAGGAGGAAATGGCAGACCACCCCAGTATACTTCCCATGAGAACCTCATAAACTGTATAAAAGGCCAGAAATATATGACACCAAAAGATGAGTCCCCCAGGTCTGAAGGAGTTCAATATGCTACTGGGGAAGAGTGGAGGAGACTTACCAATAACCCTAGAATGAATGAAGCGACTAGGCCAAAGAGGATGCAACGCTCAGTTGTTGATGTGTCTGGTGATGAAAGTAAAATCTGATGCTGCAAAAAGTATTGTATAGGAACCTGGAATGTTAGGTCCATGAATCAAGGTAAATTGGATGTGGTCAAGCAGGAGATGGCAAGAGTAAACATCAACATCTTGGGAATATGTGAACTAAAATGGATGGGAATGGAGAATTTAATTCAGATGACCATTATATGGCAAGAATCCCATAGAAGAAATGGAGTAGCCCTCATAATCAAAGAGAGTCTGAAATACAGTACTTGAGTGCAACCTCAAAAATGACAGAATGATCTCAGTTTGTTTCCAAGGCAAACCATTCAACATCACAGTAATTCAAGTCTATTCCCCAAACAATGATGCTGAAGAAGCTGAAGTTGATCAGTTCTACGAAGACCTAGAAGACCTCCTAGAACTTAAGAAAGATGTTCTATTCATCATCAGGGATTGGAATGCAAAAGTAGGAAGTCAAGATAAACCTGGAATGACAGGCAGGTTTGGCCTTGGAGAACAAAATGAAGCAGGACAAAGACTAACTGAATTCTGCCAAGGGAATGCACTAGTCATAGCAAATAGCCTTTTTCAACAACACAAGAGATGACTTTACACACGAACGTCACCAAATTGTCAATACCGAAATCAAATTGGTTACATTCTTTGTTACCGAAGATGGAGAAGCTGTACACAGTCAGCAAAAACAAGGTCTGTGGCTCACATCATCAGCTTCTCATAGCAAAATTCAGGCTTAAGCTAAAGAAAACTGGGAAAAATACTATGCCAGCCAGGTATGACTTAAATAAAATCTCATTTGAATTTGCAGTAGAGGTAATGAATAGATTCAAGGGACTAGATCTAGTTAACGGTGCCTGAAGAACTATGGACAGAGGTCCATAACACTGTACAGGGGGCAGCAAACAAAACCATCCCAAAGAAAAACAAAAGCGAGAAGGCAACGTGGTTATATGAGGAGGCTTTGCAAATAGCGGAAGAACAAAGAGAAGTGAAAAGCAAGGGAGAGAAGGAAAGTGACATCCAATTAAATGCAAAGTTCCAAAAAATAGCTAGAAGAGATAAGAAGGCCTTCTTCAATGAACAGTGCTTAATAATAGAAGAAAACAACAAAAGGGGAAATATTAGAGATCTCGTCAAGAAAATTAGAAACATCAAGGGAGCATTTCACACAAAAATAGGCACAATAAAGGGTAAAAATGGTAGAGACCTAGTAGGCACTGAAGAGATCAAGAAGAGATGGAAAGAATACACGGAAGAACTGTATAAAATTTTTTTAATGAACCAGATTACTACGATGGTGTGGTTTATCACCCAAAGCCAGACATACTGGAGTGGGAAGTCAAGTGGGCCTTAAGAAGCACTGCTGTTAATAAAGCTAGTGGATGCAATGAAATTCCAGCAGAACTATTCAAATCCCTAAAGGAGGATGCCATCAAGGTTTTGCATTCAATATGTCAGCAATCTGGAAGACCCAACAGTGGCCATAGGACTGGAAAAGCTCAATTCTCATCCCAATCCCAAGAAGGGTAGTACCAAAGAATGTGCTAACCATCAGACGATTGCACTCATCTCCCATTCTAGTAAGGTCATGCTTAAAATCTTGCATGCTAGGCTTCAGCATTATGCGAACCAAGAATTTCCAGATGTCCAAGCTCGGTTTAGAAAAGGAAGAGGAACTAGAGACCAAATTGCCAAATTTGCTGGATTATAGAGAAAGCAAGGGAATTTCAGAAAAACATCTATCTCTGTTTCATCAACTATGCTAAATAAAGCATTTGACTGTGTGGATCATGACAAACTGTGGAAAGCTCTTAGATGCAAATACCAAACCATCTTACCTGTCTCCTGAGAAACCTGTGAGTCAAGAAGCAAGAGTTAGAACCCTGTATGGAACAACTGACTGGTTCAAGATTGAGAAAGGAGTATGGCAGGGCTGTCACCTTGTTTGTTTAACTTACACACTAAGCACATTGTGAGAAAGGCTGGGCTGGAAGAGTTACAAGCTGAAATCAAGATAGGTGGGAGAAAGATCAACAACCTCAGATATGTGGATGATACCATTCTAATGGCAGAAAGCAAAGAGTAACTAAAGAACCTCTTGATGAGGGTAAAAGAGCTGGCTTAAGACTAAGTATTAAAAAAAAAAGAAAACTAAGATCATGGCATCAGCCCCCATTACTGCATGGCAAATAGAAGGGGAAAAGGGGAAAGTAGTGACAGATTCCTTTTTCATGGCCTCCAAAATCACTGCGGATTGGTGACTGTGGCCATGAAATCAGAAGATGATTGCTTCTTGGCAGGAAAGCAATGACAAACTGACATTACTCTGCCAACAAAGTTCGTAGTCAAGGCTATGGTCTTCCCAGTGGTCACCTACGGTTGTGAAAACTGGACTGTAAAGAAAGCAGAATGCCGAAGAATTGATGCCTTCAAAGTGTGGTGCTGGAGAAGACTCCTGTAAGTCCCTTGGACAGCAAGGAGATCAAACCAGTCAATCTTAAGGGTGATCAACCCTGAATATTCACTGCAAGGACTGATGCTGAAGCTGAAGCTCCAGTATTTTGGTCATCTGATGCAAACAGACAGCTCATTGGAAAAGTTCCTGATGCTGGGAGAGACTGCGGGCAGAAGGAGAAGAGGGCATTACAGGATGAGATGCAATGAACACGAACTTGGTCAAACTCTGGGAAATGGTGAGGGAAGGCCTGGCATGCTACAGGCCATGGGTGGCAAAGAGTCGGAGATGACTGGGTGACTGAACAACAAGTTAACTTTGAAGACAGAAGAGAAGCCCTAGGATGGCACAGAGGACCACAGACTGGCCAAGAATGCTTCACTGGAGACTCTAGGTTAATCTCGATTGCAGGTATAAATGACAAGGAAAAGCTCTTCTCAGGGTTTTCCCTGTAGGTTCAAGTCAGTACCTCAAAAACAGTCTGATCCCCATCCCAGTTCTGGGGGATCCAGATCACGGAGGGGGCCTGGGATTCTGCACTTGGCATGCTCCTCAGTTGCTTCCCATCTTACGCTATAGTTTGAGAATGACTGGTCTCCAAATTCAAGCCATTCAAAGGCATTTATTTGCCAGAGATGTTCAAACTTTAAATTGCACCAGAGTGCAGCGGACTCTAGTCTCTTTAAAAAATGAACAATACAGGAGAGCATCTTTCATGTCTCAGTGTCTGAATTAGGATAACCAAGTCAAAGAGGAACATGTACCGTAGGTCCCTCAAGGCGTTAAGCCTACACCTGTCCAGCTGAACATTTTGTTCAATCCCTGCTAGTAAAAATGTTGCCCATCTATTTAACATTCTTCAGCTTAACAATTCTCCCAGAATTATTCCATTTTCATGAGACTGATATTCTGCCCATTGACTGTCTGGGGTGAATTACACTTCAGTCAATGGAAGCAAGAAGAAACAACACTTCCATTTATACCAGTGAGTATTTGCCTTCGAAAATAGCATATCTATTTCTTCCAAGCATTTAAATCTTGTGCCTGAGATGTTTTATTACTTTCATACACTCCATACATTGCCTGACTTCCCTAGTAGGATTTAATCCCCCAAACATTCTTGTAATGTTTAAATTTTATGCAGACTTGCAGTGGTGAGCGATATTAGACATGGCAAATAAATTGATTCCTTTTGGTGTTTCCACTTCCCATGCAATTTTATTAAGTACCTTTTATGAATAGAGATACTGTTTTAAAAAATAAAACCTATAGAGAATTTTAAAAAGGAAATAAGGATTATAGCCCCTACCTTTAGGTTTTAGTTTTAATATATGTCAAATGTATCCATTTTTTTCTTGTATAATCAATACTTTCTATGTCTTAATATATCTTTTCCTATTTGAAAAACATTCGTCTGTATTTTCTGCTTGGATTTGTAAAGTTTTGTTTGACACTTAAGTCCATGAATCACTTCAATTGAGTTTTATGGATTATGTGATGTGGAGGATCTGGTCTCATCTTTTACTTGTATATTCTCTTAATAATGCCTATTGTACAGTAAATAAAGTCACAGATTTCTTTTATTGCAAAGGAAGTCACATAACTAGACCTCAATCCAAGGAAGCGGTATGGCATGGAAGTGTAGTATTTCCCTATGCCTGAGGGTAGAAGTGGAAATATCTGGTAGACCGCACTAGTACCCTCATGGGTCTATTGAGCTTGAACTTTTGGCCCAGACTTTATTGCAGGTGCTAAGGATACAGGGGTGAGAACAATAGACAAAGTACCTGTCATCAGGAAGATTACATTCTCACTGTGGAGAGACAGCAAATAGCATTTTAGCCAAGAAGGATACTCAATTCCAGAAGAGTTGTAATCCTAGAACATTGCCTGCTATCAGAAACTTCCTTAGATGCAATCACCTTACACCAGGAATCAATGGATTGATGGTTCTAGAATTGATGGATGGATGTTATCACCGACTCAATGGGCATGAGTTTGAGCTAGCTCTGGGAGATGGTGAAGGAAAGGAAAGCCTGGCATGCTGCAGTCTATGGGGTCACAGAGAGTCGGACACGACTGAGCAACGGAACAACAACTAGAATTGACAGGAAAATTGAACAGTAAAGCTAAAAAAGTAACCTTGTGATGATTTTTATAGTCCAACTTTCTGGCAGAATTGATTGAAGTAAAAAGCCAGAACAGCTGTTATTTTGGTTTAGAATTCTTCTACATGGAACAGTGGCTGAAATATTCCCCAGTTGTTTAGAACACAAAGTTTGCTGCATGAGTCAGCACTTCTGAGTCAGTTGCTCTATACAGGTTTCTGATCTGAGTTCTTTGAGAAGTTAATTGATCTACTGTCCCTTCCTGCCCAGCGCTACAAATATATGTGGGAGTTTTCACCTGAGCACATCTCATTTGATCCAGAGGTAAAACAGCAAAAAGCCATAATACCCCTATTCATTTGCTTCATCCTCAACCCCAATCAAGCAACTGTGGAGCATTCTCTAATACAAGCATGCCAAGTTCAATTCCCATGTGCTCTCTTAATATTTTCATTTACATTCGAGTCCAAACATCCTCATTCTGCATTGCTAGGTTTTGTTACAAGACAGTGGGAGGGAGTTTTTGAAAAAAGATACTGCATGTGTTGTGAATGAAGAGATATAACTTTTATCAAATCTATTCCCCTTTACCATTAACTATCAAATAACCTGGGCTGTATATTAAACTACACAAGCCAATAACTTGGCTTCCCTTTCAGACGAGCAGACACATAACAGCATGATGCCAATCACCACTGCTTCTGTTCGAGAACAGATGAAACCATAGCAAGTAGAAGGCTTTTCATATTAGAGTTAAATTGGACTCAGAGAATGAGATGTGGATTATCACCTCCTCCTCTATTTTCTTAAAGTTTTTGAAATGACTTGCTACTTTTTCTTTAAACGTTTGATAAAAATTCACCCAAGAAGCCATCTGGAACATTATCAGCCATTGGCAGAAAGGCAATCTGTGTCCAGTTTTTAAGCCATATTTTCCAAAGAAGATTATGGTCTCCTTATTCCTTAGCATAGTTCATTTGCATGGCTCCTTCACAGCTGGCATGGTTCTTTGGGCTTACTCTGGCCACCTCAAGCTTCAATAACTCCAAATTCCTCTAGTCTTCATTTGAAAAAAAAAAAATATATATATATATATATATATTCTCTTAATATATTCTCAATATATATATATGTGTATATATATTTACTTTTGTTTACCCTTTTGTTTGTTTCCATCTTCTCCATACTTTATTTTACTATTTCTTAAATTTTATTAATACCACTCCAAGTATATCAGTCTCTCCTAGGGATGTGACTTCTAAACTTCTGTGAGCTAACACTCACCACTATAGACTTAAAAAATATTCACAACCTAAAAGTTGAGAGTTATGTTTTATTCGGTGGGAATTTCTAGGACTTCCAAGCCCAGGAGGCAGCATCTCATGTAACCCTGAGAGAACTGCTCAGAGGAGGTGAGATGGGGAGCTAGGACATGGAGAAGTTTTGCAAAAAAAGGGAAGGGAGTCTGAAAAATCGAAAGATTATTGTAAATTAAAGAAAACCAGATATCTCAAGAAATGTAGTGTTTTTCTATGTGTGGGGAGATGCAGAAGTCTGGGCTCACAGAATTCATTCCTTTGATATACACCTCACCTATCTGGGACCAGTATCCTGAATTTTCACACCTGGGTTTCTCCAAGGCTCACCATAGGGAGTGGCTGCAGTCTGATGGCTGCTAGATGGCAGGTCTTCTTTCCTTCCTGAGTTCCCTCAGGGCTCACCAGCTCACCACCCATGGTGCTGTAATTGCTGATGACTGTGGCATCCTTGTTTACCACGTGGCAGGAAATATTCCACTTCTGACCCCAGTACTGTGTACACAGGGCTTCTCAAATGATGACTGTTGATGAAGTTGAGGATGATGGTGATTATAACCATTGCAACCTAAATCACTAATTTATGGTACAAATGCAGATAAAATTTCTTATTTTTTCTGGTCACCAACTTTATTTCTCAGATGCCTTATACAAAAGAAGCAGACTTTCTACCTCTCTGAGACCATACAAATTAAAGCCCTGGTGGGGTCACACAGAGTCGGACATGACTGAAGCAACGTAGCAGCAGCAGCAGGTGGCCTTGAGGGCTAAATGGTCAATTCTGAATTCCAGGGCCACAGAGCGAGAACAAGAAGGAAGCCTGATTTGTCTAGTTGCACAGGGGTTTTGATAGTTTTAATTGCTAAAAATCCATGCCATCTGGCCCAGTGAACACATCTCCACTTGCCTGGGGGTCCTTGACCACTTGGCTCCCACCCACACCACAGTCATGCCCTGTGCTGGGCTTCACGGCAGGGGCTCTGGGCTCAGCTGTGATCTTGTTCTACTGCTGCGTGTGTTTATGACGGGTGTGTGCTGGAATTGGGTCTCCACAGGATCCTAACCCTACGTCCAGCACTCTCTTCCCTCCCTGTCCATCCCCTTTCATGATGGGTGTGTGCTGGAATTGGGTCTCCACAGGATCCTAACCCTACGTCCAGCACTCTCTTCCCTCCCTGTCCATCCCCTTTCACTTCTATTGAGCCCGATGGTCTTTTCTCTCAGCAGGTCTTGGTGAGTGCCTCTCTGATGAACATATCAATAGGTTTTTCTAACTTTCATTCTCAGGTTGAAACGTTTTGCTCCCCCTCCAGCTCCCAGTGAAGATAAGAAAAAGTCATCCTTAAAGAATAAAATGAGCCTATCAAACCAACCCTTGATTGTTAAGTTGAAAGACAAAAATGTGTCAATCCAAGGAGTACAGGGGAAATAATTGTCTGAACACCATCTCTGGTTCAACAAAACAGTTCCTTTGCAAGTATATTTCTAGAGCAGAGAGATGCATCAGGCGCATGGGGCCGTGACACCGGCTAACAGCTTATCTAATAGGCCAGCTGTAATGACACCAGATCCACCAAGCAAATTTCATTTACTATTGCAGCTCCTTATTTAAATTTTTCTCCAGGAGAGAAAACACTGGCCAGTGATCACAAATCTCCTATTGGCTGGAGAGTTTTCTTTCTCATTGAAAATGACAAACCACCCTTCTGGTTTTTGTATTTCAAATCTATGACCTTGAATAAGGTGAGTCTATCCGCCAGGAGATGTGAGCTGTCAGGTCAGATTCAGAATCGTCCATTCTGAAAACCCCACCCTTGATTTGTGTTGGATTTGCCAGAGTAAAGCCAGTCAGCTTTCCCTGCATGATACTTAGCTTTCTTGCAAGTGATCTTTCTACAGACTGCCACACACACACACACACACACACATTCTAAGGGTCATGATTGGTGGGTAATAAATTCAATAATCTGAAAACTTCTAAATAAAGGGGAACAATCATGTATCCTGCTATTTCTTTACCAACCATATCAGCAAATGTCCAAGTAGTAAATGAGAAAGATTTACTCATAGAAATATCCCAGCTAGTAAATGGAAAGAAGTGATAGAATTAGAATATAGCCCTTTAGCAACTTTTCATAAATAAATGAGGGCTTCCCAGGTGGCACTAGCGATAAAGAACCTACCTGCCAATGCAAGAGACAAAAAGAGGCGTGGGTTGGATCCCTGGCAGGAAGATCTCCTGGAGAAGGAAATGGTGACCCACTCCAGTATTCTTGCCAGGAGAATTCCATGGACAGAGGAGCCTGATGGGTTACAGTCCATGGGGTTGCAAAGAGTTATACACGTCTGAAGTGACATGGCACACAGGCATGAATGAATGAATGTTACTGATAGTTAAAATGGCTATTAACACCACAAAAAGAGACAATCAGAAAGGAGCTTTCTCTCCATATTATGGTTGCCAGAGGGGAAAGGTGAGAGGAAGAGATTGTTAGGTGGTTTGGGATGGACATGTACACACTGCTATATTTAAAATGGATAACCCACAAGGACCTACTGGATAGCATAAGGAACTCTGCTCAATGTTATGTGGCAGCTTGGATGGGAGGGGTGTTTGGGGTAGAATGTTGGTCGCTTAGTCATGTCCAGGTGTTTGTGGCCCCATGGACTGTAGCCAGCCAGGCTCCTCTGTCCATGGAATTCTTCAGGCAAGAACATTGGAGTGGGTAGCCATTCTCTTCTCCAGGGGATCTTCCTGACCCAGGGATCAAACCCATGTCTCCTGCATCTCTTGCCTTTCAGATGTATTCTTTACCATCAGAGCCACCAGGGAAGCAGAATGGGACAGAATGGATATACACATATGTATTGCTAAGTCACTCTGCTTTCCACCTAAAACTATCACAACATTGATAATTGGTTATACGCCAATATAAAATAAAGTTTTTTTAAAGAAAACAAATAACTCTTCTTGATGAAGAAAACAACCTCTAAAGTGATCTTGCCTCTCCTCCCCAAATTAAATAAATCACTCAAGCAAATCACATCAAGTCTGTATACTCAACTACTAATTTGCAAAAACATTGAGGACAGATGAAAACAGACATTAGAAAACTTCCAATGGTCTGCAAAATCTAGACCACTGAAAGCACTGCAGGAAAAATAATCCACCTTCTTCAAGAAATAAAATGAGAGGGGGAAAGGAGATTATGGAGAATCCATAGATTAAAACAAATTTAAGAGCTATCTCAACGAATCACTCTAGAAGACCCCAACTAGATCCTGATTTGAGCAAACTAATTTTAAATAGCATTTATAAGACAAGTGGAAAAGTTAATATTGACAGGACATTTTATGAACTGAAGAATTATCACATTTTTATACGAGATGGGAAGTTGGTGGTTATTTTATTTTCAGAGTTCTTATCTTCTAGAGATACATACAAAAACACTTCAGATTAAACCTATATAAGTCCACACTTGCTTTAAAATAATATGAGTGTAGAGACTTGGGAGGGGGTGGATAAAACAAGATTGTCTTTGAGCTTAGAACTTTGGAAACAGGATGATGAGAATACGGGGATGATTATACCATTAAGTTGGAGTTGATATGTGTTTGAAATGGCTATTTCAATATTGGGTATTGAAAATACTAATTTTCATAATAAAAGTTTTAAAGCCTACAATAATAGCAGCAATTTGGAAATTCTCAGGCTTTACCTCTCATAGAATAGCCTATTCAAGACAGAACACTGACAGTCTGTGTGATGCTGTATGAACAAACCAGAGTTCTTTTTGTGGCTGTCAAATTCTTTTCATGACCTCAAAAAAATTGGGTAATAGGATTGAAGTATAGTGATGTTACATTTAGAACCACTGAATTTTAAAAGCTTCAAAGAAAATATTAATAACATTGTTAAGAAATGTTATTGCATACCATATGCAATAACATACCAATTGCAAATGAAGTTGTTTTTATGAGTTTTCTAGGGTGGTGGGTCAGCTAAAATTTATTAACGGGAATGAAGACTATAATTTTTGCCAGGTACACACTGACATCTCACATATTAAGGGAAAGACAGCAATAAAATGATATGAAAATAATGCAGAAAAGCTTTAAAATTTATCACATAATGGGTACAAAGAGTTATAATTCAAAATACATTTTCAGATTTGGGAGCTGCTCTGAGTTAACATATATATTCTATTTTGGTCAATGTTATATATTACCCTAAATGATCACAGAAAGGACTTAGATATAAATATATGGAAAGATAAATAGAAAGTGAATATCCTTTATTCTTTTACTTTCTATGATATCTTAAGGAAATATATAACATTGATTGAGTCTGACATATGTTTGAGATAATGCTATTACTTAAAAAGTAACTGTGGATAAATTTTCACTTGGATTTATTCATTTATGAATTAATAAACTTATTTATTTATCTTTGTGTTTGTCTTTTGGCAGGCTGGAAAACAGGAAACTCGAGTGACAGTGTTGAGACTGAAATCTGCAAGTCAGACCAGTAGTCTGAGAATACAGGCAAGATTTCAGTGTTAGCGTTACTTTGAAGTCAATTAATTATAAGTGTTAATTACATTTACAAAAATACCTTTACAGCAACATCGAGGCTTAGGTTTGCCCAAACAACTGGGCACTGTAGCCTGTCCAAGTTGACACATAAAATGAACCATCACAAGCACATTTTTTTAACCACGAGGTCTTTGAGTGAAAAAGACATTTGGGATCAAAGATTATTTGTGTTAATTGTGTAATAAATATGTTTCCAGCTTTTAGCCTTTGGAGCTATATTGATGTTATGTGACAGAAACGTCTGAGTGCCTAACACATCCCAAAGACTGTGTTTAGTGCTGGGCATGTTCATTGATCAAGTTTGACTTTGGTCTGAGAGTGTGTAAGGGTGTGACTCAACCTGGTTGCAGAAGCTGGGGGGAGGGAGGGATATATGAGAGGTTTTCGACTGTGACATTTAAGTCACATTTATTAATGTGACAGTAAGTCTTGGAGCAGGGACGTGACTTTGCCAGGTGAAGATGAGGATGGATGAAAACATTCTGGGCAGAGGGAAGAGGGTGAGCAGAGCCTGGGAATTCAAGGATAATCCTACACTAAGGATTTAAATTTTTTACCTTAAGGGTGATAACAAATACATATCGCAATTTATCCTATTATTTTCTATGAAGTCAGAGAATAAAAGAATATGATTTAAAAGAGAAGGAATGGATGGGAATTCCCTGGTGGCTAAGACTCTGTGCTTCCACTGAAAGGGGTGCAGGTTCACTCCCTGGTCAGGGAACTGAGATCACACGTGCCAGACAGTGTGGCCAAAAAAAAAAAAGAAAAATTAATTAAAAAAAAAGAGAGAGATGGAATAAATATAGTGTACATGTTTGCTGTTCTGTTTCCTCAGGAAATAGAACATTTGATGAAACAAGTAACAAAATGTCAGTTCATCTTTAGCAAACTGCAATTCCATTAAAATATGACTTTAGTCTAAAGAAACAAATGAATATCTAAAGTACTTCTGGTTATGACATTTTGTTGTTATGAGATTCTGGATCACTTCAAAATCACTGCAGTTTGTAGACCTCATTTTATGACCCCAAATTGTGTGGCTGGCTATTTGAATTTAAAAAAATCAGAAATTGCTAGATCAAGAACAGGTCTTTCTCTGGAGTTCAGCTCTGTCTTCCTAGTAGATATGACAACTACGAGGATGTTCTCATAGGAGGAATTCAAGTTGCCTTTCTCTTTTACTGTTAATGAATTGAGATAAATAGTTCTATTTGAAAAAAGATAAAGTTAGTGGGAAACAAGGAAGATGAGAATTGACTTTATTAAAGTAAAAAAATGCCTGTGAAAAATGACTGCATCCCTATTTTGCATGTCTCACAGTGCTGGCCACTGGTCATGTTTCTGACCAGTTTTTTTTTTTTAATTTTTATTGGAGTATAGTAGCTTTACAATGCTGTGTTAGCTCCTACTGTGCAGCAAAGCGAATCAGCTGTCTGTACACATACATCCCCTCTTTTTGGATTTCCTTCCCATTTAGGTCACCACAGAGCAGTGAGTGGGGTTCCCTGAGTTGTACACAGATTCTCACTAGCGTCCTGTTCTTCTGAAGGGTGCCCTTGCCCATCCCTGCTCCTCTCTTCCACTCTCCCCATCAAAGTACTCTCTCCTCTCAGCCAATGCATTAGTCAGCATTCTCCAGAGAACCAGAACCAATATGTGCCTGGCGCACAATGGGTGATCAACAAATGAACGGATGACACACATTTCTTTTATGCATTTATTCCTCATGCAGGTGTTCTATAGCTTTTACTTCATTCTAGTTTTACTGTTTCCAATTTTTATTTCCCTGAGTCAAACTTCTCATGCTCTGCCTAGATATTAATGATCTATACAAAAAATTGCCCTGATTACTATTATGTAATGACTCAACACTGCACATGTGTGGACATTGCTAAAACCCACAATATCCTTAAGAGCTATTTCCCGTAAGTGATTTGATCTATTCACTTCAGACTGTGCTTTCACTTAAATTGAGCGGTTATCCCAGACAGGTGGTCCTTACCAATAACAGGAACCAAGTTATTATAAACAACATCTAATTGCAAAACAACATTTGTTCTTTTACTGCTTTTTCTTTTATATCTTTTTGCTATACATTTTATCATAATTTTAGGGGAAGAACATCTGGTTCGAGTACTTTATTTTTAAAATGTGCCTACGAGACGTAAGATGAGAAAGAAAAAAATGTTATGATTTCCATTTTGAGCATATACTAGTTATTGGGAAAATAGTTGCAGAATATGTACAAGGTGTAAGGTAGGAAAGTGCAAGATGGAACCAGGATATCTGGTACCAGAAGTGCTCAAAAATGATAGGATATATAAAAGAACAGAGAGCCAATTTTAATTGGCTTCTCTTTGCTAAACTGGGGGCAATTTGAGCATTAAAATAAATAAATAACAGTAGTTACAAACTATATCCATTGAATAAATTAGAAAAACATAGAGCAATGTGAAATTCTGCAACTAGATCTGATTGTTGATGTGTCCGGTGGAACTAGAATACTATTTTCCTATTTTGCCCAGATCTGACAAAAGATAGTTGACAGTACTAGAGGGGAACCTTTTCAACTTTTTAACTTTTAAAGCCATTTGGGACTTCCTTGGTGGTTCAGTGGTTAAAAATCTGTGCTTCCACTGCAAGGGGCATGGGATCAGTCCCTGGCTAGGGAAGTAAGATCCCTCAGGCCACACAGCACAGCAAAACAAATCAAAAACCAACCAAACAAAAATAAAAACAACGTGCCTGCCATCTGAATCTCTAAGAAGCTATTTTGTCTGAAACAATCGCACTAGAAAAGGCTGCAGCCTTAGAGTGGAACACTTCTTTTTTCCAAAACCTGGGTTCACAGACTGAGGCATTAAAGGAAGTGCTGAAAGAAGCCTTCATTTTCCTCTCTTCTCTCCTGTGTGTCTTGCTTTCCTTTTCAATGAGACTCTGTGCACTAGAAGATTCTTAACTAGCAGAAATGGCCCTACTTGAACAGACAGAAGAGTATCCTAAAAGTCTTGCGCTATGGACAGCTAGCATGATTGAGGGAAAGCTAGCCATCCCACTAACTTCACTAGGAGGTAAACTCAAAGCAGAAACTACAAGAAACTGGGCATGTGACAGCAATGGATGTGTAAAATATCATATTATAATTTGTTCAAGAAAGTGGATGCCAGGGGTGGGGTGGGTTTCTCAATAGTATTGTTATGATTTTCTACCCTTGGGGTAATACGGAATGAAAAAAATGTCATGCAATAGTATTAGAGATGTTTACCTTCCAAGGAGATGTGAATCTAAAAAAAAGATTTAGGGCTTAAGGAAGCACTACATCAGCTCAATCAGGCTTCCAATGAGCAAAGCTTTGGAGTACACGAACCAATTCAGAATTATCCACACGTTGAATGAAGTAACTTTGGGGTCTATGGACTAGTCAACAGCAGGCTGTTTGGTCCAAAGGGAAATGTGGGAGAACAGGACCATAAAGGCTGGGACCCCTACTCTACTCTGTGCGGCATTGGCAGTCTGCATATTTCCGCCTGGGGGTCTGCAAGGAGATCAAACCAGTCAGTCCTAAAGGAAACCAACCCTGAATATTCACTGGAAGGGCTAAAGCTGAAGCTCCAGTACTTTGGTCGTTTGATACGAAGAGCTGATTCATTGGAAAAGACCCTGATGCTGGGAAAGATTGAAGGCAAAAGGAGAAGAGGGTGGCAGAGGATGAGATGGTTGGATGGCATCACCGACTCAATGGAAATGAATTTGAGCAAACTCTGGGAGATAGTGAAGGACAGGGAAACCTGGTGTGCTGCAGTCTGTAGAGTCACAGAGTCAGATATAACTTAGTGACTGAACAATGAAACAGCAAAAATCAAGCTCTGTCCCTTGGGTCTATCCTCCCCCTGCTCTGCGTATGAGGTTGATCTAGGGCATTACACAGAGAAGCTGTGGACAAGAAGAAGCTGTACCTTAACATCCATCGGGGAAGACACGGGAAAGAAAAGGCCATGGGTTAGCCTGTTCTATCCTCCCTGTCAATGGAGTTTAATGCCTAGATATCCTGCATGTTTAGTTGAGTTGTCCCTGTGGGAAGGGTTAAGAGGGAGGCAAACGGTCAGTTTTCACTCCAGGCACACTATGAGCTTTCAATGGAAGTTCCCACATTGAAGAGGGAAGGAATGAATCATTCTACATTTGGATAAAGTGATGAGTTTGGTTGGGATCTGAGGGGATCAGTGGGTGAGAAGGGCTCCCCCTGTGGCTCAGCAGTAAAGAATCCACCTGCAATACAGGAGACACGGGTTCAATCCTTGGGTTGGGAAGATCCCCTGGAGGAAGGCTAACCCACTCCAGTATTCTTGCCTGGGGAATCCCATGGACAGAGGAGCCTGGAAGGCTACAGTCCATGGGATCACAAAGAGTTGGACACGACTAAGCGACTGAGCACTCACACACATGGGTGAGAAATAAAATTAGAGAGAGAGTCCTCACGTGGTCCATTGACAGTGACTTGCTGGGGACTGAGGGCCGTGAGGACTGAGCCCTCTGACCCTGAGGAAAGGCAAGCAGAAGGGAAGATGGGAGGGGATGAGGGAAGGGAGGGGGGAGGCGAGAGGGAAAGGGAGGCCATGCTTCACACTTCCTCAGTCCTGAACCAACCCAGAGACCAGTAAAAGGAACCCAGCAGATGGAGAGAAGGTCAGCTTTTGTCACTGATAGAGCCGTTAAGAATATGACTTGATTCTAAGACCACAAAAACGCCTAACTCCCAGACCCCGCGTGCTATAATTTAATTGTCTGTGTGCTCCCCCACCAAAGAAACTCATATGTTGAAATTCTAATGCCCACTGTGCTGGTATTAGGTGAATCCTTTGGGTGCTTAGGGGATGAGAGTGAAGCCCTCAGAAGAGAGATTCAGTTCAGTTCAGGTCAGTCTCTCAGTTGTGTCCGACTCCTTGCGACCCCATGGACTGCCACACGCCAGGCCTCCCTGTCCAACACCAACTCCCAGAGTTTACTCAAACTCATGTCCATTGAGTCCGTGATGCCATCCAACCATCTCATCCTCTGTCGTCCTCTTCTCCTCCCGCCTTCAATCTTTCCCAGCATCAGGGTCTTTTCCAATGAGTCAGCTCTTTGCACCAGGTGGATTAGTGCCCTTATAAAAGAGATGCTTCCACGACGTGACTTACAGCCAAAGACAGACATTTATTAACTGGGAAGCAAGGTCTCACCAGACATAGAATCTGACTATGCGGGTCACCTGATCTAGAACTTCCAGCCTCCAGAACTGTGAGAGAAAAATTTCTCTTGTTCATAAGTCACCCGGTCAATGGTGTTTTGTTATAGCTGCCTGAACAGACCAAGAAACAGGGCTGGTCAGGCTCGCCCACCATTCTCAGGCAATGCTCAACTGACAGAGCCTAGGACCCTGCCGGGGTAGGGGGCAAGGGAGCTGGTGCCCTCTGAAGGAAAGAGGGGGCGGGGGGTTCTCTAAATCACACATGAGATAAGTTATTCCTCCTCACCTGGGGAGAATAAGAGAGCTGCCAATGAGAGCAGGGTGCTTGGGGAAAAATGCAACTGCATGAAAATCCAAAAAATCAGGCTGAGGCCACCATTTTCAGGAGGTGTACTTTTCTTGCCATTTCCTGAGATTCGGCCACTTAGGTACCCATAATTCTTCATGTTTTTATTCTTCTGGTTTGCCTGCATATTTCTGCAAGATTTCAACTGTGTTTGACATATGATACAGGTATTTTTAACTATAGCGTTTACATCCATCTCCCAGTTTTGCTCAAAATGGAGGGTTTTCCTTTATGATTTCCAGCAGGAGATGGAGAAAAATGATGATTTATACAGCAATGCTCAGACAAAAAACATCTACTTAGATATGTTTCAATTCATATTTATTGGAAATAATATTTTCTGTGGCAATCGGCTTTTGGTGAGTACACTATGTTTTATATAGAACAATTTTTTGAGACCTCATCCTCACGACTAATTGCAGTGTTCCTAGTACAGTGTAAAAACTAAGGTAACATTCTGTTTAATTAAATGTTCAATCATAAGGTGGAAGTGACAGTATCTTTGCCTCAAAAGCAAAAACTCTGTTTGCAGAAGTAGCAAAAACACATAGAAAATTTTAATTTCATTTGATCCCTAGTGGCTAGACTCTATTATTCATTAAATCACATTTGGCGGAGGGGTGGGGTTTACCCTCCCCACCTTTACAAATTTCAGCAACATTTTCTGGGGATGCAAGGCCTGGCGCCCTCTTCTGAGACCAGCCCGTGGCCTCTACCTTAAATAGTTTACATTCACAGGAAAGGATCATCACTAAGCCCAGCATGACCACAGTCTCAACACACATATATGCACCAAAGAGAATACTCAGAGAGCGATCAGCAAAGTACGTGGCACATAAAAAATGCATAGTTTAATTTCACCTTCAGTTTTGCGCTTCTGTATAAGAAAATAAACATTTGTTTCAGTGTCCAGTTAAGATGGCACCTAAGAAGCAAGAAAGAACACTAAGGCTTTGTAAAGGCAGTGATGGTTTCTCTTCCAGAAAGGGCTCTGCGTGAAGCGCTATTTGCCTGAACAAGTGTCCTTCAGGAGAAGGCAATGGCACCCCACTCCAGTACTCTTGCCTGGAAAATCCCATGGATAGAGAAGCCTGGTAGGCTGCAGTCCATGGGGCCGCTAAGAGTTGGACACGACTGAGTGACTTCACTTTCACTTTTCACTTTCATGCATTGGAGAAAGAAATGGCAACCCACTCCAGTGTTCTTGCCTGGAGAATCCCAGGGGCCGGGGAGCCTGGTGGGCTGCCATCTATGGGGTCACACAGAGTCAGACACAACTGAAGTGACTTAGCAGCAGCAGCAGCAGCAGCAGTGTCCTTAAAGTCAGAGATGATGTTTGAACCATTTGAGATGTTCCCACCTCCCAGCCTGCCATTTAGATTTTACTTAGGATGGATTCTGTTGATCCCACTAAAATTTCTGCAAATGGGTGACAGGACAGTGTGCTTTTTACACTTGTTATATGCTTTCTCTTCAGACTGAACATTTTTCAAAACTAGCATATTCAAAAGCAGAGACATTACTTTGCCAACAAAGGTCCATCTAGTCAAGGCTATGTTTTTTCCTGTGGTCATGTATGGATGTGAGAGTTGGACTGTGAAGAAAGCTGAGTGCCGAAGAATTGATGCTTTTGAACTGTGGTGTTGGAGAAGACTCTTGAGAGTCCCTTGGACTGCAAGGAGATCCAACCAGTCCATTCTAAAGGAGATTGGAAGGAATGATGCTAAAGCTGAAACTCCAGTACTTTGGCCACCTCATGCGAAGAGTTGACTCATTGGAAAAGACTCTGATGCTGGGAGGGATTGGGGGTAGGAGGAGAAGGGGACAACAGAGGATGAGATGGCATCACCGACTCGATGGATGTGAGTTTGAGTGAACTCTGGGAGTTGGTGATGGACAGGGAGGCCTGACATGCTGCAATTCATGGGGTTGCAAAGAGTCGGACACGACTGAGCGATTGAACTGAACTGAATTGACAAACACATTATGTGGCTGAGACTGGATACAACACTGGTTGGAGAGAAATAGAAAAACTAAAGTAGATCCATAACTCTAAAGAGTTCATTTAGTATGATTCCACATGAGAAATATTTTAAGTAAATGTTGCCGCAGAAGATGCAGTAAGATGTAGTATTTTGTTTTAAAAGTCAAATTTATTCTGCAAAAACATGGTATACAGATAGTAAAAAGCTGATTTAGTAAATTTTTGGTTTTGAGAAATAGTGGCTCATGTAACTAACTTCCAAGATAGCAAGGGTCATCATCAAGATATACGAGGATTGGGCTTTCCTGGTGGTCCAGTGGTTAAGAATCCACCTTGCAATGCAGGGGACACCGGTTTGATCCCTGGTCTGGGATGACCCCACATGCTGCAGGGCAGCTTAGCCCATGCACCCTAAAGCCTGTGCTCCCCAACAACAGAAGTCACTGCAATGCAAAGTCCATGCACCACACCTGATTATCACAGCTAGACAAAGCTTGTGTATGACAATAAAGATCCAGTGCAACCAAAAATAAATAAACAAAATGAAATTTTAAAAGGTACATGAGGATTGGTATCAAAAGGCCAGCAGGACTTAGGCAGCTGCCCTCACCATCTCTCCATCTCTCAGGAGCCCAGTAATCCCTTGCAAGGTGGATCTATAAATTCTCTTTCTCTCAAAGTTGTCCTCTAATGGCCACCTGTGCCCCACTTCATCATTGATCCCTGTCCCATCTTATCACTTTCCGGATTCCAGTCACCAAGAGAAGGATGTGATTTACCAAATTTATTTTTTCAGTATGGCTTTGGATGAATGCCTAGCAATCCATGGATTTTCTGCCTAAGGCAGGATACAGATGGTTGCAAATTCCTTTCTACTCTCATTGAAAGATGAAGTCTAATATTTTTCCCCCTTAAAACTGTCCTTGCCTTAGTGACTTGCTTGAAGAGTAGAATATAGAAGGAGCAACTTGGAAGAAGAGTTTCCACAGTGAGATCAGAAGCCTTGAAGCTTCTATCAGGGTCCCTAGTAGAACAAGGGTCTCTCTTGGAGCCTTGAGCTGTTGCATTAACCACCTGGCTTGAAAGACACAGGAAAAGACTCTGAGACTACATGGAAAGGAACAGGTGCCCAGCTAAGCTCAGCCTTCCATCATGCCCACCAAGGTGCCAGCCCTGGGAGTGAAGCCACTTTAGATCCTCCAGATCAGACCAGCAGTCCACCAAATGCCACCAGCTGTCCCTAGTCAATGCTGTGTACAACGGAATCACCCACAGGAGCACAGCCCAAATCCCTGACCCACAGTTGAGGTGGATAGACAGCATCACTGACTCAACTGACATGAGTTTGAGCAAACTCCGGGAGATAGCGAAGGACTGGGAAGCCTGGCGTGCTGCAGCCCATGGGGTCAGAAAGAGTTGGACACAACTTAGCAACTGAACAATGACAACAGTTAGGATGGTTGATAAAATGGTCGCTGTTTTAAACCCCTGAATATCAGGGCAGTTCGCCATGCAGTAGTAGGTAACTGAGACGCCTCTGCTCCAATCAGCCTTAAAGAGGAGACTGTGTGTCATCCGCAGTTGTAATTGAGATCCTTGGGTGAATTACTGTCCTTAAATTCTCCTGAGGATTGAGGAGAAAGGAACCTGATCAAGTTACCGCTAGACGCTGGTGGGATTTAGGTTAAAACAGCAAAGGCACATCTACATGACAGATGAAACTTCTGACGTCACTAGCCAGATTGCCACTTAATCAGAGAGATGAAAGCATAATCATATTAGACACAGAAAGGGGTGTGCGGTGGCTTGACCCAGGCTAACTCTAAAATTCACAGCCTCTTCTTGTCAGCCTCGTGTTTTCATCATCATCTGAAGAAGAGAAATAAATTTTAATAATGCCTTCAGTTTTTTGAACTGTGGCCTAAATGTATTTTGTAGACATGTGCTTGAAAGTAAAAGATTATACATGTGAAAAAAGTTACATGTAGAACGTTTTGGAGAAAAAAACCTAAAACTTTGAAGTCAGTTACACAGTCACTCAAAAAATATATTGACTATTGCATTTCTCATAATCCATGGCAGTTACTTAAAGACAACTATTTTTTCTCAGACATTGTAAGTGTCAGCCTTCAATCCACACATTTGTCCAGAATCCACCACAGGCATCCAGGCAGTGGTTTACTGTCTGTTATATTCTGACTTGCCTTGAAAATACTTTTCTCTCTCAATTTACCTTGTTGAAACAGAGTGAAGACCTTGATGTCACCAAGAAATTTTTATGAGTTATTAAAAATTAATAAAACATGAAAAGGAGATCCTTTAATCCTTGTTAAACATGGTCTCCATTTTTCCTTTGAACTGACAGGAATAACTGTTAATTATAAAAGATTCCAGATGTCCTAACCTTCATCAATAACTTAAATGAGGTAAAAGCATACTCAGGTGGTTACTGGAATGAAACTTCAAATTCCTACATTTTGCTTTGCCTTTCCTAAAATATAACTGGAGAGAATAAAGATTCTGTTTTATTATTTCAAGAGGGCTGTCTGGCATGTGATTGAGAGCACAGAATCTAGAGCCTGACAACCCTGATTTGAATTGTAGATTCACCACGACTGTAACCTTCTGCAAGTTACCTTCTGTGGCTTAGTTCCTTCATCTGTCGTGTGTGGTGAGGATGCCTGTAAGTGTCATATCATGATCTGTAAAGCCCTTAGAAAACGGCCTGCATAGTAAGTGCTGTTTATGTTTGCTGTTACTTTTGTGTATGATAGCTTTAGGGTCTTATTAGCTAAAGGGAGACGTGGCCAAATAATTAAAATTAGCAAGTTCTTATTTAAAAAAAAAAAAAAATATTAACATGTTTTGAGAATATCTAAGATGACCTATTATACTCCTTATAAGCCCAGAGGCCGGGTCTTTCTTGTAAGTGGCCAAGGAGATCAAAACCTACAAACTCTATTCATGTTTCTGACAATATAATTCACACTTCAGGTAGCCTGAAGGTACTAGTGTTTGACATGCTATTTTTACTATATATAGTATCTTTTAATTACTTCTGAGCCATCGGGGAAGGTGGCTCAGACGGTTAAGAATCTGCTTTGCAGTGCAGGAGACCCAGGTTTGATCCCTGGCTCAGGAAGATCACCTGGAGAAGGGAACGACAACCCACTCCAGTATTCTTGCCTGGAGAATTTCATGGACAGAGGAGCCTGACGGGTTACAGTCCATGGGGTCACAAAGAATTGGACATGACTAAGTAACTAACGCTTTCACTTTATATTTTAATTGTTTTTCTTAAAATTTTCTTTTGGAGGACAGTCTCCTCCAATTTGGGTGGAGGGAAAAACCCACCTCCGACTCCAAAGGTGAAATGTTAAGGGCTCTAGTCAATCAACATATCTTACCCCTTGAAAAGTGAAAGGGAAGGTTGCTCAGTTGTGTCTGACTCTTTGCAACCTCATGGACTATATAGTCCATGGATTTCTCCAGGTCAGAATACTGGAGTGTGTAGCCTTTCCCTTCTCCAGGGGATCTTCCCAACCCAGGGATCAAACCCAGGTCTCCTGTATTGCAGGTGGATTCTCTACCAGTTGAGCCACAGGGGAAGCCCAAGGATACTGGAGTAGGTAGCCTATCCCTTCTCCAGCAGATCTTCCCTACCCAGGAATTGAACTGGGGTCTCCTGCATTGCAGGCGGATTCTTTACCAACTGAGCTATCAGGGAAGCCAAATCTCTTATCCCTTTGCCAAAAAAATTTTCTTAGAGAGGGGCAAATAACCTAATAAAAACCCAGGTGGTATATTCTGGGGATTGCGCAAAACTAAAGTCTTTTCTTCTGGTTTGAGGAGCTTCTGAAAGGCATCCTCTCTTGGATGTGAGGCTGGAGAACTGAAACTACAGTAACCATTTTGCTGCCAGCTGAGACATCCTTGGCCTTCAAAGGTCTTGTGTGTAACAGGAAAAGCAGATTAGTGAGACAGATGCCAACTGGGATCCTTGTGACTTTTTGATACACGGAGCAAAACTTCACATCAAGTAGACTTTTGGATTTTGCATTTATATGAACCCAAAAATTCTCTTACCAAAAAAGTGAGTTTTAGTTTATGTTTTTCTGCTAAAAAATTTGTCTGATACAATGTCTTCTGTTTTACCTCAGCATCTTTGCAGTGTTTGGACATAAACCTCGAATTCCCTTGGGACTGTTTTTTTTTTTTTTTTGACAGAGTCTGTTTTGTTCACTGCTGAATCCTATTGCCTTGAACACTGACCAGAAATATTAGTAGATGCTCAGTAAATATGTGTCCATGGAATGTGCAAAGTCAGTTCAACCTTTAAGATTGATGTTATCAATGATATATATTGAAAGAAGATGCCTTCTGCCTTCTAGGACTGTCATAGCTAGAGAGAAGTCAATGCCTCACTTCAAAGCTTCAGAGGACAGGCTAAGTCTCTTGTTAGGGACTAATGCATCTGGTGATTTTTAAGTTGAAGCCAATGCTCTTTTACCATTCCTAAAATTCTAGGACATTTAATAATTTTGCTAAATCTACTCTGCCTTTGCTTTAGAAATGGAACAACACAGCCTGGATGAAAGCACATCTGTTTACAGCATGATTCACTGAATTTTCTAAGTCCACTGTTGAGACCTGCTTAGAAAAAGATTCCTTTCAAAATATTACTACTGACTGATAATGCACCTGGCTGCTCAAGAGCTCTGGTATACGAGATTAGTGTGGTTTTCATGACTGCTAACTCAGCGTTCATTCTGAAGTCCACGGATCAAGGAGTAATTTTGACTTTCAAGCCTTTTTATTGAAGAAATGTATTTTGTAAGACTATAGCTGCCATGGATAATGATTTCTATAATTGGTCTGGGCAAAGTCAATGGAAAACCTTCTGGAAAGGATTCACCATTCCAGGTGCCATTAAGAACAATGGTGATTCAGGGGAAGAAGTCAAAATAGGAACATTAACAGGAGTTTGGCAGAAGTTAATTCCAACCCTTAGAGATGACTTTGAGGGGTTCGTGACTTCAGTGGAGGAGGTAATTGCAGAGGTGGTACAAACAGCAAGAGAACTAGAATTAGAAGTGGAGCCTGAAGATGTGACTGGATTGCTGCAATCTCATAATACAACTTTAGCAGATGAGGGTTGCTTCCTACAGATGAGTAAAGAAAGTGGTTTCCTGGGACTACCCAGGTGGTTCAGGGGTTAAGAATCCGCCTTGCAATGCCAGGGGTTTGATCCCTGGTCCATGAACTAAGACCGTACTTGCTGTGGAGCAACTAAGTGACTAAGTCCACAGCCACAACTACTGAGCTCTGGAGCCCGTGTGCTGCAACTGGAGTCCATGCAGCGCAAGAAAAGACCCCGAGTACTGCAACTAAGATCCAGTGCAGCCAAATAATAAATGAACGAACATCCACACACAAAAAAGAAAGTGTTTTCCTGAGATGGAATCTCCTCCTGGTGAAGAGGATGTGATGATTGTTGAAATGACAACAAAGGATTGAGAAAATTACATAAACTTCATCCACAAAGCAGCAGTGGGGTTTGGGAAGACTGACTCCAGTCTTGAGTGAAGTTCTACTGTGTGCAAAGTGCTATCAAACACAGCTGCAGGCTACAGATAATCATTCATGAAACCAACAGTCATTTGATGGGGCCAACTTCACTGCTGTCTTATTTTAATGAACTGTCACAGCCACCCCAGCCTTTAGCAAACACCACCCTGATCAGTCAGCAGCCATCAATATCCAGGCAACACCCTCCACCAACAACAAAAAAAATAACTCCTCACTGAAGACTCAGATGGTGGTCAGCATTTTTAGCAATAAACCATTTTTAAATTAAGGTATTTACATAGTTTTTTTTAGACATAATGCTATTGCACACTTACTAGACTATGGTAAAGTGTGAACATAACTTTTATATACACTAGGAAACCAAAAGATTCATGTGAGTTGCCTATTGCAATATTCAACTTATTGGTCTAGAATCAAACCCTCAACATCTCTGAAGTCTTGCCTATACCCTAAAAAGTTTAGATTAAGGGAAAAAGCAATAGTAAAGTAGATAGCAGACCCTCAGACTCTTCCCAAGCTCCTTGGCTAGAGACGAATTTTCCAAGGCTTTATGATAGTTAACGATGAAAAGATCTTTATAGTGTAACACTTACTTTTACCTTTAATGTATGTTAACACTCATGTGTGTGCTGTGTGATAAGTGGCTTCAGTCGTGTCCGACCCTGTGCGACCCCGTGGATTGTAACCCGTCAGGCTCCTCTGTCCATGGGATTCTCCAGACAAGAATTCTGGAGTGGGTTGCTGTGCCCTCCTCCAGAGGATCTTCGCTACCCAGGTGTTGAACCTGTGTCTCTTATGTATCCTGCATCGGCAGGTGGGTTCTTTACCACTAGCGTCATCTGGGAAGCCCGTTAACACTCATAATGGTATACAAATGAGGAAATGCTTCTGTCATAATTTAGTAGAATTATTAGATGAAAGTACATATACAACAATCTAAAATTTTCTTAACATTTTCTCACGAAATTAGCTCTGACATATCTTAATACAGCCAAATATCAACTGTACCTAGCAGTGTTTTATGAAAGGGTAGAAAAGCATAATGATGGGTCATCAGCATTGTAGCTGATGCCTCTGTAAATGCAGTTTAACAATCACCTGTACAAGAATCAGGATGTTTTAAAAAAATGTGAAATCCTGACTCCTACCCATGCCTATTGAATCAAAATCTCTGAAAACACTACCCTGTCATCTGTACTACATAAGCCCCCTGGTTGATTTTCATGCACATTAAAGTTTGAGAACAGCTGGTTTATATAGTATTGTGCAAAACGTAAAATCAGGTAACAGAACTTAAATACCATATCCCTTTATTCTCTTTTTTTCCCCATTTCAAAGGAAGTTTTTTTTTTCTTGAGTCTTTTTAACTACCTGACTAAAAAAAGAAATCAATAAGATGACCTGTTTGAAATTCCTAGTTCAATTCCAGACAATTTTATAGATGAAAATGGCCCTGAATCTAACAGAATGACTGTCACATAATTCTCTCTAGCTCTTTTCTCATGTGTTTATCTAGTTCCAATTATAATTTGTTACTTCTAAAACCATCACAATCAAACAAATGTGATTCTATGCCCTGTCGTGAACTCTTTAAATTCATATTCTAGATAGTCATGTGAGTGTTGTAATCAACCCAACAATACTTGTGATACACTGAAACAATGAGGTTAATATGCAGAAAACAAATAAACTTGGTGAAGAATAAAATTGGATAAACTTACTTGACATTTGCAGATAAAATCACAGAGGTACTTAATAGATCTTTTCACATATTTTAGAAATATAAATCCAAATTGCCCCCAAACTGCCAGTTATATTTAAACCAGTACGGCGCCATTTATGGTTTAATAATTTGGAATATCACTGTTTTTTACTTGATGATCATTTAGGTCTAAGGCAAAGCTGGTATTCTCTTTGAGTTCTTTGATGAAGAAATGTCAAATAACACTTAAAGAAATTTTGATATTGAACAGAGTTAAAATTTGAACTACTTTGTCTTCTAAGTTAAAATTTGCTATTGTTGAGTTGCTAAGTCATGTCCGATTCTTTTGCCACCCCATGTAACCCACCAGGCTCCAGGCAAGAATACTGGAGTGGGTTGCCATTTCCTTTTCAGGGGGTCTTCCTGACACAGGGTTCAAACCCTCATCTCCTGCGTTGGCAGGCAGACTCTTTTCCACGAAGCCACCAGGGAAGCCCCTAACCTAAAATACTATTTGTTAAAAGCCTAAATTATGGTCAAAGAAAAACAGCTGAGACATTTTAATAAATCTTAATTACATATTCTAAAGAGAATATAAAAGATGATATCGATGTAAACACGCCACAGCCAATAAAAGCCAAGCAATGCATCTACATGAGGACTGGGAGACCTAACCAGAATTCTGCAAGAAATTGTTTTGTTTTGCTGTTTTACTTACATCTACCAGCAGAGGGAGTAAAAACTCACCTATAACTGAGCCCAGATTCCAAAAGAAATTCCGAGGTACAGGATTAAACAGGATTTTAAGTCTTGAATTTCATAAATGAAGAATCTGAGGTTGCAGAAGGAGTGTATAGCATTTTCACTACGACTAATGCTGGGGCCAGATAAACAATTTCCATCTCCTGGCTTCCAAGATGGGGCAGGCTACATTCTTACACTCAGTTGTCAACTTGGGTATTTATCTCGATAGCCTTGAGAATTAAGTTTTCTTTTAAAAAAAAAAAAACAAAAAACTTAATTTTGCATCAGGGTATAGCCAATGAACAGTGTTGTGATAGTTTCAGGTGGACAACAAAGAGACTCAACCATACTTACACATGTATCGATTCTCCCCCAAACCCCCTCCAATCCAGGCTGTTGCATAACACTGAACAGAGCTCCATGTGCTATACAGTAGGATCTTGTTGGTTATCCACTTTAAAATAGCAGTATGTACATGTCCATCCCAAACTCACAAACTTATGGTTGCCAGGAGTCTGGGAAGGAACAGTTAGGGAGTTTGGGAAGAGTTTTCCTAATTCCCTCCATGCATTAAGGAAGTGAAGCTCAGAGCAGCTAGAGAAGACTCTTGGCAAAAGGAAGCAAATGTATGTTCCTCCGGGCTGGTGAAGGAGCCCATCCAGAAGTAGCACTAGGCTGCTGCTAAGACCAGAGTTGGAGTTTCCCAGAGAGAGGTGACAGCCTTGTCCCCTGCTACATCTTACCCCACCTCATCCCCCAACCTGAAGCCATCCAGACCAAGGGACCTTGCTTTAGGAACCACTAATGAACTCCTCAGCAAACTGAAATGGACCAAAATTGGGGAATTTAACTCAGATGACCATTATATCTACTACTGTGGGCAAGAATCCCATAGAAGAAATGGAGTAGCCCTCATAGACAACAAAAGAGTCTGAAATATAGTACTTGGGTGCATCCTCAAAAATGACAGAATGATCTTGGTTCGTTTCCATGGCAAACTATTCAATATCACAGTAATCTAAGTCTATGCCCTGACCAATGATGCTGAAGAAGCTGAAGTTGATCAGTTCTATGAAGACCTAGAAGACCTCCTCCTCCTCCTACTACTAAGTCGCTTCAGTCGTGTCCGACTCTGTGTGACCCCATGGACTGCAGCCTACCAGGCTTCTCCATCCATGGGATTCTCCAGGCAAGAACACTGGAGTGGGTTGCCATTTCCTTCTCCAATGCATGAAAGTGGAAAGTGAAAGTGAAGTCACTCAGTTGTGTCTGACTCTTAGCAACCCCATGGACTGCAGCCTACAAGGTTCCTCCATCCATGGGATTTTCCAGGCAACAGTACTGGAGTAGGGTGCCATTGCCTTCTCCTGAAGACTTCCTAGAACTAACACTTTAAACAGATGCTCCATTCATCACTGGGGATTAGAATGCAAAAGCAGGAAGTCAAGATATACCTGGAATAACAGGCAAGTTTGGCCTTGGAGAACAAAATGAAGCAGGACAAAGACTAAATTCTGCTAAGAGAACGCACTAGTCATAGCCAACACCCTTTTCAACAACACAAGAGATGACTGTACACGTGAACATCACCAAATGATCAATACTGAAAACAAACTGATTACATTCTTTATAGCCGAAGATGGAGAAACTGTATACAGTTAGAAAAAAAAAAAAGACCTGGAGCTAACTATGGCTCAGATCATCAGCTTCTCATAGCAAAATTCAGGTTTAAACTAAAGAAAATGGGGAAAACACTAGGCCAGACAGGTATGATTTAAATCAAAACATGTATGAATTTACAGTGGAGGTGATGAATAGATTCAAGGGACTAGATCGAGTGAACAGTGCCTGAAGAACTATGGGCAGAGATTCATAACACTGTGCAGGAGGTGGTGAACAAAATCATCCCCCAAAAAAAGAAAAGTGAGAGGGCAAAGCGGTTATCTGAGGAAGCTTTGCAAATAGCGGAAGAACAAAGAGAAGCGAAAAGCAAGGGAGAGAGGGAAAAATACATCCAATTAAATGCAGAGTTCCAAAGAATAGCTAGAAGAGACAAGAAGGCCTTCTTCAATGGACAGTGCTTAATAATAGAAGAAAACAACAAAAGGGGGAAGACTGGAGGTCTCTTCAGGAAAACTGGAAGCAGCAAGGGAGCATCCCATCCAAAGTTGTGCACGATAAAGGATAACAATGGCAGAGACCCAGGAGACACTGAAGAGATCAAGATGAGATGGAGGGAACACATGGAAGAACTGTATGAAAAATATCTTAATGAACCAGATTACTATGATGGAGTGGTTAGTCACCCAGAGACAGACATACTGGAGTGGGAAGTCAAGTGGGCTTCGAGAAGCACTGCTGTTAATAAAGCTAGAGGATGCGATGAAATTCCAGCAGAACTATTCAAATCCCTAAAGGAGGATGCCATCGAGGTATGGAACAACTGATTGGTTCAAGATTGAGAAAGGAGTATGGCAGGGCTGTCTGCTGTCACCCTGTTTGTTTAATCTATACACAGACCACATCATGAGAAATGCTGGGCTGGATGAGTTCCAAGCTGGAATCAAGAAAGGGAACCCTCTTACACTGTTGGTGGGAATGCAAACTAGTACAGCCACTATGGAGAACAGTGTGGAGATTCCTTAAAAAACTGGAAATAGAACTGCCTTATGATCCAGCAATCCCACTGCTGGGCATACACACTGAGGAAACCAGAAGGGAAAGAGACACATGTACCCCAATGTTCATCATAGCACTGTTTATAATAGCCAGGACATGGAAGCAACCTAGATGCCCATCAGCAGATGAATGGATAAGTAATCTATGGTACATATACACAATGGAGTATTACTCAGCCATTAAAAATAATACATTTGAATCAGTTCTAATGAGGTAGATGAAACTGGAGCCTATTATACAGAGTGAAGTAAGCCAGAAGGAAAAACACCAATACAGTATACTAACGCATATATATGGAATTTAGAAAGATGGTAACAATAACCCTGTGTACAAGACAGCAAAAGAGACACTGATGTATAGAACAGTCTTATGGACTCTGTGGGAGAGGGAGAGGGTGGGAAGATTTGGGAGAATGGCATTGAAACATGTAAAATATCATGTATGAAACGAGATGCCAGTCCAGGTTCAATGCACGATACTGGATGCTTGGGGCTAGAGCACTGGGACCACCCAGAGGGATGGTATGGGGAGGGAGGAGGGAGGAGGGTTCAGGATGGGGAACACATGTATACCGGTGGTGGATTCATTTTGATATTTGGCAAAACTAATACAATTATGTAAAGTTTAAAAATAAAATAAAATTAAAAAAAAAAAAGATAGGCAGGAGAAACATCAACAACCTCAGATATGCAGATGATACCACTCTAAGGGCAGAAAGTGAAGAGGAACTAAAAAGCCTCTTGATGAGGGTGAAGAAGGAGAGTAAAAGAGGTGGCTTAAGGCTAAATATTAAAAAAAACTAAGATCATGGCATCTGCCCTCATTACTTCATGGCAAATAGAAGGGGGAAAGGTGGAAGTAGTGACCGATTTCCTCTTCTTGGGCTCCAAAATCACTGCAGACAGTGACTGCAGCCATGAATCAAAAGGTGATTGGCAGGAAAGCGATGACAAACCTAGACAGTGTGTTGAAAAGCAGAGACATTACTCTGCTGACAAAGGTCCATATAGTCAAGGCGATTGTCTTCCAGTAGTCACATTTGGTTGTGAGAGCTGGACCATAAAGAAGGCAGAATGCCAAAGAATTGATGCCTTTGAATTGTGGCACTGGAGGAGACTCCTGAAAGTCCCTTGGACAGCAAGGATATCAGACAGTCAATCTTAAGGGGGATGAACACTGAATATTCACTGCAAGGACTGATGCTGAAGCTGAAGCTCCAGTATTTTGGTCACCTGATGCAAACAGACGACTCATTGGAAAAGTCCCTGATTTGGGGAAAGATTGAGGGCAGAAAGAGAAGAGTTCATTACAGGATGAGATGGATGGCATCACCGATGCAGTGAATATGAACTTGGGCAAACTCCGAGAGATGTGAGGGACAGGAGGGCCTGGCATGCTACTGCCCATGGGGTGGCAAAGAGTCGGATATGACTAGGCAACTGAACAGCAACAAGAACAATGGACTCCTCAACCCCTTAGGACATAAGCCAGGGTGAGAGACCACTCTGCAGGGAGGGTGAGATAGAAGACACTCATTTCCTCCTAGCCCAAAGCACGTGCCACCCCAGTGGAAGGGAAGGCATTGGAAAGACACTGCCCAAGATTAATCCTCAGAGGAGTGAAAAGCCACATGATTAGACCTCGTTTCTACTTTAGCCCAAGCTAGACTCCAGCAAGGTATGTTCTAGCAAGCTAAAGAAATGTCAGTTGACTCAGACAAAATGAGCCTTAACTGACTTTTTTTAAATTGAAGTACAGTTGATTTACTTGGATTAGTTTTGGGTCTACAGCAAAGTGAGGCAGTTATACATACATGGTTTTTTCAGATTATTTTCCATTGTAAATTACAATATGATTTTGAATGTAGTTCCTTGTTCTATATAGTAACTTCTTATTGTTTATTTTATGTAAGGTGGTTTGTATCTGTTAAGTGATTTAAAAATGCTTCTGAGGGACTTCCCTGGTGGTCCAACTGTTAAGAATCCACCTTGAAATGCAGGGGATGGGGGTTCAATCCCTGGTTGGGGAACTAAGATCCCATATGCTATGGGGCAACTAAACATGCACCCCTCAACTAGAGAGAAACCTGCATGCTGTAGCTAAGACCCAGTGCAGCCAAAACTAAATAAATAAATATTTTTTTTTTAAATCAAATGCTTCTGGGATATGGTCCTATATTGATTCCTGGAACCCTTCCCCTCCAAGGATACCAAACTCCATAGATACTCCATACCCTTATATAAAATGATGTATGGAGAACTTTAAGAGGCAAGCTTCTCAGCCCTCCTTTGGTTTCCAACCCTAAGGAGAGCTTGGCAACTGGCCATGCCTGGTCAGTGAGGTCTGGAATGATCCCTGGCACTGGAATTTTCAAAACTATTCCGAGGAGATCTTGCTGTGCTGCTGGGTAATAGGCACTATAGGGTAGTAAATATGCAAAAGCATCGTAGGAAGGAGTATCATATACAAGATAAGGATAGGCCCACGTTCAGCAGGAAACATACAAAGGAGTGAAGAATTATATATTTAATGCACTTTTTGTACTCTGGAAAACAGTTAAACAGAGCAGGAATGAAGCAAACAAAAAGTTAAAATAGGTCAACAAGAGACTGGAGGTTTAGGAAAGGAAATAAAAGGCTGAATGCCATTTGAAACATAATGAATTAGAAATGTGTATGGATGTGAGAGTTGGACTGTGAAGAAGGCTGAGCACCAAAGAATTGATGCTTTTGAACTGTGGTGTTGGAGAAGACTCTTGAGAGTCCCTTGGACTGCAAGGAGATCCAACCAGTCCATCCTATAGGAGATCAGTCCTGGGTGTTCTTTGGAAGGACTGATGCTAAAGCTGAAACTCCAGTACTTTGGCCACCTCATGCGAAGAGTTGACTCATTGGAAGAGACTCTGATGCTGGGAGGGATTGGGGGCAGGAAGAGAAGGGGACGACAGAGGATGAGATGGCTGGATGGCATCACTGACTCGATGGACCTGAGTCTGAGTGAACTCCGGGAGTTGGTGATGGACAGGGAGGCCTGGCGTGCTGCGATTCATGGGGTTGCAAAGAGTCGGACACGACTGAGCGACTGAACTGAACTGAACTGAAATTAGAAACAGCAAGAAACAATGACCAGAGATGCAAAGTAAATCGGTGGCAGCAAGGAAGGACCAGAAATACTAACACAGAGGGAAAGAGAGAGATTAAAGCCACTGAAGGCAGAAGATACGGTCAGCCCGCCTGACAGCCTGCTCATGCAAATAAGGCACAACACAGGCTTTTCTCAAGTTCGAAACACATGACATTTACAGAAAAAAAAAATCATTTAGAGAAGTACTAAGTACTCCTCCACATCAAAAGGAAGCAAAATTTAATAGAAAATTAAAAGGTATAAAGATGGCCAATTAGTGTATGGCTGTGTAAATTCAGGCAAGATGAAAACCAAGATAATGTAATTTACTGCCTTTTACAGTTCCTGTTGGTAAAAACTGAACAGATAAATAAAACCTAGTATTGACAAGGCATTTTGTATATAATGTTGGAAAAAGCTATCATTTTAAGATACAAATACCACCTTCATTATTAGGCAATTATCTGCATGCACACACACAGCTAGGGCAGGAATATGTACGAGTAAGATCATTCTAGCGTTTTCACTACTTGTGAAAAATAGAAAAAAATTGTCAATTTTTGTTTGTGGAGGACTGGTTTAATCTCTGAACTATCTGTATAAAGGGAATGGCAGGTGTTTAGAGTACAAGTTAGGATATAGGAACTCTGTATTTGTTGATATAGAAAGATCTTCAAGATGAACCAAGTAACAGGCTTGGTATTTACTCATAGTTATAATATGAATTCCTATGTTCCTCAAAAGACTATAGCTTATATTCATATAAAAATCCATTAAAAATCCACAATGAATTGTTCATAGTGATTACAGCTGAATGAAACTGAGCATTTGGGAGTAGAAGTGATACTTTATACCTTCCCATTCCTTTTGAAATTTTAATCACATGCTTGTATTCTTTTCATTTTTAATGATATAAGACTTTAGAAGTTTTTCATTAAAAGGGGTTAGATATTTTTAAGTTTAAGGGTTTTTTATGGAGGAAAAAATCATTAACCAGCAAAACAGACTACTCATCAATGTTTTCCCTCATGGTTTAGCATAGCTAAGACTTCACTCTGAAACATACACCATTATTTTTACTGGCAACTAAGAAATCATACAATTATATTGGAACTAGTGTTGAATAATTTTATTTTGTTCACATAAAGAAACATGAATAAAATATATAGCTATAATTTAAATCTGACACAAGTATTAAAATTACATGCCCTGCATTCATTTTGCTACACCGCAGCAAACAGAATTTTTCCTCTCCTAGAACTTACAATGAAAGCCTGCAAAGGAGGCCTTCTTTCTTTTCTCGGAGAAACATCTTGGAGTTTTAAGTATACCATGAACTGACAAGTTTCAAACCTGAATTTCGTAATTAACCAATGTCATTTCTTAGAAAATGATATATATCACAGGCTTTGTGTATAGTACTATTGTTTTCCCTTAGATTATGTTTTGTTATCTCACACCCCAATTAATGATTATTCTTAATATATAGTGACTCCTGTTAGCATGATTACTGAAACAATGAGACCCTTAAATATTGATTTCAGCTGCTCCCAGAACCTGACTATACCTACAGGACACAGAAATTGTTATCAATGATGAAAACACATATTAATTAATTTTAATTTATTTATCTACCCTCTCTTGCAACATAGAGACTTAAATGCAAAGGAAATGGAAGCCAGTTGCCAAGTATTTTCAGAAGTCTTATATTTAAGGTAAATTAGGAAAGACTAAGGTATGGTTTGATTATATTTATCCTTAGGTTATAAAAGTTATAATACAGTACGTTTTAGATTCAGTCTTTCTAACGCTCCTATGGGTCCAGCTCCCAGAAAGAATCAGGAGACAAAAATCCATGTTTTAAGAAAATTCATTATGATACAGGGGAAATTCACCTACTTGTAGATAACCACTGTGCTTTTGCAATTCAGATGTGAAGTTACTATGATGAGTACTTTAAACACACACACACATACACACACACATGCAGACACACTATACTCTTTGCTTTATAAGATGAGAAAAAGATAAATACTGTATATTAACACATATATATGGAATTCAGAAAGATAGTACTGACGATCCTCCAGCAGGGTAACAAAGGAGACGGAGGCTAAAGAACAGACCACTGGACTCTGTGGGAGAAGGCGAGGGTGGGATGATCTGAGAGAGAAGCGTTGAAACATGTACATTACCATATGTAAAACAGACGACCGAATGCAAGTTCAAGCAGGACGCAGGGCACCCAAAGCCGCTGCTCTGGGACCACCCAGAGGGAGAGGGTAGGGAAGGAGGTGGGAGGGTGGTTCAGGGTAGGGGGGACACATGCATACCTGTGGCCTATTCATGTGGATACATGGCAAAAACCATCACAATATTGTAAAGTAATTATCCTCCAATTAAAATAAATTTAAAATCATAAAAAATATACACTGAAAACCTGGAAAAAGCCATAGAAAATGATTCCTCTCAAGAAAGAGTGTGTTTATTCTGTGCAGTTCCATTAATTATCCTAATTGTCTGAGGAACCTTGAAGTGTCCTCTCTGTTGAACTGGACCTGGCCGTTTGCGTGGCTGACCACGTGTGGCTCTCCCTACATGGAGTTCAGTGAAAACTTCAAATCAACATATCAGCTCTTATTTGAAAGAGCTTATTCACCCACTGGTTTGTTTCATCTACTACAGTTCAGTCCTCTCAGAGAAACACTGAAAGGTTCAACTGGCGTGTTAAAGTTGAATTAAACTAGTTACACTTTTTATAGTTTCCCAGGTGGTGCTAGTGGTTAAAGAACCCACCTGCCAATGCAAGAGACATGCCAGACATGAGTTCGATCCCTGAGTCGGGAAGATCCCCTGGAGGAGGGCATGGCAATGCACTCCAGTATTCTTGCCTGGAGAATCCCATGGACAGAGGAGCCTGGCGGGCTACAGTCCATGTGGTTGCAAAGAGTCAGACACGACTGAAGCGACTTAGCACAGCACGCTTTTTACTTTTCGGATGGTCACGGATATCAGTGTCAAAACAGAGATCTGTCTGTCGTTCAGCCACGGGAGATGAAGTCAATCAAGGCTAAACTCTGTCCACAACATCTGCTCAGATATGCTCCTTGATAACGAGACTGGGTAACACCCTCAGAACGGATAGCGTCTCTAACTTACAGAACATAAAACTCATGAAAAGAGTGTTTTCCTTAACAAACTTACAATATTATTGCATTGCAGACACTGTTTTAAGTACACTGCTTAAGTACTGTTTTAAGTACGATTATAGACTCATTTGGGACTTGTAGGTGGCCAAAGTGATAAAGAATCTGCCTGCCAATGTAGGAGGTGCTAGAGATACAGGTTCCATCCCTGGGTCAGGAAGATTCCCCTGGATTAGCAAATGGCAACCCACTCCAGTGTTCTTGCCTGGGAAATCCCATGGACAGAGGAGCCTGGGGGCTACAGTCCATGGGGCTGCAGAGAGTTGGACACAACTGAGCATGCACATACCCAGTCGTCTTGAAGCAGGCTTTTCTTTTTAAAAAAATAATTTTCACAATTTCTTTTTTACCCTTTTGCTTGCTTGAGAATAAATCTCCATTAAAAAATTATTTTGTACAGAATAAAAAGTGCCATATTCTTCATTTAAACATGAAGAAATCTAAGGGCTGAGTAATTCGCCCAAGGTCATGCAGCTGGTCGGTCAGTGGCAGAGCTGGGGTTTGAACTCAGGTACCATGGTATCAGCATCCAAGTTCTGAATGACTTTGCTACACTGCTCCTGTGACTCTGATGAAGTTTTCTCAATCTCAGCACTATTAACATTTGGGGTTGGATAATTCTCTGTGCAGGGGACTGTCCCATCCACTGTAATATCCCTGACCTCTGCTCACTAGGTGCCTGCAGCATCCACCCACACCCCATGGTCCGCCAGGCTCCTCTGACCATGAGATTCTCCAGGTAAGAATACTGGAGTGGGTTGCCAGTTCCTTCTCCAGGAACCCTGGTCTCCCACATTGCAGGCAGATTCTTTACCATCTGAGCCACCATGGAAGCCCCCAAAACAAAAATGCTCCTCTGACCATGAGATTTCTTCAGGCAAGAATACTGGAGTGGGTTGCCAGTTCCTTCTCCATAGAACCCTGGTCTCCCGCATTGCAGGCAGATTTTTTACCATCTGAGCCACCATGGAAGCCCCCAAAACAAAAATGCCTTCAGATATTGCCACATGTCCCCTGTTAAAAAATCATCCACTATTTCTATCATTGAAACAGAGACTGATTAAAGGAAACTGATTAGAGTAATAGAAAAATATGAAATGACTAAAAACAATCCCACCTTTTGAGACAGACTTACTAGGAAACATCTCAGCATATTCCTTCATGTTTTTACGTTGTCTCTCTTTCCTAGCTTTCTTCTAAACTCTTCTTTGGCTTAGGCAGCTAGAAAAAAGAGCTCTTTCCTTTTTACTTTAAACTCCAAGCACTTGAGAATTTACGATGTACTCAATGTTGTCCGAGATGATGGGTGTTCAGAATTATAACACAGATTTTAGCTTAGTTGAAGAAAAGCAGCAACAGAGAAGCTAGTGTCAGCAGGGCAGAAGGCTGTTCTTCCAACCTTTCCGGGCTTTATAATGACCCTGCCCACCTTGCTGCTAATGGTTAAACGCTCTGTTTTTAACACTGTATTGTTTTTAAGATTTTTTTAACGTGGACCATTTTAAAAGTCTTTATTGAATTTGTTACAATATTGCTTCTTTTGTTTACGTTCTGTTTTTTTGGCATTCAGGCATGTAGACTCTTAGCTCCCTGACCAGGGATGGAACCTGCACCCCCTGTATTGGAAGGCAAAGTCTTAACCACCGGACCAGCCAGGGAAGTCTCCAGGCATTATTATTTGGCATCCTGCTACTCCCAATGCTATCACAGAGTCCAGTTCTGTACTGACATTTCCTAACATTGGCTGAGCTTACAGAACTGAACACCTATACTGAGCACCACAGTGATGACCTTCTCACTCGTGAATTTCTGATAGCTTTGGCCTATGGGCTTCCCTGGTGGCTCAGACAGTAAAGAATCTGTCTGCAATGGGGGAGACCCACGCTCAATCCCTGGGTCGGGAAGATCCCCTGGAGAAGGGAATGGCAATCCCCTCCAGTATTCTTGCCTGGAGAATTCTATGGACAGAGAACCCTGGCAGGCTACAGTCCATGGGTTGCAAAGAGTTGGACCTGACTGAGCAGCTAACACACTTCATCTATGACGTTTCTTACTGGTGGTCTTGGGGAGCACAGTCATCTGATTGGTTTTCTGCCCATTAATACATTCATTCCATATCCAGTGTCTCTAGCTACACACTCTCTGAATCTTTCTACACTTTCTTGTAGCATTTGCAAAGGAAATTTGAACATTCTGTTTCACTCTTCATATGGGCTATCACTTTCTTCAATCTTTCTAAGAACCACATTACCAACCCATTAGCCTCATCAGGGTGTTCAGTGTTCACCCAGAAGAACAGAGAATGTTCTCATAATTGATAAACTCTAAGTTTCCTTCCCCTTGAACAAGAATCCTTAGGATCCAGCCCGACATGTACTAACTAGCTCTGATTCACATGTGAGCGACGTTCTAGAATTTCTCTGGGTCGTATCCTCTTCCCTCTCTTACTATTCCCAGCACTTCCCTAGCCTGGTGGAGTGTTTTAACTCTATGACTCAAGTGTGGAGAAGGAAATGGCAACCCACTCCAGTGTTCTTGCCTGGAGAATCCCAGGGATGGGGGAGCTGCCATCTATGAGGTCGCACAGAGTCGGACATGACTAAAGCGACTTAGCAGCAGCAGCAGCAGCATGACTCAAGTGGAGGGGAAGGAAGATGGGGATAGAGCCTGAGCTGGGCATTTGCTGTCTTTCAAGGCAGAGGCTTCCGCCTCACCTTCAGGCAAGGGGGTGGGGGAACAACAGACTTTCACATGAGAAATGGACCATTTCTTCCTGTCCAGAGAGTCTAGGGGTATCTGGGTGTGATAGGGAGCTTCTAAAGTGGCTTCAATGATCTCCACCCCTGCCATTCACGCCCTTAGGTAATCACCTACCTTGGGGGTTGTTTAGACCCAGTGACTTGCTTTTAATAAGAGCAGTGCAGCACAAGTGATGGGGATGTCGTTCAGACACTAGTTACAAAAGCAGTTGACTTTCTCTGGTTTCACTCCCCTCTCTGGTTCTATTTGCCTGCTTCTGTCTCTTGGGACCTGCTTTAATTAAAGAGGCACATGGATCAGGGAAGAGAAGATGGTTTCCAAATAGAGATAATAAGGAACTGAGGTCCTAGGTCCAAAGAGCCCCAAGAAAATGAATGTCACCAACAACCAGGTGGATAAGCTGGGGAGTCACGTTTCCCCCAGTCGATCCTTGAGATGACTGCATTGTCAGCTTACACCTAATCACACCATTTGGGAGACTCTAATCTAAAGAGCTTTCCTCAGACCAGCCAAAGACCAGAAATCACTGACCCACAGAAACTGTGAATTAATAAATGTTGCTTCTTTAAGCCTGTAAGACTGGGGGTAGTTTGTTACAGAGTAACAAAAAACTGATACATTCAAGTCAAGGACTGACTTGAACATGGCCTGAATTTCCTTTTCCTGTTTCTAGGAAATGGTCATGCCAAGGTCTAGAATATAAGCTGTCTTTTCCCTACCCTCAGAGGTTGCAGGAAGAAATAAAGAAATAAATCCCATGCATGTATAGAGAACAAAAACAATTGTTTTGGGATTTAAAACATTTTTTTAAATAGAAACACATTTGTTAAATACAGCAACAAATTAATATTTGGAATAGAATACAGCTTGTTGGTTGCACATATCAAGCTGGAGAAAATCATGTTCAATTAATCTAAGTCCACTTCTGTGATGGACAAGAATATATAAATATATGATATATGAACACGGGCTTCCCAGGTGACGCAGTGATAAAGAATCCACCTGCCAATGCAGGAGACACAAAAGATGAGGGTTCGATCCCTGGGTTGGGAAGATCCCCTGGAGTAGGAAATGGCAACCCACTGCAGTATTCTTGCCTGGAAAAATCTCATGGACAGAGGAGCCTGGGGGGCAACAGTCCATAGGGCCACAAAGAGTCAGACACAACTGAGTGCACACACATATGAATAGCCGTGTAATTTATATTCTGCTAAGTAAAATGCCAAAAACAGAAAGACAGGCTTTTATTGCTGACAAACAGGCATCTATCTTAAATAACTATCAAATGACCCTCCATCATTAACCAGCTTATAATTTCCAACAAATAACAGGAAAAACTTACTAACCACCTTGAAAATAATGACAAGAAATCAGTCATCTTTACATGTATACAGATATATATATACATATACACATATATAAGTTTTATGAGAACAAATAAATACAAGCAAACATCCCACTGAATTTCATCTTTGGCAGTTACTAGGTACAGACAGGTAAACAGAAGTAAAGAAAAATGAAGTATATTACCTGATGGGTTACTTTTTCAAAAATATAAAAATAAACTGCTTTTCGAAAAAGCAGGTTTTGTAGGTTTTTATTTAAATTTACACTCAAACAATAAGAAAATGGTGACAAGTATAAAGCAATATCAGAACTCAGGTTGATACTTTCTATTTTGATTTTGTCTAAACTTTAGCTCAATGGTCAGAGTGCTAAACACTCATCGTGGCAAAAGAAGGTACAATTTTTTCTATTTTAAATGAGCAAGACTATTTTCTCCCCTCTATGCTAAAAAGACAGATATGCTCACATCACTCACGTCAAAGTAACACTTTTATCAGGAATTAGAGCACCAGATGACCCATAAAAAGATAGAATCAGTATCTTATATATCAAAGCAACAATAACTAACTGGTTTTGAAACAGTCATGTTAATCATAGCCCTCTTGTAATCAGAAAAGTAACATGTCCTCATAGTAAAGATACTGTTTCCTATGGACAAAGCATCATTTCATTATTACTAACAAAAGAGCACAATACCCAAGTAATCTTTTCACTTTTCAAAGCTGTGGAGAACATTCACATTCTCTGAAATCATCATTAAAAGCTGAAACAAAAAGCAGTCAACTAGTTAAAACACACAATATGTATGTACATATACCCACAGATACTCACACACAAACACTTTCTCTCATGTTAAACTCAACAATAAAAATATTCCTAAATAAAACTCAACATTCAAAAAACTAAGATCATGGCATCTGGTCACATCACTTCATGGCAAATAGATGGGGAAACAATGGAAACAGTGGCAGACTTTATTTTCTTGGGCTCCAAAATCACTGCAGATGGTGACTGCAGCCATGAAATTAAAAGACGCTTGCTTCTTGGAAGAAAACTATGACCAAACTAGACTGCATAAGGCAAAGGCAATGCCAAAGAATGCTCAAACTACCGCACAATTGCACTCATCTCACACGCTAGTAAAGTAATGCTCAAAATTCTCCAAGCCAGGCTTCAACAATATGTGAACCGTGAACTTCCAGATGTTCAAGCTGGTTTTAGAAAAGGCAGAGGAACCAGCGATCAAATTGCCAACATCTGCTGGATCATCGAAAAAGCAAGAGAGTTCGAGAAAAACATCTATTTCTGCTTTATTGATTATGCCAAAGCCTTTGACTGTGTGGATCACAATAAACTGTGGAAAATTCTGAAAGAGATGGGAATACCAGACCGCCTGACCTGCCTCTTGAGAAACCTGTATGCAGGTAAGGAAGCAACAGTTAGAACTGGACATGGAACAACAGACTGGTTCCAAATAGGAAAAGGAGTATGTCAAGGCTGTATATTGTCACCCTGCTTATTTAACTTATATGCAGAGTACATCATGAGAAATGCTGGGCTGGAAGAAGCACAAGCTGGAATCAAGATTGCTGGGAGAAATATCAATAACCTCAGATATGCAGATGACACCACCCTTATGGCAGAAAGTGAAGAAGAACTAAAAAACCTCTTGATGAAAGTGAAAGAGGAGAGTGAAAAAGTTGGCTTAAAGCTCAACATTCAGAAAACTAAGATCATGGCATCCGGTCCCGTCACTTCATGGCAAATAGATGGGGAAACAGTGGAAACAGTGTCAGACTTTATTTTTCTGGGCTCCAAAATCACTGCAGATGGTGACTGCAGCCATGAAATTAAGACACTTATTCCTTGGAAGGACAGTTATGACCAACCTAGATAGCATATTCAAAAGCAGAGACATTACTTTGCCAACAAAGGTCCGTCTAGTCAAGGCTATGGTTTTTCCAGTGGTCATGTATGGATGTGAGAGTTGGACTATAAAGAAATCTGAGTGCTGAAGAATTGATGCTTTTGGACTGTGGTGTTGGAGAAGACTCTTCAGAATCCCTTGGACTGCAAGCAGATCCAGCCAGTCCATCCTAAAGGAGATTAGTCCTGTGTATTCATTGGAAGGACTGATGCTGAAGCTGAAACTCCAATCCTTTGGCCACCAGATGCGAAGAGCTGACTCATGTGAAAAGACCCTGATACTAGGAAAGATTGAAGGCAGGAGGAGAAGGGGATGACAGAGGATGAGATGGTTGGACATGAGTTTGAGTAAACTCAATAGACATGAGTTTGAGTAAACTCAATGGACATGAGTTTGAGTAAACTCAATGGACATGAGTTTGAGTAAACTCTGGGAGTTGGCGATGGACAGGGAGGCCTGGCGTGCTGCAGTCCATGGGGTCACAAAGAGTCAGACACGACTGAGCGACTTAACTGACTGACTGACTGACTGAGACAGCATATTAAAAAGCAGAGACATTATTTTGCTGACAAAGGTCCATCTAGTCAAGGCTATGGTTTTTCCAGTAGCCATGTATGGATGTGAGAGTTGGACTATGAAGAAAGCTTGATGGACAGGAGTTTGAGCAAGCCCCGGGAGTTAGTGATGGATGGGGAAGCCTGGCGTGCTGCAGTATATGGTGTCGTAAAGAGTCAGACACGACTGAGCAACTGAACTGACTGACTGAAATAATCATCTTTATTAATTTAAACTGTTTCTGTTCTGAAGATGGTACATACTACAAAAATGATTAAGGCTTGTGATTGTAATTATATATTCCTTTATGATTGATGTCTCATAGTGGAATTTAAATTTCCCTTTGCCACTTTAAAGTAAGGTGATTGAGGGGCTTCCCTGGTGGTCCAGTGGTTAAAACTCCACACTCCCTTGGGGAACTAAGATCCCACATGCCAGAGAATAAAAGCAAAACAAAACAAGATGATCGCACATCTTGTGCAATACTTCCGGGGGTAGGTAGTGTAAGCTGAACCCAGTTAGGATATATCCCACATTTCCGGAACTTGGCACAAAAGTTTAGATCACATCTATCTAAAAACCTGACAATTACCAGACCATCTCCTGGTACCCGCTTAATTTATTCCTAAAATTTTACCCTACTTGTTATTGCTACATTATATGTAGGTTAAGACTTTGGCCAAATATTTTGGTCTTTTCCTACATTTTACAATTCTCCTTTACATTCAGTCTTTGGTGTTCCAAAAGACCCTTACTAAAATAAGTACTCACTCATCAGCAACATAAATATTAGACCCAACTAAAATCTCCCTTTTCCCCCAAATTTTTACCAACATGCTCTTCTGAGAGATTTACAAAAGTTGCAAGCAAAAATAACAAAACTGTTGTTCATCCTTATAGAGAATCTAGCTTTTTTTGTTCTGTACAAAATAATTTTTAAACGAAGATTTTCAAGCACAAGAGTAAAGTAAAACAGTGAAAAAAAAATCTGAAAATTATTTTTTAAAAAAGAAAAGGCTGCTTAAAGATTTTGTGTGTGCATGATCAGTTGTGTCTGACTCTTTGTAACACTACGGACTGTAGCCTGCCAGACTCCTCTGTCCATGGAATTTTCCAGGCAAGAATACTGGAGTGGGTTGCAATTTCGTCCTCCAGGGGACCTTCCCAACCCAGGGATCAAAATCCCATCTCCTGTGTCTCCTGCATTGGCAGACAGATTCTTTACCACTGAGATATTTGGGAAGCGCTTATGCTCAGATAACTCTCAAATGTAATATTCAGTCATTTAAATTTGATATGCGTCTATTATGGTCCAGATGTGTTTGCTTATTCACAGTGAAATATTTGATAATGCATCAGAGACAGTCCAAAAAATGGTCAAAATTATTATTCATTACAAAACATTCAAGTTGAATGTGTTTACTCAATGAGCAATTATAGATTTAATATCCAAGACTGGTTATAGTGTCACACTGCTTCCCAGAATATTTAAAATCAAGTAGTTCTGCTGCTTTGTCAAAAAATAATATTGTTTATGCACATAAATGATTTACATACCCAAATACATGGTAATGAAACATGAAATAAAGTAGAAAACTGAAATTACTCCTTCCTCAAAGCACAATATTCTATTAACTCCTTAGTTTTAAACAAAAATAATCCTATTTTGTGTGATTATGAAGGTTACATAATGAAACACAGGCAATAAAAGTCCCAAACTGATCTGTTCCAACAGGTATACGAAATACAACATATGTTTAAAAGTGAGATTCAGTAGGGGCAAACAGGGGCAAAACAGAATTCTGTGTGATTTAAATTTTTCAGAAATACAATTGCGGCAAGCCCTCCGGAGTTAATATGCAAATGAATGATGTAAATTGGAATGGTCAGATTCTGGAGTCTGTCCACTACAACTGGATATTAGCATAGGAATGTAAATAATATTATGCTAGAAATTGCACACGATTCTAGCAATTGACTTTTTAAAAAGATAACGATAGTTTTTGTTTTGTTTTTGCTTTTTTTTTTTTTTTTTTACTATTCTTGTCCTTAATCAAACAGTCTTGTGTAGACTTTGCGTATCCAGATTCTGCTAAGAAAAAAAAAAAAAGGTATTTCCTCACGTTATAACATAGGTGTTGCTATCAGCTTCACAAAGCAGCCAGCCTAGGCAGTGAAATGCAAGCTACAGACAGTCCAAATACTCATAAAATCTGTAAATTGTGCCGCTTCAAAATGTCATTTCGTTTCACCGCTAACCCTCATATCACCACCAGTACTCTAAGAGACAGAGGGAAGGTTGACAAAAACTATTACACTGGTAAGTAATTCTGATAGATTAAAGAAGTTTACCTTAACAGAGGCTTACAGTTAATTAACATAGCAGACCTGATGAAAATGTGCTCCCTTTAATAATGCAGCACATTGCCAGCTATTCATTTTGTACTATGCAACAGTATTTATCATTGGATCAATAGTAATCTAGTAGTTTTTAAAGAGTTAATCTTAACCCGTGGCAGATTCATGTTGATGTGCGGCAGAACCAATACAATATTGTAAAGTAATTAGCCTCTAATTAAAATAAATAAATTAAAAAAAAATAAAAACATAAAGTTAATCTTTCAAACAGTTCACAAAGTAATTTACACACTGGGGAAATCAGGCACAGCAGATTACCTACCTATCTGAGGTTTTTTCAGGAGAGAAACACTTTCTATTTATTAATATTACAGTGAGGACACCGCTGATCTGTGTCTCGAAGGCTTACACGTCTTTTACAATGTGATTTCAATAGAGGAAATCTCAGTCTTTGATCTTTATGAGTTACTTTTTCACTGTCATTCTTTTAACGAGTTAATATTTTGATGATAGAGAAGAAAAACATTTCTAGACTTTAAAGTCACATACTTGATCTTCAGGTGAGGTACTCTACTTGGCAGGTAATTTTTAAAAGCCGTAGCTTCTGTGCCGTATTTTTGCTATTGTATAAATTAAGAAATAAAATGCTATGAAGAGCAAGAAATCATACTACACATAGTTAGCAACACAGTAATTCATCCTCAGCATCAAGAACGAAGTATAATATCTTTCAAAAGGAGTTACCATGGTTAATCTCTTTGAATGTTATCTGAAATTTGGAACATTAGCTTTAAAATGATCTTTACTATTTAATTTTGCTCTGACTAGACCTTTAACACATAAATGACTTGATGGGAAAAGTTTTAGAGATAACTTACAAACATACACACACATCCCCCATCACTATCACCATCAACTTCTTCACCACAAACTATAATTTGTTGTTGTTGTTCAGTTGCTAAATCCTGTCTGAATATCTGCAACCCCATAGACTACAGCACACCAGGCTACCCTGTCCTTCACTATCTCCTGGAGTTTGCTTAAACTCATATCTGTTGAGTCGGTGATGCCATCCAACCATCTCATCCTCTGAAGCCTCTTCTCCTCCTGCCTTCAATCTCTCCCACCAGCAGGGTCTTTTCCAATGAGTTAGTTTTTCGCATCTGGTGGCCAAAGTATTGAAGCTACAGCTTCAGCATCAGTCCTTCTAATGAATATTCAGGACTGAAAAATTAGGATACTCAGTTTCCTTTAGGATAGACTGGTTGGATCTCCTTGCAGTCCAAGGGACTCTCAAAAGTCTTCTCCAACACCAGAGATCAAAAGCATCAGTTCTTTGGTGCTTAGCCTTCCTTATGGTCCAGCTCTCATATCCATACATGACAACTGGAAAAACCATAGCTTTGATTATACGAACCTTTGTTGGCAAAGTGATGTCTTTGCCTTTTAATATGCTATCTAGCTTTCCTTCCCAGAGAAGGCAATGGTTCCCCACTCCAGTACTCTTGCCTGGCAAATCCCATGGACAGAGGAGCCTGGTAGGCTGCAGTCCACGGGGTCGCTAGGAGTCGGACACGACTGAGCGACTTGACTTTCACTTTTCACTTTCATGCATTGGAGAAGGAAATGGCAACCCACTCCAGTATCCTTGCCTGGAGGATCCCAGGGATGGGGGAGCCTGGTGGGCTGCCGTCTATGGGGTCGCACAGAGTCGGACACGACTGAAGCGACTTAGCATAGCATAGCTTTCCTTCCAAGGAAGGAACAAGCATCCTTTAATTTCATGGCTTCAGTCACTGTCTGCAGTGATTTTGGAGCCTAAGAAAATAAAATCTGTAATAATTTAGTATTTCCCAAATATGCTTGATCAAACAAATTGACCCTAGAAATTTCCAAGGAGATTCTGATTATATAGCTGTAGAGATATTAGCAAACATATCCAGATCAGTTTTGTCTTCTGTATATATTTGCAAAACACCAATTCATTCTAGAATGTGATAGTTTGTTTTTGTTGTTGTTGTTTTTATTTTTGCATAACTTTAAAATACAAGAAAATCTGGTTCTAATTTTCTGCAAAGCACTCCATGCCACAAACCTCATAGTACTTCCAAATAGTATTTGGATTAAACTTAGAATCATAGTTTATGAAACCATAGTTTACTCATGCTTTTTTCCCTTCTTCTTCTAGACTTTCAGTATTATTAGGGCAATAAAATACTGAGCTATTACAGAATATTGTTTTGAGTTACCTATAAAAGAAAAACTTTCTGGTTTAGCAATTGACTTGCCCAAATCGATTATCAATCAAGAACACATTCATTGCATTTAGCACATATATCTAAGAATCTACAACTCTTTGATTCTTTGGCATTTTTAACTGATTCAATTCAGTTCAGTTACTCAGTTGTGTCCAACTCTTTGTGACCCCATGGACTGCAGCATGCCAGGCCTCCCTGTCCATCACCAACTCCCAGAGCTTGCTCAAACTCATGTCCACTGACTCGGTGATGCCATCCAACAATCTCATCCTCTGTTGTTCCCTTCTCCTCCTGCCTTCATCTTTCCCAGCATCAGGGTCTTTTCCAGTGAGTCAGCCTTTCGCATCAGGTGACCAAAGTATTGGGACTTCAGCTTCAGCATCAGTCCTTCCAGTGAATATTTAGGACTGATTTCCTTTAGGATGGACTGGTTGGATCTCCTTGCAGTCCAAGGAACTCTCAAGAGTCAATTTAAATTGAAAAAAAAAAAAAGAGTCTTCTCCAACAGCACAGTTCAAAAGCATCAGTTCTTCAGTGCTCAGCTGTCTTTACAGTCCAACTCTCATATCCATACATGACTACCAGAAAAACCATAGCTTTGACTAGACAGATCTTTGTGGACCTTTTACCTGATTAGATGACTCAATAAATTAAAAGAGAAAAATTCAAAACAGCTGGTCAGTGACATGAATGATAATGATATTCAGTGACAGGATAATAATAAACCAAATGTCTAACAAAGTTGAACACAGTTTTCTATGTAGCTAGTGCTTTAAAATACTATGGTTATTGACATTTGAAAAGAATTCTGTCACATAGTTTGTTCTTTATCTAGTTGAATGCACAGCTTTTAATAGAGAGGATCACTGTGATTATCACGACTGCAGCTCCCCAATGCTAATCCAGCCAAGTGAAGACTTGGTGATGGCAGTGGTTGTGGAGTTATTCACTGATTTATTTTCAGCCTTTCTCTGTGTAATGAGTTACTCATCTCACTTTCCCTTTTTTGTTCCATGTACTCATTTTTAAGTAAAACACATTGCTTGTTTTTCTACTAGAAATATTCAAAAAGTGGAGGAAAAAAAAGCAATTACTACCTTGGGAATACCAGACGACCTGACCTGCCTCTTGTGAAACCTATATGCAGATCAGGAAGCAACAGTTAGAATTGGACATGGAACAACAGACTGGTTCCAAATAGGAAAAGGAGTGTGTTAAGGCTGTATATTGTCACCCTGCTTATTTAACTTATATGCAGAGTACATCATGAGAAACGCTGGGCTGGAAGAAGCACAAGCTGGAATCAAGATTGCTGGGAGAAATATCAATAACCTCAGATATGCAGATGACACCACCCTTATGGCAGAAAGTGAAGAGGAACTCAAAAGCCTCTTGATTAAAGTGGAGGAGGAGAGTGAAAAAGTTGGCTTAAAGCTCAACATTCAGAAAAATAAGATCATGGCATCCGGTCCTATCACTTCATGGCAAATAGATGGGGAAACAGTGGAAACAGTGTCAGACTTTATTTTTTTGGGCTCCAAAATCATTGCAGATGGTGATTGCAGCCATGAAATTAAAAGATGCTTACTCCTTGGAAGGAAAGTTATGACCAACCTAGATAGCATATTAAAAAGCAGAGACATTACTTTGCCAGCAAAGGTCCATCTAGTCAAGGCTATGGTTTTTTCCAGTGGTCATGTATGGATGTGAGAGTTGGACTAGGAAGAAAGCTGAGAGCCAAAGAATTGATGCTTTTGAACTGTGGTGTTGGAGAAGACTCTTGAGAGTCCCTTGGACTACAAGGAGATCCAACCAGTCCATTCTAAAGGACATCAGTCCTGGGTGTTCATTGGAAGGACTGATGCTGAAGCTGAAACTCCAATATTTTGGCTACCTCATATGAAGAGTTGACTCATTGGAAAAGGCCCTGATGCTGGGAGGGATTGGGGGCAGGAGGAGAAGGGGACGACAGAGGATGAGATGGGGGGATGGCATCACCGACTCGATGGACATGAGTTTGAGTAAAAGGTGATGGACAGGGAGGCCTGGCATGCTGCGATTCATGGGGTCGCAAAGAGTGGGACACGACTGAGCGACTGAACTGAACTGAACCTTGGTGGCACTTGGCAATAAAAGAAAAGTTTGCACACTTTCTCCACTTGAATACATTCAGCATTTTCCTTAAAATTAACTCCCACTCTGTTCCCTGGACTATACTCTTCAATGAACATATAACTCACTGAATGTTCTGTTTCTCTTGGTAAGTAGAACCAGAGACTTGTTCAAAATGCTGACAGCACATTAGCTCAGACATATAGAGACACACTCTGAAGACTGTAAGCTTTCTCCTCCACATTGTTTTTCTAGGCATCTACCAAGAGGGAATGAAAATGAGTAAGGCTTGGAGCAGTGTTCAGATCTTGCCATTCATGCTCCGCATTTTTAAACGGAGTCCACCTTTATTTGGTTACGGTTGGCTATTAACGGAGAGGGTTTGCGTTTAATTCTATCTGCTACATGATTGGAGCTATCCACAAAGAACATCTTGGTGGTACACAATGAGACTATAATTTTTCTGTATTCCTGCCTGAAATTTTGGTTCAGTAGTCCATATATGATCGCATTGAGGCAGCTGTTGAAATATGCCATATAGTAACTGGCCACAAACAGCCACTCAGGGATCCTGGGTGCCATGCTGGCCGGGTCCGAGGCCACAACGAGACCAATGAAGTTCAGAGGAGCCCAGCAAATAGCAAAGAGGACAAAAACCACAAACATGGTGACAAAATTCCTGAAGTCCTGGGGCTTCAGTTTCGGTTTGTTGTCAGGTTTCACCCTCCATCTGACCTGAAGAACCAGGGCCCAGATTCTCAGGTAACAGAAGATGACTACGAGCATCGGAACGATGAAATGGAACACCACCACTGCGATCGTGTAGGCTGAGCTGACGGACTGCGTGAAGGTACAGGAATAGATCCTCGGGTCGTACTGCAGGGTCCCCACACACAGGTTGGGCACGATCGCCACGAGCGTCAGCATCCATATCAGGAACACGTAGCAGAGGGAATTCGTGCTGCTATACAGCTTGTCGTATCTGAGGCTGTGGCAGATGCAGCAATAGCGGTTGATGGCAATTCCCGTGATATTGAAAACGGACCCAATGACGCTCAAGCCCATCAGGAAGCCACTAAGTTGGCAATGCAGGGAGCTCAGGCTCCACCCATCGTTAACTATAGACACCAGCGCCAAGGGGTATGGATACACAGCCACCAGCAGGTCTGCAACTGCCAGGCTCACCACAAACACATTCCCTAAAAGAGAAAGGTTTAGAAAACATGGGTTAGGGCCAGTTTCACAGGGGTTGCATGGGTTTTCTTTCACAGGTATTCAAGAAAGAGCTGTGTCGGCTGCTCGGATGACCCGATATCACAGTTACCGAAAGACAGTGAAAAGTGTCGGTGGCTCAGTCGTGTCCAATTCTCTGCAACCCCATGGGCTGTAACCCCATCAGCTCCTCTGTCCATGGGATTTTCCAGTCAAGAGTACTGGAGTGGGCTGCCATTTCCTTTGTGGTTAGGGCCAGTTTCCATGGGTCGCATGGGTTTTCTTTCACAGTTTTTGAAAAAGAGCTGGGTCTGCCACTCAGGTGACATGACGTCACAGCTTCTGCTGCATTCTAAAAGAAGTGGAAGCCATCTCCCTGGGAACTGAACTCTTCATTGTCCTTATCAGATCAACTCCACTGTTCCCAAGCGCCTGGATTCCCCAAACAAGGCATGTTTCATGGTCAAAACTATTCTCTTTTTAACTCCTTGGTTTCTCTTGTGCTTTAAAAAATATATATCTTGAGGATACTCACATCACGTCTTTTATTCTGGAATCGTCTACATTATCTGAGAAACCTCATATCACTTTTTTTTTTTTTTAACCTCAAGCCAGGCAGGACTTCCCTAAGTTCCAGGCCTTTTATCTCTAACTCATCAAAGGTTCTCAAATTCCTGTTCCTGGAAAACAGAGGGCCCTCATCCATAGCATAGTTATTTAAAAAGGCATCCCATTATCAGCGGCTGGGTTAGAATATTGGCTTCGCCCCTTACTAGCTGTCTAACTAGGGCAAGTTACATTATCACATCAAACTTCAATTTCCTCTTCTGTAAGTGGAGCTAATGATGGCATTGTCTTTGCAGAGTATGATGAGGACTAAATGAGGCCATCTCTGTCAAGTACTGAGCAGTGTCTGTCACATGATAGGTGATCAATAAATGCTCTACAATTCCCTCACTTCAATCCGAAGGAAAAGGGAGAAATGCTTTTAGATTTTATAAACAACTTAAGGTAGAAAAATTAAACTCTAGATAATCAGGGTAACAGTTTTATATGAACACAATAATTCAACATATTTTAAAGTTAAGTATACTCTAGTCAAATTTTACAAGCTCTTTTACAAGGATGTTAAAGTTAAGTCCCCTATACATGGACAAGCTCTGTCCCGAGAGCGTATTCTTAAGTCCAATTTGTTTGCATGTCCAACAGAGTTAGCCTAGGCACCCAACTAGTAGAATCGGCTAGATAGTACTGTACTGTAATAAGTTTATAATACTTTTCACATACATAATACATAAATGTGCTAATCACTCAGTCATGCACGACTCTTTGTGACCCCATGGACTGTAGCTCTGTCCATGGGGTTCTCTAGGGGTGAACAGTGGAGTGGGTTACCATTCCCTTCTCCAGGAGATCTTTCCAACCCAGGGATTGAACCCAAGTCTCCTGCTTTACAGGCAGATTCTTTACCATCTGAGCCACCAGGGAAGCCAAAACACATAAAAAACAAACACACAAAAAAATTAAACATTTTTAATCTTACAGATATTAAGAAGACGTGGCAAAATACACAGAAGAACTGTACAAAAAAGATCTTCATGACCCAGATAATCACGATGGTGTAATCACTCACCTAGAGCCAGACATCCTGGAATGTGAAGTCAAGTGCTCCTTAGAAAGCATCACTATGAACAAAGCTAGTGGAGGTGATGGAATTCCAGTGGAGCTATTTCAAATCCTGGAAGATGATGCTGTGAAAATGCTGCACTCAATATGCCAGCAAATTTGGCCACTCAGCAGTGGCCACAGGGCTGGAAAAGGTCAATTTTCATTCCAATCCCAAAGAAAGGCAATGCCAAAGAATGCTCAAACTACCACACAATTGTACTCATCTCACACACTAGTAAAGTAATGCTCAAAATTCTCCAAGCCAGGCTTCAGCAATACGTGAACCGCGAACTTACAAATGTTCAAGCTGGTTTTAGAAAAGGCAAAGGAACCAGAGATCAAGTTGCCAACATCTGCTGGATCATCAAAAAAGCAAGAGAGTTCCAGAAAAACATCTATTTCTGCTTTATTGACTATGCCAAAGCCTTTGACTGTGTGGATCACAATAAACTGTGGAAAATTCTGAAAGAGATGGGAATACCAGACCACCTGACCTGCCTCTTGAGAAACCTATATGCAGATCAGGAAGCAACAGTTAGAACTGGACATGGAACAACAGACTGGTTCCAAATAGGAAAAGGAGTACGTCAAGGCTGTATATTGTCACTCTGCTTATTTAACTTATATGCAGAGTACATTATGAGAAATGCTGGGCTGGAAGAAGCACAAGCTGGAATCAAGATTGCTGGGAGAAATATCAATAACCTCAGATATGCAGATGACACCACCCTTATGGCAGAAAGTAAAGAAGAACTAGAGAGCCTTGTGATGAAAGTGAAAAAGAGAGTGAAAAAGTTGGCTTAAAGCTCAACATTCAGAAAACGAAGATCATAGCATCCGGTCCTGTCACTTCATGGCAAATAAATGGGGAAACAGTGGAAACAGTGACTGACTTTATTTTGGGGGACTCCAAAATCACTGCAGATGGTGATTGCAGCCATGAAATTAAAAGATGCTTACTCCTTGGAAGGAACCAACCTGGACAGCATATTAAAAAGCAGAGACATTACTTTGTCAACAAAGGTCCATCTAGAGGTCCATGGTTTTTCCAGTGGTCATGTATGGATATGAGAGTTGGACTATAAAGAAAGCTGAGCGCCGAAGAATTGATGCTTTTGAACTGTGGTGTTGGAGAAGATTCTTGTCCCTTGGACTGCAAGGAGGTCTAACCAGTCCATCCTAAAGGAGATCAGTCCTGGATGTTCATTGGAAGGACTGATGTTGAAGCTGAAACTCCAATACTTTGGCCTCCTGATGCGAAGAGCTGACTCATTTAAAAAGATCCTGATGCTGGGAGAGATTGAGGGCAGGAGGAGAAGGGGACGATGGAGGATGAGATGGTTGGATGGCATCACCGACTCAATGGACATGAGTTTGGGTGAACTCCGGGAGTTGGTGATGCACAGGGAGGCCTGGTGTGCTGCAGTTCATAGGGTCACAAAGAGTTGGACACGACTGAGCAACTGAACTGAACTGAATTTTACAGTACTTTGAAATACAGTAGTACAGTACAACAGCTGGCACACAGGGGCTGTCATCAAGTGAACAGGCAAAAGGAATTACTGACAGGAGCGGGGAGAGGAGGTGGGAGATGGTAGAGCCGATTGTCAGCAGTAGGTGATGGAGGGCAAGCTGCAATTTCACTCACGCCTCGTGTGGATGGTACAGGTTCTGGTTCCTCGCTGGATTCAATTCTATCTCCCCTCTTGAAAAATCTGATCCTGTGTTGTCTGGATAGTAGCTCTTTTTGTTCTCATAGATAACAGTAGCACTGAATTGCATTGTGAAGAAAGGCTGTTACAACCCTTGTGTATCATTCTATGTTCAGCTCCTGTGCCTCAAAAGCTATCAGTGCCTCCTCAAACAGAACTAACTTAGGTGGCTGGACATGTGAATGCACGCTGACATCTTTGAAATTTTGCTGCTTGAAGGCTCACATGCAGGGGACTTACTGTATTTACTTTTGTGGTTTGTTTTCCTTTGTTTCATACTCTTCTTCTGCCCTGAGCAGCTCCTCATCTAACTTTTCATTGCTCCCCAGCCCTCCCAGTCTGCGTTAAAAGAAATGCTTAGAACCTTCACTGGTTTGCCTCACCACAGAAGAGCTTTCTCTTTTGAAGGTTCCTAAATCACTTTATTTTTACAACTTTCAATTTAGGAACTGTTGTAATAAATTCCATTCAGTAAAAATGTATTAAGTGCACAGGTTCTGGGGAAATGGGAATGAATGGGCAGGATTCCTCCGACCCTCAATCTTAGAAAAACAAACACAATTTAAAAGAGAAGGAAGAAGTACAACATGAGTATGTACAGAAGACGAGACAGGAAGGGAGGGGGCTGGACAGAGTGGGAAGAACGTTTCAGGCAGACTGGGGGGTATTCTGCTTTGACTACATTTACTTGTAAACTTGGCTTTCTTCTGTGTCCACACTGTCGTCCCCTGAGATTGTCTGCCTGATATTTGTATCCTGAATAGTACCCAGCTGAGACTTCTGCTCTAATGTTCAAGAAAGTAAATTAAATTGTCTTCTCTCAACATCTGAAATAAAATAACCTCTGTGAGTTTTCTGTCTGAAAAATTTTATTCCATCCTGAAAAATGCTGCAAAGAAGTGAAGTAAAAAAGCTGCAGTGACTAAAAAAGGCAAGGTTTTGCATGTAAGTAGGAATTTCAGATAGATTGTCATGAAAACAATTTTCTTTGAAAATTGGTTATACTAAGCCAAATTGAAGCAATAAAAGCAAATTTATTTTTCCCACAGTTCAATTTCAATTACCAATGAAATGTTTAAATTCTAACGTGGGCATATTTCAATAAATTTTTTGACTCAGCATGTTTAATACCTTAAAAATGAGTAGAATATATGAAACTCAGCTACAAATGAAATTGTCATGAAAACAGTACATTTTTACCCAGAACGTTATGATGACAAATGGGCTTGATATAGATTTTTAAGTTTTAAAATAAGATAATAAGTGATGTCACAAATTTCTTTCATGGCTTTAATCCTCTGCTCCATTTATTTTATAGTGATTATGCTTCTTTTCTGTTCAAATAATTACCATAATCAGATGATTCATTTACTTTTCTTTGAAATGATCCTATTTTACAAGAGGAGAAGAAAAAAATGAAGCCTTAGATTCTATGCAGATGTTGTTGTTGGGGAACTCAGCTAGAGGCTTTGTCACAGCTGCCGTGTGTGTGTGTGTATGTGTGTGTGTGTGTTGTGTTGTGTTGTGTTGTGTGGCGTGACAGGGAGGAGGAGGAAAGCTGATTCCTATTTTTCATTTAAGAATTCTACCAGATAAGAGTTATCACAATTAGACACCTTATAAGATCATCTCTTCCATCTCAGCTCTGGGTAACTCCAGATAGATACAACCTATCTGCTTTTACAGACATCTAGGAGTCTATACAACCAGCATAGAGATGCACTCTGAAATTTAAAATAATCTCTGTTAATGGCTTACTGGGTTCCAGTCCTTCCTCCAAGGTTCAAGTCTGACTTCACTCTCCCTCTTGACATCCATCGTTTCTTCTCAACTGCTTTGTCTGTGAACTTCAGGCTTGGGATGGTTAATTTTATGTGTCAACTTGACACTACCTTGGTATATGTGGTTTAACATTTCTGGGTGTGTCTCTAAGGGTGTTTCCAAAAAAAGTACATTGGAATCAGTAGACTGAGTAAAGCAGAGGCCCTCCCCAATGTGGATGAGCATCATCCAATTCATTGAGGGCCTAAAGAAACAAAAATTTGGAGGAAAGGAGAACTCAGCCTTGCTGGCTATCTACTGAGTGGGAACCTTGGTCTTATGCCATTGGACTGGGACTTCTGCCTTAGACACTCCTGACTCGAAGGTCTTCAGGCTCAGACTAGAACTCTGCCCTGGCTCTTCTGAGACTCCAGCTTCAGATGGTAGACTGTGGGATGCCTCAGCCTCCACAGTCATGTGAGCCAACTCTTCATGATAAATACAGCATCTTCAATGTATATAAATGAAACACATTTATCCCTGAAACTCTGATGAGTGCTGGGTGCTTCCATTTATTGCAGCTGCGCCCTTCTCCAGAGAAATGCCCTTAGGGGAACAATGAATGACCAGCTGACCCTGGAGCACAAAGGCCAGCCCTCCTGCCTCGAGTGGCGACAACTGCATGGTTGGATTTACTCCTAGAGGCCCTCGCCTCATGGTCAGGCCAAGTCTAGGCTTCACCAGTGATCTCACCCTTGCTTGACTCGTTCCCTGCCTGGTCTCCTTCCCTCACTAACTTCTGCTCCCTCCTGAGTGCACACTTTCTACAAACCATGAGCACCAAACCTCTGATCTTGTTCTCAACTTCAGCTTCTGGCAAAATAAGACAGACCTTCAGCTCTATAATGAGTCTGGGTGGTTTTTGAAAGAAGTCATCAGCTTCTTGGTGGAAAACGAGGAGCTAGTTCTATGCCATCTTACAAACCAAACAACCAACCTCTTTGGGTACAAGTTATAGACTCTGAATGCCTCTTGGCATCACTCTTCAATTCTTGCATCCTCGCTAGGGGTGGACATGCTTCCTACATCTCACCTCCACCTGTGCGTGGAGGTCTGTCTTCCTCTAAGACTGTATTTGAGATTTAGGACAGTGAGAAGGAATCTTTCAATCCTCCCTGACAGCAAGGTGCCTGGCACATAACAGGTACCAAGAACAGTTTCCTGGATGAACTAATACATCCCTAGTCTCTAAACAACACCTGTCCAGAGCAGAAATTGAGTGCTCTTATCTGCCCGAATTTGGGTTTCTCAACAGACCGATATTCATTCCTTCTTTCATTTTCAGCCTGGACTTCACCCATGTGCGGAGCATGATTAGAGACTCACTGAATTCATTGCTCATACAGACTTTTTTCAACTCCCCCGCAAAAAAACCTGCTGTGCCTAGACTTTAACATTAAACTGGTAAAGATCAATTAAAATGGGGGAGGGGGATGAGCTTCAGCTACTCTTGGAAACATTTTTCATTTGTTTTACGCAGGAAATCCATAGACCCAGCTCTGAGAAATCTGGTTTAATGAAGACTCTGTTTATAAACCTGGATGATATAAAAAATTCCATGTGCATATTAAACGTTAAGGGTAGGACAGGGGAAAGTTGAGATGTTGAAGGTGATGGGGTGCAGTACAGGGAATGCAGAAGGGCTTATTTTGCACATCAAAGCACTCCGGCCATCTTATATTCTTGTACTTCAAAGGAATGTATCTCAGAAACCTGTCTTTTTAGATTATCAGAGGGAAAGTAGACCAGATGCTCCGAAACAAGCCACACCTGAGTTCGAATCCTGACTATGTTGCTTACTAGATGACCTCAGCTAAATCAGAGCCTCAGTCTCTTCATATGTAATAAGTCACGATACTAACGGCCATGGTAAAGATGCAAGAGAACACACGGAACGTGCTTGGCTTTGGATAAACAATGCATTCCTTACTTCTCCTTGGCTGTGGTGGAAACAGCGTTCAGCTTCATAAAAGGTGGCTCCCCAGAGCAGATGCACATCAGGGCTGGAGGAAGCGTCTTGTCCGCCCTGGCTCTTGCCTGGATCCCTGTCACCTTGCAAGGGGCCTACTCCAGGCAAATAAGCCTGCTTTTCTTTTTTAAAACTTTCTCTTTGGCTGCACTGGGTCTTTGCTGTGGTGTGCTGGCTCTTCTCTGGTTGTGGAGCACTGGCTTAGTTGTTCTGTAGCAAGTGGAATCTTCCTGAATCAGGGATAGAACCCGTGTCTCTCTCCGGCATTGGTAGGTGGATTCTTAACCACTGGACCACCAGGGAAGTCCCCAGACAAACCTACTCTTACCCTCCTGTCCCTGCAGCTATCACCCTCTTCCTCACCCCTCCAATTTTTCAAGCAAGGCTGTCCCTCTATTTCCTTTCCACCAATTTTGAATTCACTTTCTAGAATACCTGGGCGCTCCTCACACCACATTGCTCAAACCTCTCTCCAGTCATCAATGACATTCTTCCTGACCCCTTCTCTCAGCTTCATCCTCCTTAAAGTCTCTGAAACCTAACACCCTGATCCTAGGAGACCTGTCCTTAGACTACCTTGCCTGAATAGTAGAAGACGCTGTTCCTACAACACACGACTGCGTGTGAGGACAGCTTGGCTCTCTGGCCACCTCCATCCTACTTCCTTCCTGGGTCTTCAGTCTCTTTCTCCGTCATGCTGCACCTCCCCATTCTGCTCCTTAATTTGGCCATGACTCCCTAACACTGAACACAGATGACGACTAGCTGCTCTTAACTGTTAGATAAATACAGCCTCTCTACAATAAAAGAGACTAAGAACACCATAAGGAGCTCAACATAAAGTAATATAGTACAGAAACATACCACTGCACATCACCTGTTTCAATTAAAAAAAAAAAAACTTGAGAAAAAAAAGGTAATACACCTGACCCTCTTGCCCAAGCTCAATTTTGAGTTTTTAAAGGTGTGAAATCTTGCTTAAGGATTCTGCTGATTTTCTAGATCTGGTCATTCTGTTCTTAGAAGGATGGTTCAGGGAGACACCTGTAATATGTAAATACCCATATTATAGCTGTATTGATCCAGTCTTTCATCCTTACACTGACTACAAATTACTCATGTCTGCACTATTTTTTATATCACAGAATGAAGGATGAAACTTTAAAGACAGAAATGGAATACTTGAACCACATTTTTAAAAAGGTAATCAAAAAACTCTATTAACTCTACTTGGGATGTGTGTGTGTTAGTTCAGTCGTGTCTGACTCTTTGCAACCCCATGGACTGTAGCCCATCAGGCTCCTCTGTCTATGGGATTTTCCAGGCCAGAATACTGGAGGGGGTTGCCATTTCCTTCTCCAGGGGATCTTCCTAACCCAGGGATCGAGCCCATGTCTCCTGTGTCTTCTGCATAGCAGGAAGATTCTTTCCCCACTGAGTCATTGGGGGTAGAAGGTCTCAGGGAAATGCCAGCTTTAGTAGACAAATTAGATGGTAAAGCATCTGCCCACAATGTGGGAAACCTGGGTTCGATCCCTGGGTCAGGAAGATCCCCTGGAGAAGGAAATAGCAACCCACTCCAGTACTCTTGCCTGGAAAATTCCATGGACGGAGGAGCCTGTTAGGCTACAGTCCATGGGGTTGCAAAGAGTCGGACACGACTGAGCTACTTCACTTTACTTCACTTCAATAATATCTCCAGTTAATTAGAGAAGAACTCTAAATTGCTAAGTTAAAAAAAAAATTCCTGTCAGTATTAAAACTGGTGGGACTTCCCTGGTGGTCCAGTGGTTATGAGTCTGTGCTTCCAACACAAGGGGCACAGGTTTGATCCCAGGTCAGGGAACTAAGATTTCACATGCCACACAGGTGGCCAATAAGTGAATATTAGAAACGGTACAATCATATTACTGCCCGTTTTATATGCTAAAATTAAATGAGGAGAAATAAAAAATGCTAACAATACAGAACTATAAGATTCTCATAAAACTAAGTTTTAAAACTTCAAAATTTTGTTCTTTTTTTGATGTATTTAAAAGGCATACATCTATATAGTATATGCATAATATATATAAACATATATATATTACATGTAGCAACCTTTTTAAAAAGCTTATTTGGTAAAAGAATGAGAATAACTGAAAGTACTTCAAACTCTAAATAGAGGAAATAATTAATGTCAGCTAGTAGAATAAGTAAGTAAAAAGGGCACAAATGAAATTAAAACTTAAAAAAAAAAAAAACTAGCAAATAAAACTCGTAAAAGCATACATTAAAATGTAAACCAAATCTTAAAATTAACTGGATTAGTGTTTGTTTTGCCAAAGAACTATGTCCCAAGCTCTGATATTATCCCAGACTTGGCACCTAGGAGACACCCAACAAGTATTTAAGTAAAGAAAAAAAAAAGAAATTGAATGTATGGAAGATAAAAGTACATTATCCCTTTCTAGATCACAAGAGAGTTTTGTATTCCTAAGTGTTTCAGAGGAGAAGGCAATGGCACCCCACTCCAGTACTCTTGCCTGGAAAATCCCATGGACGGAGGAGCCTGGTAGGCTGCAGTCCATGGGGTCGAAAAGAATCAGACATGACTGAGCGACTTCACTTTCACTTTTCACTTTCCTGCATTGGAGAAGGAAATGGCAACCCACTCCAGTGTTCTTGCCTGGAGAATCCCAGGGACGGGGAGTCTGGTGGGCTGCCATCTCTGGGGTCGCACAGAGTCGGACACGACTGAAGCGAATTAGCAGCAGCAGCAGCAGCAGCAGCAAGTGTTTCAGAAAATTACATAAGAGAAAATACAAACCATTGATTATAAACATTTATTATCTGCCATTTAATAGATACATGAGAAAATTTTTATGAATTTAAATTATCAGGCTGGTCCTCGAACCTTCCCCAATAGGTATTTCTTCAGGCTATATTAATTTCTTCACAAGATATGGGGCCAATATATTCTCCTCAAAGCTCTGCTTTTGTCTCTATTCTTGTCTCTACTCTTACTATTGACTCTATTGATGTTCTCTCATTGACTTGCCCTTAAAGGAAAGTTCACATTTCTCTGTTTATTACCCTCTATTCTTTCATCCTGAGGTAACACTTTTAAAAATGCTCATGACTCCTTTAAGCTCCAGCTATCACCTACCAATCAACTTGAAAAGTTTTCCTGTTATATAACATGTTCTGAGTCTTACACCTTTATACTCCATGTTTTATATTTATTTGAAAATAAAAGAACAAAATTTTAAAAGTACCTTGACTGCAGCCATGAAATTAAAAGACACTTTCTCCTTGGAAGAAAAGCTATGACCAACCTAGTCAGCATATTAAAAAGCAGAGACATTACTTTGCCAGCAAAGGTCCATCTAGCCAAAGCTATGGTTTTTCCAGTAGTCATGTATGGATGTGAGAATTGGACCATAAAGAAATCTGAGCACCAAAGAATTGATGCTTTTGAACTGTGGTGATGGAGAAGACTCTTGAGAGTCCCTTGGACTGCAAGGATATCCCACCAGTCCATCCTAAAGGAAATCAGTCCTGAATATACATTGGAAGGACTGATGCTGAAGCTGAAGCTCCAATACTTTGGCCACCTGATACGAAGAACTGGCTCATTGGAAAAGACCCTGATGCTGGGAAAGATTGAAGGTGGGAGGAGAAGGGGATGACAGAGGATGAGATGGTTGGATGGCATTACCAACTCAATGGACATGAGTTTGAGCAAACTCCGGAAGTTGATGATAGACAGGGAAGCCTGGTGTGCTGCAGTCCACAGGGTCGCAAAGAGTTGGACATGACTGAGCAACTGTACTGAACTGATCTGAGAGAAGGTAATCTGTTGAAATAGGAGCCATGTTTTACATATGCTTAACATTGTGGCTTGCATTTTGACAACCAAAAAGGATTTGTATTCTGTCTCATATGGAAGGTATTCAATAAATACTTATTTAAATAAATACTCAATTCAATCAGCACCAAAAGTGCTCAACATCAAAGCAAGTAAGCATCTTTTTAAGCCATAAGCTCAACAACTCAAATTCACCCTAAAATAGTCTAAAGAGTATTCAGACTCAAGTAGATTCTTTTTTTTTTTTCTTTTTGTCCATTTCTCTAAGACTAATTTCTTCAGTGTGGTTGCCAAAAATGTACAGCTCTGTAGGAGAAAAAAAAATTTAGAGAACGTCAATCAGAAAGCCCAAAAGTTTATCCTTCATTTGCAGCATTATTAAATTTCACTAAATTTCCTTGAGCTATCACCCAGAGTCCTCTGGTTTCAGGTCAGCTAACCTATTTGAAAGTTGAGATTAGGTTGCTGATTAAGGAATCGACTTTGTGAATGAGAACAGATAATATTGATGACACCATGCAATGTCCTCAACATGCAAAAAATGCTTCTTTAAAAACAATCCATTAATTGCCTCTTTTGGTAGCCTAGAAAATCCTTAGTGTGTGTATTTATTTTTAGAAGATAGGGCATTTCTGTTAGACAACTGAAAAAATATGTAGGAAAAATAGGGAAATTCAAGGTACCTTGTAACGATCTTACTATTCACCTCAAATGTTCAAATGTTCTAGTTTTTATTTTTCAAAAGTGTTAATAAAAAATGAGCAAAACAAGCTTGGAGACTCAATGGAGATTTAAAATGACTTCCAAGGCAGACATTTTTCAAAGCAGGTATTTTTTTTAAAAAAAAGCAGAACCCTCAAATGTTAGTGAGAAATAAAACCAGAAGGTTTATATTTTATCCTTAGTTGACTTTCTAAATTGCCAAGAGAAAAATGATTCTGAAAGCTGGCAAAAGTAAGTTCTATCTCATCCATGATTAATTTAATGCTGAAAATTACTGCTTTCTTATGAGACTGAATAATGGAAGAATGCAAGATCCAAATTTAGTCATGTGGACCCAAATTCAATCATGTATTTAGGAATCTAAAACCACTGCCCTAATGTTTCCAGGGAATTTGACAAGTCTGGAAAATTTAGAGTTCCATATTAAAATACTTTTAAAAAACAATGCCTAAGCATGCAAAGGAAAACATCAATAAAATGTCTTTAAAGGTAACATACTGCCTTGAGTCAATAATTTCAAACATCGTGGAGAATAACGGGAAGAAAACAACAGTCTGAGAAGAAATACATTAGATTAGGGATTTTATTAAACATTAACTTCATTAGCCTGAAATCATTCTCCATTCTACAAGTTTGTACATAAAAGTTAGATCATAACTTTCTCAATAATAACATACCTGTCTGAGAAAGTTTTTGTAGCTTCCAGGACTAATACATTTTAACTTAAAGAACAGTTTGGCTATTGAGATAGTCAGTCTCTCAGAGGGTGGATATTGAAATAATCAGAATCTCAGCCCTACTTTGCTGTGAAAGGTAATGTTCATTACAAATGGGAAAACTGAGGCATCAGAGAATTTCCATAAATTTGCATAATGCTGCAGGAGAATTAGATCCTAAATCTTCAGTTTCTGACATTACATCTCTTGCCATGCATAGCCTCCAATTCCTTTTAAAAAATAGGTTAAAAAAAAAAACCTGAGCAATAATAAATAAAAACAACCTAAGAAGAACTACTCACAGAATACACACTAATAACAACATGAAAAGAAAATGTCAGTCGCTCAGTTGTGTCCCACTCTTTGAGATCCCATGGACTGTAGCCCACCAGGCTCCTCTGTCCAGACGATTTTCCAGGCAAGAATGCTGCAGTGGGTTGCCACGTCCTTCTCCAGGGGATCTTCCCAACCCAGGGATCGAACCCAGGTCTCCTGCATTGCAGGCAGATTCTTTACCATCTGAGCCACCAGGGATAACATAGTAATACTTTTACTTATAAAGTATTTTATGACTTCAAAATGATAGGTAGATAGGTGGATGGGTGGGCAGAATCTAAGTTTATCCTTCCAGCATCCCTGTGAGATAAGTACCCCACTGGACAGATGGAGAAGCTGAGGTTTAGAGACATTGAGAAACTGGGCTCTAAACAAACCACAAATAAGAGTATTGCAAATACAAGACTCAGCCTGGGTCTTCTGACATTCATTGCTGTGTGCCTTCCGCTGTACTACATTGGGCTGTGTGCTGAGATAAGAAATACTGATCATTTATCTAGGAATTTGGGGTTTAGTTTCCTTTATCCACCTGAGGAGGCTGTTATAGGGACAAATAAAACAAAATGTGGGAAAGTACTTTGAAAAGTGTAAATTGCTGTACAAAGTATATTGTAAGTACAAAGCAGTAGACATTCCAAATAAGTTATTTTTCCACTTTATCCACAGAAATTGGACCAAATTTGCTGTCTGTGACAGTGTGACACAAAGTACAATTCCAGCAGTTTCCTCCTCTAATTTTTCTCAAGCTTGAAAAACGCTTCAAACACAAATTCATAAATAACTTAAAAATAGAACGGTAGGGTTGAAAAGCTGAACTCCTTTAATAATCGGGGTTGGTTATTTGATATAGATGCTGTAAAATATTTATGTGTTAAATGGAAATGTTGACCAAAGATGGCCAGCGGTTTTTGCAAAATTGCATATGAACCAGAGCAATAAAAAGGAGGCTTCGGTGTTATTACAAAAGGTTTAGATTTACCATTAAAAACACCAGACAGATCAGTGAGGAAGACTGTATATCCTAGAATCTAGGCCTCTGTTACTATGTTAGTTACCTTATAGCTGATGTCATGGATATTCAGCCTACCACACAAAAGCATCGTTGACAGTGGGAAGAGAATGTAAGGTGCAGAATGAATGCGTATTGAAAAAGAAAGTTCCTGGGACTTCTTGGTGGTCCAGTGGCTAAGACTCCATGCTCCCAATGCAGGGGGCCCGGGTTCCATCCCTGCTTAGGAAAACTAGATCCTGCATGCCCCAACGAAGACCTGGCACAGCGAAGTAAATAATTTTTTTTTTTTTTAAGAAAGTTCCTGAAAGGATAAAATGACTCGGAAGTGTTGAAAATGAGTTGTTTTTATTTCCCTTTTTGGATTCGGGCACTTGGTTCATATATAAATAGTTTAGATTCTGCTGTGTTTTTCTTTGGCTTTAAAGAGTCTACAGAACTCTGGTTTTTAAATCACCAGGAAACTATGTGACTAAGCCACTTTCATGACCTCTACACGGACATTCCAAATTGATACTGCGGGAGAGACTGTTTGATTCTTTATTTTAGAACCACTTCTAACATCTGCCTTTGAACACTTCCATGAGAGGGAAGCGTTGGCTTATGTGAACCCGCTGTTCTTCAGGTGTGCATTGTTGCAAACCGAATAGCCAGGCTGGCCATATATTGAGGCTGTTCCTCCTGAGTGGTTACAGTTTGAAAGGGTCACGACAGGCCTGGAGGAGCCCATCTGTCCCTGATGGCCCACCCAGAGGCATTCAGGATTGCTTGCTCACATACTCTGCTGGTCAGCTCATCATGTGTGTCCCTGGCTCACTCTGCCCAAACTCATGAGTACCTCATTGTGTCCCAGAGAAGTAATCCATTGCTCCACAACCAGAAACAGGCCCACCAGAACAGGCTCGAATTATTCTGGGTAGTCAGTCACTTCATGCTCTTCCAAGGAGGGAAAATGATATGGAAAATTTCTAAGATTTGTAAACATTTCTTGGGAAATAAAGTGGGGAAACAACATGCCATTAAGGTATTTTCCTCCAGCCAATATATGACAGATGAACCAGATAGTTTAGGACAAGTGAGGCGTACTTTCATAAGAACTATGACACCAATTATCACCATCTACACACACAGCACTGCAACCACAAGTCTAGTCAGTTTCATAGCACTATGATTCCCAACTTCGTAGTCAGTTTCATAATCACGTAAATCAAAGGACTCCGAATCAGAAAGGACTCAGAGATCTTGTCCATCAATTTACTGAAGTGCAAACAGTCCAATGAGATGATGGATTAACACAGATCCATTCAGGAAAGAAGGCCCAGAGCCTCGGTTCTGGACCCGTTCTCTTCCCAAGCTCCTTCCACACCTCCCTATAGGATCTGATTTACTGGTCTCCAACACAGGAGCTCTCAACTTATGAGCAGCTGCACATACTTATACTTATTTCCACCCTATCTCTGACTCTAAATCCATTCTCTATTATCATGTCATGAACCCGAACCCTCTCTTGACATTTCTGAATTAATAAGGGAAGCTCCCTCCCACTCCCACCCACACCACCCTTTCCCGTCCTCACAGGATCCCAAGAGGCTTAGAATTCAGACAAGGCAGGTTGTTTTTCAGAAGCTCACGAGTTTCAGGTGACCTAGCAATTCTGAAGATTATTTCAGCCATATTGTTGGTCTGAATGCTCTTGTGGACTAGCTAGCATAAGAACCAAAATATCATATACATATCATATCAATATCATAAACAATATTCTTCTAATATTGTGTTAATCGCTCAGTCGTGTCCGACTCTTTGTGACCCCATGGACTGTAGCCCACCAGGCTCCTCCATCCACTGAATTCTCCAGGCAAGAATACGCGAGTGGGTTGCCATGCCCTTCTCCAGGGGACCTTCCCGACTCAAGGATTGAACCCAGGTCTCCTGCATTGAGGATAGACTCCTTACCATCTGAGCCACCCGGGAGTGAACTTGTAGAACACAACACACTTACAAGTTCAGGGCTATTTTTTGCTGATGCCCAACAGACCCAATTAGGAAAAAGAGATTCAGGTACGACCTTTACTAAGTGACTGAGTCTAATTATGTGGTTGAAGAAAATCAGAGACCAAAGAGCGAAAAACAGACAATGGAGAAGAACAAAAGAGAAGGCAAACAGAGAAAGGAGGGGAAGGAGGCAAAAAAAACTAGTGCAGGTGATGAGAATGGTCAAGGGCTCAATCAAGCAGCTATGAACACATTCACTGGGACCTGGGCTGCAGAACTGATGACCAGGAGGTGAGCGTGGTCAAGGCTAACAGAGACGGCAGCGAGCACTGTCCTTCATGGCCTGAACAAAGGATACAAGCAAAGAGTCAAGTTCAACACAGGCAACGATCTGCTCATCAGTCAGTCAGTCAGTTCAGTCGCTCAGTCGTGTCTGACTCTTTGCGACCCCATGAATCGCAGCACACCAGGCCTCCCTGTCCATCACCAACTCCCGGAGATGATAGAAAAACTTCAGGTTGGTGGTTTTCAGTACTTGGATTCTGCATAAATTCTAGTTCAAGCTGTGACTAATACTGCCATCTATCAACAGCCTTATTTCACTTCCCAAAAGTGATGGTCACTTATGTAAATAAACATGTTAAAATACACCAAACTGTACACTTATGTTTTATGCATTTTACTAAGCTATACCTGAATTTGAAAATAATATTAGGTAGGCATTGCTAAGACCTAAAAGCATCTTAAGACCAGCCCTGGTGCATCCAAGTTTAAAATTCGTAAGTCAAGGCAGAGGCTCCATGTTTTCTCCAGAGTTTGTGCAGCCCTTCCACTGGTGACACAGGACAGACAGAAATAATGTTCAGTATCGACCTGAAAGAAACAAGGATGGGAGTGGAATACCAGTGTCAATCACCCAGTCTTGGAGTCACTCTGGGAACGTTTTTGTTTTTTTTTTTACTCTACTGAAAGTTTACCCCACTATGCACCAGACTGAAAAATAATAATAAACCTCAGGTATCTTTCTAAACTATTGCATCCTTGTCTTCTTAAGCAGAACATCCTGAATGTGATCAGGATCTTTCCTTGATGGCTCAGGGTCATAGGTAACAAATCCATCATTGTGCTCTGTTCTTCTCGGGATTGGTTAATGCGGGGCAGTTATTTGTTTCTGTACAAAGTTCCCATAAAAGGCTGTGCTTGTTCAGCTTTCCAGACCTGCTTTTAATGAGTCTGTTTCTACCCATGCTGTTTGCCACGTGTACCATTCCCTGATATGTGTCAATCTTCCTTCTAATTCACTGCTTATAATTTATGAGGGTGCAGATACTAGCCTCAGAGGTTTGTGGCACTCCAATGCAGAACAAATCAGCCATGGGTGAGAGTCCATTATTTTTGCTTACTTCCACTTATTGCCTATTTTCTACAGAGGTTATACTGCCAGATAATTAAATTTTAAATAAATAAATCTTGCTTTATTTTTTACCTAAAGTTTTAAAGTATAACATGTATGTAGAAAAATTCATAAGTCATAAGTCTACAGCTTATTTTAACAAACAGAATACGCCTGTGTTAGGTGTACCTAGGGGAAAAAAACACAATTACACCTGCCTTATCTTTTTCAACATATGCATCAATTTCCACACGCAAAGTTTGCAAAGTATCCTTTTCCAAATACATCATCTCACTAGGTAACCACAACAATCTGTGAGGCTAAAAGATTAGATATTTTCTGTATTTGACAAACGTGAAATGTGCGGCTTGGATGTCTTAACTGATTTCTTAGATCACAAGGTAGTTAGCAAGTATGAATGCCAATGTTTCAGTGCAGAAATCTTTCCATTACACTACGAACTTTGCTCAGAAGATGCAAATACGATACTGTTGGTTCTTAATAGCAAATTTTGGACAGGAGCCCAGCAGACAGTCTGTCAGCACCTAAGATCCCGTGGCTGGCTGGGGTTGATGTCTGCGTCTGGTATGGTTCTGATGAACAGGAGGAGGGGAGCTTAGACAATCATGCCATTCTACCACTTTCCCAGAAGAAAGTCCTAGTTCAAAGTTTAAGATGCCTTGGCATTTCTATTTTCTTATCTCACCTCTTCCATTCTCTCCCATCCATCTTTTCATCCTTAATACCAATAAAATAAATTTAACTGAAATTGACGGACTGTACAATCATAATTTTTCATAAGGATCCCAAAACTCATATTCGAATCAGTGCTCTCTATCACTGTTTCATATTACCATCCATTCTGTTGTTGTTTAGTCACTAAATCACGTCCGACTCTTTTGTGACCCCATGGACTGTAGCCCACCACCCTTCTCTGTCCGTGAGATTTTCACAGGCAAGAATATTGGTGTGGTTGCCACTTCCTTCTCCAGGGGATCTTCCTGACCCAGGGATCAAACCCGTATCTCCTGTGTATACTGTATTGGCAGGCAGATTCTTTAGCACTGAGCCACCTGGAAAGCCCACCATTCATTCTAGAAAACCTTAAATAGTTTGAATTGTAATAGTGGTCCTTTTGAATAAAGATCCCCAATTATGAAAGTATCAGATCAGATCAGTCACTCAGTCGTGTCCGACTCTTTGTGACCCCATGAATCGCAGCACGCCAGGCCTCCCTGTCCGTCACCAACTCCCGGAGTTCACTCAGACTCAAGTCCATCGAGTCAGTGATGCCATCCAGCCATCTCATCCTCTGTCGTCCCCTTCTCCTCTTGCCCCCAATCCCTCCCAGCATCAGAATCTTTTCCAATGAGTCAACTCTTCGCATGAGGTGGCCAAAGTACTGGAGTTTCAGCTTTAGCATCATTCCTTCCAAAGAAATCCCAGGGCTGATCTCCTTCAGAATGGACTGGTTGGATCTCCTTGCAGTCCAAGGGACTCTCAAGAGTCTTCTCCAACACCACAGTTCAAAAGCATCAATTCTTCGGCGCTCAGCTTTCTTCACAGTCCAACTCTCACATCCATACATGACCACAGGAAAAACCATAGCCCTGACTAGACGAACCTTTGTTGGCAGAGTAATGTCTCTGCTTTTGAATATGCTATCTAGAAGTTTCAAATATTTAAGCTCACCACAGGTCTGTCCCCCAGTTAGCTACAGGAATGCAATGTTTTACAAACTCTATCAAAAAATTGCTCAGCAAACAAAATACAAAGCAGTGTGACGGGACAGCACCCTGCCTAAGTTCTTTTTTGTAAGGTAAGAAGTAGACTTGTTCCAGGCATGTGGATATTTTTTTTAAATGAAAGGTTCTGTAGGATTCAAACTTTCCAAGTGCTGCAACTGTTGATATCAACTAAGTGAGGTGAGCTCTTGGAGAAAGATCTGAGAATTACACCCTACTTGACAATTTAGGGTTGAAAGCAAAGTCCTGTTATTAAACCCTAATCCAAGGAGTCAAAACAATCACTAACGCAATGAGACTATTGCACTGCAGATTAACCCATCATAATCAGAGCGAGCATGCCCAGAACCTGGAGATCCAGGGTGCAGTGGGGACTGGCAGGAAATCAGTCCTGGTGAGAAAGCAGGCTTCTCAACTCTGCTCTTGGGATATGACAGAGAATTCTCATACCAGGCTCATAGTGCTGGTCTCCCCATATCCTCTTTTTTTTTTTTTTTTTTAAGAAAATTCCATTTAACTTAAAAAAAAAAAAAAGAAAACAAAAACATTTCACCCATTTGTCTCAACCTCTCTACCCATTTCTGGCAATCTACCCACAACGACCAATCTGTTTTCTATATCATGAGTTTTTTTTTTTTTTTTTTTGGGGGGGCGGGGGGAGTGGCTTTACATGTATGAGAGATAATGTGCTAGTTGTCTTTCTCTGGCTGACTTATTTCCCTTAGCATAATGTCCTTAAGGTCTATCTGTGTTGTCACAAATGGCAAGATTTCATTCTACTGTATCCATTCAGTTCAGTTAGTCGTGTCTGACTCTTTACGATCCCATGGACTGCAGCACGCCAGGATTCTACTGTATGGCTGAGTAATATTCCATTGTGCATTTACACAACATTTTGTTTATCCTTTAAGCTGTCAATGGACACTTACCTTGCTTCCATATCTTGGCTACTGTAACCAACGCTGTGATGAACATAGAGGTGCATATATCTTTTCAAGTTAGTGTTTTGCTTTCTTTGGGTAAATACCCAGAATTGGAATTGCTGAATCCTAAGGTAGCTCTATTTTAAATTTTTTGAGGAACCTCCATACTGTTTTCCATAGTGGCTGCATCGTCTACATTCCCACTAACAGTGTAGAAAGGTTCCTTCCCTCCACATGCTTACTATCGCTTGTTCTCTCTCGTCTTTTTGATGATAGCCATTCTGACAGATGTGAGGTTCTATCTCATTGTGATTTTAATTTGCATTTCCCTGGTGATTAACTATAGTAAGCATCTTCTTTTATACCTTTTGACCACCAGTATGTCTTCAGAAACATGTCTATTCAGATCTTCTGCTCATTTTTTAATCAGATGTTTGGGTTTTTGCTATTGAGCTGTATGAGTTCTTTATAGACTTTGAATATTAGCCCCTTATCAGATATATAATTTGAAAATATTTTCTCCCATTCCATAGGACGCCTTTTCATTTTGCATGACTTCCCTTGCTGTATAGAAGACATTTAGTTTGATATAGTCCCACTTATTTTTGCTTTTGCAGTACTTTTGATGTTGGATTAAAAAAATCAATGCCAAGACCAGTGTCAAGGAGCTACAGTCTACATTTTCTTCTAGGAGCCTCTTTCCAAAGGCAGAATTCCTTTCGGCAACCTCGTTTCAGCCAGTCAGTGAAGTGAGGCTATTCAATGGACCAACTCCAATTCAATTCATATCACCAGGTGCTGATTAATTCTTAAACTACGGACAGTGCCAAGCATTACAGAAAAAAGGGAGCCCTCTCGGAAGGAACTCAACAAAATCAAATTGTTGACTGACTACCAGTTAGAACAAAAATACTGCTTTTAACAAATTTGTAAGCACACGGTTCCTTCCCATCCCCACCCTCACCTCCTAAAAGTGTGCCTCCAAATACAGAAGTAGCCATCTAGTCATCATTTAGAGGTCCAAATAGCCAGTGTCCTCCTACGGACACATCATTCTGGGGCTTCCACCAAGGATAAACTAATTTCAATTCATTGCTTGGAGAAAAAAAAAATGAAGTTTAACTCAAGCACAAAGTTAGCTCTAGTAGTACAGTATGTGAAAACACCCTCTTTATTACATCAGTATCAATGTTTAAAATGTAAATTTGTTTAACGAGGGGAGAATAACAGTCACTTTTCCAAGCAGGTATAGGTGTCTGTGGTTCGTCTTTGTATGCTAAAACCCGAAAACTCTTCCTGACAACAAAACTAAAAATTCTTTCCCTATCATCTTGCCAGCTTACATATTTTCTCATATTTGAACAACGCTGGGAAAAATCGGTTACATGTCAAACCAAGCAATTGATTTATTCATTGATCTGATTTGAAAGGAACTTTCTGCAACCTGTATGTGGTCTCTCTCAATCTAATAAAGCTCAGAAACTGAAAATTGTACAGTGAGTCCCCCCCCCAACAAAAAGAAAGAAAATCTGACTCTGACTTAGAAATTGAAGGCTTCTTAGTTGTTTCATGGAAACACATCTTAGATGGGCAGGTTCAAGAAAAAGTACTTTGGTCTCTATTTTAAAATATGACTCAAGGCCCCAGGATTTAAGAAAAAAAGTTTAACTTTTCTAGGAAAGAGCCAGTTGACAGCCCGAGGCAGCTGCGTGCTTGCAAAAGCGGCAGAACAGGGAGAGGTTGCCGTCGGGGAAAGATGGGGGCTTGCCTGTGCAGCCTGCCGGGTCCTGAGAGCCCCTACCTGCGTTCCTCAGCTTCTTGTTCCGATACACGGACAGGACCACCAGGAGGTTGCCCACGATGTCCACCACGATGGTGAAGATGAGGATGGAGGCGAGGGTGGCGGCCAGCCACGAGGGCCGCGGCCGCGCGCCGTCTCCGGCGCCGGGCGCTGGCTGCGAGACGTTGAGCAGCACACTGCTGCCGTTGCCCTTGGGGGTCCCGCCTGGCGAGTCCCACAGCCGCCCCGCCATCGCGCGGGCAGGGCCGGCACCGGCGGATCCCCAGAGCGGCGAGATCCCGCCCCGCCGCCTTTTATGACCCCGACTCCCCAGCCCGAGGCGGCCGGACTCCGCACCTGCCGCCCCGCCCGGGACACCTGGTGCCGCCCGGGGCGCCGCTGCCTGTGCGGACAGCGCCCCCGTGCGGGGAGCCCGGGCCGCCGCCTGCGCCCCAGGGGGGCCCTGCGCCTTCTTTTTTTTAAAAAAATTAATATTAATTGGAGGCTAATTACTTTACAATATTGTATTGGTTTTTGCCATACATTGACATGAATCAGCCATGGTCCCCCATCCTGAGCCCTCCTCCCACCTCCCTCCCCATCCCATCCCTCAGGGTCATCCCAGTGCACCGGGCGCTGAGCGCCCTGTCTCATGCATCAAACTTGGACCAGCGATCTATTTCACATATGGTAATATACATGTTTCAATGCTATTCTCTCAAATCATCCCACCCTTGCCTTCTCCCACATGGTCCTTGCGCCTTTTTAAGGAACGTTGCTCTTTGGTCCAGGGACCCTTCCATGCTCCATTAAACAGTGTCCCCTCTGGGACATTTCCCCAAATCAGGGCCAAACTGCTTGGGCTCCAACTCTCAGATCGGGGTACCTTAGATAACCATCATGCGCCCCAGGTTCCTCATCTGTAAAATGCGATGTTATAAAAAGTAACTCATCTAACCTCCTAGATGGTAAGAGATGAAAAAAGATTCAAGGAACTTTTGCAGTCAGGGGTCGCACCATAACCCCTCACCTCTGCCTCATATGCTGCAAAGGCCATCGGTAATGATGATCATCTATCCCCAAAGGTTGTTTTGGGGACTTCTTGAACACTGTCCTTAAAGCGACAAATTCTTGCCCTCAACCTCTGTGTACACCTCTACCTGCTTCCACTACGTAGGAAGAATGGAGAATGCTGTTGGCTTGACATGATAGAAGGTTCCACTGAGAACACTGGCTCACAGCAATCATAAACTCATTGTGCTTTCAAATGTCAGGGATTAAATAGATTCAAAGGAGCCACAAGCTTGTGTCTATAGCTGTTCAATTCAGGAAATTGTTCTCTACCAGACTTCTCCCAGGAACAGTACAGACCTAAACACCTTTACCCGCCAAATCCCCGCACTCTCCCTGCAGACATCTGCAAGGCACACCCTCACCCTACAGCTTTTAAAAACAAGCCTCCTTTTAAATGCTGGAGGTACCCAAGAAATCTGCAACCTCAATATGTAACTACCAGCCACCAGGCTGTGGGAGTGACTTCCAAACAGTGTGAGATGAGGCAAGCCAACAGCAGTCTGGAACTTTTCAATAAATCAGCCAAAGACTGATTAAATTATCCAGGAAATAAACCAATTCACCTGTATCCCAGGTTTTACTTTTGTATCTTTTCTGTATCCAGGCCTTAAGGGTACAGTCTTTGAAATCAATTTCCTTTCATTCATGAATGTACTTGTTTAAGAAAAATTGACATACTTGGCTCTATGTTTAAAATACAGTCCGTGGCTTCTTTTTGTGCTAACGAATAAGGTAAGAGAACAGGTCCTAGGATGTGTGCATGCTAAGTTGCTTCAGTCATGTCAGACTCTTTGCGACCGTATGGATTGTAACCCCCAGGCTCCTCTGTCCAAGGGATTCTCCAGGCTAGAATACTGGAGTGGGTTGTCATGCCCTTCTCCAGGGGACCTTCCTGACCCGGGGATCAAACCTGAGTCTCTTATGTCTCCTGCATGGGCAGCTGAGTTCTTTACCACTAGCACCACCTGGGACCTCTCCTTTTAAGTACTATCTTGCTTCCAGCCCTGGAGAGCCGGAGGGGCATGCTGGCTTGTCCCAGGTGCTGTTTTTGTTTGTTTTGATGCAAAGAGGACAGTTTAGAAGACCTCCTTTTTATCCAGGAGATCCTCCCAGAAAAAGCATCATAGAACCTGCCTGCCTGCCTTTCATTTTTCTCTTGCCCTATCCTTTGTGGTAGAGGAGCCTGGATGCTGTTACCTGTGTGAAAGGACAGGGTCAGAGGAGCATCCTTTGGGCTTGAGCTGGAATGTGTTGCCAAACACCATGCCTTTCAAGATGGTTCTCCGGCTCATTCTTAGAATCCTGCTTTGGGGACTGGTACTTTTATATGGAACGTGGGGTCCAAATGACACAGGTAGGGCTGCCCTCTGTTGCCCTCCTGCATGAGGCCCCTGATTAGGAAGCTGCTAGAAGAAGCCCCAGGCAAGCAACAGAGGCCACGTCCTGGGTAAGCCTTGTGGTATATGCTGGAGTCATACCAGCGTTCAGCTGACACCCATGAGCACCGTAGGGAGAACCGCACTGTTGGAAAAAGTAAAATATAGTCCTTACCCTCCAAATGGCAGTGAACACTGTGGGTGTAAATGTGAGATAACAGAGGTGAAACGAGTCCCAAGTGAGAGCATTGAGGACGGAATTTGAAAACTAATAGATACTTCAAATGAGTTGAGTAATAGGATTTTGTTGTTTTTTTTTTTTTTAAGAGAAATTTTAGGTTTACAGCAAAATTGAAGGCAAGGACAGCTATTTCCTATATACCCCCACTGCTATCTACACAGCCTCATCCACGGTCAGCGCCCCACACCAAGGCAGTACTTTTATTACCATTTATAAACCTATGTTAACACTCCTTTCTTACCCAAAGCTGTAGTTTACATTAGGGTTCTCTCTTGGGGCTGTACAGTCTGTTGGTTTAGACAATTGTATAATGACGTATGTCCATCATTATAAAATCATGGAGTATTTTCACTCTAAAAATCCTCTGTGCCCTACCTGTTCCTCCCTTCTTCCCCCCAACCTCTGGCAACCACTGATCTTTTTTATTGGCATAGTTTTGCCTTTTCCAGAACATCCTCTAGTTGAAATTATACAGTATGTAGCTCTGTCAGATTGGCTTATTTCACTTGGGAATTTGTTTTTAAGCTGCCCCAAGGCCCTTTTATTGCTTAATAGCACCTTTATTTTTAGTGTTGAATAATATTCCATTATTTAGATGTACCACAGTTTAGTTATCCATTCACCTAAGGAAGGGCATCTTTGTTGCCTCCAAGTCTTTGGCAATTGTGAATAAAACTGCCCAGTTGTCACACAAGCATTGTACAGGCACTCTTACCAGTAAACTTAAAGCCAGCTGTGACACACATCATAAGTAATTATCCTCTGTGACAACTTCACTAGACAATTTTTTTTCCATCCTGAACATTGGGGTCAAAAATGGTTTGAAGCAAAACAACAGATTTCCATTAGCATTCTTTAAATTTCTTATCCAGTTCAGCAGTATGATCTGAAAGTTATCAAATGTTTTCCATATGATTTATTGCATATTCTTCCCCATCCAGGAACAACAGCTCAAGGACAACATTTTTATCATTTCTCAATAAAACCACCTTCATTCTTTATACCTTCTTTCACTGACAGCACACATCCTACTTGCTTTGCACACTGGAATGCTTCCCTTATCATTTTAGTAGCTGTAATTACATAATATTGTATAGTATAGCCTTTTGTTAAGGTTAAAATTCTTAACAAAACCAAGAAGTAAGCAATTGAACTGTTACACCTGCACCTACTGATTGGCGAATAAGTACATATTCCATAACTTCTAAAATCTTATGTTTTTCTCATAGCATAATTTCTCTTTAATGTGGTACAAAGTGAAAGTGAAGTCGCTCAGTCGTGTCTGACTCTTTGCGATCCCATGGACTGTAGTCTACCAGGCTCCTCTGTCCATGGGATTTTCCAGGCAAGAGTACTGGAGTGGGTTGCCATTTCCTTGTCCAGGGGATCTTCCTGACCCAGGGATCGAACCCAGGTCTCCTGCATTGCAGGCAGACGCTTTACCCTCTGAGCCATGAATAAACCCAAACACCTTTTGAAATTCTCCTAATTAACCCAAGAAAGACTGAACTCAGGCAAAGTGGACTGTGTTTGTATTTTGAGGACAGAAGAGTTCACTTCAAACTTTCTTTTAAGCATAGTTTTGTTCTCTTGGGGTCAGGATTTTGAAAACAGTATTTTATCAAACTAGCTTTCTTTAACTGCATATGCAAGGGGAAAAAAAAGTTTTGGAATTTCAAAAGAGTTTCACCTTGACCATTTTCCCCCCAGAGTTTAAAGAATACCATTTCATAAATCATCAAAAATTTTTTTTCTCTTTAGTCATAATCTCATACTTCAATTTTTCTAATGAATTGAACCTGGATTTACCATTTTACAGAAGATAACACAGATGCCAGTCACACAAAGGGAATATCTGCTCACACACCTTCAAACCGGAGGGTCACAAAGCCTCCAGGAGCATGATGGGAAGGGAATCAAACCAATACCTCCGCGACACAAACGGCCTTCAGAACCAACTGGCAAAACGCCCGAACAGCACTTTGTACTCCAAAGAGAAGTTAGCCGGTGCACACCAGTGGACTTACTCAGCCTTGGAGCTTGTCAGCTCTTCCGGACGCATGTTTCTGCTCCACCAAGGAAGAGAGTACGCTGGCAGCCGCTGCAGGGCAGGGGAGAAGCGGGGAGGCTCCCCGAAACAAGTGGTTTCAGCAGCTGCTAGAAACGTCCCCCTAAGACCTCCTCCCGGGGCCGGTGAGCCAGGAGCGGGGGTTCCTCGCAGCCATTCCTGCGCGTTGTCCTGGCCTCGAGTGAATTCAGGAAAACCCTGGAGTCAGCTCAGCAGCCCCACCTGAGGCACCAAAAACTGTAATTAAAAGTGTCTGGGTCCGGCTTCCCACCCATCAAAAACCGATAAAGAGGCAAGGTTGGTGGAAAGGAAAGCTTGCTTTACTTCCGAGGCCAGAAACAGAGGGGAGGGGGCCATGCCTGCAAAGGCCGACTCCCGCTGCTGATGCTCACTGGGCAAGAGCTCTTATAGATGGAAAGAGGGGGCTAATGCAGGAATGGCACCGTCAGCTCTGCCAATCATCTTGAAATTGGTCCTGCGGTGATCTGGTCAAGTGTACTTGTCTTCAGTTCCAGTTCCAGGATCGACGTGCTCCCATTTCTTTGACGCCAGCTCTCAGAGTTGTGGCGGCTTATGTCGTGACTAGTCTGGTCATCATGTAGTTAACCTCTTTCACCTGGAGGGGGTTTCAGTGCCCAAAGAAAGGCTCAAAGGAGATGGCTCAGAATATAATCTATAGCCCTTGAGGATGAATGAAATTAAACACATTCTTTGGCTTAAGTTTTCCGTGGACAAAAGGCAGACAGAGCACGTGGTGGGGTGGGGGTGCACAGTGTCTTGCTCTGTTTCAATATCAATTAGAATATTACCTGCTGTACTCAAATACAGCGACAAAGTGGAATACAAATACACACACACACACACACACACACACACACACAGATCCCCACAGCTGACCGTCATTAAGAATTTTCCTACAGCTTGAAGCATCAGACATTTGTAAAGGATTAGGGCAGCTTGGTTCTTCCTCATTGTAACAGAGAAGACAAGCCCCGAGTTCCTTGCTGGCAGAGCTAGGACCTCATCATAAGCCCTAATGAGAGATTTCAGTCCATTTGTTCTAAATAAGAATCCGGTTTCTCCAGGCGGGGCTCCATCAGCTTGTATCAGGCCCTGGGCCTGCATTCCATGAGCAATCTCACACTAAATATTTACCAAGCACTTCTGAAAAATTTCAGTGAGTCTGAACCTTAATAACTCAGGAAGTACAGTTGTGTAAATAAGAGGTTTTACCACACTCAGGGAGATGAAACGGCACTGGGGGTGTTGTGTGTGTGTGTGTGTGTGTGTGTGTGTGTGTGTGTGTGTACTGGTGAAGGATACTCATGACATGGGGCTCGCTCACCACATGAAACACTTTAACAGATTACAATGATTTCACAGTGATGTGGGCAGAGTTCCTGAAGTAAGCCATGTCCTTCCCACTTCATTGGCTGCCTTAATGTTCCAAGCCTGGGGACGAATCAGCTTTGTCCCCAGAGTACACCTTGACAGAGGATAAGAGGGTTCACTCTGTGTTCCTGTCTCCTTTTGTGAAAGCATCAGAGCACCCGAAATCCACGAAGGGAGAAGCTGTGTTTGTTACTACATCTTTAACTGCATATTGCTTACAGATAATAATCTCCATGCCTCCATGACAGTCACTGCCAAGGTCCTCCAGATACATAGGGGTCAGAATCGTGCTGCCTGAGTTTCAAATTCACATACAGAAAACTCATAAGTCATAAGGAGACCGTCCTGATTTTGATTTACTCTGTTACTCCAGGCATGTAACTATTATTTCAGCATTAACAAATACTAGAGCTTTTTGGGCTTTCCTAGTGGCTCAGATGGTAAAGAATCTGCTTGCGGTGCAGGAGACTTGGGTTCGCTCCCTGGGTTGGGAAGATTCCCTAGGGAAGGGTATGGCAACCCACTCCAGTATTCTAGTCTGGAGGATTCTAGCTTTTGGGGAGTGGGGAGAATTCTAGCTTTTTAGGAGCTTTTTCAGGAGTGGGGGAAAAAAGAGTGCTAAAGTTTCGTAGTTCAGTTTTTACTAAATGTGTTGCTCCATAGCACACAACCCTGGACCACCCTGGAATATTTCTCGGTCAAAGGTCATGACTACTCATAAGTAAGCTTTGTTCACTTTATGTGCAAAGGGTAGAGATTAATATCTGTTGATGCAATCCACAAGATGAAAGGAGCTGAATGACTCAGAGGATGGATGAACAAAGCAGACAAGGGGCAGAGTGAGGAAGGGCATGCGAGCCTCGGAAGCACCAGTACTTGGGCCAAGATGAAATGTAGAATGTTATTTTTATTTTGTTCAATGAAGCAGGTAAGAGAATGAGGGGCCACAGGGTAGGAAGCTGTGATCTTGACCCTGAACGTTCCCATCTTATTTCCCATTAAGAGGAGGGTGGGCTCCCAAGGATGAAGGGGGCTTTCCACGTGGCATCTTTGTCATCATGGACAAATGGCTCCATTTCTCTATATAAATGGGGGGATTATAAGAGATACTCCCCCACACCATAGTTGTAACTCTTATCTTGCTAGAGTCATAGAAGAAAGCCCAGTGCATAGACTCAGGAAGGTTTGATGTTATTATTCTAGCAAAGAACAAACCTAGCCTTGTCATTCAGTGTGGCGGGGGGGGGTGGGTCTCCAGAAGCATGGATCATTCAAAACCATGGCATAGACAGTATATAGAAGAACCATGACCTGAGGATATTTTTTAATTTTGTGAAGCTCCTCCTTAGAAGTAAGCACTCAGCGTTTTTATCATTAAAATAAAACTCAGAATTTATTATTATTAATAACTATCTCAGTCCAATAAGTGCTTTTAGTTGGAGAATAGTTTTATATTTTGAACATTCAGTTTAATTAAAAGAATTCATGTGTTTAATAAGGTTTACGAATGAAGTTTTATTTTATCCATCCTAACTTAAAACATCTAAAGTAGGCTTATTTTTGAAAGAAGGGAAAAATACTCATTGGAGGTAAAAATTCAGATCACAAGAGCATCACTTTAAAATGTCATTTGTAATCCTAATTTGCAGGTGGGGTTCACATTTCAAATCTGTGGCCAAGAAATGGAACCGTGCTCCTAGGTCTGTGGCAGGCATGAAGGGCTTGACATGTCCTCTGGGGAGATGATTTGTTTCTTTTCCTATCTCTCCTCATCCTCAAACTGTTAGGTAATATCCATAAACATCAAAATAAATGGAAGCAAGAGTCATGAGACATTTTGAGAATTTCACTTTACCCCTTAAGATAATTGGATGATGGCTCTGGTTTAGAAATCACTGAGCTTACACTTCTCATCTCTTTCTTGCAGACCCTGCGAAAGGTCTCAGCTCTGCTCAAGATTTATTTGGTCCCATGACATTTTCATTCAAATGCTATGCCTTTCCTTTCTTCTTTATGTCCAGCTTCATCGAAAATGGAGCCTCTTCTGTGGTCACTCTTTCCAACAGCACAGTGACCCATTAATGACCCAAGTGTTCACAGAAGCAGAGGTTTTCTTGGGGAAAAAATTACTTGTCATTCTCTTCAAGTGGCTCATTCTGTTTGCAGTCGAAGCTGTAAACTGCTGGTAAGAAAATTACATTCTGACAAGCAACGCTCTCTCGGCTGGCGCACTAATTGAAATTGAACCACAGGCCTTAGATGGAGAGCAATCAGAAAGTTTATGGAATGAATTGGTTGTTGTTTAATCGCTCAGTCGTGTCTGACTCTTAGAGACCCTATGGACTGCAGCCCACCAGGCTTCTCTGTCTATGGGATTTCCCAGGCAAGAATATTGGAGTGGGTTGCCGTTTCCTTCTCCAGGGGATCTTCCCAACCCAGGGATTGAAACTGGTCTCCTGCATTGGCAGGCTGATTCTTTACAGCTGAGCCACAGGGGAAAACCCTCACGGAATGAACGCCAGTCTGCAAAAGAGAAAGAACAGCCCACACTGGACCGTCAAAAAGTGACTGACCAGACTCAGTAGGCTGGTGAAAGTGGGGAATGGCTACTAGAGGGGACCCCCATCAACTGAAAAAGAGGCTGGGGGCGCTGGGCGGGGGTGGGGATACTTTTCCAAGTCCAATAGACTCTAAACCTAGATGGTATATTTATATGGAGTCCCTGAAAACTGAATGGAAATGAAGGCAAATTTTGTGACGATAATCAGTTCTTGTCTAGACTTTATTTTTCACAGAAATAAATTCACAGGAACAGGAAAAAGAGCAGGGTTGTCCAGCATCCCCTAGACCAGAGCTTTCTGGCACCAAGGTCCTGACCCTCCAGCCTGCTGGGTGATTGGGAGGAGCCCAGGGCGCTGAAACACACGGCCAAGACCTCTGGTTTAGAGAAGCCTAGCGCCTCACGTCACCGCACCATGAAAACATCATCTCCTACCCATGCTGTAATGTGGAAAAGGCAGGGGAAAAAAGCGTGCATAGAAATATCACTGGAGAAGGAAATGGCAACCCACTCCAGTATGCTTGTCCGGAAAATCCCATGGACAGAGGAGCCTGGTAGGTTACAGTCCATGGGGTCGCAAAGAGTTGGACACGACTGAAGTGACTTATCACAGCAAGAGCACTAGGTCGATTGTAAGGAAATGATGTAAAAATGCCGTCAAAGTTCTGCCGTTTTTGTTGTCTTAGGTCTAAATTTTCTTGTAGGCAATATTTTGAAAACAATCCATGTACCTAGAAATCTGTCCTGAAGAGGAACAAAAATGGGGAACAAAAATGAATCTACAAAGACATTAATACTGGATTTAAAAAGACATTAATGTTGGGACCACTGTGAGAAATCATAAACATCATTAAGCGTAGTAAAATAGATAGGTTCCAAATCCATATGATGAAACATTATGCTCTATAAAAGCACAGAAACATTATGCTCTTCATATGCTCTATGAAACTCTTTAAAAAGGCATTTTCTAAAAAGGATCATTTACATGGTGAAGCGGTGAAAAGCAGGGAGCAAAACTGGATACAAAGTACCAAGTTTGTAAATCAAACCTAGGTAGCACACTCAGAAAAGAGAATCAGACTACACACACAAAACAATAATGGATTTGTCTCTGAGTATGTGTGTGTAAGTCGCTTCAGTCGTGTCTCTTTGCAACCCTATGGACTGTAGCTCACCAGGCTCCTCCATCCGTGGGATTTTCCAGGCAAGACTACTGGAGTGGGTTTGCCATTTCCTTCTCCAGGGGATCTTTGCAACCCAGGGATTGAACGTGTGTCTCTTGTATTGCAGACGGATTCTTTATTGACTGAGCTACCAGGGAAGCCCTGATTAATCTCCTGTGATGCTTATATTCAGATGTTTTCAAACATTAAAAATTTGAACTAAGCTGCTTCCTAAGAAATCACAAGAGGAAGCCAAGAAGAGAGACCCCAGGGAGGATGTTGAGAGCCTGGCAGTGTCTGGCAGTCAGCAGCAGTTCAGTGGCTATTTATGAGACAGGGGCAGGGATGAACACACCCAGCGACCCTCTGTGAACATGCAAACAGGTTACAGGGGAGGAATTCTCTTTCAGCAGCATTTTTTTTTTTATTAAATATTTGGCATACGGGATCTTTCACTTGGGCACATAGACTCTCTGGATTCTCTAGTAGCGGCATGTGGACTCGAGAGATCTTAGTTCCCTGACCAGGGGTTGAACCCGTGTCCCCTGTATTGCATGGTGGATTCCTAACCACTGGACCGCCAGGGAAGTCCCTCAGCAACGTTCTTAAAGGAAAAGAACTCAAAGAGTCAAAGCTTCTCCTAACCCTTGTAGATAACTTGGCTACTAATTTGCGTTTTAATGATCAATAAATAGCAGCAGGCAAAATTCTGTAACTGGTCGTTCTAGCAACTCAAAGCACTGATTCCTCGCAGCTTAATTCAGTCTTTTCATTAAAGGAGTAGACAACAGCTTCTGAACTCATATTACTCATGTACAGCAAGTGTGTCTTGGGTCACCCTTCGTTCTTCCTCCTTCACCATGTTTTTAAAATCAACCCCCCAGTCATAGGTGAAGCTTCGTTTCTTTGGGAGGGATGTGCGAACTTAGGCGGCCTCTTTCTTCTTGTCACAAATAAAAACCCAAAAGCTTAAGGCAGCTTCCGGAAAGGCGCTGGGTATCTCTCAGCACCTGGAAAACATCTCTCACACTCTGCAGATTTGTATGATACCTCCACACACTTTATGATAAAAATAAATGTGACGAGCACAATTACCTAATGTAAATAGACTCTTCCCATCATACACACTTGAATCTAAATTTTAGAGACCGAATTGAAAAAAGTCAGTCCAAAATCGAAATTCAAAAGTTCAAATGTTTCGAACTAGCATTTTTTTTCTAATGGATACTTAGTCTGCCGATCTCTTTTCAACTAAATCATAATTTCCAAGGGCAGCAGACAACGAATGTGGCAAATAACAAGTGGCCTTCAAATACATCACCAAAAAAAAATATATAAAACACCGAATCCAGATGGAAATGACATTTAGCAGTGCCCAGAAATACGCAGTAGAATTTTCTAAGGCATCTGAATTTTGCAAGGGACCTCTAAATGGGCAACACACAGTCAAAACGAAGTCTAGTTGGCGAAAGCGACAGACCCTGACTTATGCCTACCAAGGGCAATGGAAACAGAGTCTTTAAGGAAAAAATGGACAACCATATGCTAGTTCTATGTGGTTGCTTAATTTGTCTGTAATAAATGTGTTCAACACTAATTCATATGGTTGGTGTTATGTTAATCATTTTCATTTGAAACCTTTGTATAATCTGTTTATTCATTTCTAACTAGCTCCGGATGATGCCTCAAAAAAAAAAATGCTAATAGTCTTCAGTTTGAAATATAGTCTGGAGTTTTGGAAGGTCAAAGTATTGGCAAAATAAAAACCGACAGAGTGCCAATGGTGGTGGGTAGACTTCCAAGGCGATCCACAAGAACCCCACCTGGGGAGCAGTAGTATAATTTCCCCCTTGAGCAAAGATGTGCAAATACAACAGGAATCCCCATGATTAGGCCACTAATCATTTGACTTTTAATTAGTCAAATGGCAGAATATCCTGGATGGGCCTGACCTAATCAGGTGAGTCCTTAAACCAGGGACTGGGCCCCTCCTGAGGTCAGAGATGGGAAGCAAGAGGGAAGTTCTTCTGCTCGCTTAGAAGCGTAAGCTACTAAATTATCAGAGGATCACAGAGCTAGAACCTGAGTCAGAGGCTGCCAAAAAAGTGGGTTCAGTCAGTGAGAAAGCAAGACACTCAAGTTGTACAGCCAGTAAGACAATGGGGACCTATGTCTCAATGACGCCAAGGAACTGAATCTGCCCACAAGATGCAAGCCTGGATGAGGACCCAGACCTCAGGAGGCCACAGCCCAGAGGAAAACTTGGTTTCAGCCTTGCAAGATGTGAGCAGAGATCCTGGTCCTACCATGCTGGGCTTCTGACGTGCAGAACTGGAGCTAACAAATGCGGGGTATTTTAAGCCACCACATTATGGTAATTTGCAATGGAGCAACAGGAAACTAACATACTGATGTTTTTCTAGGCACTGGGGATCAATGGTTAAGAGCATATTCCAGACGTCCAGTTTAAGATGGCAGAGGACTGTGTTTCTTCTCTTGAAAAACCAAGGCAGGGAAAGGGAGAAAAAGTTAAAAAGCAACCGTTTTCAAAGCAAGTAAGAGGTAGCAACTGTAAAGCACGCTATAGCGTGTGAAGATGGGTGGTGAGGGAAGTGATAAATCCTGCCTTCGCAGAGGAGGAATCAGACCTCACAGCCTGGAGAGGTCGTGCAGCCTGCAATGATTTCTCATTGGAAAATGGGCAATGAATGGGTGAGTCCCAGGGGTATGGGCTGCTTCAGCTATATACAAGTTGTCAGACCCCAGCCTCTCAGCTCGGTGCTGAGCAGGACTGTTCCCTGGAATGAGAGCTGGGGGACTAAGTGCATGATAAAACCGCCAGTCTTCCCATCCAGTCAACTTTAAAATAAGAGCAACAGTATTTCTCAAGCAGAAATGGAAGGTCCCTTCCATGGAGAAGTGAATTCTTAAAGTAAAAGACCTCTGGATATCAGCAGAGGTCCTCTCGTAGGTTTGACCATGTCCCAAGAGGCACTTTATAAATCTATGAGACCACACCTGTTTCCCTTCTTTTCTTTAACCTTCTAACCTTGGCCTTTACACGAGCCCTTCTGCCAGCAATGCTGGTGCCCCAGGTGGTCCCACTGGCATCATTCCCCCTTATCAACTTCAGCTGTTTATTCAAATACCAGCTTGCCATTGAGGTCTTCCACTAATTCACCTCCCATCCCCAACCCTCCCCATCACTTTCCTTCCTACGTACTAAGTTTTCCCCTTAGTGCTCATCACTCCATACACTGCCTTGTATTCTAGTGATTTGCCATCTCCCCTTGTCATCCATCCTCCCTTCATATAAAATCTAAGATGACAAGAGCAATTTTTGTCCATATAGAACAACACTCAGTAGGTGATCAAAAAGATTTTTTAGATACATAAAGACTAACAAATTTTTTAAAAATAAGAGAAAAGTTAAGGCAATTAAGAAAGAAAGAAAGTTGCAAAGTAGATGGAAAGAAACATCATATACTACTTACCTCTGTGGTAAATATTTACATCATCAAAGCAATGAAAACATTATGAATGAATGAAGCCAAAAAAGTAAGCTGTAACAATATGGGAGGATAACAAGAGAATTAGAGGCTTAGAGGTTTGATAGGTTACATCATCTTCTGCAATTCCTAAAATTCGTGACTCAAGAAATAATATATACACTTAAAAATTTCAAAGGAAAAAGGAGAAAAACAGCTTAAAGAGTTACAAGTGGTTTCAGCAAAATGTGAGTTTGATGCTTTTGGTTGTACATATTTTAGCTCTCTTTGATGTTTAAACTATATGTATTAGATAACATGTCATTTAATAAAAGGGAAAATGCGTCTTTGCAAAGTTATAGGAACGCCTGATTCTTTGTAATTCTTATCACAGTGGCTGGCACGTGGTCAGTATTGAACAAGTAGCTGTGGGACAGAGGGATGGATTCTGACTATAAATACACATGGAAGATGACTTCTGGGTTTCATTTTAAATCCTACAGAAGTAGGATGTGTTCTTTGACAAGAGAAAGGTAAAATGCTTCACAGAAAGCTTTGTGATATAAATCATAGGTGAAAACTATACATGCACTGAAATTATGGCCAAGTAACAGCAATAAAATAATGTATAAGAAAACAATTTTTTAAATGTTAGAAAATGTTTATTATGAGTGCTAAAAAAAAAAAGTGCTGGGCCTCTATACCTATAGTTTTGAGCGGTATCACGTGGCCATATACTGCCACCTAGTGGCAACATCTGTAAGTACAGTCTGGTTTTGGCAACTGGGAGAGACTTCACATTTAAGCCAAAAAAGCTATCCATCTATGTCCATCCACCCTTCTTTCTCAATTCATTAACCGAATCCTGAACAGGAGTATAAATACGGAGGAAAAAACAGGCAGCAAAGCTAAAGTATTTTATTAATAATTTATTGTCAGTAAGAAAGACTGGTTAATGGTAGTTTTCAGTAAAAACCTTTACAAGACCTTGCATCACAAATATACAGACACTATAAAAATTGTGTCGTGGTGGTTTTGGTTCTAAACGATTCTGCAGAAGGTCTTCATTACACTTTCCAATAATGAAAAATGTTTATAATCCTAAAATACAGCAACCCATTTATTTAAGACATGTTCATGGATCAGATCTGTCCTCATCCTATGTACAGCTGGAAATGAATGACTATACTGAAATGTATGAATGAAATGTCCTACTTCAGCTGAAAAGGACAGAGAGTGAAACCCTGGTTATATTAAAAAAAAAAAAAATCAGGGTGCTAGGTAAATGACACGAACACCACCAAAATCCGGTCAAAAACAAAATGCACGAAGTTATCTTGAAAATCTAGGGGGAAACTATGAAAAATCAAATCTGTACATAAAATTTACAAAAAAAAAAAGGAAAATTAAAATAATCAAATCTATATAAATACATGAATCATGCTAACGAGAGAGAGGAGAGCTGATTTTCGCTTCATTGTTTTAACACGGGACAAATGTAAATACAAAAAAAAAAAAAAGTCTGGAAATGGTGCGGCAGACGTCAACCGCATCCGACAACAGTAGGTCAGGACACTGGCGATGGTGGACAGGTCAGGAGGCGCGGGTGGGGGTTCAGTGCAGCCATGCCCGGGGGCGGCTCCCCAGAAGAAGGGGCGCAAGCGCTGCTGCAGAGAACGGTGCAGGACAGGGCATCCGCTGCAGGGATCGCTCTAGGTTCGCTGGGGTTCAGGCACTTGGGGGGGTGGGGGCGGGGGGCGAGTCTGCGGGGTCAGACCTCCGTGTGCTGCTGCGAGTCCAGCGGAGGGACCGTCACCTCCTCGAAGGGGCCGTCGTCTCCGCTCTCGTAGTCACTCATCATGACCTCCGACTCGGCTTCGCAGCACGCGGACACGTCGGAGCAGGACGCCGTGGAGGCGTACACCGACAGCGGCAGGCTTTCCACGGCGGGGGCTTCAAAGGTCCTGGGGTACCCCGCAGGGTAGGGGGCGTAGGGTTCTCTGCGGGCGCTGCCGTCGCCAGCGCCGGCTTTCTGAGGTTCGGACAGGTCCACGGCGTAGAAGCTGGGCAGGTACTGGTTCGGGTGGAACCTCTGCCGGCCTCGGGAGGCGGAGCCCGGGCTCCCCGCGGCCGGCGCGTCCCTGGGCGGGTGTATGGATTCGAACTGGTCGCTGAACTCGGGGGGCAGGGGCGGGAGCTCGTCCGCGCCGGGGAAGTCCTCTGGAGGGGGCGGAAAGTCACTCTCGATGTCGTAGCCTCCGGGGTAATAGTCCGTATCGATGGCGTTGGGATCGGCAGAGTACAGGGGGGTCTGCTCGTCGATTACCTCGTAATTGGGGAATTCCTGGATGTCCGGCAGAGGAACGCTGGGCATCCAATCCGACGTATCCCAGTGATACCCTTGTTGGAAAAGAAAACCAGATGTCAACGTGTTTTCCTCCCCAGAGTGTGCCCCGCGGCAAAGGGCCCAGTGTATGCAGCACGCACAGGCGCAAAGGCATCCGTCCCGCGCACCGAGGGCCACCATCGGGGGAAGCCTCGGTCCCTGCTTTGACCCCCTCCCCTCCCGCGCCGCTTCTGAGACCCTCTATGAGTTAGGCTCTGCTCCTGAAATGAGGACTTACAGTTTTAGGTAAGTACCTAACTTTCAAAGAAACGTTAAGTTTTTAACAGAAGCAGCAGTATGCTAGCGCCTAGAGGACATGCACTTTTCTTCAAACGATTCCAATCATCCTTTCAGCTTCCTGCAGTCATTGAAAACCCTCTGCCCTCTATGAAGAAGAGTGTTAGTTCAGCCTTAGGACCTTGATAAAGAAATTTTGTCCTTGCAGAAAGGCGGCTCAAGAATGTCACCTGATCTGCACTACTTGTCATTAAAAAAAGATACCAACGAATGTGTCTTTCAGATAATAAAAGTAATCACTTAGCATGCAAAATTTTAAAAATAAATTTCCTTTAGAATGTCATAAACTTAATATTACAATTGTACTATTTTCCATGAGTCCTCAGAAAGACAATAAATTATATTTAGTAACACAGCAAAGCATGCCTCAAAATCAAATGAAAGGCAATTAAACATTGACAAATGTAATACAATTTTTGATAAACTACAGTAATTTTGTTTCTTTAAAAAGGACTAAGGGTCATTTTCAACTATATAAAGGTATAATTATTAAAAAAAAAAACCCTTCCAATTTTGGGGTAGCCCCCCACCCCAGGATTTTTGAAATCCTTTGGCAGCCAGTGAAGGTGAGGCAGGCACGTTTAGAATGCAGGCCGCGAACGAGGAGGCAGCAGTTACGGTGCAGACACGTGCAGCAAGTCAGCACTGGGTCAAGTCTCCGCCCATGTGTTTAGTGAAAAATGAATGAACAACTGGCATGCATAAGTCACCTCTTGATTTGCTGAGGTCAGGAGCAGCCAAAGACTCTTTTGGTTGCAGAGTAGAGAGAAAAGAAAACACTTGTAATTAAAAGAGAAAGACGGCTGAAAAGGCAATAAAGATAAGTCCATAACACAATATAAACTGTTTTATTAAGGCCCAGTCAGCCATGTACTGTGCCTTCTAGGCCATTATCTACGAAAATCCCAAACGGTGAGAAATTTGTGTAGCACAAATAAAATGGGACGTGGGAGTGGAGGGAGAAGATGAGGGATGATGAACTAGGGATGTGGCTGGGAAACTCGGACAGGATTTTACTTTCTTTCCCTTGTTTCTGGCAAGCTACTCCTGAAAACACAAAATTTTGTTAGGAGTAATTGAAATGGAGTCTATAAGGCTCTAATAAAATGTAAACTGATAAGGAATTTAAATGACCCCCTCATGTTACTGAGAAAGATTACAAAATCATTTTTTTTTCCTAACACTGGGTAACATCAGGTTGCTTAGGTGATAATGCAAAATACATAAGCTATAGCTACATGACAGACACAAAGTTTACGGCACAATATAGCCTTCACATGTCCGTAATTCAGAGAAACCACAAACACACTTAGATACTGATGAATAGCTAAAAGAAAACCTCACCAGACCTTGCCCTGGGTGAACATGATTTTATATTCACATTGTCCACCTTTCCTTAGAGACACCATCAGCTGACCTTAACCCTGAGCCCACCCAAATCTGTCTGGCCTCTCCCTCTCCTAGAGTCCTTGTTTTGCACACAGAACTCTGCATGGGGCAAAGTCAACGTGAATCACGTGACCGCAGGGCAGGCTGCTTACCCTGGCTAAGCTTCAGGCTCTTCTCTTCGAAATGGAGGTGGAAATCCCTTAGTTATTATGAGGATTAAATCACATAATGTAGGTCAAGCACTAACCATTGACTATCATTGTAATTCTTATTGTGAAATAAATGACAAGTAATTTTCTAAAGTAGACCCATGCTTTCTGTGCATTCAATGATGCTCTTGAAAACCCAGTGATAAAGTAACTTGGAACAAATAAGATTTGGTTGACGGTTCTCTTCTAGGAATTTAAATCAAAAACTGAAAAAATTGTGGTGATTTCTAAAACATGAGTAAGCCAGTATTTAGCTAACATTTACCTCTGGAACTATTCTAAAAAGCCTGCTAAAAATGTGGTAGTTTCTTTCCAAAAAGAGGATTGACAACTTCTGTTTACTAAACAGCCATTCCATTATTCTTAGTTTTCCATTTTAAACTCAATTTATATTTAATATGTCAAAGATATTTTTCAACAAAAGAGATTGCCATGAAAGAACTATTCGAATTCTGTTTCTTTAAACTCAGTCAATATATTATATAAATATTAGGGTTCCATCATGGGAGAACTAAGGTTCAGTAGACAAAATATAGATCCCCTTCTGATATGCCAAGTGAAGACATGGTAACTTCCTGGAAACTAAGTGTAAGGCTCACCAGTAACCCAAATGAGTAAGCCGCACCCATCAAACTTGGCTTGAAACCATCCTTCTCTTACCCATGTCTCAGCAAACCTATTTGTTGTCCCAGCAGAAAGGATTCCCTAAGCTTCGTGGGCCCCAGTGGTCTAGGCCAGTGGTTCTCCAAGTGTGGTTCTTAAATCAGCAACATCAGAATCAACTGGGGGCTGGCTTGTTAGAAATGTGCATTCTCAGGGCCCCAACCAGATTTGCTCAATCAGAAATCTTGGAGTTAAGGCCTAACGATTAAGCTTTTCACAAGCCCTACAGTGATCTGATTTCTAGTCTGAAAATACCTGTGCACTTTGCATGTGATAACTCGAATTCCAGTGCACGGATGGAGGGCTAATTTGAAATAATTTAAGGCAGGAATTTCTTAAAATTTTGAACAGATAAAGCTTCCTAGAAAATGATTTTTACTCAACCAAATATAAAAATATTGCTTTCTATCATGTTCTACAATTTTCCTCAACCATACCAGGGAAAATACAAAAGGGAAGACTCAGGTATAGGCAATTATAAAAGCTGTGTTATACTTAGTTTTACTCCTATTCACACGAAGAGAATTTTCTATATTAAAACATTTTTTTAGATAGAATTACTTTTAATTTCTTCATACTGTTCCATGTAAAGGCAGTTGTCAAGACCCTGTGGGTGACTTCTGGCAACTGTGTAAATTCACTGTGAACCACAAAAAAGTAACCAAGACCACAGACATAGGTAACATACGTAACATACATACATAATGATATTTGCAACACCTCTGGATTATGAATGGACACACCTGCATAGCATAAAAGTATTCAACCTCTTGAGAACCATCACATAAGGACTTTGTACAACACAACAGCAAAAGCACACCACTCCAGGGACAGTCACTGTGAACACGAACACAGAACACACACACAACTATACCTTCTTCAGTCACCATGTCAACGACAGCATTGACAAGGTGTATTACAGTCACTATGGAAGCTTGTGAAAAGGCACAAGAGCAGTAAATTAGAAAGACCTTCAGTGAGTCAGGAACCTGCATTAAATATGATGTCTGCATACTATACAGTTTCTACCTCATAGTTTAACGATGTAAATACTTGAAACATAGCTATATAATTATGTATGATCTTTGCACTTGTTCCTTATATGTCTCAGGTTTTTCCAATCAAGTTATATATTTGTTACCATTAATCAAAGGAATAAAGAGTAACCATATTATACTGTAATTTAGGAAAAGAACTTTCAGCCATAAATTTGTTTTACAATTACAATTATGAATCAAGTCAGGACAAAACAACCCTGATTTTAACATCCCATGGGCAAAAGCTTTCACATTCAAAGAGTCAAATACTTGGCTAAGCCAATTTTCTGGGTCCATTTAATACACTCATACATTGTTTGCAGGAAAAAAATTAAGAGCTGCATAATAAGGTAAAATATGCAATACGAATACAAAAATGGCTTTGTATCTGTTCTCTGTACTCCCACCCCAATTTTCCTGTCTTTCTGCAGACGAGTTAACAGCTGGTGAGCTAACATACCAGCAGAGAAACGCAGACTGTCTGCCTGGCTGTTTCCTGTGTAAATCCCCTTTTCATTCCTGTATCAAACTGTTTCAAAGTATTTATGCCAAGATAAATAAGTGTGCATGTAACAGGCAGAAGGATGGCCCTCTGAAAAGGCCACATCCTCGCCCTGGGAACAAGTTACCATCCTTGGCCAAAGGGGCTTTGCTAATGTGATGAAGCTAAAGAGCCTGAGATGAAGAGACTCCCCTGCAGGATCTGTGCAGCCCCCATGTAATCGCAAGAGTTCTTAAGGGGAGCAACTTTCCCAGCTGTGGTTGGAGAGCTAGGACTGCAGCAAACAGACCGGTGAGGCGCAGTGCTGCTGTCTTTGACAGATGGAGGCCATGAGCCATGGAATGTGGGGAGGTTCTAGAAGCTGGAAAAGGTACAGGACAGGGTCTCTCCTCTGGCATCTCCAGAAAGGAGACAGTCCTGCTGATATCTTAATTTCAGCCTGCTGAGACAAGCGTCACACTTCTAAACTGCAGACCTATAACAAATCTATCTTGTCTTAAGCCACTATGTAATCTATTACAATAGCCTTAGAAGACTAGAAATATGACTTAAATATACTTTTAATACAGGCTTCAAATTTACGATTCATAATGATTAAAATTATAAAGATTAAAATAAAGACACTCCTGGATAATATATTTTTTCTCACCTTGTATTATCTGGCAATTAATTTTCATAACTAGTTTGACCATAGCTTACTAAAAGTATCTAAGACTATTAAGAAGAATGATGTTTCAGTTAAAAGAAAAAAAAACCTAGGAAAAGAAAGAAAATACTGGCAAAATTCTGAGATTTATGAAGAGCATTTAAGGACAAAGATATAAATGATTATGTAAACTGGCAACTCTATAATGTTTTAGAATTAAACCTAATGAAAGAAAGAATTCTACTTTGTTGTTGGTTTGATAAGCAGAGCTCTGTCCAAATACTTTATCACTAAGTAATAGACACTGTTGTACCTTCATATCATATATAACATGCTTGAAATGGCTCAGGAATGAATAGAACATACATATGGCCATCCTTAGTTTCGAAATGGTCTCTGCAGTGTATTATGGACTACTTACTCTGGGTTTACAAACAATCAAATAATTATTAGTGAGTTATTTCCTTCTATCAATAAACTGTTTACACATGGCATTTTTATGCAAAAAAATTACAATCAAACTAATTCTGACATTCAAAAATTTCCACTAAAAACTCACTTTATTGGGTTTCTGGATACTGACAGTTTTCTCTACTGGTATGTGCTAATATGGTAAAGCTGCTTATCAACGCCATTCACCCTCACAGAAACAAAACTGGCAGCAAAGATCCCACTGTCAAACCTTCTTCATTAGAAATATAATCCAACTTACTAGCAATCTCTTAAACTGCGCTCTCAGTCAGTACGCTCTGATCCAAATGGGAGCTGAGGCCGCAAAGGAGTCGGTGGGGAGAGACAAATAGAACCTTGTAACAATCACAGGTGCTGCTCAAGTTGCCCATGTCAGACTATCGCATCTCCTCTTAGGGCCGTGGGGGTGCGAGCGTGTGTGCAATGCAGGTGTGCTCAAGGAAGCCGGTACGAGGTGTTTTTTTTTAAAAATCCACATAACTTCTATAGCATTCACTGTCACGGAAGAAAGGTCGCTGCAGAACTAACCCATCAGACAGAGCTTATCTTTCAATCAGTTACGTTTTCTTTCTTAGTATGACCAGTCACTACCGTTCCAATTCCTAAGCATGAAGGATGTTTGCAACATCGTCCCCGGCGGATGTTCATGCAAGGCTGTGTAACTGTGGTCTGACGTGAGTGTGAAGACCGTCTGAGATGGAATCAGCGACTATGTCCCTGTCCTGTGTCACATGAGTGGGGGCTGCGGACGGTGAGCACTGCGGATGCGTGTTTACTCACCATTGTCATCGCACGACTCCGACTGGAAGGAGCTCAGGGAGTGCACTTCGGACAGGCTTTCCCGGGCGCTGTACGGCTGAGATGGCTTCTCCTCCAACGGCTTTTTGGAGAGACAAGGATCAAGATCCACTACTTTAGCTAAAAGGAGATGACAGACAAAAGAGTTACATGCCATGAAGGCAGGAGACTCTCTTTTCTTCCCTGCTGTATCCTGACCCGTGGACTGCCTGGGATTTATTCAATGAAAGAACATTGAAAGAAAAAGAAAAGAAAAGAAACATCTCCAAAACAGAACAAGATACTAAATACAAAACCTATAAATACAGCTTGCAGACTCATAAGAATAGAAATTCTCAATAAACCGGCCTGTGGGGGAGACCATCAGACAACATGGGGAATTAAAATTTTATTTGAAAATGGTAATATATAGCTTTTTCTAGGCATCCAATAGACGTCAGGCCACTTAAATATTGTCGCTTCTTCCAGCCACATCTGAGAAAAAAAAAAAATCCTATCATGCGAATGCCCTCCCAATTTTTCGTCATAAAAATCCCCCCACCAATTAGAGTTGAGAATCCAGATCAATTACAAAAACAAAATGATCTTTCCAGATGAATGGAACACAACTAGATTCAATTCCTAAATTAAAGCAACATCGTGGCCACAGTGCTCGGTCAGAGATGCGAAGCCAGGAAAAGGTTCCCAGTCGTACCAGAGCTCTGTGGAGTCTGGGCACGTTCATCACTAACAAAGATGCTACACTGCCGCAAGGTCAGAGACATTTTATCGAAAAGAAGAAAACCATTCTTACTATCATAGTCGAAGTCCCAGCTAGGTTTCTGGATGGAATCGCTGTCAGAAGGAGAGTTTGAAGGCGGCGGGGGAGGCAGGTTTGGGGCCACGCTGCAGACGGCCACAGCTTTCCGGTGTCCATGCATGGACTCGGGGTTGAAGGTGCTGAACTCTGGGTGCTCGGGTATAGCTGACCCTTCAAAGGAGTTGCGGTCAAGGTTGTTTCGAGAGTCACTGGGAATGCTTGGGGTGTAGGAGATGGGCCGCACAGGCACCTGGGGTGGTATGTCGGAGTAAATGTTCTTATTCAGCTTGGAATCGAAATACGGTCTTTGCAAGAAAGCCGCGCTGGGTCCCAAGTGTTTGTCCTCGGGTTCGGGTTGGGGTTTCTTCTTCCGACTGATCATCTTGCGGCAGAAGACGAACACCAGCACCAGCAGAAAGATGCCTGTGATGAAGACGACGATGCCGATCCCCTCGGCCAGGCCGATGTTCCAGGGGGTCGACACGTACTGGTTGGGAGCCACGTCTTCGCAGTGTTTCCCCTTGTACTCGTGGCTGCAGTTGCAGTGGTAGGAGCCGTGCGTGTTCTCACAGAGGGCCCCGTTCCGGCAGGGGTTGCCAGCACATTCGTCCACGTCGCTCTGACACCTGCCGAGATAGCCCAGGGTTAGGAGAGGCCTTGGCAGCCATCATAGAGACTAAAGGCTATTCATCCCTTCCTAGTTAAGACTCAGCCAACACTGACCGGGGCTTCCCAGGTGGCACTAATGGTAAAGAACCCACCTGCCAGCGCAGGAGACACGGGTTCTATCCCTGGCTGGGGAAGATCCCCTGGAGGAGGGCATGGCAGCCCACTCCGGTATTCTTGCCTGGAGCATCCCATGGACAGAGGAACCTGGCGGGCTATAGTCCATGGGGTCGCAGAGTCAGACACGACTGAAGTGACTTAGCAACACTGACCCAGACGTAGAACAGCCAAAACACACTATCAACAATAACTACACAAAAATCCTTCGTGGAGGAATGACTCGTTTGAGTTTACACCCTGTACACCTGAGAGATAAACATGTCACATCAATGTTTAGCTGCCATTTTTCTAAGGATTCAACAGATGACTGACTCAAACTCATTGGCTAAACGTCAGTCTGTCTCTATTTCTGATCCAGAGATTTAGACAAGTGCATGCTAATAAATGTATTCCAAGAGGGCTGGATTAAATTTCTCCAATAACTTTCCCACAGGGGACTATGACTGCTCCATACAGCATGTGAAAGGCCAGAAAACTCTCTGTTTTTCATTTTTAGATGTTTCTCCATGTTGAAAACCCTCCTTAGCTCCTCACCCTTACAGAATCGCCCACAGGAAAGTCCCCTCAAGCCCCCTCCTCCCCTCCCCTTCCCAGTGGGCATCTCTGGCACCTGTGCGGGTCCTCCCGTCACCGCTCAAACCCTTCCTCCTCTAACAAAATGCATCCTCCTCTAACACCCCTATACTCACCTGGCATTACAATTTTGATTACTGGGACATTTTTGTCAACTATATTGAGTACTGACTAAGATACAAGTAGATTAATGAATGAAAACCACGTGACTGACGGTGAAATTCAGAATTACTACGAGAACAAAATGTTATGTGAATCCCTGCAGGCAGGTCACACTTCAAGCCTTCTAACAAAAGGGGCAGGTGAAGGCTTTTCTAGATGTATAGCACTAGGCACTTGTATGTAACAAGCACCAAGTTTTTAAACTGAACCTGGGGGAAAGTCTAAGGTGAAATGGTCCCTGGAACTGAAAACCATTTCATTCAAAGTCAACAAGAGGCATCTTTAGTGCCTCATATTCTTCATCAAAAATAATGATCACCTCTCAGACTATGCAAGGCTCACAAAAGATACCTAAAGAGTTGAGAAATGTTTTAGATGCTACATAAACAATGAAAAAAAAGTCATCTATCTTATAGATAGGTAACAACCCCATGAGCATCTGTTTTTAAAAAAAACAATCTTACTGTTTCCAGTTACTTCCTGCAAGTACCCATATGTTCCTTGTTTATAAATAACATTTTTAAAATATAGAAGCATTTTATATTCAAAGCATATAGTACTCCAAGCATTATATCATGTTCACTTGTTCAATATTTTTTTTTTAAAGAATGAAAAGATAAATTATACAAAGAGTCACCATGAGCTCTGAATTCAAATTCTAAAGCAACACAGTCCAAATTACTGAAGTTTTGTCGCATCTGCCAATCACTGTGACCCTACAGAGAGCTGCAAACACAGATCTTGAAAGAAGTCAGTTACCTTTCTCCCCTAAAACCTGAGTCACACTGACAGACAGCACCATCCAAACTGTCAAAACACGTTCCGCCGTTTTTACAAGGTTCATCTTTGCAGTAGGGGCTGAGCTGGCACCTGAAGGACAAGGGAAAAGTAAGCATAAAAACCCAGTGTTTTTTCTGTACCTACAGGAGCAAGTGAATGTGGACACTGCACGCACACACGACGACACCGGAAGTGCGACTGCTGCAGTGAGTGATGGAGTCTGGGCAAACCTACGCACCTCTGACCAGAGTACAGTCCTCTGCACTGGCAGATGAAGTCTCCGTTGTCCACAATGCAGGTGCCGCCGTACAGGCAGGGGTTGGAGGAACACGGGTTGACACTCACCTCGCAGTAGGTCCCGACGTACAAGGTATTGCATTTGCAGTAATAACCTAAACCGCAAACGGGAACCCAAAGTACTATCACTCAGTAACTCAGAAAGAGAAGTCTCAGGGTATTGGTTTTTACGTTTAAGTGAAAATTTGGCTAAGACTTGTAAATCCTATTCGATCCCCTATACCCTCTGGGCACAAAGCTGTCTGCATTACCAAACCTTTCACCGCTGGTATCAACAAATACGAAGGACTGAAGAGGGAACTCGTGACTCGATCAAGGTCATCCTAACTTACCCAAGGGGGCCCAAGGCCTTCTGGAAAACCACACTCCCACCCCCATCTCGAGTGAGCAAGGCTGGCAGGCCCCTCACTGGGCCGCCGGGTAAAAGGAGGCTTAGGGAGAACTATGTGGAACCAATTCCAACCCCCTGGTTGGAGTCCTTATGGCTGGAAAGGCATTCAGGGTCAGCCGTGGTTTCCTGAGGCTAGGGTGCAGAATGACACACGTCTGGAAACGCAATGTAGTGAGGCCACTGCTCAGTGGGAGAGAAACTGACCCCTCCAGCCGCTCCCAGGATGAACCCTAAACCCAGCTCCACTCGAGCTTCTCTTACACCGGCTGCAGTATGTGACCAAACTGCACACGAAGAAGAAAAGCAGAAACGCTGGGAGGCCTCGCCCCAGTGCACACACGTGGACGGATCACTTAGGGGAGGCTCTGGTGTGAGGCTTACCTCCCGTCGGGGAGGGGTGGCAGACGCCCCCGTTCTGGCAGGGGCTGCTCGAGCAGTCCTCCGTCACCGTCAGCAAGCACCCGGGAGACACATCCACCGACTCCTCAATGTGCGCGTAGCTCCTGGGTCTGTTGTTTAAGGGCAGCTCCTGCCCGTTCAGGTAAATGGAGTCCATGCAGCCCCGGAAACCATTGCCCACCTGGGGGCTCCGTCCGTGCCGCGAGCCCTGCTGGCGGACGTGGCCCCCAAAATAGACATGGCTGTCGAGGTTGAGGGTTTTCAGTGTCCCCGGGGCTGTGCCCGAGGCAGTGTGGACCTGATCCAGAACCAGCCTGGCGTAGTTCCCGTTCACCTCCAGGGACACAGCGTGCCACAGCCCGTCGTTGACCTGGATGCTCTGCACCGAGACAATGCCGGGGCCGCTGCCACAGTCGAACTTGTACTGCAGCCTCCCATTGTGGATCTGAGACAGAGACAATCACTGTGCGTGTTATTCTCACGGAATCATCGAGCCCAGCCTCGGATCACACGTCTAAAGGAGGGGCTGGGTCTGCCGCCTGAAGGCAGCAAGTAGGGATGAAAGGGAAAGTCGCTTAGTTGTGTCCGACTCTTTGGCAGAGTAGCCTGCCAGGCTTCTCTGTCCATGGAATTCTCCAGGCAAGAAATATTGGAGAAGGTAGCTTTTCCCTTCTCCAGGGGATCTTCCTGACTCGGGGATCGAACCCAGGTCTCCCGCAATGCAGGCAGATTCTTTACCAGCTGAGCTACCAGGGAAACCCAAGGCCTCACATTTAAGTACTATAGAACACGTGCTTCTTGGTTTACTGTACAAACAATAAAAACAGGCCTCTCGGGGATATCAAAGTTCCAACTACGTAACCTAAAGGCATTGTGTAAGTGACTGACAACTGCTAACCGAACAACAGAAGAGCATCAGATTTTGTTTAAAGCCAAAAACGAATCACTCTTGATTAAAAAAAAAAAAGAGAAGGTAAGCTGATCATCTCTTCAAGTGTATGTAGGACCTTTCCATAAACTCTCCATATTAGTAAGATTAATATCAGAGTTTGAATGTAATGGTCATAAGAACCTGAAAATGTTTGTAAAAAACAGAAATAAATGTCTATGTTGCTGCTGCTGCTGCTAAGTCGTTTCAGTCGTGTCCGACTGACTCTGTGCGACCCCATAGACAGCAGCCCACCAGGCTCCCCCGTTCCTGGGATTCTCGAAGCAAGAATACTGGAGTGGGTTGCCATTTCCTTCTCCAATGCATAAAAGTGAAAAGTGAAAGTGAAGTCGCTCAGTCGTGTCTGACTCTTAGCAACCCAATGGACTTCAGCCTACCATTTTCCAGGCAAGAGTACTGGAGTGGGTTGCCATTGCCTTCTCCGAATGTCTATGTTACTGTAGAGCAAAAAGAGCCTTTCATCCCACAGAACTTATGTGTTGGTATCAATGAATCATTTAAAGGAAGAACTCAATCATTTCATGTAGCTTATCTTATTCTTTTAAAAAATGGGCCATCTGAATATACAATGGAATTTATACTTTTAAAGTCTCCCACAAGCTCAGATCCAAATATGCACAAACACTCACCTCCAAGATGCTGTAGTCGGTCCCTCGAGCATACATGACAACCGCGTGGGCAGAGTACGTTCGAAGCCTCATGGTCAGCTTCATCTCTAACTTGTTTTCATTCTCCATTAGACGATATTTCACAAAGCTGTTTCCAGTAAATGTTACGGATGCACTCCCTGGGAATCACAAAGAGAAGAAATAAATCAGAACAAGTTTAAGCATATTTATATGTTATCCCACCACCACCATGCCCCAATTCAAGTTTTGGATCTAAGATTTTACAGTATAAAATTCAACTCAATGGGAAATGTCTATTTGTTTCAAAAACAGCAACAGCAAAACTGGATCTCCATTTGCAGCGAGTAAGTCAGACTACTGTAAAACACAGAGAAATGAATTCTAAGATAAATAAGAGATCCACATATGAAATATCCATTAAAAAATCATTAGAAAACAATTTAGAAAAATACGTAGCCTCAAGGTGGTTTGCCAAATGTTCTCAAGCAAGACGTAAAACAATTCATATTTTACAAAAACGATGAAACCAGAATCAATCCAGAGATGAAAACTATTTTGTAAAATTAATCAGAAATGAGAAAATAAAAATTAAACAAAAGACCAGTGACAGACAGACAGTGGGGTCTGTTAACACGTAAATAATGTTAATGCTCAAAATTATACAGAGTTCCATCCATTAAAAATGAGAAACAGACAAATAATCCATACAATCGAGCAGACAGCATGAATTGGCCAATCCCTGAAGAGGAAGTGCTACCAGGCCATGAACAAATGAAAAGACAACTTTCACAAGTAGCCATAAAAACGGCAATTTAAATAGTTAGATGTCATTTCATCCCTGGTGGCTCAGATGGGAAAGAATCTGCCTGCAGTTCAGGAGACCTGAATTCGATCCCTGATTAGGAAATATCGCCTGGAGAAAGAAATGGCAACCCACTTCAGTATTCTTGCCTGGAGAATCCCATGGACAGAGGAGCCTGGGGGGCTACAGTCCATGGGGTCGCAAAGGGTCAGACACGACTGAGGGACTAACACTTTTACAATTTTTCCCTCTTTTATTCTTAATTGAACCTCTCACCTGGGCACTGACCAGACTTGCCACCTGGACAGACGCAGGTATAGGTCTCCTCTCTGGGGTCAGTGACACATTCCGATCCTTCAGGGCACGGATTGTCTTCACATCCATGATGTACAAGTGGGCATTTTCCCTCTTTGTTAAAAAAAAAAAGAGGGGAGAGGGAGAGCTAATGAACAGGAATTTCAAGAAAACAGATCTTTACTGTGTCGCCATCGAAGGCTGTGACATGAACCGGCCCGCACGCCCATGTCCACCCCCGCGTGCGTTACCTCTGCAGAGGCACACGGCCGTCCGCCGGTGGCGTGGGGTCACAAAGCTCAGCCTGGCCGTGCTGTGCGTTGACATCACACTCTCGTCCACGGACACCTTCTCGTCACAGAACTTCCAGGGGCAGTCGAGGCCCGCACACAGCTTCCGGAACACCTCCAGGATCCTCACACCGATGATCTCCTCGACATCTGACACGGAAGAGTTGATCTTCTGCAGGAGCTGTCTGGTGGAAACGTGGGCGACACCCGACCTCTCTACAAACAGCAAGACGTCCAGGTGCGGGTGAGGCTCGGCGGGCTGCAAGCTGACGATCTGAATGTCGTTCCTCCTCACGCCCAGGATGTTCCGCAGAGCTCGCTGGAAGTTGCGCCAGTAGTCGCCAACGAACTCTTCCGGGGTGAGGTTGGCGAAGCGGACGGCGACCGTCTGGTTGAGCATCTCCTGCGTCACCTGTCTGACCTGCACCGTGATGTCGGCCGCGGTGGTGAACTTGCCGTCCGTCACGCTCACGTTGAGGAGGTACTGCCCTATGTCCAGCTTCTTGTGCGCGATCAGCTTGCCCCCTGTGCTGGACACGGAGAAGAGGCTGTCCATCTGCGGGTCGAGGCTGTAGGTTAACGTGTCGTACACGTCTTGATCAGTGGCGTGGATCTTCCCGATGACGCCGCCCGAGTACTCCTCTCCAAAAGCAGTGATGAAAATCTCCAGCGGCAGGATCGCTGGAGGATAGACGCTCTCTTCAATGACCCTGATGTCAATATACGTCAGAGACGACAGCTGAGGCTTTCCATTGTCTGCCACCTGCGGGGAAAGGGGGGAAAAATCACCTTCGTCTGTGTCATCGTTCACAACTTCTTAATACAAATATATTTACACTGCTCAAGTTCTAAAACGTGACCAACTGATAGATACTTAATTCTTTGTGTGAGAAGCATTATCAAGGGACAGGGTAGAAAGCTTTTTCAGAGTAGCTATGTTAATTGGTCACAGTGGAATTGGGGGTATGATGCTTGAATTCATAGGAAAGAGATTGTTAATAGCAGTGACCAAGTGGTAAAATTAATCGTGTACAGTTCTGGCATGTACGGGTTGTTGAAAGAAACCACAAGATAAATACTTCTTTCTGGCCCTTTCACTGATTCATGCTGAAACTTAGCTCCAGCAACATCTACGCTCAAGTGTGTGCTAAGTCACTTGAGGTGTGTCTGACTCTTTGTGACCCCATAGACTGTAGCCTGCCAGGCTCCTCTGTCCATGGGGATTCTCCAGGCAAGAATTCTGGAATGGGCTGCCATGCCCTCCTCCAGGGGATCTTCCCAACCCAGGCGATCAAATCCGCATCTCTTATGTTTCCTGGATTGGGAGGCAGGTTCTTTACCATTAGCGCCAGCTGGGAAGGTCTATGATAAAGCAACCAAATAAATATGCCCTTGCCAAGTGCTATGGGATAAAAATGAAGATCTGACCAAAAAAAAGAAAACCAGACTGTAATTCTAATTCAGTTTTGCAGTTTTGTCTTCTCAAGAGGCATAAGCTGTTTACCCATGAGAAGATAGATCACCGCAGTGGCTCTTTTCTATGAGTCCTCAAAAAAAGAAAAAAAAAAACAAAACCATGAAGAAAGGCGTGAATACCTTAACATGCAGTATGTAATGATCCTTCACTTTCCTATTTATGGTGGCCGCCGTCAGGAGGGCTCCCTGCTGGTTGACTTCAAACGCCCCCTCTTCGTTCCCGCTCACGATGCTGAAGAAGAAGGGGGGGCCGTTGTGGGAGGAGTCCCTGTCCGTCACCACCAGCTGCAGCACGCTGAACCCCATGGGCTTGTTCTCCTGCAGAAGGGAAGAGAACCACACAGCTGTCAACAAGACGCCACGCAAGCTCTCTACAACAGGGCATTTACAGCAGACAGACATCGCTGCTTCATTCGGAAGGAGGAGAGGGGAGAGGGGCTGGTGGTGCTGGCAAGAAGGGTAGGGAGAATGGGCGGGGAAGGGGGGACTGGAGGGGAGCGGGTGTGTAGAGAGACTGGGGAGGGGAGAGGTGCTTGGCGGAGGAGTGGGAGGGTCTGCATGGGGCAAGGAGGAAACGCAGGGCAGAACGTAAGGTTAAGAACCAAGCTACTGAGCCTAACTTAAAAACCAAAGCCAAAAAAAACAAAGACGAAAGCATTTTGGAAATGGCTCATCTTTCAGTACTGACCGAGAGCCCTGTAATGTCACCCTTCCCATTTTTCTCAAAAGCCGTCTTTGGAAAAGGAAAGCTATTTTGAACGAACAATCGAGCCCCGTGAGAGCACACATTTCAACAGGACGTATTCCAGGAGCCCAGGACCCACAGTCACCTGGATGATCAGGCTGTAGTTCTCCCTGGAGAAGACGGGGGCGTTGTCGTTAACATCAGACACGTCGATGTTCACGGTGGTCGTGGTGACTCTGGGGGGACTGCCATTGTCAGAGGCCTGCACGGTGAGTGTGTAGCCTGAAATCTTGTTGGGGAAAACACAAAGAGAAGCGTGTCCGTTTCCACAAGACCAAAGAACAGGGTTCAGTCTCAAGCGTGCTTCTGACACCCCCAGAGGGGCAGATCTGAGGGTCTCCGTCCCCTGAGCCCTGCAGGCGGGCGATTCCCTAACCTCACACAGGGGCATGGCCACAAGCCACCTGCAGAAGGGAATGTGTCTGCCCGACAGAAAAAGTTACTAACACGGAGGAGGATCTCAGGTGCCTCTCAAAAACGTACTTGCTCTGTTAAGGTGTTCTAACTTTGAAAACGTGCCGATCTATTAACAGAAATTAAGACAGAAAAGGAACACAAATGATGAGAAAAAACGTGCACACGTGTCAAAGAGTGCAACCTTCCCTCTGCCCCAGTGCGACTCTCAGCTAGAAGCAGACACACATCTAGCTGTCTCCGGCCCTTGAGGGCTCACTCATTCTCAATGCTCAGGACTCTCCAGCTCATCTTCCCCATCAACATTGCACTTGGATTGCCGTCACCTGCCTGAATCTCCCAAGACCCTTCTCTTTGTGACTTCCTACTAGAAAAGGTGACTTAAGTGGGGTGGCTGCTTTTCTAGGACAGCTCCTTTTAAGGTCTCTCTTTCAGAGGAAGCAGTGAAGAGGCCAGGAGGCTGGCTGCACCCCGGAGGACATGCTGTGAAGTACCAGTCCTGTGAGACATGCCCACATGCCCACAGGAGAGGGCGACTCTGCCTGGGGAACTCACCTGCCACCTCACAATGGACATGAGTTTACTCAAGGTTTTGGGAAGTTGGTTTCAAGTCAAAAACACTAACTTTTGTTCTGCCCAGCAGCACTGCAATCCTAAGCGTTAATGGTCATGCTTCCCAATCTCTTGGAAAGTCCCTGCTCAAAAATAACGGGTCAGAAAAGGAATTAAAGAATGGAGATTTTATGAAGTATCTCAGCACTATCTCCCCAAATGCCTTTCAACTTGGATGTGCCCACTATTCTTCTGAAATCACAGTCTGCCTTACCCCCGATGCCCTTCTAATTCCCTGAACGAAGGCTCTTTCACTTCTTCCCTTCATCGCCTCTGTGGCAGCTCCCCTCCTGTCTGTGAGAGAGGGTGAGTAAATAAGTAGATGGGTGGATTGGTGGAGGGATGGAGACAAGGAGGGAGGGCTTGCCTCTCTCCTCATTTGCTCACATTTACCTCCAAACCTCAGATCACTTCCATGATCATCTCCAGAAGCACATGCCTTTTCTGTATTTCCAGCTTTCAAGTCTCAAGTTGGACTAAAGTGGCCCTAAACCGGCTGAACAATTTTACTGACTGAATATGCCACTTTCCTTGACAGATCAGCACACCCATCACCACATTCGAGCACCTCTCCCCAGTGCCAAGTCTATGCCCTGTGGGCTCCTTTAATGGCACTCCTCAGTCACGGCAAGCCTGAACAGCACCAAGGCATCAGCGACCTCCGATCTCCGTGGCGGGCCACGGCTCAGCTCTGTGGTCCTCACTCTTCCTCTGCCAAGCGTCCGCATTTGTCTCTCACTCACGTGTCACTGCTTGCTGTCCCCAGTCGGGCTCCTGTCGTCTTGTAATGACTGTCACTGGTCCTCCTACCCCCTCACGACACTCAGACCTCCCACAGGCCTGGTCCTCAGAGACCATCCCCCTGTGCTGCTGCACTTGGGTGCACAGACGTCGGTAACCACCTAATGCCCGCAGTGTGAGCCTGAACCTAGCATCCTGGCTTTGTCTGTGGCCTGAAATCTGTTCCTAAAACACCTGATGTATCTCCTCTCCCTCACTTGTCTGTAAGATCGCTCTCCTCCAACACAACTGAATAAAATCTCCTAAATACACCCCGTGACTGCCTTTCTCCATTCTTCCTTCCACCAGTTCCTCATGGGGAATTCCCTCCTCTCAACACTAGCGTCTCCCAAATCTCTGCTGTTATGTAAAACCCAGATTCTAGCTCTGCGAAGTGTCTCAAGACACTTGGTACCAACAGCAGTTTCATCCTAAATACACAATTTTATTCTCTAAACTCCACAAGTATGAAACAAATCACATATTCCAGAGATCTTCATACTATAATTGCTTTTCAGGTATTTATATTCTGCTTGTCACTTCCTGAGAACAAGGCTGGTTCTTTCGACATCTCCCAAAATGTTGGCACTTCCATCTATTTATTTGATAATCTGTAAACAATTTCATTTCTCCACTTACTGTTTCCCGGTCTAGAAGTTTGGTCACCTTCACTTCTCCTCTAGCAGGGTCGATTGTAAACGGACTTCCCTGGTTGCCATCTATAATCGCATAGTGGATGTGGCTGTTTGAAGGTCCGTCAGCATCATCTGCCATAACCTAGAAAACATCACACTCCTGTTTAGGAGACAGATGAGGATGTGACAGAAGTCTATTGAGCTAATTTCTGGTATCAACAGCAGTTACTTATAATAGAGCCAGTAACTGGGTTAATAAGAGACATTTCCTCATCTTCCAATTATTTTCAAGGAAGGCCACTCTAAGAATTGGATGAGAGCGTCCCTGGTGGCTCAGCGGGAAAGAATACGCCTGCCAGTGCAGGACACACGAGTCTGATCCCTGGTCTGGGAGGATCCCACATGCCACGGAGCAACTAAGCCTGTGTGCCATAGCTACTGAGCTGTGCTCCAGAGCCCAGGAGTCACAACTGCGGAGCTGACGTGTTGCAACTACAGAAGCCCTAGAGTCTGTGCTCTGCAACTGATAGAGTACCCCCACTCTCCACAACTAGAGAAACCCTAAACAGCAACAATGACCGGGCACAGCCAGAAATAAACAAACAGACAAATAGAATTAAAACAACAGCAGCAACAATAAGAAAACTGGATAAATCCCTAGAAAAATTCTTGCAAAGACTCAGAAGAAAACTGCAGAGGGAAAGATACACACCGTAATGACAGACTGTTCGAGAACAGCGTCCTCGCTGACGACTGCCGTGTAGGTGTCTTGGCTGAACACTGGGGCATTGTCGTTGATGTCTGTCACATTGATGCTCACAGTGGCAACATCACTCAGTGACGGGGTGCCTCCATCAGTGGCCTCCACAGTCAGATAGTACTCATGAGAGCTTTCATAGTCCAGGTTCTCAATGATAAATATGGCTCCTGAGTAGAAAATCAGAGTTACTTCCAGTGCTTTAAAATGCCACCACTTTCTCCTCCTATGACTGAAATCTTCAAGAGTTTACTTACCACTTACGTATGTTTTCTAATTTCTTAATTCAATAATTAAAACAGGAATTGGCTCATCCTAGGAACTTTATTGCTTTTACTTTCCTGATATTCTTTGGAATATTTAAATTGCTTTTAAACTTAAATTGCTCAGTACTCACCATATCCCTGTTATAAAAATGATTACATTTCTTATCTCTTCTAAATGACAGTTTACTACAGACTTTAATAGAACAGAAAGAAAACATAAAAACTATCTTTGGCTTTTCATTTTCTTTTCCTTCTCCTACTTCTACAGAAATTCATATCCTTTTTAAAAATCTCTTGAATAACTCTTTGTTTACATTCTATCATTTTTTTAAATCCCTTTTTGATTTAATAATTCCTTTAATGTCTTTCAATGTCTTTCTTTTTAACCTCCTTACAGTCTATCCTACTTAAAGAGTCCTAAAAATAACAATTTTATATGTGCTAAAAATACATTTTAAGATCGCGTCATCACACACCTACCCTTCATCTGAAATAGTCACATACAATTAAACACAGTTTGAATGGAGAGAGCAACTTCCTTATAGCTATTTTAGTCGACAGGTTAACAAGACTACAAAAGTATTTATGCAGCCAGAGTCAAGAGCTCCACTGACTTGTGACCCCACTGGCAGTCCCTCACTAAGGAACTCAGTCCAGGTATTTGTCAGTTGTACACAGCTAGCATAATGAAGAAGTCAGTTTAATGAATTATCAGGTGCCCCTACTGAATCTAAGATCAAAGAGGTCACAACTCCTGTTTCACTTGGGAAGCTATTTCATATGAGATCCACAAGGGGCCATTATGCAAAATTTTCTACTATTTTCCACTCTTTATCTTTACTGATTTATTACATCTTATATCTTTACTAAATTACTAGAGTATGATGCTTTAATTTTCTCCTTAAATTTGCTCATATCTATAACAGACAAGCCAGAAATGATTTTAGTGTGTAGAACTATGCTATGCTATGCTATGCTAAGTCACTTCAGTCGTGTCCGACTCTGTGTGACCCCATAGATGGCAGCCACCAGGCTCCCCCATCCCTGGGATTCTCCAGGCAAGAACACTGGAGTGGGCTGCCATTTCCTTCTCCAATGCATGAAAGGGAAAAGTGAAAGTGAAGTCGCTTAGTCATGTCCGACTCCTAGCGACCCCATGGACTGCAGCCTACCAGGCTCCTCCATCCATGGGATTTTCCAGGCAAGAGTACTGGAGTGGGGTGCCATTGCCTTCTCCGGTATAGATCTATAGTTTTAAAGCTTTCTAAATGAATCCCACTATGAATCCCACTTCAGATAACAACACAAACGAAACTTGAGTTTTCTCTTTTTTAGGGTATCTACTGACAACATATGACCTGTCTTTGTACCAGTAAAGTGCTGAGCAATCTAGACTTTCTGGCAGTATAAGGGCTTCCTCACATTCGTAGTGGTAGGTTACCTGTTTTAGAGTCGATGCTGAATTTTCCGTGTTCATTCCCACTTATGATAGAGTAGGTGATTTCTGCATTTGCTTCAATGTCCCGACTCGCTGCGTACACTTGGAGAACTTCAGTCCCAATGAGAATATCCTCAGACACTGTGGCACCGTATTCACGGTATTCAAACACGGGCGGGTTGTCATTTATATCCAAAACAGATATGACAATGGTGCCGGTAGCTGTCAACCTTCTGGGCAAACCGTGATCCACAGCTTTCAAAGTCAGAGTGTATACTGCCTGGAGTTCTCTATCCAAAGGCTTTTCTAACTGAATGATTCCAGATAATTCATTAATGGAGAACTGCCCATCAGCGGAGTTAAGCAGTGAGTAGGAGATTTTCCGATTCAGTCCTGTCAAGACACCACATCATGTCAGAATGCTTTATTTCAAGAAATGTAAGCATGCTACTTAAAAATATGTACACCTATGGCTGTTTCATGTTGATGTTTGACAGAGAACAACAAAATCTGTAAAGCAATTATCCTTCAATTAAAAAATAAATTTAAAAAATACATGTAGCATACATATGAAAAGGGAAAATGCTAATATGTATTATTTAAAAATTCTTGTTGACTATGATCTTTAAAATGTAACTTTTAAATGAAAGATTCACTGAGTTAAAACAAATATAATTTCATACTCATTTGACTTTTTTTAAGACCATATTATATAGGAACTTATGTTCTAAAAACCCAGATCTTTAAAAATAAAGCCTACTTACTACTTAGCTTCAGTGACAAACATTTGAAAATTAATATATTTGATATTCTAACTCTTCAGTATAGGAATGACCAAAGAAGTTATTTCTATTCTCTGCTATCAAAATGCTATGAATATATATCCTAGAGTCTTACTTTCTCCAAAAAAAAACTTGAAAGATCTGTAAAACTAAAACAATATACTGTTTGCTTCTGTTATGTTCCTATGATACTAAATCTCTTTGTCACAAATGCTTTATTCACCAAAAAATAACCCTTTATTAATTAATTCAATGGGATATAAAAATCAGTTATCACAGGCTAGAATTTTAGAGGCATCACAGTAAGTTCACTGTGAACAATTTTGAGATTTTGAATATTCATGAAAAATGAGTTCCTTATTCTGAAGATTTCATTCAATTTTTAATGCCAACACATTTTAAGTTTTGTTTTTTTGATATGCACCAGTTTTAAAGTCTTTACTGAATCTGCTACAATATAGTTTATGTTTTGGTTTTTTGGCCACAAGGCGTACAGGATCTTAACTTCCCAAACAGGGATCTAACCCACACCCCCTATATTGGCAGGGGAAGTCTTAACCACTGGGCCACCGAGGAAATCCCAATGCTAACACAACAACAACAGTGAGTTACTCAACATGCATCAGGTTAGGTACGTGGAAGGGGATGAATGTGTTTTAAAACAGCCCCTCAGGCCACAGTCTGAAGACAAGAGCATCTTCCGGGCTATACCTGCATCCGCGTCCGTGGCCTGCACTCTGGTCAGGAGTGTGCCCGGCTCTGTGTTTTCAAACACGGTGATGGTGTAGGGATCAGCAGAGAACTCGGGGGCGTTATCATTCACGTCCTCTAATGTAAGCACAACGCTAGCTTGGCAGAACCTTCCCCCTCCATCGGTGGCCTTGACGAGAAGATGGTAAGCTGCTTGCTCCTCGCGATCAAGGGGGGCTGATGTTTTCAGTTCCCCTAAAAACAAACAAATACCCAGGTGCTCACTTGAAAGTGAAGATGTAACTGCTAGCAGACATGCTTCTTCCTCTTACATTTATAAAATCCGAATAATGGCCTTTCTCTGGAGAATAATTTTGTCGGTGACAGAGTCAACAGCTGGGGGAGCCCTCTGAGTTGGAGGTTGTCAAACCCTGCTAGGGGCCAGCTCTAAGCCATAAAGAGCTCTAAGCCATAAAGATCTCCAGGCTGGGGTCTCTTGTATTATATACAGCGTCAAAAAGCAGAAGAGTTGCCAATTTACCAAGTTCAAGGTATTTTTTAATTGATTCAAAAATTAGATTCAAATGTCTGTAATTAATTTGGGGGCAAGCTTAATAGAAAACTGTTACTTGATCCCCAATTTTAACAAAATATAAATTCGAAGAGAAATACAATCTTAGAGGTTTAAAAATAGGTAAAATATCATTAATCATTTTAATTAATATTCTGAATTATAAATTTATGGTCACAAGTTCAATAAAACAAACTATATGGAAAGTTGATAAAGCAGAAAGCTCGATATACTTTAACTTCTGAGTTGTTTTCCTTTTTTAAAGAAGGTGATATAAAAAACTTATAAATGTTAAATCCTTGATTCAAGTAGGTGATATTGCTGCTGTTAACTTTTTATCTCACCATAAAGTTTACAGTTAATTATTGCTTACCTTTCTAAAAGATGCCATTTTTATAGTAGGAGAGTAAAATTTACAAGAAAAAAATACAATTTCAAATTATCTGTGTGATCCAAAACCACCTGAATATGTGACTTTGTTGAAACAGAATCTGTTTTGCCCAAATTCCACCTTTACCTGTGTCTGGATTTAGTTTGAATTTTTCTGCACCTGGACCAAATAATGTGTAAGTAATTTCAGCATTGGAACGGATATCTGCATCTGTCGCAGAGACCTGCATGATCAGCTTCCCAGGAAAGGCATCTTCTGGAATCGTGTCAGAATATAAAGTCTACAAAGATTGTAAACAATACTGTTAACTTAGAACATTGAAAGTTAAGATGACTGCCAAGGGAGCAACAGAAATCATTTAACTGGGGTCACAGAACACATGGGAAATGAATAAAACTAAAATCCAAGGGGTCTGCAGAACTATTTTTCTTACAAAAGAGGAGTCAAGTCACAGCTAACAACCCCACATGCTGAACTACAGCTCTTCCTTGGTACCCATGTTGTCCTCTGTTAAAAACTATGGGCTCCGCGGGGGCAGAAGCCACACCCTGCACCTCTGGGTTCCTCCAGTGTGTGCAAAAGCAAGGGCTCTAAATACAGTCTGCTGGAGCAGAAGAGAGCTGTGTATCAAGAACTCCTGGCCTAATATCCCCTCCTCCATAACCTCACCCCCAGATGAAGGGAATCCCTTCAGGAAAATGTAACAGAGCATGTTTCGAGTTAACACACAACTGTAATCCTGTCCATAATTCACAGTATTTTTGAATGATGTTTTCAAGCTTTTTAAACATACCCCAAAAGTACTTCTGAAACTACTCCAACTCTGGCTCCATCAACCCCATCTCGACGTAAACACTAAGAACTTACAACGTGGAAGACATCTGAATTACTCCACGTGCAGTAGCACCGTGTGACTGTCCGACTGAAAGGTTTAAGAAAGAAATCTGAATTCATAATACATGAACTTACAGACAGGAGTAGCCTACCTTTTCACAAACGGGAGTGTTGTCGTTTGCATCGAGGACTTTGACTTCAACTATAGCTTTGGATGAGAAGGTCCCGTCGGTTGCTGTGATGGTCAGAAGGTAACTGTCCCTTTCCTCTCTATCTAGAGGTTTCTTCACATAGACCTTCCATTCATTCTGTATATTTTCAATAGCAAACTGCCCCAAAGGATCCCCGCCTATGAAATCAAAGGAAGGAGATGACAGCCAATTTGTCGAAATTCAAAAAAAAAAAGGAATAAGTAGTAGGAAAAACAAATTGTATAAAAGATATATAACTTAAAAGTTTTTAAAAAATAATTCCATTTATATGTGTTTTATTAGCTTTCCCATTTACTAAGCTCCCCCAAGCCTCAACAAAACCAAAAAACAAAGCAAGTAGCACTAAAATGTGTATCTGAACACAGCACGAAGCCAAACAGAATTTAAAGACCATCAGCAACACTTTCGCCTACACTGCAACTGTATTTTTTAAATTGTAATATCTTTTTTATATACTACGTATAAAGTTCGACAGAATGAATCATAAAAATCAAAATCTGACTAATGAAACAAGGACTGGCCTTGCTCAGGCAAAGAACTTGAAATACAGCTTAAGAGATTGTTACTTTCTACTTATTTTAAATATACTACAATTGAATCTTTAACTCTCAACTGCCATAAAAGAATGTATCTCAGAATCCATGCTTCTGATACCACTTGATTTGAAATTAAACCTTTTACATGTGTTACCTGTTATGTAGTATGTAACTTGTCTGTTGATCTCCTCAGAATCAGCATCTGTAGTGCTCACGATGGCAATCACGCCCCCAGGAGGGTCATCTTCACTCACGGTCCCTTTGTAGATCTCGGCCGTGAACCGAGGGGGGCTGTCGTTGACATCAGTGACCGTAACATCCACAATGGCTGTGGAGGAGAGCTGAACCTTCTCACCATGATCTGACGCAACCACCTTGATCTGGTAGCTGTCTCTCTTTTCATGGTCCAGTTCCCTCAACGTGGTGATCCAGCCCGTTTCCATGTTAACGGCAAAGGATTCAATGACGTCCACGCTTTGTGACTGATCTAGATTATACATGACCTGGCCGTTGCTTCCTGAATCCAGGTCAGATGCCCTGATCTGAATGACTCTGCTCCCTGCCGGCAGGTTTTCAACAATAAAGGCCTCGTATGGACTAGACTCCAAGACAGGGCTGTTATCGTTGGCGTCCTTCACCTGGATGCTAACGTCGACAGAAGCCACCAGCTCGTAGTCACCGTGAGTGCACCTGGCAAGCACGGAGAACTGGAACCACTTCGTGGTCTCGTGGTCAAGACTCTTCTCCAGTTTCAGCCTCCCGCTCTGCCTGTCGATCACAAAGAACTCATCTCTGTTGCTTTCGGGGGTATTCCCTTTGACCAGGCTGTAAAGGACAGTCCCGCTGTGTTCTGCTCGAATGAGGTCTATTTCGGTTCCGATGGGCACGTCTTCAGAAACTGTATAGGTGTAAAACGGCTCTGAAAACCTGGGAAGTCGCATTTCTGGTGGGAGCACTTTCACATAGACGGGAATAACCGATTCTCTTTGTGGGGACCCGTTGTCCACAGCTCTGACGAAGAAAGTGAAGACCTCGTTCTCCAAGCCAATTAAACTTTCCTTTGTAGTAATTACGCCAGATGCTCTGTTGATTTCCAAATTCTCTTTAACGCTTTCAGAATCTGCTTCAATGGCATAGGTGATGTCGGCGTTGGAGCCCTCGTCGGCGTCACTGGCGAGGACTTTGATGACTGACGTCCCTTTGGGAGCATTGGACCCGATGTTCACCTCAAACTTGGTTGCTCGAAACTGTGGGGCATTGTCATTGTCGTCTGTGAGGATGACATTAATGGTGCAGAAGGCAACCTTGCCTCCAGTGTCCTTGGCCATGAAACGAATGGGGATTACTTTCTCTGCTGGGGTTTCTCGATCAAGCTTTTCTAAAGTAAAGATCTGCCCCCGCTCGTTTGTGTAAAACCGGTCTTTGGCAAAGTCATTGACAATGTGGTAGGTAACATGACCATAAATACCCGAATCCCCATCGGCTGCTTTGACCTCAGTCACCAGAGTGTGCAGGGGAGCGTTTTCAGAGAGCTCCACTTCATACTCATTCTGAAGAAACACAGGACTGTGCAAATTGCCTCCAATCACAGTCACGTGAACCTGAGCAGAACTCCTAAAAACTCCATCTGACGCAGACACCTGGAGGCTGTAGGATGGCTTCAAGGCGTGCCGGCGCAGGTTGGAGAGTGTGATGATCCCTGTCTTGCCGTCGATGACAAAATTCTTATGGTCATTGCCAGACAGAATGGAATATTCCAACTTGTCTGCATCTGAACTGTCTGCATCATAGGCCCTTACACAGGTCACAAAATGCCCGTGGGCGGCGTGTTCACTAATTCTGGCTTCATAAAGCTGCTGGTCAAAGAGGGGAGGGTGATCGTTGAGGTCGGTGACATCCACCGTGACGACCACGTCGCTGCTCAGAGGGGGCATGCCGCCATCAACAGCCCTCACGGAAATCTGGTGCTGCCGGAACTGCTCATAGTCCAGAGTCCTGACCAGCGAGATGAGGCCAGTGCCGCTGTCTATGTGAAAATGATCATGGCTCTTGCTGTGATTCCCCACCATGTGGTAGGAAATCCCTCTGTTTGGTTCCGAGTCGGCATCTGTTGCTCTGACTTGCACCACAGACGTCCCAATTACAGATGCCTCGGACAGGGTGGTGGCATAAGACTGCTGGGCAAACACGGGAGGGTTGTCATTGATGTCCTCCACGATTATGTCCACAAAGACCTCGGCGTGAGCGCCGGTCAAGGAGTCCGTGGCTCGGATGCTCAGTTTATATGCCGGGTGGGACTCGAAGTCCAGGGGCGCCACGACACTGATAACTCCGGTGTTGAAGTTAACAGTGAACTGGCTGAAAGGATCGCCCTCGGTGATGCTGTAGTGCACTTTCAGACCCTCCGGACTGTTGGCTTGTACGTGGACAACGGGGCTGTGCAGCTGTGCATTCTCTGGGATCTCGGCACTGTAGAAAGGCTTTTCGAACACGGGCATGGCTTTGTTCATCACGGTGATGGGGACGATGACCTCGGCGGAGAAAGCTGGATCTCCTCCATCTCTGGCGACCACTGTGATGAGATACTCTTTATTCAAGGTGTCGGGTTCAAACGGCTTTTTCAGTGAGATCTCCCCAGAGGATCCAATCTGGAAGTGTTCGTGGCGCTCCTTGAGGGAGTAATGAACCTCCCCGTTTCGGCCGCTGTCCCTGTCGACGGCGGTCACGTGGCGGATAACCTGGCCCACGGCAGCATCCACTTTCACCAGGGCGTAGTAAGGGAGGTTGACAAACACCGGGGCATTATCGTTCTGGTCCTCGATGACGACCTTCACGATGACGTGGGCCACGGCTGGAGGCTTCCGCTCCCGCGTGACTTCCACCACCACGTCAAAGGCCTCCTGCTGCTCACGATCGAACGGTATGCCGGTGGTCGACAGAACTCCGGACGTGCGGCTGATTCTGAACCTGGGATCTGGGTTGAGGATGTGGTAAAACAGGGGCTCATTGATTGGATTCCCAAGGGCAGTTATGACAGCTAGTGTTCTGGCTTCGGTGGAATTCTCTTTCACTACGGCAGAGTAGAAATCCTGCGTAAATTTCAGCTGGCTCTCCTTGCTTTCTTTCACATTAATTTTGACGGCCGCGAAGCTTGCAAACCTGCCATCGGACGCTCTGACGGTTAGCTCGTAGCGGCTCCTCAGCTGAGTCGTGTTCTGCACAGTTATGGTTCCAGTCTTACGGTCCATTAGGAACTTCTCCCCAATGTTGCCTTCGGTGATGGAGTACATTAACTGTGAGAACGCACTTGAATCGGCATCAGTGGCATTCACCGCGACGACCTTGACCCCTCTGTAGGTTGGCAGCAAAAGAGATGCTTCGTATAATGATGTGGAGAACACGGGAGGGCAGTCGTTAATGTCAATGACGTGTATCGTCACATTGGCTGCGTATTCAGCGAACAAACGTGGGGTTCCCATGTCATGAACTTGCACAGTAAAGTGAAAAGTGCTTGTTTCTTCAAAGTCCAAACTTAGGACTGTATGAATAGCACCTGTGCTAGAGTCAATGGTAAAGTATTTGTGTACAGATGGTTCAACGATGTGATAAACAAGCAAGGCATTTGATTCTCTATCGGCATCAGTGGCTCGAATAACTAATGGGACATTCCTGTCTGTTAGGACCACGCTGTTAATCGAAGCTGATTCACTAATGAGCCCTGTATACTCTGCTTGCACAAAAACCGGCAAGTTGTCATTTTCATCCAGCAAGTGCACCAAAACAGTTGTATTTGTAGACAAACCAGCCATGTTAGTTCCTTGTATTGTCAATGTATAGATGGGCAAGGTTTCAAAATCCAAAGCTTTCTGAGTGATGATACTTCCAGAGTGTGGATTAATATCAAAGGCATCAGCTACATTTCCATCCTTTATTTCATACACCACTGATGACTGGCTGTGGGCTGTAACCATTCCGACGAAACTTCCAACGCCAACAGTTTCACTAATTTCAACAGAATATTCTTTTGATGTAAACTTGGGAGAGGCGTTGTCAGCAATGGTCACAAAGACCCGCACAGAGGTGATTTCACTCATTGGTGGGTCGCCTCTATCTGTAGCTTTCACCATTAAGTCATATGCCACTTGGTTACTTCGATCTAATTCTCTGGCAGTTTTTATGGAGCCCAAGATGGGGTCGATCGTAAAAGAATTTCCAATGTTTCCTGGGCGGAGACAGAGAGAGGCATGTTGAGAGAAAAATACAAGGACCGACCAACATTCGAAGGGAACTGGTTTCATTCAACTTGTCTCATTTCTCAATGCGTTTTATTTTTATCCACCGAAACTAAGGCAAACTTTTCCAAGTTTTGTCTATAAATTATCAAAAAAAACCCCCAAAAAACAGAACCTGTATCACTCTGCAACTAAAGCTAAAACTCTCTCTGGTTGAACCAGGAATGTGTTGTGGGAAAAGCTGATTCTCCTTCATAAAGCAGTGAAGTTAATCATTTCCGAGAGTCCCTCAAACCCCCTTTGGAATGTATTCATTGCTTGCAAATTCTCCAGAATCTTATATGAAAGGGAAGACTTCAATTAAATTCAACAAACTTCAATAGAGTTAGTCCGCATTTTAAACATTTGGGAACTGATGAAGAAGCCTGTATGTAATCTGCCCCACTTTGCAGGTTTTGAAGATTTCAATAATATTCCCTGAATTTTTTTCAGGTCAATTTAATTTCTAGGTGAGTGTTTCTCAACTCAGAGGCGATTTCACCCAGAGGGACGTCCAGTCGGACATATTTTAGGTGACCACCACTTCTGGAGAGAGGGTGCTCCTACCATCCAACGGGTAGAGACCAGGGATGCTGCTAAACACCCTACAACACACGGGACAACCTCACAACAAAGCATTTTTTGATCCAAAAATGTCAATAATGCTAAAACTGAAAATCCTAAGATAGTTTTACTTGCTTTCTTTAGACTTTTTACAGCTACATTATCTACAACAGCTACACGTACAACTCCACGATATTCCGTGGTTTTGCATCACTGACTGAAACCTATCCGAGGAAGCCAGTTTACTACGGTTACACAGTTTACTATCTTTTTGGGTAGATCATGGCAGTGTGAGGGTCCTCAGATTCGATCCATCCACAAACCCTTCGTCCCTTTCCTGTTTTCTAAACAAAGAATCCAGAATCATTTATTTGAGTCATAGAATTGAACTTATTTTCCCCAAACGAATTCTTACACTGACGCAAAACAAGGCTGACTTGCCACTTAACTGCTTTCTCAAACTCTTGCTTTCCTCTCAGTTTGCCATCAAGTCTGGCCCATTCACGGAGCAGAAATACCCGGAGTGACTTGCCAACCAGGGGCTCCCAAGGCAGCACTCCCTTCCTCACATCATTACTAGTAAACACTTCCTCAACGGCCTTCATTTCCTTCCTTCAACACATTTTCCAAAAATCCGTGATAGTTCTTCCTGAGGCCAGACCCAGTCTGGTTTTCATTAAGTCTGCCTGGCTCCGTGTCCAGGCCCCGGGGCCGTGTCCTGACCTGCAGCAGGACTTTGGCCTGAAACGACTCCAGGCCACGAGGTGCTGAGCTGAAGCCTGGCCCGCGAACGGTGTCACACTGCCTCTGCCAGGCCTTGCAGACACTAATTTCCGGCCTGTCTGTATTTACGAGAGCCAGTGACCCCGGATCCTCTCTCGCTGTGTTTCAGGCACTCATCGGAATTTCGAGGCCCTTTCTCAGCTACCTGTGCGTCTTCCTGCGTCCACAGCTGTGTCTGAGTGGCTGCCTGGCCTGAGACGGGGACCGTGAAAACCTTGGACAACCGTCTGCATCTCCGCCCTTTACTCTCCTGTGTCTGTACTGATAAAATATATTTTATATTCATCCATCTATATGCATTTCTCTTATTTTGTACAGTGAAAGCTTCAAATACACAAGGCCTTACTTGGAGGAGTGAATGGATTCTATCTGCACCGAGAGGCTCTTCAATCAGGTAAACACATCCTCAGTGGGTTTGGGGGGTGTCCTCTCCTGGAAAAGCCTTCCCCCCAGCTATTCTTCATTCGTTCTCTCTCTCAGGCTCTGCCCAAATGCCTCCTTCTTGGAGAACTCGACGGTGAGGTGTCCCTGACTGTCCCACTCATCACGGCTGGTCTGTCCCGCTACCCTGGCCCTTTTCTACAGCACGTCATACTGCCACTTGGTTCTTATCTGTTCCCCCCCTGGAATGTCGGCTCCACTTCAGCAGGGCTTGTCTTATTCGTTGTTTTATCACCTCTGCCTAGAAGAACACCTGATACTTAGGAGACACTCCACAAATATTTGCTGAATGAAACAACTTTTAGACATGTATGGAAAGAAAAGAAATTAATCACCAAACAGGTTGATCAGCAGCTTGGAAAAAATTAATACGTTCATTAAATACTACATTTCTATTTACAGTTTCCCAGCTGGTACAGTGGTAAAGAATCTGCCTGCCAATGCAGGAGATACAGGAGACTTGGGCTCGATTCCTGGGTGGGGGAGATTCCCTGGAGGAGGGCATGGCAACCCACTCCAGTATTCTTGCCTGGAAAATCCCATGGACAGAGGAGCCTGGTGGGCTGCAGCCCACGGGGTTGCAAAGAGTCACACATAACTGAGTGACTGAACATGCATATATATCTATTTGGTTTTCTTTTCCTCACTGATACTATACTTCAATCACTGCCAACAACCATTTATTACAGGTAGCACCTTATTTAAAAGAACTAACAAAAGGAATATGTAAGGACTAACTGGAAATCTGTGATAAAAATTTTCATCGGCAATGTGAAATTCAGAAACACTCTTTACCACGTGTAGTATTTTTATTTTGATAAAGACAGTTCTGAGCTTGTCAATGATAACAAGAAGGTTAAACAGGAACACAGCTGGTTAGTTAATATATGGATCCTACCCATATATACACTACAGCAGAAACCATCAGATTTGTAGATGCGAAAGCAATGTCACATTTACGTGGAAAAACCCCGAGGGCTGCTGAGTGGCTAAAATGCGTCTTTGTCTGATTGAGTAATAGCCACATTCACCCATTACTGAAATACACAGATGGCATTTGTGAACAAATTGACAGGGCAGTGACAAAAGTCTGTGCTAGGGTGGGGCCTCGGTCATTCACTTTAGGGGAGATTATCGCTGATTTCTAAAGTCTTAATTTGTTCCTTCTATATGAACAACGCAGTTATCCAGACAAACATGCAAATGTGTGCATGTCAGCTGTGACTGTATTATATATACCTACACCCCAAAAGGCATGTCCGAGAGCTGTGCTAGGACCTGCCTCTACCCACGGAGGACACGCTGTGGGTGCCCACTGCCTGACAGTACAGCAAGCTCTGTAAAAGTGGCAACTGCAATGACGGTTAACCTAAGTTTGGGGAAGAAAACCAATTCTAGTCAATACATATTTTTACTGAGTGTCTTCTAATTCCAGAGGTTACAACAGTTTTGAAGACACAATCATCTACTTTAAAAAAATAAAATACTATAGCTCAGAGTATGGCACAGATGTGTCTCTAAACACATAACTGTTTCTGAAAATATTCTTCAGGGACTTCCATTTTCCCTAAAGACTTGTCATCAGACCAAACTTTTTGCTCAATAAATTGCTGCTAATTAAACCGGCAATGTTATGGCCAGAATTTATAGCTACTCTTCTGAGCTTTATTAAATGACACAAGTCAGGAGCAAGTGAGTATGAGTACACTGTTGAACAAAGGCTGTGTGACCATTTAATACTGTCAACAAATTTACAGACACGTAATTCTATTGCATTTTAGTGGCAGTCATTTCCTAAAAATCAAGTGGAATAGTATGATTTTTACATTACCAAATCTATGAAATTATCTTAAGTCCAAGTTTTATATCCGAATAGGCCCCTTGTACTGGTTTTTGAGTGGAGACACAGTTCCATTCCTGGAATACCAGATTACTAATCCCATCAGTCATTACAGGCATTTAAAGAATTCTCATGCCTTCAGTCAGGCACCGACAATCATATTTTAAACACCCAGTTGTTGAAAGTTATGTGAAAGCTAAGGGAAAGTTTAGCATTTTCTCCTACACAAACCCAGCCAGTTTGTCTAGGAGAAAATTATTTTATTGAAGTGCTCAGGCATGTACAAATGTAATGTGCTGCTTTTTTTAATGGATAAATTTCTGAACCAGTGGAAAAATCATCTTTATTCAAGTCAACTACACTACACTACATTTCAACACTGCAACCTCAGGCAGTATATGAGGTTTTATTTGAAAGAAATGGCCTAAATTTGGTCATTTTCAGGAAAAACATGAAACTTCAAATATATTAAGAAATAAAAATCGTTTAACCACATAAAATACAGTGATTAAGCACTGTTTTTTAAAAAGTGCTCTCCATTTGCTCAGCTTTGGATTATGTGATCTAGAGTTAGTTATACCCCTATCAATTCTAATGCCTAGAAAGATATATAATTCCTAAATATGCAGAGGTATGGACTTATTTTAAAAAAAAATCAGGTGAACGGGATGATCTCAATATCCTAAAATCACCATAGGGAAAGAATGGAAGAGAGTATGAGCCTTGTACTAATGGCAGAGAGAGATGGGAAATTGGAAGCTGCTTTCTCCATATTTAAGCGCTAATATTAATACTAATACTTATAGTATTTGGCATGAGTCAGGCAAGTCCTGGAGCAAGGTAACTTCTGACTGGATAAGTCACATGTTCTAGAGCAGATCCTGGCTTCATCAGGGGCAGAACTCATTCACAAGAACATACGTCTGTGGACTGATGGAAGCCCCTACCTGCCAAGCACAAGCGTGAATGCTCCTAGCAGAGCACCTGGCACATAAAATGACAGTCCAGATGAAGACACAGACGACTGAAGAGCAGCCGCAAACAGACAGAACAGCATGCCACTCTGCTGCCGCCACTCTGCTGCTCCAGGAATCGGCAGCAGGCCTCTGGCGCCCTGCCAGGTGCTAAGCTGAGTTAGTCGTGTCCGACTCTTTGCGATCCCAGGCTCCTCTGTCCATGGGATTCTCCAGGCAACAATACTGGAGTGGGCTGCCATTCACACCCGGAGCTGTCCAGGCCCACAGTTCCAGCTGGACTTCCCACCCTTGCTGTCTCTTGCCCGACTGCAGCAGGGCCCCAGCCTTGTCAGCATTTCTTCAAGTCCTTGTCCCAACCCAGGGACCTACTGCAACCACCCTCTTCCATGAGTGAAATGCAGCTGTGAAAGATGCATGGGGTGACAGCGGCAGAAAAGCGAAACCTGGAAGGGGTAGGAGCAGCATAGTATCCTTCATCGGACGTGACCCAGTGAGAACTGCGGGAGTCAGCACTCCCATCATGGGGCTTCCTGCTCTGCCCCAGAGAAAACACTCTCTGACTAAATGAAAAATGTTAAATCACTGGGCCAGCCTTATTCTAAGAGTATCTGTGGAGGACCGTGACTGTGTGGTTAAAATCATTTTGGAAATCCTAAATTGGTCAAATAAAGTTTTCTTCACTGCAGGACTTCTCAGAGCCTTGAATTATGCTAACATTATGAAATCTTTGAGAACATCACCCAAACGTAGTTAGGACTCTCTATCTTTGCTTTCTAATGAGTTAAAAGTTCAACTTTTTTCCTCTTTCTCCTTTCGGTTTAAGCAGTTTTCATAGTGATATACAGAAATCTTTCAACATCTAGAAGTAATTTTAGAAGAAATATCTTTATAACAAGTGCAAAGTTATAAACCTATGCAGTGCTCCAAAAATACCTGATTCGATGGAGTAGAGTACTTCAGCATTTTTCCCTTTGTCCTTGTCCAGAGCTGTAACCTGCAACACAACTGAGCCCACAGCTGCCGACTCATAAACCCGCCCTTCGTAGGAGGAGCTTGTGAACCAGGGGGCGTGGTCATTGGTGTCGCTGACATTAACAACAATCCTTGCAAAGTTGCGCTTTACAGGGACATCTTGATCTCGTACCTAAAAGAATCAGCATATTATCAGTCCTGTTACGGGTAAAAATCACTCTCAATCACATGGAGCCCTCCAGGAACCATATGGTAGCAGAACAATGAACAGAAAGCCCTACCATGACTGTGAGAATATGCTGGTGAATGGCTTCATGATCAAGCTTTTCTGACGTACAGAGAGAGCCGGTTGCAGGATCAAGACGAAATTTCTTGAGACTCAATGGATCGATACTGCTCTGCAGAGTGTAGATGAGTTTGTTTTTTTCATCTTTATCCACAGCACTGATTTGCAAGATTTCTGTTTCTGGCACTGTGTCTTCAGGAATAATAACTTCATATTTTGATGTAGAAAATTGAGGACGATGGTCATTTGTGTCTATTACTTTGATGAATACCTGCAACGACAAAATGACTCACATAACAATATTCCTAATTACAATGTTTTCGTGTTAAAAAAAAAATCAGGAAAAATCAGATGCACACTGAAAAAAAACTAATTTTGAGCAAAACAGAATTCAAACATGAGAAATAAAGGCAACCAAAATCTGGAATAAAAAAACGTTTTAAATTTTTCATTGACATACTACCTGTGTTAATATGAGTAAGATAATAAAGACCTTTCTAAATTATTGAGACTAATTTTTGAGAGAAAAATGTAATACACATTTCTTTTTGAAATGCATACTTACTTTCTCTTAGGTCTCCAGAGAAGAGATATTTCTAGATTACTCATGGAAAGATAAAAAATTTACTTTACCAAGTTTCATAGATTGATTTCCTGTATCAGATTTGCACCTGTAACTACTAAGCTACTGAGGTGAGGATGCTATTTAAAGGTCACAATATCTGAAGTTCTTGCTCTAATCTTGCAAACTCCAAATCTCTACCCATAAGATATTATGAATAAGAAGGAAAATTAAGAATGTGCTTTAAAAGCCTTATATTTTTTGATCACAAACTACACATAGATAGTACAGACATTTCTCACTTAAAAGCAATGTTAAGTACACTGGAGATAGTTCTCTTAAGTATGCCAGCATAGGATGAAAATCTTAAAGGAAAAAAGAACAGATGTGTATAAAGTGAGTCCCAATCTAAACTAAAAAAAAAAAATTTACCCTGACAGTAAGAAGATTAACTTTTAGATTGAAAAGACACATGTGGATAAGGGATAGTAGAAATCACTATGATTACAAAAGGCAGTTCAGTTATAAACAAGAAACCAGAGCTTCACTAGCTCATATGGAATAAAGCTCAGTAGTTTGAATGGCACAAGAGGCCAAAGTCCCTGGACCACATGAGGGTGTTTAACCACTTTGGGGTTAACAGAGGTTAGCAAGTAGGTGGACCAGAGCCCTTTTCATGAAGATGATACTACCATTCTGTTCTAAGAATACCAAAACCTCAGTGGTGAATCTGTAACATTAAACTATGTGAATACTAAGTGCATCCACCAAACCCCAGAAGAGTTTTATGTAAAAGTTATGTATGTAAACATTTAAAACTATAGATACCTGAAGGTCAATGATGATCTAAAAGTCATAGCTATAAAGATAATTTCTATAAATTAAATTGTTATATATTCACTTCCAGTATACATTAAAAGACCCTGATGCTGGGAAAGACTGAGGGCAGGAGGAGAAGGGGACAAAAGAGGATGAGATGGTTGGATGGCATCACCGACTCAATGGACATGAGCTTGAGCAAACTCCAGGAGACAGTGAAGGACAGGGAAGCCTGGCATACTGCAGTCCATAGGGTTGCAAAGAGTTGGACATGACTGAGCGACTGAACAACTGAACAACAAATACATTAAAATGTATTTTTCTCACCAAGTGCTGGGCAGAAATAGTTTAATCCTTCTTCAAGATCACCTGATCCCACCTAAACAGGGACAGCTGGAGTAAGAACAATTCTTTTGATAAAGCAATTCAACTGACATATTTTCTGGGCACGTTCACACTCAGCACTTGTGTTTACGGAGGGTGTAAGGGAATTGTGGATGTCCCTGCCTGCTGAAGCTTTCAACCTCACTGGGCAGTGCCTTGCACACACAGGTTTCCTATATTACCAAGGAGGTTTTCAGGAGTCTAGAGATGGTCTGGGCCATTCAGGAAGCTTTCGAGGAGGAGGCAGACTCCGCTTGCACGGCTTTTCGACTGGCGGATGAAATACACCGGAGTGGAAGGAAAAGCTTGGGCACAGACATGAAGGCAAGGGAGGAATGAACATCCTGTCTCTAAGAGACTGCAGAGGAGGGCCTGGACCAGGGGTGACACAGTAGGAACAGGGAGAAGGGGATCCAGGAGCAGACCTGTCTCCCAGCAGCGGCGGAGAACTGCATGGCCTGTGTGCCCCAAACTGAGAACTGCGTGGCCTGTGTGCTCCAGACAGAACTTCATGGCCTGTGTGCTCTAAACTGCCCGATGGGGAAAATTCACCTCCCATCCTTCCAGTCGGGCTGACAGTCTGGTAGCAGGCAGGGCAGGCTGAATCGCTGGGATAGAGGATGGAGGCAGGAAGGTGACTCAGTGCCAAGAGGCGTCACAAGAGCCCAAACCGGTGCTCATGGGCAAGAGGGAACACACGGGGAGCACTCACGGGGCACAGGCCTGAGAGCCTGGAGAAGGGGACACTGGAGTGTTATCTTGTTTCGCCCTCAGAGGAGCTCTATGAGGAGGGAGTCACTGTGCCCATTTCCCACAGAGGGTACCTGCCCACATACAGGTGTTAAGAGGCAGAGCCCCCATTCAACCCAAACGGCCTGCCCCAGGGTATGCAATCATGATGCTCTAGAGACACCGAAAGAAAACATGAAAGTGAGGCTGTTTCCAAAATAAGAAAAAAAAACCCTGTAAATTGGATTTGGCAAGTTACCTTGAGATATCAGATAAAGCAAAGTGCCTTGATTTAATACCAGTCAGCATCCTCAACAGAAGACGGCAGGACGGGAAGGCAAGGATGGCAGTTGTTCCAACGGGGCACCGACCGCTAGGTCACAACCCTGCACCGCCCACCTATGTGAGGATGCGCCCAGCATAACCACAGCAACGCTTTCCATCCATGGACCTGACGCCTGCCGCTCCTGACCTTGATGAAGCAAAACGTGTTCTGTTGGATCCCGAGTTTCACCGGCAAACAGGCATCTACCCGCTGTGCCTTGTCAGCCTGGCTCTGATCTCCGTGTTCTTCTACAGCTGGTGCTTGCCTCTCTGCTCCCACTCAGATTCCTATCTTCCTATACTCAGCCCCAGACTGGGAATCAAAGCCTCATTACTGATTGTTCCCTTACCGCCCACACCTGGACAGGTCAGCCTAGGCCCTGGAACTGCTCTCTGATACTCTGATCAGCTCTCCCTGCCAGCAATTCACTACAATATTATCAAGATCCTCCGCGGATGACTCAGACTAAGTTACAGAAGTATGCCTGAAGCACTGAAATGGAAGAATTTCTGTGTCCCTGAGAAAAGAAAACTAGAACATATTTACTGGACTTTATGGGAATTTTAGTCACCATATTTCATATGAAGCTCCTAACTACAGCAAGGAAAACTACAATTACCAGGAGTTACGTTTTAAGTGGTAAATACCACCTGTAGGTATACCATCTTCAGGAATGAAAACGCGCGGCACCCAGGGTCATTTCTACGCTTTTAAGTTTCCTTTGCTAGACTTCTGGTTAGTCAATTACTTGAACTGATCTCCATACAGTTACACTTTTTAACCTTTCAAAATTATCCTGCTAAATTCATTACAACTTTTGATGCTTTTACTCCCATTTTCATGCTCTAGAGTCTAGCTTCTACAATGAGAACAGTTACTGACAAGATTGAATTAATACTGTGTTGGCAATTTTACATGACAATCTCAAAATGACCCCAAAGCACGATTCATATACCAATTCTAAATACACTAAAAATCACAAGCATTTGGAGAAAGAAATAAGGTCATTTCGCAACTGACTTTAAATTATCTATTCATTTATTAATTGAAAAGACGTCACAGACTGTAATTTTTTTTCTTCAATACAACTAAATGATTTAGCAGATGATCTGTCTTAAGATTTGAAGTATTATAATCTAAAGACAGGAAATTGGAATTCATAAGCATTTTATCTTCTAACATTTAATTTCTTCCTTTTACCTTTCAGACACAGCAAATCATAACACAAGCCTTTAGCTTCTACCATTCTAATGTAAACTCAAAGAGGACAGGACTCTGTGTCCTGTTATTCAGCTTTTGGAACAATACTTGGCACACAGCAAGTATTTAACAAGTTCTACAACCAGCCCTCACCATGAATCAAAGAGAACTGATATGAAAGAAGAGAATTTAAATGTAATTTTTAGGGCTCTGACATTTAAATTTGAAACTCAATGATCTGACCATGTCTTAATCATCAGACAGGAACAAATAAAGATGTTAGAGGAATTACTAGAACAGTTTAATCAGTTATTTTACACAACCAAAGGTAGCCAAGGGGAAAAAACAATTCGAAAAGGTATTTTAAAAGATAATCACTTTAACCAGTTTTAATGCAAATGACTTGGGACAAGTCGTTCTCAACAGTGATATACTTTATACTAATACAATTCAAAATGAGAATTAAAAGATTTTGATGGCATAAAAATGTGTGGGGCTTTTTAAAGTCTACTTTCAAATTTTTTAAAACTGGCTAATTGCATTCAAAACCTAAATCAGGGTTTATGGTGAATTTTCATTGCCTAAATAAAAATCCTCAGTGTGTACATGTATATAAACTGTATCAACACAGTAACTTCTGATGTGGGAACCTCAGAGGGCAGAACCAACTGCCCCACTGCCTGTGGACCCCTAGACCAGAATTCTGTGCCATCAGCCATTCACCTACCTGAGTCAGGATAGTGGTGGTCCCATCTGTAGCCTCAACTGTGAGGTTATAGTTTGATTTCTGTTCTGCATCAAGAGGCTTGGCAATAATGATGGTTCCAGTGCCCCTGTCCACATCAAAGTGACTGTCGTAGTTGCCACCTAGTTTAAGTTAGGACAAACAAAAGTAGAAACAGGTCACAGGATGAAAATCTACCAATTATTTTATGGCTTTCTAATTTTTAATGGCAGTTAAAAAAAAAGAAGAAGAAAGAAAAAAATTCTGATACAGTGATCAGAGTGATTCCAGGGAGCTTTTATTTTGAAAGACCAGAAAACAAGGACCAACTGGAAAGACAACATTTGCTTACTGAAAAAAAAGGAAGAAAAAAGGCTGATCCATGACTGTTGAGGAAGCTACTAAGTGAGAAGAAGCAAGAACTGAGAACAACAACAACAAAAAACCATTTCTAATTCTACCAACCAACTGCTGAATTACTTTCAGTTTGTTTCTTCAAGGGTTTTGAATACTTTACACCTCAGTAGCTACATATCGCATCATTTAGTAACCAAAGGTGGCCACTTAAAATTTTACTTAAAAATTTTTTTTACTTAAAAAAATTGTGACAATTAGAGCATACAGATCTAATAAAATAACTATTAAAAACAAATGTTAACTTTGAAAAAAATAGAAGTTAATGCCAGTTAGTCCTGACTCTACACTATTGGACATTTTTTCCCATTGCTGTGGGACACAAAGCTTAATGAAGCAAAGTTTTCTATAATATTAACGTTACCCAAATGCATTCCCCATCATATTCAAGACAAAACTCTCTTTTCAAAGCTATTGAACTTGAGATACCTATACCAATGAAATGAGATGGCATGAAAATAAAGTCTAAACACCATGATGAAGTTCTATGACTAAATCTAACCAAAAAGCAAAACAGCACATGCACAAAACAGAATGTTGAGTTAAATCTAAAAATCCAAGGATCTACGGATGTATGGAAAGTCAGTACATTTGCAACTGGGATGGATGAGCATGGACCCGCTATGAAAAGAAAAAGCAATGACAGATGGTCACTGGAAAGAATAAAATTTGAAAAATGGCTGTTTTTCTTTAGATCTCATAATCTGAGGCAAATTATGTGATCTCAGCAGATACCTTCTGCTGTACAGTTCAGGTCACAAGTCATCGGAAAGATGTAAAACACTTCTCTAGCAAGTGTGTCTCCTGGCACAGCCAGAAAGAAGCAAGCATGGAAGGCAAGCACAGAACAAGGACAGCAATCAGTCACAGTGGTTCGAGGCAGTCCGCTTACACGGCGGTGGGGGCTGGCGGGGGGCGGGGGTGGAGGGGGATGGGGGAGGCACTGAGAGGGTGTGAGGTGCTGCTTGGGGGCAGCCTGCTCATCTGGAAATGCGACAGGAATTAAGGCAAAGCAAGCAAACTGCTCTCACTGCAGTTGACTATGAAGAGTCCTTTTTGTTCATTTAAAACTAAACTGTAATGGTTTCACAGGTGTCAACAGGATCAACAATTTCATTCAAAGACCAAAGTTGGGAAAATAGCCCAGCTATCTAGAGAGAAAGTTTAAGGGGTACAGCCTGAACCCCGTGTCCCAGAAGCTTCAACCTGCTGAGACAGCAGCTGGGGCAGGAGAGCTCGGGGATGAAGAGGGAAAAGGGATACTGGGTTCCAGCTAGAAACAACCTGAATATACCTCTGATTTTAATTATCTTTGTAATTAAAATACTGTGTAGACATAAGAATTAAAATACTAAGATATCAAAGTCTAATGTAAAGTTTTCAGGATGTTGTACGACTTTCTACGCCTAGCTAAATTAAATGACAGAAAAAAAAAAAAAAAGAATTGGCTGAGGCATATAATTTTTTTAGCCTGATTTAATCTAGTGATCCCCCAGGCGGTACAGTGGTAAAGAATCCACCTGAAATGCGGGAGACATGGGTTTGACCCCTGGGTTGGGCAGATCCCCTAGAGAAGGGAACAGCTACCCACTCCAGTATTCTTGCCTGGGAAATCTCTGGACAGAGGAGCCTGATGGGCTACAGTCCATGGGATTGCAAAGAGCTGGACACGACTTAGTGACTAAACAACAACAATCCAGTGAAGCCTGCTTCCTACTGAAAACGAGGTAAATCAAACTTAAAAGTCATAGTTGACACTACCACTTATAAATTAGAAATTTTAACCATATTCCCTATAAAATACTGACATGTGACAATCACACAGGCAGTTATTTTAAACATTCAAATCATATTCACTAAAAATAGTTACGTGCCATATGTCATATACCAAGAAGGAAAAATTAAGAAGCTGTGGCTTTGGACCAAACATTTATATTTCTCTGTGTCCTTTTGATGTACTTTTAAAAACCTTACTTTTATATTAATAAGGTACATACACAGTGCTTTTATTTTAAACACAGTGCTTTTATTGTATTTTTATGTTGGTTATTACTGTAAAAAAATGTTGCAGGCAAAATGATGCAATTTAAAACAAATTCTCCACTTACAGGTCTTACTATCAATTTTAAATTCTGAGATGTGCACAAAAAGCAGAAAACCAGAAATGGGCTCCCCTCAGTGTGACCTAGACAGGACAATGAGAACTATCATGAACACTTACCGATGATGTCAAACCAGAGAGGTATGCCTGGAGGCTCAACAGATATGACTCCAATCATGTGAGCAACTGGATCACTTTCCATTACAGTAAAGGTAAAAAATGATTCTTCAAATGAAATCGGCTCCAGGGATGGTTTCGGTTTGGAAATCCATTCAATGTGGAGTCGAGTGGTTGATGACTTTTGGGGGCGACCATTATCAACAGCCTTAATCTATAAAATGTGGGCAGAGAGGGGAAAAAAAACCGCATATAAAAAGCTGCATCCCATAACTGAAGCATGCATTGGTTTGGGCTGCAGTCCATGGGGTCGCTTAGGGTCGGACACGACTGAGCGACTTCACTTTTACTTTTCACTTTCATGCATTGGGGAAGGAAATGGCCACCCACTCCAGTGTTCTTGCCTGGAGAATCCCAGGGACGGGGGAGACTGGTGGGCAGCTGTCTACGGGGTCGCACAGAGTCGGACACGACTGAACTGACTTAGCAGCAGCAGCAACACTGAACCAATTTCAAACACTTAATATCCCGTGCTGTCTATTCCATGTGTTTAATGCCTGATAAAAAGAGCAACCTTTTCATGCCTCGCTGAACAGAAATAACTGGAATAATGAAGGGAAAAACAAACCCACACTTCCCACTGTTAGGTTACCACAGGGAGGTCAGTAAATGAAGAGAGAGAAAGTTGTGAGAGAAGAGACTTAAGGCTAGATTAATAGTCAAAGCACGGAAGAAATTCAAAGACTAGATCTTCACTCACTGAAAGAATATCATATTCTCCAGCTCCAGAAAACTTCTTGGACAAAACCACTCCCGTTTTTGGCTCAATAAAAAATTTGCCGTGCTCATTCCCCTCTTCAATGCTGTAGGAGATTTCTGCGTTGGGACCTTCGTCTTTGTCTGTGGCGATCACACGATACAAAGGCTCTCGTTTGGCGTTTCTTTCCCGTTCTGGCTTTTCCCGCTCTGGGAGTCTGATCTTGTAGAACTTTTGCAGGAACTGGGGCTTGTTGTCGTTTTCGTCAAGGATCTTCACGATGACTCTTGTGATGGTTGACTTGGGGGGGCTACCGTTGTCTGTCACAGTAACCTGTTTTTTTTTTAAAAAAAGGTAGTATCAAGAAATGTTTTTAAGATATACTGTATAAAAAGTGAGTGTCTTCTTCCTAATGATAATCAGCTTTTGTATAAGCCTCTGCAGTTCACACAGCACTATGACATACACAGGTTCTCTGACCACTGCCCCGTGAGGGGGCAGGACCACCTCTTCACTTTCACACAGCAATTCGGGGCGGGGGGCGGTGGGCAGGGGATAGGGAAGAACCAGCTCTGAGCTCCGGCTCTCTCCTTACCCCGTTATCCCTCTTCCTCACACACCCTAACAGTAATGTGACAGCCACCAATGTTAAGCTCTCACAAACTTAGTATTTTTAAGTGAAGGAAGAGATACATGAAGATTTTGTTAAGTACTTAAAGAGTCCTCTTATATATGTTTAAAAATAGAATCTTAACACGCTGCATTTAAAAACTATCACTTTTAAACCTCATCAATAAAATAAGTTAAATCAGCCAGTTAAAATACACATTAAGTATAAGGAGCAAGCCTTTTAATACTAGCGATCATTTTGCTTGGCTCTCTTTTATTGTACAGAAGTTCTGGTAGAGAGGACACAAACACTTAAATTGAAGGCCAACTTATTAAAGAAGGTTTTCAGTAAAAGAAATGCAAAATAACTTTCATTCTAGGTATTCGTGTATTGAGTTTAGGTATGAAAATCTAAGATTCTTGAGGATTATACTGATGAATGCTTCTGTATGCATAAGAAACAATTTCACCCTCAAATTACATGTTCATTTCCCCTTCAATATGTACATTAAAAGGAATGACCTCAGTTATTCTCCCCTCACCCACATCCTCCCAAATTAATCAATGTAATACTAAAACCATTAAAGTAGACTGAAGTTTCCTGTGGAACTATGTTCCTTTTAAAGCTTGGCAGGTGTAAATTCTGTTGTTTATAAAAGTGTGAATGAATGTATCCTGAGGGTACTTGTCAAGACTATTTAAGTAAAGTTAACTGCTTTAATTAAAGTACATGATTTTCCTTCCCAAACTCTCAAAATAAAACCAAATTGTATTTACTATTTTAATTTTAACTTCTCAAAATATTTCCTTTTGATCAGTTTTCATATGATCCATAGGGAAAAGGAAAAGGAAAAATTAAAGAGAAATACACCATGTACTATGCTTTGTAGCATTCATCAAATTGTTCCTAAATTTGGGGTCCTAACCTGCCGCCAGTCACAAAGCTTTTCACATGTGACTTAACAAAAAAAAAAAAAAAATTCTTTTTTAAGACAGTCAAATCCATGCCAACTCTGGCCTTCAAATAAATGACCACAAAAGGACTCCAGAAAAACATACATGTTATTATAAGCAAACTAATCTTATTTCCCATCAATATCTTACTATCATCTTTGAAGCCCTAAGTATCTTATACCTGCTCCCATCGGCCTCTGACACTCACTGAGAAAACAGCCTCCAGAGTGGGGCACACAGCTAACAGGTGTGCAGTGCGGTTCTAACCAGGGTGACAGGGCCACACAACGAAGGCTGCCATCGTTTGCAACCTGCGGCTCTGGATGTTGTGGCATCTGTTTATTTTCTGGGAATAAAACGGTGTATAAAGGAGACCTGAACTATACTCACAGTGTTTTCTTTATTTTCCTTTTTCTTAATAACCAGAAGCTAATATAACAATATAGCAGCAGCTATGAATGACTAATGTGAGACCGCTCTTTCTCATAATATTTATGATTACAATAGTCTTCACATTATTACAATATCCTTCAAATTATTAAAAATAAAGAAATGCTTACTTCCAGTATGTGTTCATCTTGCTGCTCTCGGTCTAGTTTCCTTGCTGTGGTTGTGATGAGACCTATGAAATGATAACAGCTCATGAATCCTAACAAAGTAAAGTCCATTACAAAACACCGTACCTGAAACCACACACTGAGAGTCGAAGTTTGAGTAAACGCTTAATCTATTCTCAAGAGGAATACATTATTCATTCATATATAGCTAATTATTTTATTGACAAAAATACACATTATTTATTAACATACTTTATACTTTCTCAGGGCTTCTCCGGTGGCTCAGACAGTAATGAATCCGCCTGCCATGTGTATTTTATTGACAAAAATACACATTATTTATTAACATACTTTATACTTTCTCAGGGCTTCTCCGGTGGCTCAGGCGGTAACGCCCGCCTGGGTTCGATTCCTGGGTTGGGAAGATCCCCTGGAGGAGGGCATAGCAACCACTCCAGTATCCTTGCCTGGAGAATCCTCATGGACAGAGGCCTGGCAAGCTACAGTCCATGAGGTTACAAGGAGTCAGACACGACTGAGTGACTAAGCACAGCACACAGCATACTTTCTCTTCTTAATAGTTCTTAAACATATAAATGACAAGGATTAAGTGGAAAAAATCAGTTCCATTTAAAAATTTTGTTTAGTAGTTTCCACATTACATTTTCTCAGAAAAAATTTTTATAGAAAGATGAAATTATCCAGGATTTCAACCTCATCCGTATCTCCTGTGACTGCTGCAGAGGTAATTAAGAATTGACAGAAAAAGCTTCTATATCAAAAAGGACTACCGGAAAATATAATGTTGACTATGATTTATTACCTCTGGGCCATCCACCCTCAAACATGAGGAACTGTCATAAAAAGTAATGGGATTTTCCAGTAAATGCTAGTCAAATAACAATCTTTCAATTTCCCCCAAAAAGAAGAAAAAGATCATTATCCTCAAAGAAACCCCATGTCCATTATTCCTTTGATTTTCCTATCAAATAAGAATATCTATATCTTATATTATATAATATATTATATATATATATCTTAATATATTTTAATTCATTAAAATTAATGAAATATATTCTTATATTTCACACAAATTAAAAACAAAATCCCTCCAATCACTAAAATATCCTCTGCAAATTGTGTTGATGATGGACAGGTATAACCTGAGTGGTTCTGACATCAGATGTGAGGATCAGGTAAGGCCTTCAGGTGGCAAATCACCGCCATGACTAAGCCTCCTTTTGCCCAGCTTTCTGTGGCTTTCCACAGAGAAATTTCTCAAATAATTCATATTTAAGAACAGATTTTATCATTCTAATTGATTTTCCCCTATTATCCTAGCTAATTTGACAAAACTACCAACTGAAGGCTATTTAAAGCATTTCTCTAAACTTGTAAATGAAAAGTTTGTGTTTTCATTTAATTCAACGTCTTTTTTTCCCTTAAATAGTCACTAAGAATCTACATCAGCATTATCTTCCCCACAATTCAGTGAAGCAACGCTCTCTTTTTAATATGGACAACAAAAGACTATATTGTACGTTAGAATCTGGGGTTTTTCCAAAACCGTATTTCTAGATTAAAAGAGGTTCAAGGCAAATGGTTCACAATGCTTAATGGTGTGAAAATGTGGCTTACTGTCACACAGGTTTGATTTTCATTAGTCAAAAAACTTTTAAAGTTAATCCCCTTTTTCTCTCCTTATCAAAAGTTTACCACACTTTCTGATTGTGGTTTTAAGGAATTCAAAAATGACAGAAAATCGCTGTGATTAGTCCCATCTAATTGTCCTCATGTACCTATCAGAAACTTGCTCTTAATGTTAACATCGCAAGAGGCCACAGCTTGTCATGTTCACAGCAAAACAGGGTTCTGCTCTATAGAACATAATGATTCATTACAGGAAATCTTAGCAAATAACTTTCTGTGACCAATAAGTAAGTATCTTAGCAAATACGATTCCTCACTTTACAATTTCCTTACAGCACACCAGACTGCTAATGAGGATGACCTTATGTCCATATTACCAGTTCAGTATAAAGACGAAAGAGTTCCCTGGGTAGTTCAGCTGGTAAAGAATCTGCCTGCAATGCAGGAGACCCTGGTTAGATTCCTGGGTCAGGAAGTTCCCCTGGAGAACGGTTAGGCTACCCACTTCAGTATTCTTGGGCTTCTCTGGTGGCTCAGATAGTAAGGAATCTGCCTGCAATGAAGGAGACCTGGGTTCGATGCCTGGGTTGGGGAGGTCCCCTGGAGGAGGGCATGGCAACCCACTCCAGTATTCCTGCCTGGAGAATCCCCACGGACAGAGGAACCTGGTGGACTACAGTCCATGGGGTCGCAAACAGTTGGACATGACTGAGCGACTAAGCACAGAAAGACAAAAAGCAAACCTATCACCTAGGTTTGGAATTAACTGAATGCTCTATATCAGATCAGTCGCTCAATCGTGTCCGACTCTTTGCGACCCGATGAATCGCAGCATGCCAGGCCTCCCTGTCCATCACCAACTCCCGGAGTTCACTCAGACTCACGTCCATCGAGTCACTGATGCCATCCAGCCATCTCATCCTCTGTCGTCCCCTTCTCCTCCTGCCCCCAATCCCTCCCAGCATCAGAGTCTTTTCCAATGAGTCAACTCTTTGCATGAGGTGGCCAAAGTACTGGAGTTTCGGCTTCAGCATCATTCCTTCCAAAGAAATCCCAGGGCTGATCTCCTTCAGAATGGACTGGTTGGATCTCCTTGTAGTCCAAGGGACTCTCAAGAGTCTTCTCCAACACCACAGTTCAAAAGCATCAATTCTTCAGTACTCAGCCTTCTTCACAGTCCACAGTCCTTCTCACATCCATACATGACCACAGGAAAAACCACAGCCTTGACTAGACGAACCTTTGTTGGCAAAGTAATGTCTCTGCTTTTGAATATGCTATCTAGGTTGGTCATAACTTTCCTTCCAAGGAGTAAGCGTCTTTTAATTTCATGGCTGCAGTCACCATCTGTAGTGATTTTGGAGCCCAGAAAAATAGTCTGACACTGTTTCCACTATTTCCCCATCTATTTCCCCTGAAGTGATGGGACTGGATGCCATGATCTTCGTTTTCTGAATGTTGAGCGTTAAGCCAACTTTTTCACTCTCCACTTTCACTTTCATCAAGAGGCTTTTGAGTTACTCTTCACTTTCTGCCATAAGGGTGGTGTCATCTGCATATCTGAGGTTATTGATATTTCTCCTGGCAATCTTGATTCCAACTTGTGTTTCTTCCAGTCCAGCGTTTCTCATGATGTTCTCTGCATATAAGTTAAATAAACAGGGTGACAATATACAGTCTTGACGAACTCCTTTTCCTATTTGGAACCAGTCTGTCGTTCCATGTCCAGTTCTAACTGTTGCTTCCTGACCTGCATACAAATTTCTCAAGAGGCATATCAGGTGGTCTGGTATTCCCATCTCTTTCAGAATTTTCCACAGTTTATTGTGATCCACACAGTCAAAGGCTTTGGCATAGTCAATAAAGCAGAAATAGATGTTTTTCTGGAACTCTCTTGCTTTTTCGATGATCCAGCAGATGTTGGCAATTTGATCTCTGGTTCCTCTGCCTTTTCTAAAACCAGCTTGAACATCAGGAAGTTCATGGTTCACGTATTGCAGAAGCCTGGCTTGGAGAATTTTGAGCATTACTTTACTAGCGTGTGAGATGAGTGCAATTGTGCGGCAGTTTGAGCATTCTTTGGCATTGCCTTTCTTTGGGATTGGAATGAAACCTGACCTTTTCCAGTCCTGTGGCCACTGCTGAGTTTTCCAAATTTGCTGGCATACTGAGTGCGGCACTTTCACAGCATCATCTTTCAGGATTTGGAATAGCTCAACTGGAATTCCATCACCTCCACTAGCTTTGTTCGTAGTGATGCTTTCTAAGGCCCACTTGACTTCACATTCCAGGATGTCTGGCTCTAGGTCAGTGATCACACCATCGTGATTATCTGGGTCGTGAAATCTTTTTTGTACAGTTCTTCTGTGTATTCTTGCCATTTCTTCTTAATATCTTCTGTTTCTGTTAGGTCCATACCATTTCTGTCCTTTATCGAGCTCATCTTTGCATGAAATGTTCCTTTGGTATCTCTGATTTTCTTGAAGAGATCCCTAGTCTTTCTCATTCTGTTGTTTTCCTCTCTTTCTTTGCATTGATCTATATACTTAAAATTAATTCTCCCTTAATTCAAATGCAATATTAATTCCATTTAAATGCAATGAATTCTACTGTTCCTTTTTTTAATCATCCCAGCTGCTCCTACCCATTCTTCAGCCTCTCAGTTTAAACCTCACTTCTGAGGTCTCCTGTGACAAGCCTAGCCTGGGGTTCTGCTCCTGGGTCTTCCAGGCTCTCTCATTTGCTCTGTCACAACATCACCACACGGGCACTCCAGTCACTCATTTCAGTCTTTTTTGTATCCTTCAAAGCCCACAGGACTCTGCCTTTCCCGTGTACCTTGCTTATATTACTGTATCTCTACTACCTTAAAAACACACATTAAATGTGTGAACATACGAATTTCTTAAAACCGTTAAGAGTAGATTTTTAACATATGTATTGGAGTAAGAGGCATATAATAACCTACACTAAACTTGGAAATAATATAAATTCATAGCTTATATAAGAGAGGACCATTTAACATGTGTTTACAGGTAAGAGGCGTCAGGCCTTGAGGCCGGTGGTCTAGGTGACACTGGTGTCCAGCAGAAGACAATTAGAGGCACAGATGTGAAGTGCAGAGAAGTTGCCAGAGGCCGGGCAGACTTAATTACTCCCCAAGTACAGAAAGGAGAGTGAAGAATGGTGAACAGGGCGTGCGTGTGTGCTCCGTTTCTTCAGTCGTGTCCGACACTCTGTGACCCTATGGACCACAGCCCGCCAGAGGCTCCTCTGTCCATGGGATTCTCCAGGCAAGGATACACGAGTGGGTTGCCATTTCCTTCTCCTACCAAAAAAATAAAGAGGAGGGTTGGCCAACCTTATTGAAGTGTCCAGAACGCCATGAAGAAGCCTCAGAAGCAAAGGAGGGAGTCCCTCTGCCAAGGAACTTCAGGGAAGCTTGGAAAAGAAGACCAAGCGAGAGCCAGGGAGGCAGGAAGACCAGGAAAGGGATTTCTCTAACGAGGAGGGGACGGTCCGGCAGGCTAGCAGAGTGATTATAACCACGAAGGAAGGAAGACGAAGATCCAGATGTGGACTAACCAGTATAGGAGCTGCGAGCCAACCACACGTAAGGTGTTTCAGCGCTTCCTGCCTACGTTCGCACACCTGTACAAAAGGATGCCCACCCCGAGGGCCACAGTTCCCTGGTCCCTAACACCACAACAGGGAGGGGCAGGGCTAGCCTGACCACGGGGTGCTGTGAGGTGCAGCTGCCCCTCGGAGAAAATGAGTGCCTCCTGTGGAATTTCCACACAGAATGAACTCTGGAGAGAAAACGAAACACTATAATGAAGCAGGAACATCGAGGAAGACCGTGGATGCTCTCTGGAGGGGCGCTTGACCTCACCGCAGGCCACCACACCGGGAGCAGAACACCATGGAAATGCTAGCCAAGGAGCCATTTAGCTTTGGAATTCATGACGCAGTTCACTTCCATTTTCACCTCTGGAACTTTTTCACATCTCAAGCCGGCTAATCCTCCGCCTTGCCTGCCTGACAAACATCTATTTTCAAAAACGAATCCAGGGCATACCTTTTCTACATGCATGCTATTAACCCTGTCGGGATGAAATATGTAATAAATGTATCCATTTCTTTCTCTTTAAACGCTGGCGCTCATCTGTTATTTTTACCACTAAATCCCAGAAGCAGCTATACTTCATGAAATAGTGCACTATTTCAGAAATAGAGAGAAGCCTTTAAGATGATCAAACTCAGCTACCTGAGCCGGAGACAAATTAAATTCTTCCAATTCACCAGTAAATCAGCATCAAAGCCAGGATTAGAATTTAGTTTTCCTGAAGCCCAGATGAGAGGTATGGGGTCTAATCCTCCCTTCCCCATCACATCACACTGTATAATTTCCTGCACTTTGGTATTTCAACTCTCTGAAAATTCTCAACTGTCACTTACGTGAAGTTTAAGGAAAAAAAAACCAGCAACAGTTAATTATTCGTCATTTAACAGGTCCAAAAAAGTACCTTAGAGAATAAAATAGAGTGGGAGAAGGCAGAAAAAAAGCACATGCGAGTGCTGCCTCTTGGAATCTTGTATCTTTCTCTTCCTTTTCTCCTCAACTCTGTCAAGTTAAAAATAGAAATGAAAAGACAACAATTTCCTTGCCCTACAAAACATCCCATTTGTAGACCAATGCCATTATAAACAGAAACGGACTGAGACAGCAAATACAGTTTATTGTTGTTTATTTGAGAAGTTAGGTCTGGCTCTTTGCAACCCCATGGGCTTGTAGCCCGCCAGGCTCTTCTGTCCATGGGATTCTCCAGGCAAGAATACTGGAGTGGGTTGCCATGCCCTCCTCCAGGAGATCTTCCCAACCCAGGGATCGAACCCAGGTCTCCTGCATTGCAGGCAGATTCCTTTTACCATTTGAGCTACCAGGGAATCCCTTGCTGCAAAACAAAAGCTAACTAATGCATCAAATCAATTCATCTCTAATTGTTTTCTGGCTCAATAAATCCCCAAGTATTGTGCTATGACCTTTAAATGTATTATCTGACTCGATCCATAGGTATACATATGGCGATACCTGTATCATAATAAATAAACATTTTTACAGGCTCAGAAATTAAGGTGCTTACTCAACATCATCGAGCAAAGGGGCGAGATGGGAGTTGAGTGAACACCGAGCATCAGAGCCTGGAGCCACATTAAGAATGGAAGAAGCCAAGGAGGGACGATGGAAGGCTTAGGTTCTGGAAGGAAGGGTTTGAAGTATCAGCACCATGGATGCAATGAGATGGCAGCTGGAGAACAAAAAGCAAACGAAAAAACAGAATTTCTGAATAGGATTAAGGTCCAACTGCCTGGAGAGAGAAAATAACTTGTGATCTGCAGAAGGAGTTTTTAAAGAACCAAAACTATGAAAGAAAAAGTCCTGACTCTGAAAAAAAACAAAACAAAAACAAAAACGCTGTGTGGTCATGCGTTCACCTTGCTTGGCAGAAAACTTACTTTGAGTCATTTTCCAGTTATTCTACTTGAAAATAAGCAGAGGAAGGAGAAAGATCAAGGAAGAGAACAAAAGCCTGCTCACCTAATTAACATTTCCCACTATTCTGATTACTCCTGCGGCCAGTCTTCATCCTTTTGCTTGTTTTACAGAAACGCATGAACTACAGCAACATACATTCTGGAAAGGCACTGTGGTCACAGCACTCCTGGAGATGATGGACAAGTCCCACCTTGCGCACCGCGTGATACGCTGCCCCTCCAGCATACGTGGTCACCGAGCACTGGAAATGTGGCTGGTGTGAATGAGACACTGACTTTTCAAATTAATTTAAATGATTTAACTCATCTCTATTCCTTTGGAGAGTCTCCAATTTCAAATTATACATGTCAAAACCCAATTTTAACATCCACAATAGTCAGAATCTTTTTCTGTGGTTAAAATTTGAAGCAGTATTTCAATAGCAAACATATTGTTATATCAAGACCCAAATTCTGCAAGCAGCTGTCTTAACTCTAAACAGTGAAAATAGCGAAACTTTCCAAGATTTTGAGATGCTGATACTGTTCGAATTTTTTTTTTTAGTTTCCATGGTGCCTGCTCTGAGTTGTTAAGCTATCACAAAACTACAGGAACTAATCAAATGTATGGAAAATAAAGGAGGCAATACATCAGTAATTATTAGTAATAACTGTCAGTTACTCTAATTTTTTACTCTAATTTTTGGAAAAGACCCTGATGCTGGGAAAGATAGAGGACAAGAAGAGAAGGCGTGACAGAGGATGAGATGGTTGGATGGCATCACCAACTCAATGGACATGAGTTTGAGAAAGCTCTGGAGATAGTGAAAGACAGGGAAACCTGGTGTGGTACAGTCCATGGGGTCCCAAAGAGTCAGACATGACTGAGTGACTGAACGCCATCACCATTCCAATTTATAAAATAAAGTATTAAAGGAAGCAAAGGACAGTGAGACAGGAAAGCAAGAGCCATTAACTGTAGAATTCCATGTGGAGCACGTGACAAATACTGTCCCAAGGTACTATCTAGTCTACAGATCTTTGTGCCCAACCAGCTTTAATAAAGTGACAGTGTTCTCAAAACAAGACTGCTAACTGCAATTTACAAAGAGCCCAGCTAAAAGTCCTGAGGTCTGGAGAGTGGGTAGACAGAGGACACCACAGGAAGGGGGAGGACAGAAACCAGACCAAGGACAGTGTTTTCCTATTCAAATTTCTAAGACTCCTCTTCTAACAGGTGAAATGGAAATCGTATGAAATTTTGCTAATTTTTAGACAAGTCAACTGGAGAATAAGTATTAAGCAGTAACCACATCCTCCCTATTATGCTTGGTTCTCACCTTGACCCTCCAGGACCTTAGCCAGGACTGAATGACCACAAAACAAGCAAGATGAGACGAGCACCCGCAAAGGCAGGCAAGGAGGTGGGCACTGCTACCAGAGTTCGCATCTAAAAATACAGACTGCCTGACAGGCCAAGAGCGAACTTCCAGTTTTTCTGCAGTTACCACTCAGCATCCGTCCCCTTGGAGCTTTGGCCCTTGGGCCCAGCGATCCTCTGCAGCACGGCACTGTCTTTATTTAGGTGGTGTTCTAAGGCTGCATGTAACCACAGCCTGTCTGGAGCTCTCTTGGCAGCTGCCGCCATCTGAGCAGCTATTGTTTGTCTCTGCAGTCCTGGTGCCAGCGGGATTAGGCTTGGAGCCAAAAATGGAACTCTATTCATAGGCTGTCAAGGCTGGAGGGGCGCTCGGAACTCATTTAGTTCAAACTTTCACAGTCCCGTGGAAAACCCTCAAAGAATGAAATCAAATGACCAGCCTAAAGTCACACAAGCAGGGGCTGAGCAAGAATTTGCACCTTGAAATCTCCAGACTTCTCTTCTGGCTTTAATTCTATCTTGACTAGCTGCTTCTCACTGAAAAAATGGATGGTGCTGAGACATGAGATAAACATAAGATCAAAAGCCAAATGCAATTTACTGGGAACTGCCTTCAACATTCCCACAAATGTCAGATACAGCACTGATAGTGAAGGGAAGAAACCCAACCCATCTTATAAAGTTAACATCATGTTGATGTAAAAGAGGCTAATCTCACTTAGGCACTTAAATGCAAAATCTTAAAATACTGGTACTTAAAATAATTTTAGCAAATGATATCCAGCAACATAGAAAAGTACAGAATACTCCTTGAAAGAATTTATCTTAAGGATTCAAGATGAACAGATTTTGGGGGGAAAAGCTTATCTATTCCAACATGTGCAGAAAAAGCAGTGCACAAAATCTGATTTTTATTAGACTTTAAGGATAACATACTTCATGGTAAAATAAAAAATAAGCAGGAAGAACAGGTAAAATCTATAGAGTCTTCCTTAATATTTGCAAATATTTGGGAAAAGACCACAAATAAGTAAACTTTTTTTTTTTTAAATGAATTCCTCCCATTGTAAAATGACTGGCCCTTCATTTCCTTCCTGTGCTGCTATCAAATGTTACCGGAAACCCTCGGAAGTTGTTTGCAGCTATAGCTGTTTCCTATTGCACTTTGTTCAGCCACAATAAAATGCCATTTACTCTGATTGAGAAAAATCAGTTGTAATATGACACTTGACTAGAACATGGATGGTTACCCAGCATACCTATTCACTATTATAGCATTTTATGACTTTCCCATGCTTTAGGGACTACTATATATATATATGTACATGTGTATATATTTTATGTATATACATGTATACATATATACACATATATACATTATTCTATCTGCAATTAAAGAACATTTCTTACATTGAACATAAAATAACCCTACATTATTCTATTCAGCATGTAAATCAATGAATAAAAGGTCCCTGTATAAAGTTGTCCTCTACAAAGCATATGAAACTGTAACTTGGTTAATTTGAGCATGAACATCTCAATGCAGAATAAGGAATAAACAAAAATGGAGAAAATGGTAAAGATTTGATAAATATACATAAAATCAACTGTGAGAGCTGGAATTTCAAGCTCTGAAATATTTTTTAACAGAATATAATAGCACAAAGAAGTGTGAAAAATCTCAAAACTTGAAAATATTTTATCTTCTAACAAGAAATAGTTATTTCTCAAAGTAGAAGAGATCTGAATAATAGTCTATCATCAACTTGATAAATGTCTTCTGAGATTTCAACTTTGGTAACTAATATTCTACTCCTATTCTTTAAAGAAGAATTTTAATAACCTGGAGAAGCAAAATACAGATCTCATCTTTTTTAAAGTATTCACTGCTTGGAGTAATGGAAAATAAATTTAATTCTTACTGCAGGAATATCAAGTATTCTACCCTCTCAGAAATAAATCAGCAGTACCACCAGCCCATCTAGTAAATACATCAACATATAAAGGGTCAGAAAACTACTGCCAAACTGATTTTGTATAGCTTACAAACTAAGAATGGCTTTTACATCCTTAATCAGAAATAAACAAAAGGATATATTGTGACACAGGAAAAGTACATGAAATTCAAATTTCGATGCTCATAAATAAAATTTCATTGGCACACACAGCCATTCTCATTAATTCCCCTGCTGTCGAGGGCGGTTTTCACTCCGCAGTGACAGAGCTGAGTGGCTGTGACAGAGACTGTGTGGCATGCAAAGCTGAAATTATTTCAGACTTGGCCCTTCCCGGCAAAGGTTTAATGATCCTTGCCGTACGCGGTTAATAAAACAAGTTTAAACACTTAGTGTTATTTACAAGCTTTGTGCTTTTCAGTCTGAAAATATTACTAGAAATAAGATTCACCTAAAAAGCAACCATCATCTAATTCAGCAAAAAAACAGAGAAGGTACAGAAAAAACAGATCCAAAACCGCATGTACATCCCAAACCCGAAAGCCCATCAAGTGAACATGGGATCCTGCATCCCGAAGCAGCAGTTATGAAACTCATGTCTTCCTGGCTCTGACCTCAGGTGGCCTCTACCTCTCCCTGAAGCCTGATGTACTGGCGGTTTAGTTGCTCAGTTGTGTCCGACTCTTGTGACTCCATGGACAGTAGCCCACCAGGCTCCTCTGTCCACGGGATTTCACAGGCAGGAATACTGGGCTGGGTTGCCATTTCCTTCTCCGCTGAAGTCATATAATTTACTTGAAAACTGGGAAAAACACAAATGGAGAAGACAGCAGACTGCTGGCATTTGCAGTCTCTGCCCATCTCACAGGGTTTCTTATAAAGATCAACTCCGTGAGGCTGCTGTAATATAATATATAAAGTGCCACATGCTTAATAAGCTACACTTGTCACTGCCCTTCTGGCTTCTGGAGAAAGTTTTACTTCAGCCTGATCTAAAAGTGAGGTCAGGGGTAGAAGAGTGGGGATAAGAAAGATCAGAACACAGCACAGAAGAGCAGCAAAAGAAGGAAGGCCAAGGGCTGCTGGCTTCTCTTGGGCCGTCTCCTTCAAGGTCAAGTCTCAAAGGTAACAAGCGTGTGACGGTCTCACAGAAATCAGCCCAAAGAGAGGGAATCTGTGGCTTCTGTGATTCCAACGGTGCCATGTGCTCCGATCTAATAATAAGAGATTAAGAGTGGAGATCAGGCTCCAAAACACATGAAATCTTAACTCTACCAGAATTGATAAAGGAACAGCTAGGAAAACAGTAAGCTGAAACAGCCTCAAGAAATTTTTTAACTGTTTAAAATTTTAAACAGATGGAAACAGATCCAATAGTTGTCAAAGAGCCTAAACCCTTTGAAGATGTTCTTGCAGACACACAGAAATCACATCCACAAACACACTCTATATTCAAAAAGGACAGCTCTACTTAATACATACTTAATTAATACTTAATTTCTGATGAATTTATTTTTAACCATAAAAAATTTCTTTTCCAGTGTTTGTTCCCAAATAGGAAGATGTACCCCAATGAATGGGAAGATACAAAAAACAACAACAACAACCCAGAAACATTTACTAGATAGTGTAAAGTAAGTGGATCAGTGAAATGGGTATGAAAGGTACATGGATATGTACCTGTATTCTTATAATAACGTGGCAAGCCCATCAATGACTACAATAAAGTAATTTTCCTAAGGTACAGCCTCTAATGCTAATAAGGGAAAAACCCGAGATATTTATCACCGTGTTCAGTATGCTACCACCCCTGTGAAAAAGAGAAAAAAAAAATAACGCACGCTTGTTTGTACATTAGTAAAAGAAATACAAACAGTAGTTGCCTCCAAGTGCTTGAAAATGTAGGCTTTCTTATCATTCAAGAATGGTGAGGCCACCAGATCAGAAGACCACTGTCACTGAAAAGACAGTTTATTATTCACTGCAGCCAAGCGGGTCTGCATCGGGGTCAGTCAGGAGGCAGGAGGAGCAGGAGAAAGAATGGGTCGCAACCTTCCCTGCTGTTTCCGGGGAAAGGGCAAGATGCTGGAGCTCAAGCAGGTTTAGAACTGCCTGGTATGAACTATTTCAGTGGGCCCCGGTCCTCACTACAACATCCGTGACTCCCAAAAGAAAGTTATGTTGAGTGTAAGAACCTTTACCAAAAAAAAAAAAAGTATATACTCTATGAGTCTATTTATAGAAAATTTTAGGGAAGGCAAACTAATATACAGTGATTGAAGGCAGATCAGTGGCTGCCTGGGGGCGGGAGGAGGCAGCAATAGAAGGGAGAGGCTTGGGCAACTCAGGGAGAGAGATGGGTAGGTTTGCTGCCTGACTGTGGTGATGGTTTCACAGCTGCGAAGCTATGTTAAAACTCATCCAATCGCAGGCTTTAACTATGTGCAATTGATTGTACGTCAACAACACTCCAATACAACTTTTTTAAAAGTAAAGAGCAATACTTGCTTTGTGTCCAAAACTTGTAAAATACCAACAGAGATAAGGGAATAAAAGCGTAGTCGTTTCTAAAGCACGCACAGGCCCCAAATGAACACTTGGAAATTACATGCCAACTGTAAGCTACCTGCTCCTGCTGCTGCTGCTAAGTCGCTTCAGTCGTGTCCGACTCTGTGCAACCCCATAGACAGCAGCCCATCAGGCTCCACCGTTCGAACCTATCAGACCTCAAAAGTTCAAGTTGATAGCACTGACTAGAAAGACACTTTGCTGGGGCGGCTCCAGTTTGCTGAGGTTCCCCACAGAGCGGAGCCTGGGAGTGCACACTGGTCCCCATTGTTTGGGTCCCCTTCGTCTCTGTCCTTGACATTCTGCAAAGGAAGCTGTGACGCATGTGTGTGTGCAGGAGCCAGGCTGCCAGGGCTCAGACGATCTAACACTCTCTGCTCCTGCCTCTCTCCCACATCAAGCAACTGCATGATTTTTGTTAAAAGAAGCAGATTTACCCTGATACTGAGCATAATCAAACAAAAAATGTTATAAGAACTTCTGGTGTTAACAAAAGTGTGTATTAGAAAAGAAAACTAGATCAAGTCACTTTTGCTTGTACCTTCTGTTAAAAGGAAACACCCTGCCACCCCAGCTATAAACAACATAACTGGAACCATCTGAGATGCAGAAAGGCAGTTTCAGGCACAAAATACATTTTAAAATGTTCATCCAAACTTGTCACTGAGAACCTCCAATTCAGCTGATCAAACCCAGTCCTAGACAAGGTTTTTTAGTTCCATTTTAAAAAACATAGGCATCCCACTATGACAATAGGAGAGAGAAAGGTTCTAGGGGGATGTTTCCTCCTCTCCAGGAGGACTTTGTGAGGTCATCTGATTTAAGTTTATACAGAACATTCCAAGGGATTGCACAGAGACTCTCCAAAATAGGTCATTATTTATAAAAATAACATAAATATTATCCTTGAACCCTTCTTCTGGTATTTACGCCTTTCCACCAAGCACAGCCATTCTCTCATATACTCATCGAACCGGATTTCTTGGCCTCACCACTCCTTCCAACTGTCCCAACATGAAGAACACCCCCGAACCCCTTCTCCCTCCATCCACTTGACTACTTGCTGTATCGGCACACTACCTTTCCCAAGGGGCCTCATCCTCCTTACTGCACCACCACATCCGTCATCATCACTTTCCCACTTCCTCCAGAGGCGTTTATTAGCACCCGGGCACACATCTCACATTCACCTGTCTCTCTCTGCTATTTCACGCACGCAGACTACCAACTCTCAAGCATCTCTTAACATGCTGAATAGACAGCAGCGGCTCAGTAAACATCTGATGTGTAAAAAATGATTTGAATGGCAATGAATTCAGATTTCCTTCAGTCTGCTGGATGTTGTGATCATCACCAGGTTTCTAAATTTCTCTTCACCACTCAGAAGCAAGTAGACCCATTTTACTCCATCAGATCTGCTCATCCAAAGGACAGGCATGCATTTATCAATCTACTGAGACCCTGCTTATCTCACGCAGTGTTAACAGAGCAGAGGTAACTTACACATGCACACGGGCGAGGCCGTGGCATCTCTCCCAGCTGCAAAGATGCTCATCACTAATCATAAACCTAAGGACCTGGCAGCCAGTTTTGTCCAAGATCTCAGAGGTAAACCTCACTACAGCCCACATCTCATGCCTTCCAGCCCGGTGATTTTCTCCCTCTGCCATTAATAATTAAGCAACATGATTCTGGGACCCCAGGTGGTGTGATGGGTCAGCGCATCACAGGAACTTTCTTCTACCTGACTGTCTTCACCAGCTATCACAATCTGGCCCCCAGTGATCCTGACCAGCCTACTGAAAGTCAATCTGCTTTAAAAGTTCCGAGGCACATGTATCCTACGAGGCGTTACATTTGGACCCTGAAGATCATGCCCAAATTATCTGCTGAGTTGCGGAAACAGAAGAATCCAGAGGCGGACCTTGTGAGGCTGTATATTTACTATCTTCTTTTACAGTGCCCATGCTAACATATGGTTATTTCTAGACTTTTAGAGACTTAGGTGACTTGTAGAATGATCAGACATTTTTACGAACAACACTTTACTACATGCTTCACAACAAATAATCCTGAGTGCTAACTATAGTTATTCTCCACTGTTATCTGCCGTCAACTCATACATAAATAAAACCTCTTGGGAATCTGCATGAATTTTTCCCCACTGTTTTATCAACAGGATCTGTATTCCGCCCAAGGGTCTGGGAGCTAGCTGTGGACTCCGAAATGGGATTTCTTCTCCCCAAAGATAAGGAAGGGTTTTGAGGTTTCAGCAGACATCCCTTCCAAAGAGTTGTCAGAACAGACAGACTTAAAGGGAGTGACGATGCCACATTAATCCCGTTTCTTCAAGACATAACACAACAGCAGCGTCATCATCATTTCAGAGGCTGCAGACAGATAACCAAGGTTTCAAGGCTCCCCACAGTAGCTCCAACTTATATAATTTCTCTCAGTTTCTTTCTCCTTCTCCTCAAATACACATTATGTCCAGACATACGGTGTCTGCTCAGATATCCAAAGGGCACATGTACAGCCTGCTTGCCTGTCTCTTCACAGAGGACTTAATCTAATCTACAAGAGAGATGATATAAAAAAAAGTGAAAACATTTTAAAATCTAACCAATCAAGCAACTGTTTAAAAGGGGTGGTTATGTTCCTGAATTACCACCTCGAGGCTGTGGATTCTAGACTTCGCAAGGTCTGTGACCAACCCCCGTTTCAAGCAAATAGTTTCTTGACTGTGAAATCATCCTCTGAAATTTTTATAAATATCTTATCTTTCTTCTTTTATATTTGACAGTGCATTCTAAATTTTTTAGCTCTTAGTTCTTTCCTTTTATTTCCCCAAAAATGAGACTGAACTGACTTATGAGTAATGCAGTGAAACAGTATAAAAGACACTGCTTAAACAAGCCTTTAGTAACCAGAGGTATTGCTGATTCCAATCTTTCTGAAAAAGTAAAGTGAAATTGTTACTCACTCAGTCAAGTCCGACTCTTTGTGACCCCACAGACTATAGCCTGCCAGGTTCCTCTGTCCATGGGGGTTCTCCAGGCAAGAATACTGGAGTGGGTTGCCATGCCCTTCTCCAGGGATCTTCCCAACCCAGGGATTGAGCCTGGGTCTCTTGCACTACAGGTAGATTCTTTACTGTCTGAACCACCAGGGTGTTCTTGTACAATCTGTTAGTTCCAGCGCGTATTCTTGGGCTCAAGAAACCCTCCTGGAATCCTACTCCTAATACTTCCAAAAGCAAAGACCCTCAAGTCCTGTTTCTCTCCCACATAATTAAATTCTTATAGGGCTTAATCATTCTTAATCAGCTACTGGTTTTCTAACAATCCAAACCTCACTCTTAATCTCCATCAGAGGAACACATCGGAATTTGGCCAAAGAGCATGAGCATATTAATCTCAAGGCAAAAGTATAATCAAAAATCAATCTTGTTTACTTGTACTCATCAAGAAAGACAGTCTATAGGACAGGTTGGAATATGGTGACAAGAGGTTTGAAAACTAATTTTTTAACATACATTTTAAGACACAAAATATTACATACACACATGCTCCCTGATCAAGCATCTTTTTACAGGCATTTCAGTACATGGATATTGAACTCAAGCTTCTCTCCACCTTAAAAACTGCTTCCTTTTAAGTTCAACAAAGTAAATTATAAAATAAGAACAGAACAAAAAAAAAAAAAGAATAACAAAGACTGGCAAGGAAGCTGAGAATGCCTTCTTAATTCTCGTTTTTATATATTATTTCCTTGATATATCAAATAGACAACTCAAAAACTGAACAGGACAGTTCCCCCAAATAAGACACAAGAAGCAAAGTCCTGACAGAGGTATGTAAATTATAAATCTACCTCTTCATAATCTAGATTATGGAAACTAGATTCTATGGAAAGTACTGACTCACTGAACCATCGAGGTCCAAAGGCTCATGACCTCCTTCAAGAGAAGTTTTATCTCCTATGAAGGAACTGTGCTCTTGGCGTCATGCGGCAGTTCCTATTTAACTCTGATCAAGAGAGCCTGTAAACTCCACTTGCAAACTTTTCATGCATAAATGGTAGCTAACTTTTTACTACACAAAGGATAGCTCTGCTGAACCTCTGTGTATGTGAAATAGGATAAAGAGAACCAAGACTTAAGGAAAAAGTTGATGCACTGTCAAATGTAAAAGTTCAAACATTCGTAGTTTATAAGGACTTTGGAGTCAAGGAATTACCTTCTTAGAATGTTGGACATTCAGAGAAAAAAAAATGGTCAGAAGGAAAATTTGATATGTGAGTTCAAAAATTTGCTCCCAATTTGAAAATTACTGAATTCTGATCCTTTACTGCCTGCAGACACACAGCATTGCTCTATGCAAAAATTCCAAAACAACGTTAAAAAAAAAAAAAAGTACTGTGAACTGTGAAATAAACTCTTTTGATAGTTTTCATAAAATGGAAGAGTTTGGAAAATGCAGCAGCAGTAGAATCTGCAGTTAAGTTTAAAATACATTACTAAATTTAAGAGCTATTAACAAAACTACAATATTTGCTTTTTCACCTGCAAATGAAACTCTACTAAGAAGCAAAGTAGTTTTATAAAAGCAAATTGAAAGGAAAAAAAAAATGGGGCTAAATTTTCATCAGAGAATAAAAGCTTGTCTTGAATAATTCCAAAGGAAAATGATTTATCAAAAACGAAAGAAAAGTGGCAAATAAAGAAATTTAATTCTTAAATTTCCCCAAATCAAGAGCGTACAAGCATGAATATTTCATACATAATAGTATTAACACATACCTGTTTTAGAATTAATTGAAAAAAATCCCTGTGGATTTCCACTTGTGATTTTGTATGTCAGCTTGTCATCAGAGCTAGAGTCTGGATCAAATGCCTCGATCTGGACCACAGATACATCCTTGGGAGAGTTTTCCATTATTTCCGGATAATAAACAGGCTCTGACGTCTGCGGAGCGTTGTCATTCACATCCTCCACCTCTATGTAGACCTCTACGAAGGAGGACAGGGGCACCACGCCCTGATCAGATGCGTAGACTGTCAGCCAGTAATGAGAGGTCGACTCGCGGTCCAGCCGATCTGAAGTCTCTATGACACCTAGCGAAGGAAGAAGAAAAGCGTGAAGCACGATGTCAACAACAACAACCTGTCTCCATGGTAAAGTGTCAGTCGACACGACAACTCTGACTTATGCAAGGCTCACAGCTAAGCCATCTTAAGCAAACTCTCTCACCTCTCTACATCTTGGTTTCCTCTTCTATACAATGGGATAACAACAGTATGTTGATTAAATGAACTAATACACTTACCGTGATCAGAATACAGCATTCGGCACATAATATCACTCTTATAGAAGTTTCTGTCATCATTAGTATTAGGTGCCAGGCACTATGTGGAGTGCTTTGCTTTACAAAAATTATCTGATTTAAGTCTCAAAACAGCCCAAAGAAATGAATGGGCAAATATGGTCTCTTACGTCCTGAAATCCTTCTGTTTCTTTTAATAGAATTGTGTTGCCTAAATAGATTGCGTTGCCTTAAACAAATGGCAACACAATCAAGATGCTACAAACATCAGTGCTCTCACCACGTTACAAGCTCCATAGGGGCAGACAGCCTCTGTGTCAAATACCAGTTTACCCAGCACATTACTGTTTATTATTTATATAACTATTTATTAAATGAATGAACAAGAATGAATGTATATCTTAACTGAACTTGGTACAGAATTGTCCTCATATGGACCCAAACTCGGACACAAGTCAACTAGTAAGAGGTAGAGCTATAAAATTACTAGGAAGACGGCTAGAATGTCTGTCTGAAATCACTCACAGGCTTACTTAGTCTCAGGATGATTAACAGCGGACATATCCATTTGTCTTGGGCACACACCACCTTTTTATTCAATGGTGTAATCTTGTCATTTGGTTTTCCCAAAATACATCACTGCATTTTTTCTCTTATGCACTGTGTGTGTGTACTAGTCACTCAGTCATGTCCGACTCTTTATGACCCATGGACTGTAGCCCACCAGGCTCTTCTGTCCACGGGACTCTCTGGGCATGAATACCGGAGTGGGCTGCCATATCCTTTTCCAGGGATCTTTCCATCTCAGGGACTGAACCTGGGTTTCCTGCACCGCGGGTGAATTCTTTACCATCTGAGCCACAGCAAAGAGCATCACTGTGAATTAATGCTACTTTTAGTGTTCAATATGATCCAGGTTGAATTTTGGAAATCCTGCAACTCTAGATGCAGAAGGCAATGGCACCCCACTCCAGTACTCTTGCCTGGAAAATCCCATGGACAGAGGAACCTGGTAGGCTGTAGTCCATGGGGTCGCTAAGAGTCTGACATGACTGAGCGACTTCCCTTTCACTTTTCACTTTCATGCATTGGAGAAGGCAATGGCAACCCACTCCAGTGGTCTTGTCTGGAGGATCCCAGGGACGGGGGAGCCTGGTGGGCTTCCGTTTATGGGGTCACACAGAGTCGGACATGACTGAAGCGACTTAGCACAACTCTAGAATCCCTAAAGTTTTCCATTGAATGCAAAATACTATAGAAAAAGTAACAAATATTAATTTAAGCTGTGCTCAGAAATGAAGCAGTATTTATTTTGACCAAATATACATCTGGATTTCTTATTTTTTGATCACAATGTAAATTTATATATATGCTTATCTGAGGTTATTAATATAAAAAAAGACCTCCTTTATTTTACATGTTAAATAATTATATCTAACCCTTCCCCAAAGGTTACCAACTTATAAAGAGCAAACCTAAATATTAAAATGTGAAGTGGATTACCATAAAATGAATATGTATTGCTATTCAGAAGCATTACGACTACTGCTTCATTAATTCCTAGCAAACCCTCAAAATGGATCTCCTAAAACTATAGAACAAAGACTCAGAACTCTTAAATAAAAAAGGAGCTAGCTGGTGTCTGTGCAGCAGATAAGTCAAACATGTTTTCCTCTTTCTCTTGTCCAAACATGAGGCTATGCATACTGAATCTGTTCACTAAATTAGCAAAATTATATCTGTTTTTAGCCTGAAAGAAGAGCGCCCTGTGTAACCGTGGGAAAGTAATCTTTTCCAGTTTTTCTTTTTTATCACTCCCATCAATTGATAACAAAGGACATCAGGGAATAACTGAATGTCCTAAGAGGATTACATAAACAAATGAATGCACACATGCTTCTCATTTCTGCCCTGTCATGAAAATGCAACATAATTCACTTGGCAGGTGAAGCATTATTAGAAAATTTCAAGACAGGTACACGGTACTTGTACTCACCTCTTTTGAATGCTAATCCTCAACTAGTTCATTTTAAAAGCTGTGTCTCCCTCTCAACATCATTTGTAGGCATTTAATAACAATAATTAGGAAAAGGTTTGTCCGTCTTTACTATATATCAGGCACTATAACTATCTTACATGCATTATTTAATTCACTCCTTATATCTAATCTTCCCATATATGTGGTGTTATTATTCTCATTTTGTGAATGAAAATCTCAGATTAAAAGTGATGAGGCTTTCCCAGGGTCATAGGAAATGGCAGAGCTGGAGTTCCAACACCAGGAATCTCTGACTTCAGGTACCAACAAAATCCCATCAGTCTTACCGTTAGTATGACAAAGGTGCAGCCAACCAAATTTACTGTGAAAACCCTGAAAAGACCGGTCAATGCTGTTCTGTCCATTTTTTTGCAGATCAGTATTCAGAAGGAGTAAATTAAGTGTTCATTCATATACGATAGGTTTTTTTTTTTTTTAGTGTCAGGGTAGAAGGAAAAAAGAGACAGAAAATGCAAATACATTACAAGATTTAAATCACAGACAAAAACAGCTATTGATTTTCCATCCAGTTCCACGTGGAGTCTGGTCTGAAAGCGTCCAGACTGCAGTGCGCATGTATGACACAGATGCTTCGGCTGGGAACTGCCCTCTCTCCCAATCAACCTAGCAACTGAGGGGGAGCCCACCTGTCTGCGCCTGACTGCTGAGCCACAGTCTGGAGGGAAGGTGTCAAGGTCCAGGAATTGCCAGATATTACCATCAGTTCAAAGTGAGACACCAAAGCCGCTCCACTCAAATATGGGAGAAACTAGAATTGCGTGAATCAGCAATTAAACATACCTAAGTGAGATACTCAGGTGTTCCTATTTCATGAATTCTTGGACTGATTATCTTTATGTATATTTCATATAGTGACTTCTGAGATGTTCATGTTTTAATGTCTTTTATTAAATCCTTGTAAAAGAGCAAAATTACTAAAAAATAAGGTGAATTTTTAACTTCCAAAGGGAAAGGAGGGCATATGGAATAATCCCTTCTTTAAAAAAAAAAAAAAAAAAAAAGCTTAGATAATAAAACGAGTAAATTTGCTATATTTATAATAATTTAATAGTACAAGGATTTACTGCATGTCAAGGACTTCATTAGGTGCTTACATGCATTAAATCATTTAAAGAACACAGGAATCATTTGATTTTCTTCCAAGCTTCACAAACGAGGAGGCAGAAGTTTAGATAAAGTAAGCAAATGGCCGTAGCCATAAGAGTGACTGAGAAGCACAGTGATTAAGGAGTCAGTCAACAGTTAAAGAGCTGGAACTGAGATGTGAATGAGCCAGTCTGATTCCAGAACTTTGGCTCTTCACCATTAGGCTATCCTGTTATCATTAGCCACAGATTCATTGTCACACACACCACCACAGCAAGGGTGCTGGGTACCACAGACGTGGGTGGGGGCTGCCATGATGAGACTCCACAAGCAGTTTCCCACTGTGGAGGTAAGAGTCCTTCCCAAACTTAAAGGGCAGTACAGCAGAGAAGATTCCAGGGCTCTGCTTGGTCACAGAGGTCCAGGGTCCACTGCCTAAGCACTATTTTAATTGCAGATTCTAATTCGAACCACTATTCTGAAAGCACGGCGTAGGTGGGAATAGACCATACTTTGGCAGAGAAATTTTTGCAGAGGGTTTGTAAGAGTCCAGAGTGAGGTACCTCCTTAACCAGGGGCTCATCAGAATCTCGGTTATTCTTTATAGGCATCCTGGTTGCTGAGACAACCAACAAAGCAATTACTTAGAAATCTGGCCAGAGCAGTTTTTATTCTTTCAGTCCTTACTCAGTTATTCCTTATTCCTTCAGTCATCATTCCAGTCCTTGTACACTTGTCACCATTCTCTCCCCCATCCTTCCTAGAGCCACAGCTAGCATGCATAGATGGCTCTCTTCTGTAACTCCAGTTATCTTAACTCATTAAAAAGAAACAAATTTTCAAAATTCCATCATGAAGACTTCTTCATTGGTACCTTTTGCTGGAAGTGAATCGACCTACTGCGCTCATTCTCAAAACTAAACCCAGTCCCATTTTCCTCAGTCCACGATCTTCTACCAAACCAGCTTTCAATAACTCCTACTTTCCTGCACACTGGGTTATAAATTCACTTTTCCTGAAACAACCAACAAAACTATAAATACCTAAACTCTGGTTTTAAAGAGATTTTTTTTTCAACACACTCCATTTTATTTGGCACGTATATACATCCATACGCTGACTTCCAATGATTTCCCTCTTGTCTTCAAATACCTCCCTCTCTGTGCCTATTTTTTGTTCCTCTTTCACTTTCTGGGGGAGCAACAATGGCATGCACCGGCTAGATGATCTGTAAGCCTGGGCTGTGAGAGACAAAGAAGTGATAGCCCAGGGCTGCGCCAGAGCTCCCTGCAGCCAGACGAGATCATCCGTGACGTACCAGAAAAAGCCAGTGAGATGGCTATGGTGGAAATGACACCTTTCTCGTCGAAAGGTTACAGTGCACAAGCAGCAGGCAAGGTAAGGATGCTGCTGTGTGATTCGACACTGTGCATGCTGAGCACAGAAGACAAGTTCAGACAAGCTTGGTATACACGCACCATCCAGCAATGTTCTAAGAATCATTTATCAGCTTTAATGAAACACGACGGAAGCAAGAGATGGCTAGTTTCTCCAATCTCAAGAATACAAGGAAGGCATTTTCAGGGGGAGTTTGTTAAAAGCTGAAAAATTTGAAAGAAGCCGGAAATCTGGAGCTATTAAATAAAAATATTTATCATTCCTAACATACTCTCTAGGATTTCAAAACTACCACCAGATGTCACTATGGAAACTGATTTTAAATGTGCCTACAGTGGAAAAATAGAGCTGAAAGAAAAAATACAATGTAACTGTTCAAAGAGCTTGACCAATGTGGCTGAAAATACTGCTCACAGCAAAATTTCTTTCAAAAAGGTTTCATTCATGTCCATATATTTAAACAGGCCCATGATTAGACAGGTACCGATGGCATCTTCCTTACACAGTCCAATTATTCAAAGGCTGTAGGGTACAGTGTTAGTTGCTCAAGTAAGTGGCCCAAAAGTAAATAAAAGTTTCCAAAAATAACTGCTTTCTGCTGCCCATCCCTGATGGCTGATGGCCTGTTAACTTGAACACTGGCCTTGGACAGGAACGGCCAGCAGTCTCCCCAGCTGCCACCAGTCAGCAAGATGCTTTCAACACAGCAATCTTTAAGGCAGAAATAAAATAATATGTAGTCACTATAGTGCCCAAAAAAATTCAACTGATTCAAATTCCCATGGCCAGAGAGTACCTTTTCTTCCTGGAATTTTCCTATTTTCTTGGTTTAACAGGTGTTGGCCCCATATCAAGTTCTAGTACCAAAGCTTTCAACAAAACCCTGCTATTTCAGCTTCTTTGGCTACTCCAGCTAAAAATTACTTACAATCAGCAACAATTTGGCAACATAAACTTGCAAACCCTACCCTCATCTCGGATATACCGTATCATCATACCTTTTTTTTTTTTTTAAACTTCTCTGCAACCAAGCTTATGGCAGCAATTGTATGAAAAGCTTCTTAGTCAACCACCAGAAAAACTTCAACTGTAATTTTTGATGATATTTTCCCTGGAGGCAACAAGGGGTTGACCGTTCTTTTCTCCATTTCTATAGTCTCATCATAAACAGAGTAACTCTTTTGGAACTAAATGTTTTCTCAAATGTAAAAACAATACTCACTTAAAAAGAACAGCTGTCTTTTACAGACTAGAGATACAACAGCTATGCTTCTGCAGTTAATCTGCAAATGGTTACTCCATTTTTTTCTGCTCATTATGGAAAAATCAGAAGTCGCTCAATTGTCATATTAAATAGCAATGTGCTTAGTAATGTGCTACAAGGCATTCGTCTTTAAATTTAAAGAGTAAACGATAAGCTCTCTCCTAAAAACTAAATCTTTTGAGGGCATGGATTTGTTGCCTGTTTTGTTCAGGGCCTGGTAAATGGGCGCTTATTAAGGATGTGCTGAAAAACAGATGTTCATCAAAAAACAAGGTAAGTATGAAAAACAAGTCCCAAACCAGAGTAACTTAAGGAAATATGACGGCTAAAGGTCATGTGAGGTCCTGGGTAGGATCCTGGACCAGAAAAAGCACACTGGATAAAAACCAAGGAACTGAGTACCGGCCTTAGTCAACAAGAACGTATTGATATTAGTTCGTCAATTATAACAAATAGACAATAATAGGGGAAACTGTGTAGGGCAGGGGACCATATGGGAACTCTGTACTAGCTGCTCAACTTTTCTGTAAATCTACCAAATTTTTTCAAAAGACATCCATCAGAGATAATGAATATGCAATGTTTCTTCTTTAAGTGATAAAAACTTTTCTGAATTTTCTTTTTAATCTCATTTTCATTAAACAAAAGATTCAGACTGATAATGTTATTAACATAACACCTTGAGAGATCCTGGAGTGTCCACAGGAAAATCCTTGTTATGTTGGGCTAAAGATTTAAACAGCAATCCAATTATTTATCTGTTTACACTGTAACTTCTAAATTTACTGTAAATATAAGAAAGATCTGCTATCACTCAAGTTTTGCCTTGATAACATTAATGTGCAAAGGTGATAAAATGAGTTTCTTGATATAAAAAGCTCTATTTCTGAAATTTAACCACTCTTGAAAATGACTGCACCAATCTGACATGCAATAGTATCTAACAAATGAAAACTCTTTAGTTCTTTTAGAAACGTTAAGTACAGTAGATCATAATATAAATATGTAACATGTATATATTTAATGTTCCTGCCTGTTTTTGCATTAGTTGGCAAAATTACATAGTTATTGCTGACTAAAATATAGCAACAAATGAGATAAGAGTCTGTTAAATTAAAGACATTTCAGATGCTAAAATGGCTATACAGTCCACCTAGGGAATGACACAGAAAAAATGCTTTTGGGAGTCAAATAAAAGTTTCATACTTCCTTTCACCTCAAGAATATAAGATATTATCATGTATTTTTACTGGCGTTGGTAAGTATAAAACATAAGGAAAATATAGAGAGAGTCATGTTTAATAGTCTTGCAGACAAAAATTCTCTGCCAAAAAAAACAAAAAAACTTATACTTCTAAAAAGAGAGTAATACACTTTCACTAAATGCTCAAGAGCACACAAATAGGATAAATATCCCATGCTTTTGATAAATTTAAAAAAGGGCAAAATGAGTCCACTAAGAAGCAACCCCCACAGGCCACGCAAGCTCCTATGCAGCACATCAGCATACAGCACAGTCCACTGTATACCGCTCTGTCTTCTCATGGCTAAAAAGAGTAGGACCTGTCACAAAGGTGAACAACACGGTACCTACTGCGACCATCATCCAGTCTTCCAAAAGCAAGAGTTTGCCGTGTTATTTTGTGAGAAGCTATTTGTGACTAAGAACACAGCAAAGTCAAGTGGTAATGGTGATATTATTATAAAACAGCAAATCCATCTATTATACAGAGTTCACGATATACCAGCTACGATTTCAAGTATTTCTCAAAGCTTTTCATCTTTACAGAAACTCTAAGAAGTGGGTAATAGAGTTAGAAACTCTAAGAAGTGGGTTGTTAGTTAGTTTAATAGAGTTAAATAGAGAAGAGGAAACCATGTCTATTTCAGATGAGGAAACAATGTCAGCCACCTGCCCAAAGTCACACAATTAAGTTTATTCCTGGTGGAACCGGGGCTCAATCCCAAAGAGTCTGGCTCCAGCCATTCTGTTACACCTCTGAGTCTCTGGCTGTGTCCTCTGATTGGAGAAACGCACAAGGGAAATTCAACACAGCCTGCCATTTCCTGGCAAAGTCCTATCTTCAACAGAATGCACAAATGCAGAGACTAGATGGAAAAAACTGGTTTTGTTGTTTTCCCAACATTTGGGGATCTGGGTAAAAGATCTGATGCTGCAAAAAACCTTGCTATTCTGTGTCATTAAAACATTAAGCATGTTTCATAGCATCAGGACAAAAAGGGGACGTGGCTAATTTATTACGGTATTTATGACAGCTTTAAAAAATGGTATGTCTATTATTTATAAGGAACAGTGTCAACAATATACAGATTGAGCAAAAATATAAATCTTTATAAAACTGTATATATAGAGTACAACCTTGATTTGGTTTAGTTATATTTCAAACACCAGAAGTACAAACACAGAAGTATATGCCCGGTGGGGGGACAGGGGGGAAAGTCCAGAATAAACACAGTGACAGAGGGACAATAAAGGAAAGCAATGAATTAAAAAAAAATTTAACTGTAAATTTCCCTAACCATGAATTTTAAGTCATATTTAAAATGCACACAATAAAAAGCCAAGTCAAACTTAAGTACCAACAGTCCTTTAAGAGTTTTGCCAGTATAACCTTCTTTCATTTTCTCTTTATAGTTTAGATATACTTTCATCTCTTTCATTTAATCTGAGTCAATGGATAACAACTGACAGCTTCAATGATTTAATATTCAAAAGTATTTATTAATATATATGAAACTACTTCCAGTGCCAGATCGAAGTACAACTTTATGAAACAAATTACATTACAATGAGAACTAAACAAACAAAAAAGACTTCTTAAAAGTCTTATTATATATAGGAAATTATATAATTATATTGCATTGAATTAGATCATAAGTTAATGATTAAAGGGAAAGCTTCTTATGCAGTAACTGTCAATCTGTTTTTTCATTATTTAGATTGCCTATTTAAATCATTTTAATTAAACTGTATATCTATCAACTCTTTCAATTAAAACTGCTGCAGTTTTAAAATCAGCTGAGGAAGCTTTTTGACTTGCCAAGTTACTAAAACGTATTAATTAAAGTTCATAATCAGATTTTAAGCATCATGTTTCAAGTCCAGGGATTGCTTTAGCTTTGCAAAGAGTCATTCCCATGGCAAGCCCTGCTAAATCATGTTTTTATGCTTTGTGGAAAATGGTTCCAAGTTCTGATTTCCATGTCAGAATCATTAATATTGTTAATGAGGGCTTCCATGGGTAAGCTCGTTTAAAGAGGATCATCCTTGGGTATCAAATGTATCATCTGAACACATACTGCTGCGATAAAACTACATACACCAGCCAGTCTTGGGAGGGAGGGATTAAGAGCCAGAGGATGCAAGCGTATCACATTCCAACGGCACTGCTTCTAGCAGTTTGTTTCTCGTTTTAAAAGGTTTTCAATTCCAACGTAGATTACTTTTTCCACCTTATAGTTCTTGGATGCACACTCAGCATATGGTTTATATATGCCATTTTGTTGAATACTCACAATTATTCTGTAAGCTCAACGGCCTCTCCTCATCTTCCATAACACAGAGGGTTAGAGCTGAAAAATCACTGGACTAAGGTCATCATCATAGTACAGATTCATCAGTGAATTAATTAAAGAATTCCCTTACTCTTAGTCATCTAAGCACTTACATTCACTAACCTGTCTTAAGCCTCAAAAAGTTGAGTAAGTTGCCTTAAGTCACCCAACCAGTTGCAGAGCTGCTGCTAAGTCGCTTCAGTCGTGTCCGACTCTGTGCGACCCCACAGACGGCAGCCCACCAGGCTCCCCCATCCCTGGGATTCTCCAGGCAAGAACACTGGAGTGGGTTGCCATTTGCAGAGCAGAGAGAATCCAATGGCACCCCACTCCAGTACTCTTGCCTGGTAAACCCCATGGACGGAGGAGCCTGGTAGGCTGTAATCCATGGGGTCGCTAAGAGTCAGATACGACTGAGAGACTTCACTTTCACTTTTCACTTTCATGCATTGGAGAAGGAAATGGCAACCCACTCCAGTGTTCTTGCCTGGAGAATCCCAGGGATGGGGGAGCCTGGTGGGCTGCCGTCTATGGGGTCACACAGAGTCGGACATGACTGAAGCGACTTAGCAGCAGCAGCGGCAGAGAATCCAAAACCTGGCTGACTAGTCCACAGCTGAAACTCACAGCCACCAGGGGGCTCCCTTCTGCTTTTCCTGTTCTTACGGGGTGAAGAGATGTGATTTAACAGGCCCAGCCAACTCTTCAAGTCCCGGTTCTTTCCTCATAAGCCTGGGAAGGTGATCATGGGCTTTCCTGGTGGCTCAGTAGTAAAAAGAATCTGCCTGCCAATGCAGGAGATGCAGGTTTGATCCCTGGGTCAGGAAGAGCCCCTGGAGAAGGAAATGGCAACCCACCCCAGTATTCTTGCCTGGAGAATCCTATGAACAGAGGAGAGACTAGCTACAGTCCATGGGGTCACCAAGAGTTGGACATGACTTAGCGGCTAAACAGCAAAAAGGTGATCTTCATAAATCTATCACTATTGATGGAAATAAAAAATCAACACATCAAAAGTTTACCTCACCTGCCCATAGTGGGAGGAATGAAAAGAATTAAAGTATAAAGGATCGAACCCGTGTCTCTTGTGTCTTCTGCATTGGCAGATGGGTTCTTTACCAGCTGAGCCACCAGGGAAGCCCATAAACCCAACTAAATGTGGGCCAAATGGATCCCCACACAAAGTTCAAGGATCCCATGTGACTAAGTTTAGGATAAAAAAGGGAAAAGGATAGAAAAAACAATTCACACGATCCTGTATCCATCAAGTTAGTATATTTATCATGCCATCCTGTTACACAGAAGTGCAAACTTCATTTACATTAAATGAAGCATAAAGTTATAGGCATTGGAATACCACGCTAAGAACATCATAACTGAGTTAGTTGTGAATGTGCTGTTATTAATCTTAAAATATTGAGAGGTAGAGATGGAGTTCTAAATCTTAAAAGCAAGTTGTAAACATTTTGTGTCAGACAAAAACTGATTGCTTTAAGAAAACCCTCCTTTGGAAAAGAAATCTTGGTGACATCTTAATCCAGACTCCAATACTCAATAAAACCTATACCAATATCCAATACTCCAATAACAGATTTAAAAAAGAAAACTGTACTCTACAATACTGGTTTCATCAGAAAGGATTTACTATCGTTTAAGGTGGCCTGGATCTTGCTATAAATTACTCTGGAACCTGGTATTACTGATTTATACCTTCTTTCAGTCATTCAACAAACACACGGGTCCTAAAATGGCCAGGCCTAGAAAGAAGTACTAAAGAAACCAAGAAGAGTCAAACAAATTATTATGGGGGAAGGTAGTTAAACAAAATAGTAATGTATTCCTTCAAACTGCCTTTTTCAGAAGGGCAACGTAGTATTTTAATGACTAGTTATCAGAACATTTATTTTCTATTATTTCTATCTCTTGCACAGAAGTCATGCAAATCCATTTTTAGGTTATCAGTGCCTGACTGAACTTTAGGATGCAACATGTAATATATGATTTTAAAAAATAAATTATAACATTAATTCCATTTTCTGAGAAAAGACAGAGAGAAGTTGTATATATACACTAAAACTGGTAGATTACAGGGTAAGTGAAATTTTTCTTCCTTGTGTTCTCATTTTCTAATTTTTCTATAAGAACTACATACGTGTTGCATAAAAATACTTCTTTTAGCCCACATGTGTAAAGGATTAATCCAAAGTGTATCAACTAGAACTTGAGAAATTTCAGAAATGTAAAAGCAACCTTTAAAAGTTAAGAGTGACTTCGAGGTTTTCTTAAGCCGGGTAACAACTGCCTGAAACACTTGTACTGCGAAGTGCGCTCCACATGGAGAGGACAAGGGACTATTCAGTGATTCAAATGTCAGTTGAGAGGACTCTGCCTCATGCCAAACTCCTTAACGCACTCCCTTGCTAAAGAAGGAATGGAATGAGATTCCTCGGCTACAGTCAAGTATTACAGTGGCCACTGTATAAACACAGCTCTTTCCAAAAGAGACAGTTGTCTCCGAAGTCCTGGAAGGCACCGGGCTGGGAGAAGAGCAAGCGTTCCTTTTCCTCAAGTCTGTTTAGGTTTCTAGAAAACAGATTCTAAACACAGAAAACTGCAACTACTTTTCTTAAAATAAAACTTGAGACCCACATGCAGTTCAGCGACCCATACGCCATTCAGCTATGCAAAGGGTACATGTGTTTTACATGATCTGAATCCTAGTTGGAGAAAATAAAAATCCCTATACCGTATAAATCCCCCCCTTTCCTAGCTACTCCCAAACAGCATTTTTTTTTTACTTTTGATCAGTGAATGAAACAAACCTGTTTCTCTATTAAATTCCATTTTAATAATAAAGCAGTTTTCAAATTAAATTCAAATTAATGTACAAATTGAAAAGCTATAACTTAGAGGTAATATTCAGCTACTCTTAATATCCAATATGCTGCCAAACCCCAGTCTCTAAAAGATCTCACAATGCAGGTGAAGCTAACCTAGTTGCAAACTCACTCACTGCCACTAATAACTTAGGATAAACTCTGGGTAAATTGTGTTTTATGCTAACAAATTAAATCAAACACCTATCAATAATGACCTAAACTCATTACAAGATTTGATTAAACCTTACTAAGAATACCAAGGCAAAACATCACTGTGTATTATACACAGTCCCCTCTCTAACTTCACCTATTTTCTGAATTCACATTTCTTTAAACGAAGAAAAGGTATTAGGAAGGGACTTCAACAGACCAGAAGATTCCTAATTTGAATTTTTTTTTTTAATCACAAAAGATAGGGGAGGAATTATATAGTCTGCACTATGCTAAGCAAATAGGAAAACAAACTTCATGAAGTACTCTGAAATCAGTAATCCATTACCTTAGAGATGATGGAGACATAATTCTTACTGGAGACAATAATAGGCTATACAAGAGTAGATGGATGGGGTCTCAAATAGCTGTCATGTGTCTACACTAAAAAAACACTAAAGCAGAGAACTGAATTTGGGAAAACAATTAACTGTATAGAATAAATAACCACAGTAGTTCTCATATTATTTTTTTTTCTTAACTTCATCTGAGACCAAAGTTGTTCTTTAAAAAAGTAGTAATGAACATTTCATTAACAAGTGAAATATTTTCTTCTCTAGTTCTCCCAACCATTGCTAAAAAGCGGGGGGGGGGGGACAATAGAAGATACAGACTATGAAAATAAGCACAGGGATATCATGTAGCCATGCTGCTGCTGCTGCTAAGTCGCTTCAGTCGTGTCCGACTCTGTGCGACCCCATAGACGGAAGCCCACCAGGCTCCCCCGGCCCTGGGATTCTCCAGGCAAGAACACTGGAGTGGGTGGCCATTTCCTTCTCCAATGCATGAAAGTAAAAAGTGAAAGTGAAGTCACTCAGTCATGTCCGACTCTAGCGACCGACCTCATGGACTGCAGCCCACGTAGCCATAGATATTAGAAAAGTATATACAATCTAGTTAGAAGAAATAGTCAAAATTGCACAACAATTAATTACAGCATTCTGTTGTTCAGTCTCTCAGTCGTGTCCACATCCTTGCAACTCCATGGACGGCACACCAGGCTTCCCTTGTCTTTCAGTCTCCTGGAATTTGCTCAAAGTCATGTCCACTGAGTCAGTGATGCCATTCAACCATCGAATACTACTTGTAATTAACTAGTAAAGCAGTTACTGAAACGTCTCAGAGACGATATAAAAATATAAATAAATACAAATAAAACCTTTTTGATGAAAGGTACAACCGACCAAAAGTACAAAACACTAAAAACACATCTTCCTTAATAGTTAAGTAAATGGTAATCTAATAAAATGGAAGTTTTTCACATTTTGTTTTGAAAATTATCTTTACTTTCCAAAATTCTCCCCCCACCCCGCCCCTGCCACCAAAACTAAATACAAATTCAAAATGCAAAGGGGAAAAAAAAAAGCACGAGACATAAACATTACTGGCATTTCTAAAAAACCTCAACGATTTCTAGCACATGACAGGATATCAGATAAGTTCAAAGGAAGGAGGCCAGATGTTCTCTTATCAACTCTATCATTTTTAAAATGATTTTTAAAAAAGAGATTCAATCCTAAACTCCTGGATAGATTTGTCTCTTCATCCAACCATTCACGAAAGAAGTAATAAAGCAATCATATCTTTTCCAGTTATTTTACTTTTTGGTTGGTTTGCTATAACAAGCTATTTGTTAAAATCTGAAAAAATTTATAAATGATCACTTTATAATTTGGTAACTTCTCAAGCATAACTCACAGATCCCGTAAGCTAATCCATTTACTTCTAACAATATCAATTAATGGAAAGAATACATATGTTATTTCCCAAATGATCTAAGTACCAAATCAGAAAAACAAAATAATTGTGTTTGTAAATTTAGTCTCAACTAAATATTCAAGGAATTTTAAAGATGCTCACTTGACTAGCATATTCTGAAATAATGCTGGCATAGCCATGGCTTTAATTATTGTCTTTAAAAGAGAAATATAACCCAACAGACTAACCTAATCTGTTCAAAAGAAATTGCAAGGGGTCAGAATAAAAGACTGAGATTCCTTTAGCAGAACTGATGTTTTCCAAAAGAGAAAAACAGCTAATTCAAAGATTCAACGACGAGAACTCATAACCATGAGATCTGAATTATATTTGTGACTATTGATGATACCATAATAAATCATTTAACATGCTTCCATAAAGCAGTCATTTCTGCAGTGTTTCTCTCCTCCTCATCTACCACTTTTCCCTGGGCCCTCAACCCCCACTCCTCTGGAGGAAAACATAATGGGATCCATACTCCCAAATACCTCTACAAAGGCACAGGGAAGCAGCTGATCTCCTAAGTAAACAGCATTTTATGAAGTTTCGTGGTACTTAATTACTTTTTATGAAGTTTCGTGGTACTTAGTTACTTTCAACCATCAAACTAGATAAAATAAAGAATTAAAAAACAAGTGATAAAAATCATCTAATTCAACCCTCTAACTTCACAGATGACGGAGCCGTGATCGAGAGATACAAGACGTGTCATTAGGCTGCAGAGCTTGAATCAAAGCCCTAAGTGGAACCCCATCTCCTGAGATTCCAACCTACCTTCAAGAGCAGTACCTAGCAGAGAAATGAAGGGCTGTCTTAGCCCAAATTCCAGTGGGAGTGAAATGAGGCTTCGGGTTTGTGGGAGAGATGACTGGTATCAGGAATAGTAAGCATCAGTGGCACAATCTCAAGGTTAACCACTAGAGAGCTCAAAATACTCCTGGCCCGACCTTACCTCGCTCTCCACGACTCTCACCTAATCACACTTGCCAATCACTGATGAAGGGTATTACTCATTTCAGAACTGGAGAGGGCAACGGGATTTTCAGAAAATGTAGGCTCTGTTCTTCAAATCCATCACTCTGAAGCACATTAGTCTTCAAGCAATATAATCAATCATTCTTACAGTGTCCTTGTTAACGGTCCCAACTCTGCACTTCAATAAATGTGTGACTGATGGTTATTTATTACTGTCAGTGCCTCAGTTTCCTCACATATAAAATGGGGAGAATAGATGTGTTTCAAGGATTACTTGATTAGTATTAAAAAATACAGGCAATAACTACTACTAAGTCCATACTGATGCTTAAGAAGCTAAAGCAGAGCCAAGATTTAGGAAGATTCTTATAGAGCTGAAATGTGAATGTGAAAGTCGCTCAGTCATGTTTTTGTGACTTCATGGACTATACAGTCCATTGAATTCTCTAGTCCAGAATACTAGAGTGGGTAGCCTTTCCCCTCTCCAGGGGATCTTCCCAACCCAAGGACTGAGCCCAGGTTTCCCGCACTGCGGGCAGATTCTTTACCAGCTGAGCCACAAAGGAAGCCCAAGAATACTGGAGTGGGTAGCCTCTCCCTTCTCCAGGGGATCTTCCCAACCCAGGAATTGAACCCAGGTCTCCTGCTTTGCAGGCAGATTCTTTACCAACTGAGCTATCCGGGAAGCCCAAAGTTGCTCGGTCGTGTCCAACTCTTTGAGGCCCCGTGGACTATACAGTCCATGGAATTCTCCAGGCCAGAATTCTGGAGTGAGTAGCTGTTCCCTTCTCCAGGTATGACACCTTAATCCCTAACTTTGTACTTTACAAGGATGCTACCATTACTTCAGAGACAAACTAAAGAACAGAAACCACATTATATTGAAGTAGTGTTTGAAGCAAAATATTAGAATCACTTGAAGACCAGGTGACTAAACCACTCTGAGTGTCCTGAATGGGATACTGCAGAGCAGGGGACTAGTAGATTGCTGTGTCCACACTTTACACAGAGGCACGTAAGTCAGTTGTTTCACTGTCCGTACAAAAAAATATGTTAAATGTTTGCATCCAGACTGCAGAAGCGGTCACTGAGGCCTGTTATAAACCCTCTCCCAGAATCCCAGTAAAGGACAGAGTTACTTTTAGAAGATGCTATACAGTCTCATTTCAAATATGATGTGATTATCAAAACTAGAAAAAAAGTCAAATTAGAACACTTGATTACTAAAAAAAATTTGAAGACTAAACTATATATTATAGTTAATCCCTTTGTCATCAAAGGGTATAAAACTGTTAGTATTGGAGATAAGGGACATTAGAGGATTTCTTTGTCTAAGTTAAGAGCTGGGTACAGGAAGATGAAGCAGAAACCTCCCAAGATTCTTTTCAAAGGTTCATTAATTTTACTTCTACACTGCAAAAAATTGTTGCTGTTGTTATTTAGTCACTAAGTTGTATCTGACTCTTTTGCAACCCCACGGACTATAGCCCACCAGGCTCCTTTGTTGATGGGATTTCCCAGGCAAGAATACAAGAGTGGATAGCCATTTCCTTCTCCAGGGGATCTTCCCCTCCCGGGGATTGAACCTTTGTCTCCTGTATCAGCAGGTGGATTCTTTACTGCTGAGCCACCAGGAGAAGCCCTAAAGTGTCTCTAATTCAGACTTTTTACAATGTATAAGCACAAAGAAAAACTTCTTTGAAATTAAAAACTTGCTTCTGAAAGAAATCAGCTGAGTTTTAATGATATTTTTTAACTTGTTAAAACAGCAATCTTATTTCAAAGGTTTATATCCAAGAGAAAAGTCTATTACCAAAGAGGAAAATTGATTTGGCACACCATCAAAACCGAAAGCAGCCTTTTTCTTCTTTTCCTCCTTGACACCAGTGATTACCAGCTATCACAGAGGTCCTTGAGGAGCCAGGCGTAAAGCCTGGACTGGCATAAGAATTCACAGTGGGACTTCCAAAGGGTAGAGCAGAAGGTGGTACGGAAAAAAAGAAACCTCAGCAGCAAACTGGGAGGGCAGGCAAGCTGGACCTCCGCTGGGTGAGTCAGGGCCACACCCTGCTCTGGCCTGAAGGTGCATCCCAGCAGTCACCTCCAGCCATGTTATCTTCTTTGTGAAAAGACAAACTTTTGAAAGACTTTTTAAATTACATAATTTTTTTTATAAGGTTTCAATTGAACTTCTCAGATGGTAAAGTATCTGCCATCAATGAAGGAGACCTGAATTTGATTCCTGGGCTGGGAAGATCCCTTGGAAAAGGAAATGGCCAGCAACTCTGGTATTCTTGCCTGGAGAATCCCATGGACAGAGGAGACTGGTGTGCTACTGTACCTGGGGTCAAAGGAGTCAGACACATTGATCAAGTAACACACACACACACACACACACACACGCTCACGCACACACAGACTGACCCTTCATGCAGATGCACTAGATCCAGGCCCAGCCTAAGGTTCCGCTGTACGGTGTGTTTAGGGCTTCTCTGCCTGACACCATGAAATGAGTGATGAGTGCTTGAGGAAGGCCAGGCCTGCGGCTGTGCGAGGGAGAGAGTGCTTGTGTAAATTTCCTGTTGGCTCCCAGACAAGACTCACCCGCTACTGTGCTTCTCACCTAGAAGGCACCTGCATTCCACACCTGTACATTTCCAGGCACAGAAAGTGGAACTGATATTTGGCCCACTTTCAGCAGAATGAAATCACGAAGAAACTTCTTTAGAAAACTTCAAATAATTACCAAGCATTTTCCCGAGCAATCAACATCCTTTCACAAGTGAATGATCACAGGTTAATCATTAACTTTTGAGGGGAGAAGGGGTAACTGGGGTGGGGGGAGAGGGGGAGGAGGGGATAATTGGAAAAAAAAAATTACAGGTCCCATTACCCCACTAATATTAGAGGCAGCACAGTGAAACACTTTCAGGCAAATCATCTGTATACGGCAATAAAACGAAACAAAAACTCAACAAATTTAAAAAAAAAAAAAAAACCTTTTGGATAGGGTACAGTATTAAATAAAAGAGGTGTGGTTTCTGTTTACTATTCTGAGTTTTGACTAACCGAAAATGTTGATTTCTTATTATTTTTGGCAACTTCTTTTATGTCCAGAGTCAAGTCATGAATTTTAGGAATGCAGCAGGCAAGCCCCACTTGTGCATGAAATACTGTATCTAAGAGGATGAAAGACCAGTGCCCTAATCCCCTGGGCAAGAAAGGTAAGTATAGAGCCTGGGTCTCAAAGCCAGAAATGACGGAGGAGTCACCGAGAATCACATTCCTGTCTTATCTGGCTCGACTTTGATTCACCTCACCTTGCTTTCATCACAGGAAGGGCAGTCCAAGGGCATTCCCCTCAGATCAAACACAGCATTCGGAACCAGCAGAGGCAGACAAGTGAACTCTTCTCAGGGGGAAAGGAAGGACAAGCCTGGCATTTCATGAATGGATAAGCTGTAATGAAGCATTTTGGTCTGTGTCCTTACATAAAATTTCAAAGAGCTGCTAGAATATGGGACTGCAACACAAAGCGTTAACCACTGCAAGAGAGGCAGTTAGCCGCAGAGTTAAACACCCACGTTTTTTAGTAAGAACGTCAAATACACGAAGACCTGCAATTTCCTATTTCAGAGGAAAAATCTGCAAAAAGATTTCCTTAAAATCACAGATTTTGCAACCAGCAAATAACGGCCTGGCTTCAGTGCCTCCAGCTATTCCTTAGGTGAAGATTACACAGTAAACATTTAAAAAAAAATCCAGTTAACTTTTCTTTTGAACACAACTTCTTTAGCTTTTTGAAGCATTTAGCTAGTAACTTTCCAGCCAGTAACATTTAGCCAGTATAAGGCTTTCTACACATAGGATTCTGTGACAATAACAGAAATCTGCTTTCCAGAAAGCCAACACACACTTGGTTACTTACGCCGTGAAGACTTCGGGGTAACATTTACCTTAGACTATTTTATTTGCTTCAAATTAGGTAAGAAACATTATTCTCTCGAATTAAAAAACACTGGCAGACTCTGGATTCTCTGATCCATTTGGCAGGCTGCTTGGTAACTTATCCAAGTCCATTTTGAAGCGGGCTTCCCAGGTGGCAAGAGTGGTAAAGAAACTGCCTGCCAACGCAGGAGGCATAAGGGACAGGAGTTCGATCCCTGGGTTGGAAAGATCCCCGGGAGAAGCGCAGGGCAACCCGCTCCAGTATCCTTGCCTAGAGAATCACGTGGACAGAGGAGCCTGGCGGACTATGGTCCATAGGGTTGCAAATAGTTGAACACACTGAGGCAACTCAGCATGCACACACGTCCATTTCAAAACACCCAGGCTGTGGGAATCTGCTGTAAGGAAGTCTGCTTCCCTTGATGAAACAGAATGCAATGTACCCTCCCCCACCCAAAAAACCTACTAAAATAAATGAATCAACCTCAGATCCCTACTCTACCTCCGTTGACTCTCTGACTCACTTACGACAATCCCTGAAGCTAGAATTCAAATACATACAGGAAGGAAGCATTGGGAAATACAGCCCCAAAGAGCTGCAATCAACCAACTGTTCCATTAAAAGAGACAACTACTGTCTGGTTTAGAAAAATAATGGAATTTTTACTTCCAGATGATTAAAGATGCATCCATTCAGTATTGTCGCCTTTAGAACAAGTCCCCCACAATGCATAAGGCATCGTGCACATAACTATTTGTGAATTTTCTCCACCTAAATTCTGAAGAAACCACGTAGAGACTTTTTGCTCTGCATACTTCCTCCTATCTTTATCATTTCATTGGTAAATTAGACTCTAAAAGGCACTCGTTATGATTTACTGCCATTGTAGGTATGCAACAGGAAGCTAACAAAAAACAGACATTTGTGGATTTCCAAATGAGTGTTCTTTTTTCCAAGGGCTCAATAAAATCACCTCGGCATATTTAAATCAATGTAGTAACCTCATAACATCCAGGTCTAATCTGTTTAAACGCAGTACTCTGCCTCAATTACAAATCTAATGTTAATATTTTATTCTCAGGTCGACTGCCTAAGTCATTATCTCAAAACTTTGGTTTTCTAAAAACCTATTCTTCACACAATTCTCTTTGAACAGAATCCTGTGTCTTTTATCAGCGTCAAGAGCTGTTCCCAGGTACTTAATTTGAGTTAATAGCTGTCAAGGAATTGCTTGTTGCCTGATAACAGAGCTTGGATAATCTGTTCTCATATCATCCCATGAATAAGTTAATTTGTTTTAATTCGATCCCTGTGCTGCTGAGTGTATATCAACTATGGATGTGTGTTAGTGAATTAATTTACAAGGACCACTTAGGGAAGGAAGAGAGAAGAACTTGTATTCTTGGTTTTAACAGCAAAAGAACAGTTTTTATTTGAAAAGCCTCACAACAGCTAACATTAGAAATTCATACTAAACATATGCTGTTTTTTTTTAAACTTTACATAATTGTATTAGTTTTGCCAAATATCAAAATGAATCTGCCACAGGTATACATGTGTTCCCCAAAACAGATCAAGTGAAATAAAAAGTAAGGTCTCATTTTAGAGTTATTTCCCACCCTACCCACCCACAAAGGAACTTTAGTACACAGCAGACATACATTAAAAAAAAAAAAAAAAGGCAGCATTAAGATGCCACTGGGGAGAAAGAGCTTTTTAAAAAAAGTTGAATTAAATCAGAGGACAGTCTCCAAAAGTTTGCTTGTAAAAATGAGAATCTTCAAACGCATCACCAGAAATACAGCCACAAAATAATAATCACCATTTCAATTATGATAGTTCCTTGAATGAAGTAAGTTTTTTTGACTAACAATATTGGCATCTTTTGGGTTTTTGCTTTGAAACCCAAATTGTCAGTGGCAGCCAGAATGCAGAGAGAGGAACTCTCTTAAATTGCTGATGAAGCTTTCATTTCTAGATAAGTATGTGGCAATTTGTTTTGTATCAAAAAGTTTTTAAAATTTTTATTTCCTCTGACTTAGTAATTCCACTTTCTGCAATCCATGCTAGGGCAACAGAGAAACAATACACACACAAGAAAGTAATTTAAAAGTATCTAAAAACTGGGTATTGTTATACATATCACCATTAACCTCTGTGATGGCATACTATTTTACCAAGAATCAAGTTCTTTAAGAATATTTAAAAATCATAAAAGGATATGAATATTGAAAGAAAGTCAACAAAGCGATATGTACGATGTAAATTAACTCTTTAAAAAACCCAGCACTTGGGAGTTATATAGGGATGTGTGTACACAAGTTAGGAAAACATTTCAGTGATGCTCTAAAGAGCAGAACCTTAAGAGTTTTTTCTTTATAATAGCCTACATTTTCCCAGAGCTCTACAATGGTTATATATTTCTTTCTTTTAATTGGAAAATAAAGCTCATTTTAAAAATGCAAGTGGTTCCCTGCCAACTTTGCCCAAATGCTACGGAGAGTCAACTCTTCAAAGAAAATAATCAATATTATGTAATCATTTTCAAACTCCCCTTTCAAGACCTTTAAAGGGAACTTTTAAAGCTAACAGAAACCGCAAGCAGGAAATAAATTTGCAACTGAACAGATGCACCCCCAGAGATGGGACGAGATGCACCTTCAGTGGCTTGGGGAACAATTTCCTTTTATTGTTCCTTCGCTCCCAAGTGCTTTTCAATGCCTGAAGAAGTTAATAGGTCCTTAATAAGGACTCGGCTCCCAGAACCGATTCCTGTTCATAAGGTAATCTGGAGACCCGCATGTGGCCCTTTCACACGGGCTTTAGCAAATTTCCTGCCGTGAGGTGGCCCCAGGGCAACTCTGTTTTCCTGTGACCTAATCAATAGGGCCCGAGCAGGACAATCCCTCCAATCTACAGTCCTGAAGAGGGGCGGGAGGAGAGCTCAAGCTTTATTAAGGAATGCTATTTACCTGTCACAGTGATGGCTCACCCCGCAGGGGTTAAAAAAAAAAACTCCAAACTCCAGCTGCTCCAGCAGATTCCCAGCCAGCAGCCAACACAAAATAAACATATTTACTTAAGCTTCATTCATAACTTTTGATGTGAGACTGCTGAAGCCCCAAAGGAAACAGGTAGATCTGTGAGATCCCAGGCCAGCAGTTGAGGTACATACAGCACAGCAAGTTTTAATGGTCTGTCCATTCAGATGCCCTAAAGAGGGTCATTACTAGGATATGACAGGAGGAAAAAAAAAAAAATCCCAGGGTGCACATCCCAAAATTTACACAGAAAATCCCCAAAGCTGAAACTGTGAACTTTTAAACTTTGAGATGAATTTAAAACTGAAGTAACACAGAGCAAGTTTACAGAAGGGCTGCTTATCATCATTGCCCTTCATCTCAGAGAGAATTATGAAAAGTACAGGTTTTAAGCTACAAAAGCTAGCAATTTCACAAGCCCATAGGAACTTTTTTCTTAAGTACCATAGGTTTCACTTCACTTGGAAATGGCAGACCTGGTCTAATCACATCTTTTCGAAAATCACTCTGTAAAATACTGTCTTAAGACATCATACACATTCACATGAGGAAGATTTAGGCACCATAGGTCAAATCAGACTGGAATTATGTTACCACCCCAAATATGCACCCAAAAGACAATATGAATAGGACTAGTTTAATAAGACATGTTTATCCTTGGAAGAAAAGCTATGACAAACCTAGACAATATTAAAAAGCAGAAACATCACGTTACTGATAAAGGTCCACATAGTCAAAGCAATGGTTTTTTCAGTAGTCATGTATGGATGTGAGATCTGGACCACAAAGAAGGCTGAGCACCAAAGAATTGATGCCTTTGAACTGTGGTAACTGGAGAAGACTCTTCAGAGTCCCTTGGACTGCAGGAAGATCAAACCAGTCAATCCTGAAGGAAATCAACCCTGAATATTCATTGGAAGGACTGGTGCTGAAGCTCCAATACTTGGGCCACCTGATGTGAAGAACTGACTCACTAGAAAAGGCCCTGATGCTGGGAAAGATTGAAGACAAGAGGAGAAGTGGGTGACAGAGGATGAGATGGTTGGATGGCATCACCGACTCGACGGACATGAGTTTGAGCAAGCTCTGGGAGATGGTGAAGGACAAGGAAGCCTGACGTGCTGCAGTCCATGGGGTCGCAAAGAGTTGGACACAACTGAACAACTGAATAAGTTACAAAGGTTAGCAATTTCGCAAGTCCATAGAACTTTTTTGTTAAGTACTACAGGTTTCGTTTCACTTGGAAATGGCAGACCTGGCCTAATTACATCCTTTGGAAAATCATTCTATAAAATACTGTCTTAAGACACCATATATGTTCACATGAAGAAGATTTGACCCACATGTCAAATAGGACTAGAATTATGTTACCAATTCCAAATATGCACCACAAAGACAATACAATGGAACTGGCTTAATAAGAGATGTTTATCCTGGAAAAAAAAGGACACTTAATTGACTGAGAATTTTACAAAAGCTATCACTAGGCAGTTTTTAATTGAAAGCAAAGTTCTAATTTGAAATGAAGCGCTAGGTCGTTTTCCAATGTCCATTAACACAAAGCAAGAGAGAGGCCAAGTTAAATGATTGCAAAATGAGCTTCCATCTACTCTGACACTAGCTTAACATCACAAGAATTGCTCCACTGTAATATTTTTATATGCCAGGATCTAGGCCATCAGCATCTTTGACAAAGAAAATTTCTGCAACACCAGCAAAATGGGTTTTTAACATCCTAACTAAATACCATCCCAGACATTCAACTCATCACACAGAAATACTCAACTCTTCCCACCCACCCTTCCCCACAAGGTGCACCAACCAACCACGGAGGAACAGACTGCGGCCATCACCTCACTGGGTGATTGGGCCTTGCTCTGGGGCGGCAAGTATTCTTTAAAGTAACTGAACACAAATCTCTGGGTCTGCACTGTGGTAACAGACACTGGAAGTGGGGCTAGTGTGCATGGGGATGTGATGTAAGTGCAAATACACATCAACTCAAGGCTTCAGGTGAATAAAATGCAAGGTCTCAACACTTATGTTGATTACATGCTGAAATATACGTTAGATTAAATAAAGTACATTAGTAAAATCAATCTCGGGTGTGTGTGTGTGGCATCCATGTGCTCAGGAGCTCGGTCATGTCCAATTCTTTTGGGACCCCACGGACTGTAGCCCGCCAGCCTCCTCTCTCCATGGGATTTCCCAGGCAAAAATTCTGTAGTGGGTAGCCGTTCCCTTCTCTGGGGGATTTTCTTGACCCAGGGATGGAACCCTTGGTCTCTAATGTCCTCTGCATTGGCAGGCAGTTTCTTTACCACTAGGACCAACTTATATACATGGACAGCCCTATTGAGTAATATTGCCTCAACTGGCAAACTAATTTTTCATTAAATATTTGAAAAATAAAAGCAAACATTGGCAGAATTTATATAATTGTGCAAATATAAGCTGTGAAAACAGGCTCATTTTTTTCATACAGGCACTTGCATTGGAATAAAATGCTTCAACAATGGGGTATTTCCAATAAACAGTTGTATTGTCTGCTCTGGGACATGAATTTGTTTGTTGTTACACAGACTGTCTTAGTTACGCAAACTGTACTGATTAGGTGTCATTAATACTACAATGAAGGTTCATCTCTAATCCCCAAATAGAGAATTTAAGAGTGCTAGTCTCTTAGATGAGGCTTCCCAGGTGGCTCAGTGGTAAAGAATTTGCCTGCAATGCAGGAGAGATGGGTTCGATCCCTGGGTTAGGAAGATCCCCTGGAGAAGGTAATAGCAACCCATTCCAGTATTCTTGCTTGGAAAATCCCATGGACATTGGAACCTGCGGGCTACAGTTGATGGGGTCGTAAAAGAGTTGGACATAACTCAGCAATGAAACAATAGCAGCAAATTATCTTATATAAAACGATCTTCCATATACTCTATTTTCAGAGTCACTATTAAAATATCAAAATTCAGGTTAGCATCTCTAGACCAGGTTTCTAATGAAACCTAAATTAAACTTGTTATAGAACCTTAATTTCCTCCTATGAAAGATTTTTATTAGAAACAAGACCATTCATTTTGATATTTAATTATGACTATACAGAGATAAACAATGAACAAATATTTGCGCTTTACTGAGGTCATTTACCCTTTTCTTCTCTAAGGAGGATTATTTTTCCTTGTTTTTCTAATCTCTTTGCAGAAAATAAAACTAACCAGGGTTTATTTATATCTTCTTAAAAAAATAAAAAGATAGCCACAAATTTCCTTTTCCATGGATAAGTCAATGTGATCAAAGCCATTAATCTCCCAAATTTCCAGACAGAAACATCACAATGCTTAGTCAGTCAGTACATTTATGAGTTTGTTGCCAGTCGGTACATTTAAAAGTTGGTTTCAAGTCCTGAGATTTAAAATGTCATGGGGGGATTTTCCAATTTATTCTGTTGCATTTGTCCCATAACTCTAATAAAAGTTAACTTTAATATAATACTAAGTGGCATTAAAATACATCTTTAAATTATTTTTAATACATTTCCACTTAAGCTATACAGAGGTATAAGGAAGATTCATGAAGCCAAGAGACAGCAAAGCAACCCTCCTATATCCCTCCCTCTTTCGATATTCCCCAGATCGTCCCTCCATTTCCCATTTCCCCAAGTCTTCCTCTAAGAAAAAGTAATAAATGGACGAAATAACTTGTGACAAATTAATCAACATGACAAGTGGCATACAAAAGAACATTCAGAAGCCAAAAGCTATTTGTGAAGACGCCTGGCTGCCGTTACCAGACACTCAGTCTCTCTGCCTTTGGCATTAAAATGCTGTTCGGGAACTGGGATCCTCAAATTCCCCTGGGGGCAAGCAACTTCAGAAATCTCTGCGCTAACAATTGGGAATAAAGACTATGGGTTTGATGTCTTTAGACTTGCTATCTTTGCTCAAGTTCTAGCTTTCATGAAAATGTTCTTTTAAACACCTTGAAGCATTTTAAAACTATGAAATATTTTAATAGCATTAAAAACCTTATGTATACATGAATATGTAAGGGAGAACATTTTCAAGGCACTATAGATAGATATTTTCACAATTTTCAAATGCTTTTAAATTCTTATTACATTTAATATGCAAAAGGAGTTTCCTTAAAGGGAAAAAAGTCAGGTACGGTGACTGTAATGGACTGAGAAATGAACAATACTTTGCAACTCCTCCCATCGAGAGGTGGAGTCTATTTTCCTATCCATTGAGTCACCTTGCTCAGTCAATAGAATGTAGGAGAAGTGGCAACAGATGAGTTCTGAGCACAGGCCTCAAGAAGTCTTGCTGCTTCCGTTCTCAAGCTCTTAGAATCCTGAGACCATTATGAGAACAAATTCAAGCTAGTCTGCTGGGCGATGACAGACATAGGGCCTATAGCCCTGGCCCCCAACCACCATTTAACCATCTCCCAGAAGCTGAGCCATCATGCTGACAGCAAACGACCCAACTCATGAGAGCTCAGCTGAAACTAGCAAAGGAAGCACCCAGCTGAATCCAGCCCCAGCTGCCAACCTACCGAAATATAACCTAAATAAACTGGTGGTATGAAGCCACTAGGTTTAAGGTGGTTTACTTCCCAATAAAAGGTGCAGAGTTCTCCGTGATTTTCCTCGCAGTATTTCAAATCAGCCCAATGATGATGAAAGTTTCAATTCAGCTTTGAATTTGTCTGCATTTACTCCATTAAATCTTCTAATCTCCCTCATTAAACTTAACCCAGACATCCTCTCTCCTTTTCTTGTAACTCTCAACTGTTCTCAAGCACCAAGTGTGCCTCCTCTGAACAGATCTCTACCCAAAAACAAAGAACTTCCATAAAGGTTTTCTGCTCTTCCTTGAATCATCCTAAGGAGTTACTTGTATGTTAGAGGGAGGAGGGGGGAAATGTTAACTGAATTGGACACTGCTAACCATCTATTCATAGAGATGAAAGGTGTGGAATCAGATGCCTAAATAAGCAAGAAAAGCAGACAAAGAGCAAATGTTAGTTAACAAACTTTTTTCACCTAGATGCAGTCACTTAAATGAGAATATTTTTTGGTTTTTGCATATATTACTCTCTTTAGAGTCAGGGCATTGAATTTCTCCTTAATTTTACTATGCTTTAAAAAAAAGTTTTGCTATAAGTAAACAGCATCCCTTTAACAGAAATAACCAAGAGATTTACAACCTTCAACAAATGGCTTTTTAAGAGGCCAGTGTATATATGCTCAATCTACTGCAGAAAGCTGACAGTTTCAAAAACACTCTAGAAGTAATTACTTCTTTCAAGCTTTAAGAAATTCATCAATAATGATACTCACAAATAAAAAAAAGGCTCTATCAATCTAAAAGTCTTTCAAGTGTTCAAATTTTTGCCAAATAACAGACAATAGAAATGGATATTCATCTCAATACTTAAAACAAGAAATATTTTTCAACCCAGAGAATTACACGGGCTATGCTACAGCCCAAGAAAACAACAATCCCTAAAGCAGGTGTCCTCACCTAGGAAGCCACAAAAGCAAGGATTTCTAATTCTAGGTGTTGGTAACTCAATCTGACAAATGAAGTTGCTTCTGGAGAAGGCAAACTATAACAAAAGGAATTGGTACCACTACTGAAATTTTGCTATGGCTGTAAACCTAATTCTTTTGCTTTAAATTATTTCAGAGATATGGAAAAAGCAGTATTCTAAGTGGACGATCAGTTTTAACTATAGCACATATGACACCTTTCTATCCCAATTAGAATTTTCTCTCAATATTCCAGGTAGAACAAATTTAAAGGTCCTTCCCAATCATAGTTACTTAGCATATGTGTCTCCTTTTATTATTTGGTAATAATCTATTTCAAGTGCAAATTGTTCTCATATGCCAAGTGCCACTGTGTACCTACTACATGCCAGGCACACTTCTAGACACCAGTAATAACAGCAAGAACAACACAAAGTCCCTGTCCTCATTAGCTACTATTGTGGTAAGTGAAATGACAAAAGTAGGTTTTCTTAAAAATAGGCTGCTGCTGCTGCTAAGTCGCTTCAGTCGTGTCCGACTCTGTGCAACCCCATAGACGGCAGCCCACCAGGCTCCCCCGTCCCTGGGATTCTCCAGGTAAGAACACTGGAGTGGGTTGCCATTTCCTTCTCCAATGCATGAAAGGGAAAAGTGAAAGTGAAGTCGCTCAGTCATGTCCGACTCTTAGCGACCCCACGGACTGCAGCCTACCAGGCTTTTCCATCCATGGGATTTTCCAGGCAAGAGTACTGGAGTGGGGTGCCATTGCCTTCTCCTAAAAATATGCTAGAACAGTTCTAACATACAGTTTATGTAAAACACATTATTTGAAAACTCAGGGGCTTTAAACCTTATATTCTGTAGATGCGTTTGCTTTTCTTTCTAAAACCAACAACATTGAGCTAATTAAAACCAAACATGGATACTATTCATGTTCATTCTTTTCTAATCAGTTTTCATCTTCTCCATGAAGTCATCACTCTCTTAGGAAAGAGTCCTTAAACTGTTTTAGTTCTATCCTTTAAAAGCAATGGATTTCCATTCACATGTCTCAAACAGTGAACTAACTTGTTTTTTACACGGCAAACTCATCTTTTTTTTTCATTTAAAAATGTAAACACCTTCAGCTGAGGAACAGATCAAAGAAGAACAACATCATGGAACAAACATTTACTGGCCTTATCAAAAGATGACCATCACCAAACAAGTATTTACTGATGAGTAACTGTGTGCCAAGCACTGTGACAAGATAAATGAAGATGTCTGAGATAGCTTGAAGTCACGTAGTTTTAAGTCTAAACAGGCAAGTAAAACTGTTAATGAAAAGCCAAAAGCAAGGAGTTCCCTGGTGGTCTAGTGGTTAGGATTCGGTGCTTTCACTGCCCTGGTCAAGGAACTAGTCTTGCAAGGTGTGACCAAGATTAAAAAAAAAAAAAAAAAAGCTAAAAGCAAATGGATCTCAGAGAATCTTTTAACCAAGAATTTATGGTTGAACTGCTTTAAAATACTTTAAAAGTTAATTCAAATTAAAAGTTTTCCAAAACAGCTTTCTTTCCAAAAAGCTGTTTTCAACTAACAAAATGCTTTCAATTTGTGATAAAGAAAACATATTACTTCATAAATGATTTCAAAATCACTGTTAACAAAAACTGAAAAAACATATTTACTGGAAGTGATAGGAATCTCATTACGTATAAATCTCAGGGCTTCCCTGGTGGCTCAGACAGTAAAGAATCTGCCTGCTATGTGGGAGACCTGGGTTTGATCCCTGGGTTGGGAAGATTCACTGGAGGAGGGCATGGCAACCCACTCCAGTACTCTTGTCTGGAGAATCCCCATACATCGATCAGAAAATGTTCCCACACAAACATTTATTTCATCTTTCACTGTAAAATTATTCAATGCTCCTTTTACAACAAACAGTCGCCTTAAAAACAGGCATTATTCACCAAATTTTTTTTTAATAAAAGACTACTTACAAAACTAAAATAGTTTATTAAATCCCCAATGCTCTGATTTTTTAAGGCCATTTAAATAAAAATCCAGTCTGTCAAGAGAGTTAAATTCAATTATTAGAAGTCCACATTCTCTCACCCTGTTTTACTTTGATAAATAAAGGCATACTTGTAATTTGGGCTATGCAGGATTTCCACGGGAAGCTGGCTGTTGTGAATATACGTGTGTGTGCGCACACGTCTGCATGTGTGTGTGTGCTCAGTCGTGTCCAACTCTTTGAGACCCATCAGCTGCGGCCTGCCAGGCTCCTCTGTCCATGGAATTTTCCAGGCAAGAATAAGCTGCCAATACTAAATATCAAATCCTGGTCCAGAGGGTTGCTTATTTAAAGATGGACATATTGCCTATCATTTTACTACAATCGTTTGTCTAATCAATCTTAATGGGGAGACAGGAATATCTGAAGATAACAGGTTTGCAACAAACCACAGGTTATTACTTCACTTGGAAACAGACTTGGATAACAGATTCTCTTGAATCATTTTACGCACATGCACAAACACACAAAGAAGTGATTTCCATTTGTCCATTGTAAAGGTTTACCTCCTTCATTTATAAAGCAGAAATAAAACCCACCGCAGAAGCACATATTAGACTAAGTGCCATATACTGTATGTAAGACACCTGCGGGCTGTGGAGCATTATACAAATGCTGTATTCTCCACTGTCACCACTGTGATCACTGCTCCTCCCATCTCTGGTCCTCCCTCATGAGAACTTTGGAGGACTGGTCATCCTGGAACCTCTAGGACAGAGGGACTTAGACCCAGGGCCCAAGGACACTGAGGGTCTTGAATACAGTTAGCCATTCATGAGTCCCTGGTTCCGTAAGAAAACTGCTGAATCTCTGAATAGAGAATACACAGCTTTCAACAGGTTCTGAAAAGTTTTTGTGGTTCTGAAAACAAGCCTGTTTTGAAGATCTGGGCTCACGTATCCAGGCGGGTAGGAGAAGAAATGTCTTACACCATTTTCACGAACACCATTATTATCTGGTACAATCAGTCTGTTTGCAGAACAAAGGCTATGCGCGCTGCGTCAGCCTCTGTGATTAAAAGCAGCAGGAAAATGAGTAAGACCGTGCTCTGTCCTTGAGTTCTGGGACACACACACGAATAAGAGCAAAAAACAAAAAACCCTGAGTCAGATACGTACAGAAAGGGGAATAAAGACAATCAGACTAACGACCTGGTCTCAGGAAACGCTTCTCAGGAGAGGCAACAGGGGCTTATTAGGCCAACCTAAGAAATATTTCCTGAGTGCCTATGACATGAACCCAGTATAAAAAGTTTAGCATCCACCCTCACAAGGAGATGACAACTGAGAAGAAAAGAACTGTAAATAAACAATTACACTAGAGTGAAACTCACAATAATGTGGGGAAAAAAAAGCCACATGCAAGAAAAGAATCAGCTCTATATGAAGGAGAAAGCTTGTCAAGAAAGATTTATGAAGCAGAGTCGGAAAATAAGAGCCGATCAGGAGATCAGTCAGCTTTATTACCAGAAGGCAGGGAGACAGGAAGGGTGGGGCGCAGAGAGGTGAGCCGGAGCGGGGAAGGGAGGGGCCCCACGTGGCCGCAGCACAGGATGAGCGGTAGTGATGAGGGAGCACAGGCAAAGGACACAGGAGGAGAGAGGCGAGTTCACTAGGGCATCACTGGCTACGCTGGAGAGCCTGGACTTTGTGTAATAGGGACTCGAAAGGTTTTCAGGAGGAATTCCTCGAGAGATGGAAGCCCCTGGTCAAGAACCATCTCTGTATTACCCAGAATACCCTCAATGTATCACACCTTTGTGATTGTTTAATTGGTAAGTCACATCCGACTCTTTAAACCCACGGACTATATAGCCTGCCAGGCTCCTCTCTGTTCACGGGATTTCCCAGACAAGAGTACTGGAGTGGGTTGCCACTTCCTTCTTCAGGGGATCTTCCTGACCCAGGGATCAGCCCTAATCCTGCAGTGGCAGGTAGATTCTTTACCATAGAGTCACCTGGGAAGCCCTGTGTCACACCTTAAACCACATCAATTTCTATGACACTACTTAGTTTAAAGAAATACGTGCATATAAATACTTCAAAATTCGATGAACAGAGTACATTCCCATCTATTTCTACTCATGAATTATGATGATGATCTAATGAGACAATAAGGAGTACGTCAAGGCTGTATATTGTCACCCCGCTTATTTAACTTCTATGCAGAGTACATCGTGAGAAATGCTGGGCTGGATGAAGCACAAGCTGGAATCAAGACTATTGGGAGAAATATCAATAACCTCAGATATGCAGATGATACCACCCTTATGGCAGAAAGTGAAGAAGAACTAAAGAGCCCCTTGATGAAAGTGAAAGACGAGACTGAAGAAGTTGGCTTAAAGCTCAACATTCAGAAAAGTAAGATCATGGCATCTGGCCCTATCACTTCATGGCGAATAGATGGGGAAACAGTGGAAACAGTGGCTGACTTTATTTTGGGGGGCTCCAAAATCACTGCAGATGGTGACTGCAGCCATGAAATTAAAAGATGCTTACTCCTCAGAAGGAACGTTATGACCAACCTAGACAGCATACTAAAAAGCAGAGACATTATACTTTGCCAACAAAGGTCCGTCTAGTCAAGGCTATGGTTTTTCCAGTAGTCATGTATAGATGTGAGAGCTGGAGTATAAAGAAAGCTGAGTGCTGAAAAATTGATGCTTCTGAACTGTGGTGCTGGAGAAAACTCTTGAGAGTCCCTTGGACTGCAAGGAGATCCAACCAGTCCATCTGAAAGGAGATCAGTCCTGAGTGTTCATTGGAAGGACTGATGTTGAAGCTGAAACTCCAAAACTTTGGCCACCTGATGTGAAGAGCTGACTCATTTGTAAAGACCCTGATGCTGGGAAAGATTGAGGGCAGGAGGAGAAGGGGACGACAGAGGATGAGACGGCTGGATGGCATCACCAACTCAATGGACATGAGTTTGGGTAGACTCTGGGAGTTGGTGATGGACAGGGAGGCTTAGCATGCTGCAGTCCATGAAGTCGCAAAGAGTCGGACATGACTGAGCGACTGAACTGAATGAGACAATAAAATAAAGAGCTTAAAATAGGGCTAGTACACAGTGGGGTTAAGTTAGATCTAAGCTCAGTCATGTTGGACTCTTTGCGATCGCATGGCCTGGAGCCCACCAGGCTCCTCTGTCCATGGGATTCTCCAGGCGAGAATACTGGAGTGGGTTCCCATGCCCCTCTCCGGGGGATCTTTCCGACCCAGGGATCGAACCCAGGTCTCCTGCATTGCAGGCAGATTCTTTACCATGTGGGCCACCAGGTAAAGCACTCAATGAATATTAACTACAATTACATGTCAATGGTGATAAAGATGAAGGAAATAAGAGTACAATATGGCTAAACTGGCTCAAAGTAGAAGTCTTACATCACAGAAACAGCTGGGTAACTTTATCAAAAATGAAAGAAAGAAAGAAAAGCAAAAATCAACTAGGCTAAAATTAAAAAGACCACATTTGGTAGACTTTCTCCAGTATAAAATAAATAAGACACCTCTAAAGAATCTCTTTCAACGGATCCGTTTACTCAGCTACACAGAGGCCTAGCAATGAAACAGGTTAAATACGATAGCAGACATTCCGAGAGGGCATACTTCAATTCCCAAGGCAAGTTAATTGATAAGACTGGCCCTTGAAGTATATATGTGAATAGTTTCCTCCACTTTTATCACTGCTGTTAAACTGGATAACTGCCAACTCAACAAGTTCCGCATGTGCCCTTGAATAACAATCTTTCCAAGCCCATTTATCCTCAGTAACAAAGACATGAAAGGCTGTGCTTCGTGGCATTGCGTTCTGTACAGTGAGCACGCACTCTGTACATGAATATGCTTGGTTTTTTTAAAAAACTAAATGCTATGAAGGCAGCTGCGAAGCAAAGCAGCACACAAAATACAAATAGATAATTAACAACTTGACAAACCCAGGCTTGTGAATGCAAATAATCCACAAAGTCAAAACAACAGCAACGAAATGGTTAAGAAAAAAAAAAAAATCCAACATGAGCAAACAACTCGAGTTTCAAGATCTACTCAATTTTCAGAATTGGGCAAGGCAGGCAACATGGAAAGAACAGCCTGGATGTGAATGGGGTATTAAATCTTTACACACACAGGCCACTCAAAGTATGAACACTCAGGTCTTCAACACGTTCAGAACATAAAGGTGGTTCCCTGCCAGGAGGGCTGCGGGGGAGAACAGGCTCATTAGGGCGTCGAGCCACACGCGTCACGGTGGCGAGGACAGCACCTGAGGCCAGGGCACCGAGGAGGACAAGGTAAGACAACAAGGACACAAGGAAATCCATTCAAAGAGGAAGCGTGGGCTAAGCCAGCTCCCGCCGCTGTGTGGGTTAAACTGGTTTTAAAGGTTAGCCAGGACCCTAACAGCCAGCTAAAACAATGTTTCCAGGACAAGAGGCTTCGATTAACGTCCAACAGAGTTCAGGCAGGCAGGCATATGGCATTTTTATTCATGGGAAGGTCAGAGTGTCACAACTGCAAACACAGGTGAGATACCTGTCCCCCGCCACCAGACGGCAGAGCTCACTACTGTCTATATTCGGCACCAGATACTAAACACTTCAGAGCAATAATCTAAAGTGTTTAAATGCCACCACTTCGTAACACTAAAACTCTGTTCTACTAAATGTGCCAAAGAGCCACACATCATTCTGGGAATAAAAATGAAGGAAGGAGAGTCTCTGAGTCAATATTCCTTTCAAGACCAACCCTCAAATTTAGGACTGAAGTGAACAGCCCAGCCCACCCCCATTCAGGCCAGACTCCTACTCAACTGGTGGTTTTTATATGGGCTCCCTCCGGAGAATGCCATGGACAGAGGAGGCTGGTGGGCTACAGTCCATGGGGGTTGCAAAGAGTTGGACACGACTGACCACAAACAGTGTGGCAAGACCACTCTTGAGTGACGGCAGTTCAGTGCAGGGTTCCCGTGCACACAACTCCCTAGTTCTGCCACTTAGCACTCAAGTGGTTTTGCCTATTCAGTGGCATCCAACTCTGCGACCCCATGGACTGTAGATCACTAGGCTCCGCCGTCCATGGGCTTCTCCAGGCAAGAATACTGGAGTGGGTTGCCATTTCCTTCTCCAGGGGATCTTCCCAACCCAGGGATGGAACCTGGGTCTCCTGCATTGTAGGCAAACGCTTTTACCGGCTTTTAGCCGCCAGGGAAGTCACAGGTGTAAGTCAAGTGTGAGTTGCAGCTGTGAGTCTTAGTTGTGAGGATTAAACACGTTAACATACATAGAGGGCTTAGGACAGCACTGGCCGTGACACTCAGTATCTGTGGCTCATTATTACCACAACGTCCACGTCACTACTGTCATTATCACCAAAGGCTTGACGCCGGAGAGCACCCCAAGTGGTTCCAGCCCGTCCCCTCCCGGTTCTGACCCTCACATGCCACGCAGGACTGGATCAGTGCACTGCACACCTTCACCACGTGCTGCTCAACAACACGAGACCACGCGGAACCACAGGGCACAGGGTGTTATATCCCGCCCCCTCCTCCAAGCACCGTCCCTCGGCGCCTAAAGCATCAACTTGTTAAATACACAAATAACTAAAGGAAAGTTTTCACTTTCATGCATTGGAGAAGGAAATGGCAATCCACTCCAGTGTTCTTGCCTGGAGAATCCCAGGGACGGGGGAGCCTGGTGGGCTGCCGTCTATGGGGTCGCACAGAGTCGGATGTGACTGAAGCGGCTTGGCAGCAGCAGCAAAGGAAAGTTGAGCCCTGTTTCCTAGCATGGAAACACACATTACAGTATGTAAAATACAAAGCCAATGGGAATTTACTGTATGACTCAGGGAACTCAACCCGGGGCTCCGTAACAACCTAGAGGGGTAGGATGGGGAGGGAGGTGGGAGGGATGTTCAAGAGGGATGGGACACATGTGTGCCTATGGCTGATTCAGGCTGATGTACGGCAGAAACCAACACAATACTGTAAAGCAATTATCCTTCAATTAAAAATAAATAAATTTAATTATTTTTAAGTGAAAAAAAAAACCCACAAACCAAAACAGAGTTCCCTTTGGATTTCTAATGAGATCCTGTTTTCACCTTAAAACCCTCCTGGCTCCCCAGAGGATCCCCGCCCCAGCAGAAAGGACTACCATGCCCTCCATCCTCTGACTCAGAGTCACAGATTCTTTACTCCCGACCAGAGCAACGGCACATACATGATCATAACATGCTTCCTGCCAAAGCCCCTTTTTCGGTCTCACTGGGGCCTTGAAACCAGTTTCCTTTCTCCTCAACTTTCTGGGGAGGAGAATAAAGAACAGGACAGAAAGCAGCTGTGGCCACTCGAGGGAGGAGATGGCGACACAAAAGCCCTTTCACCAGCACATTTCTTCACTCCCTTGCGGCCTCCCACCAGTCCCTATTTTAGTTCCTGCTGCCAGGAATTCTAGACCCAGCTCCAAGCAGGGTAACTGGTCCCACCCCAGGAGATCACACTTCTAGGAACCGCCCGGCCCTCAGCCACTCTTACAGGCTTTTCAGTCCTCCAGCTTGAGCCCATTAATAGCCTTCCTTCTCCTCTACAGGCTACTATCTGTCCCGAGAGAAGTGGCCGTAGGAAAAATCATGGGTCCCTGGCAGTATGCAGGATATCCTACTTTTAAGTTAGGAAAAGGTCTTTTTTAAACTTGAGCGAATAATTAAAATCATAATGAAAACACTCAAGAGCTCTGCCAAACCAGACTGAATCCCCAGAGGCATTCTCCCTCCTCACTGAAGTCAACAATAAGGTGAGACTGGACTGGAATTCCCTTCTGTTTCCACCAGGCTAACTCATTGCTCCTTCGTCCCCTAAGCCAGTCTCCAGACCTAGGAATGGTGCAGTAACACTCCCCCGGAATGACACTGTAGCCGGGTTCTCTCAAGAAAGACGTAGTCCTTACTCTCCCTCCCGTCATTCATGAACGATGATTTATCCCGTTGCAACAGCTGTTACTTCCATGTTAATTCATTCCAAGTCTTTTCACTGGAATGTAAATTTCAATCCTGAAACCACAATTGGTGTTCTAAGAGTAATACAGCCCTAAGAAGTTCAAAAATTTGCTTTTATCTTAGTGAAAAACACGGTCTCCCGAAATACGTCGAGTCAGAAAGGGAACACTCTTACCGGGTTGCATTACAGTAAGAGCCCAACTGAGGCGCTCTAGACAGTAGGGAAATCACACACAGAAGGCGTTCATTACGATACAGACACGGGTGGAGCAGGGCTCAACTAAACCCTGCTTCGATATGAGGTCCCGTTAACAATTTTAAAAGTAAACCTTTTGGCCAAGGCTTTCGCTAGTTTTAAAAATTATACCCTATTTTAAAAATGAGCAAAGACCTGCAACGTTTTATTGGCGCTCAAGTAATAATTAAGTTGGTTTGGTCCTCACCAGCCAAGAATACTAAGCTGAATTAATTCCACAAATCTCCAGAAGGAAGCCCTAAGATTCTACTCTGCTCAACTCGGAAGCTTCCGACAAAGCAACCAGCAATGTCCTGGAAGTGAGAATGGGGTGAATGCTAAGAAGTATAAAGTCAGGCAAATAAAAACCGAAATGTGAAATTACACATTTCCAAGATACCTACTCCTGTAACATTTCTGTTAAACCTGCTTTACAATCCTCACTGCAGATTTTAAGGAGACAAAAAGGGGAGACTCTTTATAGAGTACTGGAGATTGATCTCTAACGGCAGGCTTTTCAAATAATGTTTCACCCAACACTCAACCCTTCCAAACCTCAATCATGCGGGCTTGGATTTGTCAGAATGGTTCACTAACACCCAGAAGCCTCTCCAGGAAAAAGCATATGACACAGTGAGAGATTAACTGATGAGTCAAATGACTGTCACCCCTACACTGCAAGTATGTGTTACCTCCCTGCAAAGCCAATTAGCAAAATATGCATAACACCCAGAGCTGACAGGGCTGTTCACTCAAATACATATTTTCGGTAGTCCATAGAATTTCCATTTCCAAAAAAAAAAAATTGTCAGGGGATATTTCAAGTTTAAGCAGCGTTTTTTTGTTTTGTTTTTTTTTTAAGGGAAAAGGGAGGATCTTAAAAATAATAAGAACTAAATTCAGACAGCTGAATATGTCCTCTGTTCTATGAGAAGCATACAAATGATATGCCTATGTAACAATGCTGAAATAGGTAAAACACCACAAAAACTTGATTTTATTATATTCAGCCAATGATCTAGTTTAAAGTTAAGTCAAAGGCAAGAAGCAAAGCGACAATGAGGCGGGCAGGTTCATGGTCTTCACAGTCACAGCAGCTCTGAACAGGCCCACGGCCATCAGCCCTGTATGAAAGGCATCACTAGAGGAGAAGGTGAGAGCTCACCAGAAGTGGCCAAGCAGCAGAGACTTAAGTTCTCTTTGTCTGATTCTTCAGGAACCCATGGACTGAAGCCCACCAGACTCCCCGGTCCATAGGATTCTCCAGGCAAGAATACTGGAGTGGGTTGTCATTTCCTTCTCCAGGGGATCATCCCAAGTCAGGGACTGAACCTGGGTCTCCTGCATTGCAGGAAGATTCTTTAGTCACCAGGAAGCCCATACTGACCTTCTAGAAAGATGCTAATGACTCCACCTGGGCCAGGCCAACCCCAACTCATGCTGGAGTTTGCCTGCCTTGTCTGAGGGGGTACCCACTGGTGTTTCAGAACTGCCCCTACTTTTCCTCATCTGCCAGGCACCTCCCCACACTCCCAACCTGCCTTCAAAATCAGTGAGGCAAAACCCAAACAGAAAAGTGGCATATCTAATTTAGGATTTCTATCGCACAAACATATTGACTTTTCATGAAGGAATTCGACACCATGATATCAGATGTCTTGCTGGGGATCTCTGTAAACGCCTGGGCTGATAATCCTACTGACAAAAAGAAAATATCTTGCAACGTTTACCAGAGCAATGTATAAAAACTATTATATCACCTTTATGCAACTTCAAAAGCATATAAACCTAAATCTGCTGTATTTTCCTCTATAACGGAAGGACTATAGAAGAGATGACCTAGAAATTTCCAATTTTTCTCTCACCTTTAAATCTCAATCTTTGTACCAATGCATAACAGTTGATCATACACTTTCCTAACCCGATGCCCATAATCCCAACCCATGCCCGGCCTCTCACTAAATTACCACCCTTGAAGTCTAGCCCTGCCATTCAGCTTGAAAACGACTAAAATTATTTCAGAACGCTGCCCTGTTCAGCTGGTTGGCTGCACACCCTCTCCCCTATCCGCCCACCCCCAATAGTAAGACTATTCCAGTCTCTTCAATTTATAGACCAAAAATGCTAGTTTCTAAATAGGTCTTTAAAAAGCAACAATAGAAATACTCTTCTGAACTTGAAAGAAAAAAACCCAAAAGACAGTGCTCACATAATTTAAGACATAAAGGAAATGTAAATTAAGATTTTGTTTCTATTTTCTGTCTTTCAACTATGACAGTTCTCTTTCAAGGTGTTCAAAGCCCACCTTGGAAAAGAAAAAAATAAGTAGGAAAAATTGTCCTTATGAAATTCATAAAACACTTCATACTTTCAGCTTCAGTTACTAAATTCTGGGTATTTTTCTATGTTGCCAATGTACCTGAAAACTAATTCATATCAGAGAGTATGATAAGGGAAAAGATCCATTCCACTCTTCAGGTGGGTGATTACTAACTGCTGCTGGCAACGCTATTTTCTCTTGAATTAACCATTACAGATCTTTTGGATGAGTGGCAGATGATGAGTCTGCAGATCTATACCACACACTAGAGGTATGTAATTCACTAGAGAAAGAATCCTCTGAATAAACAAAAACATGTTAAAAATTGTGTACCCTCTGAAATCACTTATTTCTAGGACAATAATTAAATTTTTCACTTGCTGTACACCTATTAGACATGGAACTGCACACTGGGGTGGGTACTGAGTGAAGAACTTATTTGTGGCATTACTGAATAAAAACTTGAAGATTTAAAACAATAAGAAAAAAATATGCCTTTTAGAATGGACATATTCGTAAAGGAAATAGCAGTGAGATTAATAAACAAACCGAACTCCATCTGTGGCTGATGACTGCTGGGGTTACCCAGTTTCCTTCTATTTCCCTAGCAGTTTTAGAAGGCAGGACATTCAAAACAAAAATAATCTTTAATTTACTCATTCAATCTTTTACCATGTAATAAGCAGCTTCTATCAGGCAATATCTGGTGGGTGCTGAGGACAGAAAATATATGCGCTAAAAGCCTGTCCTTAAAGGTAGTTTTGTTATGAACTGTGTCTCCCGAGATTCATGTGTCCAAGTCCAAAATCCCCAGTCCCTCAAAACATGACTGTCCTTAGAGACAGGGCCCCAAATGAGATAAACGAGTTAAAAAGAAGTTAAAATGAGGGGGCGGTCCCTCATACAAAGAGATGAGGACACAGACGTTAACAGAGAGGATCATGTGATGTCACAACGGACGATGGTCAACTACAAGCCAAGGAGAGAGGGCTCGGGAGAAACGTACTCTGCCAACACGTTGATCTTTGACTTGCAGCCTCCACAACTGTGAAAAATAAATTTCTGTTGTTTAAGCACTGTGTCTGTGGCAGACCTTTGTTATGGCTGCCCCAGCAAAGTAATAACACGGTTCACACGCCAGCAGGGGAGACTGACATATAACTATAAAATCCATGAAAAGCAGTTAAATTAGAGGTATGTACAAAATGCAAAATAATACATATATACTCTAGCATAAATGGCTGTCCTGGATGTTCTGTTTTTAGGTCCTCGTTCCAGGAGGAAGGATGTATAACGGAGCATTGTTACCACTTCCAAAAGACATTAAACAACAGACGATAACACGTTATTTCACTTTATCCCCACAAAAATCTTTCAGTAAATTGGGGTGCCCCCATCTTATAGGTGGAGGAAGTCAATTTTAAGAGGATAATCAATTTGTCCAAGACCATCAAATTAACAGCTGAGAGAGCCACGATTCAAAGCCAGGTCCCTCCAACTCCACCTTCTACAGCCTCCATCTGCCGTTCAAACGAAACCTAGAGAACGTACACGGTCCTCTCTCTGTAGGCTCCCTTACTTGCGGGTGTGCACCAACATCTGAATAGCACGCCAGGCAGCGGAGTGGTCGCCTATGTCTGCACCTGCACCAGCTGGAGAAACTTCGGAAGGGCCTCTCAAGAGTTACAGAAAAATCACAATGAAGCTTTTGATAAGATACAGAACAAACCTGGAGGTCAGGATCAGGGGTCATGGTTTCAATTCAGGTTCCTCTGGTTCCATACTACACAAAGACACAGGCAACAGGACAAAAAGCATGGATGTGCACTGCGCCCTAGGGGCCAAAGGGGAACTGTGAAAGAGTCAACACGGGGGACATTTACTTTAGAAAGAAATGAGAGGGAAGAGCAAGCCAGCGTAAAGAGAACACACTCACCTGTTTCTTCATCTATTCTGAAAACACCAACACCAGAACCATCCCGAATGGAGTAGTGGATCTCCCCATCTCTTCCCATGTCCTCGTCACGAGCGGACACCTTCATGACTGAAGAACCAAGAGGGGCGTTTTCTTTCACCGCACCCTTTTCCACGAAGCTGGGAAACACGGGCGGATGGAGGTTCTCATTCACGTCGATGACCTCCACTTCAACGTAGCAAGTGGAAGACAGAGAAATGGGCTTCCCTTTGTCTTTGGCCCTCACCGTGAGGTTATATACCTGCTTCTTCTCAAAGTCCAACTGCTGTATGATCCTCACGGCTCCGCTAAGCTTATCCACATCAAAGTTTCCTTCTCCGTGGTCCAGGAGACTGTACCTCACTTGACTAGACTGACCCAAATCAGGGTCGTGGGCCTCTAACCACATGATTATGGTCCCTTCTGGAAGGTCCTCTCGAACTTTCACGCGGTAATTAGGGGGAATAAACTTGGGCGGGTTGTCATTCACATCGTCTAAGGATACTTTGAGAATCACCGTAGAGAGCAGCTGGGGTTCTTCCCTGGCTTGATCCCTGGCTTCAACCTTTAAGTAATGCACCTGCTGCTCCTCACGGTCCAAGGGGTTCAGGATTTTAACCACTCCAGTCACGCTGTCGATTGAGAACTTGTCTGTGTCGGTGAGAATAGAGTACCTCACGTGTCCGTTTGGCCCCAGGTCTTTGTCTGTGGCTTCCACCTGGATGATTTCACTGTTTATCTCTTTGTCTTCGCTCACTTCAACAAAGTAGCTCTCCTGTAAAAATTCAGGTGGATTATCATTGGCGTCCAGGACTCGGATCTCCAGCAGATGCCACGCCGCCCTCTGTGGCAGTCCCAGGTCAGACACTGTGATGTTCAGGGTGTACCTGTCTGTCGTCTCACGGTCAAGGGGAGACAGGATTTTGAGCATCCCCGTTTCCATGTCCATAATGAAGCAGCTATCTTCATTTCCTCCGGAAATGGCGTAGACCAGCTTCCCGTTGAAGCCAGTGTCGAGATCAGTAGCATTCATGACAAGCAGGCTGGAACCCACAGGCTGGTTTTCCTTGACCTGGATCCCAGCTGGAAGAGTACTTCTGAACTGGGGCGCGTGAGCATTGACAGAGTGGGAGTCAAAGAAGACGTCCTCGACCTCTCCCTGACTGTGCAGCTTGTTCGCCTGCAGGAGTTTCTCCGCCAGCATTTTGGCCACGCCTGTCTCCTCACACTGCAGGCTGACTGGCTTGCGAAGGGCAGCCACGGTCATGTTGATGTATAACGGGGTGGCAAAATTCTCTCCATCTGTAGCCGTGATTCTCAGGCTGTGAAATGACACCTTGGCCCCTAAGCCATCCATCAGCGACTGCTTTAATGACAGTACCCCGGAGTTGGGGTTCAAGCTGAACAAGTCCAGTTCATTTCCAGCCTCGATCTGGTATCGCACCAACTGAAGTTCATCTGCATCGATAGCAGAGACGGTAGTTATCTGCTCCCCGACGCCCAGATCCCTGGGAATCGTTCCTTCACAATTTATCTTCTCAAATAGGGGTGTGTTGTCATTCAAGTTATTGAGAGTAAGGGTGGCAAGGATCTCAATCTCCCGGCGGTAGGGCGAGCCCCAGTCTGATGCGCGAATCCTCAGAGTGTAAACCCGTGGCATCAGCTCATAGTCCAAGTTTTCTGAAGTACTCACGGCGCCTGTGAAATGGTTAATGACGAACGGCACGTGATTTAAGTTTGCAATGCTGTAAGTCACGTACCCGTTCTCACCCTCATCAGGGTCTACAGCGCTCACACTCATGACCGTAGTACCAATGGGCACGTTCTCATCAAAAGATGCTTTGTAGGCTGTCTGGGTAAATTCCGGAGGGTGACTGTTGGCACTCAAGACTTTAACCAAGACTCTGGTCGAGGCTTTTCTGTCACTGGTTGTGACTTCGAGTTCAAAATGGGATGCCTGCTGTCTTTTCAGGGGTTCTAAGATGGAAATGAGACCAGTGTTGTGATTCAGACTGAATTTAGCTTTTCCAGGTGTGCTTTTAAAAACATACTTCAAATGAGGGTAGCTAGGCGTGGCTTTTACCATGACCACAGGTGTGTGGGGAGGAGCGAATTCGCTGATTTCTGCTCTGTAAACCTCCTTCTCGAACCTGACCGGCCCCGCTTTGAACCGTGGCGAAATCACATGGATCACTTTCACAGAAGAGAACTGGGGAGGAGTTCCTTTGTCTTTCGCCTGGAGCGTCAGGTTGTAGCCGAAAGGATGACTGTCCCAGTCGATGGCGCCAGTGGCTTTGAGCTTGTATTCTCTGCTCCCTGGAGAGGACCTCACTGTTCTGAACTGCTGAAGGAGGTCTCCCGCCACGATGCTTAAAGAAGCGACCTCCCCATTGACACCCTGATCGCAGTCGTCCACGGTCACGATGGCGTACGTGGGGTCCCTGTCCAGTTCGGACGGTGACGAGGTCACGGCTGTTATCACGGGGGCACACGCGTTGGCCTGCTCTACGTGAACCGTGAGCTTGGCCATGCTGCTGATGCCGCTGCTACCGTACAACTTCATGCCGCGGTCCACAGCGAGAATCTCCATCTCGTAGACACTGGTCTCTGTGTAGTCAAGTCTGCCCGTTAAAACAATGGTGCCACTGGTGGGGTGGATGGCAAACATGTCTGTTCGGTCTTTGAAACTGTAGTAAAATTCTCCATTGGTGCCTATGTCTGCATCCGTGGCACTGACTCTCGCGATACTGGTCCTTATGGCTGTGTTTTCAGGTAGAGACACGCTGTACGAGGTGGGGGAGAAGAGGGGTCTCAGGTCATTTGTATCCAGCACTTGCACTCTGACCTTTGTTCGTGCTTCAGCGTTAGTATTTTTTTCCACTGCTTTGACAATCAACGTGTAGTGGTCTTTCACTTCTCTGTTGAGAATAGCTGTATTTCCTCCTTTGGTCCTTATTCTCAGAAAGCAAAAGTCTCCAAGAACGTACTCTTCGGCTTTGAATAGGTTTTCGTTGTCTCCTGAGATGATTTTGTACCTTAACTCCCACAGTGGATTTGTCATGTAAATACCCATCTTTACGGGATGCCCCACGTAGGTTTTCGCTGCAGAGTTTTCATGCACTGTGACATTGTACTGGAAATGTGTGAACTGCAGGGGCATCTCTTCCAGCGTTCCGCTTCCATCACCATCTCCGAAATGCTGGAGGAGGCGCAGCAGAAGCAGAAGCGAGGCCAAGTGCCTCCCCATCGCTTAACTGTCAGGCACCTACAAGCCAAGCAAATAAGAAACATTACTTCAGGGAAATGAACAAAAAGTGTACATCTTTTCTTGTTTCAGACCTCACATTTTAATACAGCATTCGCCATCTACACAGAATATGAGTAAGTGCAATGGTTTTCCAATAGAAGTATCAACACTGCTAATATTTCTAGAATTACTAAGGTCAAGAACAATTTTCAGTTTATTGACTCCAACGATCTTAATGACCATCTGCCAGCTGTAACAACAAAATTTATTCCTGCACTTCAATCTTGAAGGTAAGTATGCTGCTGCTGCTGCTGCTAAGTCACTTCAGTCGTGTCCAACTCTGTACAATCCCACAGACAGCAGCCCAACAGGCTCCTCCATCCCTGGGATTCTCCAGGCAAGAATACTGGAGTGGGTTGCCATTTCCTTCTCCAATGCATGCATGCTAAGTCGCTTCAGTCATGTCCGACTCTGTGCGACCCCACAGATGGCAGCCCACCAGGCTCCTCTGTCCACAGGATTCTCCAGGCAAGAATACTGGAGTGGGTTGCCGTTTCCTTCTCCAGAAGGCAACTATGACTGCTAAAAAGGTACACAAAGGTCTGTTTAGTCAAATCTATGGTTTTTCCAGTAGTCATGTATGAATGTGAGAGTTGGAGTATAAAGAAAGCTGAGCACTGAAGAATTGATACTTTTGAACTGTGGTGTTGGAGCAGACTCTTGAGGGCCCCTTGGACTGCAAGGAGATCCAACCAATCCATCCTAAAGGAGATCAGTCCTGGGTGTTCATTGGAAGGACTGATGCTGAAGCTGAAACTCCATGACTTTAGCCACCTGACTCGAAGAACTGACTCATTTGAAAAGACCCTGATGCTGGGAAAGATTGAAAGTGGGAGGAGAAGGGGACGACAGAGGATGAGAAGGTTGGATGGCATCACCGACTCAATGGACATGAGTCTGAGTAAACTCCTAGAGCTGGTGATGGATAGGAGGCCTGGTGTGCTGCAGTCCATGGGGTCACAAAGAGTCAGACACGACTGAGCGACTGAACTGAACTGAAAAAGGTACACAGTGAAGACTCTTTCCATTTGGTACAGGTGTGTGCATGCTCAGGCGTATCCAACTCGTGACCCCGAGGACTGGGGCCCACCAAGCTTCTCTGTCCATGGGATTTCCCAGGCAAGGATACTGCAATGGGTTGCGATTTCCTTCCCCAAGGGATCTTCCCCACCCATACGTCTCTGTGTCTCCTGCACTCGCAGGCAGAATTCTTTACCACTACGCTATGTGAGAAGTCTTTGTTTACATTAACTTACATGAAGTGAAAGTGAAAGTGTTAGTTGCTCAATTATGTCTGACTCTTTGACTCCATGTACTGTAGCCCACCGGGCTCCTCCGTCCATGGGATTTCCCAGGCAAGAATACTGGAGTGGGTTGTCATTCCCTTCTCTAGGGGAGAAGGCAATGGCACCCCACTCCAGTACTCTTGCCTGGAAAATCCCATGGACGAAGGCTGCAGTCCATGGAATAGCTGAGGGTTGGACACGACTGAGTGACTTCACTTTCTCTAGGGGATCTTCTTGACCCAGGGATTGAACCCAAGTCTCCCGCATTGCAGGCAGATTCTTTACCATCTGAGCCACCAGGGAAGCCTACATTTCCTTGTATACAGTAAATTAAGTGCTCAAAACCTCATGAACTTAACACTATTACAGTATCCTAAGCATGAGAAGCTTCGGACAACTAAATCAGAACAACCAAAAAAACTGTCAATGGTGGTTCTATATAACCTCCCATAATGACAGCTTACAATCTCATTTCAAACTTTATCCTGAAATTATATTTCTTTATAAGAATGATTAAGTTCACTCCCTACATAATACAAGGGTTTAGCATCTCATTTGGCACTATATAACTATTTAAAGGTATTAAAATAATTATATCATCAAGTTTAATACTAAGGTCATTTCTGAACCAACAAACTGAGCCAAAAAAAGTCTGTTCAGAAAGAGAAGACCACTAGCTTGCTGTCCAACAGAACCTGCCCTCTCTCAACCAGGGACGCGAATCTTGGCATCAGCACTGGGGTGTCACGACTGCTGCCCACAACCAGTACTCAGAGGACGCACTGTCTTCGGGGTTCTGAATAACCTGTCCCCTGAACACAAAACACAAACACATGCAAACACATGTAGAGGGGCCGGATCAGCAAGGTAGCAGGCACTGCAGAGGGCCCAAGGGTGAAGCAGGAGGAAAGAGCACATTTGAGAAAGGGGTGCCCTGAACCAGCAGCAAGGCAGCCAAGACCACTGGGCTGGGGCCTGGCTGGGAAGCAGGACAACTACCTTCAGACCAACTGTTTCCCTAGGGGCCGACATCATTCACTTGGTAAATCAAGGCAGCTTCACAAGAGTCCAGGACTGTGGCCCTGAAAAGGACCTCTCCAATGAACACCTGGGAAATGGGACTGCTCCCTGAGCTGAGAGAAACAGCAGGCTGGAGGGCTGGCCAAACAGCCAGGGAATTAGCATGACAACTTAAATTCAGAGGAGCTTAACTCAGCGACTGCCAACTTTGCCCCATGAGTCATTTCATTAGGGAAAAAAAAGGAAAAAGCTGATATGCTGAAAGCAATTAGACACTTAACTGATACTGAATCACGTTGAAGTCGGGCAGCCTAACTTGTTCTTTAGTGACCGCGTCTTCTCACCAGATCAAGTCAGGAAAGCAGACAGATTTTTGGCCTCTAGAACAACTGATATTTAAACAAAATAAGACAATCTTTTCCCAAAACTCTCTTAATTTGGTCCACAGATCTAATACTCAAGGGAAATTTGAGGAGGATGCAACAATCTGGTGATTTTATCAAAACAAGTGACAACTTTGATTCATGACTGAATTCAACCTACAGGTATCGAGAACCCGAAAGCAGACAGACTACTGTGCTGCACTTGGTCACTCAGTCGTGTCCGACTCTGTGACCCCATGGACTGCAGCCCGCCAGGCTCCTCTGTCCATGGGATTCTCTAGGCAAGAATACTGGAGTGGGCTGCCATGCCCTCCTCCAGGGGATCTTCCCAACCAGGAATCAAACCCAGGACTCCCACACTGCAGGTGGATTCTTCACCATCTGAGCCACGAGGGAAGTCCATGAATACTGGAATGGGTGGCCGATCCCTCCTCCAGGGGATCTTCCCGACCCAGGAATCAAACCAGCATCTCCTACATTGCAGGCAGATTCTTTACCAGCTGAGCTACCAGGGAAGCCCAGACTGTGCTAGGTACATGGAATTCAACAACTCATAGAATTATTTTAAAAGGCAAAGATCCTGATTCTGAGGCATTTACAAACCAGGGATAAGATGTAAAGAAAATGCTTTAAAAAACCATTAAAAAGATGATGTTTGCACAAGCATCTTTATTTTAGAACACAATGTTACTATCAACAGTATCCACTTTACAACAAAATCTCAATCCAGGATTCTACTGCAAAATACTTTTGCTTAATTCTACAAATAAAATATTATGGAGTCATCAAAAAGAGTAAGACAGTACTCTATACACTGACATGTAAAGAAGTCTAGATATAGTAACAGGGAAAACTAAACCCATCCCATTTACATTTGCAAAAAGGAAGGGGAGATAAATACGTGCATAGTTCATGGATGTGCTTAAAAATGATTGAGAAATTCTGAATGGATAAGAATTAAACTGTTAACAGCAGTAACTTCTAGAGAATAGGCAGCTGGGGGGATGTTTACACCTTCACTTTACTATGTGAATTTTTAGCATACATACATATATATATATATATATATATACACACATACATACATACACACACTCACATACACACATTATCGTGAATTCACTTTTCTTTTGTTATTTGATTCATTCAACACCTTTTTAATGAACACCTACCATACCCATTTTCCCCGACGGCTCAGCAGATAAAGAATCTGCCTGCCAATGCAGGAGACACAGGAGACTCGGGTTTGATCCCCTGGAGTAGGAAATAGCAGCTCATTGCAGTATTCTTGCCTGAAAAATCTCATGGACAGAGGAGCCCAGTGGGCTCAGGTCATGGGGTTGCAAAGAGTCAGATACTACCAAGCATGCACGTACCACTGTGCTGGACGACCACGTCTGGAATAATTCTACATGCTGCTGATACATACGGAGAAGGCAATGGCACCCCACTCCAGCACTCTTGCCTGGAAAATCCCATGGACGGAGGAGCCTGGTGGGCTGCAGTCCATGGGGTCGCTAAGAGTTGGACACGACTGAACGACTTCACTTTCACTTTTCACGTTCATGCACTGGAGAAGGAAATGGCAACCCACTCCAGTGTTCTTGCCTGGAGAATCCCAGGGACGGGGGAGCCTGGTGGGCTGCCGTCTATGGGATCGCATAGAGTCGGACACGACTGAAGTGACTTAGCAGCAGCAGCAGCAGCTGATACATAAGTGAACCAAACTATCAACTCCTCACGGAAGGTACAGTTCCTGGTGAGAGTCAAACAAACATGGAAACAAAGAATCTGTCAGAGGCTGATGATGAGTGTTAAGGAGAAAAATAAAGTAGAAGCAAATAGAGACGGTAGTCAGAAACATGGAAGGAAAAGACAAAAATGATGCGAGTTTCTCAACCTCAGCCGTATTGACGTTCGGGGCAGATAATTCTTGACTGGGGAAGAGAGGCTGTGGGACAGAGAGCTGCCCCAGGCATCCTTTGGTATTAAGCCTGCTCTCCACCCAACTAAAAGCCTACAGCCTTTCCTCCCTGCAGCCCCAGCAAAAGAGATGTCTGCAGACAGTGCCAAATGGCCCCTGGAGCTCAAAGTCATGTCCGGGAGAGAAGTGCTAGTTAGAGAAACCACAAAGAGACAGACGGCGGTGGCTTGGCACAGTGGGTGAGGGGAGAGTAGCAAAGCAGATCCTTTCTTTAAGTATGCCCGACATTTTACAATACCTTTAGATTGTCAGAAAAATTACAAAGACAGTTTCCCCACTGATAACATCTCACCTGATGATGGTACACTTGTCACAACTAATGAACTAATATTAACACAGTTAGTCACTGTCTCAGAGAAGGCAATGGCACCCCACTCCAGTACTCTTGCCTGGAAAATCCCATGGACGGAGGAGTCTGGTAGGCTGCAGTCCATGGGGTCGCTAAGAGTCAGACATGACTGAACGACTTCACTTTCACTTTTCACTTTCATGCATTGGAGAAGGAAATGGCAACCCACTCCAGTCTTCTTGCCTGGAGAATCCCAGGGATGGGGGAGCCTGGTGGGCTGCCGTCTACGGGGTCGCACAGAGTCGGACACGACTGAAGCGACTTAGCAGCAGCAGTCACTGTCTAGTCCCAATGCCCTTTGTCTGTGCCAGGATCCCAGCCAAGACAGCCACGTTATATTCAGTCACCATATCGTCTCAGACTCCTCTGGACTGTAACAGTTTCTCTGATTTGCCTTGTTTTTCATGACCTTGACAGTTCTGAGACGTACTGGTCAGGTATTTTGTAGACTGTCCCTGGACTGGAATTTGCCGGATGTTTTTCGCATGATTAGACTGGGGCTATGCATTGAGGGGAGGTTGAGCAGGGGGGCGTGGGGGGGTGAAGTGCCATGTTCATCACATCGCCTCGGTGCTGATGCTGACCCTGGTCACCGGGCTGACACAGGGCTTGTCTGCTTTCTCTGCAGTGGGAGACTCGCTCCCTGCTTTCCCTACTGTACCCTTTGGAAGGAAGTCACTAGGCAGTCCACCAGTCAGCAGGAGAAGAGTTCTGCTACATAAATCATTTGGAGTTCTTCTGCAAGGGATATCTGCTATCCTCTGCTAATTATGTCTTTATCATTTCTTCTGATCAGTGTGGCTTCATGGATAAAGGGTGATTTGTAGGACTTTGGATGCTATTAATACTACAAGCAAAATTAAAACAGGCGAGTGACATGCTGGAATCTAAAGTGAAAGGTTATGACCAACCTAGACAGCATATTAAAAAGTAGAGACATGACTTTGCCAACAAAAGTCTGTCTAGTCAAAGCTATGGTTTTTCCAGTAGTCATGTATGGATGTGAGAGTTGGACTATTAAGAAAGCTGAGTGCCAAAGAATTGATGCTTTCAAACTGTGGTGTTAGAAAAGACTCTTGAGAATCCCTTGGACTGCAAGGAGATCCAATCTGTCAATCCTAAAGGAAATCAGTCCTGAATATTCATTGGAAGGACTGATGCTGAAGCTGAAATGCCAATATTTTGGCCACCTGATGCGAACAACTGACTCGCTGGAAAAGACCCTGATGCTGGGAAAGACTGAAGGCGGGAAGAGAAGGGGATGACAGAGGATGAGATAGTTGGATGGCATCACCGACTCAATGGACCCGAGTGAGTAAACTCAAGAGTTGATGATGGGCAGGGAGGCCTGGTGTGCTGCAGTCCACGGGGTTGCAAAGAGTCAGACATGACTGAGCAACTGAACCGAACTCAAAGTGAAAGGGTTGCTCAAGTACGAGGGTGGACAAAAGAAGGGAGGGTGGCCGGGGTAAAAGCTGGAGGGAGACCAGTTAGAAGACACTGCAGTAGACACTGTACAGGTTAGAGACCCTGGTGTCTCTGCCCCAAATGTGGTCATGGAGGGGGTGGGGAGGAGGGCGACATTCTGGATCCATTTCAGGACCCATTGATGAACCGGAGGGTAGAGGCAGGAGGAGAGAAAGGGGGAGACATCCAAGAAGATCCTGGAGATTGTATGCTGAGCTGGAAGTGGGCTTCAGGTTCTGAGAGAGGGAAGCCTGAGCTGAGGGAGGAGCAGATGTTAGGGAGCACAATCGGGGGTTCAGCTTTGGACACGTTAGGACAAAAATGCCAACTGTTATCCAAGTAACTGATTTCCAGTTGGCAGTTAGACATGCAGGAGAGGCCCACCCCTGCAGACAGAAGCCTGACAGTGGTCAGAATGTGGAAGATACTATTAATATATTTAAAAGCAGAAAACTAAATGAGCTCACCCGCGAAGAGGACACCGACAGACAAGAAAGGAAAACCAAGGACAGAGCCCTGCTGTCCTCCAAGATGTAGGAGACAGAAGACGAGAGGAACCAGCCACTGGGGCAGAAGCAACAAAGAGTGGTTGACAATGCCATTGGTAAGTTAACAGATCTCTCTGAACATCTGAATCCTAACATGAGGACTTGGAAATGACCCATCTATACTGGCTGGTGCCCTGCGGATCCCTACACCACGGGTGCCCTGGACACCCCCACGGCACGAGGAGAAGGCTCAAGATGTCAAACCACTGCAGCGGTTTTTCCGCACAGCATCTCTGTGACCAGCAGCCCCTGCAGCCTCTGCAGCCCCCACAGTTCCCTCACAGCTGGATTCCCATCATCTCTCGCCCTTCACAACTCACCCACCGCAGTTCTCAGGGAACACACCACAGCTGGAATCAACTTTTGTGGCCATGTTCATAACAAAGACCTCTTAAAATCCTGAATTCACTCTGCAAACTTGGCTAATAGAATGCCACTGTAATCATAATAAACTATTAAATGAAAGGCTTTTCATCAGAAAGAAAAAAAAAATCCACTTTCTAAGAGATAGTCTTATATTGTTGTTGTTTGGTCACTAAGTTGTGTCTGACTCTTTGCAACCCCATGGACTGTAGCCTGCCAGGCTCCTCTATCCATGGGATTTTCCAGGCAAGAATACTGGAGCGGAGGATCCAGTATTATTCCACTTCAGAAGTATTCTTCTCCAGAGGATCTTCCTGACTTAGAAAGAATGGAACTCGTGTCTCCTGTGTCTCCTGCATTGGCAGGCAGATTCTCTACCACTGAGACATAAGGGAAGCCCAAGAGATTAACTGTAATTTAACCAAGAACTGTGAACTCAGGTTTCACCTTAAAATGCCATGATCAAAGAAACTGTGGCTACTACTCTAGGTAAAACAAACAGCAAAGCTGGAAAGCGCACGCACACACACACACATACAAAAAATCTTAGAAAGATACCAATACCATTTCATCTAAAAAGTACATTATTACCCAGCGCTCACGCTTATGAAAATTAAACTCCAAAAACCATTTTAGCCAAAGGCTACACTTTTTATATTTAGAAGGTGATCACACTATTTGAACACACAGTAATCCAGGATTTCTTCTGTACATTTTCCAAAGTGAAAACAAAGAATGTTTATCTAGTTCAGCCTTTAAGGAAAAGGGCCTCAGGTCGAAAGCTTAAGTATCTTTAGCACAGATTTCTGAAAATCCATATATAATAAAGATCATTTTACTGGTAGAAGTCAGGTATTAACACGTTCATGTTTCTTCATCAGCAAGACTTCCATGTAAAGTGTTTCAGTCAATTCCTGTGATCACACAGGCTTCACACAACAGACCACAGCCCCATGCTGAGAACATACTGCCTAAGTTTTAGATCAAGTATGCAGATCTAGTATTTAGATCTGAATCTTCTGAGTGAAGATTCACAAGTGCTAGGTGGGACCCAACACGATGCAATTCATACATTCTATTAAATGTTTCGTATTTATTATTCAAAGTCACAACTCTTATGCACACCATTAGCCATTCCAGCCCTCTAAGAGGAAAGCAGGATCAGACTCTCCATCCCACATACAATAATAAAATTACACAGAAATATTCAAGAATTTTGTGTTTTCCCTCATTATACTCCTATCTTCTATCTACCTCAGTGAGAATGTCACTAGAACTCAACTTATTACTGCAATTTAGAGCTTTCTGTTCTATTTGAATAGGGTCACAATTTAAAAGCATCTTCTAGAGATGTCTCAATAGTGAGGAAGATAACTGTTTTCAAAAAGAACTGTCATGAAGTTGTCAAAAGACAATAAGGAATGTAAACGATTCTAGCTTTTTGAAGATATTGTATATTAAATAAATGTTTAATGATCTCTAAAATCACTTAACAGGAGTCAATAAAGAGTACTGTTTGTCTTACAAAGCCTGCTTGTTACTCAGCTATAACCAATTCACAGCTTCCAGATGACATTCAAAACAGGAAAAAACCCTGCATTTTTCTAATAAATTATAATAGCCACAGAGAGTAATTGTAAAAGCTTTCATTCTCAACACTGAAAAATGAATGGGCAAGTCTTGTTTATTTCTGGGTGCGTACTAAATCCTTTTAAGCCATCTTTGTACTTTTTTTCAGTAAAAATGGAGGTGATGGGTGGCACTATCAACCCAGAACTGGTATGCTTTGGTCTTTTTCTCTCGCCATTCATCAAACCACAAATCAAGTTCACAGCTAAGATTTCTACAACTTGCTTTGCATCTATGTCCTCTCTCTCAACCATTCCCCCCTGGATTCCCTCTTCCTGCAGACTTCACCCTAGCCTAACACCCACCCAATCCCAGATCCCTAGCTCACTGAGGTGCTATGACGGACTACCCTGACCCGGATGGATCTCTCTTATAACGCTGGAGATCACTGTTCATTTGGCCTTCTCCCCTGCTGGACTGTAAGCTTCTTGAGAGGAGGACACCTGCTTTGCTCACCACTGTTTACTGTATCTGGCTCAGTGGTTGGCACAGAGGAGATCCACAGTTGGGTTCATCAATGGACAGACGGACGACGTTTGGGGATGGAAAACAGAAGGCAGGACTGAAGGGAGGCTGCTGGGAGGGGGAATAAAAGGAGGAATAACATGGGAAATTAACTCTTCCATCACTGTAAACCTAACAGAAAATCCAGGCCCAACCACTAGGCCAGTAACAGTACCGCAGACAGGTGCCCTCAAGGAGGCTCTAATTTCCAGCAGCTCAGAAAGGGGTCACCATCTACCTCAAAATGCTTCCAAAATGGCTACGGGCAACGCCAGATTAGTGAGCTTATTATGAAGTATTATGCTTGAACATTCCATGAAAATAAGAATTAAATAATTACTGATTTTCCTAAGTGGTCTGTAGAAGACATTTAATTATAGACGTATCTCCACATATATAATAAACCTTTCGAGGTAAGCCAGAATTTGGCCAATATAATTAAATCTCAGATTTAAAGATGATTTTTAAAACTTATATGCTGTGAAATAGATTCCTCATTTAATTCAATAGATTTTTCAAATAAAAAGTTGCTTTCAGACATGAGAAGAGGAAAAAACAGCAACTTACTGATGTTAGTTAAATGAATCATCTGCATCGCTCACTTCAAACACTCCTTACCAGCGCCTAAGGACAAACTAACACTTGCAAATTGAACAATTAGTTGAGACAAAAAGACATACCTTGGCTTCATCAACTATGTAATTTGGTCAAAAGAAAGCTTACCTATTACAGTTTCCTACTCATAAAGATTAAATAGACACCCAGCCTTCCAGCTTCCTGCTATTAAATCAGGTCCTTTAGGCCACAAATTAAGCCACGGAGACATTTAAGGCAATAATAATGCACTAATTTGATTCAGTTTACTGATTCCATGTAAAATCAACCAAACTTGGGTGGGAAAACAGGGATAAGAGAGTTAAAAAAGTCTGTAACATCTCTTTCACTTCTAGCATTCAAACAAATGACTACTTCGGAGACGACTTAGGAGCTAAGTCCAAACACATACACTAGCAAGGCATGGGACCAGGGCAAGGAAAACAGTATTACTTTGCACATCATTTTTACAGTCCTCTTTTGGCACCTGTCCATAACACGGATTTAAATGGTCTATTAACATGGTGGGAACCCACTAGGAGTACTTGTGTGTGTGTATGTGTATGTGCATGTGTGTGTGTGTGTGCGCGTGCGCTCAGTCACTAAGTCATGTCCGACTCTTGGCAACCCCATGGACTGCAGCCAGCCAAGTTCCTCTGTCCATGGGATCTCCCAGGAAAGAATATTGGAGTGCGTTGCCATTTCCTCCTCTGGGGTATCTCCCCCACCCAGGGATCAAACTGGCAGTCTTCTGTCTTGGCAGGCAGATTCTTTACCACTGAGCTACCAGAAGTACTTTTAGTGACTAATTAAGACACAAATGAATACATATACAGGAAGCCTGAAATATTTTATGAAGTCCTCTAATAATCTTACTTCCTTTCAGAATGCCAAAGAATTTGGCTCATTTAAGGTATTCATTTTTCAAGAAACAGGTACACAATCACACACTTTACTCAGATCAAACCTATTATACCCATTGCTGTTTTTAAAAATTATGGAATGTTTTAAGCGCTTTTCACCCATCTTAAAGCTTAAATAAATAGCAAAGAAAAGTGTTAGTCACTCAGCCATGTCCGACTCTTTGTGACCCCCATGAACTATACCCCCACCAGGCTCCTCTGTCCATGGGATTCTCCAGCAATAATACTGGAGTGGGTAGCCATTCCCTTTTCCAGGGGCTCTTCCCAGCCTAGGATGGAACCCAGGTCTCCTGCATTGCAGGCAGATTCTGAGCCACCAGGGCAGCCCTATAGAAAAGAAAAGTCAAAGTGAAGTGAAGTGAAATCGCTCAGTCATGTCCGACTCTTTGCAACCCCGTGGACTGTAGCCCACCAGGCTCCTCCGTCCATGGGATTCTCCAGGCAAGAATACTGGAGTGGGTTGCCATTTCCTTCTCCAGGGGATCTTCCTGACCCAGGGATCGAACCCAGGTCTCCCGCATTGCAGGCAGACGCTTTAATTTCTGAGCCAGGAGGGAACCCCACAGAAAAGAAAGGGAGACGGTAGTTCCACTTGTGGAACTAGAGCTGTCAGAAAACACTGAAGGCAAAGCCAAACATCAGAATTAACCTATACAGCTGGAGAAACGCCCATGTACTTGGATTTTATGAGTAACTGCAGTACTGGATATGCTGGAGAAGCACAACTAAGAATAAACTGAAAAAACAGCACCATCATCCAGTTTTAACACGTGCAGCTATCTTCTTAAAACTATTGAAACCTAACTCTGAACGTATGAAGCCTTAAGAATCGGCTTTTGTGAAAAATACATAAATAACTGAAGATCACTTGCATTTCAGATCTTTTCCAATTTTCATAATCACTGTAAATATCCAAGCTTTTTAAAAACCAAAAACAAAACAAAACAAAAAACCTCCTCTACTGGGCACCAGGGAATTGGTTAACAAAAGCTATTTAATGAAACCACAGTTCAGACACATGCGGAAAGAAAGGGGAAAAAAAAAAACAAACCTCTAACTGCATAGAAAATATTTATGAGTTTACTTTCCTAATGCATACAATTGCGTTCTTGTCTTCAAAGCTCCGCAGTTCACATCCGTGGGAACAAAAATATCTTCAGAGACTAAAGAAAGTTAGCTTCCTAGAAGAAAGCAGTTAGAGGAAAAAAACGCAAGGAAGAAGCAGAATCTCTTCCTTAAAAAAAAAAAAAAAAAAAAAAAGACCTTAAAGTTTCACTTTCAAAAAAGCTAGAAACACCCTGACAGCACAATTGCAAATGTTTAGTCCGGAGATTTCTCAACCGCACCTATTCTAACTACCTTCAACCAGCTACCACTCAAACCTCATGGCAGCACTCCCCGCCACCCAGCCAGGGTACAAAACATCCAAGGAAACCGGCCACTCCATTTCAAAAACTCATCCCTCAGTAGCTGGCTTCTCCTCCCATCACACATACGCCGTGAAATCTCTCGCAAATCGGAAGCAGCAGCCGCGGAGCGAGATCGGCTAGGTCCTCGGCAGACACGCGTGTTACCGGAGGGGAGAGAGCGCGGAGCGCGCGCGTGAAGTTTCCGAGCTCCCGGGCGCCGGCGCGCAGGTTCTCGGCCCCGCGGGCGCCCGAGCCCCGCGCCGCAGCCGCCGCTCAGATTTCCAGCAATGGCTCCGGGGGCCAGAGCCGGGGCGGCCACCCGCCCGCCCGATCCAAGCGCTTGGATCGGTGATTACCAGGCAGGTCACGTCGCGAATTGCCCGCTCCCGCCTCTCCGCCTCCCCCGCGCCACCCGCTCGAACCCCCGGGGGCTGCCCTGAACTTTCCCAACGAGCAGGCGGCTGGGCACCTACCACCCATCCGAGGGGTCTCTTTCTCTCCATTCCGTTCCCAGGAGCCGGCGGGGCACGATCCTGGGCTGGACACTCCCGGGCAGGAGTCCCCCCGTCCCACCCCCGCCGAGCCGGGTGGAAGCCCTCCAACCTCTCAGCAGCAAGGTGCCCGACCGATTGGCCGGCGATGGCACCGCGAGCGCCGCCGCGCCCCTCGCCCACAGTCCCCGGGTCCCTTCTGGCCTCCTTCCAACTTACAGCAAAGTTGGCCCCAAGTGGCCGCCACAGAGTTCTCGGGGGCGCGCGCCTCGCCGCCTCAGCGCGCCCCCGGGCGGGGTCCAGGTCGGCCGGGCGCCTGGCTGGGGCCGCCGCGCTGCATCGTGTCCCAGCGAGCGGCTTGCCCGCGCTCTCCGTGCGCCCCTACTCCAAGGCAGCGCCCGGCGGCCCGCGCGCGCGCCCCGCTCTCCCAGGCCGCCCGGCGCAGACACCCGCGCGGCTCACGCACCCGGCGCGGGGGATATCCCTCCGCTCCCGGCCACGCCCGCTCGCGCCGGCGCTCGTTTCTCCCGCGCGGAAACTCTCGACCCTACTTTCCCCCGGGCTGCCGGACATCCCCCAGCCCGCCAGGCCCCCGGGGCCGCGAAGCCTGGCCAAGGGGTCAGGGAGCTCCCGGCCGCTACAGCGACCGGCTCCTTGCCAGGAGATCAGTGAATGCCCAGGAAGATCTAGCGACACCGCGAGGAGAAAACAAATCGCTCTAGCGCCGAGGTTAGTTATGGCCAGCACACATTTGTGCAAGGAATTAATATGGAATGTTCCCTGCTAGGAGAGGGGAAACATTAGCTTAGCTCCAAAAAAAAAAAAAAAGTCAGCTATGGGTTTAAAGAAAAAGCTTCCCACGCCTCCTCACCCCCCCCCCCCTTTAGATTTCCGAGTACCTTGAGGGAATTCCTAAATCTGCATTTGAATGCCGTGGTTGCCGGTCTGCCCTAGCTCGGCGGAATCAAGTCTTAAAAAAGGTCTGAAAAGGAATGCAGTCTGATGGGAATCTACTTCCTTCTTCAATCTACACTGAAACCCCAGGAAAGTGAAAACGCTTCCTCCGCGACCTCTTAGTGCAGAGGTTAGACCGCGGAACCTCTCAGGCCCGGGTTACGAACCCCAAGGCCTGCCTCCCCCGGCGCACGCCCCCGGATCCCCAGGGCTGCGGGGACAAAAGGCAGCTTGTGCCGCCTCGTGCTCTTTCCCACCCGGTGAGTACACCCCGCAAAGCGTGAACGCAGTATAACGTGAAACTCCAGGTTCTTTAGGGAGAAGGGGAAACCTCGGGGAACCCTCCCCCCACCTCCGCTAGCCCGAGCGCGCAGTCGGGGTATCCCGGGGCTGTGAGCCCATCCTCGGCGCGGGCAAAGCTCCAGGCGCCGGCTCAGGGCAGCCCGGAATGCTCCCGGGCGTAGAGAAACAGCCTGGGGAAGAGGGCGGACGTGACCTCGGAAAGTTTGTGGAGCTAGAATACGTTAACACTGTGAGGACAAAGAGAGATGATTTCCCCAGAACCGGTGGAGGGGGCTGCTGGAGGAACTACCAGGCCGATGGGGGCGAAGGAGTCTAGGGTTAAAGAGGGAAATGCCTTAGTTCAAAGTTAATGCAGCCTACTCTTACGCCGTCTCAAAGACGGTGATTAGAAAAAAAGTGTCTACCAGGTCGTGGCTGGGAAGGAGAAACCACGCCTGCAGAATGAGTGTGCTGATTCGCGGCACTAAGAGTATGTAGTGTATTCCCGGCGTATTATTTAGAATACACACAAATTCACACATCCAACAAACATCATCATCCAAACATTTGGCTACGGCCATAACTGCGCAAAGCGCTCCCGGGGTTACAGGTCAGCTTCATACATGAAACACCTAGGAAGCAGGTGACCTGATCTCCAAGCTCAATTCGTTGGCGCCCCGGGCCGAATTCTAACTCTAAACGAAACACAGCCACACGCGAACGCCAACAGTTTGTAGGGGCAGTATGCGGGGTTAAGGGATAGGAGGGGGTGAGTAAAAAGGCTAAAAAGACACCATCCTATAACATACAATCACAAGATTTTGAAATGGCGCAAAAGAATTCCTGGAGAAAAAAATTACTATTCATTAATAAATAATACCGCTTACTTGAACTAAACATCGGTTGGGGAATCCCGATTTGCCGGCCAGGTCCACTGAGAAACCTAATTGCCTGGAAGAAGTCGCACTTTGTCGCCAGAGGAACAGCCAAGAGCCAGAGATGTAGATTTCAGAGTCCGGTGCTGCCACGTTTTTAACTGATCCTTTAGCCCCAAAGGAACGAAAAGGAGGTGCCTTTTAGCTACCCTCTAATTACCTTCACATGAACGAGAGATGGAGTTCAAGCTCCACGTTTGTCCTCTCAATAGTCAGTCCTCCTTAACCCAGTACCCATAGGTTCTGGGACATTAGGGGGATGGGGGCTGGGTTCCCCAAAATTAAATAAATTAAAAAAAAAAAACAAAACCACTTTCTGCCAGCACCAATTCTGTATCCAGTTCACCCACGCTGGTATTTGTAAATCAGACACAGAATGGGCCGGAGTGGGTGGTAAGTGAAGGCTAGGGTGACGGCCAGGGACCTCACGCCCACGTTCCATGAGCACCCGGCAGGTCCAAGTTCGCGGTCCGCGCGGAACCCCGCAGGGAGCGCGCGCTTCGCCGGGTGTCCGAACTAGAGGGCGCTGCGCCACTGCGGATCACGCGGCACGGAGGCGCCCTCCCCGCGCACCATTTCTATAATAAGTTACATTCGAAATAATGCACAAACGGCGTAGCTTTTCAAGTTCTTCTGAACAGTGCTCTGCAAGTATTTCACGAATTCCAAAACCTGTGCATACTGATCTTTGATTCCCGAGCTAAACACAGCCTTTGGGGGTGGTGGGGGGTGGTAGGGTGCTGTTCCCCAAGCGGAAAGCCGGTAGGATGCACACGCTTCCCCATACTAGTGAAGCACCCTCACATTATTTCATTTCTGTTTAAACTTTAAAAAGACAGAAAGGCTTGCACGAAAGAAGGAACTCACCCGTCCAGCCGAGTCCTCGGAGCCCTGCTTTAAAGTGCCGACAGCTCCGTAATCCCCACACTATCTGGATGTTTGTTAGAAGCCGTGTCTGAAGTACCAACTTTGCTTCTTCCCTGCGATCTTCACCATGTCCCCAGCGAGGGTGCGATCCGCCCGCGCCGCCCAGGTGGCCGCATCTCCGGAGGCTTACCGTCCTGGGGGAAAAAACTTGAGCAGCGAAAAAGGAGGCGAGTGCGCGAGGGCCGGGGAGAAACCAAGTTTGTCAGGACTTGTCCGGGCAGCCGAGCCGCGGAGTTTGGGAGTTGCGGCCGGGAACTGCGGCGGATTGCTGCCTCTCTCGGCGCTCCTCCCTCCCTCTCTCCCTCCCGGAGGCCGCGGGGGAGGGGAGGTGACGTCAGCGCCCCGCCTCGCCCCCCCGCCCCGCGCCCCGGACCCGGGTGCTCCCGCGGGGTCCGCCTCCCGGACAGTAGCGGCGGCGAGCGGACAGGCTGGGCCGGCCTCCCTGCCGCAGCAGTGTCTTGCGGTCCCGACGGCTGACCGTCCGCCCTTCTCCACCGCGCCGCGTCTCCCCCCGGCGCCGCCGAGCCCCGGCACCTGAGCGGCCCCGCGGCGCGCACCTCTCCGGCGGGCTTCCTCGCCGGCCTCCTCCGCCGGCGTTTCCCACGCCTCGAACTGCAGGTGATGCTCTTCCCCTTCTGCCGCTGAGATTTCGTCGCGACGTGTCGCCTGCCCGTTGTTTTTTTTTTTTTTGCAGGGCGGAAGCCCGAACAACCTCTGCAGACTGGCCTGGACGACTTGTACTTTTCTTGCAGCCCTCCAACTTCAGGATGTGATCTGTTTTAAATACTTCTCGGGCTCTAGCGCTGTTTGTGGTCTGTGCGTTGAAAATCACGGAGCCATATTTTAACGTGCAAATCCTTTCCAAAGGCGCCTCCGTTTTTAGACCGTACTCTGAAGCATCAGAGGATCCGGGGAGGGCGGGGGGGGTGGGGGGGCGGAGAATGGGGGAGGAGCCAATTTCTGTTTCTTACAAGTCATCTATCATGATAGGGGCTAATACGAATGAATCAATCGTCTACTCATAATATAGGATCAGATAAAGGCAAACGCTGTTGAAGTTGAATTTGTAAGTGAAATGCGTCTTTCTGTGGAAGCATCCAGACTCCTTTATGGAAACATCCACTCCAGGAAAATATCTGCTGTGGAATATATATTTTTTTAATGCCGCTAAAGTACCAAAATAAAAATCTCTCCTCAACAGCATGAAATTTCCAGGGAGCCACTTCTGTGAGTTTACACTGTCCCCAGAAGGTTGGCATTAAAATTCAAAGACCCCTGGAAAAGGGCTGGCGGCTAGGAACGGGTTCTGTTAATACCTTTGCAGCCATTGGTGTATATCTAGTGGTCAATTTAGCTTGTGTTATCTTTGAAAGGCAAAGAGCAAAACCCCTAGGACACAGGAAGCAAGGCAAAGACTTAAACAGTTAAGAGGAAAGACTATTAAATGTTGGCGCGTTGGGTGAACTTAGCCTAAAGGAAGTCATATAACTTCTCTACATTTCAGTTCCCTCGTCTTGATAAGGGCATGATAACAGTTTCACGTTGTAAAACTGTATTCTTGTGTTTTTCCATTTTAAAATGTTTATTGAATGTCATTTATTTGCCAGGGAAGCAGCATTCAAGCAGGGAACCCTTTTCCCCAACATCATATAAAGTATCTAGTAAGCACATAGTAGGGGTTTCGCTGGTAGCTCAGCTGGTAAAGAATCCTCTCAAAATGCAGGAGACCTGGGTTCAATCCCTGGGTTGGGAAGATCCCCAGGAGGAGGGCATGGCAACCCACTCCAGTATTCTTGCCTGGAGAATTCACGGACAGAGGAGCCTGAAGGGCTACAGTCCAGTGGGGTCGCAAAGACTTGGACTTGACTGAGCGACTAAGCACAAGCAGGTAGGAGCTCATCAATAGTCCTTTTCTTTCCCTCCGTGGTTCTTTGCAATGACTCGGGTTTCTCCTCTATACAATTAGGATGAATTTAAAGGAGGTTTTAAATGATTTTAAATGATTTCAATACGAGAGGGAGAGAAGGGCACCATAAATCTGCAGACCCAGGGGCACCCAGAAGGTGCCGGATTTCGGAGGGGGGAGGAGGAAATCAAAGGACAATTGACCTGAAAGGCCAGTCCATCAGTGCGGAGGACAGACGTCTGATGCTTCACCGTTTCATCTACACAGGCTCGCTCCTTTTGTGTCAATAGTTGACATTAGAAATTGACCGCATATTACAAGTATTTTATGAGTAATATACATAAATTTGCCCAAGATGCTGCTGTGCAAGGCAACTTGGTTTGCTCTGCTCACCTTGGAGTTATCATAGGTAAAGAAACATTTTCCAATAGAAAAAAAAAAAAAAACCCACGGAATTTATATATAAAATTGATGGCATTAATCGAAATAGGTACTTTTGAAAACAAACAAAGTGAGGAGAGCAGAAAACTTTAAACAAAACTACACTGGGCTTCCCTACTGGTCCAGTGGTTAAGACTCCATGCTTCCACTGCAGTGGGCATGGGTTCCATCCCTGGTCAGGGAACTAACATCCCACAGGCAGAGCAGTGCAACCAAAAAATAAATAAATACAAATAAAGACCACTTCTGGACTTACACAGTCCAATACCACCAGCCACAAGTGGCTGAGTAAAGTCCAATCCCTTTGTGTCAGTAGCCACACTTCAAGTACTCAATATCCACTTGTGGCTGATGGCAGCTGTATTATTTAGGACCGATGAAAGAACATTTTTTATCATGGTAGGGTTTTGTTGGACAATGTTGTTACAGACTTTGCTATTGTTTTTGGAAGGCTACATCAAGCATTATAATTTTGATACATTCAACACTGACTCACTTCCAAAGCCTTAAAAAAAAAAAAAACCAACTATCACAGAAAGATTCACTCATGTCCCAGATTTTATCACGTTACCAACAGTATGCTAAGTGAAATCATAAAGGATTCAAATTTTAATGACTTAGGTGTGTTTGGTGATTAAGAAATATTAACATGGCTTAAATGGCCTTTTCATTGTCTCCAACTATTGCTGAGTAGGAAAACCAGGGGGAGTCACTCAGTTTAAAGTAGAAAAGAATTCTAAGACATTTTAAAAATAGTCCTAGGGTGACATAATTGTAGGAAGGCTGACTGATTTCTGTCATCCCACCCTCTCTGCTCCTTTTCAGTGCTTTCTCATCTACACCCTCTTCCCCCCTACACTTCCTAAAGGTGAGGCATATTTTATCCTTTGCATTCAAATACAGCTCTCCTTCAGGAGAGAGATGAAACGAAGCCATTGCACTCTCCAAGGGAGCCATTGAAACAGACAACTAGTCCAACGGATAAGAATCAGTAGTAGTTAACTAGGGGTATGTCTGTGTTCGTTTTCCTGGTCCCTTCCAAGTCCATTATAACAAGGGCTTTCTTAAAGCTAAACCTTAGTCGTAAAATTGTATTCTAATGGTGAAATTCCAGATGGCAGTGCCAATATTCCAGGTGCCGGGGGATATTTGGGAGTGTTACACTAGATGGCTAACTACTAAAAACAAACAAAAACATTTACCTTCATGTCAGGCGTAAATAGTATAGTAGAAAAGGCTTGTTTGGACCTTCTGTCCCTACAGATATGAGATCAACCTCCCCATGTGGTTTGGGAACAGATTCTGCTGGATATGTACCATCCAAAGCTTGTGACGCTTTCCCAGCTCAGTGACTGAAAGATTCCAAGTCTACCTTTTTGAACAGTAAGCAATGAATCATGCAGAAACTGTTGAAATACTTTCTCAATAGAGGCAGTAAAAAGAACATTAGATCCAAGGTCAATAAATCTGGTTTGAGTCTTGTCTTTGCCACATGAAATCTAATGTACTTTTCATTACTGAATTTTGGGAGTCTTGCTTTACTTCATAAACATGCATTTCTAAAGCGATCTTAAAAAAAAAAAAAAAAAAAACACCAAAAACAAAAACCCACCTCGTCTGTTGTGAGAGACACAGTAAAGAATGAAGATAACTACAATATCATTATTTTCAAATTTACCCACTGTTTCTCCCCCTACCACTCCCTCTCTGCTACGAGGCTTTATATAACCAATAGTAATAAGTAACATTGACTTAATGCCAATTATAGCCTGAACTCCGTTCCAGCTTGTACATATGTATCATTTCATGTAGTTCTTACAAAATTCTGTAGGATATTAGCAATTAATAACCTACCTCCTCATTCCAGATGAAATAGTGAGGTTGAGGTAGATTGGATAACTCATGCTGGGTCATGTTTTGGACTGAAACTCAAGGCTGACTGTCTTCATAGCTAACACACTTGTCAACATAACACCCCCAGCTCCTTACACCCTACTCCTCGTTTGCGCTTTATGAACCAAGGACTTTGTCAGCAATGTTGTTTAAGAAGCAGCCTAAGAGGAGAACAAAAAACTCACATGATGATTGAAGAAAGATGTTCCTTTGTACCAGCTGTACCAAATACAGACCAAAATATTGTTTAAAAGAGGGTCCTTTAATCACTGAGCGAGCGTACCACTGATTTGGTCTCATAATAGATATGTAATACATCCATTATTTGTTTGGCTTAACCTATTTGCCTAGGTAGATATGCCAATTCTGGATCGCATTTCTTTGCAACTTGAAATCATTGTCAGACTTTAACTTATTTGGTCTGAGCAGCAAAAAAATATATACTAATAATTCTCACTAAATTCTGACAAGGATTATCTCATAGGATTTTCATGATCAGCACTTCAATTTATATTCTGCCTTTCGTTTTCCTGGTCTGGAACCACTAGGGTTTTTTCCTCCAATTCTCCTTTCCATCTTTAATTTATGCTTTTCCATATCTATACTTTTTTTTTTTTTTTTACTACCAAGATCCTTTTTCTGGTAGTATATTTTGGTGATAAAAACTAACCTGATATAGAGTCTAAGAGGTTCCTATTTGGGAAACAAGAATTGTGATGGTTCACCAACATCCTTTCTCTAACAGATGATCTATTTAAGCCCATTGTGGTGGTTCTGTACTCTTTGTCATGAGCAATAGACCAATTGTAGCCAATGAGATATCCGGAAGCATCCAGGATGTTTACTGGAGGCCACTGGGGGAAAAAATTCCTCCCTCCTAAGAGAGAGCCTCAAGACACATCATGTGTCCTGTGGATGTTGTCAGATCAGGATGTCATGCCTGGGACTGCTGCTATCGTATCACTTGCTGAGGATGAAGCCTAAACTATCTCCAAAGGCCACCCCAACTCAACACTTCTTTGTGTGAGAGAGCATACATTTTCATTTTACTTAAGGTGGATTGTGTCAGGATTTGGCTTACTTTTACCTGACATCATCTCCCGCAGCTAGCCTTTAAATGCCATATTGAAAGAAAAGATAAGTGGATGGACCTCCTTAACTCATAGGTCAGTAGGAATTGAGACTGACTCTAATGACAAATGGAAGGACCGTTGGAGTCCTTAATGATGAAAAAAGTTTTTAGAAGCAGCATGATTCAGTCTTGCAAACTGCCTATTTTTCTACCATAATAAGACAAAAAATTGAAAGTTTATTTGTTCAACTAAAAGATTTTTCTTTATTCCTACTGCTCTTTCCTCTCAAGTATCCAAAAATATTTCTAGCATATTTTCCAGTATCTTTGTTATCCAGAAATAATTTCTTAGAATCGACAGTGAATGTTAACCAAACTTTGATTTCAAATAATTATCAAAGGATAAAGCAGTCAGCTGGAATACCCACAGCCAGTAAATCCATGACATTTGGAATTTGAATCTACTTGTAGCCCTGACTGCCAATATTGAATGCCAAGCCAAAAAGTGAAATCAGTTGAAATTCACCATAGCCCACTTTTTCTACACTTTGCCCTTGAGTTGAAATAGAGTTATTAAAAAAAAAAAAATTAAGATGTGCTATGGTTGGAGGTAAACCATAGCACATCTATGTGTATGCTGTGTAAACTAAGTCAGCTTTTTTTGTTTTGTATATTTCGGAAGGAAGGCAGTTTGCCTCTGGCCCTTCCCTGAGCAATAATTTGTAGAAAGTCTCTTCTGTGTGGTTAGGTGTGGGAGAGGAATCTTCCTCTTACTTCTTCCTCTCCACTTGCTGTCTCCAGAGGCACTAAAAAAAAGTTTTCATGACACTTGTTTGACACTAAGACGGACTTTAATCAGGACCATTATGATGGGTGTGGGGTCAACAGAGATGGCATTTTTGCAACAGGAAAGAGAAACAACTTCGAATGCAGTAAGGAAAACTGGGAATTTTTATTCAAGGAGCAAGGTGGGGGTCAGTGGATGGAAAATTACTAACAGGAGACTATCAGGGGCAAAGAGGGATTCTGGATAAACCAACATGACAGGCTTTTTGCTGAAGGCAGGCCAAGGTGATCAGATATTACATGGGAGTTGGGGAGTGGTAAAAGAAAGGGTTTCCCAAGTGGCGCTAGTGGTAAAGAAGCCCCCTGCCAACGCAGAAGACATAAGAGATACTGGTTCGATTCCTGGGTCAGGAATGATCCCCTGGAGGAGGGCATGGCAACCCACTCCAGTATTCTTGTCTGGAGAATTCCCATGGACAGAGGAGCATGGTAGGCTACAGTCCATGGGGTTGCAAAGAGTAGAACATGACTGAAGTGACTCAGCACGGAGCTTGGTGAGAGAAAAGGAAATCTGTCAGATAGCGAGGGTGGGGCATTCTGGCTAAACCAACTTCACAGGCCTGTTGCTACAATTGGGCCATGCAGGACCGACAAAGATGGACATCAAGGTCAAGGTCAAGGGGCTAAGAGGAGCCAATCTAGAGTTTGGTCAGGACAGAGTGCTTGTCAGGAGCAGGCTCCTTCTGTTCTTTCTACTCTCCAGTTATTTTCTTTTTTTTTTTTTTTCCTGAGAAAGCAAAGAAGAGGAGCAATTGTTACTAAGACCCCCTGAATCCCAGCTGTAGTATTTGCAGGTTGATGATATTAGTCTGTGTCACTGGTTTATTAAAAAAAAAAAAGTCAAATTGTTTAAGGAAGTTGAAGTAACACCTTGATGTGTGAAGCCAGAGTACTGTGGAAGAAAGGAGTAAAAAGTCAGAGGTTGTGTGTGTGTGTGTGTGCACGCTCAGTCATGTCCAACTCTGCAACGCCATGGACTGCAGTCCGCCAGGCTCCTCTGTCCATGCGATTCTTCAGGTAAGAATACCTGAGTGGGATGCCATCTCCTACTCCGGGGGAGTTTCCTAACCCAGGAAACTCCTGCATCCCCTGCATTGGCAGGCGGGTTCTTTACCATCGCACCACCTGGGAATTCTTTTAGATGCGTGTTCTTCTCTAATGTTCTCTCAGGTTTATCAGCTGTGTGAGTTTGACACGTTCCTGGGTGTCTTAAAGAGCAACATGATTGGCTGAAGTCTAAGATGGGCTGGATGATCTCCAGCTTCTCACAGTCACTCCTGTGTGTGATCTCCTCCCATATCTTGCCAACCAGGGTCTGTGTAACAGTAGGATAAGCCAGAAGTGATGGTGTGTCACTTCAGAGATCAGGTTATAAAAGACAATGCTCTCCCTTCCTTCCCTCCCCTGCCCCCTCCGTCTCTCTCTTCCAAAGTATTTACTCTGGAGCAAGTCGAAAGGCCACAGGAAAAAGGAACTGAAAGCTTCTTCCAACAGCCACCTGGCCCCAGCTTCAGCACGTATCTGATTGCGGCCTCATGAGGGACCCTGAGCCAGATTACTCAGCCAAGCTGCTCCCAGATTACTGACCTCAGAAACTCCACAAGGTAATAAATGTTTATTTTCAGTTGCTAAGTTTGAGGGGAATGTGTTACTCAACAGTAGATAAAGACACTTTGAATAATGCCTTTCTACCAATCATAGAGTGAGCACCCAGTCAAAGCATGGACCGGAAAGCACTTAGTAAACTTTAAAGTACGACATGAATTTAGATGTGAATGTGAATAGAGTGGAAGAAAGCATCTAGAAAAGCACTCTCCAGAGGAACTGTCTGTGAAGATGGAAATGTTCTGTCTTTGTTGTCTTGAATTGGTGCTATGGAGCGCTGAACAAATGGCTAGTGCAAAATGCGGAGCTGAACGTTTTATTTTAATTCATGTAAATGGAAATAGTCATAGGTGGCTAATGGTACTGTTTTGGCCAGAACAGGTGTGGACAGGTTTCTAAACCCACAAATGACTATTCCAAAACAGTCAGAACACAGTACAGGAAAATCCAGGTCAGGTTTTCTTCTCCAACGATGACTTTTCTAAAGGAGGACTTGTGTTTTTCATGAGATCTGGAGATTACGAATTGACTTCAGTTAAGCAATTATTTCCTTCCTTGTGTAGAAAAAGGGCAGTGGTAAAATGAATGCATTTAGTGAAACTGGGTTTTCTGAGAGCTCAGGTAGCTTTACTTTTGTGTGTACATGTGAAATTTATTAGACATGAAATTATGGATTCAATGGACTGTCCCACACAGTTGACTAATTTTCATGATTGATGGAAGAGCCATGCAGGGAACCACCTGTGCCCACAGTTACCCAGAATGTACAGGGCACTGCTGATTCATCCACCTGGCGGCTGAGTGAGGGTTAATAACCTGGGTGTTTCTTGGCACCAATTTATTCAGTGATGTCATTTGGTAAATATGTAACCCCAAGTTCAAAGTAGCTACTCTAAGTTACTTGCAATGATAGTTAAACCTGGCTAAAGATAGACTTCAGTGTGTATAAAATTGTATCAGTTAAGGTTTGCAGGATGTCATGTAGATTATGCTGTTAGTTGAGTAGGAATGTTGAACTGGATTTTCTTATTCTTTCTAAATGATACAGGACTGTCACTTAAATATTGGTGCTATTGTAAGTGCCTATATCACATCAGATTATGTCTTTCATCCTCGAGCTTGTCGTTACTTTAGCCTAAGATAACTATTGTGGCTCTAGACATGGATCAAGACAGGATGAGGGGGAATTGGTTATCCATTATTCATGAAAAAAAATAAAATTGGATCCTCATCTCATATACTGTGAACAGAATTTTTCTCTTGATGAATGAAAGATGTAAAACTATAAGAACAATGGTCAAGATATTTAGAATAAGATATAAGAAAATTTATTTGCGGCCACGGAAGAGTTTACTACATAAAACATAAAATGTTCTAACCATAAAAGAAAAGATAGCAAATTCAATTACATAAAAACTAAGAACCTCTGTTTATCAAGACATCATACTAAAAAGTAAAAATGTAAGTCACAGATTGAGAGAATACTTGTTTAGCAAATAGACATAAAATGGATATCTTTAAAGAAGTTTTACAAATCAATAAGAAAAAGGCTTAATAGGAAAATAATAAAGATTCAATAGATAATCGGGAGGAAAAAACATGAACCTGTGTTTTACAAAGTGTGAATGGTAATTATTTTTGTCGTGAGTTAAATTGTGCCTCAACTACATGCCCTGATCCTTAAATGTCCATGTCCTAATTCTTAAAACCTGTGAATCTGACATTTTTGGAAAAAAAGGTTTTTGCAGAAATAACTAAGAATCTCATGATAAGATCATCCTAAATTATTCAGGCCGCTCAGTGGTAAACAATCCTCCTGATAACGCAGGAGACACAGGTTTGATCCCTAAGTCAGGAAGATCTTCTGAAGAAAGAAATGGCAACCTGCTCCAGTATTCTTGCCTGGAAAATCCCATGGACGGAGGGGCCTGGCAGGCTATAGTCCATGGGGTCGCAAAGAGTCAGACACGACTTAGCAACTAAACAACAAATTATCCAGGTAGGTCCTAAATCCAACGACGAGCATCTTTATGAGAGTCATTCAGGTGAGAGACACATGGATCTAAAAGGCCACATGAAGGCAAAGAAAGAGATTTGACTGGAGTTATTCAGCCACAAGCCAAGGAAGGCCTGACACTACCAGAAACAGGAAGATGCGAGAAGGATTCTTCCTGAGAGCTTTCAGAAGGAGCGCAACTCTGCCTGTGCTTTGATGTTGGTCTTCTGGCTCCCAGAACTGGGAGGGAAAACATTTCTGTTGTTTCAAGTCACCCAGTGTATGGAAATTTGTTACAGCAGCCCTAAGAACCTGATATGATACATAAGAAGAGATACTTTCACTAGTGATTAGTGAAACAGAAGTTAAAACCTCATGTAATACCCTGTACACAAACTATACTGGCAAAAATTAAGGTGACCGATCATATCAGAGGTGGTAAAGATGTGGCTTAATGAGAACTCTTATGCCATACTGGTAGGGTTGTAAATTGGTGCAGTTACTTTGGAAAACAAGTGCATAATGCCCTGTGAAAATGAATCTGTATGTATTCTATAATCCAGCAATGCTATGACTAGGTTCAGTACACTCAAGAGGGACCCTGAAACGTGTAGGAGACATCTACAAGAAAACTCACTGCCACTTTGTTCATAAAAACAAAAACTAGAAAAGACACAAATGTCTAGCAACAGGGAAATGAATAATTTGAAGCATCTTCACATTATAAATTTACACAGGGAAAATGAATATACAACTTCTACATGTAACAATATAAACAATTTTTAGAAATATAATATGGAATAAGGAATAGAAGCTGCAAAATTTGCTCAGAATCCAACAAAATTAAACAGTATGCTGCTTATGGAAGTCTACATAAGATATAGCATATGCATTTTTTTTTAAAAAAAGATGGTGTTTACTTGGGGGCAGAGGAGACCGGTGATGGGAAAGGAGGTATATGCTGGTCCAGGAATACTCTGGTCCTGAGATGTGGAATGGATCCCTAATTGTATGGATGGATGGATGGATGGATCCAAATTGTATCCATTTTGCGCATATTAACTAAGAAGGTTACATAAGTTTTTTTAACAAGATTATTATTAAAAATATTTAGTATCAAAACAAAAAGTAAAGAAGAATGCTATAATAACAAGGGCTACACAGAGATCATCTATAATCATCTATAATCATCTATAATCTAAAGCCAGTGTGTCTGCTGAGTGTCCTTTCGACAGGTACCAGAAGAGATGGAAGAATGGCTGTAACCTCCCATGTTAGTCACTCAGTCGTGTCTGACTCTTTGCGACCCCATGGTCTGTAGCCCTCTATCCATGGGATTCTCCAGGCAAGAATACTGGAGTGGGTTGCCATTCCCTTCTCTAGGGGATCTTCCCTACCCAGGGATCAAACCCATGTCTCCCACATTGCAGGCAGATTCTTTACCATCTGAGCCACCAGGGAAGCCCACAACTTCACATATAGAAATTTAAAGAGATAAAATAACCCCCTGCATATATGTTGAAGTGAGAATAGTTGTTACAGCAGGTAGAAGAAAAATGGGCCATTGATCAGAGGAAAGGAGATAAGACTACTCAGATAAAATTTGTATACATCAGTAAACCTTTCCCAGATACTTTACTTTCTCAGGTGAAGTCCTGAGTCATGCTTTGGGTAAGGACGACAGAGAGCTAAAGAGGGCAATGCCTCCAGATACTCTGAGAGAAAAGAAATAAACGTGTCAGAACGTACAGTTAGGATACCTCCTTGGGCATTGTGGCTAGCGTGCATATGGAGGTAACCTCACAACCTGCGTTGTGTCAGCTGTTCTAAATGACTGTGTGTGAAGGTGGGCCGAGTTCAATCTTGTACATGGATGCTTAGGTCTTCATTGCAAAACCCTAGGGCCTAACAAGGTTTTCACTTCTTGGCTGTCAGGACTTATCCTATCTGAAGCATGCCATCTGTTTCCAGTTGAGACCCTAACTGATACAAGCAGGCCTATTAATTATCTCTCTCAAACCAGCTGTTGGCAATCCTAGGCGTGGTTTCCTGGCAGCTATTACCCTACACTATTTGCCTCGATTCCATGTAAACAAAGATGTCAGTATAGAGCTGTGATTCTCAAAGTGCTGTCTCAGACCAGCCTCACCAGCATTACCTGGGAACTTGCTAGAAATGCAAAGACTGCCCCGCCCAAGGCCTGCTGCTGCTAAGTCACTTCAGTCGTGTCTGACTCTGTGCGACCCAACTCAGTCCGAAACTCTGGAGGTGGGCGCAATAACCCGCTTCATGCAGCCCTGCAGGGACTGCCCTCGTGGCGCAGCGGATAAGAATCTGCCTGTCGATGCAGGGGACATGGGTCTGATCCCTGGTCTGGGAAGATTCCTCATACCTGGAGCAAGTAAGCCTGTGTGCCACAGCTACTGAAGCCTGCATGCTCTGGGGTTCACAGGCTACAACTAGTGAGCTTCTGAAGCCTGTGCACCCTAGATCCTGTGCTCCCCAGCAAGAGAAGCCACCACAACGAGGAGCCCGTGAACCACAATGAGAGAGTAGCCCCAGCTCTTTGCAACTAGAGAAAGTCCGAGTTCAGCAATGAAGATCCAGAGCAGCCAAAAATAAATAAATAAAGCAGTGTGTACATGTTTAAAAAAAAAAAAAAACAGCAAAAATTAAGAAAAAGAAGAAGCCTTGTAGGTGATTCTATATGTGTTACACTGTGAGACCCATTAGCATGAGGAATTCGCAGTGGACACTGAAGCATCTCAAAGACAATATTTTATGTTCAAAAGAAAAATTGTAGCTCCTTACCATGTATAGCATGATGCTTTGAGATGCGTATACATAGTAAAATGATTACTACAGTCAAGCTAATTAACATCTCCATATCCTCACAGAATGATTATCTTTTGTCTGGTAAGAGCCCATCCGAGGATCTAAGTGAAGTTGCTCAGTCATGTCTGACTCTTTGCAACCCCATGGACTATAGCCTACCAGGCTCTTCCATCCATGGAATTTTCCAGGCAAGAGTACTGGAGTAGGTTGCCATTTTCTTCTCCAGATCCTAGGATATAGGCTCTTAGCAAATTTTTAGTCTACAGTACAGAACTATTCACTGTAGACGCCACGGTGTATATAAGTTCTTGAGAACTTCATCCTATGTAACTGAAACTCGGACCTTTATCTCATGTGATGAATAGCTCCCCATTCCTCCCACCTCCCCACTCCTGAAAACCATCATTCTATCCATACTCTCTGGTTCTGTAACTTTGACTTGTCTAGCTTCCATGTATAAGTGAGATCATGCAGTATTTTTCTTTGTCAGACTTATTTTGCTTAGCATAATGTCCTCTGGGTCCATCTATTTGTAACAAATGCCAGGATTTCCTTTTAAAGGCTGAGTTCAGTTCAGTTCAGTACCTTGGTCATGTCTAACTCTTTGTGACCCCATGGACTGCAGCACACCAGGCTTCCCTGTCCATCGCCAACTCCTGGAGTTTACCCAAACTCATGTCCATTGAGTCAGTGATGCTATCCAACCATCTCATCCTCTGTTGTCTCCTTCTCCTCCTGCCCTCAATCTTTCCCAGCATCAGGGTCTTTTCAAATGAGTCAGTTCTTCTCATCAGGTGTCCAAAGTATTGGAGTTTCAGCTTCGGCATCAGTCCTTCCAATGAATATTCAGGACTGATGTCTTTTAGGCTGAGTGGTATTCCATTAAAGGTACCACAATTTCTTTATCCACTGATGTTGTTTTAGATCTTGATTATGGTGAATAATGCTGCAATGAACATGGGTAAGATAATGATTTCATTTCCTTTGAATGTATACACAGAAGAAGGATAACTGGATCTATTTTCAAGTTTTTGATGACCCTCCATGCTGTTTTCATAATGGCTGTACATTGCCACCAACAGTGTACAAGGATTCCCTTTTCTCCACGTCCTCACCAACACATGTCATCTTTTGTCTTTTTGACAGTAGCCCTCCTAACAAGTGTGAGGTTATATCCCATTGTAGTTTTGATTTGCATTTCCCTGATAATTAGTGGTGCCAAGCATTTTTTCATGTATCTGTTGGCCATTTGTATGCCTTCTTGGGGAAAAAATGTCAAGTCTTCTGTCCATTTTTTCCATTGGATTGTTATCTTGCTATTGAGTTGTATGAGTTCCTTGCGTAGTTTTGGATATTAACCCCTTATCAGATAGATGACTTGCAAATATCTTTTCCCATTCTGTAGGTTGTCTTTTCATTTTGTTTGTTATTGCCTTTGATGAGCAGAAGCTTTCTAGTTTGATACAGCCCTTGTTTATTTTCACTTTCATTGCCTATGATTTCAGTGTCATAGCCAAGAAAATCATTGCCAAGGTCGATGTCAAGGAGCTTTTCCCTGTGTTTTCCTCTAGGAGTTTTACCAAGCCATGTTTAAGACTCACTCCAAGTTGAGTTGATTTTTGTCTATAGTACAATGTAAGGGTTCAATTTAATTCTTTTGTATGTGGTTATTCAGTTTTCACAGCACCATTTTGACTTACTGTTTCTCTCAAGAGAGAGATTCTTTTTTGTCTATTGTGTATTCCTGGTGCTCTTGTCGAAAATTAGTTGACCCTATATGCTTAGGTTTATTTCTGGAATTCCTATTCTGTTCTGTTGGCCTATGTGGCTATTTTTATGGAATTCTCCCACACTGTAGAAGTGGAAGAACTTAGGAGGGAAGCTTTAAAAGTAGGGGAAAATTTTTCCTCTTGGTGAATTTAATGTGGGGCAAGTCTTAGGGGATCATTATATCATGATGTTAAGTGACTCAAGGCTATTTTAACAATGCCCTAAATAAATGACTTTATTGAAGATTAATGAACTGAGTGAATCTGTTGAAGAGATTTGTGCTGATTGGATCATCATCTAATTCTACAGCCCATACCCTTTCTAAATTTGGTAGTGAGAGAAAAAGCATATAAACAAAACAATTTCAGCATGTGATAAATTACTCTAGTCAGGGCAAAAGTAGACCAGGGTCTAGTAGCTGGAGTTTAAAAAAGAACTTGGTAGCTTACTAGGGATCTAGGGTTTACTATGTTAATTTTGTGAATTGTTGTTTTTCAGTCAATGATTGGTGTCTGATTCTTTGTGACCCCATAGACTGCAGCACCTTGGCTTCCCTGTCCTTCATTTTGTCCTGGAGTTTGCTCAGATTCATGTCCATCGAGTCAGTGATGCCATCCAACCATCTCGTCCTCTGTCATCCCCTTCTTCTCCCGCCCTCACTCTTTCCCAGCATCAGGGTCTTTTCCAATGAGTCAGCTCTTCACATCAGGTGGAACAGTTCTCTAAAGTTTTCTACATCTCAGATAAGGACTAAAAATGATTCTGTGAAAAACTACAGTTTTGTCATGACCTCATAAATTATTTATAGCATTATATTCAATATTGTTACCAGCACCACCTGGTCAGCGCCCAGGACTTAAGGTCTTTTTAGGCTTCAGTATTTAATGTTTGCTACACAGACCATAGTACCTAGCAGAAGCTCATTGCTTAATCTTCAGTTTAATAAAAAATTGCTGTTTCTTCACTTTTAACATTTTTTGAATTTTTGGGGGGCGGACACCCTCCTTTATCAAGTCTCTTAATGACTCTGAGGTAAACTGCATTTTGATTAGTCAGCCATTAAATGTGTTTACATGTGTTTCATTTGCCGCTGACTCCCTGCTGTCAGATTTGCCTGGATGTGAAACTAAAGGTTATAAATAAATTGAATACTTTGACTACATAAGCCTAAATAACTGGTTTACCTCTCTTTATTGTTTTAGTTTTTCTCTTTTGAACTTGTACGTTGGTCATTTCTAGTTGTCTTAGGGAGGCAACAGGAAGATAGGTCTCTAAATTTTGCCTGATATATAGAATAGATAGTTACAGACCCATTTCCCTAGAAATGTTCTAGTTCTGAGATGTCCTGCTGAAGTGTGTGCATGCTTACTTTCTCAGTCGTGTCTGACTCTGCGAACCCATGGACTACAGCCCTGCAAGTTCCTCTGTCCATGGGATTCTCCAAACAAGAATACTGCTATGGGTTGCCATTCCCTTCTCCAGGGGATCTTCCTGACCCAGGGACTGTGCCTGGGTCTCCTGCATTGCACATAGATTCTCCATCATCTGAGCCACCAAGGAAACCCATATTATCTTGGCATGCAGCTCTAATTCATTTGTGGATGAGATTCCATAGTCAAATGTGGAAAGCCTATTTGAAATACCCACTTTAAAACATGGTGAATGTTTTTATGCATTCTATGAAATTACCTGTCAATTGACTTTATTTTAGGCTCAGATCTGCCTCTTGCTTGACTAGTTTATATTGCACTTTGCATGTGCAAAGACTTCTTTTTCAATGCATCTACCCAGTATTCATGTGTTGAAGGTTTATGGAAAGATGGTTTTGCTGAAGTATACAAGTGATGCAATGAAAAGCTCATGGCATTTGCAGCCAGACAGACCTAGATTAGGCTGCTATTTGTGGTGAGGGACAAATTACTTAAGAGCTCAGAGCCTTAGTTTTCTTATCTAAAAATGTATATAATAATATTTCCTCAATAGGTTGTTGAAATAACACGTATTAGTATCTAACAAAGTCTGATACATAGCATAGGTTTCAGCTTTCTCCCTTTTAAAAAAGTTATCTATTAACTGATATAAAGCATATTCAAATTCTATTTATTTGAGCAATAATCTTAAAGTCTACTTTATATCTATAAAAGGCATAGATTAGAAAATTTTTATATAGGAAATTTGATCTCCTAGAACAATATAACTCTTCAAATCAAACTCTATTAATAATAAGCTTTCTTCCAAAGATTTGGATCTTTAAACTATCTTTAGCCCTATTATCGGTATTTCAGATAGGGCCATTTGGATGCAAATCAGCCAGAAAATGAACTCCAGTAGAAGTATTTATTTAGAGACCAATGCTGTAGTTCTCTGATCCAGAGAACTTCCTCACAAAATGGGATCACACAGAGGTCAGTGGTAATAAAGCAAAACCATAAATCAAAGTAGAATCTTCCTATAAATCAGCAGCAATACACTCAGTTACTACATCAGTCAGGATTATTTATAAATATGTCAATAAATAGTGTAGTATCTCTTGGTTTCTCTTCATGTTCCACAGTTTATACAATTTGCAATAATTTATAATGTACCTTTGCAATGTAAAAGGATTCTATTGTTTAATGAATATCCAATTACCTACCTTACGGAGCACACGTGTCCTCCCTTTACTTATCTTAGAATGTTAATTACTGTAAGCCCTTACTTCTGTGCTGGTGGGTCTCAAACTTTATCAGGCATCAGAACCACTAAGAACTTACTGAAACACAGATTGCTGGGTTCCACCCTCAGTGTCAGATTCAGTAGATCTGGATTGAGGCCTGAGAATCTGCATTTCTAACAAGTCCCCAGGTGATGTGATGCTGCTCTAGCTGGAAGAGCAGGAAAGGAAATGCATGATGCTTAGAGACCCTACAGAGATTCCCCCGTCTGGTTTACTTCCTTTTTTCTCTTTGCTCTTTCATGCTTATAGTCTTAGAATAGAGCTGTAGCCAAACCATAGTCCCACTGATAGACAAACGTTTTGTGTTGTAAGCCTTTGAGGTTTGGGGGTTGTTTGTTATCCCATCAAAAGGTGGCTACTGTATCAGTCCACTTTAGCATTATTTGAATAGTAACACTTGGAAGTGATCTAAATATTTATTTAAAGAGATGAATAAATAAATCGTGGACTATTCAGGAAGTGGTATAAAATTTGGCAGTTAAACTGAGTGAATAAACGCCATCTTTGTTAATATATAAATCTTAAAACCAGTCATGAGGGTAAAAATATTTACATAGACTTTAGAAAATGCCAAATACTTCTCTGTATTATGGGCATATATGTAGTGAAATAGTTAAAATATGAATGAAATAACATATTCTAAATTCAGAAGAATATTTACATGTCAGAGGGGAGTGAAAAGGATGAGATTAGGGAGGAGTGAAGAACCTATAACTGTAAAGTTTTGTTTCTTCATAGAATGAGGACTAGATGTCAAGATCAGGCAAAGTTAGATGGTAGGGATGTACTGGTCTGTATACTCTCCTTTATGACTAGAGTTCTTCATAGCACAATAAAATATATCTTTTCAAGGAGGGAGCTTGCATTAGAAATGTGTTTTGCAACTCATGGGGTCTAGCAGCTGCAGGTGTGTGGCAGAGGAATGAGCCTGGAATTTTGAGATTCTCCCAGGTTATAAAAACAAAACAATAGAAATAAGCAGTTCAAACTATTTGTGAATCAGTCTTAAACCTGTCTTAAACATGGGCACAGATATCAAGCCACATAGTGGCAGTCAGCATGCTTACCAGCTATATCCTTTTTCTTGAATGCTGATTTATTTACTCGGTTGGAACATTTGATACTGATTTTAATTCATTAAAAATGCTGGGCTAGGCTTTCAGAGGTTACACATGAAGCCCAATTTCCTTTCTCTCCCTCACTCTCTCTTTTTTTTTTTTTTTGTTTACTGGAGACAAGAAAGGAGGATAATTGAATGGGTGTGATTGTTTCAAAACTTTACACACTTCCTTCGTTTCCCTTCAGGAGGAAAGCAAAAGGGTAGTGTTGCTTTAAAAACTCTACGGAGAGCAGCTGAATAATCTGGAGAGCTTTTGAAAAGCACAATTTTCCAGGCCCCATCTCACATCCTAGTGAATCTGAATTTTCCAAATACGAGACAGAGAATCTGTTTATTTATTCATTCATTCACTCATTCATTTATTTACAAGCTTTCTACACTCACTGTTACCTTCAGGGAACCAAAATCTCCCTAACTTCCACCAGCTGAGAATTTCTTTTCCGATTTACCACTCACTGCTGCATATCATTCATTTTTTTCTACCTTATAAAGCAGTAAGCAAGTGCTAAAAACAGAGCAAACCAATAAAGTAGGAACGTTATATATAAATCAATTTACACAAGTGTTATAAAATTACGTGGGTCTGTTAAAAGGAGAGCAACCCAATTATAGAGTTTACCCTACTGAGTCCCAGATGCTGAACCTCATTTAGAAGTTGGCATATGTAGAAGATTCCTTGTAGCTATGCTTAGAGTATCTTTGTTCCCTGGGTGTGTAAGCCTTCTTTTAAAAGTATCTTAACTCTTCCATTCAAGGTGTAGAGTATGGAAATATGCAGAGCTTGGGAGGACACTGACTTGGAAACTGGTGTCTTTCAAACTGAAATTGTTGTAATGATAACCTGTTAATAGGTTTTCTTGTGGGCCCGCCCGACTTGGCCTCCGTGGGCCGGGGAGCCGGGTTGACCAGCTGTGCCTGGCCATGAGGGATATCTGTGTTTCCTGTTTATTTTGTTTTGTTTTGTTTTGTTTTGGCTGAGTCGGGTTTTAGTTGCGACACCTAGCCTTAGTCGCTCTGTGGCATGTAGAATCTTAGTTCCTCAACCAGGGATTGAATCCGTGTCCCCTGCATTGCAAGACAGATTCTTTTTTTTTTCCAGGTTTACATACAATACAAACACTTTATTAACAGCAGATCATCCTGGTGGGCCAAGGCGTCAACCCAGACATCCAGCACCCAGTCACAAGTTCAGCGCAGCCTCCGAGCCTCTCGCTCTGACTCCAACAGGGTGAGCACGTCGCCCTCGCGCTCGGGGCCTTTCACGTTTCGGATGATGGAGCGGCTCGTGTCGTCCATGAATTCTACGCGCACCTGCGTGCACTGTCCCTGAGAACTGGTCCTGCCAACACCTTGGTGACCCTGGCATGCTTGATGGGCTGCACACGGCTCGTGTCCATGATGGCGGCGCGGCGGTGGTCGGGCGGAGAGCGCAAGACAGATTCTTAACCACTGAAACAACAGGGACGTCCCCATTTGTGTGTTAATTGAAAATTAAAGTTTTGCTGGCATTTATGAAAATATTAATATATTTTATGATTAAAACTTAAACGCTAACCTTTTATTGATGTGTATTTGTGTGTATGTATGTGTGTTTTGTGGAAGACAATTTTTCCACAGACCAGGGGTACCGGGGAGTGGAGGGATGGTTTGGGGATAATTCAAGTGCATTAAATGTATTGTGTATCTTATCTCTATTATTATTACATCAGCTCCAGCTCGGATCATCAGACATTAGATTCTGGAGGTTGGAGACCCCTGACTTAAAGGACAGGAAGCAACTGCAGCGAGCCCAGTGTGGGAGGGTGCTACAGTGACTGGCCTCCACCCCGAGGTGGTAATGAAGCTTAATGAGGCTTTTTAAAAATTTCTTTAATTGGAAAATAATTGCGTCACAGTGTTGTGTGTTGGAGAAGGCAATGGCACCCCACTCCAGTACTCTTGCCTGGAAAATCCCATGGACAGAGGAGCCTGGTGGGCTGCAGTCCATGGGGTTGCTAAGAGTCAGGCACGACTGAGCGACTTCCCTTTCACTTTTCACTTTCATGCATTGGAGAAGGAAATGGCAACCCACTCCAGTGTTCTTGCCTGGAGAATCCCAGGGACAGTGGAGCCTGGTGGGCTGCCGTCTATGGGGTTGCACAGTCGGACACGACTGAAGTGACTTAGCAGTAGCAGCAGCAGTTATGTGTTTCTGCTGTATAGCAGAGTGAATCAGCTATGTACATATATCCCCTTCCTCTTAAGCCTCCCCCAACTCGCATCCCCCTCACCATGAGACTCTCTTAACTGGTTTCTCTGTGGCTGTTTTTGTGCCAGTCTGGCCTTATTGCGTGGTCTTCAACAGTGCCAGCCAAAAATATGTGTGTGTGTGTGAAGTTGTTCAGTTGCGTCTAACTCTTTGTGACCCCATGGACTGTAGCTTGCCAGGCTCCTCTGTCCATGGGATTTTCCAGACAATAGTACTGGAGTGGATTGCCATTTCCTTCTTCAGCCAAAAATGATAACCAAGCAAACCCTGGGTGGCACATACCTGGGGCCACTGCACCAAGTCTGAAGTGCAGCCAACAGAGAGGCTGATTCTTTGGCCTTTTGTACCGGAAAGTAAGAAGGCTGCCAGATGTGGGTCTTGTCACGTAGACGCCAGTGCCCATTTGAGAGCACCTGTTGACCAAAATGGCACAGAGGTAAAAAACCCACCTGCCATTGCAAGAGATGTAGGGGACATTGATTTGACCCCTGGGTCAGGAAGATCCCCTGGAGGAGGAAACAGCAACCCACTCCAGTATTCTTGCCTGAAGAGTTCCATGGACAGAGGAGCCTGGAGGGCTACATTCCATGGGGTCTCAGAGCTGGACACAACCGAGCGACTGAGCATGCGCGCATGAACATTTCATGATAATTTCAGGAGCAAAAAGAATGAGTGCAATGGATAACAACACAACAAATATATAAAGAAAATTTTTTGGATTAATAGTGATGGTCTAAAGAATTCATTGTGGTTGCCAGAAGCAAGGGTGGATGCTGGGGCAATTTGGTAGAGTCAAAAGGGACAAACTTCCAGTTATAAGATAAATAAGGACTGGGGATGTCATTCCAGCATGGTGACTATAATTAATACTACTCTGTGGTATATTTGAAAGCTGCTTAGAGAGTGGATCCTAAAAGCTCTCATCACAAGGAAAAAAATTGGGGGGGGGCGTGCCACACGGCATGCAGAATCTTAGTTCTTCAGCTGGGGATCGAACCCGTGCCCCCCGCAGTAGAAGCACTGAGTCTTAACCACTGGACTGCCAGGAAAGTACCCCCAGTTTTTTTGTAACTATAAGAGGAAATGGATGTTAATGAAACTTACTGTGGTAATTATTTCACAGTATGTATAGGTCAAGTCATTATGCAGTACATTTTAAACGTTTATGGTGTTATATGTCACTTATAGCTCAGTAAAGGTAGAGATAAATAAAATGCAGAAGGAATGACAGAATTTGAGAATGCTTATTTTGCAACCTTTAATAAACTAGTGGGTCTAGGCAGGGATAAACAAAGGCTCTTAAAACCGTTAGATAAAAGGTTAAGGGGTAAACTTCATAAGGGACGGGGCAGTCTGATGATACCAGAACCCACTGATCAATCTTACCACTGAAAGTGAGCAGGCAACCAGACACGAAGTACCTGCTGTGAAATATCAGTGTCTCGAAAACTGAACCTGAATCTAATTAAGCATCTTGATCTACGAGTTGACAGGAAATGTGAGGGACAGAAGAGCATATGTAAACTGATACCTTGAGGATGCAATCTACCAAATTCAGAATAAGGGAAATCCCATAGCATAGAAAAAACAAGAGTGAGGCACAAAAACAGTAGATATTTAAAGAGGCTCTGAAAACATAGCAACAAAATACAGTCCTCAGGATCTTGTTTGGATTTTGATTCAACCAAAACAACTTTGAAATACATTTTATAGAAAATCTGGTAAAATCGAACATAAACGGGGTATTAGGCAATAGTAAAGACTTGCTGCTAATTTTGTCCAATATGATAGTGTCATTGTGATTACATCTTTTTTAAGTCTTCATCTTTTAAATATAGGAGAAGGCAATGGCACCCCACTCCAGTACTCTTGCCTGGAAAATCCCATGGACAGAGGAGCCTGGTGGGCTGCAGTCCATGGGGTTGCTAAGAGTCAGGCACGACTGAGCGACTTCCCTTTCACTTTTCACTTTCATGCATTGGAGAAGGAAATGGCAACCCACTCCAATATTCTTGCCTGGAGAATCCCAGGGACAGAGGAGCCTAGTGGGTTGCCGTCTATGGGGTTGCACAGAGTCGGACATGACTGAAGCGACTTAGCAGCAGCAGCTGTTAAATATTCTGAAGTATTTATGGATGAAACCATATGATAATTGGGATCCAGAAGAGGGCAAAAAAAAGTGAGGAGGAATAGAGGAGAAAGTAGGGACAAATGTTGCTGGCTTGTGGAACTTGGGTGGGGATATGTGGCTTTCATTATATTGTTATCACTAGTTTTGTGTATGTTTGAAAAATCCTTGAAAAATGATTAAAAAATGACAATACATGAACAAATGCTTTTTAAACAAATGTACAGCCTCTCATGGGTTCTGTTGAATAAGCCAGCTTTGAGAATCATTTAGGTGGAGAGGACCTTGGAATGATGCTAGGGGCAAGTGTAGAGAGGCTGGAATAACCCCTCCCCCCACCACTACCTCTGGTGGCTCAGACTGCAGTGAATCTGCCTGCAATGCAGGGGCCCCGGGTTCGATCCCTGGGTTGGGAATATCTCCTGGAGAAGGGAATGGCTAACCCACTCCAGTATTTTTATCTGGAGAATTCCTTGGATGAAGGAGCCTGGTGGATTACAGTCCATGGGGTCGCAAAGAGTCGGACACGACTGAGTGACTGACTAATGCTACCCTCCCCCCGTCTGTCCCCCCCACCATGCCCAAAACAGTTCCCAGTCACTCTCCTGCTCTCACGGGTTCTCAGTTTTAATGATGGGCGAAGTACAGAAGAACTCAGGATGCAAGAATACTTGCATGATGTTATAGTTGGAAGTTTTTAATAGAATTTTAATAGAATTCCTTCTCTGATCTGAGAAAAAGATTAATGGGTATTAATATTTAGCTTCTATTTCCATGAAAAGCCTGTGGAAAAGCATTTTGCAAAGCATCTATGGTAACTAATCCAGAAAATAAATCAAATTAGTCACTGTTGAGGGCTTGCATTACAAACCAAAATAAGATACGTTTTTTTGATGAGTGGCTAGCTTGAGGGTAGAACTTCATGGTTTTATGACACCAACATTTACTATTAATTATTTCCAAGTTAGTTTAGCTCATAAGATGCTATTGAAATAGCACTGAGCTGGATGTTCTGAGACCAGGTTTTGATTTTGGATCTTTCGCTGGCAAGGCATGTGACTTTCTTCAAGTTACTCCCTCTGAGGTTCAATTTTTTTTCTTTTTTCTAAAGAGAAAACAGAATAAATGTCTGAGGTCCTTCCAGCTATAAAATTCTATTTGTCTCTGAATTTAAAAAATGTTCTCATTCCTTTGCCTACACAGTTTCATTTATTCCTAAATCAGACTTATGACATTGGAAGTTTTATTATTCACAGCTGACAGATGTAGAAACTGAGGATAGAGACAGTAAATAATCTAATGAACAATGAAAGTTTAGGTGTGACCTGATTTTCATTCTTAGAGAAATATCCAGTCATTGACTTCTCCTATGTGTACTGTTGTTTACTATTAGTAGCTGAGGTTCAATGCACTTAGACATTTGAAATCATTGCAAACTGTGAAATATTAGAGAAGTTTGATTTGTCTTAACGGTCATAAAAGTTTTACATCTCAATATGAACTATCATTTTTAAAATATGATAAGAGCATTTCTATAAAATATGTTCCTTTCCAGCTGGATTTGTGTGTGTGTATGTGTGAAAATAAGTTTCCTAAAATTTCAAGGACTTTAAATGAATCAATAGTATATAGTATGTCTAAGATGTATTGTAAAATAAACAAAAGATCTCTAAATATTAAAAGACCAAATTTATTCATTTAGCTTCCCTTGTGGCTCAGCTGGTAAAGAATCCGCCTGCATTGTGGGTTCGCTCCCTTGGTTGGGAAGATCCCCTGGAGAAGGGAAAGGCTACCCACTTCATTATTCTGGTCTGGAGAATTCCATGGACTATACAGTCCATGCGGTCGGAAAGAGTCGGACACAACTGAGAGACTTTCACTCACTCACTCAAGTATTTAGTAAACATTTGCCATTGCCTTCCCAGATAGCTAAGTGGCAAAGAATCCACTTGCCAGTGCAGGAGACTTAGGAGATGAGGTTTGATTTCTGGGTCGGGAAGACCCCCTGGAGAGTGGGAAATGGCAGCCCATTCCCTTATTCTTTCCTGGAGAATCCCATGGGCAGAGGAGCCTGGCAGGATGAGTCTGATACAACTGACTGAGCACACACAAGCATTCGCTCTGCACCTCTTTGTTCCAAATGAATTTGAATCGTTAGCGTGGTTCAAAAGCCACCTGGATAGGATGGGACTCAGTTCCTGTCCAGGTGTCCTAGGATGGAGCTTGTTATCTACCTGATTTCCAGGGTCATAGCATTGTTAGCCCACACCCAATACATTTTGGCTCTGTAATCAAAATCTGGCGTCTCTGAGAAAGTTCAAAATGCCAAACTACTTATGCTATGTAACAGAACCTTGCATATAATGGAGGTGCTCAGCAAGTAAATATTGAATTAAAGCTAACATGAGGACAAGGTTAAGGTAAAAAGTAGTCAAGGTTAAGGCCGTTTGAGCAGGTGAGATTTCAGGTGGCAATAAATCAGGTTATTATTTTAAGGGTAATAGATACTTGGTTCTTTGTGGATTTTCTTGCGCAAAACCAGACCTGTGTTGTTCTTAAGATTTGACATCCACAGTGGCAATGAGAGTAAAGATAGCTGTCTTTCTTTTTCACTTTATACTTTTCAAAGCACTTTAATTATATCTCATTTAACTTTTAATATCAATTCTTGATGACATATTCATGTAAACATTGGCTTGAATTTTAAGTGGGAAATGGACAAACCCAGTTTTGTAGGGGGTTAGTGTCTTCCTGCTAAAAATAATGTAATGAAAGAAATAGAAGTGTACTTTGGAGGCAGCACACATTTATACATTATTTAGGCAGTTTATAGTTATAATACTGACACTGTTTCCTTTGGGGAAAACGAAAACTTTCATGTTAATGCCACCTTTTAAGGTCTGAATATTCTGGTGAAATTAAAGGGAACTTTGAGGGCAGGTAAATAAAAAGGCATGCTGCCCTGTTTTAAATTGTGTGACCATGAAGATTATGTCTTTACAAAACTGTTTTTCTAATTTATAGTGCATTTTCATGAGCATAATTCAGTTGTTTAATTCCCAGTAGCACTGAACAGAAAGCAACACTGTAGGTGGCTGATTAATATAATATTTTATGTTTATCTTTAGTCAGTAACCATGTCAGTATGTGAAGATGTTTTGAAAGCAGCAAGATGTTCAAAACAGACTTTCTTTGCTATGTAATTTTCTTGAGATATTTCATTTTTAAAATGTTTATATTAAAGCTTTTCAATGTTGTACAGCTTAGCCAAATAGCATTTGTACTGCACCTTTAATAACATTTAAATAAAATTTTAAGGCTGGAAAATTATTGGTTCAACAATGGTTTAAGGGATGTTTCTTTCCTATTATCACCTGCTATATTTAAATCTTTATACCTTCATATACTTTGGGATAAACTAAGTCCAGGTGGTTTCCATTTAAAGTTCTCAGACTTTGTCCAGATTTTCCTTTGTGTTAGCAACAGGCATGTTATTAGCTGTCTTGTACCATCATGTATCCCTAATTTGCATTTTCTCCACCCTTCGCACACAGCTTGATGTCTCAAATCTTCATTTTTCAGGGGATACAAATTATTCAGTAAAAGGCATAATCTTTCTTAAAGGAAATAATAATCATCATTGAGATGATTCAGGTACACTTATGGACCAGTGAGACCATAATTTATAAAATATTCCAAATATTTAACAACTGATAAGGCTAGGGCACTAACCAATCAGAACAGGCAGGAGCCATAAAGCTGAACAAAGTCCTGCAGGCCTCTTTGGGGGCAGATATTAACCCTTTAGTCGATGGATCCTGAGAAGGGGGAAGGAGGGGATAAAGCAAGAGCGATGCAGAGGAGAGAGGAGGAAGCTTGCGATGGGGCTCATGTTAGTGACTATATATATACACACACACACACAGGGTGTCTCAGCCTTGGCACTACTGGCATTCTGGGACCAGTAATTCTTTGTCGTTGGGACCTGTCCTTTGCATAGGGTACACAGCTGTGTATCTGATTTCTACTCCCTGGGTTCTGTGATCACTGCCCCCTTAGTTGTGACAACTAGAAGTGTCTCCAGAGATTGTCAAATGTCTCCTGCGAGGCTGAGGACTACGGTTATATAGCATCTGGCACAAAAGTATTTCAATATCCTAACAACTGTTACATTCGTGCCCTCATCCACAGGGTCTTAAACGGTCACCTGCCTTTGTTTGTCGCTCAGTCGTGTCTCTGACTCTTTGCGACCCCAAGGACTGTAGCCCACCAGGCTCCTCTGTCCATAGAATTCTCCGGGGAAGAATACTGGAGTGGGTAGCCATTCCCTTCTCCAGAGGATTCTTCCCCATCCAGGGATTAAACCCAGATCTCCTCCATGGCAGGCGGTTTCTTTACCGTCTGTACCACCAGGGAAGCACAGAAATATTTCAATATCCTAACAACCATTACATTCAGGCCCTCATCCCCAGGGTCTTAAATGGTCACCTGCCTTAGAGAGCTCAACAAATATTTGACAAATGGATGAATGACTTAGGCATTCAGTCAACACACGGGGAATCACCCTTCAGGAAAGGTTGATGCCTATGTTATCTATCGTCCTCTGAGTGTGGGTACAACTTGATTTATGGCTAAACAGGTGTTCAGTGAGTCCCTTCACCGTGTTGACCACAGGATATAACACTCTGGGGGCTGCTGAGGTGTGAGGTCTCTAGGGTTCATTGACTGCATCTCCTCTCACTTCATATACTGTTTATGGATCATTTCCTCCATGCTGAAGGTTTTCACTTACATGCAGATAAATCCTACATTTGCATCTCTATTGCTCTTTCTGAACTTAAGCTGTATTTCTACCAGCCTTGCATGTATTATACCTTTGTAGAAAATACAGAAAACTGAACTCAGCTTTTGCCTGTCCTCACTGCATCCAGACAGACTCCTTGTCTGTCACAGTTTGCTTAAACTCATTAGATCATTATCATCTCATTCACGGTGGTAATCTAGATAACTCTCTTGTAATTCCTATAGGTAAGAAACAATCAATCACACGCAGTTTTAACCTAACCACTCATTTGAAAGGACCCTGATGCTGGGAAAGATTGAAGGCAGGAGAAGGGGACGACAGAGGATGAGATGGTTGGATGGCATCACCGATTCTATGGACATGAGTTTGAGTAAACTCTGGGCGTTGGTGATGAACAGGGAGGCCTGGCATGCTCCAGTCCATGGGGTCACAAAGAGCCGGACACGACTGAGCAACTGAACTGAACTGAACCTAACCACTGAATAGTGTGGATAACATTCCCTTCTCTTTGTCTTCTCTAGTCTTTCCCATTCTATTGTTTTCCTCTATTTCTTTACATTGTTCAGTTAGGAAGGCTTTCTTATCTCTTCTTGCTGTTCTTTGGAATTCTGCATTCAGATGGATACCTTTTCTCCTTTGCCTTCCACTTCTCTTATTTTCTGGGCCCTCCTTAACTGTAGCCTTGTCACCCTGGACTGAAATGATCTATTTAACTCTTATGTGTCTCATCATTAGGACTGAGACTGCATCTTTTTAAAAATCATTATGTGATGATCTGTTTTTTCATTTTTAATTCTTAATTTTTTTGGCCTCACCGAGTAGCATGTGGGATCTTAGTTCCCCAACCAGGAATCTATTCCTTGCTTTGGAAGTGCATGCATGCTCAGTCATGTCCAACTCTTTGCAACCCTGTAGACTGTAGCCTGCTAGGCTCCTCTGTGTCTGGGATTTTCCAGGCAAGAATACTGGAGTGGGTTGGCATTTCCTTCTCCATTGCAAGAATGGAGTCTTAACTACTAGACCATCAGGGAAGTCCTGAAAATATGTCTTATTCATCTTTATATCCTCTGATATAAAAGATATCCTCTGATATCTTCAATCAGAAAGATAGCCATGTAACACAGCTAGATTCTATACCTTTGACACATTATTGGGACTTTCACCTTGGCCACAGGAAGTATTGCTACAGCACTTATCCATGTTACTACATCACAGAAGGAAACTAAAGTTGGTTTGTAAATTTTGGGGAAGCCTGGAAAGGAATGGGATAAGGGGGAGAAAGGGAAGAGGAGGCAACAGCAGTAACAAAAATGTAAGCTTTGCTAACTGTACCCCATTAAATCAGTGCTGGAATGGGAAGTGCATCGTTCTGCTATGATTTCTGCAATGATCATAGTTCTGCTGACTTCCCTTGTTCATTGTGAACAACGCCCAGTCCCTCCTTCCTAACTACCCTGACACCCTAGAAAAAACCTTTTTGAAAAAAATGATGTTTTGTAATTTTTTTTTTTTTTCCTGCTGCTTTCAGGACTTAAGCTCAACTGAGGACATAAGGCTCACAGATGGGTGTAGTTTTAAAGAAGTTATAATATTTGGGTTGAAATTCCCTCCTCTGTTAATTATGACCCTGAAGACTTCTTGTCATAATAGTAAAATTTCACAGCCCCTTGACATTAGAATGTTGATACTCAGGCCCTTGTGCAGCTGTCTGTGCATGAGGCCAACAGATGGGATAGTGTTTAAAAGAAAAAAAAAAAAAAAGCTGCATTGCTAAGGTTCAAATTCTCTAATCCTCTCGCTGAGGCTCTGAAAGCTGACTGCTTGAAAAGGAGGCTGGCTGCTCCCTCATCTGAAGAACCTTGGTCCTCTAATATCCTCCTGGTCTCAGCCCAGCGACACATGTGGAGCTGCAGAGTGGAAGATGTTCAGAAGGCATACCAACTCAGTTAACATGTCATGGAAGATATTCCTGTGGTTGACTTGCCATCATGATCCTAATGCTGGTTCTGTTCTGGAAGAACACTTAGGACTAGGGATAAAGGCCGCAAGGTGGAAAAACAAAAAATAATCATCTTTTCATACTTTTTCTAGAACATGGCATTCAATTTGCAAAAAAATTTGCACATCAGTGAGGATCTATTTATAATTGGTCAACAAACAAGTACTACAGACAGTAGTGCTCATTTTTTATTTACAACAGTCCATTAAAAAAAAACATTCGCTCACAATCCATGTGCAAGTTTACTAAATTTACTGAATATCATAAAATATGGGACGAAGACTATAGGAATGGAATGTCTGCAACCTAAAACAAAGCTGACTCTAATCATGAGGGAGGCCACATCTTACATTCAGTGACATAGTATGTTGGAAAGAATATGACTTTTCAGACAGTCAGGCCTAAGCTCAGATCTCATTTCCTGTACTTACTGTGTGACTTTAAGTGAATCAATCTACTTCCGGGCCCCCGGTTTATTTGCATATTAAACTGGAGATAGAATAACCAATTGACAGTTGGATCTCATTGAGGTTAGAAATTTGAGTTTAAGTTCATTTAGAGTGCTCATTTGGAACCTGGCCGGGTACAGTCCATGGGGTTGCAAATACGTCGGACACGATATAGCAACTAAATACCAACAGCTTCCTAGTGTAGATTCAAGCCATTCATCAAAGATTCACAGTCTGTCTTTCAAAGCCCCTACACTCTGCCCTCAGAAGTTGCCAGGCTTCTTGTTTTACATCTTCCTTTTTGTGGGACCGGATCAGAAGTGGCAGTCACCTTCCCATTCTGGATCATCCCTGATTCTGTAGGTTAGGGTATGCTATTCTTCACTACATGGCTGTTTTATATGTGTATCACTTATTTATTTTTTTTTTTTTTTAAGGGGAACACAGGTATACCTGTGGCGGATTCATTTCGATATTTGGCAAAACTAATACAATATTGTAAAGTTTAAAAAAAATAAAATAAAATTTTATTATTACTATTTTTGTATGCATATACCCCCTCCCTCTTGGACCTCTCTACCACACCACCTACCAACTAATTTTTTTTTTTTTCTGCTCTGAAGTTAACATACAAATACCTAGGACTTGAGTTTTACTTATTTATATGTAAATAAATATCCTTCTCCAACCCGCTGATATTAAATTAAATTTTTAAGGGGATGAAGAATTTTTATAGATGATGAAAGTCCAAAGGTATTAGAAATGAAAGATTTACTTGAGATTATTAGTCCAGTTTCAGTTTAGTCACTCAGTCATGTCCAACTCTTTGCAATCCCATGGACTGTAGCCTTCCAGGCTCCTCTGTGCATGGGATTCTCCAGGCAAGAATACTGGAGTGGGTTGCCATTTCCTCCTCCAGGGGATCTTCCTGACCCAGGGATCGAACCCAGGTCTCCTGCATCTCCTGCACTGGCAGGCGGATTCTTTACTGCTGAGCAACCAGGGAAGCCTCTTGGGATTAGTACCGAAATATTAATTGAACATTGCATGGATGTTACTTGGGTCTCCAAAAGGTATTGACATGAAAAACTTCCTCATGACTCATGTACTGATGCTGGACCATCTGCCAAGTGGCTCCAACATTTGTGGGTAACTAAATGCAGTTGCTTTAGTTAATGAGGAATTTAGTACAGTGAAGAGACAAAGGATTCACCTGGAAAAGACATCTAGGTAAATCCTTTGTTTTTAAAAACTGATTCTCGAAAAACAAGCTGCCACTTGTCCTTTCCAAGTCCGGGTTTATAATCCACCAAAGCAGAGAGAGAATCTCTTCCTCTCTTACTATTAGTCACCCCCGGGGGGACTGTGCAATTGGCTCATGGGCTGAGTTTAAGGAAAATGCTCAGAAGCCCTTATTTCTGTTGGTTCTGCGGACTGATCACCAGCAAATTGCTCTCTGGACACAACTGCCCTCTCCCTGAGGATTTAGTGGAACTGATGCCTCTTCCACCCTTTTATGTCCCTGGAGAATATTCATTTTATACAGTGAAGTGAAAGTCGCCCAGTCATGTCGGACTCTTTGCAAACCCATGGACTATACAGTCCATGGAATTCTCCAGGCCAGAATACTGGAATGGGCAGCCTTTCCCTTCTCCAGGGAATCTTCCCAACCCAGGGATTGAACCTAGATATCCTGCATTGCAGGTGGATTCTTTACCAGCTGAGCCACAAGGAAAGTCATAGAATACTGGAGTGGGTAGCCTATTCCTTCTCCAGTGCATCTTCCCGACCTGGGAATCAAACTGGCGTCTCCTGCATTGCAAGTGGATTCTTTACCAGCTGAGTTATCAGGGAAGCCCTGATACTATACAGAGCCTTCATTTAACCCTGGTTTTATACCTCAGCACCTTGTCATTCCTATTCAACCAACATGCCTGTCTAGGCCTAACATTTGAATATCTTGAAAGACTCCTAACTTGCCTGTGGATCCTGAGCCTTTACTATGACTTTTTATTCACCTGTTACTCCCTCAGTATTCCCTCCCAATCGCCACTTAAGCCTAGCGTCTCTCTTCTCTACTACTGCCAAAAGGTGGTTGCAGAGACTTCCCTGGTGATGCCGTGATTAAGACTCCACCTCCACTGCAGGAGACAGGGACCATTCAATCCCTAGTCAGGGAACTAAGGCCCAACATACTGTAGGTGCAGCCAAAACTTAAAACATAAAGTGTGGTTCCTGGAAACACTCTGAACTCAGCAACATCTAATTTAATTTGAATTTTAAAGTCAAAGGCAATCTGAGATACTCAAACATCATGCATAAAGCCTGATTGTGAAGTGCAAGGTTTGTGCATCGGCTGGTGTGGGAAATTATTTCATGTTGGGGTGTTGGGAAAGAATAAGTGGGAAAATGGGATCCCTTGACTAATGAAATGACTGCATATAGATTTAGTAAACCCCTGGAACGTGTGCTTTGATGGACTGAATTATTTTGGGAGGATAGCAGAATTCAGTTGAGAATTCAGGTTTGATTTTCTTGGAAAATTCAGAATGAATGGTGAATGAATGGAGTGTGATATGCCTGGCTCTGTCCTATTAAAAAAGAATACTTCCCTAAATTCCTCCTCCCCTAAATTTATACTCTGTTCTCTTTCTTCCGGTCTTTCCTTCTCTACAGCTTCCTTTATCTGCTTTGGCCACACACTCATTCAGAACTTGAGAACACCAGCCCTGAAATAGAGAAAAGTTTGTTTTTGATTTTGACACAGTGCCCTCTCTCTGTGCTACCTTTATCCAGTCATATATTGTGTGTTATGAAAGGTTTTCTCTGAGATCTCCACATGAAATTGATGGTAAAAATATCAAGTGTTCTATTGAAGTGTCTTCCCCTTGGATGTGTCCACACCATACAGGAAGTCACCTGTTTCAGCAAGGACCAAAGATATATAAAGATTTGTTGCCCTCATTGTCCTTTAATGGGTTGACGCAATAACAGGAAGAGCAACAGTATTAACCAAATAATGATGATTATTCGCTGAACGCTTCCCTGGTGCCAGGCACTGTTCTGAACACTCTCTGTGAATGAACTCATTTAATCTGCATGACATTTAATGGGGAAGACAATCCTACAGGGAAGGTACTAATTGTTTACTCATAAGGGATGTGCATCGGGCCCATGTTCATCTTGAACTTGTCTAGGAAGGTGCCAGATTATGTGCTGTGCCTTTGGTAGAATACAAGAACAGCACAGTGCCAACATCAGTCCCTGTGGGGATGCCTCCCAAGGTGTGACCCAGGGGCCAACATGGATTTGCAGAAAAGCTAATTTCATCCTATTCATGGGCACTGAATGCATTTTTCCCTCTTATTAAGAACAATGGATTAAAATAACTAAGCTAAGTTAAATCAAATCCAAAAGTCTCATAAAATTATTAAATACCTAACATGACCTGTATTGCTGTGCCCAGTCATGTCCAACTCTTTGCAGCCCCATGGACTGTAGCCTGCCAGGCTCCTCTGTCCATGGAATTTTCCAGGAAGAATACTGGAGTGGATTGCCATTCCCTCCTCTAAAGAATCTTCCCAACCCAGGGATCAAACCCACATCTCTTGTGTCTCCTGCACTGGCAGGTGGATTCTTTACCACCAGTTCCTCCTGGGAAGCCCTGAACTATGACTCACTGAAGGGCAAATATGCCATCATCAATACTAAATGAATGTCTGCAGCACATTTCTGAAGTACGCTTTGTTTTAGCTTCCACTGTAATTGGATTCAATTCAGTATCTCATGACATTTTTTTAAAATTTATTTATTGGGGTATAGTTGCTTCACAAGGTTGTGCTAGTTTCTGGGGAAGAGCAATGTGAATCAGCCATATGTATACACATATTCCCTCCCTTCTGAATTTCTCTCCCATCTAGATCACCACAGAGCAGTGAGTCACTTGACTTTTTCTTTTTTTCAAAGGGAATTGATTCGCTGAGGATTTGTTCTAAGGATTACTTTCAGTTAGCTTTTTGCCATGAAAACCAAGCCATTAAAATATTTAATGGAGAGCATGAACTGCAGATTTTATCATACACTGCCCTGACTCCATCTCCTTATGCGTTCCTACACCGCCCTGCTGCTGTGGAAACCACGTGTTCTGACCTTGGAAAATCTGGTCTCCACTTGCACAGCTTTGCTCAGTAGGAGGATCCTGCTTTGGTTAGGGACGGTTTAAGTAACTGCACACAGATCCGCTCAGATGAGTGAGTAGTTGCAGGTGGAATTCACAATGATGGTTTGAAGCAAGTAGGGATTTGTTCAAGACTTGAAAGCTTTGAAGCTGAAGATTTGGCTTTCTCTCATCATGACTGAAGAATGAAGTTCTCCTTAGCAAAAGCGTATACTGAGGGAGAAGATAATTTAGGTTGATTTTTACCACCAGCCTCACCTTCTACCTGTACAAAAGTCCTTTGAAGTCTGCAAAGTAAGAAAGGGAAGAAAAATGGGCCAATTGTGAGTCATTACTTAATTATTCATGAGGTGTATGGTGTATGTCAAAGATAGGGATTAAAAATGTTTGATGTGTGCTGCCTGAGAGATGAATGTTATCCCAGGGTATATTCATTGTCAGGTGAAGAATTTAAAGCATGAGCAGTCAGATATTCCAGGCCATGAAAAGCAAAGGAGGTGAGTCTTATCTCTTACGACTGAGCAGTGCTTCGCGACAGACATTTGCACATCTTAATCTAGCAGAGGGCTACGAAATGCTTCAGGAAACCTAAAAATCACAATGGATCACTAACATTTGTCCTTTCTGATTATTCCCTCACACTGAGAACCTTTGCCAAAGGGTAGCTTCACTTTTCACTTCCATGCATTGGAGAAGGAAATGGCAACCCACTCCAGTGTTCTTGCCTGGGAGAATCCCAGGGACGGGGGAGCCTGGTGGGCTGCGGTCTCTGGGGTCGCACAGAGTCGGACATGACTGAAGCGAATTAGCAGCAGCAGCAGCAGCAGCTTCTACTTACTGGTGAACTTGAAATTCCTGCTGCTTAAGTTTAGGACATTATAGATACAACAGAGCCTACTTTAAAGACAATAAGAATATGGTACAAAATGTCAGCCTGGTTTTTGACCATCAAAGTAATGGTCAGCTTGCCCTTGCCCCCTGCTTCAGGGGAGGGATCCCTCTAAGAGACACACTCGAGGAGGCCCTGTGGACCCCTGGGGAGAGGGTGCCTCGTTCAAGCTTCCTCAGTGTCACGGTGGGAGTGACACTGCCTCTCCAGAGGGCTCAGAGGGTAAAGCTGGAACCAAAGAGGATTCTTCTTAACCCCAAAGAGATAACGGAATCTGCTTTGCTGCCTTCTGGGTTTACTTGGGATTTGTCACCCTTAGTTTCTATGTCTCCTTTGGGAATGGGAACATCTCTCTTATGCCCAGCCCATCATTGAATTTGGGAAGCACATCTGGTTTTACAGGTTCACAGCTGGAGAGGAATTTTGTCTTAGGATCAGTCATATTTCAAGTCTCACCCATAGGTGATTCAGATGATACTTAAGTGAGATTATGGACCTTAGGCTTTAGACTTGATGCTGGTTAAGGCTTTTAGGGCTATTGAAATAGAATAAATGTATTCTGCATATGAGAAATTTATGAATTGGGGGGGTCAGGAGCTGAATGTTGTTAACTGAATTATGGCTCCCCCGCCCACCATTCATGTGTAAAACCCTAACCGCCAATGTGAAGGCGTCTGGAGATGGACCATTTGGAAGGTAATTAGGTTTAGTTGAGGTCTCGAGGTGGGGCCTTCATGATGGGAATGTGCGTGCTCAGTCACTCAAGTCGTGTCTGACTCTGAGACCCCACGGACTGTAGCCCGCCAACCTCCTCTGTCCATGGAATTCTCCAAGCAAGAATACTGCAGTGGGTTGCCATGCCCTTCTCCAGGGGGTCTTCCTGACCTAGGGATCAAACCTGCATCTCCTGCATCACAGGTGGATTCTTTACCGTCTGAGCTACAGGCAGACTTCATAATGGGAATAGTGCTTTTATGATAAGAGACATCAGAGAACTTCCATCCTCTTTCTCTTTCTCCCCACCTCATGAAGGCACAGTGAGAAGGTGGCCATCTGCAAGCCAGGGAGAGGATCCTCAGCAGGAAGTGAATCTGCCCGCTCTTTGATCTTGGAACTCCCAGCCTCCAGAACTAGGAGAAATAAATGTCTGTGGTTTAAGTATTTCAGTCTACAGGATTTTGTTAGGAAAGCCCAAGCTGGCTAAGACAGTAAGATTCCTAGGTCTGGGCCTTGAAGAAATGGGATAGATTCTAGATTTTGATCCTAATCATTATAATAGTAACCACCAACATTAATTGGGTGCTTACTGTATTCCAAGTGGGGGTTTAGCAGTGGGACAGTCTACAGACCTAAGCATGGGGGAGCTTTCCTACACGGAGTCCAGGAGACCCAGAAATAGAGTGGACTCCTTTGGCCGGCATGAGGAAGTGAGATGTCTGGCTGATTTTAACCTCTTCACAAGTTTTCATTTGTAGATTTTCTATTTACAAAGAACAGAAAAAGGTTTTGAAATTCCAAATAATTACATATTGACTTAATCACTAATCTTGATGAAAATTTCATTTAAACTATGTGATTTCCATTTCAGGTATGGAAAAAAAGGAAGTACTCTCTCTCTGCATGACTTGGGAATAATAATCTCCTGAGTACCAATAATTTGACAGCACTGGGCTGAATGAAATAAGCATTCTGATCTCTAATCAGAGAAATAAAGACCTGTGAGAAGAATGGAAAGAAACTGTAGGATTCACATGTCCAGAGAATATAACTGTTTAGAGAAAAAAAAAAGAAGCAAGACAATTGCTACAAATCGATACATGTCTGGAAGGTTTAGAATTGTTTTTTAATCTTTAGTTTTCTACCTGAATGAGAGTGTTTTTTAAAGCAAACAATGGGGGGGAAATGTTTGACAATTTTCAACCTGGGCAGAGGGGAAGTATCCTCCATTTAGTTGTAATGTTTTAAAATAAACTACATGTATTCTCCAAATAGAGTAGAAGGAGACAGGATGGTACTAGAAAAAGTAAATCAACATTGAGATCTGAAATTATTATGAAATATGACCGTCCCTTAAAAATTTGCAAAAAAAAAAAAATTTAAGTAGTAACCACTTCTAAATTATTTATGCTTTCCTAATACACTCTGCTTCCCATTTGTGCTTCCTTAAACTCTGATTTTACAACCTATTTATTTTTATTTATTGAATTATGTTATTATGAGTAGTATCATTATTGCAATAGCTACTTAAGACAATACCAGCTATCCTTTGGCCATTGTGGCATGCTTCAAGATTTTTAAGGAACTCTCAGTGGATGGTTTGCCAAGGTCCTCTTATTACCCAGTCCTCCAACCATCCTGAGTATGCCCAACCGCCAATACACATGGATTCCCCAGGGGCTCTGAGCAGTGGTGGTTGCTGCCTCTATGAATGCCGGCGCTGCAAAGATGAACTGGGGTTGCCCCTGTATTTATGTGTCTATGTCTTGAGAGTCCCTTGGACTGCAAGGAGATCCAACCAGTCCATTCTGAAGGAGATCAGCCCTGGGATTTCCTTGGAAGGAGTGATGCTAACGCTGAAACTCCAGTACTTTGGTCACCCCATGAGAAGAGTTGACTCATTGGAAAAGACTCTGATGCTGGGAGGGATTGGGGGCAGGAAGAGAAGGGGACGACAGAGGATGAGATGGCTGGATGGCATCACTGACTCGATGGACGTGAGTCTGAGTGAACTCCAGAAGTTGGTGAGGGACAGGGAGGCCTGGTGTGCTGTGATTCATGGGGTCGAAAAGAGTTGAACATGACTGAGCGACTGAACTGAACTGAAGTGATGCTGTATCCTCCATTCCATGTCATCACATATAAGTCAAGAGGAATAAATAGCCGTTTCCTGTCTTGTGTAAGCTTGCTTTGTTCCATTTAGAAAATCTTTTTGAGCCTTCATGTTGCTGGTGCAGATTTTTTTAAAATGTAGCACACAAGATGTAGTCACTGTATCATGTTCTTCGTGGCTACCCTAACTCCCTGGTTTGTTTATTCATCCTGAAGGCTGTTAGGGTTAAACCGAACTTATCGGCGTTTGTTTTCAGCAGCATCAGGGTCTGGTTAGTGCTTTGTCTCTCAAGTTCCGTCTTCCTTCTGATGTGCTTGGTGCGCTTGTGGTGGCCCTGGGGCTCCAGGATGGCCGCGCCTTCCCAGATCCTCCAGCATCGCCCAGGTAATGACAGGTCTTCCTTTGCACTCTGCCCCTGCCCTGCCGGCAGTCCTAAAGGGAAATGGCCTCAAACCCCGCCTCCAAGTTCATTAGAAACCCTATTTCTCTTACACAATCTAAGCATTCAGTCTTTCATTGATCAATTCACAGACTCCGCAAGCAATTGAAAAGAAATTCATCTTTGTCCCCAAAGGTTCACATTGTGTGGAAATTATTGAGTAGGTGGTAGATGTTTTCTCTATTTACATTAACAAAAGGCAAAGTTTGGGCCTTAGGGATTGATAAGGATCTGTTAAGTAAGCACACACCCCCACCCAGTCCTGAGGCCAGCTCCCTAGCTGCTGGGGAGAAGCTCACAGCCCCCTGATAAGTAAATGCCTACCATTTACTTCCACAGAGAGACTGTTCCTGAGCTCTTGGCAAAATCCCTTCTCACAGGTTGTTTTCTGGCTTTGACCACTGTCTTGATTTCTCATCCCTACAGAGAGCATGCTGGGTGGATTAATGCATATGATCTAAAAGATCCATTTCCTTATATGGGCAGAGGCTATTAAAGCACATTTATAGAAGCACTGGATTCAGACCAATCAGGGATGTAGTCTACCCTCTGGTCTAGCACATTTGACCTTAGAAAGGGTCTCTTTAACCTAATTATCTGGGAATATTTGAGACGCTAACTCCTGTTGTGCATTGACTTCAATCATTGAAGAGCAGTGCCAGAACTAAAAAACTCCAGATAATTCAGTACCGGCAACTTTGGCTCCACCAGGAAAATTACTTACTTGCCTAGTGATTTGCATCATAGTTTTGTTGACACAGCTTCTCATTTAATCCATCACAATATCAGTGTGAGATAGGTATTATTTATCACCCTTTTCAAATGTGGAACCTGAGAAAAGAACTTTCTTTTCTTTCTCTATGTAAATAAACATCTGGAGCTTCACAGTTTACCTACTGTTGAAGCCTGGCTTGAAGAATTGTGAGCATTCCTTTACTAGCATGTGAGATGAGTGCATTGAGCACTAGTCTGAACATTCTTTGGCATTGCCTTTCTTTGGGACTGGATGAAAACTGACCTTTTCCACTCCTGTGCCCATGGCTGAATTTTCCAGATTTGCTGGCATACTGAGCGCAGCACTTTCACAGCATCATCTTTTAGGACTTGAAATAGCTCAACTGGAATTCCATCACCTGCACTAGCTTTGTTCCTAGTGATGCTTCCTGAGGCCCACTTGACTTTGCATTCCAGGATGTCTGGCTCTAGGTGAGTGATCACACCATCGTGATTATCTGGGTCATGAAGATCTTTTTTGTACAGTTCTGTGTATTCTTGCCACCTCTTCTTAATGTCTTCTGCTTCTGTTAGGTCCATACCATTTCTGTCCTTGATCGAGCCCATCTTTGCATGAAATGTTCCCTTGGTATCTCTAACTTTCTTGAAGAGCTCTCTAGTCTTTCCCATTCTATTGTTTTCCTCTATTTCTTTGCATTGATCACTGAGGAAGGCTTTCTTACTTCTCCTTGCTGTTCTTTGGAACTCTGCATTCAAATGGGTATATCCTTCCTTTTTTCCTTTGCCTTTTGCTTCTCTTCTTTTCTCAGATATTTGTAAGGCCTCCTCAGACAACCATTTTCCCTTTTGCATTTCTTTTTCTTGGAGATGGTCTTGATCACTGCCTCCTGTACAGTGTCATGAACCTCCATCCATAGTACATTAGGCACTCTGTCTATCAGATCTAGTCCCTTGAATCTATTTGTCACTTCCACTGTATAATCATAAGGAATTTGATTTAGGTCATACCTGAATGGTATAGTGGTTTTCCCTACTTTCTTCAATTTAATTCTGAATTTGGCAATAAGGAGTTCATGATCTGAGCCACAGTCAGCTCCCGGTTTTGTTTTTGATGACTGTATAGAGCTTCTCCCCATCTCTGGTTGCAAAGAATGTGATTTGATCTGATTTCTGTGACGTCCATGCGTAGAGTCTTCTCTTGTGTTGTTGGAAGAGGGTGTTTTCTATGACCAGTGCATTCTCTTGACAAAGCTCTGTTAACCTTTGCCCTGCTTCATTTTGTACTCCAAGGCCAAATTTGCCTGTCATTTCAGATATCTCTTGACTTCCTACTTTTGCATTCCAACCCCCTATAATGAAAAGGACATCTGTTTTGGGTGTTAGTTCTAGAAGTTCTTGTAGGTCTTCATAGAACCATTCAACTTAGCTTCTTCAGCAGTGATTGGGGCATAGACTTGGATTACTATGATATTGAATGGTTTGCCTTGGAAACGATTGGGGCATAGACTTGGATTACTATGATATTGAATGGTTTGCCTTGGAAACGAACAGAGATCATTCTGTCATTTTTGAGAGTGCATCGAAGTACTGCATTTCTTTTGCTGGATTCTTTGCTGACTATGAGGGCTCCTCCATTTCTTCTAAGGGATTCTTGCCCACAGTAGGAGATACAATGATCATCTGTGTTACATTCACCCATTCCAGTCCATTTTAGTTCACTGATACCTAAAATGTCAATGTTCACTCTTGCTATCTCCTGTTTGACCACTTCCAATTTGCCTTGATTCATGGACCTAACGTTCCAGGTTCCTATGCAATATTGCTCTTTACAGCATTGGACTTTACTCCATCACCAGTCACATCCACAACTGGGTATTGTTTTTGCTTTGGCTCTGTCTCTTCATTCTTTCTGGAGTTATTTCTCCACTGATCTCCAGCAGCATATTGGGCACTTACCGGCCTGGAGAGTACATCTTTCAGTGGCCTATCTTTTTGCCTTTTCATACTCTTCATGGGGTTCTCAAGGCAAGAATACTGAAATGGTTTGCCATTCCCTTCTCTAGTGAACCACATTTTGTCAGAACACTCCACCATGACCTATCCATCTTGGGTGGCCCTACATGGTATGGCTCATAGTTTCATTGAGTTAGAGAAGACTGTCATCCATGTGATCAGTTTGATTAGTTTTCTGTGATTGTGGTTTTCATTCTGTCTGCCCACTGATGGATAAGAATAAGAGGCTCATGGAAACTTCCTGAGGGGAAAGACTGACTGAGTGGGAAACTGGGTTTTGTTCTGATGGGCAGGGCCATGCTCAGTAAATTTTTAATTCAATATTCTGTCAATGGGTGTGGCGGGGCTGTCTTCAACAGTACATGAACTGTGAACTTCCAAATTTTCAAGCTGGATTTAGAAAAGGCAGAGGAGCCAGAGATTAAATTGCCAAGATTGAAAACAGCAAGAGAGTACCAGAAAAACATCTACTTCTGCTTTATTGACTACGCCAAAGCCTTTGACTGTGTGGATCACAGCAAACTGTGGAAAATTCTTAAAGAGATCGGAATACCAGTCCACCTGACCTGTCTCCTGAGAAATCTGTATGCAGGTTAAGAAGCAACAGTTAGAACTGGACATGGAACAACAGACTGGTTCCAAATCGGGAAGATAGTACATCAAGGCTGTATATTGTCACCCTGCTTATATAACTTATATGCAAAGTACATCATGAGAAATGCTGGGCTGGAGGAAGCATAAGCTGGAATCAAGATTGCCAGAAGAAATATCAATAACCTCAGATATGCAGATGACACCACTCTTCTGGCAGAAAGTGAAGAACTAAAGAGCCTCTTGATGAAGGTGAAAAGGAGAGTAAAAAGTTAGCTTAAAACTCAACATTCAGAAAACTAAGACCATGGCATTTGGTCCCATCACTTCATGGCAAATAGATGGGCAAACAGTGAGAGACTTTATTTTTTGAGGCTCCAAAATCACTGCAGATGGTGAGTGCAGCCATGAAATTAAAAAACACTTAATCCTTGAAAAAAAGCTATGACCAACCTAGATAGCGCAGTGAAAAACAGACATTACTTGGCCAACGAAGGTCTGTATAGTCAAAGCTATGGTTTTTCCAGTGGTCATGTTTGGATGTGAGAGTTGGACTATAAAGAAAGCTGAGCACCAAAGAATTGATGCTCTTGAACTGTGGTGTTGGAGAAGACTCTTGAGATTCCCTTGGACTGCAAGGAGATCCAACCAGTCAATCCTAAAAGAAATCAGTCCTGAATATTCATTGGAAGGACTGATGTTGAAGCTGAGACTCCAATACTTTGGCCACCTGATGTGAAGAACTGACTCCTTGGAAAAGACCCTGATGCTGGAAAAGATTGAAGACGGGATGAGAAAGGGATGACAAAGGATGAGATGGTTTTTGGCATCACCGACTTGATGGAAAAGAGTTTGAGTAGTTTAAGTAAGCTCCGGAAGTTGGTGATGGACAGGGTAGCCTGGCGTGTTACAGTCCATGGGGTCACAAAGAGTTGGACATGACTGAGCGAGTGAACTGAACTGAACTGAATATACATAAAGCTCATGTTTCTTTCATTACTATAAATGCTCTTGTCTTGTAAAGGGTATGGGATAAGAAAGAAATATATAGACATTTCATTTTTTTCTTTAAAAAATAAAGAAATTTAAGTATCCTTATATTTATTTCAGTCCTGTTCCATCTACAGAAGACTATGCTTCACTCCCACTATTCTTATTTCCACCTCAGAATAACTGTTAAGGACTTGTCCTAGTTCTAAGAATGCCTCAGTTGGATTAATATTACTATTTTTAATCTCAGATTTGCACCATTTTTATGGATGTTTGTCAGGAAAACCTAACTCCTAAGAAGAATTACTTAGAAAACTTATGTTTTTTTTTTTAAGATGCACATGTGCGAAAATGAATATGTAAAAAGCTAATTATATGGCAACTTGAACAACAGAATGTGATGGGATTCACGTAGCAGAAAATTCCTTGTCTCCTTAATAGCATTCTCCCCTTGATAGTGATCTGGCTGTTGCTAAACCCAGGGTTGCTTAGCTGGAGGCTACATTTCCCATCATCCCTAGCAGTATGGTGTGGTCATGTGACTAAGTCTCCACTAATGGAGTGTGCATCACTGCTCTGTCACTTCTCTGAGAAGAAATCACTTGCTCTCCGCTTCTGTTCTTCCTTCCTAAAAAGCTGGATTGTGGAGGTGGCATTGATTAGAGGCAGGCAAAGGTAACACCCTAAGGCAGTTGCTCTGAATCTGCTATCCCCAGACCTCTAGAGGTCCCGGAGACACTTTCAGTGGGTCTGCATTGTCAAAACTGATTTCAGTAATAATCCTGGGATGTTTTTCGCCTTACTCACTGAGTTGACATGGGCGCTGATGATACTAAAGCAGAGACGGATAGAAAGGCCAGCGCCTTAGTGTGAACCAAAGTGGTAGTAAAGCAAGTGGTCCTGGCATGCCTCCTGCCATACTCTCACAGAAGGAAAAAATGGCAGACTCGCTTAAAAATATCCTTGATGAAGCACCAACAATGATCATTATCGTTAAATGACTTTTCGATAGCAGGCGTAAAGAACCAAGAAATACACACGTAACACTTGTGCACGCGGAGCAGTGATACTTGTCCGGAAGAGAAGCCCTCATGCAACTGTTTGAGTTGAGGACTGGACTGTTCACTTAGTATTTTTTGAAATGTCACACCGTTTTTTACTTGAAGAAACAGCTCACAGACAAACCACAGTTATTCAGATGTGGATCCTTGGAAGACAGTTTCTTGAAAATGACCAAAGGAAGTCTGGTGCTTCAAGGAAAACGAGTGCAGTACGTGTTGCCACAGATAAGATTCAAGATTTAAAGAAAAACAAAAAGTAGAATCGGAAAGCTTATGTCTTCCACTGGGAGCTTAATAGCTTCCCAAGGTTTAAAGACTTTTCTAATGAGATTAGTGGGGCTATACTAAATGTTTTAAAATATTGTGTCATAAAATGTTCTAATAATCAAAAGGTAGGCACCATCTAGTGAACTGGTATTTTCCAAATAATGATGATATGATGTGGCAAGAGAGTTCAAAGTGTCACATGAGTTTTCACATGGCAGAATATGAAAACTTCATTAAACGTTTCAGATTCTACATTGCAGCCAACCTTTAAAAAACTGCCGCTTGTCAAGTTGTGGTGGAGTGTGAAATAAACATATCCACAATTATCTGAGAGGTCATTTAAAATACCCCTCCTTTTTACAAATATGTGATTGTGTGAAGGTGAATTTTCTTCTTATGGGTGCGTGCTAAGTTGCTTCAGTCATGTCAGACTGCGACCCCATGGACTGTGGCCCACCAGGTTCCTCTGTCCATGGAATTCTCCAGGCAAGAATACTAGAGTGAGTTGCCATGCCCTCCTCCAGGGGATCTTCCTGACCCAGGGATCAAACCCAAGTCTCTTGTGTCTCCTGCATTGGCAGGCGGGTTCTTTACCACTAGCGGCACCTGCAAAGCCCTTTTATTTTTCTTATACTTCAACCAAAATAACACATCAGAACAGATTGAGTGCAGAAGCAGATATGAGAATCCAGCTGTCTTCTAGTTATCAAGTCAATGAAGAGATCTGCAAAATGTAAAACAACGTCACTCTTCTGGCTAAACTTCAGTTTTAGTTTTGGAAGATACAGTTATTTATGTTAAAATTAATGGCTTGTGTGTGTGTTGGGGGGCGGGTAGGCTGAATAATGACAATTCCTACCCCCAAAGATAACCACATCCTAGTGGGAAGAATCTGTGAATATGTTCCTTTATATGGTAAAAGGGACTGTGAAGATATTAAGAAGGTGGGGAGATGTTGTGGATTTTTTAAAATATAAATTTATTTATTTTAATTGGAGGCTAATTACTTTACAATATTGTATTGGTTTTGCTATACATCAACATGAATCCACCTCGGGTATACACGTGTTCCCCATCCTGAACTCCCCTCCCACCTCCCTCCCCGTACCATCCCTCTGGGTCATCCCGGTGCACCAGCCCCGAGCATCCTGTATCATGCATCGAACCTGGACTGGTGATTCGTTTCACATATGATATTATGCATGTTTTAATGCCATTCTCCCAAATCATCCCACCCCTGCCCTCTCCCACAGAGTCCAAAAGACTGTTCTATACATCTGTGTCTCTTTTGCTGTCTCGCATAACAATAACGAGGGTTATCGTTACCATCTTTCTAAATTCCGTATATATGCGTTAGTATACTGTATTGGTGTTTTTCTTTCTGGCGATGTTATGGATTAAATAGGTGGGCACAATGCAGTCACTAGGATCCTTACAAGAGGGAGGCAGAAGTGTCAGAAGCAGAAAAAGAAGATGTAATGAAAGAACTGGAGTCTGGAGTCATATACTTTGAAGATTAAGGAAGAGGCCAGTATCCACATAACGTAGGCAACTTTCAGAAGCTGCAAAAGATAAGAAGACGGATTCTTTTCTGAAGCTTCCAGAAGTAAGCTGCCCTGCCAAGACCTTGACTTTAGATTTTTAACTTCCAGAACCATAGAAAAATAATGCTGTATTAAGTCCCTACATTTGTGGTGATTTATTATAGTAGAAACTGAAAACTAATATAGTCTTATTTTTAAAAGAATTATTTCTTAGTTAATGAGAAATCAATGAGTTAATTAAACTTGTTTTCATTTTGAATACAATAAACACTTATAGGTATAATATTTACAAACAAAAGTTCTTTGGAGTCCTGAGTAATTTTTGAAAATGTAAAGCAATTCTGAGACCAAAAAGTTGGAGAATTGCTGCCATAAAAGAAGGCAGAGAAACAAGATGGAAGAACCATGAATCCCTGAATGAATATATAAGCTCAGCTGTCTTGCCAGGCTGGACTCTCTGCCCATCTCTGGACTATTACTGTGTAAGAAATAAGCTATCTTATTTAAATTGTTGTATCCTGGGTCTCTGTTATAGCAACACAGCCTGTACCTAATTAATAAATAACTAATGTTGTCCTTATATTCTCTTCGTGTAGATTCCTATTTCAAAATCAATTTTAATTGATTTAATGATTTTAAATCTTACCTGATTTTTAATGAAAAAAGGTCAAATTAAAATGAGTGATAGTTTTAGAAAAATTTATTTTTTTCATTCTGAGTCCTGTTTCTTACTAATATTGAGATATTCTGGTTTCTCTGCCTTAGAGGAAAAAGTGTCTTAATATGATTTTCCTAATCCTTAGATTGAAGTCAGAATTTTTACCAGCAGTTATTGGTGTGATCTCTTGGTGTTAACTCTTCTGTTAATTCTTGCTACTCTTTCAGATATGTCAATAAATTGAAATCATTTTGAGGAATGATGATGCTTATGATTCTGCCTTTGAAATAACTTTGATTTTAAAAAATTTCTAATCACCTGATGAGGCAGGGTGGAAAGGCACTATTTCCATTTGCTGGGATGTAACAGTTATTCAGAAGAAGTAAGAGACTTGACTCAAATGATAGAACTATCTTACGGTAGGGCCGAACCCGAAATCAATTTTATGCAGATGCACTAAAAAAGCAGAGTTTTGCTGATAACTCACAGTTGGTTATTTTCAGAACATTTGATAGGTTATTAACTTTTTGGCAGGCAACTGCTTGAATTAGAAATAACTGGTTTCCAAATACTCAATAATATGTCTAATTAGCTTTTTAAATGTGCAACTTTATCCTATGAAAATGCCAAGACATGATATAGGGAGTGAATATAGGTAATAAGCATTAGGATTGCAATTTAAGCACATTTACAGATATTACCACTATATTCTTTACTGTGATATTTACCTAAGAATAGACTCAAGATCTCAGAGCTTCAAGGGCACAATGTGAAGTCTGGAGAAGTTATGTCAATAAAGCAAAAATAAGCCAGAACACTTAAACAGTTAGAAAGACCACCAAGTCTGTATGTAGAAAAGGAAGCAGTGAGAATAGACAAAATGTCACATCACAGAACATACCCTTCAGGAGGAAGAACTAAGAAATTAAAAGCAACAGTGTCAGAAAGGATGCTCCTGTATTCACACGGCACACGTGACATTGTGATTACTTTCCACTGACAGAAATAAATTATATCAATAGGACATCAAAGGGAATACGTAACTTTGATCTCATTTGTAATTAATTGCACTCAGAATTTTCAGATCACATAAATGAGGGCTAGTAAGTGTTGCTTATGTAAATAATTAATAGGCATATATAACCTATTGGACTTTTATCTGTCCTTCCAAATGGGGGGGGGTAATTATCTAGAGTTCAGCCAGTAAGAAATAAACTTATCATTTATTTCTCTTCTCTAGGCTTCTTTCTTTACAACTGGAAGAGATTTCCTCAAGAGCAAAGCCACTTCTATCATCTTGTTTAGAAGAATGAGTGCTGGAGCACAAGCCACAATTAAGAGTTTCTTTTTAAAGACGCTTGTGGCCAAAGTGTTTAGTTCATCACCAACATCTGTTCTCATCTTCTTCCTTAGAAAGAGAACTGTAGCTGGGCTGTAACTGTCCAGCAAGGGATTACTTTTTCCAAGCCCCCAGCAAGGAAGTGTGTCCCCAGGACTCATCAAAGCAGTGTGTCTGGAAGTGAGGTCTTTAGTTTCACCCAACTTCCTCAAGAGCAACTTTTTGTCTCTGGGCCACTGGTGATGCTCAGAGAGACCCTGATAGCCATGTGTTCAAGATGGTGTTTTAAGCTTTTTAGAAATAGGAATGATGTGTTAAGTTTTTTTCCTTCTCTCCTGAAATAATTACCATTGTAAACTTGAGTATGCTGCTGCTGCTAAGTCGCTTCAGTCGTGTCTGACTCTGTGTGACCCCATAGACGGCAGCCCACCAGGCTCCCCGATCCCTGGGATTCTCCAGGCAAGAACACTGGAGTGGGTTGCCATTTCCTTCTCCAATGCAGGAAAGTGAAAAGTGAAAGTGAAGTTGCTCAGTCATGTCTGATTCTTTGCGACCCCATGGACTGCAGCCTACCAGGCTCCTCCATCCATGGGATTTTCCAGGCAAGAGTACTGGAGTGGGGTGCCATTGCCTTCTCCGAAACTTGAGTATAGAACTTGCTTAATAAGTGTTTATTGAACAACAAAAAAAACCCTAGCATTAAAATTTCAGGTAAAACATTCTGATGGTCTAATAGTGAAAAACTGATTGTAAAGAAACAGTTATAAGAACCTTTATTTTTGTTCAATACACATGTGTGTGCATGCTCAGTCACTTTAATCATGTCTGACTCTTTGCAACCCTGTGGACTATAGCCTGAGAGGCTCCTCTGTCCATGGGATTCTCCAGGCAAGAATCATATATGCCCATTTGGACAAAATACATCTTTTTCTTATTTTAGGATATATTAATTTACAGATTGTTTTTCTAGTAGAGGTTTACTTCCCATTCCAGGCTCTGGAGTGGGTTGCTGTGCCCTGCTCCAAGAAATCTTCTTGACTCAGGGATCGAACCTGTGTCTCCTGCTTTGCAGGCAGATTGTTTACTGCTGAGCCACCAGGGAAGCCCATTTTTGTTTGATAGTTCATGTTATTTAGACTGCTACACATTAATCAAAATGTCTACATGTTAATCTTTAGAATACAGGAGAACAAAGTGGACACAAGTGTGCTATCGTTTAAATATTAAAATACCTAAAACAGTTTAGGTACACACTTAGAATGAAATGATTTTCATTCATTTCATTTCATTTACAAAAGAACCAAATGAAATGCAGGAGGAAATGCCACAACAGGACATGTCGGTTCCTTTGGAATATTAGGTAGATGGTATTTATAATTTCCAGGCAAATTTGTGCAAGCCAAGTCATCAGCCAAGCATTTGTTGACATTGCACAGTGATTTGTGTAAATCAAAGCAAGAACACCTCTGTTCAGACAATAAATTCCTCCAGAGGTTGATTAGAATCAGAGAATTTTTAAAGAGGATTAGAAGACAATTTTCAGCAGGAGGCAAATTGGCATATAAAAATATAGTCATTAAGATTCTCTAGGGATGAATAAGAGTTAGACGAACTAGAAGAAAGAAGGCGTCTGATCTCTGCTAAGAGGCTTCAAAATTAAATGCCACAACCAAAGATTGAGTGCTTTATCTGTAATTTTTTCTCTAATAGGTTTATTTCCAATGAAACAATCTATAAGTTCATTTATGCTAAAATGAGAAAAAGATGCATTTTTGTCCAAATGGGCACATTTGATTATAAGAAACTTAGAATTTTGACTATTTTTTTTTAGACAAAATGAACTATATTTAACATTTGAAACTAATGAATGACTGTTAAGTCTCTCCAATGACATGGGAACAGGAATTGCCAACACCCCTTGTTCACCCTCTACCCTATCTCAGTCTTTCTTCCCTGATATACACAAAGACAATTAAGGGAGACATCCATAGGTTGTCTTTCATGCACTCATTCAGACTGTTGCTTATAAAAATCCCATCTTTGGGGACTTACCCGGTGGTCTAGTGGTTAAGTCCTTGTCTTCCAAAGAAGAGGATGTGGGTTTGATCCCTGGTTGGGGAGCTAAGATCCTACATGCCTCCTGGCATAAAAAAACCAAAACATAAAACAGGCGCGATGTTGTAACAAATTCAATAAAGACTTTAAAAATGGTCCACATAAAAAAAAATCTTTAAAAAAAACCTCATATTTGGGGCCACCTCTACTCCACAAGTGTTCTTTTAGTTTTCTCTACCAGGCTTGGAATTCTCTCGAATCTCCTCTGTGAATTGCTATTAGGAAGGCCTCTGAGTTACTCCCCTCTGCTATTCTCTAACCTCGCCTTCACATTGGCAGCACCAAAAAACACAGGAGGGAAGGAACAGGTGAATGTTCGCTTTCCTTCTCTAGTGCTTCCAAAAGAGGTGCCTCAGCAGCAGGTTTTAAAGGTAAAATGTTGTCTGTTGACGTATCAGTTGTTAAAAGGAGAGGAGGTGAGAGGAAGCAATCTGAATGTGATTCTTCAACCCACTTAGAAGGGAGTGTGGGGGTCTTGCCTTTGTATATGCAGGGACCACCGTGGGCGAGCATCACACCCACCCTTCCCTGGGCCCTGGGAGCCCACCCCTTCTCAGGCTCTCTCTCCCCACCTCTCCCCCAGCGCAGCTCGGGCTCATCCCCCTGATGCTGGATTCTGGCTTCTCCTCCGAGCAACACCACCTTTCTATCATGTTCCTCTAAGCTGCTAGTTCCCAGATGTGAGGGTATACCTGATTTGGGAAGGGCTAGGTGAGGAGCAGCAGTCTAGTTAAGCAGGACTGAGAGTTATCCTCCCAAGTTCCAACAAAATGACAGAGGACACACTCAGGTACCCACTTCCCTGGAGGAATGTGATTTCACTTTAAACCACCTGTGAGTCCCCTTCTTTCATTTATTAAGGACCTTCCCTCTTTTGCTGGCTTTTGTTTGTTTCCTCCCTAGCTGCACTTACTGCACCCTGGATCTCAGGTGTGATGTTTGCTCCTGGTTTGGACCTGCTGTTACATCCACGTTTCACAGTGTACTCATCTGCTCAAATATCCAGTGGGAAACGGTTTCACAAACAGAAGTGTGATATTTCATTTCGTTCAGAAGAATGTTATTGGCATTGTTAGACTCAAAATAACATTATACCTGGAGGAAAATGCCTACCTATGTAACCACATGCCCGTGAAATATTCCATATTTTTTCATACAAGTTCCTTTATTTTCTGACTTCAAAGTTAGTATATTTCAATACTTGGGGATGAAAAGGTGACAGGTCATTTTTGATGTTCTCTTTAGAAACTTTTCTCCATTTACTATGTTGGCTCAGATCTGCAAATTGTCCATTTATTTGTTCAACAAGTGAATGTTTCATGACTGTCTAGCAAGTGGCATGTAAGTGCTAGACACTTGCAGGTTTGGGGACAGAAGGAGAGAGGGATGGGCCTGAGAGAGGAGACGGGACCTAAAGACATTAGTTGTGCTGTGGAGGACTCATAATTTAACACGTCATAGGGCAGTGAAGAAATGGACATATAAATAAATCATTCAACTTCAACTCATTAAGTGTTGCAATAAAAGTAGATATAAAGTCCTGAGGCCGTAATTATCAGGGAATGACCAACTATGGCTCAAGGAAGCAGGAAATGCCTCATAGACTAGCCTAATAATTACGATGCTTCTGCTGTACTTGGCATCATTGTTGAGGGTTGATGCCCAACCTAAAACCCCATGACCTCATCGTTTCACTTGCCTGTGACTCTTCTGGGAGAAGATGATGAAGGCCGGAAGGAGAAAGGACTTTGGCCACCCTTCTCTCCCAGGACGGCAACCACATCTTAATTTTATTACCCTTCTGACCATCTTATGGTCAAAAAGAAAGAGTATGCCTGAGGTGGCTGTTGGCAGTCAGGCTTAGCACCCAAGAAGGGGATCTTGGATCCCTGACTTGGTGCCCAGTATAGACCTGGAGGAAAGTTTGAGGAAGTGGAGAAAGCAATGTTCATCTGGTCAACCCTTTTTTTCTTTATTCCCTTCAGTGCTTGGATTATGTGTGTACAATGCTTGCCCGAGGTGACTGACTCAGAGTGACTGCAGGGGAGCCTGTGCTCTCTTGCTAGAATCGGAAGCTTGCCCTACATGCATCATCAATCTGTCATTGGAACTTTAGTTAAAAAAAAAAAAAAAAGGCATTTTTTAGGCTGCAGTTTTTCCTGAATTAGTCTTTTTAAAATATTGTACCCATGCCGAAAAATCTTACATCGGGCTGCAGACATCACAATGCACGTGAAGGCAATTTATCAGCCGCTAAATTTCGAATGACTCAATCAATCAGTATTGTCTTTGGCTGTAGAGACCCCACTTTGAAGTCATCATCAACCATGCATATTTAAGGTGGTAGGATAGAAATATCATTTTGCAAACAAATTTGAAAGAGACTCTTTTTTCTCTTGTCTCTCTTGTGATGAGAAGGTGGTCACACACCTGCTAGCCAGGCCTCAGGGCTTTTACTCTTTTTCAAGCATTTTCAGGAGTGAAGCACAGCAGATTTCCCCTGGAATTGGCTTTTCAGCAATCCTTAACACCTACCGTGGCTTGCAGGGGCTAGATTCTGAGCCGCATTTTTTCCGATGGAAGATATAAAGTTTATCTTTCCAAACAAAGGACAAGTGTTTATCACATTTATATTTGGTCTTCCATTTGTCTTTCAATACATTTTCAATCTCTTTCTTTAATCAATCCAAATTGTTTATTTCCCTCCGAAAGGAAGATAAATGCCATACCTAGCTTGTCTTGTTGAAGCTTGTCTCTTTGCTGCTAACAGTACTTCGATTGTTAACAGAGGTTGACGTTTCCACATGTCGTGTTTTTTTTGTTTTTTTTTTTTAACTCACAGACCACAGTGCTTAACATAGTAAAATAACCGCTGTAGCTCTTCAGGAAATGAAGACCATTAGTGAAATTTCTTTCATTATAAAGAACAAATAAAAAAGAAAAAGCGTATCATTTTAATTTTATTGTCTGAATTCAGAGATTCTTCACTTCTTAAATCCCAACAAAAGTATTTTTGAAAACTGTAATCCCAATTAACCTATATTTTATTTACTTTGGCTCATGTATAACACCTAAAGTGATAATGTGTCAGCTGTCAGGATTTCTGATTTACTTTTCATTATATTGTACTTTTTAGCCACTGGCAAAAAAAAAAAAATTCTTTATTCCTTACATAGTTAGAATTTTTTAAAAAGTAGACTCAACATCCAAGAGCTAGAAAACTCTACCTGTTTCTTTTCTCTCTGTATTCTGTCTCCTTGTTACTTGTCTGCCTTTTCAGTGACTGCTTTTAAGGAAGTTCAATAAGCATTCAATTTTTTTTCTTAGGCACTAAGAATTAACTTTGTAACAATTAATTTCAGTTTTTCCTTCTTAAAGTCACATGCTAAGTAACATCCTTCAGAAGACACTATTTTAATCTTTTTCCCTTTTCTCCCCTATACTTACTATTATGCATATTGTGCTCAGCTGTGTCCGACTTTAAGCTGTGACCCCCATGGACTGTGGCCCGCCAGGCTGCACCGTCCATCTAATTTTCCAGGCAGGCATACTGGAGTGGGTTACCACTTACTACTCTAGGGGATCTTCCCGACCTAGGGAAGAACTCCGCCTAGGGATGAAACTCGAATCTCTTATGTCTGTCTCCTGCATTGGCTGGAGGATTCTTTACCACTAGCACCATGTGGGAAGCCCATTTTGCATATTGCTGCTGCTGCTGCTGCTAAGTAGCTTCAGTCGTGTTCGACTCTGCACAACCCCATAGACGGCAGCCCACCAGGCTCCCCATTCCCTGGGATTCTCCAGGCAAGAACACTGGAGTGGGTTGCCATTTCCTTCTCCATTTTGCATATTAAGCAGGTATAAATTATGTGCTATATGGCAATCTGTCATTATTTCCATGGATGATACCCTAGACTGGGAATTGGAAGAAAAAGTATTTTTATTCCCATCAACAATTCCTACCACAACTACAACTCTGAATCACTATACTGTATATCCTGTAGCCATTTTGGGGGGGAAGAGGGGGACACACTGTACAGCATGAGTCATCTTAGTTCCCTGACCAGGGATTGTCCCTGGGCCCCCTGCAGTGGTAGACCAGTGTACTGACCGCTGGACCACCCGAGAATCCCTGTAACTGTTTTTATCTGGATCTCAGTCTATGACCAACCTAGACAGCATATTAAAAAGCAGAGACATTACTTTGTCAACAAAGGTCCCTCTAGTCAAAGCTATGTTTTTTTCAGTAGTCATGTATGGATGTGAGAGTTGAAGGCCGAGCACCAAAGAATTGATGCTTTTGAACTGTAGATTGGAGAAGACTCTTGAGAGTCCCTTGGGCTGCAAGGAGATCCAGCCAGTCCATCCTAAAGGAGATCAGTCCTGAATGTTCATTGGAAGGACTGATGTTGAAGCTGAAACCCCAATACTTCGGCCACCTGATGCAAAGAACTGACTCAATGGAAAAGACCCTGATGCTGGGAAAGATTGAAGGTGGGAGGAGAAGGGGACAGCAAAGGATGAAATAGTTAGATGGCATCACTGACTCAATGGACATGAGTTTAAGTAAACTCCGGGAGTTGGTGATGGACAGGGAGGCCTGGCGTGCTGCAGTCCATGGGGTTGCAAAGAATGGGACATGACTGAGCAACTGAACCGAACTGAACCATTAGTAAAAATGATATCACTTCTTTGGTGGCTGTGTCAGTAGAGCCAATGGTTCAAACGTAAAGGCAATAACAGATTATACCCGGTGATCCTTGGAGAGCTGTTCTGTGTGAAATTAGAAACTGTCTCTATTTTTGGCCAACACAGATATTAGTACAGGAGCACTTCATAATATTTCAGACTTTATTTTGAAACCCCTTTCTCATTATCTCCAATTTGCTTCCTTTTCCCTGGGAACATGTATGTAGGGTCTTGTTCCTAGTCTCCCCAGGTACAAGAGAGCACCATAAATAGATAACTTGATAAACTAATTTGAGCATTGATATTAATGACCTCTTTCCCTACCCATAAAATGCCTGCATTTTAACCAAGCTTTTTGAATTTCAAATCAGATGAATGATCAGTGAGAGTTAGATATTCATATCCAAGTGTTTATTCCATAGAATCTTGAACACTTTAAGCCTTTAAAAGGACTGAAGAGATAGAGTCTAGGAGGAGCTCATATCCACGACCCTCAGAAACTGCTACATTTGATTTTTCTTCTTTATCTCTATTCATTCCATAGTTATTGTTTCTACATTGTGTCTGGCATTATTCAAGGTCGATAGTAAGGAACAAGATAGTAAGCTTAAAAATATAAGAGGTTTTCCACCCTGATATATCAGAGTCCAGAGAAACCAGAAACTACTCAAGTTCCATTTATTTTCCTGTCCCAACATCATAATGTGAGTTTTGTCCTCATGGTCCTAAAATGTTGCGTTTCACCTCGTATCCCGACATCATCCATAAGTACAAGCAGAAAAAAAGAAAGAGCAAGGCAAAGTGCAAAAGGCAAAGACACGTGTCAACCAATTTTCTCTTAAACGAATTGTTTTTGTAAGCCTCCCTAGGAGACTTCTGATGAACTCTTAACGATCAGAATGACCACTAGGTCACATGACCACTTCTAAACAGACGCTAATAACTGGTCACATTATCACACCGAACACAATTTAGGTTGTGTTATTATGAAAGATGATTTGAGTGAATTTCTTATGAGAAACTAACCATGCTTGCCACAGGGATCTAAGTAGTTTGAAAGCAGGGGAAGGGTCAATCTTTTTTTTTTTAATCATTAAAAAATGAAGTATAGTTAATTTGCAATTTTGTGTTAGTTTTAAGTGTAGAGCAAAGTGATTAGTTACGTATATATTCTTTTTCAGATTCTTTTTTATTATAGGTTATTATAAGATATTGAATATGGTTCCAGGCCAATCTCACAAAGTAATATTATTACTAATACTAAGAAGTGGCCAGGCCAAAGCAAGAGTTCAAGCTGGAAGAAAAAAAAAAAAACAAACACCTGGAATGAAGGTCATCTCTGAGATAAGTTGGAACTTGGTACTTTAAAGTGTGTAAAGGAGAATAAATTGAAACTAATGCTGACAGAAAGAGAGAAGGATAGCTCTTTATTAATTCAAGAAGGATAAGCAGACTTTCATGCAACATTAAGACTTTTAGATTTGAATCCATGAACCCTAGAAATTATTAGCATACTTTAATGGTGAATTGACTTCATGAGTTTTACCTTTTTAGAACACTCTGGATTTTTCCAGTGGGAACTAAAGAGAATGCAAGGGAATATGGAAACATCATGTTTTTTTAACAGAGGAAAGAGGTGATGTTAGCCTGGACTAGGCTGGAAGCAGGGGAGTGAAGAATGGTGGAATTCTTTAGGATGACTGGATTAAGTAATTATTTTGATGTGATCTATGGGAGGGAGAGGATACTTGTGTGAATGAGCACGAAAAGCCCAAAGTGGCCCCAGGTTGTTGATCCAGGAAAATAACAACGGTGTTGTGTGCTGAGATGTGGAATGCAGCCTTTGGGGGCGGGGGGTGGGAAATAATAATGAGTTCCATCCTTGACATTGGTGTTGGAGATGTCTGCTGGATATTCAAGAGGGGTTGGCTAGTTTGACATTAGGGTCTAGAACTCAGGAGGGAACTCTAAGAAGAAGATACAGGTGAAGATGCTTTGGATAGAAAGATCATAACGGAAGCCATGGGAAGGGATGAGAAGGTTCCAAAAGAGTGGGCAGAGTGAGAAGCCCAAGACAGAACTCCTGTTTGGGGACTGAGGAAGTAGTAAAGTTGGTGGCTGGAGGAATGAAGAGAAATTGAAAAGGCAACTTCAAAGGGAGACTAGAGATGTGAGATCGAGTTTCCAAATGAATAACGTGATCATGTCTTGTTCTATGTGCAGACATGCGAATGTCGCAGGAGCTTTCTTGAATTGTTAGGCAGTACTGACCCAGCAGGGTAGAGGCATCTGCCATGCCTGGGCAAAGCTGGGCAGAGTGCAGGCCAGCACAGTTAGTTCCCACCCAGGTAGAATATTAGATACTGAAAGTGTATCTACATATCTTCAGTTCCATCAGCAGAGAGATAGGCGGGTCCGCAAGAAAGCTAAGAAGCAGCCCAGTGGAGCTTGTGTCAGATGCCTTTGGCCTATCCCTTCTATTTCCTTACTCCTGTTTCAGCTCCTATTTTATGTCTAGCTACAGAAAATTCTCTCAGTTAAAAATAAGACAAACTCTAACTACAGTTATTTTGCTGTTTGTTAAAAAAAAAAAAAAAGTGTGATTTTTGCCAAAGTCTTTAAAAGAACTTTAAATTGGAAATTGAACAATAGATTCATTTAATTTTAAATTAGTAAGCAAGAACTGCAGGTTACTGAGGCAGTGGAAATGCTGACAACAACTTTTCAAATAATGCTGGGAAGATTGGGTGAGAACGTGTGATAAATGTCCCTCTGCAGCCTCCCCACTTATCTAAAGGATGGTCTTTGAATATACATAGTGCTAAGGGTTCTATACACATCTGCAGCTTTGGGTATTATTTTTAAGCTCTCTCTATAGACTGTCCCTTCCTTGCTTCTCCAGTCTGGCTCCCACATCCCCATCTCTTTGTCTCAAGATCCCCAAATGCCAGGAGAACATTCTCCTGGTGTCCTTCTCTTCTTTCTAGCCTCTTGACCCCTTGCCAGGATTTCTCACTCTTCCATGCTCTGAGGATGCTTCTGTTATGTGATAGACAGGCAGACACTGGGTGGTAGCTTACAATGATTTACGAAGCACAAGGAATCTCAGCCTTGGGGCATCTAGATATGACAGCTTGGAGTGGAGAGGGGAAGTCTTAGTTGCTGAGAAATTGTATCAGAAGACTTTGCCTTTATATGTGTGGAGAATTTGTGTGTGAAAGGGAAAAATGGGAGCTAGGTTGGCATGGGTGGGACTGGTTTTTGCCAGTTGTTGTCGTTTACTCGTTTAGTCGTGTCCAACTCTCTGTGACCCCGTGCACTGCAGCACGCCACACTTCCCTGTCCTCCACTATCGCCCAGAGCTTGTTCAAATTCATGTCCATCAGACGGGAGATGTCGCACAATCTCCTCCTCTTCTGCCCTCTTCTCCTTCTCCTCTTGCTTTCAATTTTTCCTAGCATCAGGGTGCTGATCCTGGTGCCAGACAGACCAAGATACCAAAAAGTACATGGTTTCAGATTTTACATATTAGACTCAGAGTTTGGATACTGGAATACAGAAAAACAATCCGTAAAACACTGGTTTGCATTAAAGTAAATTTTAATTTTCGTCATTAATGCAAATCTCTCTTAACAGGTATGTCTAATAATTAGTATGAGACGTGTGCATATCCTACTGTACAGAGATAGGCACACATATTTAACACATTTGAATTGAATACCCACACACATTGTACCCCTTTAGCCAACTAAGAAATTTCATATCAGCTGGAACTGCTACCTCCTTCTCTTTCACCCATCAGTCATTTTCTTTGACCATTGTCATCCTTAAACATCTAGTGTGACATTATATATGGGAGTCTCTGAAGTGGTATGCCCGCCTCATGTTAGTAGGTCCATAACTGTAGAGTGTGGGTAAGATGTTGCTCTTTTATTTTTGTAAATTGAATTGCTTGAAATGGTAGTATAGAAGTTAAAAATGAATCATGGAATTCCTTATTGTCATCTCACACAACCTAAGTGAGAAACCATTTACAATGTAGAAAGAATTCAGAGGGAATTCCTCCTCCTCTCCAGAATGCTTGCCGTGGAGTGAACCCTATTTGCCTTTTGAAAGCCAATCTTTCAACTGCACTCATCTGTGACAATAAATTTAACGCTTATACCAACGAAGAGAGCAGAGAGAGAAAGATGAAACCCTTTGCCAGAGCTTGGCTGGACAGCTGTTATTTTTTGTTAGGGATATAAGAGTTTATAAGAAAATGCCCCTCAAAGGATGGAGTGCTTATATATACATTCTTTGCTTTTACAGAAAAACCCATCGACAGAATCCTGTGAATGTACACATACAGAAACATATGTGAACACAAAGGGCGATATTTAAAATCCTCTAAAGTCAGAATAGTGCAATCAAGACTGTATTCTTCCATTTCCCTTTAAAAAGTCATTTATTTTGTTGCTGTTTTTCCAAAATAATAAGGCCACAACCTTGAATCTTTCAACCAGAGAAGATCTGTAACTCCTCTCTTATGTGGAATGGTGATCTTCATCTCCAAGGGGACTGGAACCAAAGCTTTAGCCTGTTTAACCTCTGGGTGCTTTTAAAATGTGCAGATTTCCAAGCCTCTGCCAGGATTTTGTTTAGCAGACCAGAATGGACACAGAAATCTGCCTGTTTAACAAACAAACCAGTAGATTTTAATGCAGGGAGTTTAGGGAATCACGCCAAGTAAACACTGCCCTGGGGCTAATCTTGCTATTAATTAGCTATTGTCAGCTAAAAGTGTTTCTTCACTGGAGATGAGAAAAAAAAAAAAACCCTCAAACTCAAAGCTTCAGCAAAACTTTCAAATTGCAGATCATTTTCTAATTTTTTTCCTCTAAATTTCAAGACTGCTATTCCAGATAATATTATTCTCATACAATAATCAAATATTTTAATTCTTTATTTCACTTAGAAAGAACCGCTAAAAGATTAATTATCAGCAAGTAAGACTCAGTTTGTACCTTCTCACTCTAGTTTCAAGACTCGACACACACCTACAGCTGATGTTCAGATTAATGACTAGAATTCTGAGATATCCTGGCAACTAAAACATTGTGGGTGGCCTTATTTCCTTAGACTAAATTCTGAAAAGTGGAATTTCAGGGTCAGAAGCTCATGCTTAATCTAAAGGTTTTGTTTGTATTGCCAAACCTCAAAATTGAGAAGTAATATTAACACATAAGGAAATTGAACATGTAAATGCTTACAATGTGCCAGGTAGTACCTCTCAATCTTCACTACAACATGACTAATTTAATTTTATCAGTATATCCATTTTAAAGTTGGTAAAAAAATGGGGGTTAAAGGACATAAGATCATGCAGTTCAGTTCAGTTCAGTCGCTCAATCATGTCTGACTCTGCAACCCCATGAACCGCAGCACACGAGGCCTCCCTGTCCATCACCAACTCCCGGAGTCCACCCAAACCCATGTCCATTGAGTCGGTGATGCCATCCAACCATCTTATCCTCTGTCGTCCCCTTGTCCTCCTGCCCTCAATCTTTCCCAGCATCAGGGTCTTTTCCAATGAGTTAGCTCTTTGCATCAGGTGGCCAAAGTATTGGAGTTTCAGCTTCAACATCAGTCCTTCCAATGAACACCCAGGACTGATCTTTAGGATGGACTGGTTGGATCTTCTTGCATTCCAAGGGACTCTTAAGAGTCTTCTCCATCACCACAGTTCAAAAGCATCAATTCTTTGGCACTCAGCTTTCTTTATAGTCCAACTCTCACATCCATACATGACCACTGGAAAGACCATAGCCTTGACTAGACAGACCTTTGTTGACAAAGTAATGTCTCTGCTTTTTAATATGCTGTCAAGGTTGGTCATAAATTTCCTTCCAAGGAGTAAGCATCTTTTAATTTCATGGCTGCAGTCACCATCTGCAGTGATTTTGCTGCCGCTAAGTCGCTTCAGTCGTGTCCGACTCTGTGCGACCCCATAGACGGCAGCCCACCAGGCTCCCCCGTCCCTGGGATCCTCCAGGCAAGAACACTGGAGTGGGTTGCCATTTCCTTCTCCAATGCATGGAAGTGAAAAGTGAAAGTGAAGTCGCTCAGTCATGTCCGACTCTTCTCGACCCTATAGACTGCAGCCCACCAGGCTCCTCCGTCCATGGGATTTTCCAGGCAAGAGTACTGGAGTGGGGTGCCATTGCCTTCAGCCCAGAAAAATAAAGTCTGACCCTTTATTTATGTATAAAGATGATACAACCAGTAAGTAAAAAAAGCAGAAGTGGGATTTAGGTAAGATGGTAAAGAATCTGTCTGCAATGCCAGAGATCGGGGTTTGATCCCTGGGTCAAGAAGATCCCCCTGGAGAAGGGATTTTCTGGTACTCTTGCCTGGAGAATCCCATGAACAGAGGAGCCTGGCAGGCTACAGTCCACAGGGTTGCAAACAGTAGGACACAACTTACTAACACTTTCTCTTTCAGAGCCAATTAAGTGTTGGGGTAGTTTCAGGTGGACAGCAAAGGCACTCAGCCACACATGTACATGTATCCCTTCTCCCCCAAACTCCCCTCCCATCCACCTGACACTGCGCTCTTGTTGCTAACCACTCAGCCCCCTGCCTTTGAAAAGTTGTGCCAATTAACACTGTCATCAGAAGTATATGAGAATTCCTGCACCCTAACCAACCCACAGACCACCTTACCTGCCTCCTGAGAAATCTGAATGCAGGTCAAGAAGCAACAGTTAGAACTGGACATGAAATGACAGATTGGTTCCAAATCGGGAAAGGAGTACGTCAGGGTTGTATACTGTCACCCTGCTTATTTAACTTCTATGCAGATACATCATGCAAAATGCTGAGCTGGATGAAGCGCAAGCTGGAATCAAGATCGCTGGGAGAAATATCAATAACCTCAGATATGCAGATGACACCATCCTTATGGCAGAAAGCGAAGAGGAACTCAAAAGCCTCTTGATGAAAGTGAAAGAGAGTGAAAAAGTTGGCTTAAAATAAATAAATCCAATATGAAAAAAAAAAAAAAAGTTGGCTTAAAGATCAACATTCAGGAAACTAAGATCATGGCATCCATCCCATCACTTCATGGCAAATAGATGGGGAAACAGAGATTTTTTTTTTTTTTGGCTCCCAAATCACTGCAGATGGTGACTGCAGCCATGAAATTAAAAGACGCTTGCTCCTTGAAAGAAAAGTTATGACCAACCTAGACAGAATATTAAAAAGCAGAGACATTACTTTGCTAACAGAGGTCCATCTAGTCAAAGCTATGGTTTTTCTAGTAGTCATGTATGGATGTGAGAGTTGGACTGTAAAGAACGCTTAGCATTGAAGAATTGATGCTTTTGAACAATGGTGTTAGAGAAGACTCTGGAGAGTCCTTTGGACAGAAAGGAGATCCAACCAGTCCATCCTAAAGGAAATGAGTCCTGAATATTCATTGGAGGGATTGATGCTGAAGCTGAAGCTCCAATACTTTGGCCACCTGATGTGAAGAACTGACTCATCGGAAAAGACCATGATGCTGGGAAAGATTGAAGGCGAGAGGAGAAGGGGACTACAGGGGATCAGATAGTTGGATGGCATCACTGACTCGATGGACATGAGTTTGAGTAAACTCCTAGAGCTGGTGATGGACAGGGAAGCCTGGTGTGCTGCAGTCCATGGGGTCACAAAGAGTCGGATATGATTGAGTGACTGAGCTGAACTGACTGAACCCAGGGTATTACTTTTCTTTTTAAATTACCAGTTCAGTGGGAACAATCACTGGTTTAAAGAATGAACTATCTTTTTTGGACAATAGTTCTTGAATTCAAATTATACCCATCCAGCTCCATTTCAGTCGCTTAGTTATGTCTGACTCTCTGCAACCCCATGAACCACAGCATGCCAGGCCTCCCTGTCCATCACCATCTCCCGGAGTTTATCCATATGCAGAGATTAATACTGCACCCAAGTATTTTGTGCTGTGTAGTTGCTCACTGAAGCCAGGTTACCATTTTTCTCTGTAGTACTTGGTAATAAACTGTTCTTGGACCCTTTCTCATGCCATGCTTAGTTGAACATGCACCATGGTGTGTGTGCACTATCATGTCTGACTCTTTGCGGCACCATGGACTGTAGCCAGCCAGGCTCCTCTGTCCATGGAGTTTTCCAGGCAAGAATACCAGAGTGGCATCTGGTATCTAGTGGAGTGGCATCCTACTCAAAGGCTTCTTCCTGATGCAGGGATTGAACTCCTGTCTCTTTTGTCTCCTGCATGGGCAGACAGATTCTTTACCACTAGCCACCTGGGAAGCCCCTTAATTGGTTTTAATATAATCTGTTTATGTATGATGTCTAAGCTCAATTTCTTCGGACATAGATTTGATTCTGCTTTGAATATGCAAAAATGTAATAAGCAGGACAATTAAAAAGAAAACAAAACAACTTTAGTTAAACAGAATGAGGAAGTACATACATCAGGTATAGGGTTTGTGTATTATAGCAGCCGAGTCCTAAATTTAGTCCTGAGTTCATAACCAAGGAAACACAAAGATTCTGATGTTTCGATTGTCCTCCCCAAATGGAAGCCGGGAAGTTCTTCTGGAGAACACACTTGCTGGCATTAAAGTCAGGGATATCAGATAAAACAATGGATGATGACTTTATACTACAGAGTTAGCCATCCGTATGTCTTGTTTGGAAAAATATCTGTTTAGTTCTTTTGCCCACTCTTTGACTGGGTTGTTCGTTTTTCCGGTATTGCGCTACATGAGCTGTTTGTATATTTTGGAGATTAATTCTTTTTCAGTCATTTTGTTTGCTGTTATTTTCTTCCTTCTGAAGGCTGCCTTTTCACCTTGCTTACTGTTTCCTTCCTTGTGTAAAAGCTTTTAAGTTTAATTAGGTCCCATTTGTTTATTTTTGTTTTTATTTCCATTACTCTGGAAGGTGGGGTCATGGAAGATCTTGCTGATTTATGTCAGAGAGTGTTCTGCCTATGTTTTCCTCAAAGAGTTTTATAGTTGCTGGTGTTACATTTAGATCTTTAATCCATTTTACACTACAGAGCTGCAAGCAGAAATAGTCCTCAAATGAATATTTTTTTATATGTGACTGTAAATAGATATACTTTTAATTACAACTATACTTATCAAAATTGTCCTATAAAAGTTTGAGAACATGAGGTGATAACTACTCCAAGTGGGAAATAATTCTCAAGGGACTCTTTCTGCATGCTTTTATACTATCGATTTTCTAGCCACAAATGTCCAGTATTCCACAATCTAAGCTGTTGTTGGGTATGAATAAGACACTGAAAATTATCTTATGGGGGTTATTCATGGTTCAAAGCATTATTTCTTGGTTATTAGTAATAATAATAAATTTTGTCCACATTTTGGATACTGGCAGTGATTGACCAGCCACCTGCTTCCATTCCCTGAGTTCATAATTCTGACACTCCAAACTGAGCTACACTCTTGCAGAAAATGATAAAATAGTCCTGTCTAGTAGGGCTTTTATTCTTAATGGGATTGTAATAAATGGGTCTTTTGGGTTTTATTCACTGTTTTACTGCAGCTCCTTTTCCTGGAACTTTAGCGCAGGTGAACTTGTGCTGAGGACCATGTAAGTGACAGAAAGTACCTTGTGCTCAGAATCACCCGTCCAACCCACCCTACTGTCTTTTCAGTAAATGTGTATATTTTGAATAAGTCGTCCCTTAAGATGGGGGCTTCCCTAGTGGTTCACTTGGTGAAGAATTTACCTGCAATGCAGGAGACCTGGTTCGACTCCTAGGTCTGAAAGATCCTCTGGAGAAGGGAATAGCTATCCACTCCAGTGTTCTTGCCTGGAGAATCCCAGGGACAGAGGAGCCTGGTGGGCTGCCGTCTATGGGGTCGAACAGAGTTGGACACGACTGAAGCGACTTAGCAGCAGCAGCAGCCAGGTGCATCCAGAGTTCATGCTGACAAGCTGCATATTCAAAAGCTGCCCATTTCTTTCATCTCCTTTTGCCTCATGTCTTGCCAGTTGCCATACATTAGCAAAGTTAGCACTTCTCACGCGTGGCAGAGTCCATTGAGTCCATGATGCCATCCATTTCACAGAAACTTCCTACCTGTTATTAAATAGATCCCTGCTAGGTTGACCTGACTAGTCTTCCAGACAGGTCCAGACATGTCAAATCTTAGGTTTAACCTAACTTAGGTTTAAACTGGGGTTCATACTACACTTATGTAAAAAATATGAAAAGTGAAAATAATCATATTTTCGGAGATATTCCTGTTGACTATTCTTGGTGGTGTCCCTTTTTCAACTTGAAAGGGAGATAAAGACTGCCCTCTAGGAAGTTAAATTGTAAGGTTGATTCCTTAACTGATCATCTCATATTGTAGGGAGAAAGGAGAATGGCTTTTGAGTCTGGAAGACTGTAACTCTATTTTGGGTGTTAGCATGTTTAAGGGAAGAGTAGTACTCTTGCTTGGAAAATCCCATGGACAGAGGAGCCTGGTAGGCTGCAGTCCAAGGGGTCATGAAGAGTTGGACACGACTGAGCGACTTCATTTTGACTTTTCACTTTCATGCATTGGAGGAGGAAATGGCAACCCACTCCAGTGTTCTTGCCTGGAGAATCCCAGGGATGGGGGAGCCTGGTGGGCTGCCGTCTATGGGGTCGCACAGAGTCAGACACGACTGAAGCGACTTAGCAGCAGCAGCAGCAGCAAGGATTTCTATCAAAAGAGAGGTCAGGGAATAGTGGAGGCCTAGAAAAATGGAAGTAAAAGAAGCAAATGATGGCCAAGCCAGCCGATCACTCTCAAAGGGAGAAGAGTCTTCAGCTATTCCTATCCTATTAGAAAGGGCATCCCTAATAGGGTGGGTTGCAGAATGTCTTTCTGCATGGACTATTTGAATCCCATTGGCAACACCATCCACTTGTGAGATTGATGAATCAGACGATCATGTCTCATGGCATAAATGTTTAGTTCAGTTCCTTTCCCTCATTCTGATCCATGTACTTTGACATTACAATTCTTCCTACTGTTACTGTTGTAGCCACGCGTTCCGGGAAACAAACTCACTCAGAAGGACAATGCAGATAGTGGAGCGCAGTTTATTACACGGCGGGCCCAAGGCAGGGTCTGCTCTTAGCCAAGGACCCCGACCGACTTTTGTGAAAACCTTATATACTTTAAGTGTACTGCTCAAGCCCACATCCCCAAATTCCTTAAACCTAGTCTGGAAAGTGTTAAAGAGAGCTACAGTCAGGTTACAGCCATGATTCATAATCAGAAGGGTTAGCTGGTTATACATTGTGGCCTACACCAGTGGGTGCCGTAAAGATTACAAAGGCGATTGACTACGTAGGGGATTATTACATTCTTTTTGGAGACGAGAAATCTTGGTATGGAATCTGGTGTTTATCAGTCCAGGAGGCCAGTTTGGCCCTAGGTATGTTATCCCCATGGCTACCAGGCACATAGTCCAAAGTTCACTGAAAGTGCAAGATGGAGTTTCCTTCTTCAAGAAGGAGTGAGCTTGGCCTGTTCCTTTCCTCCCTCATCACTTCTCCGATTGGTCCTTTTGAATGCTTATTGTGTGATATCATTCAAATATATTCTCATTTAATTTTTAGACCGACTCCATGAAGTGGGCTATAGTCCACAGGGTTGCAAAGAGTCAGATACGACTGAAGTGAATAGCACACAGGCATGCACAACGGGACATTAATTTCTCATAAAATAACTGAATTCTTCTTTGAAGACTAAGTGAATTACAAGCATCAAACACTGTACATTCATTTGGGCCAAACAGTGGCCTGCATTTCCAAAATATTAATTACGCTTTTTTCTCTTAAAAAAAAGAGATTTTTTTAGACTAAAAGTTTTGCTTCTCTTCTTGGATATTATTTATTGTTTTAATAATGGTAGAAAAGCACATAGAGTATAAATAATCAAAAGCTCATTTACTATTGAAATTGGACCAGTGTGTCTAAGATTTATTGTTTTCCCTCTCTAAAGTCCGCATTTTTCTCTTCTTTGGCTGATGGTCCCTTTCTGTCTCCACACACTTCATGATTATTTTGCTTTTATTTCCTGTACAAGGTTAAAATTGATTTTTCAGAACTTCCAATAACAATTTATAAAGGATATAACTCCAAAGATGGCATTTCCAACCGAAGTGCTTAGCTTATATCTGTTAATTTAATATCTCAAACTCCATTCTTTAGTACAATAATTTATTTCTTAACAGAGGATATGTGAAGGACAAAAAGTATGCTAAGTTAAGTGGTACTATTTCTGCCAAAGTGTTCTCGAGACAGTCACATTATATATGGCATGTGAAAGCCACCACCATTAACTCAGAAGTGTTTTGATGTGAAGGCGGATCCCTTACTGACACATACTTAACATTTATGCACCATGCTCCTCCAAAATTCAAGAATTTGCTATCAATAATTTCCTAACAATAGTATATAGGATTTACTCTTTCATATGCAATATATGACTACCTGTGTATGATATGTGCATGTGTATGCTCAGCCTTGCTTGACTCTCTTGAGACCCCATGGACTGTAGCCCACCAGTCTTCTCTGTCCATGAAATTCTCCAGGCAAGAACACTGGAGTGGGTTGCCAGTTCCTTCCAGGAGATTTTCCTGACCCAGAGATCAAATGTGCATCTCTTGTGTCTCCTGCATTGACAGGAGGATTCTTTACCGCTGTGCCACCTGGGCAGCCCTATATGATATGACCTGTAAATTTTTAGTTGTACTTTGGTCATATTATTCTTTGAGGCCATTTGGATATGTTCATGATCCTTATTTTGACATCTTGATGGCTCCATACACATCATATTACTCCCATAAACTGCACATTGCTAAAAACTAGTATAATAAGAGAGGGAAACTTTCAAAATTTAGGAAAACACAATGTAAGAGGAGTATCATATATATATTCCAAAGATTTTTGAATCATCCTATTACATCAGCATTTTTTTGCTTTGGTGCATTGTCTTTCACGCAGGGTAACAATCATCGTCGTTCTTATTGTCAACTAATCAGATGGTTTAGGGACCCTGCAGCAACAACCAACATTAAAATAGTTTGGGGACTAAAATCCTAAGGATAAGTATCTGTGCCATTTTGCAGTGTTGTTAAGGAATAACTGCGCCTTATTTATTTATTTATTTTTTTATCGCTCTGAATAGCTGAGATATGTGGTTATCTGGCTTTAAGTCACCTATAGATCAGGACTTGTCTTGGTATCAGCGATGCCTGGCACTTGCCTCTCAGGCGGTATTGTAGGTGCTGCAAGAACATCAGCTGGGTAGATCTGGGAGAACAAGACTGCTGATGCTCTGCAGTTGAGTGGTACATAGAGTCAGCAGTTTTCTTCTTGAATATATCTTAGCAAGGCCGTCTAAGAGGTCTTTCCTAAGAGCCTTTCAAAGAAAGCTACAGCATTATTAAGCCCCAAATATTATCGTAGGTCCTGTTTTACTATTTGCCAAGAAAATAAGCAGTGCTTTAGCATAAATGCTACAATATGCTCAGGAATTTCTACAGTTCCTTTAAGATTTGTGTGGGGGTTTCATTAGAGTCCAGTAAGCTGGCTATACTACCTGCTTGGCTCTGTACCAGCAGGGAAACCTGTGAATGAAAAAACGAGCTCTTAATTTTAGGAAACAAGTACTTTCAAAAATAAGATATTATTGGCCCACTTTTGTACTCCGTTAAATTCCTTGAATCCTCTTGGTCTTTCCTCCCTTCCTTCAGTGGTTCCTAACTACTCTGATTTATGATGGTTCATCTTAAAATTTTTTGACTTTGTGATGGTCTGAAAGTAGTAGTTGTACTTCAAATTGTGAATTGTGATCATCCCCCCGACTAGCGCCACTTCGTCCCCTCCTCGGTCGTGATGCTGACTGCAGCAGCCACAGTGCCCAGGCCACCATTCACTCAGAGGAAGCGACGACACGACCATTCCGTACACACAGCCAGTCTGGTTCACTTTCAGCACAGCATTCAATAAAGCACAGGAGATGTTTTGTACTTTATTATGGAACAGACTTTGTGTTTTGCTGAACAGTAGGGTAATGGAAGTCTTCTGAACACATTTAATGTAGCCCCAAGTAAGCCATGATGTTCTGTAGGTTAAGTATGTTAAATGCAATTTTGACTTACAATATTTTCTTTTTTATTTCTCTTAGCTATGACTACCTTTTCCTAAAGTATTTATTTTCTGATTGATATACAGACAAAAACACTCTTTGAATTTTAAAAGAAAATCTGCCTTTTATTTTCAACTTACAATGGGTCTGTTGGGATGTAATGCCATTGTAAGTTGAAGAATATTTGTTCTTAATCTCGAGTGAATTGAAGATGAGGAAGTGAGGAAAACTGGTATTTTCTGAAGTGAGGAAAATTGGTATAACATGGTGGATTTTAAACCAAGTTGTTCTTTTTTATCTTGAAAGATTTTTCTTCATTCTGATATTGTGACCTTCCTACCATTTTGGCTAGAACTGTTTTTTGAGATATGATTGTCATTATAATGATTTTTTTTTTTAATTTTAAAAAATGTTCTTACCTGACAAAACTCTAGGTCAGTAACTCTACTGCTGCTGCTGCTGCTGCTAAGTCGCTTCAGTCGTGTCCGACTCTGTGCGACCCCATAGACGGCAGCCCACCAGGCTCCCCCGTCCCTGGGATTCTCCAGGCAAGAATACTGGAGTGGGTTGCCATTTCCTTCTCCAGTGCAGGAAAGTGAAAATTGAAAGTGAATTCGCTCAGTCGGGTCTAACTCTTCACGACCCCATGGACTAGCCCTACCAGGCTCCTCTGTCCATAGGATTTCCCAGGCAAGAGTACTGGAGTGGGTTGCCATTGCCTTCTCCAAGTAACTCTACATTCATCCCTAAATTCATATTTGAAACTTTATTGATCTATGAAATTCCAAGTCTGGCAGGCACAACTGTACGTAAAACCTATTTCTGTCCTTCCAGATTTCTCTGAAAGGAACACACTTGGCAGCAGAGATTATAAATGCTTTCAAGAATACGATAGATGATTTTTCACATCAAATAGGTGATAAGGCATCACTTGTCAAGTTTCCACTTGGCCATTATCTTTTATCCAACATCTACCCTCTACACACCTGGCTTTAGGTGTGGTTTTTTCTGGCTTCAGGGCTTCCATACTCATCCCCCAGAGAATCACCACATGGGTCAAACTCCAAGGGATGATGCTCATCAGATTGGTCTTCTTGTGGTTCTCATCTCATCTCATCTCAAGGTGTGATTTACAAATGCTATTGCTTGAGCCTGAATGTGACTCAGGCCACAGTTTAAGAGATGTTTTTAACACCTTCTTCCAATTTTGAAATAATTATCTGAATTGGGAGTTGAAGGATTACATCACAAGGTTTAGTTTTGAGTTGTGGTTTATGATGAATTGAGGCTATATATTTCTCTACTGTTTTCATCAGAAGAAGATCCCTTGGTAAATCTAATCATCTGCAGAAATATAAATGGTGGTTTTTAGTCCCAGATGTTCCATTAAGGTGTTGTTATATCTTTTCTCCACCTAGCTATTTAGTGTAATGCACAATAAAACAGATACAATGCAGAGTTTTGCCAAATGCCAGTTATGGAAGAAGACTCTGATATGAACAAAATAGAAAGAATTTATAAAGTCTGGGTGCAGAATGTTGTTTTCAGATATAAAATGTAACTCCTAAAGAGGACAGGCAGAAGGAGGCTATCTAATTTCAACTTTTGCATAGGTATTAAAAAGTAAAAAAGGTTATTCTGTTTACATACCACTGTGCCTTAAACATGAAAGACACTAAGTAATATCTTTGAATCACTGAACTCAAAGATGTCATCGGTTTTATTTGTATCAGTTTTATTTACCAATACCAACTATACAAGTATGTATTGTATAAAATCATACATTATTTTCTGTCAGTATGAGTCTGTAATTTGCCAAATGCTTAAAAGTCCATAAAGAAACAAAACATTATGCATTATCCATACTTCAAATAACTTTAAAGTAGTTTTATTATAGAAGTAAGTCATATATAATTTGGTATTCATCTTAATTTTTATCTGTATGTAATACTTAATATAGTAAGTATATAATACTTAAAGATAGCAATACAGAGAAGCAAATTTTGAAACAAATTTAAAATTCTCTAGACTCCTACACACCAGGAAAACTTAGTCTTTCAGTTTTTTTTTCTATCCATATTTTAGAGTCTATACAATCAAATAGCAGAATATATAGAGCTAACTTTCAAAATTCAAGACAGTTTATCATTGTGGAAAGAGTTGCAGAATGAAAGAAAGAGGCCCCGAGACCTAGCTTTGCTTTTTTTTTTTCTTTATAAAATAGGCAGTAAGGCTACAACATCTTTATCATTTTTTCAGCTTTTTATTTCTAAGCTATAAGAACTTGTTTTTGAACGTTAACTAAAAGAGTAGTATTGATACCTCTGCCCACAGCTTCTCAGCCTCATCTTTCATCATGCCTCCTAGAGGCTCTTCTTGTTAGTATCCTCTCTCCCACTAAGCCTGCCTCAAGGAAGCTGTTTGCTGTTTGCTGTTTCTCCTCCCTGAGGGGCCCAGATCACTCTCTCTCCCTGGAATACAACACACACACACACATTGCAAGCACACAGGGTCAGCTTCATAAACACATAGTAATCCTTTAATTCCTAGCTCAGAAATAACATCCTCTAGTCTAGGAAATCTTTACCATCGGCCACACGCCACCACTTCCTACCTTGTTGATATATCACGCTACATGGTAATTTATTTGCTAAATGTCAGTCTGCTATTTTATAAGCTCCTTTAATTCTAGCAACTGTATTTCCTTTTATATCTCAGGCTCTCAGTCCACCGTGTGGTACACAGTAAACCTTTATTAAGTGTTTGGTGAATGAATAAACAAAGAATTTGAATGATGCGGCGTGCGGGCGTGCTAAGTCGCTTCAGTCGTGTCCAATTCTTTGTGACCTGTGAACTGTAGCCCTCCAGGCTCCTCTGTCCATGGGATTCTCCAGGGAAGAATACTGGAGTGGGTCGCCATGGCACCCTCCAGGAGATCCCGACTCAGGGATTGAACCCGCATCTCTTATGTCTCCTGCATTGGCAAGCAGGTTTTTTAGCCAGTGTCACCTAGGAAGCCCCTGAATGCTTGGTCCATCTAGTAAATCCTGGCTAATATCTTCTGTAATAATTCAGGCAGTTGTTTGGTAAATATTTGCCCTTGGTGTAAGATAACTGTGCCCTGCACTTTGCAGATTACAAAACTGAACCGGGTAGAGTCAATCCTTTGTGCTTTGAGACAGAAGATGTATGCATGTCACTGAATTTGAAACAGAAAGCACAAAACCCCACAGGTCCCATCGAAAAATGTAAGCATGTTTTTGTGTAAATTAGTGGAGGAATGGCCAAGAGGTACACTCTTTAGCGAGATGGCAAGGATTTAATCAAATTAATTGTTCGACAGTACTTGAATAATGTTTATGTTTTTTAATGAAACTTTTACTATTTGTTATTGATACCACTGTAAGTGATGGAGGGACAATAACAGATTCTAAACTGGGAAAGTACCAGTCATTCCAGTAGCACTGGGGAGGACAGTTTAGGGTCGAGAATTACCACAGATAGGATGGGTCAGTGGGTAAGAAATCCACCTGCAATGCAGGAGACGCAGGTTCGATCCCTGGGTGGGGAAGATCCCCTGGAGGAGGCACGGCAACCCACAACAGTATTCTTGCCTGGAGAATCCCATGGTCAGAGGAGCCTGGCGGGCTACAGTTCATAGGATCACAGAGTCAGAAATGACTGAATGACTAAGCACACAGAGCATAGGAAGACCTACTTCGGAAGCTGCTGTGAGTGTCTAGGCGAGAATTAATAAAGGCTGAGACTCTGCTGGTGTCAGGGGTGATGGAGGGCAGCAGATGGCTACCCAGCTGCTTACTGCTCTCACACAGAAATTTAGATTTTCGCTTCTATTAACTCACATGGTTTTATTTTCTAGAAAGGCATTTAAAACTTAAACAATAAAAGTTATGGCCAAGAAGATTAGTAGAAAAGTCCAAAAGTTATGCTGATAGGAGGGAAAAAAATTGGAATTAAAAAGGCACAAGAACCTTACTAATTAGGTTTTAGAACATGGGGGAAAGGCTTCTGTTCACTCTTAAGGGTGTCAAACCCATCATAATACAAATGTTCTGAAAGGATTAAAAAATCTACCTCTTCCGTCTAGTTGACTTTTATTAGATCTGTGAATTATCAATGCCAACATATTTCTTATGTGTGTGTGTGCATCTGTGTTCAGTCACTCAATCGTGTCTGACTCTGTAACCCCATGGACTGTAACCTGCTGGGATTCTCCAGGTTTAAGGATACTAGAGTGGCTTGCCATGCCCTTCTCCAGGGGGTCTTCCTGATCCAGGGATCGAACCCATGTCTCCTGCATTGGCAGGCAGATTCGTTATCACTAGCACCCCGTGGGAAGCCTAATGCACAAGAGTGTGTGTGTGTGTCCTTATTGATTTGGTTGAGTCTGCAGGTGTGTGCAGGAGCATCCGCAGAACCTTTACCAGGGGAAGGGCAGCAAGCTTCACATTGTAGGTGAGATTTGACAAGCAGCCTGAGACAAAAGGGGGATACTAATTTGGTAGGTTGAGAATATAATGGAAGTGTGAGATATGAAGTATAGAACTATGTGAGGGTTCTCTGTGGGTGTTTCCTGAATTAATCTCTGGCAGAGAAATCCTTCCTCTTCCCAGGAAGAAATGGAGAAGGAAGACATGAAACTCCATGCCACTGAACTTAAGCTAAACTGCCTAACACATAGGAGACTCGCGATAAGTGTTCTAAGATTTATGTAGAAGTATGTGGAGGATTTTGAGTTTTAAGAACAAAATATAAGTAATACTGAACAGAAAGATAAACACAAACACAAATTCTATACTTCTGAAACTTCATTAAACAAAGCTATTTAGCTCTGCATTTTTTTCCCCCTAAAAAAATCTTTGTTTATTACCGTTAACCAGACAGTGAATCATATTCTGCGTAAGCTGGTCAGTTCAGTCACTCAGTTCAGTCACTCAGTCATGTCCGACTCTTTGCATCCCATGGACTGCAGCACACTAGACTTCCCTGTCCATCACTGACTCCCAGAGCTTTTTCAAATTCATCCATCAAGTCAGTGATGCCATCCAGTCATCTCATCCTCTGTCATCCCCTTCTCCTCCTGCCCTCAATCTTTCCCAGCATCAGGGTCTTTACCAGTGAGTCAGTTCTTCACATCAGGTGGCCAAAGCATTGGAGCTTCAGCTTCAGTCCTTCCAATGAATATTCAGGACTGGTTTCCTTTAGGATGGACTTATTTGATCTCCTTTCAGTCCAAGGGACTCTCAAGAGTCTTCTCTAACTCCACAGCTCAAAAGCATCAGTTCTTCAGTACTCAGCTTTCTTTATAGTCCAACTCTCACGTCCATACATGACTACTGGAAAAACCATAGCTTTGTCTAGATGGACCTTTGTCAGCAAAGTAATGTCTCTGCTTTTTAATATGCGTTCTGGGTTGGTCATAGCTTTTCTTCCAAGGTGTAAGCTGGTACCAGAAGTAATTCTATACCTAAATAAATTACTTGTGTCTTTTACTTATCACCAAGAATTAGTAAAATTAGTCATAAAGAGGCATCTTATTTTATATTGTATCCTGCATATATTTTTAACTTGTGTGGGAATTTTAAATATATACAAAAGTAGACTCAGCATAATAAACCCCAATGTACCCATCACCCACTGTCAACATTTATTATCTCATCACAATCTTGTTTCATCTTACCCTTTTTCTTATTATTTTCTAAATTTAAAAGTTTAAAATTTCTCCCCTTGTTATTATTTATTATTATTTTGAAGCAAATCCCAAATATTGTTATTTCAATCCTCCAAATTTCAGCATATGTCTCTAAAGATGAGGATTCTTTGGGGAAAAACATACCCCCAATATTGTTATAACGGTTACAAATTGACAGTAATTCTTTCATTACGTATCTAGCCAAGGCTCAATTTTGTAATTATCTCCTCAATGTCAAAAATAGATTTTTAATTGTTTATTTGGGTCTAGACCCAAATAAGGTGAATACATTGCAGTTGCCTGATATGATTAAGTCTTTATTAGTCTGTAGTTTTCACTTGACCTCACTCTTTTTCCTTGCAATTTATTTGGTTAGGACACTGGCTCATTATCTGATACAGTTCTCTCAGTCTAGATTTTGGGAGTTAAAGCCCCAGAGTGTGATTCAACATCTTCGCTCCTTTACTCTGTGTATTTCCTATCAATTGGTAACTGGATATAGAGTGTAGATCAGTTAGCTTCATCTGTTAACTTCATAGATGAAGTTAATTCTCTTTTTTAGACAAGACTTCTTCATAGATGAAGTGCTTTTTCAGTAGGAGACCCATAACTTCTGGTGTGTCCTCTTATTATGATGTAACAGCTGTTGCTGCACAGTGCCTAAATTTTCATGCACATACTTTAATTTAAAAAGTTCTGGTGTAAAACCTATTTAAATGGATTTTCGGAGGAACCAAAATTGGTTGAGAGAGAGTAGGTAAGTGCCACCTGAGATTAACCACAACAAAAAACACTTTGGTGCACTGGGATGACCCAGAGGGAGGGTATGGGGAGGGAGGAGGGAGGAGGGTTCAGGATGGGGAGCACAGGTATACCTGTGGTGGATTCATTTCGATGTTTGGCAAAACTAATACAATATTGTAAAGTTTAAAAATAAAATAAAATTTTAAAAAAAGAAATATTAAATAATGTGGAGAAACAAACAAACAAACAAAAAACCCCGAATGTAAATAATTCCTAATGACCCTATCGAAGGTTTGTATCGTTTATCCAAATTATACGCCATGGATCAGCAAGTGCCTTGACAAGGAAACTTCTTTATGTGTGATATAAATCACCAATTGCTTCCTTATTTAAAAACTGGATGATGATCACAGCTCGGTGACTCCATAAATTTGAGTTTCTAATATTATGCAGAGGAACATAAAACCTGTTTATGCATTATAATGCAGCAATAATGTATCTTTTCTCAATCATTGGCATAACTAAATCTACTAACTTGCCTATAGCATGCATAATGACAAGTTTGCAAAATGATCAGAATTTTAAATTTTAATTCACCTGCAATTCAAATCCCTGCAGCAATTAAAGAGAAAACCCACACATATCAAACCAGTAAGTGCCTTTAACTGAGGAAGATGCAATTTACAGGGAGGGTGCTATCATATGCTCTTTGAGGCTTTAGCAAAACTGGAGCCCAGTAGATACATCTGCATATGAAAATAAGTCCTGATTGAAATGCTTTGCATTTGCATCTTCTTTAAAATAAAGAGTCACAGAAATTCAACAGAAACTGTGTTAGTTTGCGCTGCCCAAAGGCCTATTTTCTCACATTTTTGGCTACTCTTGTGGAAGTAAAATGGGCTGCCCTGGTGGCTCGGTGGTAAAAAAAAAATCTGCCAGCAAAGCAGGAGAGGCGGCAGGCCTTGCATGCTCAGTCCCTGGGTTGGGAAGATCTCCTGGAGAAGGGAATGGCAACGCACCCCATTGCCTAGAGAATCCCATGGACAGAGGAGCCTGGTGGGCTATGGTCCATAGGATCAAAAAGAATTGGACAGGACTTAGTGATTAAACAACAGCAACAATGGAAATAAAAACGAAGTAAAAGTTGAGAGATTTGTCTGGAGCAGGAGTTGGCACATTTTTCTCTGTAGAAGTCTAAATAGTAAATATTTTAGGTTTTGTGAGTCATTTGGTTTCTATCACAACTACTCCATTATGCTACTGTGCTAGGAAAGCATACCTGGATATTACGTGAATGAATGAAAACACCCATGTTTCAATAAAACTTTATTTATAAGAACAAGAGGTGGGGCTTATTTTGCCTGTGAATCACAGTTTGTTGACCCCCTAATCTGGATAATTCCAGTCAGATCTTACTGCCTATTGAAGAAAATATGTTGTATTTTTTTTTTTCCTTCTTCCTCTACATAATCAAGGTTGGCTGCCCACACTAATTGAGTTCAGCAAAAGGTAGCTTCATTCTTCACTTCATTTGATACTTGTCGACACAAGTTTTGTTACATTTTTAAAGCAAGTCCTTTGAGAAGGCCAGCCACCTGTCTGAGTTGATTAGAATTAATGAAGGATAAGAATGGATTGTCCTATGTGGAACAAAAGAAATCTGCCAGAAGTAGGGCCAATACTTAAAGGAGTCCTTGTGCATTTTTACTTGGTTTCATAAAGCAAATACTTCAAAGTTGAAAACCAAAGAAAAGTTGAAGAATAGAGAAAAGGAAGAGAGAGGAAAAAAAGATTTTATGTCAGGGTAAGAAATCAATCATTAACTGTAACATTAAACATGAACTTTGTATTCCTGTTAATTCAAACAACAACAATAACAACTTAAAACTTCACAATTCATTTAAAGTTGGCAACTCACTTCAAAGAAGTTGTTATAAATTGTTTCATTGTCTGCAATTAAAAAATAAATATGTTCTATATATCTCACATTTGCTTACTATTAGCTTCTGTTATAACAGATTATTAAATTGTATAATTATTCCTTGCAAAGATAGTCCTCGGTCTAAAGGATTTTATAATATTACATTTAAAATATGATTTATAAGCCCAAATGAATGTGTTCCAAAGAGCAAAGACGATTTATTTCAGTCTGATAGAAATTTGTCATAGATTTTCTGATTAATTTTTGTCCCTGGGTAAATCAGGAAGAACCTAAATCAAAATGACTTTTTATTATATTTTAAAATTTACAGAAAAGCCTAACACAAACTCAATTGTGGACATACAAGGAAAGAACATTTTAAGTTGTGATCAGTTGTGATGAACTGAAACCTGGAGATCTATATGTCACTTTCTTTCCCTTTTAGGGTGAAATAAGTTTTCTTTGCTGGTAGCAAAAATACATCTTTAAGCTCAGATTTGTTTTCAAAGGACATTTCCTGGAAGGTGGTCCAACTTGTTTTTCAAATGTTGAAAAGATTTAATTTGTAACAGTCAACAAATGATCTAACCCTTACTATTTGCATTTTCCCCAGTTTTATGAAGTGTCAAGTGGACTCAAGATTGCTGGAGTCCATAGCCATTTTTTTTTTTTCTGGCTCAAGGGAAAATTAAACTTTTGAAACATGAGGGAAGATTTTATAATAGGTGCCTTTCAAATGAGGCTTGACATTTGAAAACTTTTAATACTGAGGACACAGATAAGTACTCTTATTATATACAGAGGAAAAAGAAGAATTGGTAAACAAGCCTACGACTGCTATTTATAAAATCTACTAATGATCTTGCTAATAAGAGACAGATTAAGGAATGCATTTCCCACAAAGTTGTCCCTGTAGTAGCTACAGTGAAACACTATGATTTTGGCATTCAGCTCCTAAATGACAGGGCGAAAAGAAGAAAGGGCCACAGGTTACACAGCGATGCACTATGGGGTGTTTGCTAAACATATTTATATGCTTTCAGAGATGGTTTTCAACACAGACTTGAATTTAGATATAAAAGTGTTTTTATTTAATGATGAAACTCTAAATATGGAACATGTCCTCAGTACCTGTTCTTGCTTGTGTGCTTCTGATCTCATCAGAGAAATGCTTGTTTTGAGAGAATTTCTGGCTGCTCTCTGCTCATTTGTACAGTCTTAGATCTGATGACCTTTAAATTTATGACCTAGTAAATAATCTTTCTCAGCTTTGGAAGAAAAAGAGATGGGTCAATAGAGTTTTAATTACAAAAATCCTGGCAGTGACCCTGCTAATAGAATACAGATTCCACAATACACGATGCATTCTGGTCAGCTCTCTATTTATTTACACTTTGTTCTACCCCAGAACCTTGCCAGTCCTGGGTGTTCATTGGAGGGACTGATGTTGAAGCTGAAACTCCAATACTTTGGCCACCTGATGCGGACAGCTGACTCATTTAAAAAGCCCTTGATGCTGGGAAAGATTGAGGGCAGGAGAACAAGGGGACGACACAGGATGAGATGGTTGGATGGCATCACCGACTCAATGGACATGGGTTTGGGTGAACTCCGGGAGTTGCTGATGGACAGGGAGGCCTGGTGTGCTGCAGTTCATGGGGTTGCAAAGAGTCGGACACAACTAAGCGACTGAACTGAACTGAGAACATTACCAACTTAAAAAATATGGCTTTTAGAGCAGAGTAATTAAAAATGGCTCATATACTCATTAAGTCTGAGAAGATTCTTGGGGTATCTGTTTTTGTGGAACCAAAGACATATTTTCAATTGAAAGATACAGTACAGCTTTCTGAAATGTATAAAATGTTTTTTTTTCCCCTGAAAAAAAAGTACATGGTAATATTTATAGGACAGCTGTTACTCTAATACAATTTTTTGCTTATTATCTTTTTAGCAGATTATATATATAATAATGGCAGAAAGTGAAGAGGAACTAAAAAGCCTCTTGGTGAAAGTGAAAGTGGAGAGTGAAAAAGTTGGCTTAAAGCTCAACATTCAGAAAACGAAGATCATGGCATCTGGTCCCATCACTTCATGGCAAATAGATGGGGAAACACTGGAAACAGTGTCAGACTTTATTTTTTTTTGGCTCCAAAATCACTGCAGATGGTGACTGCAGCCATGAAATTAAAAGACGCTTACTCCTTGGAAGAAAAGTTATGACCAACCTAGATAGCATATTCAAAAGCAGAGATATTACTTTGCCAACAAAGGTCCATCTGGTCAAGGCTATGGTTTTTCCAGTGGTCATGTATGGATGTGAGTGCTGGACTGTGAAGAAGGCTAAGCGCTGAAGAATTGATGCTTTTGAACTGTGGTGTTGGAGAAGACTCTTGAGAGTCCCTTGGACTGCAAGGAGATCCAACCAGTCCATTCTGAAGGAGATCAGCCCTGGGATTTCTTTGGAAGGAATGATGCTAAAGCTGCAACTCCAGTACTTTGGCCACCTCACGCGAAGAGTTGACTCACTGGAAAAGACTCTGATGATGGGAGGGATTGGAGGCAGGAGGAAAAGGGGACGACAGAGGATGAGATGGCTGGATGGCATCACTGACTCGTTGGACGTGATTCTGGGTGAACTCCGGGAGTTGGTGATGGACAGGAAGGCCTGGCATGCTGCGATTCATGGGGTAGCAGAGTCGGACACGCCTGAGCGACTGAACTGAACTGATATATGATAAAATTGATTTAAATTGCTGCAGTTTGCAAGTATTTCAGGTTTAACTATATTGTTATATACAAGTGAATGAGTAAGTTTTGAACCTGTAAAGGATTCTATATCCCTGGTACAAGGAATTTCTGACATAGTGGCAACTAGTTCTGGCAGATCCAGATCAAGCCAACTACAAGGGGGATAACAGAGGCCTTTCATGATGTTGTGAATAGATGATATTCAGTTAGAGGCTTTTAGTCAAGGATTACAGTGCCAGGCAAAATGAGTTTTATAGAAAGAGACTCACAGACTTAGAGAACAAACTTATGGTTACAGAGAGGGGTAAGGGTGAGGGGAAGGGATAGTCAAAGAGTTTGGGATGGACATGTACACACTGTAATATTTAAAATGTATAACCAACAAGGACCTACTGTATAGCACAGGGAACTCTGCTTAAGGTTATGTGGTAGCCTGAATGGGAGGGGAGTTTGGGGGAGAATGGATACATTTACATGTATGGCTGAGGCCCTTTGCTGGGCACCCGAAACTAACTCAACACAACATTATTAATCAGCTGTACTCCAGTATAAAATAAAGCATTTAATTAAAAAGATAAAATATACCACTTTTTTGTGCAGTCAAAAAAAATTGTAAGAGATTTAGAGGAATGTTTTACTATACACACAAATGCCCTGGGATGAGAAAGCATTTCTATGAAAGAATGTATTGAGAGGTTTGTTTTTTTTTTCAATCAAATAATAAAGAAATAAGGGGAAATTATGACAATGTGATTTGTAGAAATGATTGGCTTTGGCAGGTAAGACATTTGATATTGCCTTTGGACTGTTGTCTCTGGTGAATTTGTTTTACACAAAATAGGTTGTAAGTAAATTCTCTGAGTACTTAGGCTGTGTCTGCATATTCAGTTTGAGAACTTTTATTGAAGTTAATAAGTACATTTATTTATATATTTTTTCAGTCTTAAAATATTCATTCCAATAATACATACAGAATAGTGCACATATTCTGAGTACACACAGCTTGATGAGTTTTCAGAATTTTCACCGTAGTATCCAGCCCTCAGGGGCTTCTCAGGTACTGTCAGTGATAAAGAATCTGCCTGCCAATGAATGCAGGACACTTAAGCGATGCGGGTTCAGTCCCTGAGTCAGGAAGATCCCCTGGAGGAGGAAACGGCTACCCACTCTAATATTATTGCCTGGAGAATCCCATGGACAGGGAAGCCTGGTGGGCTCCAGTCCAGATGGTCACAATGAGTCGGACCTGACTGCAGTGACTGAGCAGGCATCCAGCCTTCACATCAAGAAATGTAACATTCCTAGGATCTGAGGACCTTTGCTTGTGTTTCTTTCCAAACGCGTTTCCCACTCCCGAGGTAACCGCTATCTCCTTACTTCTCAATTATAGATAATTTTTGACTTTTAAACTTTGTATAACTTGAGTCACAGAGAATGTATTCTTTGGGGTTGGACTTGTTTTGCTCGACATTGATTCATCTCTACTATCATGAGTAATTTCAGACTGTTCATTTTCATTGCTATGTGTGTTTTCTTGTGTGAATACGTCGTGATTTATTTATCCATTCTACTGTTTCTTGGGTGGTTCCCAGTTTTAATGATTGTGAACAGCACAGCTATAAACATCAATGTACATGCTTTTTGGTCAATATATCTAGGCATTTCTGTTGTGTACATCATTGCCCTAAAAACCAAGTTTATCACAGTTGTTTAAAAGTATTTGCCAACTCTTATATTAAAATAATCTGCATCCATTGTTTTATTTTCTCCTGTTGATGACTGGTCATATTTCCTTGGCTCTTATATATCTAGTAATTTTTTAATTTTATGCTGTACATTGTATTTATAAGAACCAGAGAGGCTCTAGCTGACTTTGTCTACACTTCCACCAAAGTTTAGGCAAAAAGATGTAGAGCAAGGGGAAAGTGAAAGTGAGAATCACTCAGTTGTGTCTGACTCTTTGCGGTCCCATGGACTATGGTAAGGGGAGCATCTCTAGTCAATCAGAGGTTGGATTGTGTGGTGGCTGTGTGAGTTCAGTGTTTGTAAAATTCAATGTCTTGCTTGCTCCCGTTCTTTGAATATGGCTGTATGGTATTTTGATTGAAAGCCTATCAATGATTTCTCTCTTCAGTCAGACCTAAAAGCCTGCATGAGACTCAGCTCTCTGCTTTGAAAGTTCCGAGTTCAGCTCCCAAGCCACCTCTCCCAGGCAACTTCAAGAAACGGTGAAAGTCTTAAGGGAAAAGACTGATCACATGCTTTAGGAAGTTCTCTCCCCTGGCACGTGTGCTTCCTAAGCTCTAAGAAACAGCAGGAAATCTCATCTGCCTCTTAGGAGGAACTCAGGCCTAGCTCCACAACCATCTGTGTAGGCTCAGAGCTCAACAAATGTCCCCCGAGGTAAAATAACAGCATTTCTGGGTCTCCTCAAGTTTCTAATTTGTCATCTAGCATTGCCCAACTGCTGAATGCTTTTCTGGTTTCTATTTTCCATGATAATGATCTCTGGTTGGGACCTATCCTAACCTACACTTAGCCCAAACCTAGAACAGTGAAGGCCTGACTTTTCACAAGGTACACTTATAATATTTCCACCTTCCCTGAATTGTAGTTGGTTTACTCTTGTTGTTTTCACAGCTGTCTGATGTTGTTATGAACATTAAAAACATCTCTCCCTCTTTTTCTACTTTTGTAGTAGAAATATTGGCTTCTACATCACGGAAGCAGAAGTCAAGTAAGTTCATCTTAATTATATATTGCATTAAATAATTCCCCATAGTTTACAAATTAAATATGATATCTCCATTTGTATTCTCACAGCAGTTCTATGAATTAAGCAATGTGTGCAACAATATTTCTATTTTGTGGATTAGGAAACTAGTGTCCGGTAAATTAAGTCTCTTGCAAAAAGACCAATATGCCAAGGGTCAGAGAAGGACCTTGTGTCTTTTTAATTTCCTATACTCAGTGTTATTTTCCGCTCACCACAGCTAGTTTTAACTAAAAAGTTCAAAAATAGTCACAAACATTTTGGCAGATACTTCCAGTTTAATCATAGGCTTAACACCAGCAGGAAGCTTTTATGTCTTGTTTTAAAATTTGATATCAGTGTTAAAAACCTGGAAAGCCACATACACAGTGGGGTTTAAGGACACTGAGAACTACAACCCTGACCACCGCCCCCCGCCAAATATTCATCCTGCCTGGTTGTCCTGAATCATGCCTGGATTGTCATCATTCTCCCGCTGTACCTTTGGGTTAAATGGAGTCTTCCTGAGACTCCATGTCAAAACACAGATATTCTTGGAAAAGCAGGAATGTTTTTAAAATGATAGTGGGAATGAATTTTCAGAGCATGGGAATAACATGCTGGAAGAAGTGAGTGAGAGTGGTGAAATGCACAAAAGCAGAAAGAACAGATAACATACAAATTTCCCCATGTCTCTGAACAGAGGCCCAAGTGCAGGGAGACTGCACAGAGCAGGATGCTCATAGAAGACCAGTGTGGTGAGGGGCCAGTTAACGGTAAGGCTGTGGACACGATAGGTGGAAGGAACCAGATAAGTGGGTTGAAAAGCCGTCTAGTTCAAGGGACAGAACGAGCAGCCTGAGAGCCAGATGGTGTCGATGTGTCTATTCGGGTTCTCAGTAGGGTGGTTTTTAAATTGAATATGAATGTCATTAGAGGGGCAGTGTTTTTCAGTTCAACACAGTCCTCAAATACTCCTCTGATCTTTTGTTCATTGATGTTTCCTCTCTGCCTCTTGATAGTGTTTGAGCTCAAAACCCTTGATGAGTTAAGTCATTTTTATAAATGAGATTCTGAGCCCAGAAAGTGGCACATCCAGCTTAATGAAACATATCCTTCTTGTCATTATTCTCAGAAAGCGCCTTCTCAAATTAGTTCATAACCTATTAATCATTAGTTTACCCAGTGGTTATTTCACTGCACAACATGTTCTTCTTTTTTTTTTTTACACTTTTCTTTCTACTAGACTGCCTTTTCCTTCCTCCATCCATAAAAGAACAGACATTCTAGCTTCAGATGATTGATCTAAGGCTAATGGATAGAAAATATGAAGCGGCTTTCAGCCTCACTATAATGATTAACTTTCTATAAATTTCAGTTGTCCCACAAAGGAACAGTGGTTTTAAATGATGCACTCTCTGTCATTGGATGTGCTCCAGGCAAAATGAGAGATACGGAAGAAGGAATTCCTACATTCTATGGAAATTTGAGATCTCTAAATTCCCTTCCAATTTATGGAAAAAATATAAATTGCAATCTGTATCTGTAGCATCTGTAAATGTAGCATCTGTAGCCGTAGCTCTATTCATGTCTACACCTAATTCATCTTCTCTTCCTGAACTATATTCTGTTCTGGCTCTGTGTTTGTCTCTGTTTGTGTGTGTCACAAAACATATAAACTTATTTGTGCTGTTATATATTTATCTAATATAAATGAATCCAGTGTTTATTAGGAGCAATGCAGTATTTTATGTGTCACTGAGACTATACTAATAGGCCAATTGCCAGGAATAAGTAAAGCTGTTCAGGATTAAAAGAATTTTGGAATAAACTGCAAGTGAAAGAGATTGAGGATTCTATTAGACATCTTTGATTTAATCTGTGAGTCGCTAAGACATCTTCATGGAATATTTTCTAGGGTTTACATCTCTATCTGAAGCAGCCAGAGGTCTTGTTTTCCAGCAGGTTTTGATAATGTAAGTAAAATACTGCTGGGTTTGGACAGAAGTTGTAACCATAGAATTGGATGAGAAAGAAGCTGTCTTTCAAGAGATCTTGTATCTATTTAAGAAATCTAAAGAGTGGTAATTAGAGATTTCATTTTCACTCTCTTTCTTTTTCCTTGTGAAATAGAGAAACAAAACAATCTTTGTGCCTTTGTAAAATTCTCAACTAATGAAATGTTTGGAGATCCATAAGGAGAGACAATATGGCAAGGCTAATTGAGTTTTTAGAGAATTTCATTTATTTAAATAAACTGAGCAAACACATGGGGTGGTTTGCAAACTTCCTATAATTGAAAACAATGACTTTCTTGGCTCAAAATTTCAATAGTTTGTTTTTCTGAATTGATGTGGCAGATCGGAATGAAGAAGTAAGTAGAAGGGGATGGTATTAATCTTCTAGTTTGAAACCTTCAGTGACTAAAAGTCATGAAACCTTCAGTGACTCAAAAGCTCTGAATTGCTTTACTAATTTCTCATAAGAGAAGTATATTATAGGGAAAGAAAAACAAAGTTTTGTACTTCATAAGAGAACTGTTTCTTTATCAAATAGCTATAAATATCAGCAAATTTCTTTCTAGCACCTTGCTACATGTAGGACCTTTGTTTTGTTTAGTCGCTAAGTCATGTCTGACTCTTGGCGACCCAATGGACTTAGCCTGCCAGGCTCCTCTGTCCATGGGATTTCCCAGGCAAGAATACTGGAGTGGGTTGCCGTTTCCTTCTCCAATGCAGGACCTTTTAGTTCAGTTCAGTTCAGTTCAGTCGCTCAGTCGTGTCTGACTCTTTGCGACCCCGTGAATCGTAGCATGCCAGGCCTCCCTGTCCATCACCAACTCCCGGAGTTCATGCAGAATCACGTCCAACGAGTCAGTGATGCCATCCAGCCATCTCATCCTCTGTCATCCCCTTCTCCTCCTGCCCCCAATCCCTCCCAGCATCAGATTCTTTTCAAATGAGTCAACTCTTCGCATGAGGTGGCCAAAGTCCTGGAGTTTCAGCTTTAGCATCATTCCTTCCAAAGAAATTCCAGGGCTGATCTCCTTCAGAATGGACTGGTTGGATCTCCTTGCAGTCCAAGAGACTCTCAAGAGTCTTCTCCAACACCACAGTTCAAAAGCATCAATTCTTCGGTGCTCAGCCTTCTTCACAGTCCAACTGTCACATCCATACATGACCACAGGAAAAACCATAGCCTTGACTAGATGGACCTTTGTTGGCAACGTAATGTCTCTGCTTTTGAATATGCTATCTAGATTGGTCATAACTTTCCTTCCAAGGAGTAAGTGTCTTTTAATTTCATGGCTGCAGTCACCATCTGCAGTGATTTTGGAGCCCAGAAAAATAAAGTCTGACACTGTTTCCACTGTTTCCCCATCTATTTGCCATGAAGTGATGGGACCGGATGCCATGATCTTCGTTTTCTGAATGTTGAGCTTTAAGCCAACTTTTTCACTCTCCACTTTCACTTTCATCAAGAGGCTTTTGAGTTCCTCTTCACTTTCTGCCATAAGGATGGTGTCATCTGCATATCTGAGGTTATTGATATTTCTCCCGGCAATCTTGATTCCAGCTTGTGTTTCTTCCAGTCCAGTGTTTCTCATGATGTACTCTGCATATAAGTTAAATAAGCAGGGTGACAATATACAGCCTTGACGTACTCCTTTTCCTATTTGGAACCAGTCTGTTGTTCCATGTCCAGTTCTAACTGTTGCTTCCTGACCTGCATACAAATTTCTCAAGAGACCTTTAGATAGTGATAAATGTTTCTATTAGGTAGGCTTCAGTTTATGTTGTCTCTAAGAGTGTCCTAAGTCCCTTCAGACATGTCCGACTCTTTGCGACTCTACAGATTGTAGCCCTCCAGGCTCCTCCTCTTGCCTCATAAAAAAGCCAATCCTTTCTTAAATAGCTATAACTTTCTTTTATATAGCAAATTTCTTTCTAATATGCTGCTACATGTAAGATTTTATGTCATGATAAACTTTGAAGCAGTATGCTTGAGTTATAAATATTGAAATTTTATTTTATGTATTTTTTAAATTTTTTAAAATTTTATTTTATTTTTAATCTTACAATATTGTATTGGTTTTGCTGAATATCGAAATGAATCTGCCACAGGTATACATGTGTTCCCCATCCTGAACCCTCCTCCCTCCTCCCTCCCCATACCATCCCTCTGGGTCGTCCCAGTGCACCAGCCCCAAGCATCCAGTATCCTGCATCTAACCTGGACTGGCGACTCGTTTCATACATGATATTATACATGTTTCAATGCCATTCTCCCAAATTTTCCCACCCTCTCCCTCTCCCACAGAGTCTATAAGACTGTTCTATACATCAGTGTCTCTTTTGCTGTCTCGTATACAGGGTTATTGTTACCATCTTTCTAAATTCCATATATATGTGTTAGTATACCGTATTGGTGTTTTTCTTTCTGGCTTACTTCACTCTGTATAATAGGCTCCAGTTTCATCTACCTCATTAGAACTGATTCAAATGTATTCTTTTTAATGGCTGAGTAATACTCCATTGTGTATATGTACCACTGCTTTCTTATCCATTCATCTGCTGATGGACATCTAGGTTGCTTCCATGTCCTGGCTATTATAAACAGTGCTGCGATGAACATTGGGGTACACGTGTCTCTTTCCCTTCTGGTTTCCTCAGCGTGTATGCCCAGCAGTGGGATTGCTGAATCATAAGGCAGTTCTATTTCCAGTTTTTTAAGGAATCTCCACACTGTTCTCCATGGTGGCTGTACTAATTTGCATTCCCACCAACAGTGTAAGAGGGTTCCCTTTTCTCCACACCCTCTCCAGCATTTATTGCTTGTAGACTTTTGGATCGCAGCCATTCTGACTGGTGTGAAATGGTACCTCATAGTGGTTTTGATTTGCATTTCTCTGATAATGAGTGATGTTGAGCATCTTTTCATGTGTTTGTTAGCCATCTGTATGTCTTCTTTGGAGAAAAGTCTATTTAGTTCTTTGGCCCGTTTTTTGATTGGGTCATTTATTTTCTGGAATTGAGCTGTAGGAGTTGCTTGTATATTTTTGAGATTAGTTGTTTGTCAGTTGCTTCATTTGCTATTATTTTCTCCCATTCTGAAGGCTGCCTTTTCACCTTGCTGATAGTTTCCTTTGTTGTGCAGAAGCTTTTAAGGTTAATTAGGTCCCATTTGTTTATTTTTGCTTTTCTTTCCAATATTCTGGGAGATGGGTCATAGAGGATCCTGCTGTGATGTATGTTGGAGAGTGTTTTGCCTATGTTCTCCTCTAGGAGTTTTATAGTTTCTGGTCTTACGTTTAGATCTTTAATCCATTTTGAGTTTATTTTGGTGTATGGTGTTAGAAAGTGTTCTAGTTTCATTCTTTTACAAGTGGTTGACCAGTTTTCCCAGCACCACTTGTTAAAGAGATTGAAATTTTAAATTGTCTTCTATCAGTTGAGAGTGTAGAACATCTCAGGATGTGTGAAAAGTGAAAATGAAGTCCCTCAATCGTGTCCGACTCTTTGCAACCCTATGGCCCGTAGCCCACCAGGCTCCTCCAGACATGGGATCTTCCAGGCAAGAATACTGGAGTGGGTTGCCATTTCCTTCTCCAAGGGATCTTCCCAACTCAAGAATCGAACTCCCATCTCTTGTATTGCAGGCAGACTCTACAGCCTGAGCCACTAGAGAATCCCCAGAGAATCAGGATGTGTGGTGAATTAATATTTAGTAATTCTTTATTAAGAGAGAACTGATGGAGCTTCCCTGGTGGCTCAGTGGTAAAGAATCCGCCTGCCAATGCAGGAGACGTGGTTTTGATCCCCGGTCTGGAAAGATCCCACATGCTCATGCCACTGAGCGACTAAGCCCATGAGTCACAACTGTTGAACCGGTGCTTTAGAGCCCAGGAGCCGCAACTGCAGAAGCCTGCATGCCTAGAGCCCATCCTCTGCAATAGGAGAAGCCACTGCAATGAGAAGTCCAAGCACCGCAACTAGAGAGTAGCCCCTGCTTGCTGCAACTAGAGAAAAGCCTGTGCAGCAACGAAGAACTAGTGCAGCCCCCAAAATAAATAAAACATTTTTAAAAATTAAAAAAACCCACAAACAAAAAAGAGGATTTTGGGTGAGGCAGAGTGTATTGAGAGAGTAGCACCCTTGGCTTTTGAGCTCAAAATTGAAATGCTGCCACACAGCTACAGGGCATTGGTTCGTGTAGCCACTATTCTATTCTGATTCATTGTTCCAATTTTCTTTTTTTCAAAGTTGTTTTGATTATTCTGCTGCTGCTGCTGCTAAGTTGCTTCAGTCGTGTCTGACTCTGTGCGACCCCATAGACGGCAGCCCACCAGGCTCCGCCGTCCCTGGGATTCTCCAGGCAAGAACACTGGAGTGGGTTGCCATTTCCTTCTCCAATGCATGAAAGTGAAAAGTGAAAGTGAAGTCGCTCAGTCGTGTCTGACTCTAGCGATCCCATGGACTGCAGCCTACCAGGCTCCTCCGTCCATGGGATTTTTCCAAGCCAAAGTACTGGAGTGGGTTGCCATTTCCTTCTCCAGGGGATCTTCCCAACCTAGGGATCGAACCTGGGTCTCCTGCACTGCAGGCAGATTCTTTACCGACTGAGCTACAAGGGAAGCCCCAATTCTTTTTGGGGTACTTCAAATCTTAACAATATTGAGTCTTTTATTCCCATAAAACAATACATTTCTCCTGCTATTTTGGTTTTCTTTAATTTCTCTCAGCAGTGTTTTGTAGTTTTCAGTGTACAGGTATTTATCCCTGTGTATTTCATGTTTTGATGCTATTATTAATGGCATTGCTTATTAAATTTCAGTTTCCAGTTGTCTCTCACTAGTGTATAGAAGTGAAGCTGATTTTCTATATTGAACTTGCATCCTACAAACTTACTGAAATCAATTATTAGCGCTAGTAGCAGTAGATTTCACTGAATTTGCTGCATAATTTTGTTAGTTGTGAGTATGGACAGTTTTGCTTCTTCCTTTCCAATCCAGATGCATTTTATTTCTGTGTCTTGCATTATTGTACTGAGTAGAACTGCTAGTTCAATCTTGAATAGAAACAGTGAAAATAGAGAACTTTGGTTTAGCTTCCTTTGTGTTTTTTGAGTTTGTTATTTGTTGAGCTCCTTGAATCTGTGGTTTTATAGTTTTAATCAAATTTGGAAATATTTGGTCATTGTTTCTTCCAATATTTTTGGTTTCCTCCTTTCCTCTTTCTCAAGGACTCCAGTGAAACATGCATGAGATTTTTTGATTTTGTGCCATAGATTACTGGTGTTTTTTCACTTAATTATCTTTTCTTCTTGGGATTGATTTTCAGTAATTTTTCTGCATTTTCTTCAATAATCTTTTCTTCTGCAATGGATCAGATCAGTTGCTCAGTAGTGTCCGACTCTTTGCGACCCCATGAATCGCAGCACGCCAGGCCTCCCTGTCCATCACCAACTCCGGGAGTTCACTGAGACTCATGTCCATCGAGTCAGTGATGCCATCCAGCCATCTCATCCTCTGTCGTCCCCTTCTCCTCCTGCCCCCAATCCCTCCCAGCATCAGAGTCTTTTCCAATGAGTCAACTCTTCACATGAGGTGGCCAAAGTACTGGAGTTTCAGCTTTAGCATCATTCCTTCCAAAGAAATCCCAGGGCTGATCTCCTTCAGAATGGACTGGTTGGATCTCCTTGCAGTCCAAGGGACTCTCAACAGTCTTCTCCAACACCACAGTCTGTTGTTAATTTCATTCTGCATATGTAAAAAAATGGCTTCTCCTGTTAAGGCAACATCCTTTTGAGAATTCCACTCAATGCCTTGGGATTATGATGTTTTCCAGTATGGCTGATAGGAACAGGAACTATTTCTGTCTCTGTGTGATGCCCTGGCACTGCTCATTCTAAACCTTTTAAAGATTTTTACCCTCTTCTTGGGTGGTTTGGTACTGTTCAGTACTCTGCTTAATGCTCAAGGAGGGTCTGTGCCCACCTCCATGGTCCTCTCTGTGCAGTACCTGGGCATCAGTGCCAAGGATACGCCTTATAGAATGATGCATACATCGTAAACATGGAGTTGGCAAAGTTTTCCTGTTAAGGGCCAGATGGTAAATATTTTAGGTTTGGCAGGCCATATGGTTTCTGCTGCAGCTCTTCAACTCTGCCATTACAGCCTGAGAGCATTTACAGTATGTAAACCAACGGGCAAGACTGTGTTCCGATAAAACTTTATATACAAAAGCATGTGGCAGGCCAGATTTGGCTTACAGCCCTTTGTTAATTAACTCCTGTGGCTGTCTTTTGGATTTTGTTTTGTTTTTACTTCCTCATGACTGTCTCCTGGGTGGGACTTAAGACAGCAAGCCTTGTTTCAGTTTCAAAGCTGAAAGTAAAGTATACTGCTATTGAAACTTCTCAGGTTGGTGTACACTGACACTTGGATTCATTATTTTTTGTTTCTGTGCCTGAAATGCTAAGTAGTGAATCGTTTAATGCTGACATTTAAGCTAATTGCTCTTTAATGTACGTTTGACATATGAAGCAACATATTGCAATCTAAAAATAATTAAGATAAATCATTTGCATAGATTGCTGTGGAAAAGCCAAACCATTTTTCATCTCCCTCCTTCTTGGGTGGGAGGGATGCACTGCAGTTAGATACAGAATTTCTATCTGTCTCTCTTGATGTACCTCCGCGTCTCTCAAGAACTGTCAGGGAGCCGCGGATGGAGCTGAAGTGCCAGCTCCCAGGCTGTCCTGTCGTCAGTCAACCTGCCCAGACGCCGGCATTCCCTGGTCTGCACTGCTGAATTGCCCTGGAGAACTTTGGTAGGCAGGCAGTGTGCTGTGAAGGATTAGATTCTGTCTCCCAATTATTTAAACCCCCAGAGGACTCCCCTCACCACTTCAAGTTTTAAGATTTGGCTCCAACCAGCAAGTCCAACAAATGGGCACCTTTGTGAGTTGCATTATCTTGGGAATGATGCTATACCAATAGGTCGTGGTCGAATACCCAGTGCAGACAAATTGACTTTTTTCTTGGTGGAGGCGAAGGAAAATCCTCACAGTTTTCTCTAGGAGGGATTACACGCCCTTATAACAACTGTCCAAGGGCACAATATGTCTTTGAATAGAATGGGTCATTTGTTCCTCTGGCACCTCATCTTTAAAGTGAGCTCATTATACTTCAAAAGGCTATTGTATGTTCTTTCAAGGAAGACTTTTTCTACATTTGTGCAAAGCAAGCAACAGTTTCCAGCTTTATCCTGTGATTACAAGTTTTGAAATCAAAAGGCTATCAGTTATTTCTATACAAAGGCAATTTGTTAGCTCTTTGTAAATACAGATTTTTTGGGGCCAGCTTTGATAAACTGCACATGCTATTTTTCTATACTGTAATTTAAATCAATTTTAAGAACAGATTTATCATGTTTAATTAATTAAATAATTCATGCATATTATGTATAATGTGTCTTTGCTACAATGGTAGCTCAGCTGGTAAAGAATCTGCCTGCAATGCAGGAGACCCCGGTTCGATTTCTGGGTTGGGAAGATCCCCTGGAGAAGGGAATGGCTACCCACTCCAGTATTCTGGCTTGGAGAATTCCATGGACTGTATAGTCCATTGGGTCGCTAAGAGTCAGACACGACTGAGCAACTTTCACTCAAGCTCCATAATAGCTAGAGCTATGTGTGTCTTTTCATCACTGTATCCTTCATGGCTCGAGATACAGAACACATAGCTTGTATCATGAAATATTTGTGCAGTGAATGAATGAATGAATATAAATGACCTCAGTGAGCGAAGTGACTGAATAAATGTTGCAGTGAAAAAAGGTGGCTAGGTTTTCAGGAAATAATAACTTCATTTTTACAGTGCTTAAATGTGGCAGGTCTCGTCTGTTGAGTAGAGCATGCAGTGTAATTTTTCAAGAAGGTCTGTGGTGGTAAGACAATTTATAGAGAACATCAGAGAAACTTCTATGAATAACTTAGAGAAAATTACTTATAATAAAAGGAAGAGTGAGGTATATGAGTGAATCAAATGGAAGAACCACCTTGATTTAATGTTCGATGTTTGTTCCTGCTCGCTTTTCGGAAAACATCAAGACTCCTGGCTGAAAATACTAATTTGCATTTTGCTTTGAAAATTTTTCATATGGTTTAAAAAAATGAGTCCTCACATAGAGAATTATTAGAACATACAGAGCCAGTATTATGCTTATGCCACACAATAACATCATAACAGATTTACAGGCTAATTAGTGCAATCAAATTTTAGGTGAGGCCTTTTAGCAAACTTTATTCTCATGAAGTGGGCGCAGTCATTCAGATGAAACTGTATCAGTCCTCAATTTCCAAATGCCTGGGATTTTTCAACCCTTTTTGTCACTGTTGCTAGTCTCTATCTGTATTGAGTTATAGCTAGAATGTGTAGTTTGCATTGTCTCTTTGCAATTTATTTATGCATCATTTTTGTCTGCCTCTCACAGTGGCTTTTCGCCCTGTTCACCCTATCGTTGATGCGTTCCTGGGTCCTCATTTTCGGCAGAGGTCTCCGACTGTGTAGAAATCAAACCAAAGTTGAAGGTCATCTGAAACTGGTAGCTGCACCCAGGTCAATGGTTGGCTTAATTGATGATTTACTTCTTAGGGCTGTGTTTTAACGTCACTTCAAGTCCCCCAGGAATTTTTTCACTCCCTGCCCTCCCCTCCCCGCCCCCCAAGCCCAACCATTTATTTGTAAGGGTATTGTTAGTATTTCATCCAGCGGGCCTGTGTATTTTCTAAAGGAATGCTTTAGAACTCTTGCTAAGATATGGCGAGATAAATCTTTTCTTTTTCCTTACATCTTTAGGCTAAGGAGAGAAGGGGCAAAAGTGAGAAAATGAGCCATAAACACTCAGTTTTGATCATTATTATTGTATCTATTTAATTGATGCAAGATTTAATGGTGGTAGAATTTGATAATGAAGGAAGCTGGAGGTAAGAGCTGAGTGCAGAGAATGCGGTAAAATTTTAAACTGATAAAAAAAAAATCCCTTGGTTTGCATTCTAGTGGTCACTCATGTCCTTTGCAAAATCAGAGTGAGGATAGCCTAGCAAGTTGCTAACTTTGTTACCAATGTTTAACATCAGGGATGTGAGATTTTAGAATTCCATTGAGTAAATGTAATCTTAGAATTCCACTGAGTTCTATCTCTTTTTCCATTGTTAGAACTAATTATCTAATTGTTTACTTTAAAAGAGTTATAAATGCTCCTTTTTTATGTGAAATAATAATAACACTACTATGATGCAGCATTTTACCTAAAGCTGTTACCTTGCAGGGCTTCCCTGGTGGCTCAGAGGGTAAAGAATCTGCCTGCAATGCAGGAGACCAGGGTACCATCCCTGGGTCGGGAAGATCTCCTAGAGGAGGGCGTGGCAACCCACTCCAGTATTCTTGCCTAGAGAATTCCGTGGACAGAGGAGCTTGGTGGGCTACAGTCCATGGGGTCACAAAGAGTCGGACATGACTGAAGCAACTTACACAGACACGTTACCTCACAGTATTTATATAAAGATATTGTTCTTCTCTTCCAGAAATGGTGGTGGTGTAACTTGAGCTGAAATTAACCATTATCACTGTTCAGTTCAGTTCAGTCACTCAGTCGTGGCCGACTCTTTGTGACCCCGTGAATCGCAGCACGCCAGGCCTCCCTGTCCATCACCAACTCCCGGAGTTCACTCAAACTCACGTCCATCGAGTCGGTGATGCCATCTAGCCATCTCATCCTCTGTCGTCCCCCTCTCCTCCTGCCCCCAATCCCTCCCAGCATCAGAGTCTTTTCCAATGAGTCAACTCTTCACATGAGGTGGCCAAAGTACTGGAGTTTCAGCTTCAGCATCATTCCCTCCAAAGAAATCCCAGGGCTGATCTCCTTCAGAACGGACTGGTTGGATTTCCTTGCAGTCCAAGGGACTCTCAAGAGTCTTCTCCAACACCACAGTTCAAAAGCGTCAATTCTTCGTCTATAACCCAGGCTATATTGGCTAAATATGTGCCTTAACATATTTATTCTCCTCATTTACAAATTTTTCTTTCCTTTTTCCAGTTTGTGTATGTACCTGCTTTCCCAGTTGATACATGAATAAACAACGACTTTAGTAATATTGTTATAAAGCGATGGACTATCTTAGGAATTTAAGTAAAAATAACTTTTTTCCCCCTAGTGTTTACTACTAAAGGTGTAAATGGTAGATATTGGAAGATCCGCATAACAGGAATTAATAAACCCAATTTTTAGAAACTCTGCAACTGTCTCTCCTAAACATTATATATATTCCACTCATAGATCTAATGGCTTAAATATCATTATTTGTTTAGTTGTTATTCCTATGAAACAGTAAGTCATGAAATTTCTATTTCCAAATGAAACCTATGAACTTGTATGATATTTTACCTGCTTTTTCTTTACTGCTTATTCTGGTGAGTGTGTAAAGCTTCTTAACTTATGACTGCATAATCAAGTTCATCTTAAGGCCAAGGCATAACAAGTGGCCAGCAATACAATTTTCAAGTGCTTTACAGAAATGATCTAACCATTTTCACTGTTACAGTACTTAAAAAATCACATAAACTAAGAGTCCAGGCATTGGGATATGCGAGGAAAAGCTTTGGATGAGAGTCCTACCTATTAGTTTAAATTAAATAAAATTGTAATTTTTGGTCAAAAGTGGTTAAATATTGTCACTTGCTCACTAAGTTCTACCTAATCCTGTGTAGGTGACAGTGGGAAAGCTCATTATCCTCACGAGCTGCAGTTTTATCAGCTGAAAAATGAAGATAGTGCCCTGCTCAGGATGGTGGTCAGGCATAAACCGGATACTATATTTTATTGTCTTTTAAACCATAAAGCATTATAAATGTATGTTGTAAATATTATGGATTTTAACTTGTATTTTCACTTTAATCCCTATGACTTTAGTTCTTTCTAGAAATTAGGTTTGTATGGGTGGGGAGATAAAGATATGTGAGAGTATTGGAAGAGTTTAGGTCATGATCACACCTGCACACACACACACCACACTCACACACACACACCACACAAGCACACTCATGTACACACACCACACACTCACCAGGGAAATGAAAACATTACGTCTTAGGAAAGAAAAAGCTAATAGTATTGTGAGATTTTGAAATGTGGAAGTGATGGGGCTGTTTATTTAGACACTTTTCTCTATTTACTGTCATCATCATATCCTTATCATCCTTTATAGATTAAAAATGATGAAAAAGACTCCCTTTTTTAAAAAAGATTTTTTTTTGATGTGGACCATTTTTTGAAAGTCTTTATTGAATTTGTTACAACACTGCTTCTGCTTTTTTTGGCCCTGAGGCACACGGGATCTTAACTCCTCGGAGATTAAAACTGCATCCCCTACACTGGAAGGCAAAGTCTTAACCCATGGTCTGCCAGAGAAGTCCCTGGACTCCCTTGTTAATGATATAAATTCTTGACCTGATTGAATGAGGTTTCCATAATGTGCATGAAGGAACGACAGCCTCTTCTAGAACTCACTTAAGAAGGGAGTTGCCTCAGAGGCCTTGCTTTAAATTTACTGCTGCTGCTGCTTCGTCACTCCAGTCGTGTCCGACTCTGTGTGACCCCATAGACGGCAGCCCACCAAGCTTCCCGTTGCTGGGATTCTCCAGGCAAGAACACTGGAGTGGGCTGCCATTTCCTTCTCCAATGCAGGAAAGTGAAAAGTGAGAGTGAAGTCGCTCAGTCATGTCCGACTCTTAGTGACCCCATGGACTTCAGCCTACCAGGCTCCTCCATCCATGGGATTTTCCAGGCAAGAGTACTGGAGTGGGGTGCCATTGCCTTCTCCTTAAATTTACTATGCTATGCTATGCTAAGTCACTTCAGTCGTGTCCGACTCTGTGTGACCCCATAGACGGCAGCCCACCAGGCTTCCCGTTGCTGGGATTCTCCAGGCAAGAACACTGGAGTGGGTTGCCATTTCCTTCTCCAATGCATGAAAGTGAAAAGTGAAAGTGAAGTCGCTCAGTCGTGTCCGACTCTTAGCGACCCCATGGATTGCAGCCTACCAGGCTCCTCCGTCCATGGGGTTTTCCAGGCAAGAGTACTGGAGTCGGGTGCCATTGGGGATGAAGCAATTCATAATGTTTGGCAAGCGTGTGGAACTCCGTGTGTTTCACACACATTAGCAAGTTTGAAACAATACCTCTGTGTTAAACCAAAAGATGTATGTCAGGGAAATCAGGCAAGCATCTGCCTCTATCGAGCCTGGGGGGAAGAGACACATGAGTACAGAAGCTGATGGGTTTGGGAAGTCCTGGACTGGTGGGCATCTCTGCAGAAGTAGAGAAGAGCCAGTGAGTGGAATGGCAGCAGGCCCTGAAGAAGGGTGCTGGCTGTCTTGATGGGAGCCAGATGGTGAGCCCCATGGGGAAGGAGCCAAAGCTACGCCAGCTCAGGGTGCTTTGAATTGTGATGTTACAGCTGGCTTGGGCATCACAAATTTGCAATTCCATGCCTTTTATGAATAATGGCCCAGTGGTTAGTACCTAGCCAGAGACATTCAAAATACAAATGTTTTGCTGCTCATGACATTTCATAAGAAGACCACAGAAAGCACAATTTGTATGAATCCTCCAGTCGATGCATTGCCTACAAATGTACTTCATGTGGTTTCTGAGTAAACATTCAAATGGCTTTTGGAACAGAGATCTGAGACTCTTGAATATGTCAAATTGACATCACTAATATTTTCATGCCAAACAAAGCCTGCCATGAAAGCACAAAATGGGGTTAGAAATGATATTTGATTATTTCAACTTGTTAGCATACATCATTACATACATCTATATGTATATACGTCTATATATCCATAAATAAACATTGGTTGGGTTTACGGAATTTTAATTAGTCCCTTTGGTATTATCAGTAACATGTCTATCGCCCTTCAAACAAAGATCTTGTTAGAAGTAAAATAAAAGACAAATAAAAGAGGGATAATCCATGTGAAATGAGTTCTGTAGCTTGTTTACCCTTAATGTAAATCTAGCATTTAGGTGAGAAATAGCATTTAGAGTCAGAAAGAACTGGGTTTTCATTCTAGCACTACCATTTTATAATAATAATGAAAATAACATTGAGTTAATGCTTACTGAATACTTACTGTATGCAAGATGCTATGGATAGAGCATTATCCATTATCTTTATCTATTATCTATAGAACATAATCTATAATCTTTATAGCAATCCTATGATGCTGCTGCTGCTAAGTCGCTTCAGTCGTGTATGACGACTCTGTGCGACCCCTATGATGAGATGATTAGAAAATGTAGCTCTTCTCACAGCTACAGCTTTCAGCTCCTCAAAGATTCCCCACTTTGTGTATCTGAGCTGGCCACTCTCTCAGTCTGCAAGTCTACATCTCTTCTTGGCTGACAGGTGCCCTCACTACTCGATCAAACACAAACTGTCGAATATAGAATTTATTAAACTCCCCTCGCGTACGTGCTAAGTCAATTCAGTCATGTTTGACTCTGCGACCCTATGGACTGTAAGCCTGCCAGTCTCCTCTGTCTGTGGGATTCTCCAGGCGAGAATACTTGAGTGGTTGCCGTTTCCTTCTCCAGGGGATCTTCCCAACCCAGGGATCAAACCTGTTTCTCTTAGCATCTGCAGGCAGGTTCTTTACCACTACATGCCCCCTGGGAAGCCCATCCCCCCTTATCCCCACCAAATTAGTTCTCCTGAACCTCTGACTTCCTTATTTCTCTGAAATATGTCTTTTTTTTAATCAAATGCTACCTACTCCCTGAATAGGGTTCCTTCCTTTCCCTTTCCCTACATTTTCATTAAGTCATCGAGTTTATCATCTCTCTTTTTCTTTTGTTTTCTTTTCAATTCTACTGCTCTCAGGCTCAACAACTCCTGGGCTGACTTGTCTCTTTAAATTCTTGGCCATGAGCATCAGCTGAATCCTTCATTTTGCCTGGAAATGACACATGAAGTACAGTCATTTCCCCACTCTTATTTCATGCTTCCTTTCTTTTTCCAGCACCTTCAACCCTAAGCTCTACCCTTACCTCCTGTCCTTGTTTCCCAGCTGTTGGGAAAACAGGGGCCATCACAGGAAACTTCAGAGCTTCCAGCTTCTGTGGCTCCACCTACCATCTCTAAGTACACTCGTATCCTACTCTGCTCCTTATCCAAACCTGCTAGAGTAGTCCCTGTGGCAGGTACTGTATGCCCCTGCCCGAGATATCTAAACCCCAGAACCTGTGACTATGTTATGTTATGTGGCAAAATGTGATTTTGCAGATGGAATTCAGGCTACAGACCTTCAAACAGGAGGATTAGGCTGGACCACTCAGGTGGGCTCATTCTAATCACTGCTGCTGCTAAGTTGCTTCAGTCGTGTCCGACTCTGTGCGACCCCAGAGACGGCAGCCCACCAGGCTCCCCCATCCCTGGGATTCTCCAGGCAAGAACACTGGAGTGCGTTGCCATTTCCTTCTCCAATGCATGAAAGTGAAAGGTGAAAGGGAAGTCACTCAGTCGTGTCTGACTTCCAGCGACCCCATGGACTGCAGCCTACCCACATCCTCCACCCATAGGATTTTCCAGGCAAGAGTACTGGAGTGGGGTGCCATTGCCTTCTCCAATCACATGAGCACTTAAAAGGAGAGAATTTTCTCTACCTGAAATTAGGAAAGATGTGGCAGAAGAAGAAGATGGTGAAATCTCACATCCGAGAAGGATTCCATGTTTTCCTGCTGGTTGGCATGGAGGGAGCCCAGTGATGAGGAACATAGGTGACCTTGAGCTGAGAGAGTCTCCTGGCTCAGTATCTCGGTGCTAACCATGGACTAGCTGTGCTCTTACAGCTTCAGGGTGGCCTCAAGGGGCAGTAAGGGAGGGAATTCCTCCCAATGGACAGAAACGCAGGGCCTCGATTATTCATATTTTATGGAACTATAGGATGTATATGTACTCTTGGGTTGTGGTGAATAGCTTGGCTAGTCGGTCAGGGGTCTGGAAGGAGAAAAAGTGGAACATTGGAGATGAGGACATCTGGGGGAAGAGCATGTTGTTGGATAATCAGGGATGGGCACAAAATGTGTGGATCTTTGTGTGTTAAGGTAATGTCCTCAGAGAGCATCAACACTAAGAGTCTTGAATAACCAGCTGGGTATGAAGACTCAGCCAGTGAGGTTAAATGGCCTCTGTCCTTGGCTACAGAGTTCTCATTCAAGATGCCTATGGAGAGCAGGGCCCTCGTGGCTGGTGTGGCCGCTATTCATGGGCCCAGGCTGAGCTAGTTACTCAGTGCCCAGCCCCTCACGGTCCAGCCTGTCAACAGCAGAGACTGAGGCTGGAACTGCTGTGAAGAGGCCAACCGGCCCCTTGGTTGCACTTTGATGACTTTGAACCCTCCACTTTGTCAGGGACAATATTTCTTCTTTACTAGAACTGATGTCAACGCTGGACTTGGATTTGCCTTGCATGCCTGCAGTGCCTCTTCCAGATCTACCATCCGAGGGCTTTCAGATTGCTTAACTTGCCAGCACTGGTTTTTCACAGCAGTGCTTCAGATCAAAGAACCCCCTTTTGTTTTTGGCAAGGAAATGCAACACTGGGTAAATGAACTTGGGACCCCCTGGATCATGTACAAACATGATCTGGGAGCAGTCGGCCTAATAGAGGGAAAAAATGACTCACCGAAGAATCATCTAAGGCAACAATTGGAGAATGCATTGTACAGTATCGGGGTGCTGGCCTTGGGTTGAGGTATGTGTTTCTTCATCTCCAACAGAATTCACAGGCCCAGGAATCCTTCCCAGTGACCCGTTTGCAGAATTACTGTTTCCTGTCCTTGCCAATTTGTGGCTCTATTGGATCAGAGGTCTTGGTACCCAGAAGTGCTTATCATAGATGGTACAACAAGCACAGCCCAGAATTTGAAACTGTGGCCACTGCCTGATCATTTTGGATATTTCATAAGACAAAGGAAGCAGTTACATGTTCATTACCATGAGCAGTTACAGTTGCTGCTCCTCAGTAGAGGCAGGAGGAAGTGTGCCTGGAGCCCAGGAAACTCAGTGAGATGTCTGGATGCCTGCATGACCAACAATAATTATAAATACCCAACAAGGATGAAGCAACTCGGTACTAGATTCATTTAGGGCTGAAGGTCCTTTTAGGGTTGAAGGGCTGCTCCACCAGGCAAGCGATCGAGACCTACCAAGGGGCAGCCAAGAGTGATGGCAGTTTGGGATGAGTGCTGGAGGAGGGGTCAGGTGTGGAGTAGTGGCTACTGAAACTTGCTTCCCTCTCCCTCCTGTGTCTTTACTGTGCTAGGTCTGTGGGAGGGATTGTAGTTAGGTCACACCTTAAAGGTTCTTTGACAGGCCCGTTTCAATGGAAAGTCCGAGTGGATCTGAGTGACGCAGGTGGTGGGTTGTATGGACCCTTCTTGTGCCCCACTTCACATCCTCTTGGCCCACAGGTCACTCGACTCATTAGCACAGCAACTGGCTTCGTGCAGAGAGAATCTAACAGCTCCTGGTCTCAGCTACACTTTGCTCTCTGAAGTAGTTTGTGATGAAAAATGAACAGATACGTGTGTTTGTGATAGGAGGATAGCCCATAAATGGCTGTGAAGATAAAGCAAAGAGAAGAATATTCCTCCCCAAGCATCAAGTTTCTTGACTTACCTGAAAAACTCAAAATTTAAAAACCAGGTTCTATTGTTACCAAAAGGTGGAGGTCCGGTTGCTTGCTGCTCAAAAGCCATTAAAGAGGCCAGGTTGTGGAAAAGACAGTTTGCTTTATTTCAGGTGCTGGGACTGGTGGTGGGGGGTAGTGAGGGGGGGATGTCTGTCCAAAGACTGACTCCCTCCACTGACAATCATGGGGCAAGAGCTTTTATAGGCTGAGGGGGCCACATGCAGAAACAGCCCAGTCATCTCTGACAGTCATATTCAGATTGGTCATCGATGATCTGACCAGCATCATCTTGGTTGTTTTAGGTTCAGTTAATCTTCTGTATGGATATGAGAGTTGGACTATAAAGAAAGCTGAGCACTGAAGAATTGATGCTTTTGAACTGTGGTGTTGGAGAAGACTCCTGAGAATCCCTTGGACTGCAAGGAGATCCAACTGGTCCATCCTGATGGAAATCAGTCCTGAATATTCATTGGAAGGACTGATATTGAAGCTGAAACTCCAATACTTTGGCTACCTGATGTGAAGAACTGACTAATTTGAAAAGACCCTGATGCTGGGAAAGATTGAGGGCAGGAGGAGAAGGGGACGACAGAGGATGAGATGGCTGGATGGCATCACCTACTCAATGGACATGAGTTTGAGTGAACTCCAGGAGTTGGTGACGGACAGGGAGGCCTGGCATGCTGCAGTCCATGGGGTTGCAAAGAGTCGGACATGGCTGAGTGACTGAACTTAACTGAATCTTCAGTTCTAGGGTCAGTTTGGTTCCATTTCTTTGAAGCCAGTTCTCGGAATTGTGGCATTTTAAGTCACAGCTGCAGTCTGGTCATCATGTAGTTAATTTCTTCCACCTGGTGGGGGTTTCAGTATCTTTAAGACAGCTCACAGGAGATGGCTCAGAATATTATCTACAGCCCTTGAGAAGGAACTAAAGGACCTTGACTATACTTAATGACTACATTATTATTATTTGGTCTGCTTGGGGCTGTTTTCCTTTGTTTTTGCATGTTCTCATTTCTCTGAATACACTTATCCTTTGACTGAAGTTTTCCACAGACAAAGGGCAGGCGAGGACACGGAGGGGCAAGGACCATAGCGTCCTGCTCCATTTCGAGATGATCAATCTTTACTTTGAAATGTATTAAGTAAAAAAGAAAAAAATGTTTGTCCAAACAGTTAGCAGGAAGAAATAGCCTGAAGCAGTTTTCTAAAGCTGTAATGCTCTTAGTAATTATTTTTTCTTGTTAAGGGTTCAGTGTGACACGGCATACAAAGGTCCTTCTGCTCATGTGTCATTGGAGCCAATAGAACAAGATGGAGTTTGGCTCAGAAGCAAAGTTCTTTTCTCTGATCAGAGAATGGAGAGGTGTGAGCTCGCTCTAGAGCAGCGGTCCCCAACCTTCATGGCACAGGGACCAGTTTCATGGAAGACAGTTTTTCCAAGAACCAGGAGTAGGGAGGATGGTTTGGGGATGAGTCAAGGACGTTACATTTACTGTGGACTTTGCTTCTAATCCAGTGCTGCTGCTAATCTGACAGGAGGTATTGATCTGTGGCCCAGAGATTGGCGACACCTGCTCCAGAGCATACGTGGACAGGTGAATTCTTTACCCAATTGTCTGCAGCCAGCCTGGAGGAGGGGGTGAGGGGGCAGAGTAACCCCCTCAGTGCAGCTGCACTTCTTATGCTCCGGATTGCAGTGGGAGACACGGCTTCTCTGCACATGGTGTGGTGTCTGCTGGGCATGTGGACGCCAACTCCATCTCGACTCCAGGAGCCACTCGCCAACGCCACCTTGAATGGAGGATCCATTCTCAGAGCAAGTACATGGCCACTCCCTGAGGTACTGGCACCGCTGTTTAACACCAGGAATGCTCATCTGAAAGGCTGGGTGTGAGACCTCTGCACATATCCCCCTGTGAGTAACTGACACTAAACATAGAGGACAACAAAGTTTAGACTTTATTTTATTACCCAGGTTCTATTTTTATTTCTTGGAAATTGTTAATGAGCTTTGCCAGTGACACTTATATATTTAGTATAACTGTTTTTGCCTTTTTGTTATTAATTGACCATCTTTGCTTCTCAAAGCATAAAGCTCGTAGTGTTTTATTTTGCCTATTTTAAAAGACTCAGTAACTCATTTATTTTAGGATGGATTATTCTCAAAAGAGATGGTAGCTCCAGCATGCTCTTGGGAACATCTCACCCCTTAGCATCTGCTGCTGCTGCTGCTGCTAAGTCGCTTCAGTCGTGTCCGACTCTGTGCGACCCCAGAGACGGCAGCCCATCAGGCTCCCCAGTCCCTGGGATTCTCCAGGCAAGAACACTGGAGTGGGTTGCCATTTCCTTCTCCAATGCATGAAAGTGAAAAGTGAAAGTGAAGTCGCTCAGTCGTGTCCGACCCTCAGCGAACCCATGGACTGCAGCCTACCAGGCTCCTCCAATGGGATTTTCCAGGCAAGAGTCCTGGAGTGGGGTGCCATTGCCTTCCCTGCCTTAGCATCTAGATAAAGTTTATTTACTGTGTTCTTTGTTCCCAGAGGAAATAGAAAGGGCAAGGCTATTCCTCAGATTTTGTAGATATCCTTTGGATTTCCATTTTTGTAACATCTCTGATTTCATACATCCCTGACTTTTACTGAAGTTTGGGAATCCTGCCACAGCAATGAAGCAGTAAAAATTCTGTGGTATGCATTCGCTTGGAAGGTCTTCGTTGGTCTTAAAGGACAAGTTAATTTTATCTGGTCTGTGTCCGCATCGTGTGTGACCTCTCTCTCTCCTTACATCTCTGACTTCTAGTTATTGTAATGCAGAACAGTTGGGTTATCTAATATGTAAAGCATTGATAGAGAATTGGTTATTTCCCCTAACTTACAAACAGTGATTATAAAAAAATATAGAGAAATGCAAAAGAAGGTTGGAGATTTTGAGAGAGAGGGAGAGATTTTTGATGTTTGGTAAAGATGAAGATTGTGAAAGATATCCAGAATTACTATGTGTGTGGGGTTGAAGGCTATGAGAATCAGAAAAATACTGATTATAAATTTATTTTGACCACTTAAACTCCAAATATTCAATGTAATTAACTAAAAAATTATTTCATTGACTCAATCAATTCAATCCATTTGTCTTAGCCTCATGCACAGAAAATGCTATTCCAAAACCCAGTTCTTCATTTCAAAGATTATGTTGCAAAGAGGGCAACTGAATTAATAATATGGAAATTCTTATCAAGTAAGCTAGTCAATTTAGGTTAAAAGAAGCTTTTTCTTCAGTTATCCAGAGAATGACCTTTTCTGTTTTCTTGCATGGGTACACAAGTCTGAAGAATTTTGACCTTTAGATAGATTTTATAAAGTTACTCTGTAAGTAAACTTATATATTGTGTTGCCAAGTGACAAAGTGCCTGTTATCTGCCGAAGGAGCTCAGAGCCAGAACTTGCTTCAAATTTCAGCTCAGCCACTTATTAAATATGAGCTGTGGGGCAAGTTGTTTAACTTGTAAACCTTTTATTCTTCTGTAACATGAGGATAATAAAAACAGCTACCTCATAGAACTGTGAAAATAAACAAGTAAAAAGCCCTCAGTAGAGTGGTTGGGAATTGGTTAAGTACTTATTTTAACTTTTCTTGGTTGTTGTTGCTCCCTATAAAGACATACCATAGTCAAAATGCAATAATAATAATAATAATAATGACATGAATGTCCCCAGAAATATAACTTAATAAACTATGTAAATATTACTCTTTGAAATTTTGTCTGAGACTAAAATTCAAATATTTAGACACTTACTTTACTTAAAAAAATTATAACACTTATAGTGTTATCATAATCATTTCTCCGCTTATTTTTCTTTTATTGAAAATGACTAGTTAGCTTATATGCATGTTTTCGGATAGCCTAATAAATGAATAAAAACAAATGTACTTAACAGAATGGTGCATCGTTAAAAGCAATGGTACAAAAATATTTAAAAGTAGAAAATTTTAAAAAGTACCCTAAATGTCCTTGGCTTCTTATGAGATATTAAAATTTAATTTTAGAAAATACAATTAATTTAACATTATCCATATGAAATGAAGCATATCTTTTGTTTCATTTTTTATTCATATTTTAAAGATATATAAAAAGAGTTGCTTTTAATTCTTAGTGGTGCAATGTTTGAAGGAATGTTTGTCAATTAAATTGACAACTGAAGACAAGTTTAGAGATTTTATAAGTAAAAATTTAGTGAATTGAATAATACAATTTTAAAATGAACAAACAAATGCAGTTTGATGATAAAAGGAGCAAAATGTTTAAGAAAGTATTACCATCAAAATCTTAGATAATACATGAATATGGTATGTGTTTTATTGTATAGTTCCAAACACTAATTGCATTAAATTACAATAATCATTTACCTGCCTTGAATTTTGCAGACAATTTTTAAAATACTGAATTATTTACACTATTCTCCTTAAAGCAGAAATCCATCAATGGGCAAACTCTGGGAAAGAAATTTCATTTTGGAGCTGATTGTTCATGTAAATAATAGTTTATGAATGTATCAATTTTAGAGTATTTGCTCTTGCAATCTATTACAAATATATTTTAGATAATTACAAGCAGAGGCCATAGGTGTCTATCATAAGATAGTCTAACAATCACTAAGAGTCTACAGGAAAAATCGTTTTCAATGATACTGTTATTTTTTAGGATTGTTTATTTGTTTATGCTGTGCTGGGTCTTCCCTGTAGCACGGGCTTTTCTCTCCTTGTGGCCTACTCTTTACTTGTGGTGCTTGGGCTTCTCGCTGTGGTGCTTCTCTGGTTGCGGAGGAAGGGCTTTAGGGCACGAAGGCTTCAGAAGTTGCTGCACACGGACTCAGTAGTATTTGTGGCTCCTGGGCTCTAGGGCACAGGCTCAATAGTTATGGTGCACCGGCTAGTTGCTCTGAGGCACATGGGATCTTTCTGGATCAGGGAAGGAACCCATGTCTCCTGCATTGGCAGGGGGATTCTTCACCTCTGAGCTACCACAGAAGCCCCTCAATGATACTATTAAACTATCACATCCTTGAAGTAAAAACATTACCATCTCCATCTCCTCTTTTTCCCTTTTTTCTTTCCTATCTTACTTTTTCTATTTCATATGCCATCTCAAAAACATTCAAGTGTTTACCTCTAAACTAAATGCTCTTGGAGAAAGTGAACTTTTGGCATCCATTGTGTTCAATCTATATTCTTTGTTTAAATGATTTGGAAGGACCTGATGTACAACAGATTGATAAACACTGGTTTATCCCACCAATGGGAAAGAAAGAATCAAAACTGTTCTCAAATAAGCTAATTTTATTGTAATTATTAATGGAATTTTTTAAGTTGAATTCACTCAATTCCTTACTACTATGAAATGCTGAAGCAGAATAATATACTGGGAAGACATGAGTTTGGATGAAAATTAGAAGAGAGGATTGAGGAGGTTGAGGCATTGACAAATCCTAGTTTCTCATCTTGACTGTGATGTTGTCTAACTGGGTGGCCTGGAGCAAGTCACCTGCCTTCTCTTAGCTCTAGTTTTATAATATCACCTGTTAAGTTTGAAGGTAGGAATCCTTGATCTCAAAGAAAGCCGAGGCCAAAGAATTGATGCTTTTGGACTGTGGTGTTGGAGAAGACTCTTGAGAGTCCCTTGGTCTACAAGGAGATCCAACCAGTCCATTCTGAAGGAGATCAGTCCTGGGTGTCCATTGGAAGGACTGATGTTGAAGCTGAAACTCCAATACTTTGGCCACCTGATGCCAAGAGCTGACTCATTGGAAAAGACCCTGATGCTGGGAGGGATTGGGGGCAGAAGAAGGGGACGACAGAAGATGAGATGGTTGGATTATATCACCAACTCAATGGACATGAGTTTGAGTAAACTCCAGGAGTTGGTGATGGACAGGGAGGCCTGACGCACTGCAGTCCACGGGGTTACAAAGAGTCGGACACAACTGAACTGAACTGGAGAACGTTTCTAGGTAAAGATGTCGAACTATTGAAAGGAGGATAATTTACTTTGATACATGAGACCTAATGTAGCTCATTGTACTGTCTCTCTTCTCTCATTAAAGCCCCGTGAGAGCTACTAATGAGGGATCCAAGTGCTTCATTGTGTTCTACCTCCAAACTCTTCTTTGAGCCTCTTATCTTCACATGTTAATGAACAGGTACAAAGCTAAAGAAGAGAAGCAGGGAAGCATAAAATGAGAAAATGGTAGAAAAACGAGTATGGTTAATCCATAAACTGAATAACCTGCTTTTGGACAGTCAGGAATAGACCATTCACTGTAGCTAATTGCATTCTAATTGGTTGTAGTTAGAAGAAGCTTTTTATTTTTAAACTTTTCACAAATTGGTTTTGTAAGGACTGCATATCAGGACAAGGGAGATGGATTATCATGTGCTATATATATTTTTTGTGCTAAGATCCATAGTATGTAAGGATTATTTGGGGGTTATTTTTCCTTCTTTTTATTTATATTACACTTATTCAATTCAGATTACATTTTCTCTGAAGAATCGTGACCTTGTATATATATTTGAGAAATGCATTTTTTGTATATTCAGTTCAGTTCAGCACTTAGTCGTGTCTGACTCTGGGCGACCCCATGGACTGTAGCATGCCAGGCTTCCCTGTCCTTCACCAGCTCCTGGAATTTGCTCAAACTCATGTCCATTGAGTCAGTGATGCCATCCAACCATCTCGTTCTCTGTTGTCCTCTTCTCCTCCTGCCTTCAATGTTTCCCAGCCTCAGGGTCTTTTCTTATGAGTCAGTTCGTCACATCAAGTGGCCAAAGTATTGGAACTTCAGCTTCAGCATCAGTCCTTCCAATGAATATTCAGGATTGATTTCTTTTAGGATGGACTGGTTTGATCTCCTTGCAGTCCACAGGACTCTCAAGAGTCTTCTCTAACACCATAGTTCAAAGCATCAATTCATTGGAACTCAGCCTTCTTTACGGTCCAACTGTCACATCCATACATGACTACTGGAAAAACCATAGCTTTGACTAGATGGACCTTTGTCGGCAAAATAATGTCTGATTTTCAACATGCTGTCTAGGTTTTTCATAGCTTTTTTTCCCAAGGAGCAAGTATCTTTTAATTTCATGGCTTCAGTCACCATCTGCAGTGATTATGGAGTCCAAGAAAATAGTTTGCCATGGTTTCCATTGTTTCCTCATCTATTTGCCATGAAGTGATGGGATCGGATGCCATAATCTTTGTTTTTTGAATGTTGAGTTTTAAGCCAGCTTTTTCACTCTCCTCTTTCATTTTCATCAAGAGGCTTTTTAGTTTCTCTTTTCTTTCTGCCATAAGGGTGATGCCATATGCATATCGGAGGTTATTGATATTTCTCCTGGCAATCTTGATTCCAGCTTGTGCTTCATCCAACCTGGCATTTTGCATGATGTACTCTGCATATAAGTTAAAGGAGCAGGGTGACAATATATATTTTTGTAGGTAGTTGTACATAAATAAATTAAAAATTAAGTAATACAAAGAGGAAAGTGGATCAAGAAAAGGGTTTGTGATTTCAGAGCATCCACTTACTAATCTAAAAGTATATTTTAAATTTAATGAGCATAAAACATATATTATAGGTACACCAAAATAATACTATGTTTGAATCTGTTAAAATAGCAGCATATTGTAGAGTGCCTCTCATGTGGTTGGTGAATGAATAAATGCCTGGAAAAAAGAGTGAATGATGGGAGGGTCACTATATCAAAGTCATTCTAGTGACTAAACTAATGACTGACCATAAAATGTCAAGCTCCTCAATATGGAACAATGATTACTAATCATTTTAACCAACACAGATCTTGAGCTCTGAAGAATGTTGTCTACGAAACACTACTTTTTTGGTAGCAACATCTTTTTCTCATTTTTAATAACAAGGACATAGAACAATGGTGCTAGAAATCATTGCACGTTAGGTTTAAATACAGATAAAGGGTACGAAGCAAAGTGGTTAATAGTGTGGGCTTGTAACGAAGAGCCATGGACTCTTAACCAGATTGCTTTGTTTAAGACCCCAGTTCATTAGCTGTGTGGCCTTAGATAAGTTTTTAAAAACTGTTCTGTGTCTCAAGTCCCCATCTGAAAAGGGGGATAATAATTGTGGTAACTTCATAATGTTGTGTTGAATAAACTAGAATGACCTAGAATGACCTAGAATTGTGTCAAGGATGTAGTAAGCGCCCAAGAAAGACTGGTGATTCCAGTCTAAGTAATCTGAATGCTTACATGGATTATTCCCGACACTAATAGAGGCATGATATAGAATTATGCCATATTTACAGACAAGCAAACTGAGGGCTGGTGAGATTACACATCACCTAATTTAACAAGGACTGATGCAAGTCTAGAATGAAATTCTGCTCTGTTCCTCTTGTCTCTCTCCCTTCTCCCTCCCTTCCTGTTTTCTCCTTTCTCTCTCCTTGTCTCTGTAACAGAAATTCTGATCAGCAAGAGATAACCAGTGTTGCCACATTACATTAATATAATTCCACACTGAATCAAAGGTGCCTGACACTTCAATTAGCCCATGCAACTTCATTGAAAGTGAACTTGCAATTTCTGTTTAACTCTTAGAAATATTGAACATGCCTTCAGGAACTCCATTTCTTTCAGCTCAGACACCACTGTTACAAGTGGTTTATATAAAAGCTTCCAGTTTGTAAATTCATAATTCTTGATGCTTCAATTTTAGGTAAACCGTTTAAACACTGCCATAAATCACATTATGAGGGAGGAGTAAAAAGTCTTATTGACTCTTTTTAATGGAGAGTTCTTGATTTTGTGATTTTTCAAATATTAAGAACCCTGATATTTTCATAAGTCCACATTGTGACCAACCTGAGGTACAAGGCAGAAAAGTTCTTGCAAATAATGATTTCATATCAAGTCCTGAGCATTCATTCTTTCTGTTTCTGTTTCAGAAGCAAAGAATGCTAGCACCATGGCCACTGCTAGTCCTAACGTTAACATTGAGGTTTATAATCCATTTTCTGCCTTTTCTGGCTGCTGCTGTTATTATTAAGGCGCAGGCTGGAGGGGCTCCAGGGCCACACACAGACAGCCTTCTGTGTGACAGTATCTTTTATGGAGCAGAGCAAAGACAGTCCACACCCTCAAAAAGGGAGGGAGGCCAGAAATGAAGCGAAGCCGTAGAATACCCCTCATTATCCTAACCACCCACGGAACCAGGAAATGGCAGTTCAAGTCCTGGCTGCAGACTGGTGAAAGGAACAGCTGAATAATGGATAAGCACCGTGAAGTTAAAATATGGTGACTTGAAGAAGACGAATACTAGTTATTGTGGGTTTTCTTTTTTTTTCTTTCTTTCTTTCTTTCTTTTTTTCAAAGTAGAACCTGCTTATCCATGTCTCTGACTTTCAGGAATGGTACCTCATCTACCCCACCCTTACAATCACCACTGGCTCTGTGTTTTAAGGGAACAGCCTTTGTCTTAAGGAGTGTGCCAGGTCTAACCAAGCCCACTTTCTAAACTTCCTGTCCGCTGCTCCACTACCTGCGAGGCACTTCCTTTTCCATCTTCGTTTTCCTGAGACCCTTCCCCCTCATACTGCCATCTTCCATATTGTTGGTTGCCTTCTTCCCTCTCCTCCCTTCCCGTCCCCGCCCTCACCTTGTTTGGTATGTTGCTTGGGTTTCCCCTCATTTTGGACCAGACACTTTCACTTTTCTCTTTTTAAAGTTTTTAGGTTCCTTATCCTCCTCCAGAGTTTTTCTTTGCTGAGTCAACAACATGGCCGCCCTCTCCTCCTGGGTTTCCCTCATGTCTCCCTGGGAGCAGCCTGGCCGTGCCCCGATCTCACCAAGGCGGCTGCCTTTGTAGTACAACTTGGCAGACAGCTCTCTTCTTCCTGGAACTCCTGCCAGGAGACACTGGTCTCTGAAGTTGCCCCAGGAGAACGCTCCTTGTCACTGAGTAGTACATTCAAGTGCATAGGTCACCGGGAAGGATAAGACCATAATTTAATTTATCCCCAAGCAGTTGGTGTTTCTCAAATCCCAAAGAACTAAGAGTCTAATATAGTCCTCCTGCATATTTGCATAAATAAATGAATTGATAATTGAGGGCAGTGGCAGGAGAGGATGGAAGAGTATTGAAGACCTTGCCCATTTCTCGCAGTTTTGCTGAGGGCTGGCTCTAGGCTGTGGAAAAAAAAATCCCTAACCTTGCATACCCATGCTGATTGCATTCATTAAATAGCTTGATTTTGGCTGCCACTTTCTGTAACTGTTTCTGTTACTGTCATTTTTTTTTTTTTATGACTATAAAAATTTTAGAATGTGTTTCCTGAAAAAAAATTTTTTTTAAACAGAGCCTTAAGCTCTTCAGAGTAAATGTACTACATGAAGCTACTAAATCAATCAAAGTGGCAACACAGCTTTATGGAGCATTTTTATTAGTTATATAGTTCATTTTTTCTTCCAGGTTCTATATGAGCTATGAGGTGAATTTGGAAACTTCTTCCCTTGTTCCAATAAAACAAAACAAAACAAAAATCAACTTTTTTTTTTTTTTCTTACAGAAGTAGTATATGTTCATGGAAAAATCAAACAAGCTAACAAAAAATAAAAATAAATGGTTCAGAAGAGGAGAGATGAGAAGTCAAGTCTCTCCTCCATCTTCATTCCTCAGAGCAGTGATCCTCCACTAGGGACAGTTTTGCTTCCCAGGGGACAGTTGCCAGTGGGAAACATTGGTTGTCACAGCTAGGGCAGAGGGCAGAGGGTCCAGAATTGCTGTAAAACGTTCTGCAAGGCATAGGACAGCCTCCATAGCAAAGAATCATCCGGCACACCCTCAGTGCTTCTGTGGTGGTGTCCTGGACTAGAGTGACGGCAATTAGCTGTGTATGCATATTCTTTCAGAAAGTTAAACATTGATATGAATTTTTTTCCCCCACAAATGGACTCAATAATTCCTCTCTAATCTGCAACTTGCTTTTTCCACTTAACAGTGTCTTGGTTATTTTTCCACACTGATACACATAAGAAAGTGAAAGTCGCTCAGTCATGTCCACCTCTTTGCAACCCTATGGGCTGTAGCCTGCCAGGCTCCTCTGTCCATGGAATACTCCAGACCAGAATACTGGAGGGCACAGCCGTTCCCTTCTCCAGGGCATCTTCCCAACCCAGGGATCGAACCCAGGTCCCTCATTGCAGGCGGATTTTTTTTTTTTTTTTACCATCTGAGCTACCAGAGAAGTCCTTGATATGCATATAATTTACCTCTTATTGTGAACTAGCCAATCGTTGTCAATGGGCTCGTTCTATCATTTTTAAACAGCTCTCAAAGGTAGATAATTTTTTGTTGTGTTGTCTCTGCTGTTCCTTGGTTGTAAACAAACATGCTAGGAAGGGGTTACTGAAGGAGAAACTGTGCAGAGGGCTGAATTCTGCCCTGGTACTTTTGTTTCTGCCTCACTTTAGTTTTTCTCAAAATCTGATTTAGAGGTTAAATTCACAAGGGGAGGTTGAATCAGCCTCTTTTTTACAAATCCCCAGTTCACTCCCGACTGTATCACCCAGGAGCGTGGGTGGAGGAAAGAAGAGCGACTGTTTTTTGTACGAGGCCACAGTGGAGCTTATCCAGGAGACGTTTTTAATGTCTGGCTCACAAGCCAGCAAATCAAGTCAGCTGTGGAAATGTTACACTCAGGGGGCTTGCTGTTTCTGAATTATATCCAGAACTTTTTTTTCAAGAACCTGGATTATTTGAGATATGCTAGAGATTCCGGGTGTCCCTTAGGTTAATAAAGAGACAACTACTTCAAAGCCAACCCCTCATGGTGTAAGTTTTTTTTTCTTTTCTCCCTCTGGGTGAGTTCAGTCAGTTGACATTCTCTGCCGCTTTTCTATGTTGGCTTTCATTTTGGATGAGGAAAGTGAGGTTCGTATATCTCCTGTACACCTGTGGTAGAAAGAGTGTGTGGTTCAAAACCACACAGCGTTGCTATTGAATGGTGAGGATCAAATTGATCACTTAAGGTAAATGTTATTTTTCATGACCCCAAAGAGAGGGCTGTCCCAGGGAAAATATTACATAATGATTTACACTTTGCAAGAACATAACTGGCCCCAAGAGTAGTACTTTTCCATTCTTAAACGGTAAGGACTTATCTACTTCATCTCCCTTCATGCAGCATAGAAGTTAGTTTTTTTCAAATTAGCCTCTGCTACTTCTGTGAAAACAGCCAACGTTCATAACTGGAGGGACTTTTTAAAAAACAAGTGACTGCTTTAAAAAAAAGAAAAACTCTTGCTTCTCACCCATAGGCATTGCAAAAGATGTAAAAACAAAATTAGAAAACTGCTTCGCATTGCCCCCTTTTAAAAATATTTTTATATGTGTTCTTATTCCTTAAAAATTTAATATCCTTTCCTCAGAGTCACTGCATTTCATCCATGACAACCAGCAGCATCCCTATATAAACAGCTTCCTGATTTTTCCATAGAGATAAAAATAAAAGAGTAAAAATGACCAACTCTCTTGTAAGGGCTCAAGTATAAACAAGATTATTTTTAAGGGCTCCCACAGAACCATCTGCCAGTAGCTGTAGATTGTAAGGAACCCATACTGGAATCATTGAATCCTAGTTAATCATTTTGCTGTGCATTCCATATGGGGCTGTCTCGTGGATGTGAAGTGAAGGGGCATAGGAAGAGGATCCGCAGGGTCCAAAAGTCAGTTATTGCTTCCTCTGCCAATGATTCACTAAGCGACTTTGAATAATTCACTCATTTCTTCCTTCTGATAAAGTTATTTGACATGAAGGAGAAGTGGCAGGGTTTTCTTATCTTCTCTGGAGCCAGAAGCAATAAAGACAGGGCCATGAGCAAGCCTGCTTTCAACTGTTTCTCCATATATCCTTTGAAACACTTATGAGAGCTCAGCTGTTGAAAGGTGACTGAAAGAGAAAGTGCCTAATTGTGTCGGCAGCAGAGTGAACAGGGCAAAAGAGAGTTAACACAGAAAGACCTGTTAGCAAAGAAGAGGCGTGCATAAGAAGTTTTCTTCATGTGGCCATGAACTTTCCTTACCTTTGAACAACTTCTTGTCTTAGGTTCTTATGGCAGAAGTTTAAATGAATAGGAAGATTGTTCAGTGATGTCTAAGAAGGAACCTTGTTTTTTTTTTTTTTTTTAAATCCCTTTCCCTAGGGATTAAACTCTAAGCAGATTCTCAACTAGGGACACACAAAGCTCAGTCCAATCTACCTCGCTCCAGCTTCTTGCCCTTGCTGTTTTTGTTGTCATTGTTCAGTCTATAAGTCATGTCCGACTCTTTGTAACCCCATGGACTGCAGCTCACCAGGTTTCCTTGCTGTTTTTAGAAGTCTTTTCTAAATGCCTTCTCTCTCAGAGTCATTTGTGAATTATTATTATATTGCATGACAGCATTATCCAAAAATTATTTGTATTTGATGTATTTTACAACCTTTTGATGATGACCAGTTCAAGTGATGGGGTGTCCTTTTCGTAAAACTCTGTACTATAGTTTAAAAGGATGCCTTGCACGTGGTTTAGCCTCATTAAAATGAATGTCTTTAAGTCTTGGAGAATGATAAGGACTAAAAGCAAAAAGTCTAACTGCTTGCCCCGCTTCTTGCCATCATATAGCATCATCTAAAAAAAAAAAAGGATCTCTCACTCTTCACTTGAGTGCTAAGTGAATGGAGTTCTTAACAAAACAAAGGAAAAATAGCTTCTTTGTGCAATCTGAGTCTTTAAGTTTACATGCCTAGAGAGTTGCATAAAAATAGTACAGGGCTGAAGCCTCCAGTGAAGTTATTTTTTCTAACAAAACAATTTCTGGAAATTGGAACTGAAATTATAGTTTGCACATTGTAATGCATTGAAATTCTCTTCTACTTTACTCTAAATAGCATTGTACTATATCCAGTTGTGGGGATAGAATAAAATTACCACGGGAGGTTTCTGAGTATTACTCTTAAACCCAAATGCAGCTGGTTACACATGAAAACTGCATCAGTGGGGAAAAGCAAGAAAACAAGTTGACATTAGTAGAGTGCTTTGTGGGCTCTGACCTTTACTAATAGAAGGAAACACACTTCCAGTTTTTGTAAATATGTATGTGTAAGCAATATGTGCATGCATAGTATATACATACACATAAATCTGTGTATTTTATATTTATCTACATTTTTATAATTTTGCTAAAGACTGTGTCTAGTCAAGGCTATGGTTTTTCCAGTGGTCATGTATGGATGTGAGAGTTGGACTGTGAAGAAGGCTGAGCGCCGAAGAATTGATGCTTTTGAGCTGTGGTGATCGAGAAGACTGTTTAGAGTCCCTTGGACTGCAAGGAGATCCAACCAGTCCATTCTGAAGGAGATCAGCCCTGGGATTTCTTTGGAAGGAATGATGCTAAAGCTGAAACTCCAGTACTTTGGCCACCTCATGTGAAGAGTTGACTCATTGGAAAAGACTCTGATGCTGAGAGGGACCGGGGGCAGGAGGAGAAGGGGACGACAGAGGATGAGATGGCTGGATGGCATCACTGACTCGATGGACATGAGTCTCAGTGAACTCCGGGAGTTGGTGATGGACAGGGAGGCCTGGCGTGCTGCGATTCATGGGGTCGCAAAGAGTCGGACATGATTGAGCGACTGACCTGAACTGAAAGACAGTGTCATAGGACATATTCTTACAACCTGTTTAAAATTAAGTGCTTTTGAACTAAAGGGAACTTAAAAAGAAATGACTTTTTTTTTTTTTGCCAGACACATACCAAATATTCCATTGTCATAAGCCAGTTATGATTTATAAACATAATTACCAGTCATGTCTTGGAAAGGGAATCTAGGGGAATTCAAATTAGTTTTTAAAAATGACTCCCGATTTACTACATATACCCTGAAACTATTAGCAACTTGATTGGCTTAATAGGCAAATATGCTTGTTTCTCAAATTTTCCCACAACAATTTCTCTTTTGTTCTGTTTTTAACACCTCACTTATTTTCCTGCCCATTTATCAAAGGGAGCTAGTGTGAGTATATACTAGCTCTCTGAATGTCACACATTTTTAATATTTGGTTCATTTTGGGGTAAGCTTTCATAAGAATCTATGTTTGTATTACTTCTTGATTTACTGATGTAGCTAAAATACACTTTTCAGAGTTAATATTGCCAATTATGGACCAAATTATCAGATGCCTCCTGATCCAATGTATTTCCCTTTTATGTCTTTCTGCCAAAAGTGCATATCTTGAATTTAAGCCTGAAGAAATATCAAACAAACCCAATTTGAAGGACATTTTACAAAATAACTGGCTTATAGGCTTAAAAAGAAACACAAAAAAAGGCCAAATAACTATTCCAGACTAAAAGAACCGAAGTGACATGACCATCACATGCAATGAGTGATCCCGGCTTGGATGCTGGATTTGGGAGTGGGGGGAAAGCTATAAAGGATATTATGGGGACAGTTGGCAAAATTTTACCATGGATCATAGATTAGATCGTAATGTCAGTTAGATTTTCTAATTTTAAAAATTGCATGTGGTCTCTGTTTGGTCTATGTTGTTAAGAAATGCATACTGACATATTCAAGGGTAAAGGGACATGATGTCTGTAACTTCCTCTCATGATTTAGAAAAAATCATATCTAAATAATTTTTATAAATTCTTCTTTGTAAGTAAAATTATATACTATATCAGATCAGATCAGATCAGATCAGTCGCTCAGTCGTGTCCGACTCTTTGCGACTCTTTGCGACCCCATGAATCGCAGCACGCCAGGCCTCCCTGTCCATCACCAACTCCCGGAGTTCACTGAGACTCACGTCCATTGAGTCAGTGATGCCATCCAGCCATCTCATCCTCTGTCGTCCCCTTCTCCTCTTGCCCCCAATCCCTCCCAGCATCAGAGTCTTTTCCAATGAGTCAACTCTTCACATGAGGTGGCCAAAGTACTGGAGTTTCAGCTTTAGCATCATTCCTTCCAAAGAAACCCCAGGGCTGATCTCCTTCAGAATGGACTGGTTGGATCTCCTTGCAGTCCAAGGGACTCTCAACAGTCTTCTCCAACACCACAGCTCAAAAGCATCAATTCTTCGGTGCTCAGCCTTCTTCACAGTCCAACTCTCATATCCATACATGACCACAGGAAAAACCATATCCTTGACTAGACGAACCTTTGTTGGCAAAGTAATGTCTCTGCTTTTGAATATGCTATCTAGGTTGGTCATAACTTTCCTTCCAAGGAGTAAGCGTCTTTTAATTTCCTGGCTGCAGTCACAATCTGTAGTGATTTTGGAGCCCAGAAAAATAAAGTCTGACACTGTTTCCACTGTTTCCCCATCTATTTCCCATGAAGTGATAGGACCGGATGCCATGATCTTCGTTTTACATACATTTTTCCAAATTATATGAGAGAAAGTATGTGTATATGCATATATATGAGAGAGAGAGAGGGCAATACACAGTAAAATGGTATAAAATATATACTGGAGTTTATAAATTTTATGCAACTTTTGAAAGTTTGAAATTACATCAAAACGAAAACTTACTAAAAATAAAAAATATATCCCTTATCTTATTATGCATCTTTCTTAGGGCATAATTTACTGTTGGGGGAAATAGTAATTTTTATGTTCCTATTATTCTATTTTTGTAACTCTGTTCTTGGGGTCCACATTGCATACCAGGAGAGCACCAGCTTTTCCAAAACCTTCTGCTACAGTTAACGAGGAATCTGGTGCAGTGTTAATTTTGAATAAAGTGTGTGTTGAATGATAGCACCAGCTGACGGGGAGGCATTAATGCTGTTTGATTTCATGCAGGCAAAATATATCCAGCTGTGGAGGCCTGGAAGGCCCTGGGGGGAGAAAAGTTTGAAAAGAGAAAAGTTTTATAAAACTTATACAGTCTGGAAAATAAGGAATGCTAATTACTTTTCAACAATTTTGGAAACAAAATAGTTTAGCAAAATCACTGAATTCAGCTATAAGAAGGAGTATAAGGAAATGTTAAATACATTTAATTTTTCTGGCTGCAGTGTGTTATGCTATTCTTTAACCCTTTCTCTTATTAAATGTAGTTCTTTGCATTTCATTTGTAATCCAAAGAGAAATGGTTCATCATTTTTGACACATTATGGTGTGATGACTAGAAATACATGTATGTAATTCTGTAGTTGGACATACGGAACTATATGCAAGGCATTGAACTAGATCCGAACAGACTCTAAGAATGCAAACACTAATAATATGAGGTCTGATTTTGTAAGAATGTAGTTTGGCATGTAGGGAGCAAACTGTTTAACAGCTTATGAAGAGATTAAAATTCTGTAGAATAGAGTAAGTGCTGTGATAGGCATGCAAAGCTCTGGGAACAAATAGAAGGGCATTTGGAAAGGAGTGGTTACTAGAGAAAACTCCAAGGAGAGTTTTAGATCCAGGGAGACACAAAGAGAAGGCAAAGAAGTGAGAGCGGATGTTAAGCGTTTCTTCACTTTCCATTTTTCAGACCTCTTGGAAGTTACAATCAAGGGATTTTTGGATTGTTTTATATTGCTCTATTTTCACAAAAATAGAAAATTTCTTCCTTTCCATTAGTAAAGGTGATAATCCATAAAGCATTAACTCAGCTAGTGTCACTTTGGTTTGCTACCTTTCTGCCTTTGTGGAGTTTCCAAATGTAATAGGCAGCGTTTAAGGAGCAATACTCAGAAACCTCCCGTGATAATTTTATTTCATCCCCTCTGAAGCCACTAGGCTTAACCTTTTCTGCCTCATGGCATCTACACATCCGGCTTATGAGGTCCTCTGAGGCCAGTCCAGCCACTGATTAAGTATCCACTCCCACTTTATCATAGGCCACTTCTAATTAGTCTGGCCTTTATCATGTTGGTGCTATCTGAAGGTTTCAAGGGCTAAAGTGCCACATGTACTCTGCTCATGGGCTTCACCATTGAGAAGGTGCTCTGTCCTTATCTCCTTTATATTGTCTCTTCAATAGTCTCTCTCTTTTTTTGGAACTCTGGTTGAAAATATAGATGATAAACCTTATTGCTTTAATTCTTCACATCTCTTAAACTCTTTTTGATATTTTTCTTTTTCACTCTATTACTTTCAGGATAACTTTTTGGATTTATCTTCTAGTTTATCTCTCTGTAGTTGCATGTATTCTCTTTGTCCTGTTGATTGAGTTTTTAATTTCTAAAACTGCTATTTGATTCTTTTAAAAATAGCCTCTGGTTTTTTTTATAGTCTTATGTTCCTGGGTTCTATTTTTCTTTTTTTTCCATAAGACTGATCTATACATCGGTGTCTCTTTTACAGTCTCGTACACAGGGTTATTGTTACCATCTTTCTAAATTCCATATATATGCGTTAGTGTACTGTATTGGTGTTTTTCTTTCTGGCTTACTTCTGGGTTCTATTTTTCAAGTTATTATTTTTTTAACCTCTTAATGATTGCAAACATAATTATGTAATATTATAGATCTAACAGTTCCAATATTTGAAGCCTTTTTGGTAATCTTCTGTTGTTCTTGCTTGAGTTTATCTTGTTTTACTATTTCCTTTATTGTTTGTGACTTTACTGGGAGCTCGTATTCTTTTTAACTATGGGAATTCATTAATGTCTGGCTTGAAGTAATGTTCTTCCAAAGAGAGTTGGAATTTGCTTTTTCAGTCATCTTAGGCACACATACTCTTCAGTTCAGTTCAATTCAATCGCTCAGTCACGTCTGACTCTTTGTGACCCATGGACTGCAGCACCCCAGGCCTCCCTGTCCATCACTAACTCCTGGAGTTTGCTCAAACTCATATCCATCGAGTTGGTGATGCCATCCAGCCATCTCATCCTGTTTTGTCCCCTTCTCCTCCTGCCTTCAATCTTTCCCAACATCAGGGTCTTTTCCAGTGAGTTAGTTCTTCTCATCAGATGGCCAAAGTATTTTACCACTTCAAATAAAATTCTCTGCCAAGTGTCCTATATCACATAGATAGATGAAGTTGAACTTCAGTGGTATAAATTTCAAGATATCTTTTTTTTTTTTTCTCTTCTATTTTGCTCTAAGATTGAGTCAGGCAAATTGCTATGTTGTCTGTTTTTTTGAGGTGGGTTTATTTTTCATTTGTCCTAAGGCTGAGTGTATGTAACTCTTTGATATCTCAGCACTATGTGGACCCTTCTCCCTATTTACTTTCCCACTTGGGCATGTATTTATTTCCTGCACCTCACACTCTATGCAGCTGCCATGGTGGAAACTCAAGGTCTTCAGGGCTCAGCACAAGCAGTTAGAGGGAAAGCTGGCCCTGGTACTTGTCTAACTTCTGGGTTTCTGCTTTCACTTTAATTTTGGCCTCTGCGGTGCTCTTTCGTGCCATCTCCTCAGGGCAATTAAAGACCTATTTTTTCCCTTAATTCAACATTTTAGTCATCTTTTTTGGCAAGGTCTTGCAGGATATCTAGTCTTTAATAGTGCCAGAAACGGAAGTTGGCTCTAAGTTTTCTCGCAGCCAACAAGAAGAGGGAAATCTAATCAATTACATGGTCACAGAGGCCAGGAAGAAAATGATTCTCAGTTCCTCTGGAGAGATACAACAGTTTTTGGCCTTGAGACCAGACAGGATTTCTCTCAGCAGCCCTTCCAGCAGGCACCATAGTCTTTCCTGTCGCTTGGATGGCAGGGTAGGTCCAGGCAGCTGTTCCATCAGGCTTCAGAACCGACATCCTTTAGAGTGCCAAATCCGGGTGGTGTTTGGTATTGAAGAGGATCCAGGAAGACAAAGTACTCTTTAAAATTTGTATTATGTTCCATAAGATAGGGCCCAAAGTGATGGAGCTATCCCAAGAGGTTTCTGAATCATCATGCCTATAATGTCAGTTTCTTAGACATGCTCAGGCAGATTGGAGTCCAGGCATGGAAGGAATTTTTTTTTTCTTTTTTACTGAGGCAATTGCACAGTTGTCCTCTAAATGACAAAGGTGGAATGGGTCCACTCTCATGTAGTAAAACTGAGTCATAGCACCTTATAACCCTTTATATGGCCTGGTTTAACCACTCGAAAATGTCTCTAGATAAGCTGAAATCAAAGATCAAAATGTTTCCTAATTAAAGAATACCTTTTGTAATTGTTAACCATTACAAATTTTATACCTTGTTCTAGTTATATTTTAATTTAGTTTGCTGGCATACAATATATATAAACTGAAATAATGCTTACTTGGTTAGATTGATAAGAACTTAAACTTATCTTTTAAGTTAACCATAATTAATTCTATTAAAAAAATGAGAGTTTGGAATGATACTTGGCTTCTAGCTTGTTTTCTAGAATAGTGAATCGATTATATGGCAAATGGGGTCCTAGATTTGCTTCAACTTAAATTAAAATATGTGGAAATATTAAGTAAAAAATCTACAAAGAAATGCTCAGTGAATCTCATTCTGAGAACAGCATGATAAATGTGGTTATTTAAAGCTTCTATACCTGGGAGAATTGAGAGAAAGTCAAATTTTGTTATAAAGTAAGAAAAGTTCAGTGAATTAATAATACCAATGACCAAGAAGGGATTTATGAGTTAGGGATAACTTCAGTCAAAAGAGAAATGACTTGTAACTTCAGTTGGATTTTAGTAAAGAAACAAAAGTGTGAAAGAAATTGTGTGAGTCCCCTTATCTCATATGCATAGTGAAACAGAATTCATGTTCTTAGAGAGAGTTTTCTATTATATCTTAGAGATAATTAAAAGTACTGTAAGGATTTCATGAAGTGAATTTGAAAGATTGTGTAGTAAATCATATCTGATTGATTGAAATCCCTGCTAAAGAAATAGCCAGATAGGTGATTCTGGCCACACTGTGAGTTTAGCAAAAACTCTCACCTGTCTCTGAAACTGTTGGGATCAGCAAACTTACTGAATTATACTTTTTGTCTTAATTTTTTAACCTAGCTATTGTTTTCTCTTTTGTGTAGGCATGCATAGCAATGTGTATGTGTGTTAAATCCCTAAGTCATGTCTGACTCTTTTGCAACTCCGTGGACTGTCGCCCATCCCCGATTGTGGGATTTCTCAGGCAAGAATACTGGAGTGGGTGGCCATTTCCTTCTCCAGGGGATGTTCTTGACCCAGAGATTGAATCCACATTTCCTGAATTGCAGGTGGATTCTTTACCACTGAGCCACCGGAGAAGCCCGTGCATAGTAATAGCATCTTTAAATTTATAGTTGTCTGTTTTGTTTGTTTGTTTTACAGTTTCTATCATTATTTTTCTGATGTCTAACCATTTTCCACCTCCTAGACAGCTTTGCCAGAGAAGGCAATGGCACCCCACTCCAGTACTCTTGCCTGGAAAATCCCACGGGCGGAGGAGCCTGGTAGGCTGTAGTCCGTGGGGTCGCTAAGTCGGACACGACTGAGCGACTTCACTTTCACTTTTCACTCTCATGCATTGGAGAAGGAAATGGCAACCCACTCCAGTGTTCTTGCCTGGAGAATCCCAGGGACGGGGGAGCCTGGTGGGCTGCCGTCTATGGGGTCACACAGAGTCGGACACGACTGAAGCGACTTAGCAGCAGCAGACAACTTTGTCATAATGACATAAAGGCTACACAGTAGGCAGAGTGTACAGATCTAACCTTTGATTTGTTAGCAGGGAATTATTGTGCTTAGGTTCAGGATTTTTTTTTTTCCCCCCTCAAAAATAAGAACCTGTTTTGCCAGATAGAAGATCACACTCTGGATCACACTGAACTCTTTCAATGTGAATCTTCAAACCTGTGAGTAAATTCTTAAGTCTACGATTTTGTCAAAATTTAGAGAAAGCGCTTGAAGAATAACCATTTCCCTTTTTAACTCCATTCAGTTAGTTGGAACTGAATTAGTCTCAATAATATCTCACTGGTTTAAGGCACATTAAGAAAGAATTGTTTATCCAAAGAAGCTTTAAACTAGGATATGAGAATGTGAAAGTGAAAGTCACTTAGTCGTGTCCAACTCTTTGTGACCCCATGGACTATACAGTCCATGGAATTCTCCAGGCCAGAATACTGAAGTGGGTAGCCTTTCCCTTCTCCAGGGGATCTTCCCAACCTGGGGATTGAACCCAGGTCTCTGGCATTACAGGCAGATTCTTTACCAGCTGAGCCCCCAGGAAAGGCCAAGAATACTGGAGCGGGTAGCCTATCCCTTCTCTAGTGGATCTTTCTGACCCAGGAGTCGAACTGGGGTCTCCTGCATTGAAGGTGGATTCTTTACCAACTGAGCTATGAGGGAAACCCAGGATATGAGAATGATCACCCACTTTAAGGGTAGGGATGGCTTTTAGTTTTGAACGTAAGTGTTTATGCTAATTTCAGAGGTGAAATAGGTGTGGCTATTGATACTGAAAAGCCAGCTTTTGTAAGTTTCACAGTGAAGTCCAATGATAATTTTAAATTGATGAAGAAAATAATGTGAGATTCTTCATTTTGAATTTAAATGTAAGTGATAAAATTTCATTGGGTAGTAATTTGTTTCCCACATTATAATCTGATTCCCACCTCCCTCAGACTTTGGGTGTAAGGCATTCACCTGATTTATTTTCTATTTACCCATTATATTCTCCAGATTCATGACTTCACATTATTCACTTGCCTTTAGAATTTTCAGATGTTGAATGTCCGCCATCCACATAGGAAATATTATGCACAAGTGACCTTTCATGCATTGGTTCAAGTATAAATGATCTCTCTGCTGATTGGTTTAAAAGTTTTCACAAATGAACAGTTATGAAAAACCTATAGAATCCCCTTTATTGGGATGGTCTTTCTCATATTGTGAAAATCTTTTCTCTAGAGCTTGCAGTTTTGTCAGGAGGACAGAAGGTTTGCAGGGACTGGTGGAAGCTGTAGATTTTGTCTGCTCAGCATCATTTTCCACCCTCCTCTGTCTCTTCCTTCCCCATTATTAGTGATCCAGCTTGTGATGTCAATCAGAACGGCCTGTCCCCACTTCCTGGGTAAGCTTGTGGACAAGCCTAGCTACCGGAAGTGCCGAGGCTTCATTCAGAAATGTGCATGTGACTCAAGGAAAATAAATCAGTGTCTTTTCTGAGATTCACATAGGGCTTTGATGGGTGGAGGATGTCCGATTCCACTGTGATTGCTAAGCAGGGCGCGTGTGTATCTAGGGCAGAGGGACTTCACCTTGCCTCGCACACACCACACACACACAAGGAGAGCCTGCCTATGATATGACAAGGAGAGATAAGCATCGCTGAAATATGGGGAAGGAGAGAGGCAGAGCTTTCCAAGCACATTTTTAAACCTCCAGATCCATCTCTTGCAAAGATAAATCCATTTCCAATTTCTAACTGCAGAGTCACTACACTCCCCTTTTCCAGAAGCCAGTTTGAGCTGGGTTTTGTTAATGTGCAACCAAAGAAGGGTCTCTGCTAATACTGTTTCTGCTGCAGCTCTTCTGTCAAGACTTGAGTGTAATTCTGCTTAAGCTCTCTTTCTCTCACTTTCTTTTCTCCTTTAGCCTGCCCAACAACCAGATAAGATATTTTGAAGTTTTTATGGTAATATGAACAAATTCGCCTGAACACAAAGAATGATTTCACAGTGCAATTCAAACATAGATTCCCCAGTGAGAAAACGTGACAATGTATGTAGTTGTCCACGGCTGTGTGTAATAACGTGGGGCGTAATGCTTTCATTTACAGCTACTGTTGTGTGCAGCTGAGAGCATCCTAGGGGTTAACCTGTGGGACAATGTAAAGAGGAGCATATATTCTTTCAAGGTACTTGTAGCCGTCATTTTGTGTTTTGAGAGTTATGAATGGAGGCATTGTTGCAAGCAGCTGTACCGTGAAGGCATTTAAGCCAGTTATTACTGCCTGTGGTGTCTGAACTCAAAATGTTGCAAACACTGAAATTATGACTTACAGAGGTGAAAAATGTAAGCTCTGTAAGATCTAGCTGCATGCCTGGCCCCGTCTCTTCATATTATCTGACAGATTCTTTTGTAATGATGAGTCTAAAACTGAGGGCTTGTGATCCCAATTAATTCAAAAGAGATGGACAGAATGTATTATGCCACATGTAGTATTAACTTGGAAAGCAATGTGGTAACATGAATGTTATTTTTAATATATTTAATTATTCCCCAATACAGTGTGTTAAACCTATATTATGTGGAACATGATCTGCGGATTTAGAATATAGCAAAAGAATTTCTAAATGTTGTGTATCTGGGATGACAGTGAATTCAGTTGAATTGAATTGAAATATAGTTTGGGGAATTGGGAAATATAGTTTTACCTTTCCAGGAAGAACTCTTTGATACATTGCTAATAACTCTTTTCCTTCCTGTAAAATGACCATTTTTAATACCATCAGATCCATTGTGATGTCTGGGTTCAGTGGACTAATCTCTGCTAACGTTCTTCCTCTTCTCCTTTTACCCAAACTACCCATCACTTAGATCACACTTTTCCTCTGGTTAAGATCGATAAAAGAATTCAATTGTTGGTAGCTGTTAGTGTGTCCCATAGCACATAGGATAGTAAATTATACCCCATTTCATGTTGTTTTAGTACTTGAGCCAATTAAGTGAATGAAGTCGCTCAGTGGTGTCCGACTCTTTGCGACCCCATGGACTGTAGCCCACAAGGCTCCTCTGTCCACAGGATTCTCCAGGCAAGAATACTGGAGTGGGTTGCCATTTCCTTCTCCTGGAGATCTGCCCCAGCCAGGGATTGAACCCAGGTCTCCCGCATTACAGGCAGACGCTTTAACTTCTGAGCCACCAGGGAAGCCAATTAAGAGCAACTCCCAAAATATTTGCCAAAGATTAGTCAATTGGGAAATTTCTCAGTCAGTTTACAAGTTAATAGAAGATAAGGTCTCTATTCCATTTGTGTGCAGACCATTGTCTGGATATTATTGGGTGATTTAATCAACTTAATCTTTAGTTTAAAAGAATTTTAAAGATCATAGCTATTTTGTAAAGGAAGAAATCTAGCAAAACATTCTCATTTCACAAATACATTAGTCAGAATACTTTGGGTTGTGTGTAATGCAAACCTGACTCAGACAACCTAAAGTGAAAATTAGAATCTGGGGACCCACAGAACTCAATGTTCCAAGTGACAGAAGAGACTTTATTCAGAGCTCAGATCCCAAATTTAGGTCCAGCTTCCAGGCTCTATTTCTCGGTCTTATTTTCCTGGGTTGGGGAATCTAGTCAGGGGCTAGCAGCTCCTAACCACATGCTTCTTGGCACTTCCACCAGGAAACAGAGTCTCTCTTCCTGAAATTTCAAACAAAATCCCTCTAAGTGAGTTTTCCTGGCCCTGATTGGCCTGACTTGAGTCATGTGTCACTCCTTTGGAAATAGTCTCTGTGATTAGTGGGATCAGATTTGCTGAATGGCTTAAGGCAAGCAACTTCCAAAACTAGAGCTAAAGCAGGATCAAGCCCCACACCAGTTGTACTGCTGGAATATTCATCTCTGGTAAGAGATGCTAGGAAGTAACCAGCAAACTGTGATGATAAAGAGTGAAAGATTCCAAGAATCCTGGCCTGGTGGTCATACAGCAGCAGGAAAGCCTCATCTACAACATGATTCAAAATCATTTAGTGTGTCAACAGAGGTCTACAGACTATTATATGGATTCCTACTCTCAATATTCTGTGATGACAGAGGTGTGGAAACACAGTGATTGTGGTGGTGGTGGTGTTCAGTCAATTGGTCAGATGTACCTGACTCTTTGCAACCCCGTGGACTGCAGTACGCCAGGCTTCCCTATCCTTCACCATCTCCTGGAGTTTGCTCAAATTCATGTCCATTGAATCCGTGATGCCATCCAACCATCTCATCCTCTGTCGTCCCCTTCTCCTGTCTTCAATCTTCCCCAGCATCAAGGTCTTTTCTAATGAGTAAGTTCTTTGTATCAGGTAGCCAAAGTATTGGAGCTTCAGCTTCAGCATCAGTCCTTCCAATGAATATTCAGGACTGGTTTCCTTTAGGATTGACTGGTTTGATCTCCTTGCAGTCCAAGGGACTCTCAAGAGTCTTCTCCAACACCACAGTTTGAAAGCATCAATTCTTCGGTGCTCAGCCTTCTCTATGATCCAACTTTCACATCTATACATGACTACTGGAAAAACCATAGCTTTGACTAGATGGACCTTTGTTGGCAAAGTGATGTCTCTACTTTTTAATATGCTGTCTAGGTTTTTTCCCAAGGAGCGAGCGTCTTTTAATTTCATGGCTGCAGTCACCGTCCACATTGATTGTCTCAGTTCAGTTCAGTTGCTCAGTAATGTCTGACTCTTTTCGACCCCATGAATCGCAGCACGCCAGGCCTCCCTGTCCATCACCAACTCCTGGAGTTTACTCAAACTCACGTCCATTGAGTCGGTGATGCCATCCAGCCATCTCATCCTCTGTCATCCCCTTCTCCTCCTGCCCTCAATCCCTCCCAGCATCAGGGTCTTTTCCAATGAGTCAACTCTTCGCATGAGGTGGCCAGATTGTCTAGTACAGTATTTATCAGTGTGTGGTCTGAGATATACTCTCTAAGAGACACTGGGATACCCAGGAAGAATGCAGTTTGCTGGGCCCCATCCTGGATTTGCTGAATCAGAGACTGTGAGGGTGGGGCTCGGGAATTTGCATCTTGAATATGTTTCCTTGAAACATGTCTTGCATAATAAAGCATACAATGCATACATTGTTATGTAAGCCACAATGTGGTTACATTCCAAACTTTTTTTTTTAACTATATCTCCTTCTTGGACTGTATTTGGAAATATTTTACTTTCAGACATTTTCTTTACTAAATGTGTAAAAAGGAGTCCTCACTTTACAAGTTCCAAATCAGACAAGTACACAAAGGTATATAATTGACATATTTATAAACTGTATCCACCAAAACACTCACTTGGACATGATCCATATTACATTCAACGTATGCATGTTTACATGATACCTCCTGCAAAGTAAATACAAACTGATTCTCATCACTTTAGTTCAGTGCATATCTGATATATGCATGGAAACTTACACAAACATATTCAAAACAAAGGCAGTTTTTTTTTTCCAAGCAAAACACCAGAAGGCCATTTTTTTTCAACTCAAGTGCCAACTCATTATTTTATGCAAAAATACAGCAAGACTAATTGTAAGGGTTCTGTTCAGTTTCAGTTAGTAAGATATGTGTGTATGCTACTAAAATGTAGCCAAAGTTTTAGATTTTAATTAACAAGGGAAGAGCACTTCTGGCTTTGTTGTTCAGTTTGTGACCCTGTCGTCTGTAGCCCACCAGGCTCCTTTGTCCACGGGGATTTCCCAGGTGAGAAAGCTGGAGTGGGTTGCCACTTCCTTCTCCATAGAAATAATTTCTATAAAATTTTTTTATATTGACCTTCCAGTTGCGATTATAACTACTTCTAAATGATACTCTGGTCATCCACTCGGTTAGAAGGATTGTGAGGGCTGGCTAAACTTCATGGGCAAGTGGGAAGATCTGTAGAAGACTGATGAGCAAAGTTGGAAAAGCATCTTTGTGCTAGATACATTACAAAAGGACTATCGGCAAGTGTAAAAATGGTGATGTTAGTATAAGCAGGAAAATACAAACATATTTATTATTGCAAATGGCATCAAATAAAGCATGCTATTACCCACTTATATATGTTATTTACTTTTCAACTCTTCTGTGTTTTCAGAGTTTGATTGATACCTTAAGTGTTGCTCAATCAGCAACACTTGGAGCGTAAATGTAGGGTGTTGACAGCAACTATTGAAAATCCTATGAATGCTGATTATGACTTACAATAAAAAAAATACAGCATTCACTATGTTGCTGAGTTAGATCCTTGCTTTTGTCTGACAGCACAAATCCCAGGACAAATTTTTTACCAGTTTCCTAGAAACATCCTGGAGAGGACCCACCACTTCCCATGTAACTCTCACTGAAAGTCTAAGATGACTTTTGTTACCTTATTCGCAGTGCTTCTTGGAGACTGACTGCAGGCGGGGGAAAGTGACGGTCAGTATTGCTCATAGATAGAAAGCAGTGTTTGTGGAAGAATAGTGAAATTAAGATGATTACCAGAGTAAATCTGATTTTTTTTTCCATTGCACTTTTTACAATGCTATAGATTTATGAGATGTGGTATATGAGCCATTGTCTGTTTAGGAAATTGCCATAATTCTTTTATGTGCTGCCTGAGGATAAAATAATATGAATACAGTAGTGAGACAAAATTTCCATGAACAATAGTGATTTGAAATACAATATTAGTGGAATATAGTTTTTAAAGATAACAATAGACAGTTACTGAATATTAAGAAACAGTGTATCTTCACTATAACCAAGTATGCCAAACTATATTATAAATAATTTGCATCAGTAATTTCTTTAATCTTTAGAATAACCATAGGAGGTAGGTTTTGCTAATGTATCTGTTTTTTATAGATGAGAAAATGAGGCATAGGGAAGTTAACCAGCTTAACTAAATTCATATATAACATCTAGGAAGTTAGGAAATTGGAATTTGAATCTAGGCTATCTGGATCCAGATCTTGCTCTTAACTAGCAAACTATAGAGTGGTTATGCATGTTTTTAATGTGTTCTAAGAAATGAAGAAATCTATTAAAATTTTCCAATATCCTTTTACAGTGAGTGCCATAGACCAAAGGAGATAACATAAACACATTAAGCAGTATACAACAGTATAGAGATTTTATGACCAAGGCTTGAAGCTATGCTCAATTGCTGATATATGGGATTTTATTTAAGGAGGGCTTTTGGTGTGCTGCTACAAGGATAAGAGCTAAAATGTACAGGCTCCCATCCTCTATAACGAACATGCTGTTAATTGACCAAGAGCTTGATAGACCCTTTGAGGTGGTCCCAGTAGTGCAAAGGGACTGAAGTCATGAAAATTTTTCATCTGATTATTTGTGGCTGTTGTAGCCAGTTTGCAAGATGATGGACCAGAGTTAGGAATCTGTCTGTGGTTATGATGACCCTAGAACTACCAAAGTGCCAACAGCCTCGGCCTTGTTTTCCTAGCACTTTCTCTAACCAAAAGGCAGAGGCCATGTGATGACAGCAATGCAGTGTTACTCTGAGTGATTACAGTCTGTGTTACCTCTCAAATAAATTTTTAATACCGATGATGAAAATAATGAACTCCAAATCTTACCCATCATAGCAAACAATTATTTGCAATTTCTGTGTATTCCCTTTCAATCTTTCTCCTTGTATGGACAGAGTTTTTCTTTATCCAAACAGTATGGATCCTGTTTCTTACTTAACATTTCCCATCCTGCTACAATTTTTATAATTGTTGTTATCTTAATGGCTACATAATCAACTGTTAAGTGGATTATCATATTTAATGAAACTATGTTCTAATTGTTAAGATTGTTTAGATTTTTCCACTCATTTGCCACTAGTAAACAACACTATGAAGCTGGGTTTAGGCCAAAAGTCAAATCCTGTCCACTACTTATTTTCGTAAGTAAAGTTTCTTTGGAACGTAGCTAGACATACTCATTTACATATCATCTATGGCTGTTTATTCACTATAAAGGCAGAGTTGAGTAGTTGAGACAGAAACACTATGGTCTACAAAGCCTAAAATATTTATTGTTGTTGTTCAGTCACTACATAACGTCTGACTCTGCAGCTCCATGGGCTGCAGCATGCCGGGGTTCCCTGTCCTTCACTATCTCCTGGAGTTTGCTCAAACTCATGTCTGTCGAGTCAGTGATGCCATCCAACCACCTCATTCTCTGTCACCCCCTCCTCCTCCTGCCCTCCATCTTTCCTCGTACCAGGGTCTTTTCCAGTGAGTTGGCTCGTCGCATCAGGTGGCCAAAGCACTGGAGCTTCAGCTTCAGCATCAGTCCTTCCAATGAATGTTCAGGATTGATTTCTTTTAGCATTGACTGGTTTGATCTCCTTGCTGTCCAAGGGACTCTCAAGGGTCTTATCCAGCACCACAGTTCAAAAGCATCAGTATTCATTATCTAGACCTTTACAGAAAAAGTTTGCCAACTCCAAATTATTGTAGAACCCAAATTGTTTTTCTTATTTTGGATCATTTCATTAAGAGAAATTCCCAAGCTTGGGATTACTTGGTGCAAGTGTGTGACTGTAATATAATCTCAGAGAGTCTCTCCAAATTGTTTTCTAAAACTGTTACATTGACTTATAATGCTGCCAACTATATATATATGTGTGTGTGTGTATATATATGTATGTATATATGGACCCGTCTTTCATTCATTTATATATATATATACACACATATATATATATAGACCCGAAATGGTAACCCACTCCAGTATTCTTGCCTGGAGAATTCCATGGACGGAGAAGCCCGGTAGGCTACAGTCCACAGGGTCGCAAAGAGTAGGACATGACTGAGCGACTTCACTTTCACTTTCATTCAACTTTATAATAATTGGGTCTTATCCCTTTATATTTTTCTTAATTGAATGATCACTGATCATATGTTACTGACCTTGCTTGCTCTTCTTCAGTATGAAAAAGCTATTTCCCTGCATATTTATTAATTTTTTTCTCTTATTTGAAATGTCTGATGCTCATCTGTTAGAATCTTATTGCTTCACTTGTTAATTTGCATGAGCTTACAGATGATTTTCTGACTTACATTAAAAGAACCAGCAATAAGTAAGATGTGTTGGTTAATGGCTTACTGCATGCAGATACATATAATTCATGTAAGCATTCATTAAAGCAGATAGAGAAGTCAGGCTTATAATAATTATCAATGCCACCTTTTAAAGCTGGAATATCTGTGTTGCTGATGTAAATAGTACCAGTAGTTCTTTTATTACTCTCTAAATCTGGAAGCTGAACTCCTGTAAGGAGAATATGTCTTCTTTATGTAGTGAAAATACTTGCTTCTGTATTAAATTTCTCATTTGTGTATGACTCATTAGATATGCAACTCAGCTGTGGTCCTAAATAAAAGAACCTTGTTACAATAATCTTTTTTCTCAAGATGCAATATGTTGATGAGCTTGAGTCTCTCCCACTCTGGCTGCAAAAATTAAAAACTTCTATAATAAAATTATAGCAGGCATGTCTGTGACCAAATACAGGATTAAATTCCCAAACTAAGAGGAAGAACAGTGTTAGGGAGAAGGGAGTAGGAGGAGTTGACTTCTCTTGGTTATAATCCTAAGGAAGGTTTTTAGGCACGTATCTGTTGATAGCATTTTGAAGATATTAAACCAACGCACTTTAATTTCCCCTTTAATATCATGTCCCCTTCCAGCCTCTGACCTGTTTGGCTGGTGCTCCACCGAATAAGAGGACAGCGACAGTTCTCCCTGGAACAAAGGCAGGACTGATCAACTTTAGTCACAGCCTGAATTTCTTGAGTGTGCAGCGAGGCAATTGTTTTTGCTGAGAAGGATCTGCCTTTTCTAAATTTCTTTAGCTCCCCTTAACATACAAATTTGGCTGATTGTTATATACAAAGTGTAGCTGGAACCCAGAATCAGAGACAGAAAGAAATGAGAAATATTTCTCTTTGGATCTGAGGGCTGAAGCAGCAAAATGAGAGCGAGATGCAGGGCAATGATGGCAGGCATCATGGGGGAGGGTGGAGAAATGCCTCCCCCTGGTTAACCACTGTTTATCTTTCAAAATCCAAATCGGTGTCAGTATCACCTTAGGAAGAACTTTGAAACTGCCTTCTGTACTGCCTCCATGGCCCCCATCATACATATATTATTATTTAGCTGTGCAGTGTTCCCTATGAAAAAATTGATCTTTAACTACAGTGTTTGTTTTGGTTCTCTGCTTTCCCTAATAAGCTGTGATCTTTTCTGGGGCTGAGATTCCTAAGTGCTTCTTTAGTGCTTGGTAAATGGTAGGAACCGAGCTAGTGTTTATTGAATGAATAAATGCATGAATGAATAGGCATGGCTTTAGGCAGGCAAATGGGTCTCTGAAAAAATCTAGTTATGTGATGTAGAAGACTGATGATGACCTTTACTCTTAGAACCATGGATAATCATTAGTAGTTTAAAAAGCCGAATAGCTGAATACCAACGCTATTAGCTTTCGGTTCAGTTCAGTCGCTCAGGTGTGTCCGACTCTTTGTGACCCCATGTAAGCTCTTAGCTTACACAAGTCATTTTCATCTTGTTTATATTTACTATATGAACTATATATTATTTTTTCACATTATCATAACATAGCATATGTATGTTATTATAATATGTAATAATTTATTATGTTATAATACATGATAAATATAATTTTATTTTATTTTATGTGTACTATACAGGCTTTTTTGTGTGTGTGAGCAAAGCCCTCTCCAGTGTTCCTGTAAAATTAATCTTTATAGATAAATGCTTTTATAATAATTCATGTTTCCTTTATTATTAAGTGAATATATAATCATCCTACATGAGTTAGCCTTTGAAAACTGAATTTATGTGAACCCAGTATTGTACAACAAGCAATAATTATAAAACTTAATCTATAAATCTTAGATAAGTAGGATGGAGTCTGGGCACATTAAGGGATATCCCTGTGTCCATTATTTGAGACAGACATTTGACTGCTCTATAATTTTATACAATTATAAAATTATAATATGAAATTATAATTTTATATGCCTTTTTCATTCTTCTCAAGCCTCAAGGATTTGCCATGATTTTATCTTTGAGAGTCAGCACCTTATTATTTCCTCCTCTGTCTCTTTCTGCCCTGATTGACTATGAAGTGGAACATTTTCCCCCTCAGTAACCTCTTTCTTGATGCCCAATAATACATCAAGAAACCTAGTCTTCTAAAACTGTACTGTCTTTCTTAGATGGTTTGGAAGTTTTCTTGTTTTTTACCTGGGGAAATCATTCAATAGGAACATTTCCCCAAATGCTGTTTCTTAGCCTTTTCTCTGGGTGGAGAGCTCCAGGTTGCACTCTGAGGTCCCAGGAAAGAAAAGAAACACCGCATTGAGCCTCCCCCTGAATTTCTTCCTGAGGCTTCAGAGGCCTGTGAGCTGTGGGAAACTCCTTCACTCTTTGCAAAGACACATGATTTGCTCCAACACTTGAAGTTTAGCTCTCAAATATGGTCAGTTCTCTTTCTTATTCTGTTTGTTTAAAAAAAAAAAAAAGTATTTTCTAGGTAGAATCAAATTGATTTTCAACCAGCGTAGGCACTGCCCAATTCCTGAGAATACTTAAAACACGTTGATACATTTTTGTTGTCATGGTAACTGATAGTGGCTACTAGCATTTAGGAGGTGAAAGTCAGTGTGATAAACCTCCAGCAGCACGTGGTATAATCTCATACAGCAAGTCCAGTGCCAAATGCCAGTGGTGCCTGTGTTGGGAAACACAGAGCACATAGCTGATTCTGCTCTTGGGTAATGAGTTGTTTTTTACTGCCTTTGGCTTAATTGTTGTTGTTCAGTCGCTCAATCATGTCTGACTTTGTGACCCCATGGACTGCAGCACGCCAGGCTTCCCTGTCCTCCACTGTCTCTCGGAATTTGCTCAAACTCATGTCAGTTGAGTCGATGATGCCATCCAACCATCTCATCCTCTATCGTCCTCTTCTCCTCCTGCTTACGATCCTTCTCAGCATCAGAGTCTTTTCCAATGAGTTGGCTGTTTGAATCAGGTGCCTAAAGTATTGGAGCTTCAGTTCAGTCAGTTCAGTCCAGTCACTTAGTCGTGTCTGATTCTTTGTGACCCCACGAACTGCAGCACTGGGTTCCCTGTCCATCACTATCTCCTGGAGCTTGCTCAAACTCATGTCCATTGAGTCGGTGATGCCATCCAACCATCTCATTCTTTGTCATCCCCTGCTCCTGTCTTCAAACTTCCCCAGCATCAGGGTCTTTTCTAATGAGTCAGTTCTTCTCTTCAGGTGGCCAAAGTATTGGAACTTTGGAAAGTATTCAGTCTTTCCAATGAATATTCAGGATTGATTTCCTTTACAACTGAGTAGAGCTTCAGTACCTGGCTGTAATTCCATTCAAGGCTGTATAATATTAATATGGCTTTAACATGTTAAAAAATTCTCTGAAAGTATTTGTGTATTTTTTTCCCAGTTTGTGTTATATTTTGACTAATGACCATCCTTAACATTAATTTAGTTGATTTTATTAACCACTTTGCTTTAATTGTTTTAAGAAACTTCTGGATCCTAAGATACAAGCAGTATTCCCCTTTATTTTCTACTAAAAGATTTGGAAATTAGTCTTTTGCATTTAAGGTTTTGAATACAATGAGAACTGATTTTTGTAAATGGCTTAATGTAGAAGTCCAATTTCTTTCTTTTACTTTTTTTTTTTCAGGGAGATAACCCATTACCCAAACATACTTTATTCACCTTCCTCCCAGTAGTCTACAGTATATTTGATATCTGTCAATATCTATGGAGAAGGCAATGGCACCCCACTCCAGTACTCTTTTGCCTGGAAAATCCCATGGACAGAGGAGCCTGGTAGGCTGCAGTCCATGGGGTCACTAAGAGTTGGACACGACTGAGCAACTTCACTTTCACTTTTCACTTTCATGCATTGGAGAAGGAAATGGCAACCCACTCCAGTGTTCTAGATGGAGAATCCCAGGGACAGGGGAGGCTGGTGGGCTGCCATTTACGGAGTCGCATAGAGTCGGACATGACTGAAACGACTTAGCAGCAGCAGTATCTATATCATACATGTGTCCACATGTATGATTTATTTCTAGCAACTGTTTTTTCTTCCACCGTTCAATTGTTTGTATGCTAGTGTCACATTATACTATTAGCTTTATAAAACTGGATAACTGGTAAGGCAGTAATCCATATGTTATTCTTCTTTAGAAATGTCTAGGCTATGGTTGACCCTTTACCCTTCTGCATAATTTTAGTATGGGCTTGCAAAGTCCATACAAAATTTCAGATTTGATTGGAATTGAGTGTAGAAAGAATTGACATATTTACAATATTGAGGCTTTCTGTCCATGAACATGGTGTATATCTCTATTGGATGCTTCTTGTCCATCATTGCAAATCCTCTCAGTCTCCCGTCTCATTCTAGCCACAGCTGTGGTGGCCGATTCCATGAATTGGCTTCACATATGTGTAATCTAACAGTGCCCCTCCTCAGTTGCATGACACATCTTTTTTTCACCCCTAACCTTTTTTTCACTGCTTGTCCACTGATCTCAATTCGTCTATCTACTTTTCTATCTGTCAGTTGAGCTTTTAATTTGACATTTTATTTATAAAATTTCTTTTGGAATCCTTTTCCAATATGTCAAGCAATTTCTGTCTTGCTCATTCTTACCTATCAAAATAATAAAAGATTTCCCTCTAATAGTCCTAATGAGACTAATAGTTGACTACTTAAGGACTTTAAACTTGTTGTATCTGCTTACTTCAAGGTGATTTTTTCCCCCAATATTTGTTGATCTTTGATTGTAAACTCACATTGGTTGATTTTAACCCAGGGTAACCTGGGAGCTTATATAAAGGAGGCTTTTCTCCAGGAAGAATTTGTATTTGTTTTTGGTAAGATTCAGTGAATCTTACCGGTGAATTTCAGTCATGTCTGACTCTTTGCCACCCCATGGACTTTAGCCCACCAGGCTCCTCTGTCCTTGGAATTCTCCAGGCAAGAATACTGGAGTGGGTTGCCATTTCCTTCTCCAGAGGATCTTCCTGACCCAGGGATCGAACCTGGGGCCCCAGTCTTGCAGGTAGATTCTCTACCTTCTGAGCCACTAGGGAAGCCCCCAGGGAAGGAAGATTCAGTGAGCAGTGTGCATTTGAATTTTCTAGGAAACAGTCTTAAAATATATAAGATAAACATTTCTGTCTCTCTTCCAGTTCAATATTGTGTAGACCCCTGTCGAGTTCCATGGTCTCAGCAGTTGTGTGCTCAGCTTTCCTGCCTTGCTGCAGACCCGGGGCTCAGCCTCCTGGCCTGCTCAGGTCACCATAGTCTTTCTCTGTGTTCACCTCTGGCTGCTTGGGTTGCCTTTTCCCATGGGGAGCCTTTTGGAGGCTTCTCGTACTTTATTTTGACCTTTCCGATATGGATGTTGTGAAATCCCAGTATAGTTTTAAAATTTGCATTCTTCTAATAGCTGAATGCCAAAGCCTTTGACTGTGTGGATCACAATAAACTGTGGAAAATTCTGAAAGAGATGGGAATACCAGACCACCTGACCTGCCTCCTGAGAAATCTGTATGCAGGTCAGGAAGCAACAGATAGAACTGGACATGGAACAACAGACTGGTTCCAAATAGGAAAAGGAGTACGTCAAGGCTGTATATTGTCACCCTGCTTATTTAACTTATCTGCAGAGTACATTATGAGAAACACTGGGCTGGAAGAAGCACAAGCTGGAATCAAGATTGCTGGGAGAAATATCAATAACCTCAGATATGCAGATGACACCACCCTTATGAAAGTGAAGAGGAACTCAAAAGCCTCTTGATGAAAGTGAAAGAGGAGAGTGAAAAAGTTGGCTTAAAGCTCAACATTCAGAAAACTTAAGATCATGGCATCTGGTCCCATCACTTCATGGCAAATAGATGGGGAAACAGTGAAAACAGTGTCAGACTTTATTTTTTTGGCTCCAAAATCACTGCAGATGGTGACTGCAGCCATGAAATTAAAAGACACTTACTCCTTGGAAGGAAAGTTATGACCAACCTGGATAGCATATTCAAAAGCAGAGACATTACTTTGCTGACAAAAGTCTGTCTAGTCAAGGCTATGGTTTTTCCAGTGGTCATGTATGGATGTGAGAGTTGGACTGTGAAGAAAGCTGAGCACTGAAGAACTGATATTTTTGAACTGTGGTGTTGGAGAAGACTCTTGAGAGTCCCTTGGTCTGCAAAGAGATCCAACCAGTCCATTCTAAAGATCAGTTCTGGGTGTTCATTGGAAGGATTGATGCTAAAGCTGAAACCCCAATACTTTGGCCACCTCATGCAAAGAGTTGACTCATTGGAAAAGACCCGGATGCTGGGAGGGATTGGGGGCAGGAGGAGAAGGGGACAACAGAGGATGAGATATCTGGATGGCATCACTGACTCGATGGACATGAGTTTGAGTAAATTCTGGGAATTTATGATGGACAGGAAGGCCTGGCGTGCTACGATTCATGGGGTCGCAAAGAGTCGGACACGACTGAGCAACTGAACTGAACTGAATAGCTGAAGATTAGTGAACATATTTTATGTTCTTTCTGTTTATTTATTTCACTGTGCTGGGTCTTAGATTTGGCATGGGAACTCTTATTTGTGGCATTTGGGATCTAGTTCCCTGACCAGTGATTGAACCCATGGCCCCTGCATTGGGCACTTGGAGTCTTAGCCACTGGACCACCAGGGAAGCCCTGACATCTTTTGTATTCTTATTAGTTATTTAAATAGTCTCTTTTGTGTATTCCCTGCTCACCTCTCTTTATTGTGAGCTCAGCAATCCCTCAGGCAGAATTCTTCTTGCTTCCAGAAGCAGAAGTCATGCTTTTCCCAGACGGACTGTAGAGAGACCATTTTCACAGATTTTGAAGATTGCTCCTCAGAGCCACTTTGATGGTGTCAGCAGTGGTATTGATAGTGAAGGAGACAAACGAGGTGGGAACAGAGATAAGACTCCCAAGGCTGTTAGCCTTGCTTTAGGTAGCGTTTTTCCATGTGGTCTGCATATAGGATTTAATGGTAGAGAGGTTCCAAATACTAAATCCTAAATATTTTTTCAAATCAAACAAAATGATTCATTATTCCCAATTAAATATATTCATTCTACTATGCCTCCAAAGTTCTATGTGTTGATTTCATGACCTTTTACAAGTATTGATTTTTAATGTTAAAATAATGTAAACCCACAGAAACAAGAGCAACAGAATCCAACAAGGGAAGAAAGAAGTTACTGCCTCACAAGAGAGACCACCCTTCAAGGAAGATTGGACAGAGGATTGATCAATAGAGGGTATAAGGTTTTATGTGCAGGACTGTGCTATTTTAAGAGACAATAATAACAATGATAACATGAAAAGATGAAAAGACTGAGATGTTTCTTCAACTTTGGTTCATGGGAAACTATTCATGCCATCAGATTCATTTATTTATGATTTTACAAGTATGTATTATGAATTGCAGCTTGTGCAAACATGATCTTCTTGGACCAGATCTGCCCATAGGTGAATTGTTGTCCCTGATTTTCATTCAAGGCATTTATATGAGTCTGCGCTAAGGCAAAACACATGTGGAAAAGCAATTATATCAAAGTCAAGATTTGTATCAAAATATCGCCCTGTCTCTAAAGGCTAAGCTTGCATAAGACCTGCAGAGGAGCTGGTTGCCATTATAGAACAAGGCCTTCTGCAAGATCCAAAAGCTTACTAACTGTATGATGTTACATTTTTGGGGTGTGTTTATGAAAGCAGGGTGTTTACTATGCGTCAGGTGCATTATATAAAGTTTCTCATCCAGTTTTACCTCACCCATGCAACAACTGAGTGGTTTTTAGAAACTTCATTTAACAAAATAAGGCTGAAATTGATTCAGTAACTTGAATAAGGTCTTGTAGCTTGTAAGTGATAGAACTAAGTTTGAAACTCATGTCTGGTTGCAAAGTTTATATGTGTGTATATGTGTATGCATATATAAGCATGGGCTTCCCTGATAGCTCAGTTGGTAAAGAATCCGCCTGCAATGCAGGAGACCCCGGTTTGATTCTTGGGTTGGGAAGATCCCCTGGAGAAGGGAAAGGCTGCCCACTCCAGTATTCTGGCCTGGGGAATTCCATGGATTGTGTAGTCCATGGGGTTGCAAAGAGTCGGACACAACTGAATGACTCTCACTTTCATGTATACACATGTACCTACATCTACATGTATGTATGTGTATATATATATACACATATGTATACATATACATACTACTTAGTCTGGAAAATCCATTTTCAAAATATACAGGATGTGTGTTTCTTTCTTGCTTTTTCTTAGCTAAATACTATCTCTTTCGTTGTTTTGTCATAATCACCCATGAATGTAGTTGTCATTATAATGGTCATGGTTCAGATTTCATAGTTAATAGGATTCCTTTGCATCTTATTTTATAAAGGTTTCTACTGTCGTTTATAATAGGTTTTCATAGAAATCTTATGAGATTAGCTAACCTTGCTTTCTAAATGAAGAAAACAGAAGAGAAGAGCTTGCAGTCACAATAGTTCCCTGGCTTAACAGATAAATTTCAAGGTCCTAATCACATCACATCCTTGGGAAACTTCAAGGCCATCTTTACTTCTAACTGCAAGTATTTTGCACTAAATTATCAAGGAAAAAATGGTTTTGAAATTGTTTATGTAAGGTAAACCTATTTTTTAAGATCAAATAGTGGAGTTTCTAATCCTTTTTTGGTGCTATCCTTAACAGCTCCAGAAAACCTTTTTAAGTACATACCATAAATACTTCTGAAATTCTTAAACTTTTTTAGGACTGTCAAATATATTTTATTAACAGACTTGAGCAGCATTTGGATAAACTTTGCATAATCGCCAAAGAAGCGTAGTAAATTGTTTTGAAAAGCAGAATGAAACTCATGCTATATTTGTGTATCATTTTCCTTTGTCCTGGATTTTATAGTTCTCTGATCTGTATATAAAATAAGAAAAATACATTGTAATCTTGGTGAGGCCAGCACTAAGATACATAAATATGCCTTTTGAGCACAGTTCACAGTGATAGCTTTTGGTGCTCAAGGGAAGTGAAAAAGAGCTTTCTGGTTATGTCATAAAACTCAAACTGCCTCCATTTACAGCGATAATTGTAAACCAAATACTTAAATATACCACTTAAATATAAAAGTTAAATATAAAAAATCAAAACAACCATAATTTCAAAGACCTTAAACATATATTTTATAAACAAATAAGAATTTAAAAAGAAAGTGAGTAGAGAAGGGACTTGACAAGAAGATAAGAAGCCAATGCCTTGGTTAAACTACTTAAGCCATTTGGACCTTTATTATCTTTTTAGAACAATGAGGAGATTGTACCCCAGTAATCAGAACTTTTCCACTGATATTTATGTAGCAGATGACCCTTTTCTATAGGTGTTATAGGGAGAAGTCTAATATACCAGAACTGCTGTATTTGAAATGGGAGTGTTTATGTGAGTGATTTGTGTGGGTGTGTGTGGTGTGTGTATGCATGTTTTGGGGAGTGTCCTTTTTCCTTTTTTTCCAGTGAAACCTCTGTAGAATTCCTGTATGTTAATCTGAAAATCATTATTTAGAGAATTTATAAACTCTAGCTCTAAGAGTCTATTATTTTATGAATTCTTAAAGAAGACACTCTGGTATTTGTACAGAGTTAATGTAAATCAAGGAGATCCAACCAGTCCATCCTAAAGGAGATCAGTCCTGGGTGTTCAGTGGAAGGACTGATGCTGAGGCTGAAACTCCAATACTTTGGCCACCTCATGCGAAGAGTTGACTCATTGGAAAAGACCCTGATGCTGGGAGGGATTGGGGGCAGGAGGAGAAGGGGATGACAGAGGATGAGATGGTTGGATGGCATCACTGACTCGATGCACATGAGTTTGGGTAAACTCTGGGAGTTGGTGATGGACAGGGAGGCCAGGTGTGCTGCGGTTTATGGGGTCGCAAAGAGTCGGACACGACTGAGCAACTGAACTGAACAGAACTGAATGTAAATCTAGAGTTGTCTAAAATATTTTATAAAAAACTAGCCTTTCTGATTTCTGAAATATCATAGTGTAGGACATATTCAACTATAAATCAAAGAAGACATTGAAGAATCTTACTTTTTTCTATAAGAAGTAACCCTTTTAAATTATAGTAGACAGTGCAAGAAAATATGAATTGCTTGAGGAGTATAAATTAGGCTAACAGTAATTATCACGATCAATTGCATGGTTTATGTGACTAAGGGAAGGTGTGTGAGGAAAGAATACATCCGACTCGGAAAATAAAAAAGATAAATGCATTTCTCAGGAAGAGACAAAGGAATAATAATGAGTAGACAGGGAAAGGTATTTGTTATAGAAATCAGGACTGATACGCCAAGACAGTGAAACCACAAAGATTATGCTGTAAGATAGTGTCGCAGGCAGGCTGGCTTTGGCGGCTCACTGTGAAGGGAGCCGTGGTGAACATCTGCTTTCAACAAAAAAGGCAAATATCATGGCACCAACCATTCCAGGCATTTTACCAAGAAGTCTCTTTGCTCAGGCTAATTCCTGTTAGATGCACATTTCCAGTTTCTGCTGAAATTCTAGGCAGTTGGCTTGATTTGGTCACCAGGCTGATGGCATGACAGCTCAGATGTAATCAGCCTGACTGCTGCCCTCCCTGCACGCAGAGGAAAGGAGACTACTCGGAAGGCCTGAAGGGGTGCTCTTGGACGGATTCCAAAACTCCACACAACAGAGAAAGACTGGAGGCAAGACTCAGCACAAATCCTGCAGGTCTGAACTTTAGTGATGTTTTAGGTATTTTTAAAAACACACTGAAAGCTTTTTCAGCCTCTTCAGCCAACATTATGCAAGGATGCAATTAGAAACCTGGTAGCTGACTGTGGACTGTTTTCCCACCACCCCTACAAGAAGCTCTTCTCACACAAGATGGCATTCTCAGACCCTTCTCTACACAGTCATTCAGATGGCGGCGTGGGCCACATTTGGACACATGGAAACACTTTTAGAAAACTACTCAGGAGAGATGGTGCCATTTTGTGGAGTTGACACAGTACTGAGGCACGAAGATCACCGTAGGAGAACCACGATGATGATTTTTGTTGTTAATACACTTGTTTCAATTTTGCTGCCAAACAATGAACTCAAAAATAGTCCACTAAAAGATTTATACTTTTAGTATAAATACTATTTATATATTTAATATAAATACTACTATATTTATAATAGTAACAATTGAGCAGAACTATCAAGGTTCTCTCAGACACTGACTAGCAATACAATCAGTCAACTAGCAGCTAAGTCTACCAAGCACTCTACAAATATCTGACCTAAAACCTACAATAAGAAGTCAAAGCCAGTACAAATGAGGGTCCAAAAATTTTTTTAAAAAGCATTGTGTTAATATGACCAACAAGCCATTCTCATGATAAAATAGAAAAACAAGCTAACCAGTAATGAGATCCATGACTGAAGTGACTTAGCAGTAGTAGCAGACTGGGGTGAATCGTCAGTATCGAAATTGGATTCCTGTGGTTTCCTTCTCTTGGTATGGAAAGTAAGAGGAAAGATGAAAGAAAATTTTCTAAGCAGGTCTGGACCAGCAGGCTGATACTCAGGCAGGAAATTAAATACATTCCCATGCAGCATCGATGAGTATAGCTTGTGAAATGCAGAGAAATAATAGCAGATGAACCGCTGGGGTGTGTGATAATAAGGACTTGGGGGAAAGAATTGTCAAGCGATCTATGAGAGAGAAGCTAGGTAACAGGCTTAATGTGTTCACTCATAAAATTATGTAAAATTTGGCATTAGTGTGAGTCAACAGAGACACTTCCCCTATTATTCTAGATAGTCCAAACTGTGTATGAAATTTATACTTGACGCCCTAGGGGTCCCTTCCCCTTTATTAAGTCTATATATAACCTTTATCCCCAGCTGTTCCCAGAGTTACTTACTCTCTCTCTAAAGGGTACTCTACATGCATGGGAGATAATTTTTTTTTTTTTCCTGTTAATCTCGCTGTTCTCACTTAACTGACAAGTCCCCCTAGTTGGACCTAAACTGGTAGAGAAGTTTTTCTGCCCAGCAATGAAAACCCACAACTGCCACCACGGGACATATACTGTGGCTTGCGGTATTGGTGTCTCCATCACAGAACCCTGTTCAAAACTGCTGCCTTTGAAAACAGATGTTGCTGCAGCAACCGCTGGCCCCCTTACCACTGCATCCACTTCAGTATGGCTCCTGCCCCTTCTTGTCATCAGCTGAAGAAGTGGATCTGTTTAATTGGGGGAGCTCCCCGCTGTGTGGATGGACCACTGTGTGCCTTGACCCCAGCTGTCAGGGCGAGAGCTGGGCAGGCAAGAGCTGGACATTTTCAGTTTTGATATTAGCACTTGAGCTCTCTCTCAGAAGGTTCTGGATCTTTCTTAAAGGAAGGGAGTTTATTTATTTTTGCCTATGAAAATAAAACAATGCTCCCTTAACATTCCATAGGCTTTGAAATCTGCCAAAGAATGCTTTACCTAGATTTAGGAGAGGAGCATTATTATTATTTTTTTTTTCTTTTGGTTGGAAATTTAGGAATGCTCATTTTGAATCATAGACTGGACACAATTTAAGGCATTAAATCTGCACCATGGCTTTCAGCTCTACACCTAATTTATGTATTAAATACCCTGCAAATTAAGTGCAAAGTTTACAAGTCACAACAAGATTGCTCTAACTGCCAAATTAGAAGCTCCGGGTGCTATGTTCAAACCATTTTTGCTTTAAACATCATTACCAATAATAATCTGTGGGGTCTGAGCTCAGCTGGATGTTTGGCGGGTGATGTGTGAGGTCGTGAGAATGCAGCAGACTACTCATCAGCTCTATTAAATAAGGACCGCTGAGCGGTGAAACTCGCTTCTGTGAGCTTGTCCAGTATAGGTACATATCATTTTATTCCCTTTTTTTGAGTCAGGAGACACATAGGCTATCTAATTAAAAATGCCCTTTTGTACAGGCTCTTTTCAGACCCAAACTGCACTTTCATACAAAGGAATGCATAAATATACATGATAATTGACTCTAATGACAGGAAAAGAATGTGATGAAACATTTCCTGATACAATCTAGTCCCAGCTTGCAAAGAGGATCAAGACTCCTCTTTAGTCACTGTGATTTACAGCATCAAGGGTGAAATTCTAAAGGGTGAAGTAATTTTCTTCTAAATGGAGACTGTATGTAGGAAGAAGAGTAGAGGGCCTTTGTGTAATCTGGTCGAGGAGGAATTATAAATGTTCTCTAGATGGAAAAGGAAAATCCCATTTGACAAGCCAACCTTCCTTCATGACCTCTTCAGTTCCTCTCATAAGTCTGTGGTGCAGCTGATTACAGAGCAGGGACATTGTTTCTGGGCTTTCTTCCATTATTGTTTTAGAGTATGCCTCTAGACACCCTTCCCCTGTTCTGTTATGAATCTGGCACTCTGGAGATATGGAACGCAATTAGAGTGATCCAGGATCTGAGTGTTGGAAAATGAATCTTTAAAACTAGACACAATTGTTAGAACATAATTGCAAGACTTTCAATAAATATTCCATTCATCTTGGAGGCATGACCTTCTTGCACATGGTACTATATATTTAAAAAGCCCAGTGCAACACGTGGACCTCTGTGATCAGATGAATCCTTTATCTGATGTCTTATCTTAGCCTCATTCAGCATTGAGCATCTCGCAGAAATAGCTATAGTTCTCTTAGGAAAAGGAAATATAAACCAAGGAGACTCTGCAGCAATAAAAAAAAATATTCCATCTGGTTCAAAACAAAGGATGTCAGCCATCAAAATAATCATCAACAGAACAGGTTGATACTGCATTAAACAGCAAGCACCTGACAGATTTAGTGTTTATAGGGCATATGATATAAGAAAAACAGGTAAAGTCACGTTTTTTACATATCATGGTTACGCTTCTTCTGTAATTATTAAAGTGGTTTTAGTAAAAGATATGGAGATAGTCTTAGCTAATGTAAAGGATATGTTTTTAAATAGTTCAAGTTTCATCCTGACATAGACTTCTAAAACTGAATTATGGGACTGAAAGGTCATAGTTGTATCAAAATGTATAATCTTTGACAAATATCCCTTCATGCGAATTATCCATTCTGTTTCAAATTTAAGAACCAGATATACATGACTTTTTAAACGACCAGCTATGGCTTCAGAGACTGTCTTGTGTTATCACCTGCTTTTCTCACCCTTTTTCACTGTAACTGTGATGAACGAAGCCTTGGCTTCAGAGCAGCAAGGACTGCAGGCTTTCTGGTTGACACGACACACTGCTGGACGGTGGCAAATGGGGCCCACGGTGCTGAGACAGAGCGTGAGGCTCACGTCGCCTGGCAGAATTACGTGGGAAGTTGGCAGTCGAGAGGGTTTCTTACCAACTGCTACCTCCTCACCCCCCTGTCACTCCTTCTCTGCTACCCTGTCTCTAGACTTCTACTGCTCCCCACCTCCCTTCCCTGCCCTCTGCTTGAGGAAAGCCTCCAATCAGAACAAGATAGTTAGCATCACACATAAGCCCTCAGGGAAGACAGCCTGCATTTAAATAAAATTGTAGGGACTTCCCGGTGGTCCAGTGGCTAAGAATCCACTTTCTAACAAGCGGGACATGGGTTCTGCCTCTGGTCAGGGAACTAAGACCCCATCTGCTACGGGCAGCTAAGCCCACACGCCGCAACTAGAGAAAGCCCACTGTGGCATAGACCCTGTCTAATAAATAAATAAGTAAATAAATAAGATTGTAGGTGGGAAATAGCTACTAAGGAAGGCTTCACTAAGGGAATCGCTCTGTCTTGAGAGAGCTTACTCTTACTCCCCATAGCTCTTCATAAACACATTTTTTCCCTGGTTCTCGCTTGTCAACTACACTGGGCTCTTTCTGTCACCTTTTAGGACTCCTCTGCCCACATGTTATAGGCTGGTGCTGCTGGGGTTCTTTCACCCTCTACTGTTCTTCTCCTTTCAACACTCTCCCTAGGGACCCCATCCACGTTTGTGGTTCCAAATCCTCATCCCGCATCTTTCTCCTGGGCTTCACATTCATATCTAACTCCATTCTGACAGTCTTCATGCAGTGGACAAGATGTTTTCATCTCCCTCAAATTCAGATGCTGGAATCCTAATCCCCAGGGTGATACTAGGGGGTGGGGCCTTTGGGAGGTGGTTAGGGCCTAATCCTGGTGAGTGGAATTACTGCCTCTATAAAAGGTGCTGAGATCCCCTCCCTTCTGCCACGTGAGGTTACAGTGAACAGGCCTCGCCTGTGAATAGGAAATGGGTTCTCACCAGACGCTGGACCAGTCAGTATCTTTCCAGGCAATATTCTTGCCTGGAAAATCCCATGGATGGAGAAGCCTGGTAGGCTGCAGTCCATGGGGTCGCAAAGAGTCAGACACTACTGAGCGACTTTACTTACTTACATGGTCATATGAAAGAAAGAAAAAAAAAAACAAACACACAACTGATTGAGAATTGGGTTTCAATTTGACTTTCAGATGAGCCAGGGCTCTTGGGCAAAGCCAGACATGGGAGGAGCACAGGGGGAGAACTCTTGGAGTTTTGGGTTTCTGGTTTCAGTTTCTGCTTCAAAGTTGTGGAGGATGATTCTCTGTCTGAGCAGCTCTCTAAAATGACTATAGAGACCTGCAGTGGTAGAAAGCAAGGGAGTTTCATGTTTGTGGTGTGGGAGGTATATCAGTTAAGAATAGCAGTTAGAAATGTACCTTTGTTCTGACTTTTCCAAGTCTCCTGTAAATGTGTTATCATACTTTCATAATTTAAAAAAGAAGAATAGTAGTTAGTTGCTAGTAAAGACATCTGAAATAACAATAGCTTAGACAAGAAAGAGGTTCACTTTCTCTCCAGGCAGAGCCAAATATATGTGGCCCAGGGTTGGTATGGTGGTAACATGATGACTTTAATGCCCCAGGCTGTTCTATTTTTAATTCCTCCATCCTTAGCTTTTAGTGCTCATCCTCAAGGGCCACAGAAAAGGCTGCTGATGCTCAAGCCATTGGATCCACATTTCATTTAGGACAGAAGGGAGAGGAACACAGGAACTTACCTACAACCTCATCCCATGCGTTTTCCTGGCATCTCGTTAGCTATCCCTACCAGGAAGGGAGGCTGCAGAAATTTTTTGCACTAACTGAAGGACAGGTTCTCTTAGTTAAGAAGACGGCTTAATAGCTAGTAAGTAGGAAACTAGCAGTCTCTGATATATGAGGAATTTTGAAAATACGCTTGAGCTTAAAGAAGTTTAAATGTTTGTTCCCTCTAGAATCATGTCACTGGGCAAAGCCCCTCCAGAGTTTTCCAGAAGTTTTCTTTGATTCTAATATCTCCTCGCCCACTGAACCTAATGCATATCCAAGATCTCTAAATTTTAATTCCATGAATATATCTTGAATCCATCTCCTTCTCCTCATTTCTGCCACCACTCCCCTAGTTCAGGCCCTTCCCAGTTGGATTATGGCAGCCACCTCCTGATTCTGTACTCTTAGTCAAGGCAGAGTGATTAACAACAGCAGTTCTGCACCTGGAATCCTGGCTTTCCTGGGAAGATTAAATAAGATAATACACGTATAGCACTTGCGTAGTGCCTGGCCCATGGTAAATGTTCATTAAAGTTTTGCAATTATTTCTCTCTCTCTTGTAAAAAATTGTGGTTTCCAAGTTGTACTGGAACAATTTGCTGAAATTGGTGACTTTTTTCACTCGTAGATGCCTAAGGGCAAGGACCAGGCTTATTTATCTCTTATTCTCCAGCACTTAACACAGTGGTGCTCTAGCACATGGTTGGGTCCAGGATGAATGAACGCAGTAGTACCTCTGGAGGACTGATGTACTGCAGGCAATGGAGCAGACAGACTCCATGGAGCGGCACGGATCACACGTACAGGGCACTGCCCATTATTTCTACTTGTTCGTCCGGCTGGCAGCCAACCAAGTGTCTTTATTTCGCATATTATTTTTCTAATCTCAGTTTTTATTCCCATTTTAGAGTCTTGATTCTTCCCCTTTGAATTTTTT